>NC_143054.1:159250000-160500000 GCF_052426305.1 Pelodiscus sinensis | reverse complement strand
GAAGACAGGAGGATGGAGACCTATCCTCGATCTGCGTCGGCTCAACTGTTATCTGCAGAAAAGACGTTTCAAGATGGTGACTCTTGCCACAATAATCCCATCTTTGAATCACGACTGGTTTGCGGCCCTCGACTTGCAGGATGCATATTTTCACATTACGATTCATCCGGCGCACAGATGCTTCTTGCGCTTCATGAAAAACAACGACCATTTCCAATACAGACTCCTCCCCTTTGGCCTGGCATCGGCTCCTAGAGTTTTCTCAAAGACTCTAGCAGTCATTGCTGCATATCTCCGTCGCCAGCACATTTTCATATTCCCTTATTTGGATGATTGTCTCATAAAGGCGCCAACACATCAGGAGACCATGCGAATGATCTCGTTGACCAGAAACATGTTTGATTCTCTGGGCCTAATAATAAACGAACAGAAGTTGACCATTGTCACCACACAAAATATAAAGTTCATAGGGACAGTCCTAGATTCTATCATGGCAAGTGCATACTTACCTCTAGACAGGTTTCACTCGATACAAGAACTAGTGAAGGTCCTCGACACCGCTCCGACTGTATCCGTCCATACCTGCCTTCGTCTTTTGGGCCACATGGCATCCACCACCTTTGTTGTCCCTCATGCCAGACTTCACTTCCGGGATCTTCAACACTGGTTAGCAAGGGTATACATACCGCAAAAACACAGCATTCACAAGACACTCACTGTGCGGCCACATGTCCGCGTTTCCCTGCATTGGTGGAAGCATACAGGAAACCTCCTTTCAGGAGTCCCATTCCATCGTCCTCAGCCCTCTGCGCTCATAACAACAGATGCCTCTCTCATAGGCTGGTGTGCACATATGGACAACGACTGCGTTCAGGGCAGGTGGTCCTTCACAGAGAAGACTTATCACATCAATCTCTTGGAGTTACGTGCCATTTTTATGGCATGCAAGCATTTTCTCCCACGCATACGGCACACTACAGTCAGGATATTCACAGACAACGTGGCGGCGGTGTACTACATGAACAAACAGGGAGGCGCCAGATCCCGTTCCCTCTGCGCCAAAGCAGTGCGGTTCTGGAATTGGTGCCTAAGGAACGACGTAACCATCACAGCATCTTACTTAATTGGCATCAGCAATGTTGTTGCAGATTTGTTGAGCAGACGATTCCCTGTGGATCACGAGTGGGAGATAAGATCAGATGTGCTACATTACATCATTCGCAGGTGGGGTACGCCGACGGTAGACCTCTTTGCCACAACACACAATGCCAAGTGTCCCCAGTTCTGTTCCAAAGCGGGAATGGGAAGGGGTTCTCTGGGCGACACTCTTCAGACCACTTGGCACAGATCGCTCCTTTATGCATTTCCCCCGACAGTCCTAGTCGCAAGGACTCTCGAGGAAAATAATGTTCGAGGAGGCGACAGTCATCCTGATAGCCCCGGCATGGGCAAGACAGCCGTGGTACCCACTCTTGCACAGGATGTCAATATACCCACCATGGACACTCCCTCTTCACCCAGATCTGTTATCACAGGAGGAAGGGGCTCTCCTGCATCCCAGACTCAATTCACTCCACCTCACAGCATGGCTGATAACTGGCTCAAAGATGCCGAGCACCTTTGTTCACAATGAGTCAAGACAATTTTGATGAGCAGCAGGAAAGCTTCGACTCAAAAAACTTACCTGGCGAAGTGACACAGGTTTGCTCAGGTTTGAGGACACAGGTGGTGTACTCAAAACGCGCAACCCCTTGTCTCTCCTTTGCGTCAGGTCCTGGATTATGTCCTCCAGCTACACGATTCTGGCCTCTCCATGTCAACCCTGAAAGTTCACTTAGCAGCTATCAGTGCTTTCCATGAACCAGTGCAAGGTTTCTCGATTTTTTTCCCATCAAACCATGAAAAGATTTTTGAAGGGATTGACGAACATGCACCCACCTCACAGACCACCTCCACCAGTCTGGAGCCTGGATTTGGTCCTGCGCACAATCGTTCGCCCTCCCTTTGAGCCCTAGGTGTTGATATCTCTGTGAATGTTAACAATGAAAGTCGTATTCCTATTAGCAATTACCTTGGCACGCAGAGTCAGCAAGCTGGGGGCGTTAATGGTAAGTCCTCCCTACACATCTTTTACAAAGGACACAGTGAAATTGCGCCTACATCCAGTGTTTATCCCCAAAGTTAATACGTCTTTTCATATCAATGAGCCTATAGTTTTAACCGCCTTTTATCCTAAGCCACACGCTTCTCCCTCAGAGACCTTGTTACACATGCTCAACGTGCGACGAGCTCTTTCCTTTTACATACAGAGAACCCGCTCATGGAGATATACGGACAGGCTGCTTGTGTCGCTAGCACAGCGTTCCAAAGGCAACCCTCTTTCGAGTCAACGTATAGCTAGACTTATCACTACTTGCATCACGACGTATCATTCACTCAAGGAAAGGCCACTCACTTCTCAGCCTATTGCTCATTCCACTAGAGCGGTTGCCACTTCTACCACTTTTGCCCGAGACGTCCCTCTCAGTGACATTTGCCAGGCAGCCACCTGGTCCTCTAGCACTTCTTTTGTGCATCATTACGCTATAGTGCGGCGTTGGGCGTCAGACGTGGCAGTAGCATCTGTGGTTCTAGCCTCTTAACAGAATCATTGACCCGGTGCGCATCTTGACTACTGCTTTGTAGTCACCTAGAGTGGCGCACCTACGGGGACCACTCAAAGAAGAAGGGGAAGTTATTCACCTTGTGTAGTAACGATCGTTCTTCAAGATGTGTCCACGTGGGTGCTCCACGTCCTGCCCTCCTTCCCGCTCCGGGTCTGTCTTCCTGTCTCATTACAGATTCCAGACGGTGAGAGGAACTGGCAGAGGGGCCGGACCGCACAATGGGAGAAACGGTGTGAATGGCGTGCAGCGGCTGGTGTGAATGGCGCGTAGTGGCTGCTGTGCATGCGCGGTCCGGCCGACTACAGCTACGAAAAGCCTCTGATCAGCGGTGCCAGGACGAGTCCGACACCTGGAGTGGAGCACCCACAGGGACACATCTCGAAGAATGATCGTTACTACACAAGCTGAGTAACTTCCCCTTTTTAATAAATTAGACATAAGAAATCTAAGCTGTGTTCATTTCTCTTATTTTAAACTTTAAAAATATTTTACAGCAGAGTTCTGTAGCTAGCCACTTCATGCAAAAATCTGGTGTATTTAATTTAAAACAGAGTGTCTGATTCTGCTAAGTGAGTGTTCTACCTTTCTGACTTCAAAGAGAGCTCGGAGAAGTCACAGTTTCGTAGGCTTGGCCTCAAATTAATGCCTTTTAAAAAAGCAGTATCAAAAGATCTTGCATCCTTTTTTTCAATCTTACTTCAACACTTGACCTGTGCTGTACATACTGGTGTATAGAATTATAGGCAGATAGTTCATGAGCGTTAGTAATGGACTTTTTAAAAGGCATTTTACAGATGAGGGAAATTGAGGCAGAGATTACCACCCCACTGCAACCCCTTTGGCAGACCAAATGGCCCTAAAAGCTCTGGTTCATCCTGAAGGACAGCTCTCCCAGGCACTGCAGAAGATACTGTGAGGATCCCTCTGTTTAAATTACACTTAAAAGTGTCTTCAACTCTCAGAGCAGCCCACCATCAAGAGGGTACAAAGGTGGTTCAACTGCACCTATCTCTCACCGCTTGTTGGTCTGATGACTTCTGTGTCTCTTAGAGGTTCAAGGCCATACAGTAATTTATGGCACACATTAAATGGATTAAAAGTTGGAAAACTGATAGGTCTGAAAATGCCAATGTAACAGGGAGCCCATATCAAGTTATAGAGGGGTCACACAGGGCGTAATTCTTGGCCCTACATTAGCTAATATTTTTTATCAGTAATCTGGAAGAAAATATTAAATCATCACTGATAAAGTTGGTAGATGGTGTAAAAATTGGGGGTGTGATCAATAATGAAGAGGACAGGTCATTTATACAGAGCAATCTGGATCTTTTGTTAAGCTGGGCTGAAGCAAGCAAACCATCTAGGAACAAAGAATGTAGACAAGACTATAGAATGGGGCAACTCTATCCTGGGAAGAAGTGACTCTGAAAAGATTTGATAGTTTTCATGGATAAGCAGCTGAACATGAGCTTCCATTGTGATGCTGTGGCTAAAGGGCTAATAGGGTCGTTGGATGCGTAAACAGGAGATTCTGAAGAAGGGGTAGTGGAGTTACTTGGTACTAGTGAGACTAATGCTGGAATAATGTGTCCAATTCTGGTGTCCCCTGTTCAAGAAGGATGTTGGTAAACTGGAAAGAATTCAGAGAGCCATGAAAAAGATTAAAGGAATGAAAAACAGACCTTATTATGACATACACACAGAGCTCAATCTGTTTACCTTAACAAAGAGAAGATAAAAGGGATGACTGGATAACAGTCTGTAGTAATGGTGCCCAATTTTTTCTTGTCATACCCCATCTAACCAGTAATAGAATCTCTCCATTCTCCCCTCTGATTCTGCACAGTTGGCTTAGCAGAAGAGACTGCACTGAAGGCAGAACTGAGGATGGGGGAGGAGCTGATGCTAGAGGCAGAGCTAGCTCGGGGTCAGACAGGGAATGAAAGCAGAGCTGGGCTGTGGCTGGAACTTAGCTGGGCTGGGTGGCCCTCCTTCCCCCACCTCTTGTGGGGGCTGAGCTGTGCCCTGCTGTGTGCCACCCTGAACATTCCTCCATGCCCCTTGGGGTGCATGCTGTAGTTTGGGGATCACTTGTCTGTAGGAATCTGCACAGGGAACAAATACTAGACAATCAGTTTTTTAGTCAAGCAGAGAAAACATGATTCAGTGGCTGGAAACTAAAGTTAGAGAAATTTAAACTGGAAATAAGACACTTTTTGACAGTGAAGGTAGTCAATCTTTTGAACAATTACCAAGGGTCATGGTGGATTCTCCCTCTGACAATTTTTAAATCAAGAGTGGATGTTTTCCAAAAGCTATGCTCTAGGAATTATTTTGGGGAAGTTCTCTATTCTGTGTTGGGTACAAGGTTAGACTACATAATTGCAGTACAGGTTGAAACTCCTTTAACCAGGATTCTCCGATCTGGCAACATTCATGGTCCTGCGCAGATATTGCAGGATCAGAGAGTCCTGGTGATGGGCCAGTGGCAAGGATCACTGCGGGGCTGGCAGGGCAGTTAGCTGCTCACAGAGAGTTGATGGCAGGGCTGCTCAGCGTGTGGCAGCAGGGCTGCCTAACAGGACTGGGAACTGTGGTAGCTCACTGGGGCAAGGAGCTGCGGCATGCAGCTGCCCGGTGGGTCCTGGAGCTCCAGTGTGGCCCACATGGCTGCCTAGTGGGTCCCAGAGCCACAGCAGTAATGGCTTCCCAGTAGGGCCAGCAAGAGATGGGGATCCAATCGGAAGGCCAGCAGTCGGGCCAGAGGGGACTGGTGACGGGTCCAGAAATGTCCTCCTCTGGTCTGGCAAAATCCCTCATCCAGGACCGGTCAGGTTCAGAGGGTGCCAAACCAAGGAGGTCTAACTTGTACTTCTTTCTGGCCTTGCAATGTATGTATCTGAATGTTAGAGCCAATATTAGACTTTGGGAACATTCGACTCCTGATCTTACACACCAGATTGTTACAAAGTAATTATAAACCTAAGAATATCCACATACTAGCATGTGCCCACATAAATTGAGACTAATCTTTGTGATGAATGACAAATCCTCATATCCTTATAAAAAATATTTTTGAAAGATTATTACACACCTGTGTCCTTTTTGATTAATGCTGTACAAGTGCAGCTAAGTAGGGGATGTGAGCTCTCAAATTCTAGCTGTGCATAACTTTTTCCTGTTCTTACAACTGAAAAGATTAAATATGCAAATGATAAACACATGTCATTCCTGCATGCTTTAAACAAATATACACGCCCACAACCCTGCTCAATCTTATTTTATTTCTGAATTCCTAAAAGTCATTCCTATATTTTATCTGGAATGGAATGTATTTTGACATTTTAAAAGTAGAAATATACCAGAGCATCATCTTCTCTTTTCCCCCCCTGGCTTTTATTCTGACATTCATTTTTAGCTGGACTGTATTAGAGAGCTCTTAAAATGGAACAATTGAATTCTCTGCAGAGCTGACATCCTTTCTGAAAGAGAACTGATGTAAGAATAAATATGTTAAAATAATGAAAACACTCTCCTCTTCAATCATGATTTTCTTTGCCTTGCTTTTAGTAGGAAGACCCCATTTTGCCTCAGCAAAAATCCTGCTGTGGACATGAGAAATACTTAATTTCAGCTAGCAGTGAGTTTAGGATTTAAAATCATTTACAAGATGCTCTTCATTGTTCAACTACAGTAAACTTCTGATAATATGGCACCTTTAGGACCCAGGGGGTGCCGGATTATCAAATATGCTGGACTATCAGAAGGGGGGCTATGAGGTGTCTTGGGTGGGGTGTGGGGGTATGCCACCCCAGGCCCCTAATAGTCCCCCCTTCCGATAGTCCGACTCTGTCCCAGGCATCCCCGATTCAGCCGCTGCTGGTCAGTTTCAGCAGCATCTGAATCTGGGACGCCTGGGGCAGAACAGCTGGGGTGCTGCTGGGTTGGTCCGGTAGTGCCACACTTCAGCACTGCGAGACCAACCCGGCAGCACCCTAGCTGCTCTTGGGGATGCCTAGGACAGAGCAGCTGGGGTGCTGCCGGGTTGGTCCCGCAGCGCCAAGGGGCGGTGCTGTGGGACCAACCCGGCAGCACTCCAGCTGCTCTTCCCCAGGTGTCCCCAAGAGCAGCTGGGATGCTGCCGGGTTGGTCCCGCAGCCCCGAGGGGCAGCATTGCGGGACCAACCCGACAGCACCCCAGCTGCTCTGCCCCCAGCTTCCCCGATTCAGCTGCTGGTCAGTTTCAGCAGCGGCTGAATCGGGGAAGCCGGGCGCAGAGCAGCTTCAGTTGTCCCGCAGCCAGAGCACTTCCAGGTTCCTGATGGTGCCGGACCATCAGGAGTGCCGGAGCATTGGATGCCAGACCAATGGAGTTTTACTGTATAAACGTTGATGCCAATATATCCTTTTTTGATGTGCTGAGTTGAGAGTTTGTTGTCCTCTGGGTTTGTCCTGTATTTCCTGATTATTAATTTGCTTAAGTGGAAAATTGTGGAGAGGAGAGCACATCTAAAAAGTTACCAGCATTGGGTGTGTGTTGGTGTGGTTGTGAGGTGTGGGTGTGGATGTGTGTGTGTGGTTGATACAACTATAAGCCAAATATTCTGGCTTTTGGTGAAGTGTGGTTTTAAACAAACACAATTGCAAATTTTAAGTATGTTTACCAGACTCTGCAACAGACATCATGTCCAAAACACATGAGAAGATATACTTACCAAGACTGCTGAGAGTGAAGGAAACAGACGGAGCTGCAAAGGAAAAAATAACATAGATTGTTTTGTAGTATAGTGAAAGTGTATTGCTTGGAATTGTTGTAAGATTTAGTTTTACATTGACAAGTATAGAACTAGTATTTATTTTAGTGATCATTTGTAAAGTTGATGCTCTCCAGTGTAGGTTAAACACGGAGTCTGAGCTCTTAAGTTTCTTCCCCATTCTTCCTCTGTTGCTGCCAATATTTTTTGAGGAGTTTGGGATGTGATGGAAATACTAAGCTCGGGAATACTGGTGGTCCAACAGCTAAATACTAAACTCAGGAATGCTGGTTGTCCAACAGCTCTGTGCCAAATCAGATCTAGTCTCATCCAGACATGAACAGATTTCTTAAAACATCATCTCTACTTGTTCAGCCTTCAGACATCTTCTATGGGGCCTTCATGTACTTTTAATGCTCTTACTAAATATCCATTTAAACCATTACATTATGATTTGCTGTCAGGCAGTGTGGGAATATATTCCCATTTTAGAATGGGTTTTAATGTAGTTCCCTTTTAACAAAAGGATGAACATTCATGTGGGTGAAGATGAAAGATACAATCAAGAAGTATTTTTCTTTGACTAAGGAAGGTGCCTTTTATTCCAATGTCCTGATTAGAGTGTTCCGAGATCCAGAACCAGTTCTGATACCTGCATGGAACTTCCATTGAATTGGACAATATAAAAAAAAACTAGCCTTGCTTTCCACTTAATAGCAGTCATAGCAAATTTGATTGTAGTTTAGTGAAATGGAGCTCTCAAAGAGGTACAGCTAATTTGAGCTGGAGGCTGTTATGCATCTTTGGACTATGAAAAATCCTCTTTTGTTGTTTTGTGGTTGTTTTTTTTTTTTAAATAAGCCATCCTCATTTGGAATATTACTACTATGATGTGAGGATTTGTAAATTACCAGGACACTCAAACTTAGTCTTCACAATAACATATCTTTTGTTTTTCCAGATAAAGACACTCTTCTGCTTGCTAGTTGCTTTAGTTTCCAAAGACAATAGCAACTAAGGAGGACATAGAGTTCCTACTCATTTCCACACTCTGAGCAATCCCCTTGCTGCTAGCTAGTACGTTATTTGTTTACACAAGATGACTTCTTGTTCTTAGAATTCATCTTCCTCCATAAATTTCTTCAGTGGTTTGCCCTCCTTTTATAAAGTTCAAACTCCTTGTCCTTATCTTCATGCCTCCGCACAGCTGTCTTTGTATATATTTTTTCTTGTTTCTGACTCCTATATGTCCCAGTGTCTTGTTTTCTTCCAAGTCTTCTAGTGCTTCCTTTTTCTTCTCCTTTTCTGGGCATGGTACCTTTTTTGTGCTACTTCTTATTCTTGGTACTGTCTCCCACTTCTTTCACTTCATGCCCTTTATGTTCTGTACATACATTTTTCAAGATCCTTTCTCTTTTCTCAGCATTGTGAGGAGGCTTCTTTGTTTGCTTCTATGAAATTCACTTTTATTTTATCTGATTAGTTTGGAAGTTGTTCAGGCTATTGTCTTCCTATATGTTTGTAAAGAGTCTTGTGAAAATTCTGAGATAATCCTGAGATATTTATTGTATAAATAGATAAAAAGAATTGTTAATGGTAATACAGTGGTATGTTGTCATAAGACAGGATGCCAGGGATTACTTGATGCCGTAAGTCAAGAAGTCTGTTACTGAACCTATTTGCTTGTTACTGGTGGCATCACCCCCAACCAGTGTTCGTGAGAACATTTTGATCTTCAGTCAACCAACTTAGATTGGCAGATCTAATCAGCAAAAATTTTGTTTAAATGTTTGTTTGTTTTTTGATTCCTCATACTGAAATCCATTAACAGGAAATCCTCCTGCTTTGTTTTCTCCACAGTAAGTTAAATTAATTAGTGTTTTGTCCTTGTATCTTTCTATAAAATTTTCATATGGAGACTCTGAAACAAAAAATTTGATTGTTGAAAGGGGAAAGGGAGGAGTCAGTCCAAATGGTCAGAAGTGTATTGGAGAAATCCAAACAGTAGTAAGCATTTCCCTGACCTTATGTCATCAGAAAATCCTGCATAATGTCTTTTTTCTCTGATGACAATGTTAATACCTATACATTTGTTGTACTAGAAAAACAAATTATTTGAAATGATGCAAATGAAGATACTGCACATGAAAACAAATGCTTTTATAAGGTCACATGTGGTTTGATGAAGTGAAGCTTTGTGGCTGGGTACAGGGAAGCTAGTTTTTATATAGCTTTATCCAAAGAATTTTATCAAAGGCTTTTATTGACTGAAGTGCAGTGATGTTTATTTTGTTGAGAAGTTAAAGGAAATTTTAAGGAAACATATCCTTGACCAGCAGGACACTGAGATTTTATTATCACTGTAACATGGTTCCTCAAACTCATTAAATAAAAGTAAAGACAGGAAAAACAGTAACAAGGGGAAGAATCCAGCTAGAAAAATAACTGTACTATGAGCCAAATTAAGAATTGATGTAATTCCAGTCAGCACGGCAAAGCTTGGAGATTTGTATTAAGGAGTTTTATACAGAAGACATGTTGCCTATGAGGGCCCAATTTTGTGGGAGTTTTTCGAAGTCTGATTATACTCCCCATCTTCCAGGACCCATTCAGACTGCATTCATACATTACAGATGTTATTTGTTTTGGCCTGTTTACGTCTATCTTTATGAATCATTCAATAGCAATTTTTCTAAAAACCAGCACTTACATTAAGATTATTTTTAATAAAAATTGGATTATGGCTAGCAAAAAGTCAGTCCTCTGACTCAGGGTTTGTCTGCGTTGTGAGGTTTTTTTTTTGTTCATTGAGTAGGTGCACTTTGTGCAAATCCATCCTGTTGAGACACAGAAGTGAAGTGACTAAATCTGGCTTCAGATTAGGGCATGCTGCATCAGTCTAATTTTGTATATATAATGAAATATTAATTGGCTGTGAGAGATACTGACTCTGAAGCTCTTGGTTGGGGTTCTTACCTGGGAGGTGATTGGTCTAGGTTCAATGAATACTTAATTATTTATAAAAAGTCTTTAACAGAATCATTTTTCCTTTTCATACTTTTTTAATTGTTTTTACTTTTCATTAGTAGTTTATGTTTAATACAAGGTGCTTGTGTGTATGTAGTATGAATATATGTGAGTATATGCAGAAAAGTGTGTCTGTATACCTTTTTGTGTAGGTAGAATTGTGTAAAATAAATATACAACCTATAACGTCTTTGCTATGCAAAGAGCAAATTGCTTTCATAACATCAGTTACATTGTACTAACCTGAAGAACTAATGTTTTCTACTGTTTAAAGCAGAATTCTAAATATGTAACTAGCTAGCTGATTGATCCTTATTATTCTCTATTTATTTCGAGTAAATGTAGTGCTCTTTGAAGGTGTCTAACAATAGAAGTCCTCTGTTTCCCCATGGAACAGGTATGACAAATGTCAGCATAAAGTTTTTTTACATTGCTAGACTGGCATAAATCAATCATGGTGTAAATGAGAATTGGAAGATATCGCCTTTGTTCCACTATTCCAAATTTTCCCGTTCTTACCTATTTAGGATTTTTTAAAATATGTAGATAAAAATAATAATTACTGTCAGCTGCTTGCCATGATTCTGAACAAGACCTGATCGGTAGCTAGTGTAAACTAAAACAGTTTGTCTTTCTTTTACACTAGCTGCAGAGCTGGACGAAATCTTATAGAAGAGTTTGTAAAAAATAATTTTAATTGTTCACATATATACATATTGACATGATCTATCCTATAATGATTCCAAAGGGTCCATTATACTCTAGAGAGTAAATGATCCAGAACTTTAAAATGGTCTAAATGCTTATTTATACTAATGAGCATATTAAGTCTGAATACATTATTTTATCAGATTACTTACAGGAGCAAATTGTTTTTCATTTTTATTATCATTAAAAGGTAGGAAATTAAACCACAAAAATTTGTTTCATAGTAACAGCAAACATCACATGTACAAATAAAAAAGTTGAGAACTAAGTTTGAAATTTCAGGATGGCATTAACCTTTTTACTTGTCCTACCTATAGTGTCTCACAACTATAGCTTATACATAGCATTGTACTGAGCAGTGTTCCTCTCTAATTTTTCCCATCCCTGAGCAGAATTAATTTTATGTGCACCAATATGGAGATAATTTGTGACGTCACTTTCATATTGGTGCAAATAACAAAATTAACGTGTCAGGGGTGGACCAAGGAGTTCATAGTGTGGAAAGAGGCTCAGGCCTGGGACAGAAGGTTGGGGTTGAGGGCTCTACCTGGGGGGTGTGGTCTCTAGGGTGGGGCCAGGGATAAGGGGCTCAGGGCTAGAGCAGAAGGTTAGATTGCAGGTGTGTGAGGGCACCAAAGGGGGATACAGGCTATACAATGGGGTTGGGTGTAACAGGGTGCAGCGGTCACAGAAGACCCCTTGAAGGTGCTTCGTGGGGTGTTGACAAGGCCATTGACACTCGCCTTCCTTCTCTCTGGGGCTTCTCAATACTCTGTTCTGCTGGGCCAGCTCTGCTGGTCTCCCCTAGCCAAGACACAGAGCTGACATCACTACCCTCCCTCCCCCGAGAAGCAATACAGACACTGAAACTCTTCATATCCAAGGAAAGTGCAGTTTTGTGCCCAGCTTCCGAGGATACCACTCCCTAAATGGGATCAGAATCCCAAATGAATTATTTAGGTAAATCCCTTTGACAAATGTTATAAGTGAGAGCAGGCAGAGCAAAGTAGATTACAAATTTAAAATGACAGAAAATGCTTAGCTAACTCTAATACTGAAACCTCAGTACAAACCTGTTACAAACTCACCCTAAAACTTCCTTTTCCAGCTAAGTCTTCCAACCAGGGACGTTCCCTGGGGTCTTTGGTTCATTTTTTTGGATGTGCCGTGACATGCCATGCCATGGCAACCAGCCAAAGACAAAAACTCTGCTAAGCTTCCCATCGTTTATGGATTCCCTGTTACATGGGGAAGTTGCCTGGCCAGTTCATACCAGTTAAGGAGGTCATGTGACTTCCTAAGACCAGCCACTGTTAAGACTTAAAGGACATAGGAGGGTGTTTACATATGATTGCCCAGACATTGAGGCATCCAGCATTGGAAACACCCTTGATGGCTTTCGTTTGCACAATTAAAACCATAACACATTCCATACTCTATATAGCTAACTTTACACACACGAATGATACATACACCCAAATAAGATATTCACATTTAGCAGATTATCACATGAAATAGATTACATGAGGCAATTTGTCCCAGACATCTTTGAGTTATGTATAGTTGTGTTCATAAGTCCATTTCACAAAGCATCAGGGTTTGGGAGAGGTTTGCAGTGAAATAGGATGCTCCGGGGCTACTGTGAAGAGGGAGGACTCCCACAGCGCTCTCTCCTTGCAGCAGCACCTGAGTGTGAGGGAACAGATGGGAGCTGGGCCAGGCCTCAGTGGGGACTATGGCTGGGACTGGATGAAGGCTATAGCCAGATTAAGGACAGGTCTGAGGCCAGATGAGAGTTGGGGCTGGGTTGCTATGGCCAGATAAGGGATGGGGCTGGATGGAGGCCACGGTTGGACAGAAGCTGGGTCCAGATCAGGGCCATTGAAGCCAGATGGGGTCTGTCGTTGGGCCTGGGCTGCTGTGGCTGGAGGAGTAGTACCAGACTGGGGCCACCGTTCTCCCCTCAGTTCCCCTGGTAGCAAGAGGGCTAGGTTGCCGTGGCAGGAGCTAGATCCTTGACCCTCGAATCCCTGGCCTGTGAAGCTTCAACGAGTGCCTGTACAGCGCTAAATAGGAAGCTGCATGAACACTTAGCAGTGCAGTTTACAGGGATCTTAGGTTCTTAGACTCCTGCCATACTGACCACTTGTAAAAATCAAGTCTCATCACAATTAGTATCCTGGCCTGATTTCTATTTGGGCACCATATGGAAGAATACAAGTGAAATAACTCTCTTCCTCACCACCAAAAGTGTCTCAGAAGCTGCAAAAGTAGCATTAATGTGCCCCTATATCTGGCCTAAGACAACCTTTGTGTGAAACTTCTTCACATGTTCTGTTCCTCCAAGGAAGAAAAAATTGCATGGGACTAGAATAGGGACAGAGGGGGAGAAGCTTTGCATACAGTATGCTGCTGTTTAGTATGGCCAACCACAATGTGTAAATTCAAAAATATGTTACATAAAAACCAGATCTATTCTGATAGCTGTGTCCCTTCCTTTATATCAGACATGGAGCACTTTTAGAACAGTATGAATTTTTTTTACGGCAGAATTAATATATCCATTTTTCCTACTATCCTATTTTTCTATTTGCATGTCATCCACTAAAATTTTCATACATTGTAAATTGAATAGTAAAATTTGTAGAACATATTGGGATCCATGTGTATGAAAAGCTATTGTATCTGTCTGCCTGTCTTCCTTATGCAGTACCATCACCTTTCTAACTTAAAAAACAACAAATGGTCTGGTAGCACTTTATAGACTAACAAAACATGTAGGCTGTGTCTAGACTGGCAAGTTTTTCCGCAAAATCATCTGCTTTTGAGGAAAAACTTGCCAGCTGTCTACACTGGCCACTTGAATTTTCGGAAAAGCACTGACGATCTCATGTAAGATTGTCAGTGCTTTTCTGGAAATACTATGCTGCTCCCGTTCGGGCAAAAGTCTTTTTCCGAAAGACTTTTGCGCAAAAGGGCCAGTGTAGACAGCACAGTACTGTTTTCCGCGAAAATGGCAATCAGGGCTTTTTTGCAGAAAAGTGTCCGTGGCCAATCTAGACACGGTTTTCCGAAAATGCTTTTAACGGAAAAGTTTTCCGTTAAAAGCATTTTCGGAAAATCATGCCAGTGTCGACGTAGCCCTAGATGGTATCACGAGCTTTTGTGGGCACAGCCCCTAACTTAGTACCTCCCAGAATTATGAAATGTGCAACCTTCTAGTCAGCGTGAACCAAGCACTTCTTTTTTTGCTTGCATATTATTTTGGTTAAACTAATGTAAAATTACCATAGTTGCAGTGTATAGATGCATATTATGAAAAGCCTTCTGTAAAAGTTTGGAGTTTCAGCCTTAACTTGGAATTTCCCTTGGTTTTTTGTTTGTTTGTTTGTTATTGACTACAATACTGATCTCCTGTATATTAAAAGTAACGTGTAAGGTTTTGACCATGCATCTGCCATCAAAAGCAATATGAGTTTCCTGCAGAACTTTTGCATTTGTTCCCTCTGACGTTCTGTTTGAGCTACATTGTATAACTTGCATAACTCTTACATTAAGAGTACCGACAATGCATTGGTACTCAGGAGCCCCCAATCTGTTGAGCATCGGAGTGGTCAATGAAATGCTAGTGTGGCTATGAAAAGACAAAAATGGAATTTTTATTGCCATACACATCAAAAGGATGTCAAGCCAGGATGTAAATGGTTTTGGGATCATAATGGAAAATTTGGGCTAATCCTGATTTAATTCTAAAGTTTAGTTACCATCCTCCTCAAGCCAAGCTACTTTCCTTCACAGTTTTTCTGAACTTCAGACCTCCTATTTTACTTTTCAGTTGTTTGCCGTGTGTGTAATAGATCTTAATTTTATTGTGATATATCTGTGTTTGGTTTAGCTGGTTGGTTTGATACTGCATCTTTTGAAATTTTAATAATAAGAATAACTAATAAACACTTTCTGATCTGAATAGAAAGTAAAAACCATATGTGTGTTTAGAGAAAACGGTACAGAATTTTTAAAGCATCACAGTGAGGACCAGGTGTGTGCATTTAGAGTAAAAATAAGTAGGTAAAAGGCCTATTCTGAAATAACATATTTAAAATATTTTGTTTGTGTTTAATGCTTATGTGTATTAAAGATTTCTACTGCATTTGTGTTTTACTATAATGGGAATTCTTAGCTTAAATGTGTCTGTGTGACCTTTGTTTTGTGTGGTATTCAGATTTAATCAGTAATAGTTCATTTTATCAGGGTTTATAATTACATGGCATAAAAGATTAAATATAAAAGCTCTGGGTATATCAGCTGCCATGTGCTACTTCACAGAAGGTCAAAGCCAGTCACTTAAATTAGTTTTATGAGAAGGCTTGAAAGCTGAGAGTAGACAGACACCAAGCAGACAGAGAACAAGAGTGCAGTTTAGGGAAGAAACATGATTAGCTCAAATAGAATTCAACAACTGGCAAATATTGTTTGTTTTTGTTGAAAGCTGTTCCTTTCCCCCATAGCGTTTATCACAAGAGTGCAGAAAATAGATAGCAATGGCCATTTAACACTGTAATTGTTCTGGCTCTCAAAATACAATCTCTAACAAAAAATTAATCTAAAGAAAATTTTGGAGGATTCTTCTCTACATTTCTGCTTTTAGTACTTTTAAATAGTTCCATTCTATTTTATAAAAGGAAAGACAAAGTCCCTTTTTATATGCCTTTCAAAGGCAACTTTCTACAGGATAACTAACTGAGGGTATGTCTACACTACAATGTTAGTTCGAACTAACGGACGAACTAACTTTACGAGGATTAAGCCTAGTTCGAACTAGCTAGTTCGAATTAAGGGGTGTGCAGCCCCTTAATTCGAACTAGTGGGAGGCTAGCCCTCCCCAGGTTTTCCTGGTGGCCACTCTGGCCAACACCAGGGAAACTTGTCTGCCCCCCTCCCGGCCCCGGATCCCTTAAAAGGGCACGGGCTGGCTACGGTGCCCGTGCCAGGTACAAGCCTGCCAGCACCCAGCCAGCAGACCCTGCACCTGGCACGGATCGAGCCACCCACCCGATGCCCCCCAGCCCCCCTCTTCCCGGGACCAGGCTGGCGGCTCCCGGGAGCTTGCCCTGGACCGCAAGAGGCGGGCACCTTCCTGGGCTAGTGCGGACATCGTGGACCTCGTCCACGATCTCCGCACTAGGCACAGGAAAGTGGCCGTATAGGGCAGGAGAGCTGCCAGCCTGGCCACCCAGGAGCAGGTGTGCATGAAAATCAAGGGGGTCCACTGAGACCCCCGACCCTGAGCCCTGAGCTTACAATGGCCGTCCTGGGTCAGACCAAAGGTCCATCTAGCCCAGTAGCCTGTCTGCCGACAGCGGCCAACCCTAGGGACCCTGGAGGGGATGGACCGAAGACAGTGACCAAGCCATTTGTCTCGTGCCATCCCTCTCCAGCCTTCCACAAACCTTGGGCAGGGACACCACTCCTACCCCCTGGCTAAGACTACTCCATGGACCCAACCTCCATGACTTGATCTCACTTCCCTTTCAACTCTGTTCTAGTTGTAGCCTTCACAGCCTCCTGCAGCAAGGAGTTCCACAGGTTAACTATTTGCTTTGTCAAGAAGAACAACTTTCTCTTACTAGTTTCAAGCCTGCTACCCATTCCTTTCCTTTGGTGTCCTCTAGTCCTTCTTTATGGGAACTCAGGAAGAACTTTTCTGAATGCACCCTCTCCACCCAACCCCTGCTTTTAGAGACCTCTATCCTGTCCCCCCTCCGTCTCCTCTTTTCTAAGCTGAACAGTCCCAGTCTCTGTAGCCTTTCTTCATCTGGGACCTGTTCTCAACCCCTGATCATGTTAGTTGCCCTCCCCTCTCCCAGCCTTTCTCTTCCCCTCTCCCACCTCCTTTTCCCAGTCTCCCCCAGTTTTGTTCAATAAAGACAGAGTCAATGTTGGAAGAAACGTTATCTTTATTTTGTACATCAAGAAGAAGGGGGGCTAGGGAAGGGTAAGTGGAAGGAGGTGAGGGAGGAATGGGGTACGAGCCCCCGATGGGGAGGACTGGGCTGGCTCTGCGGGCTTCTGGGGGTGGAAGCTCTCCTGCAGCCCCCCGATTGCCCCCTCTCCTCAGATGGCAGCCTGCGGCAAGTGCAGCCGGGCTGATGGCCGAGTGGTGTGATGTGCCCAGTGTGGGTACTCCGGGCAATCCAAGCCAGGATTGGTTTTCAAGTGGGGCACCCCTTAGAACTGTCTGTCCGGGGTGGGGGTCGGGACCCTTTAAGCGCAGCCCTTGGCTAGCCTGAGACAGCATCTCCACGCTCTAAGTCCTCCTCTGATGCCCTGCCGGCACTGCTTCCGGCCATCCTTAAGCCCTGTTCAGAGTCCACTCAATGTGGACTTGCTAGTTCGAATTAGCAAAACGCTAATTCGAACTAGTTTTTAGTTCTAGACGCGTTAGTTCGAATTAGCTTAGTTCGAATTAACTAATTCGAACTAAGTTAGTTCGAACTAGCGCTGTAGTGTAGACATACCCTGAAAGAGTGCCAAAGGAGGGTTTCATATTAATGTTAAGTCAGGATATTTTTGCTACGTTCAGGTCAAATTCATCACTGATGTAAACAGATGCATCTCTCGTTAGTGGCACATCTTAATGTCTTAGCTGAATTTGATCAGGGTATGGTTTTACATACCATGTAAACCCACTGACTACAGTTGCAAGGTGTGTAATTGAAACCAGAATGTGGAAATTTCTGTTTTATTCACTTTTTAAAAAACAAATCACTGTAAAAGAGTTATTCTCCCAAATGCCAAACTGCACCTTCCCACTGCTCCCCTGCTAAGGTTTCTTTGGCTTCAGATCCTTTTATACTTGAGAAGAACAGAGAGAACCCATACAAGCATTTTAGATTAACTAATCTATATGGCTTTGTGTAGTTAATGAATGCAGATATCTAATTGTGCCTATACCTGTGACATATAACAAAATCATTTGTTTTCTAAATATTCAGGTAGTCCACATTTAAAAGTAAATAATAATTTCAGATGAATGTGAGAGTGTTTAATAGGAAATGTATTTTTTTTTCTTTAAACCTGTAAAATAAGCATATTGTCTGGCCTAGAGGAAGTGTTTTCTCGTTTATGCAGAAATTTCTTGCTTTGTCTCCATCAAACATTCTGATTACTGGACTGATGGCATAAGAATTGTAAATAGCAGTTTGGCTTCTAGTGAATTGTGAAAAGTAGAAATAGCATGCATCACAACTGGGGCTGAATCGGAGACCTTAAACAGGAGGGAAGTCTTTGAGAGCATTGAATTCATAGTTATTGAAATTCTAAGAGTTAAACATTTGTCTAGAGCACTGCTAATACAACACACATGGCACAGGAGTGAACATTGATTTTAATTAACTTTTCTTGTCTCTGTGCTTGTTACAATGTTCGGGCTTGAAAATTGCTCATCCCCACCCTGCAGAAGATGCATCTCAGTTTAATTTCTGGAGAAAAGGGGAGAGCATTGCTCAAATCTCTGCTAGTGAATAATGACAAATCCAATAATCCAGCACATGGTGATTGACCAAAAAAACAGTCAACCCTTTAAAAGTAGATAGCTAAAATGATGGTTATGATAATAATCAGAAACACCACCTACTTCAGCATTATATGCTGCTGTCACTAAGGGTGCTTTCTGTGCGTCTCTGTATTAGAATTACTTGTCTACTACATTTCTATTTAAACATAACAATGACAAATGAGCTTAACAGTAGGCTAAGTGATTCTGAAAATAGCCTCTTCATCCTATGAGTAGCCTGTTACTCGAATAGAAAAAAAAAGACATTAGTGCCTATTTGCATATTTAATTTTGTTGTTGTTTTTAATGTTCTCGTTTTTATACCATATTCGTCACACTGACATCTGACTAAAATGTTTTCAGATCTGCTACATATCAATCCTCTACAAATATTTAGTAATGCTAGTAATTTAACTTCATGGTCACCTAACATTTTCGCAGATCTTTTGAAACTTACCAATACGTACTTAGGTGACATGAAAGTCAGTTGGACTTAAGCTTTTAAGTCACAGATGCTTTTGAGAGTTCTTCCCAAAATTTATTCCACAGCTAGTGTACTTGACGTTTTCCCACTAAATTATCATCATGTTCAGTTTTTAGGATTTTAAAGACTTGAGGAATCATCATTGTTTTGGTTGGTTGGTTCATAAACTGTCCCTCTTTTTAAAGTATCCTCTCATACCCTATTACATAAAGACCACCTTGCACAATTCTACTTGTTCAGGATAAGCAGCTGTTTTTATCAGTATATTTTTCTCCCATAATCATCATAGTAAAAGGTGAGCAAGTAGATTTTGTGCTTGGACTTGTAAATATGCATGACAATTGCTTAAATGTGCATTGTGAATGTAAAGCTCAAAAATCAAACATCTGTAGTAAAATGGACTGTCGGTGAAAATAAGGATAACCAGGATGATAAATTATATTCAGAACACAAGGAATATGCAATGTTTACTCTTATTTTGTGTAGGTCCCCAATAGTCTTAAGTTCTTTGGCTTCTGTTTTAATGATGGTGCACCAGGTGCTGTTTGTGACAGTGTGTAGGAAACTCCATTGGAGCATGGAGGTGGCCTGTAAAGATAAGACTGTCAAGCATTTGATTTTTGACCCATAACCCTTCCTACATTCTGAACTCCTTTGCTCCATCCCCAGGCACACCCTCAGAGCCCACATCTCCAGCTGGAGTCCTCATCTCTGTTTTCACCCCAAATCCCTGACCCAGCCTGGACCCCTCTCCCACACCCTGAACCCCTCATTTCTGGCTCCACCTGAAGTCTACACCCAAAGCCCATTCCCTCTTCCACATCCCTGCCTCTTGCCCCAGCCTGGTGCAAGTGAGGAAAGGTGGGAAAGAGTGAGTAAAGAAACGAGGGAGGGATGGACCAAGTGGGTGGGGGGAGCTTCAGGGAAAGGGTGAGGCATGTGTATGGCCTTGGAGAAGTGATGGGGCAGGGCTTCTGTGTGGCCTTGGAGAAGTGATGGGGTTGTTCTTTTTTTGTGATTAGAAAGTTGGCAGCCCTATGTAAGGATAAAGTTTGGAAAGGTTGTTTTTTTTTTAACTTCACCTTTTGCAGGTTTTTATTGTAATTGATAAAAGGTGAATCCACATCTCAAATGCTTTATGGCCACTTAGTATCTCAAAGCTCTTTTTACAAGAGTAGGATTTTGTAACAGAGCAGCCAGTTCTAGGACTTTGCACTGATACTATAGGCTGCTCTGCTGAAAAACCCTAACATCTAGGCTATGTTACACTATGCCTCTTGCGCAAAAACATATGCAAGTGAGGAGAGGCATGGAATATCGCCGTGCTTCATTTGCATAATAAATGAGGCTCCATTTTTGCGCAAAAAACCCCTCTTGCGCAAGAGCCACTCTTCCACTTTTTTTTCAGGAAGAACGGCTCTTGCGCAAGAGGGGGGTTTTGCACAAAAACAGAGCCGTGTAGACGGCCCCTTTTTCCACAAAAGCTTCTTGTGCAAAAACGGAGCCTAATTAATTATGCAAATGAGGTGCCATGATATTCCACACTTCACCTCATTTGCATATCTTTTTGCGCAAGAGGCTATAGTATAGACATAGCCCTAGTGTTGGAATAGTGCTCAATGGCAGTTGTTTCTGCTGACTCTTGCTGACAGGTCTGGCTGGTTGGCAAAAAGGTGTGCTTTTCAATTGTGTTAGCTCAACTAAGTTAGCTTAGTCTTTTTAGCTGGCTTAAGCTTTACAATCACCTTTAGCAAATTAATTTGAAAAATGCATTTATTTTGTTTTTTGCCTGTTGATAAAATATCAAGAGGAATCAAAAGACAGGGAAAGAGTGGTCCCCAAGAGGAACATATTTGACTTTGTTTGTAAAATGGCATCACTGCTTCCTTGGCTGCCCAGATATTTTTGAGAGGTCAAATTGCTAATTAAGACTATCTCTTGTTTGTAGCGCTCCTGGTTCCCCTTTAACCAACAGACACATTAGGTAACATTGTTTCAAATTATTTGAAAGGCAGTGTGTTTTTCCTACTGACTTAATATTACTAAATTGAGTGATTTTTTCACCTATTTTTAAAAATTTTCCTAGCAAAGATCATTACATGAGTGATTTAAAAGTAGGTAAGCATTATAGAACCTTCAAGAGATTATAGGTATTATATTCCAAGAATCATAGGTTTGTGACCTACATGATTAAGCCTGGATTATAAATCTGGAATTGGCAACAAAGTAATGGATTATTTCCCCTACTTTCTTTGTATACCTTATCTCACGCTATTTTACCTAGAGTTATGACATCTTGGCAGATTCTTATTGAATATTGACTGCCTCAGATACTATTTAATTAGTACATTTAAAATGCCCTTTGGATGAGCCTTTCAGTGTCTGTTGGACAGTGATTTGGACAGCCTCAGGCTCAGAGTTGGGAATGGACTTGCAAATTCTAATATGAAAAGCTTTCAGAAGGGTGACAGGGAGATAAATGAAAATCCCTTACAGGAGATTAAGAAGCTTGGGATATATTTTAACTCGGTAGTTTATGAAATGTAGAGAAACTGTGGTGAATATATTAATCAAAGACATTGTTTGCAATTGCGTAGTGACATACCGTAATGGAGATGCTTCAGGGGGTAGCCGAGTTAGTCTGTACAGGATAAATTCAAAAAACAACAAAAGGTCTGGTAGCACTTTATAGACTAACAAAACATGCAGATGGTATCATGAGCTTTCGTGCACACAGCCCACTTCTTCAGATGACTGGAGTTATGGGTTTAGGATGTACAGATCCAAAATAAATGTGGGAGAAGGGAGACGGGGGGAGGAGGGAGGGAGAAGGGGAAGGAAAAAGAGAAGGGGATGGGAAACAAGGAGCAGAGAGAATGAAAATATCAAAAGGAAAAACAAGTAGGCAGAGCTGGTGCCTATAAGCACCTGAAGATTGGATAGTTAAAAGGAAGCAGATAAGGATGAAAGGGAACTAACACAAGAATCCACTCAGAGAGCTTCATTGAATGTTAGGTTGGTAATGTCCCAGCCATCCATTATCCCAATTGAGGAGATGATGATCAGAGTGAGAATTGAATTTGTGGATGAATTGTAATTCCAGTGCCTCCCTGTGTATTTGACTAGTAGAACTGGTTTGTTACAAGACAGCCACCTGCAAATCTTTTAAAGAGTGATTAGGTAGATTGAAGTGTTACCCAACAGGTACGTTCACTACAGGCAGTCCCCGAGTTACACGGATCCGACCTATGTCGAATCCGCAGTTACGAACGGGGCCGTTCCTCTCCCTGGTCTCCAGCACACCAGGGAGAGGAAGCAAAGCGGCGGAACACGTGGGCAGCGGACAGGGATGTCCGCTGCCCACGCGCTCCGCGGCTTGGCTCTGCTTTGCTCTGCTTTGCCCCCCCCCCCGTCCCCCTGGTCTGCAGACCGGGGGGGGGGGGCAAAACAGAGCCAAGCCGCGGAGCGCCCGGCCAGCTGACAGCCCAGATGCGTCTGGGCTGTCAGCTGGCCGGGCGCTCCGCGGCTTGGCTCTGCTTTGCTCCCCACCCCCCCCCCCTGCCCCCCGGGGGGGGGAGGGCAAAGCAGAGCAAAGCAGAGCCAAGCCGCGGAGCGCGCTGCCAGCTGACAGCCCAGACGCGTCTGGGCTGTCAGCTGGCAGCGTGCTCCGCGGCTTGGCTCTGCTTTGCTCCCCCCCCCTTCCCCTGGACTGCAGACCAGGGGGACGGGACAGGGGTCAAAGCAGAGCCAAGCCGCGGAGCGCGCGGTCAGCTGACAGCTGTCAGCTGGCCGCGTCCTCCGCGGCTTGGCTCTGCTTTGCCCCCCTCCCCCCGTCTCCCTGGTCTGCAGACCAGGGGGACGGGGGGCAAAGCAGAGCCAAGCTGCGGAGCACGCGGGCAGCGGACAGCCCAGACGCGTCTGGGCTGTCCGCTGCCCGCGTGTTCCGCCGCTTTGCTCCCCGTCCCCCTGGTCTGCAGACCAGGGGGACGGGGAGCAAAGCAGAGCAAAGCCACGGAGCCCGAGGGCAGCAGGACAGCCACGGCGCGTCTGGGCTGTCCCGCTGCCCCCGTGCTCCGTGGCTTTGCTCCGGACACCTGTGGTACAGCAGCTGGGGCGCTGCCAGTTGGTCCCGTAGCGCTGCTCTGGGCGCTACTGGACCAACCGGGCAGCACCCCAGCTGTTCTGCCCCAGGCGTCCTGATTCAGCCACTGCTGGTCAGATTCAGCAGCGGCTGAATCAGGACGCCTGGGGCAGAGCAGCTTGGGTGCTGCTGGGTTGGTCCAGTAGCGCCGAGGAGCAGCGGCGCTACTGGACCAACCCAGCAGCACCCCAGCTGCTCTGCCCCAGGCGTCCCCAAGTCAGCCGCTGCTGAAACTGACCAGTGGCTGACTACAGGAAGCCCCTGCCCCGGGCTTCCTGGAATCAGCCGCTGATCAGTTTCAGCAGCAGCTGACTTGGGGATGCCTGGGGTTCTTAAGTTGAATCTGTATGTAAGTCAGAACTGGCGTCCAGATTCAGCCGCTGTTGAAACTGATCAGTTTCAGCAGTGGCTGAATCTGGACGCCAGTTCCGACTTACATACAGATTCAACTTAAGAACAAACCTACTGTCCCTATCTTGTACGTAACCCGGGGACTGCCTGTATATATAATTTTAATTTAGTAGCTTGGCTTGTCTTTTCATGCCTAGTTTGTTAGTAAGCTTCTGTTTCTTTTGTTGTTGTTAGGTGAAAGGCAAGTAAAAAGAAAAGCAAAACACCATCATTAGTTATTCACAAAAAGCATTAATAATTGAAAAAATAATATTTATAATGCTGTATATGCAGCACAATAAAGAAAATGTTCAAGTTTCATCAAGAAAAAAAGCTATCCTAAATTTAGTTTGGTTGCTTTGCTCTACAGCACAGGTGGACAAATACTGGCCTGTGGGCTGGATCTGGTTTCCCAGAGCTAGCACTCATGGCCGCTCCCACTATAATTACCCGTGCCTCCATGGGTGTGGGCAGTTGCTGCTTCTGTTGGCTGTTGATCTCTGTTCATAGCGAATGGGAGCTACCAGAAGTGGCTCAGTGGCACTTACTGCAGCTCTCATTGGCCAGGAACAGCCATTTGTGACCAACGGGAGCTGCAATGGCTGGTACATGCAGAGGTGCAGGTAAATATAATGGCAGTGACCCATGAAGAGCTAACGCTGGTGAGGTGCCACTGTTTTCTTGCCCACCCCTTTTCTACAGTGTTCTACTTTTTATCTACTTACCATGGACAACTTTCTCCTATTAAACTTTTAACCTATAAGCTATAAATTGGAGCACTTGCATGTTTGCAAAGAGGCATGCCTTCGTGTCTTATGTTATATAGCAGTAGTCCTTTCATCCTTCTGTTTATATTTGTCACCTTATATCTTTAAAGACCTTGATTCCTTTAAAAGAACAGGAATAATAATGTTCTGTAATTTAACTCTTGAATAAATCTTTAGTTTATGAAGGAGCAAAAAAAAAAGACACTTCCCCAATTTCACATTAAAATGGGGGGATAATTTTATTTTCAGAAACATTCTTTTCCCTGCTAATCAGCCTCCCCAAAATGACATGCAACCCAAAATGGTACTGACCTGAAACAAAGGTGGAGTGTACAGAATAGAATGGCTGTTATAACTGAGTTACAAGATATGGGAGCAAGTACTCCAAGAATACATTTGTCCTTTTGAGCTGACACTAGTTTTCATATCACAGTTAAGTAGTTTAAACATTTGGGGTTTATTTTGCAGCCATCTTACTGTCATCCATTCCCCATGTAAACAGCTCAAGAATAACAACAAACCTTTGACTCTGTCATTTGCTTTATCTTCTCTGAAGCTTGATGTATTTTGAAAGTGCATTCTTCTGGTGTTTGGGTTTTTTATTATGTATATTTTTAAATTGTACTGTGTATTGCTGGTGGAGTAAATTAATGGAAAAGGGCTGAGATCCTGTCACTTGTATTAAGAATCTATTCCCCTCCTTTTTGAAAATCTATGTAATACATATAGTGCTCCTCTTTTTAAGTAGATACAAACCATTTTTTATCTTGTGGACCTGAAATGCAGAGAATAAAAGTTTTTGTAGAACTTTATATATTATATATTAAATGAAAATTGAAATGGAAGAAGGCATTTGTCAACCTAAGAGTTGTATCTGGTAACAACTTACATTATAACAGCTGAGCATTTTCTGGATTCCTCTTTAGCCTCCTCTTTCAGGATTTCTTTGACAGATGGTACCCCCAGATGGACATGACATTCTTAAGAAGCTTACTCCTTTTATGCCTTTACTACCCAGTAACTCATCGCGCCATAGAAGTCTAAACACTTTAACATGAATTAGCCTTACTTAGCAGACTTTAATTTTATTAATCTTTAGAATATGCTGCTGGGTAGTGGTTATGGAGTTTTTAAACTGTCTACTTAAGGTTTAACATTTTTCAGAGACCCTTTAAATAATTCTGTCAACTTCAGCTTAGACACTTCAAGCAACATGTTTTTCTATCTTATATAAAATCATGATAAAGTTCTATCATGAACACACTCAGAGTATATTTTGGCAGTTAGCTAAACTAATCATTACACATTACTGTAAATTAATTCATTTTTGTTTGTTTGTTCCTCGATCTTCTAAACTCTGTTCCCGCTGCAAGAGCAGTCAGCTACTTGCAGTTGCAGTGTCAGTGTGAAAGAATCATGTGCAGATTCCATTGTTTGGCAATCATCAAACTCTCAAATCCTTGAGAAATGATCTAAGAAATTCATTTTATTATTGCTGTTGTTTTGAAATCCACAGTACTGTAACCTGAAAGCTGTGGTAAATCTGCTGGCTTCCCTCATACAAATAAGTATTCTGTGGGATTACTTGCAGAAAGACAAATCCTGATCACTTTAGATGTTTGCATGTATTCACCTGCAAAATGATGGTGTTAATGAACTATGAGTATGTGTTTGATGTTGTAGAGATGAGTGAGAGACCAGTGAGCTGATTGGATTGATACTGAAGAAAGATGATCCTTGCAGTGTTTTGAATGGATATGAAAGGGGTGGGGAGGGTCACGATTAAGAATGTGAATGTTTAATCAGTTAGGGTTAGGGTTAGCCGGTTAAACAATGTGTTTAACCAGTTAGCCAATTAAACTGGATTTTACATCCCTAGTCAAGATAGCATTTGAGAAGGCCAGAAAAGAAGAGGTAATAGTAGTCAAGATGAAAGCTAATGAGAACCTAGACCCAGTTAATAGTTGGGTAGACTGAGAGGCTGGATTTTAAGGATATTGTGCAAGAAGCAGCAGCGAGATTTAGACATGACTGGATGTGAGGCGCTGAGAAGGGGTTCAAATGAAGTTGATAGCCAGATTATGTCCATAGTGACTCAGTAAAGGAGGAGCGAAGGTCTGGGAGGAAAAGGTTAAAATTTCAACTTGCCACGTGGAACTTTAACCTTATTGCTGGACATCCACAAGGAGATGGCAGAAGAACTGGCCAAGATCATAGTTCAGACAGAAGGAAGCAGACCTGGAGTGGAGAGGAAAATCTGGGAGTAGTCAGTGTAGAGATGAAAGTTTAAATTTTGGTTTTGGATTAAATTGGTCAGAAGTAAAGGGGAGAGAGTGAAAGAGAGTACCCTATGAGACCCTCACTAAAAGTTGGAGGGGGTAATGATAATCTACTGAATTAAAAGCTGAAATTGCAATCAAAGAGGTAGGAAGAGAAGCAGGGGAGGACAGTTGCATACACCAAGGGAGCATGCGATTTCAGAATTAAGGGTACAGTTGGTAGTGTGAAAGGTGAGGATGTAATAGTGATCCTGAGGTTTGGTCAGGAAAGCATCACTGGAGATTGGTAAGAATGGTCGCAATACAGTACAAAGGGCAAAAGCTAGATTGAAGAGAGTCTGAGAAAGGAATGTCAGACTGCAGATGTAGGTAGGTACACTGAGCAGATTTGAAGATGACGGGAAAAGGTTATGGACAAAACTGCGGACAGAATTGTCAGACTCTTGGACAAGGTGAAGGTGCTGGCTCTGGGCCACTGGAAGGACCACAGCCTCGGGTGGAAGGGTTAGGGTTAGCATTGGAGCTGTCAATGCTCCAGCAGCAATTTAAAGAGCACAGGACCCTCCCCCCCCCCCCAATCAGTGATGCTAGATATGGAGAAGTAGTTAAAGAAGCAATTGAGTATTATTGCTAGAGGAAAAAAATGAAGGAGAGTTAGAGGTTGAAGAGCCAATGGAGAGCACATGACCATGGGAATGAGGGAAATCAGAAAGCAGAATGAGTCGGGTTGCTGAGACAGGTGGAAGGATTAGAGGAGAAGAATCTAATTTCAGTGATGGAGAATGAGAGAACGAAAATAGGAGCCAGTGAAGGGAGTTCCTATCAGATCTTTTTACCTGAAAAAGTCAGCAGTGTTCTAAGCAGACAGGGAAGAGGGGGGAATGATTTAAAAACAGAGTTGAAAGTGGCAAAAAAAGTGGTTTGTTGAGTCTTGAGTACCAGACTTCTCCAATACTAGAGTGGCAACAAAAAAGAAAAGATCATTTGATCTGTTTTGGCAGACTATAAAAGCTCCTCAGTGGCTGTTATACTATTTCATTTATAATGGCTTAGTTGCATACACATTCTTTTGCTCTATTTTGACATGGTGTTCCACATTGTTTGCTTGTCTAAGATAATAATCTGTAGTACAGTGTCTTTTCTGTATGTAAAAATGAGGATACTACTTTTAAAAATAATTAGGGTTACCTCTGAGGTTTTGCCAAAAGGAAGTGATCCAGAGCTACATACTTTTTATTAAAAACAGACTATCTGTAAGGAAAATTAGTAAATAATGGGCTGAATTTGCTTCCTATGAAGTTGCGGGATTTTTTCCACTGTCTGAAAATAGAAGTAGGATAAGGCCAAAAGTTACAAATAACTGGATTCAGTGTATAAGTATCTCAAGGATACAGTTGACAGGCAGTGTGTAAAGCTGGGTAATTATGCCGTGTACATTATAGTGTTATAATAAAATTATGCATTTTTATAAGGGTTAGAGTATTCACTTGGGATGTGGGATTCAAGTGCCTTCTCTGCCTGAGGAGGATAAAGGGTTTGAACAGGGCTCTGCCATCTTGTAGGAAAGTACACTAACCTCTGCACTACGGGATGTAATCATGTGAGTTTCCCTTACTCTCTCCTCTTAAGGCTGTTCCATTCTAGATTCATAATTAAAGAGATTTTGAATGAGAGAGAGATAACCCTAGGTTAATGATTAGATCACTCACCCAGAGCTTTGGAGAGCCAGGCTCCAGTCCCCCTGCTCCAATAACTTTTTAGTTATTTACCCACAATGGAACAGCTTCAAAAGAAGAGACTGAGGGAGCCCCACATTATAATGTCCTATATCTCAGTGGTTAGTGCACTGGCAGATTACTACTGAAATTTGTTGTCCCTCTTAGGCAGACAAGGAACTTGAATTGGGGTCTTCTACATCCCAGGTGAATATTCTAACCAATGGACTAAAAGTTCTAAAGGAGGTGCTCCTTCTTCTCTCACACACATTCACTCATATTGTGTGAGTTATGCAGAACACCTACTTCCTCCTAGTTCATGTAAGTTGCCTAGTGAATTTCTACTGCAAAAATGTAGGCACTCAAAGAGTTTAGGTACCTATAGAGTTTGGTGGCAGTTTTAGCATGGATTTTGTGGATTCCAGTGGGCCTGATTCTGGGATTTAGGTACCTAAAGTGGTAGTGAGGCTTCTAAGCCTTTTCGTGAATTTAGTGCTAAAAATATAAATTAAATTTAGATGCTTAAACATGGTAATTCTTGCTTATATGGACAGGATTTAACTGATCAGCCTTTGGGGACAGTAAGTTATTTCTCCAGAACTGTTCTCTCAGCCTTGGAAGTGATCCATGTATGTTGAGGTTCAGGTACATTGGACTGGGTAATGTGAGAATGTAGAGGCCATCATTCTTCAGGGCTGTCAGTCAGGGACCTTTCACCAATATTTTAAAATGGACTTCACATATGGGGGTAACTGTCACTGTTGACTGTCAAAAAATCATATTCCTGTGAATTTGGACAAAAGAGCCTGTATCCTTGTTGAAACCATGCCAACTTCCAATAAGAATGTAAATGTTATCTATCAGTTTGTCTACTCTGCAATCCTCTTCTGTTCTTCTTCTTCAGCTGTCCCTTGATGTGAGAGTGATGTCTGCCAAGAGGGTTCATTGGTAAGTTTTTAAGTTGCTGAGGGGTCCAATTCTTACCCTGCAGATTTTCCCCCAGAAGTGACAGGTATAATCTTGGAGGAGATGTACTTATTGGCAGAAGTGTTGTACCCTTTCTTTCCCCTTTGTTGCTTCTCTTTCTCATAAGCACATCTGTTCTCAGAGTGAGCTGTAGCTTAGTGTATGGTGTGCTGCCACTCCATTCTGTTCTGCGCCAAGTCCTCCCAGTTAACTGAATTGATGCCTCCCTTTATAAGATGTACTTTCCGAATGTCTCTCTTGAAATGCTTCCACTGCTCTCTGAGAGTTCTTTCCTGACATAACTGAGAGAAGACTACTTGCTTTGGGAGACAAGTGTCAGGCCTACGTATACAGCGGCCAGCCCAGTGGAATTGGTGTTTCATGACCTACACTAGGGATGTAATAGTGTAGTTGAAAAGCTTATCGGTTATGCTATAGACTATACGCATTTCCCTCCAACCCCTCAACCCCCCTGCAAGTATATTTTTAGCAGGCTGGCCCGCAGCTGGGCTCAGTCCTGGCCTGTGATGGGTCCAGGACCTACCCCCATTGTGGCTCTGCATTTAAAGTGTATTAGGAGCTAGGCAGACAGGCAGCTTGGCTCAGTGGTAGCTCGTGCTAGGTCCGGGAGCTCAGAACCCACTGACACAGGGGCTGCTTCCACTCCACATTGGTGCCTCTTTATCAAAGGCAGCAGCACAGGGCAACAGGCAGCCAATCTGTAAGGGGAGCTGGTTTTTAAACTGGCTCCCCTCACAGACCAGCTCCTGCCTGGCACCCTGCGCTGCTGCCTCTGATACAGAGGTGGCCACATGGAGTGACAGAGGGCTTCTCAGAAGTTAGGCTGGATCACACTGGCAGCTGGCCCCACCCCTAGGGACCATAAAATAGTCGACTAACCGATAAGCATTCATGAGATTACTCAACTATTCAATTACCCAATATTTAACATCCCTAACCTGCACTTCTACACTGCTGATTTTAGCTGCAGAGAGAAAACTGATGTTAGCTGATCCTGAGCATCCTTCTGAAGCAGAGCTGCTAGAAACTTCTCTAGCTGTTTGTGATGGTATCTATAGATTACCCAGATCTCACACCCATAGAGAATGGTAGGAATGACAACTACCAGTTAAACCAAGATCTTGGTACCTGTTTGTAGATCAATATTATTGAAGACTCTCATGAGTAGCCTTCCAAAGGATATGGTGGCACAGCAGATCCTGTGCCCAGTTTCAGTTTGGTAGAGGTGACTACCAAGGTACAGAAAATGGTCCACATTTTCCAGGGGTTCTCTTCTGGTGGCGATTTTGTAGAGTATGAAGAGTAGCTTGGCAGGTGAGGTAGAGTATGTTTGTTTTCCCAATGTTAAAAGAGAGACTCAGACCATGATTAGGAATGTTAAAAATTGTGTAATACGGTAACCTGCAACTACTAAATACCCTGTTGGTTGCACAGTAAACTGTTACTTTTACCAAGGGAATTTACTACCACTCACTGCAGGCTCTGCAGTAGCAGACGGCAGGCTCGGTCCTTGCATGCACCAGGTCCTTGCAGCTGATCCCCCTGCACCTGCTGCAACTCTGCATTTTAAAATACTTGGAGCTGGCAGGCAGGCTGGCTCAGTCATGGTATGAGCTGGATCCTGGCAGCTATCCCTGCTGCAGTTCTGCATTAGGAACTGACAGGCTCCCTGCATGTACCAGCTCCCTGCTGCCAGTCAAGAATTTTTTAAAATACAGAGTCACAGTGGGGGCAGCCTAGGAGTAGAAACAGCTGTCGGGACTTGGTGCATGCCGGGATTGAGCCTGCTGGCTCCAAATTTACTTGCTGAGCTGCAGCAGAGGGATAAATGGCGTGGGGGTGGGAGGACTGCAGGTAACTGAAAACATTAACCGATTAGCATCCACTTGTTGGTTAACTGGTTACACTGTAACATCCCGAGCCACAAAAGGCATCTGCAAAAAGAATGAGGGTCCTTTTCAGGTTGGCCTCGGTGTGTGCAAGAATGAGACAGTTGTCTGTATTGAAGATTAGTGATGCCAATTCTCGTTATCTTAAATTTTGTTTGGAGACATCAAAAACAAGGAGTTGTCCGTCCATGCAATACTCAATCCCAACACCAGGAGGGCAGTTGCAAATGAGAATCAGGATCATGGCAAGGTAAACAAAGAAGTGTGTTGGAGCAATGACATAGCTTGATCCTAGTGTGAATGATGAATGGTTCAGTCTCTGTTACGCACAAAATGGTAGCAGTCCTCTGATCATGGAGCAGTGTGGTGGAAATGAATTTCTAGGTTCAGCCAAACCTACACAGCACCTTCCATAAGGCATCACGATTGATAGAGTGAAAGGCCTTGGCGAGGTCGATGAATGCCATGAACAGATCCTGATGTTGTTCTCTGTACTTCTACTGAATTGGTTGTGCCATGAAGATTGTGTCTCGGGATGGCCTGAAACTACTCTGTGTTTTGGGGAAGAGTCCCTGTGCAAGGGGGAGAAGATGATTTAGTAGGATCCGGGCTAGAATCTTCCCTGTGATGGAGAGGAGAGCAATACCTCTGTAGTTCCCACATAAATATTTGTCCCTTTTCCTGAATATTGAAACATTGTTGGAATTTCTTCACAGATGCAGATTTTGTCAAGGAGTTGGGAATCTTTGTGCTGGAACATTGTTCTACCAGCCTTAAAAACCTCAGCTGGGATGCTGTCTGGACCTGGTGCCTTATGACTTTTTGTCTAGACTCTGCAATAAAAGACCCACAGCAACAGCTGGACTTGGCAGGCTGGCATGGGCTAAAATTTGCAGTTTAAGCATTTGGATTGTGTTGGAGCCTGAACTCTGAGACTCTGTGAATGGGAAGGATCTCAGAGCCTGGGCTCTAGTTTCATGAATGTCAGCACTGCAATTTTTAGCCGCATAGTCTGAGTCCAGTGAGCCCAAGACTGTTGACCTGGGTTCTGAGACTTAGTGCTATGGGTCTTTCTGTGTAGGCATACTCTTTAATTCCACTAATTACTATGGGTTGGTTTACCTGATGAAACTAAACACACATTCTACCATAAAGCCAAAGAAACATAAAGCTATACATACTACCACAACTAAATATATAAAGTTTTATCCTAAATTCATGTGAGAATTGCACTTCCAGAGTTTTGATGTAATGGAATCAGCATCTTGTGTAAATTGAAAAAGAAGCTTTGCAAATAATCAAGCATTGTAATCCTGGATTAGCTTTGATTAACAAATGGCATATTACCTCCAGATCCTTGGAATACTATTCTGTAATTATGTCACAATTTATCTTATTCCATTAGAAGATTATTTATCTCATTTCCTCATGATTGTCTCCTCCTTGAGCTTCACAAATTGAATCCAGCTAGCTGCAGTTTTTACTAATTTCCCCTGATGATGGTTGGAGTATTCAGTCCCAAACAGTATTTTCAAAATGGCTTTTTGTTTTTATTAAAAAGGATAATTTTCTTATCACCTCCCTTTTTTGCAAAACCTTCAAGGTAACCAAAATTTTGTTGTCTTCAGTTTTATATACTGTTAATCTTTACAGTCACTCACCATGTTTCTTTTTATTTATTTTAATTATTAGTAGCATAGCTAGTATTCACACAAAACCCTTCTGATCTAGTTCCACTATTGTATTGTGGTGTTTGTGAAGAAACTGACTCTGAAAGTACATTGTCTGTACTTCACCTCCAGGAACAAGAAGGTTGGAGCTCTACTTCCTCATCCTTAGACTTCAGTGGGCTTTAGATCAGACTGAGTCCAGAATTTCTCAAACTCTGGCGCATTTATTAGTGTTGGTACATAACCTTAATGTCCAATATAGTCATTTTACCATTTTAAGGAGATATATGGGAGCCACTGCCCTATTAATTTCCATTTCAGTTAATCAGATTTGAGGTGATGCAATGGAAACTGAATGGGACTGGAGATAAAGCATTGACTATAGCTTTGATTTACTAAAGCTTGTGTCACAAAGCAAACTAATAAGCCTTCCCGCTGCTGTTCCATGAAGTTGGCAAAAGATAGAGGTGCTTGTTAAACAACATCATAAGGGGTTTTCAATGTCTGTTTTGTCACAGTGATAGGTTAGGGGGACATGTTCTGCAAATAAAAGCCAACCCTCCCTCACAAACTCTTCCATCAGTTGATAGAGTTTGGAGGAGAAACAAAAGCAGCCTGAACTATAACTACTTTGATGTACTGATCCTCTGAATGAAAAGTAAAGAAAAAGATTGAGAGTTTTCAAGATGCTGTGACACAAGTAGGTTTTTTTCTATTTAATCCTAGTTCTAGGACTACAGAATGTTACAGCAAATAAAGAAAAAGATTGAGAGTTTTCAAGATGCTGTGACACAAGTAGGTTTTTTCTATTTAATCCTAGTTCTAGGACTACAGAATGTTACAGCAAATAAATATACAATGATGCAACAATTTTCTTTGGGAAATTCGTTTTTAAGTTGCTATAGTAAAATGTTTTTAAATTGCTTGTCTTTTAAGGAGAACATTTTATAAGTTATCTGAAAAATGCCAGGGTTTGTTCATCAGGCACTATTGCACACAGTATGTTTGTTCAGGAATGAGCCTCAATGTCTGAGCACACCCAAAGTGTGTATATGTTGGCTGGTGAACACACACCCTCTTCTGTGTTATTGCTTTCTTTATTAGCATTTGAAATTCATAAAGAAAACCAAATACCAGAAAGTAAATAGTTCGGCCTTACTGGAACATCAGACATTAGTTTAAAGACTGGTATAAGTAGGATGTGTTTTTAATAATGAAACATAAAATATAGCATTGACTTAAAAAAACCCAAAATACTGGGATCTGCTTAAGTCTAGATTGTGTACATCTTGATTACAAATTTCATTTGAGACTCAGAAGATCTGGGTTCAACTCCTGACTGCCACAAACTTCCCATGCATCCTTAAATAAGGAATATGGTTCTGTAATTGTTGGCTCTTCAGGGACTCTTAGTGCAATGGTGGGCAACCTAACCTATGTCCCATGGGCTGCATGCAGCCCATCAGGGTAATCAGACTGTGGGCAGTAAGACATTTTGCTGGCGTTAACCATCCTCAGGCCTCACTCTCCACAGCTCCCATTGGCTGTGGTTCTCTGTTCCCAGCCAGTGGAAGTTGCGGGAGTGGCATCTGCAGGCACAGGGGCCACAGGAACTAGCTGCTATTGCTTTCACAGTTCCCTTTGGCTGGGATCAGAGAATCACGGCCACTGGGAGCTGCAGGGGGCGGTGCCTGTGGATGGTCAGTGTCAGCAAAATGTCTTAACGTCCACAATCAGAGTATCCTGTTGGGCCATGTGCAGTCCAAGGGCTGCAGTTTGCCCACCGCTGTTTTAGTGCCTAGGAGCCCTGGTTTCTGTTGGAGCATGTGCTCAATTGTAATGCTACTACCAATAATAATTGTAATTAGTTGTGTATGAATAAGCCAGACTCCAGGGTCTTTTCCCTTGAGATCTGATCCAGCTCTCATTAAGTCCATTAACTTTAATAGGGCTTACCACATTTAAAATGCAGAGTTGTAGCACGGGTTGCTCCTGGAGCCAGCACAAGTCAGGACTGAGCAGTCCCAACTCGCACCGGCTCCGGGATCACTGCGGTTCTGCATTTTAAATGGCTTTTACCACATTTAAAATGCAGAGCTGCAGCGGTCCTGGACCAGCGTGAGCCAGAACTCGATCTTGGCTCATGCTGGGTCCAGTAGCCCCTGGGTGGCCATAGGCAGAGGCTGGTGCATCAGCAGCCCTTGTTCGTGGTGGCTTTTAAGCCAGCTCCCTCCTGGCACCAGCTCCTGTGTCTCCCCACCCCCGCTTTGTTGCCTGCAGCAGGGGGGAGTGGGGAGTGAGTAGTCAAGTACTTGACTGTTTGCTTACATCCCTATTCAAAACTATTCACCTATTTACGTCTTTAAACCATTGTGTTGTCAGCTTCACAGGGAAGAATTTCATTTTTATGTAAATATAATGGTGTTTTTAGGCATTGTGTAAAGAACATTAAATAGCACATAAATATATTTTGATCAAAAGGGGATTCTGAGTTTAAGTGAAAAACTTATTTCGCTTAAGGAGGAAGGAGCATCTGAGGTAGAGATACAGTGGAACCTTAATAAGAGGCTTGGTCATAGGAGTGCAACGAAGTCCATTTTCCGTGTGCTGCTATGATATACTGAAGAATAGCTGCTGATTATCCAAATCTAATCTGGCTGCAGTGCAAGCTGCTGTTTTTGCCAGGTGGAGCTTAATTCTAGCATTGCTTGCTGGATTGGTGATAAGCTTAAATTGCAGAATATGGCAACTCCAGCATTTGATATTATCCAGTGCAATGTAATGGAAAATAACAGTAGATTCTCTCACTTGAATTACTGTATGTTTAACAGTGATCAGTCTAAATCAAGTGACTCCCAGATTTCTGGAAGATCACCAAATATAGTGGTTTGAGTATCTCTTAGGGCTCACAGTTCTGCATTGCTGAATATATAAACTAATAATAATATCCTTTGTAAGCAAATTTCTGTCTTTGAGTTGAAAAGTATCCAAACATAAATGTCTTCATTTTTATTTATCTATTTATTTCTTTTTTGAGTGATGTATTTTATTGCACCAGTGGGGAAAAAGAAGTATTTCTGAAATAGTTTCCAGAATGGAGAGAGAGAAATAATGCTTTCCTTCAGGGATCTGTATTGGGACTGATCCTATTCAACTTCTACATAAATTATCTGGAAAAAGGAATAAACAATGAGGTGGCAAAATTTGCAGGTGATGCAAAATTACTCAAAGTAATTAAGTCACAGTCAAAGAGCTACAAAAGGACCTCTCAAAACTGGGTGACTGGGCAACTAAATGGCAGATGAAATGTAATGTTGATAAATGCAAAGAAATGCACATTGGAAAACAGAACCACGACTGTACATATAAAATGATGGGGTCTAAATTAGCTGTTACCACTGAAGAAAAAGATTTTGGAGTCAGTGTGGATAGTTCTCAGAAAAATCTACTTAATATGCAGTAGCAGTCAAAAAAGCAAACAGAATTTTGGAAATCATTAGGAAAGGGATAGATAATAAGACAGAAAATATCATTACCTCTATATAAATCCATCGTGAATTATGCAGATATAGTCCAGTCTCAAAAAAGTTTGGAATTGTAAAATGTTCAGAAAAGGGCAGCAAAAATTACTAGGGGTTTGGAATGGCTTCCACAATGAGGAAAGGTTAATAAGTCTGGGATTTGTCATCTTGGAAAAGAAATTTATTAAAGGGGGATATAATTGAGGTCTATAAAATAATGACTCATGTACAGTAAGTAAAGTAAGGACATGCTATTTACTCCTTCTAACACAAGAATGAGGGGTGTCAGCTGATGGTCATGGCAGAGAGTCCCTTATGACCGGCTGAAGTTCTTTTAAATTGTGCTTGGTTCTGTTACAGCAACTGAAGGAGTCAGGTTAAAGCTTAAACAGTAACTATTTTATTGTTACAGGGTAAACCTAGCTGTTAAATGCTACTGCTGTGTTACAGATAACACAGCCACTACAAAGGACAGGACAGAAATTACACTAATAAGTCACTTACAGGTACCATGAAACCCTTTTGGTTCTCTGAGCTCTTATTAAATGCATGCAAAATAGACACCTAGCAGGTATAATTCTCACCCCTGCGTTCCAGACTTGGCGTGGCCAGCATCTTTCTCTCAATCCCTCGGGAAGAAGAAGGGCGAGGTTGGGCATCCCACAGACCTCGGGAGACAATCAATACCTGCCAGCAGGTATAGATGATTGGAGCTCAAATGGGGTGGGCTACCAAACCCTCTTTATACCCCTTGGGTCATGTAGGCTTCTTCCTGGTCTCAAGTGGCCAATTAGGAAAAATGGCTTTGAATGCCAAGTTTCCCACGAAGGGTGCAAAGCATAATTCACACCTGGGAAAATGCAGACAATGGGCACCTCTGGTATGTGATGGGCGAAGATTCCTCTCCTGGGACTGTGCATGCGTGTCAATTAGTGGTACTAGCCATCAGGACGGCGGGAGGCCCCGGGTCGTCAGCTAGCCCATTTACTGTCTGGTTTCTGTTTATGGTAGAGTCAGGGACAGGCAGCAAACCTGTGTTCCCAGGGCATCAAAGGCTGACTGCGTCTCTCTTGCTCTCTGGGGGGAGGGGGGGGAGGGGGAAACCAAGATGGGGTTCATGACTGGCAACAAGGGGTCACCAAATGAAATTAATAGGCAGCAGGATTAAAACAAACAAAAGGAAATATTTCTTCATACAACATACAGTCAACGTGTAGAACTCTTTGTCAGAGGATGTTGTGAAGTCCAAGACGATAGGGTTAAAAAAAAAGCTAGATAAATTCATGGAGGATAGGTTCATCAGTGCGTATTAGCCAGAATGGCAATGGATGGTGTCCCTAGTGTCTGTCAGAAGCTGGGAATGAGCGTAACGGAATAAATCACTTGATGATTTCCTGTTCTGCTCTCTCCCTTTGGGATACCTGGCATTGGTCTCTGTTGGAAAGCAGGACATTGGGCTTAGATGGACCTTTGGTCTGACCCTCTTATGTTCTTAGTAGAAGGAAGGGGCACAATTTACCAGTCTTCTGTGCTTATGGAGGAAAATCTTGGGTACTGGAGGAACTCTGGAGTGAAGGTCCAGTCATCGTTTTAGATAGATAGAGCTTTGTATTGTTCCTTGATATTTTCAGGTTTTCTAATTTCATGACAATTTTTGGCATGTGAATTTAATTTGCATGTCTGCAAGCTGGCCCAATGGCATAATTATTTGTAATGATTCTCTGACCCTTCTTTATAGGCACTTTGGGACATTTCTACCAGCAAATTTGCCATATTTGTGCATGTCAGTGTGTGTTTGTCTTTTTCTGAGACTGCCTATGAAATGAAACTCAATAATGCCAGGTCTACACTTGCAGAGAAAATTGATTCAAGATACGCCACTCCAGCTATGTGAATTGTGTAGCTGGAGTCAATGTACCTTATGCCAACTTTTCAGGAGGAGGTCAACAGGAGAAATGCTCCCATCAACTTCCCGCTGTGACATCAAGAAGTACCAGCTCTGATGGGAGTACTCTCAGGTCTGTACGAGACCTGCTAAATCGAGCCCTAGAGGATCAATCACCAGAGCATTGATCTTCTGGCAAGTGGCGACGTGGCCTAAGATTCTTTTTGTTTTAATCTTTTCCTATTGCAGTTCTCCTAGTGCAGTGTTTCTTAAACTTTTTAAGACCGAGGAACACCAAACAATTTTTTTTTTAATGAGGAACACCAAGGATTTTTTTGTTCAGCCAAAAAAAAAAAAAAAGGTTGTGGGGAAAGTTATTGAGCAAAAATAAACGTCGCCTGCCCCTTTAAGGGCAGCCATTTTGAACTCTGTTGTTCTCTGTGGCACACTTCCAACTGCTTCACGGCACACCGGTGTGCCCCAGAACACAGTTTAAGAAACACTGTCCTAGTGGAATCTGTTATCCAGTTACTTATAGAGTGGTGCAGGTGAACCTCAGAAACCTGAGCAGACTTGGATACCACCAATATAATTATGCAATAAACGTAATTTCAGTGATTTAAGAGTCCAGTAAACAAAACAGTAGTAGTTATAAATTGTTACCAGTATAATTTCTGGTTTTCTAAAAAAAAACCAGAAAACCAATGTGTGATCTGTAAGAAATATATATTTTATTTCTCAGTATTCATTATTCTGTATAGCTTCACAGATAAATAAAAATATACTCCTCAAAAAATGAGGAGTAATGTTAGTTCAAACCAAGGGATTTGGTTCGAACTAACGCATCCCGGCGCACACCGGCGAGATCATGCTAATAAAGCGCAGGATATTTAAATCCCCACTTCATTAGCAATTTTGAATGCCTATATTTGCATCCCTAGTTCGAACTGGGGTGCAAGTGTAGACATACCCATAGAGAGTGAGAAGTTACTACTACTATCATTTACTCCGTTGGTTTGGGTAGCAGAGATCTGTGTTGTGGATGTAAAGATTCCAACACTACTGATAATATATATGATTGTCAGTGATTTTACCTGATGGAGTTTCTTTTCAATTTGATTTATTTTAAAGCCTAAGAAATTACTTTTAAAAAAATAGTGTTTAAAAACATTACAAGTTCGACCTCCCTGGTCCAGCACCCTCAGGACCTGATCGGTCACAGATGAGGGATTTTGCCAGACCAGAGAAGGTCATTTCTTGTCCTCCCCTCTCCCTCACCAGCCCCTCCCTCCATCCATAGCTTCACTTCCAGCCTCCCAGCTGGCTTACCCCAGCTGCCAGCCCTACCATGGCAGCCCCATCACCACAAGCACAACCCTGCTTCCAGGCAGCACCCCTCCTGGAGTTCAGGTTTACCACCCAGCAGCAGCCCTGCTTGAACTATAGACTAATTAGACATCTCTGCTGCCTCCCGGCCTCACTGGGCAACTCTCTGTTGGGCTGCAGTGAGGTTGCTGGGCTCTTTGCTGTGCTGCTTGGCAGCCCCATGCCCAGGTTCATGGCCCCACCACCAGGCAGCTCCGCAGTTGGGGTTCCCAGCCCCATGGGGGATGGTGGACTCCTGGCTGTGTGGCCAGGCAGCTCTGCTGCCAGGTTCTTGGCCCAACCGCTGGACAACCCCATTGCCTCCTGGTTTTGCTGGGCAGTTTTGTTGCTGGGTGACAGCTCTGCTGCTAGGCTCCAGCCTTCCCAGGCAGCCCTGTTCCTCCTGCACCATCCCCCCCTGCAGTGTCACCACTGGGCAACAGCCCTGTTGCTGGGCTTCCTGTTTTGCTGCCACAGGGTAGGCCTGCTACTGGGTTCCCGCCCCGCTGCAGGCTCCTAGCCAACAGCCTTCCACGGGACTCTGTCCTGGAACATCCCTGGTCCGACCAGACCAGAGAGTCCCAGTTAAGAGAGGTTTAACCTGTGTTAATGTTGCAAAGTCAAGAAACCAAAAGATATTGAGCAAGATTTTCAGATGCCCTAGCTCCATTGAAGTCAATGAAGCTACACTAATCGAACGAAGTTGTGGATCTGACTACCTATATTTATGAAAAAAAACAGTCTCTTACTCATGTGACTAATATGAACTTGAATTAATTTTAAAAATTGGATTAATCTGGTTACTCTGTCTTTATTCCTCTTTCACAGCATTAGATTCCCATGGATTGTTCAGGAATAGACTTTTGTGGTGATGAGTGTAATGGTAGCACAGCATGGTGGTTGGCCCTGCTGCAAGGGTGAGGAAGCTGGGAGGCTCATGAAAGGATAACCATTCCATGTATCTGTTTTGGATCCCCTCGAGATGTCATCCACAATTATGGCCAATGGTTTGTATAGACTCTGCCTTCATCTTCTTCAAGGCTGCCATCTCTGCTTCACTATGTGCATGATAAAGCAGAGTTGTAACAAGAAGAAGCTTGAGACATATTCTATTTTTTTTTCACTTTCCTATGGACAAGACTATCTGGCCTGGTTTTCCAAAATGGCTCTTAAAAATAAATACTTAGCTGGAGTAGTGATGTCAGCGTGGATGCTCCACTGTTGGTGTCGTGCTCATCTCAGCACTGCAGATTTGAGACTTTTTCTAGCAATGTCCAGTTGGACCATGCATGCACAAGAGTGGCACGTGCCATTTACACCTTTAGAGTTTGCGTGCATGGTCTGACTCCCCTCAGTTCCTTCTTGACCACCCAAGGTTGCAGATTGAACTTTACCTTCTCCTCCTCTTCAGTTTTCTGTAGATAGGAATTGAATTGTAATTTGAAACTTTTAGTTCTTTGATAAATGTATAGTTTGTAATGGTTTAAAAAAATTGTTGTAAATAGTTAAGGTGCGGCTCTTGAGTGGCAGCGCACCATTAGCCTTGAGGTCCGTGGCCCTCAGATCTCTACTTCATTTAAAAAAGGGGGGGGGGAGAGAAGAGAGTAAAGAAGAAGAGAAAAATCTAGAACAGAGAAGAGAAACAGGATAAGCTATTATCCTTGAAAACTGTCAGAATACAGCCCGCCAGGCATATAGCTACTGACGCGTCAAAGAAAGAAAGGAAAAAGCAGAGAAACAGCAAAATGTCCGGCTCCCCTTATTTTAAAAAATATGAAAAGTGCCACAGTCCCATGCTCTCTTCAGATGGTCCCAGATCTTGTATTTTGTTGTCTGGGGGAAGCACAAGCCCCCAGAAGTGTATCCATTGCCGCAGCCTTCCTTTCAGAATGCTCAAGGATAGGGAGCTCAGGCTACACATTCTGCTATTTGATAAAGCACGCGAGCCGCAGACAAACAGGAATGGCATAATCAGTCCAAGTCTGCTACTAAGCAGAAGAAAACCTCAAGCTTTCCCTCACGTAAGCCCTCGTCCAAAAGGAGGGCCTCTCCCTACTCCCAAGGGGTTAGTTCGGGAGAAAAACCAGGCACCACATGTCCCAGTGCTGCATCAGGGATGGACCCGATATCACGGTCTGAGCAAACTGCGTCACTGACTACTACAGCACCAAAGAGCCCTGGTGCCAGGGAACAGGATAAGACTTCAGCAGTAGCAGAACCACCGGCATCAACCAAGACTTTGGTGCCGATGTAAGCTAGATCTAAATAAGCTAAACAGGTGTCATACACGCTGAGTCCGGCGTCCCCTCCATCAGCACCATGCTCCCTGTTCTGAGCCGTCGTCATTCTGCTGCATGCACATAGGAATATGATGTCTCTGTGCCACGTATAGAACCAAAATCTAGATTCCCGTATACTTCCTCCTTGAGGCACTGATTCCGATCCCCCTTCTCATCTCATGGCTCATGGCTCTTCTCCTCCACCATGGTTGCCAGTACTTTCACACTATAGTGACTACGAAGGGGATTGACAAAGTGTATTCTCTTCCCAACACTCTTCGCCAACCACAGGTCATTCATCCTATGATAGACACTGGCCGTGCAGATGTCTTTATCTCCTCCTCCTTCTTCTAGGACCTCAGCGAGCTCTCCTAGGTCTCCAACACTATCAAAACACAATGTCTTTCACAAGGATCACAGGAGTGTGTTTTCTTCTAGACCAGTGGTCCCCAACGCGGTGCCCACGGGCGCCATGGCGCCCACTGGGGCATTTGTGCATGCCCGCTGACAACCTGGGCCGGGCCCCCCCCCGGCGCGCGGTGCACGGGAGGTGCCGGCCCCAGGCGCGACACGCACCGGCGCTGGGTGCGTGGCACTCAGGCGGCCCCAGCCCTGGGGCACATGTGGGCTCTCGGGTGCGCGGCGCTCGGGTGCGCGGCACTCGAGCAGCGCCGGTGCCGGCCCCAGGCGCGCGGCTCGGGCAGCGGCGCCGGCCCCGGGCCCACGGCACAAGGCGCTCGGACGGCCCCAGCCCCAGCCCTGGGCCACATGCCGGCGCCGGGTACAAGGGCATCCCTGTCCCCTGGCATGCCCCCGGACGCACGGCCCCGCCCCCGGGCACCTGGCACGTGAGTGGCCCCACCCCCAGGCGCCCGGCGCGTGAGTGGCCCCACCCTCCGGGTGCCCAGAGCGTGAGTGGCCCCACCCCCGGGCGCCCGGGAGCCTCTAAAGGTTGGGGACCACTGTTCTAGACAATCCCCACAAGATCATACTATGTGTATTAAAAGCATAGGGGCTCTTAAGATGACCATCCACCCGATTGGCTGGCAGAGTACCATTATCCACCGGCCTACTCCAGACATGGGTCACCATGCTGTTACTGCTCTGCCTTGAGACACCAGTCTACAGTTTCTTCCACCCCTACTCACAGGTGACCCATCACTCCATCTCGTCCAAGTACCTCTCCTTCTCCTCAAAACCCAAGTTAGAAGAGGGACAAATATCTGATCCTGATGAACAAAAGCCTGATACCTTGCCCACTGATCAGTCATTCTCGTCCCCATATGAGGCAGTAATTCCAGGTGGTACTTCAGCTGCTGAGGCCTGAAGCAGTTTCAGGACTTGTTTAAAAGAGTGGCTGCTAGTCAGGAGGTCCAGCTGAACGAGGTACATGAGCAACACCACCGTCTCCTCAAAAACCTCTAACCCTCCTAACGGGCCACAATTGCATTGCTCATCAATGAGGCCATTATGGAAGTGACAGAGGAAATCTGGCAGACCCCAGCGTCTGCCCCACCCACCAAAAAACAGGCTGACAAGAAATACTTTGTCCCTCTCAAAGGCAGGGTCTTCTTATTTTCCCATCCCCAACCAAACTCCTTGGTGGTGGACACAGCCCAACAGAAGGCTAAATTACATTGCAGCAGACAAAGAGAGCGCATGGACCTCTTTGGTAGGAAAATGTGTGTGTCATTGACCCTATTACTTCATATTGCAAATTACTTGGCCCTGCTAGCGAGTCATGATTTTGATAATTATTCCAAACTGACTGGACCAATGGATCGCCTACCTGAAGGTAAAAGACCTATCAGGTCTCTTGGCCAACAGGGCTGTACTGCTGCACAAACCACCCTCCAAATGGCCCTGGATGTCACCGATACAGTGGCACGCTCCACTTCAACCTCAGTAGCGATGCATAGAGAAGACCGATGAGGTCCTCTACACAAGTAAAGATTCAAGAACAACCTCACCTACATTAGTGATGTACAGCATACCAAAGGCACCGCTACTTGTCTGGTCTCAAAGATGACTTCCAAAGTGGTCTTTCTACTTACCATAACTCATACCATAGAGTCAGCAAACTTGCAGCTCTTGAGGTGATACCACCATATACTATATTCAATAGGGACAGTGTGGTATTGCAACCTCATCCTTCTTTCTCTAATTTTCATGTCAATGAACCAATAGTTCTTCCATCCTTTCATCCTAAGCCACATTCATCTTGACAGGATGCTATCTTTTGTACCCTGGACATATGTAGAATACTTTCATTTTACATAGACAGAATCTGATCTTTTCGCAGGTTGCAACAATTATTAGTTTCCATAGCAGTGCACTCCAAGGGAGATCTGATTTCATCTCAACGCACATCGAGGCTCATAGTATCTTACATTACCCAATGCTATGCCATTTGAAACAAGCCACTCCCTGGAGCACCCAGTGCACATTCCACAAGAGCCATAGCAATATCCAAAGCTTTCCTGTGGGGGGTTCCCCTCCGGGACATTTGCCGTGCAGCCACATGGTCCTCAAACCATACCTTCACGAAGCATTATGCTCTCTCTCAACACCTCACTAATGATACCTCAGTAGCCTCTGCAGTGCTATTGACAGCCATTAAATAGTGACTCAGAGATCTGCCTACCTTGTGTTCTTGAGTACTGCTACAAAGTCACCTACAGAGGAGCATCCACGGGGACATCACTGGAAGAAGAAGAGGAAGTTACTCACCTTGTGCAGTAATGACAGTTCTTCGAGATGTGTGTCCCCATGGTGCTGTACTACCCACTCCGTCCCCTCTTTTGGAGTTCCTGTTCTTTACATATTTTTAGATACTTGGGCTTACATGAGGAACTGGTGGGAACTAGGCTGTACGTGCGAAGAGAAAGGCACAAACAGCACAAGGCACCTGATGCACATGCACAGTCTGATCGGCTACTGCTAGGGAAAACTCCAATCTGTGATGCCGGAATGAAATCAATTCACATCAGAGTTGTTTCCCAAAATATTTGGTAAGTGTGTTTTGGTTTTTATTTGAAATGTATTTTGATAGATCAGTGTCAAAATAAATATTTAAAAGTCTCACATTTGGTAATTGTAATTTTTGGTTCATGTAGCGTTAGCAATTCTGTAAAATTGGGACTGAAGAACGTTGTTTAGCGGATGCTCAAATACTTATTTCAGCTTACGTTTTAAGACTTAGCCATTATTTATTGTGCCCTCTTTTGAGGGTTGAAAAATGTCATTCATCTAATAATATTTGCTTGCCTCTTGATAAATATATTTGCTGTCTTTCAAGAGTGAGTGGCAGGAACTCTTTGTTAGTGAGAGTTACAGCAAATCAATGGGTGTTTCTAAATGTTGTGAAAATTGAGTTTTTTATTTTGTGTACTTTACTTTCAGGTCAGTTTTTTCTGCATATGAATATCAAATAATAATACCTAAATACTATTAATCTAAGACTTTTTAAAAATTTGATTTGTTAGGAATGCCTACTTCATAGCTTTACCAATTAATGTTTTTAAGATGATCACTGTAACTGTAACCCACATTGACTGGCAAGCAGTATTCAAGATAACACAGTATTCTATTCTTGCAGTATACCAAACTGATTATATTAATGCAACATCAATTCCCCGCCTTGTACTGTGTAGTATACTTTTTCTGAGCTGAATCACAGCTCTGAAGGTAGTGGCCAAAGGAGATACAAGTTTGCTTATCTGTCTGAGATTGAGGGTCCCTTTGCATGTTCATATTTTTCTGTTTTTGCATGCCATTTACTCCATTCTTTGCACCTTGACCAATCTTTGTGACTAGGAAGGGCTTACACATAAATTTTATGTCAGTGCCCTGCAAATTGGCAGATATCTGCTTTATCTGTGAATATCTGCAGACAATGTTTGCCTATCACAGATTGGATGCAGATACACATTTTTATATATGCACAGGGCTCAACATAGGCAGAACCAAAACATAACTTGGTAAAGTAAAAATTAACAAATTATAGTTACAAGTAGCTAATTATAGATTTAAGTATTCTTAAAGATATCTTAAGTGCAAAATGAGCTATAAAATTAATACATATTTTTGAAATAATAGAATCATAAAATACTAGATGACTTCTAGAGGTCATCAAGTACAATTCCTTTCCCTCAGAGCAGGACAAAGCACCATCTATATTACCCCTGATAGATGTCTATCCAATCTGCTCTTAAATATCTCCATTACTGGAGAAACCACAACTTCCCTAGACAATTAATTCCAGTGTTTAACCATCCTGGCAGTTAAAAGGTTTTTCCTAATGTCCAACCTCTAAACCTCCCTTGCAGCAATTTAAGCCTATTGTTTCATGTCCTATCATCAGAGGTCAAGGAGAATTTTTTTTTTCTCCTTCCTTCTTGTAACACCCTTTTAGATACCTGAAAACTGCTATCATGTCCTCCTCTCAGTCTTCTCATTTCTAAACTAAACAAGCCCAGTTCTTTCAGTCTTCCCTCATAGGTCATATTTTCTAGACCTTTAATAATTTTTGTTGCTCTTCTCTGGACCTTCTCAAATTTCTCCACATCTTCCTTGAAATGTGGTGCTCAGAACTTGACATAATATTCCAACTGAGGCCTAATCAGTGCAGAGTAGAGCCTAAGAATGACTTCTCTTGTCTTGCTCGCAACACTCCTGTTAATGCATCCCAGAATCATGTTTGCTTATTTTGCAACAGTGTCGCACTATTGACTCTCATTTAGCTTGTGATCCAGTATGACCTCTACATCCCTTTCTGAATTACTCTGTCCTAGACATTTGCTTCCCATTCTGTAAGTATGAAACTAATTGTTCATTCCTAAGTGGAGCACTTTTCATTTGTCCTTATTAAACTTCATCCTGTTTACATCAGACCATTTCTCCAGTTTGTCCAGATCCTTTGGAATCATGACCCTATCCTCCAAAGCATTTGCAACCCCTCCCACCTTGGTATCATTCTGAAACTCAATAAGCGTGCTGTCTGTGCCATTATCTAAATTATTGTTGATGATATTAAACAGAACCAGTCCCAAAACTGACCTCTGGAATCCCACTTGTTATGCCCTTCCAGCATGGCTATGAACCATTAAATAACTGCTCTCTGAGAACAGTTATCCAGCCAGTTATGCACCCATCTTATAGTAGCCTCATCTAGGTTGTATTTCCCTAGTTTATTGATAAGAAGGTCATGTAAGACTGTATCAGAATGCTTTACTGTTACTTTGACTGTGCTTTCATCAGAGATTTTTTTAAAATTTAACATAAAAACCCCTCACTCTTCCTCCTGGCCTTCCCCTCACCCACCTTAAAAAACTACAAAAATTTCCCCAACAAAAAATCCCACTAAATTGTAAGGAATGATTTCTGCAACCTACTGGAGGTCTATCATAATTCTGAATCCCATGACTCTTATAGATAGGCTCTATTAAAATATCGAGTTTATGCTGTAAACTCATTTTCAGCACTCTCTTCCCTCTAAGAGGTGTTTCATGGGAGTACCTTTGAAAGTGAAGGTCTAAATTCTGTTTCTGTCCTGGTATAAACCTGTCATAATGCCACTTCAAGCAGTGTATTCACACTTCTGGTCCAGAGAGCCCAAAGCATTAGTGATTCAAGTTGACTCCTATGAAATTATTGTGGCTGAAGGTGTCACAGAAGCAGTACACACAGAATCAAATTGACTACTGACATGTATATGGGTTCAATTTCATGAAGCTGCCAATAATGAACATGGTTCTATTTATTTATGGCCTCCTAATTCTGACTGGTAGGTTAACAAAACATCTGTTCCCATACTCCCACTGCTTATAGTGTATAACACAGGAGTCCCTCCTCTAGGCTGGCAGGTCATCAGTCCTGGAATTAATTTTTTATACTTAAGTGATGTTAAATGACAATTCTCAGAGGTCATGTGGGTTTTGTAAAACCATTGTTTTCTTGCAGAAAGATGCTAAACCTTAATACTATGCAAATTATTAATTGACTAGTTTTGTTCCACAGTTACAAATGGAGGATCTTTTTCTTATCTTTGTGCCAGTGTATCCATTCTTGAGTATTCGTCTAGACATTTTGAAATGATTTAGGTGTCTCTTTTATTTCAGTAAAGTATTTTAGAGGTGCAAACTGTATTATCTAAACCAGAATTCTCTGGTCCGGCAACATCTGTGGACTGGCAGGACCACGGATGTTCCAGGATCAGAGAGTCCTAGTGCACTGCAGGATAATAGGGGCTGGGAGCCCAGCATGATGCGGGGGTGGGCAGAAGTTCTGTACATGTCCCAGCTGGGTTGCGGGTGGGTGCGGTGGGAAGAGCCAGGAATGCCAGTGCACAGCCCAGCTGGGCTGTGGGGAAGTAGGAAGCCTAGTGTGTGCACGATCCAGCTGAACTGTGGGCTGGGGCGGCAGGGAAGGGGGGAGCTGGGAAGGCCGGCACATGGCCCCGCTGGGCTGGAGGGTGGAAATTTAAAGGGAGGGAGCAGGAAGCCCGATGTGTGACCCAGCTTAGCTGTTGGGGGAGCCAGGAAGACTGATGGAGCAGCAGAGCAGGAGGAGGAGCCAGCAGCAGGGGGTACAGATACAACCTCCCTTAATCCTGAAAAATCCCTATCTGAGAACAGTCAGGTCCCAAGGGTGCTGGACTAGCAAGGTCCAACCTATAGCATAGTGTAAGGAATATATTAGGACATCTTCCATTGTTTTCTTTATATGTATACGAGTGTAAATTGTCTGTGATATGTGGAATTTAATGTTGATGATGGTTTATTATGATCCATGGGAGTTACATGATTAAATCTCAAGATACTGCACTGAAAAATTTCCAACTGTACGTATCAACTGGATGTCAAGTATTTTACATGTTTTACAATAAAATCATGTAGTGAGCCACTTTGCTCAGTCTAATGATCAGTGAATGAACACTTTCAAATTTATTGCCCAGAAGGATGCATTATGTTTTTCCTTCATGCTAATTATTGACTACATTTCATTTTCAGGGACATTAAACCAGACAACATCTTGATGGATATGAATGGACATATTCGGTTAGCAGATTTTGGTTCTTGTCTGAAACTGATGGAAGATGGAACGGTAAATTAGAAAGATTGATGCAGCTGTGATATCCCCTCAACCACCTTTCATTTCTCTCCTCTATTTGCCAGCAAAATTTCTGTTCACAAAGAAGTCCCTTTATGAAGGAAATGTGCACTTAAAAATGATATTTTTATAAATGATAGTGATAGCATTTTACTATTTCACAGTATGGTTGCATGTTTCAGTTCAAAATATATCTGCATTCTATTAGAATACTGTCTTGATTAAAATGCATTTTTATTTAATTTCATAAATAAAAGTTAAGGGAGGACATATAATCAAAATTAATACATAGCTGTTGGAAAGGTGTAAAGTACCCAGTTTTGAGCCTCATGCTGTAATCATGTTTCAGGCAAAGCAATCTTTGATTTCATGGAACTCAGATCAGGCCTTTGGTAAAAGCATAATGAGGTACCAGTAATATCACCCCATCCCTAGATGGATAAGAATCAATTTTTTTAAATCAAAAAATTTGATTTTTTTATTTAAATTGGATATTTTTTATTTTTTAAATAATCAATAAAATACGAAATTTGTCATTTAAAAATAAGTTGCAATTAAATCTCATCACAAACATGCTACACATATACTTAACACTCTCATAAAAATGAATTAATGGTTCAGCCTAACTACTAGTTCTTGCTTCTTGAAAATTCTGGGCTTTCAATTTCTGTTCCTCAGCAGACTAAAAAGAACCATATGCAAAGAAAGCGACAAACTGGATAGGATTGTTTTTGTTCTGTACTTGTGTGATGGTGGACCTTGGCCAAACACAACAGTGTTAGTTAAGACATTGTCTTAAGACAGAGAGACAATATATAGGAAAAGAAGCAAGCAGCATAGAAAGGAACAGTGGAGTGGACTGGAAAGAAAAAGGAAAGGTTGTATTCAGTGCATATGTATAGCTTTCTATATTCTCCCACACTTTTGCCACAGAAAAACTGTCATGGCTTCTGGGCTTAAGAGAGAATCTATCTGAGAATATTCTGAAGATATTCGTTTCCTGGGTAAAAAAAGAAAATGCGGCAAGTGTAAGCAGTGCAAGAAGCAGCTGCAGGACCTGCTTGTTAGGAGAGAAGTATGTGGATGAAGATGTGGTTATGTCTGAGAGGATCGACTGAATGCTAACTTAAATAATTCACTTGCTATGCATCATTCTTCAGTGCTCTATGCCTTTTAGTATAAATGTGATTTGATAGGTAAATTCCTATTCTGTGTGCTACATTTGATGTTGCTAGAAAAAAAAGTTTAGTTTAGCTAATCCTTGATTAGGTTGGCAATCTATCACTCAATCATACAGTACAAAAAGCTGCAGTAAGAGAAATTGAGAGTTACCAGTTAGCACTCTCATTTTCTTATTTTATATTACATAATACATGCCCCTTATTTGGAATATTATGGCCACAGACCGTAATGGTAATGCCATAAGTCTATTCCCTATTTTACTTCAGCATAACTCAGCTTTTTCAAGGGAAGTTCATTCTATATTTGTTTTTTCAAAAAACAGAAGTATCGGTGAGTTCACTGGCATTTACTCAAAAAATGGAGGGCAATCTAAGCACAATCAGTTTTAGCTTTTGGGTAATGTGATTTAAATCAATTATTTTTTTTTTGTGATTGGAATAGTCTTGATTTAAATCAATCCATCCTGCTTCATCCTATCATACTGCTGTGTTGAAATGTATACAATGTATGGTGTCTGTGACAAGAAGGTAGTACCAGCGTAACGATTGTGTCTTGGAGTATTACAAAGCAGTTAATAAATGTACATGATTATCAGGGAGATAATTATTTTACAATAACTGCACGCTCAGAACCTGCCTTCATTTGGCATTCATCACAGTTCAGAGCAAAAGTAAATTATTATAATACCCCGTACGTTTTTTCAAAACTTCAGGTTTGAAACACTGAAGTGGCTCAGATACAACAGAACATTTTTTCTCATGAATTGTTATTTAGAAACTGCCTTTTTGTATTAGAGTTCACTGTTTATAATTTGAATTATAAACTTACACATGCACATTGTACTACTCAACCTCTTCACCCTCTCCCCCGCTTCACACCGCGCGCGCCCCCCTCCCCCAGCGCAAACACTGTCTGTAACAGTATATGCCATTTTTACTCATGGAAATGCTAACTCCCTAGGTCCAGTCTTCAGTGGCAGTTGGAACGCCAGATTACATCTCTCCAGAAATCTTGCAGGCCATGGAAGATGGAAAAGGGAAGTATGGACCTGAATGTGACTGGTGGTCCCTAGGGGTTTGCATGTATGAAATGCTTTATGGAGAGACACCCTTTTATGCAGAATCCTTGGTGGAGACCTACGGGAAAATAATGAACCACAAAGTTAGTGTTTTTTCTATCCTCTGTTAACTAATTTTAGTGAGTAAGAAGGGTTGGCTTAGAGGTCAGTTTGTAAAGAAAGCTCTTAGATAATGATCATATTCATGTTCATAAATCTTAACTAGAACTTTTGTTTCCATACAGTACATTTTGTGGTTATGAATTGCAACTGGCTTTGCTTTTGAGTAAGATAATCTACTACTAAAAATCTGGATATACAGTGATGTCTATTAGTACTCTCCAAGAAATAAGTCTTGGCTATGCTACATCACTTTTCTTCTTTTTTTTGCTGGTGGATCCATTTGTTGGCTTACAGAAGAGATCCTTAAATATTCTTCCACTTGGAGGGAAACATAGAATCCAAAAATGTACGAGACATTTAAATTAATAACAAAGAAGAGACAGTTATAGGATTTGAAATACTTTCAGTCATCTGGGGAAGACTTCTTTCCTTTAAACTTATTGCATTCATTTAACAGTGAGAGCCTAAATATTTGCAAAGCCTTGTTTTTCTATACAGAAACAATCATGAAGGAACTGACTTTTGTGACATTTTCTTGGTAGTAAACTATTTCCCCGTTTTATTCTTTAAGGAAAGATTTCAGTTTCCTGCACAAGTGACAGATGTGTCTGAAAATGCTAAGGACCTCATTCGAAGGCTCATTTGCAGCAGGGAGCATCGCCTTGGGCAAAACGGGATAGAAGACTTTAAGAACCACCCATTTTTTGCTGGGATTGAATGGGATAACATTCGTAACTGTGAAGCACCTTATATCCCTGAAGTCAGCAGTCCAACTGATACATCAAACTTTGATGTAGATGATGATTGTTTAAAAAACTCTGTAAGTCTAAGATTCAGGATTTGGAAAAATGCCGTTTTCTTCATTTTTATTATTTCAGAGATTCCAAAATGTGGCACTTAAAGCATTCTAAAATTTGGTACTGTATGATGATACCCACTGATGCTATGTTGATAGAAATTCCCATGCAAGGAATGAGGTTTGATCTTGGAAACACTTAAGAACATGAATAAATGTAATAAAGCTGTATAGAAGTCAGTCTGGGTAATTTTCAAAGAAAGGTACACACATACTTCAATATTTCCAGCATGAAACATGGGCATGTTAGGCTATGTTTAACTGCATTGTAAACACCTACAACTATCCCGTATCAGCTGACTTGGGCTTGGTGGGCATGGGCTGCAGAACCGTGAGGTTGCAGTATACTGTGGAGGGTCATGCTCAAGCTTAGAGCTAGGGTTGCCAGGCATCCGGTTTTCAATTGGTATGCCTGATTGCAAAGGGATCCTGGTGGCTTAAAAGTTAATTCAGCCTTTGTCAAGGCTAAATCCCCACTCTGACATGATAAATGCAGAAGTGGGGGCCCACAAAAGTACCCCAAAACCTTATCTTTCCAAGCTTTGATATAAAGCTTCCTTCCCCCTGTCCCCCAGAACCTTAAAAACCTAGATTTTGGGGATAAAAATCCACTGCCACCACCCAAGTAATGGTAAGAAAACTCAGCCCTAAAGTAAAACCAGGACATACAAAAATTAACCAATACCAGGTTAATAAAAAAGAAAGAACTTTTATTATCACCACAATACTTCTGTTACAAGCATAATGACTAGATGGAAAAGTCATCAATTAATATACTCATGGGGGACCCCCATGAGCCAAAAGCTTAGTTACAAAGGAAAGGAAACCCCATTTTTAAATGCACAGACATCAGATTCCCATTCCCAAACCATAAAACAATAAAACTTTACCCTACTTACAGATAGTGAAGAGTCTTTTCTTAGAGAGAGCCATGATGTCTGTCCCCCTCAGTACCTGGAGAGAAACTGCCCAGAGACGAAGGAAAAAACAAAAATTTCTTCGTCCCAGTTTGAAATTCCTACCTGCATTTCAATTGGCTGCCGGCTACCTGGTTAGGTACAGTTAACCCCTTAGTCCCCAGGCTAAGTCGTCATGACAGCCTTAAAAGTCCATTCAGCAGCACAGCAGGGGCCCAGAGCTAAGGCAAGCTTCCTATCTGCCCTAACTCTGCATGGCTCCTGCAAATGGCTGTAAGGTCCCTGCGGCCTCTAGGGAGTCTGTGTGCTGCCCCTGCCCTGAGTGCCAGCTCCACAGCTCCTATTGTCTGTGAACTGTGACCTGCCCCAGCCTGGTGAAAGTGAGCAAGAGCAGGGGAGAGTGAATGGGGCAGTGGATGGGAACAGATGTTTGGTGACCGTAGCTCCACTGGGGTTTTGGAGCATTAGCTTCAGCCTGAGCCTGAATGTCTATACAGCAGTTTTATAGCCCCATAGTCTGAATCCTGTGAGCCTAAATCAGCTGACATGGATCAGCATGAGTGTTTAAGTGTAGAGTAGATATGCCCCTAGAGCCTGGAATAATGAAGAATAATAATATCCAAATAACTTTAATAATCTATAACTGTGGATTATAGCCCTCTGCTCATTATTGCTCACAACTGCCAATTTTTAATCATTATAACTTGAAATTTTCCAGTCCTGATCTCTGCCTGGATTTGAATTTTTTGAAAGTTTTGAGTGAAAATTATTCAGCTATTTTCAAGGAGAAGCTAATGAAAAATAAGTAGTTTAACCATGCTTAAAAAATGTCTAGTCACTTACTGAATAATTTTAGCAATCCCGTGGTCTTGAACAGGAACTTTGAAATTTGGTAGGGGCTGTAGATAGTCTTAGTACCAGAGAGGTACTTTTGTTGTCCCTGTGAAAATGTCCCCAAATATAAGCCAAAAATGTCTGCTCTTTGCACATGTGCTGCAGTAATGCTTGTTCGGCATCTGCTTCTGAGTTTTCTGAACATTCCATCTGCAGTGTATATGCTTCTGGGCTCCATTGAGTTGTTCTTTTGCAGTTAAACTGATGTAAAACTCCAGGTAGGATGTAGAAAAAATTAATTACTGCTTCTTCTGTTTTCCCCCATCAAAATACCCTTTGTCATAAAGCCCTTACTACTGCAGCTCAAGTAGTAGAGATTTCTGCTATATAGCTGAAACTCTTAAATCAGAAGTGGGCAATAAGCGACCTGTGGGCCGAATGCAGTTCACCGGGCTTAGCCCCTGGTAGGCCGCTGGACGCTTTATTTAACTGCACATCCACAGGTATGGCTGCTCATAGCTCCTGTTGGTCGTGTTTGCTGCTCTCAGCCAATGGGAGTTGTGGGAAGCATTAGCCTGGCCCGCATTGCTTCCTGCAAGTTCCCAGTGACCAAAAATGGCCAGTTGCTTTCCACCTCTACATTTGTTCATTTTTTCCTAAAATTTAGCCCTTTCTTGCAATTTCAGGCCCTTTTAGAGCTTTCAAGATGTTCTTTCTCTTTCAAGTGAGTTTTTCTGGTGAGCAAGGTCATGTAATAGAATGTAAATACATAAGAAAAGCTGGGAGGTAATCAGGAATGTAAAGGTATGAATCTTGCATTGGTATTGAAGAGGATATTAAAACATTTGGAGTACATACCTCTCTCCATCCCCATAGTAATTGCATCTGCATGGCCTATGTGGACAGCCACTAACATAGTTGCTGCTGCTCAGGGACATGGAATAATTATTCTGATAGGTGAGCGAGCTCCCTTTGCATAGCGTGTCTGCACAAGCAAACACTACAGCAACACAGCTACATCTGTACAGTCTAGTGTAGACTAGCACATGGATGATCAGCATTAAAGGCTTGAGCTTGTTCTTTTTGTTCCTGCACTAGCAGGAAGTAGGAACATTTTAAAGGAAGCATGCTCTGTCCATTGATGGAGTTTGAGCATGCTATTGTGTCATTCTTTCCAGCAACCACTCTCACATTCCCTCTAGGAGAATTGCTAGGCTATCTCAAGAGTTGGATTGATAGACTGCAGAAAGGGATAATAAGTTGACTCAAGAGGTAGTGAAAGTAAAGGGAAGAATAAAAGATGCTGCTCTGTACTCTGACATCTTGAAAGATCCTGGGGGAGAAGGAGAAAAAAAAAGATCCAGCTTTTAATTTCTATTTGAAAAAAGTCCTCTTCCTGTGAACTATTTGTATATTTTTAAATTCAAAGCCAAGTTTATATCTGTGGTTTCATATTTAGCCTTCAGGTAAAAATCATCATGGATCTGGTTAGTGAAATAACAGCAGTAGCATTTGATGAGTGATTACAAGCTAGTAATGTCTTTCCAAATTGGTAGAATTCAGGTTACCCAGATGTTCTTTTATTTCCTAGGAGACAATGCCTCCACCAACACACACTGCATTTTCTGGTCATCATCTGCCATTTGTGGGTTTTACATATACAAGTAGCTGGTAAGTCAGAGTCCTTCAATTTTCAAAGTATTGTAAATACATGAATGTGCTAAATTTCTGATCTGTTACATGCTTCAAGTTCATATGAACCTGTAAAATAGAGTGAAGAAACAACTCCACCTAACTGATGAGGAATATGGTTTTATTAAGGAGATTATTACGTGCTTAGTAGTTGCATAGGATATATCCTTAAAATCATATCCTGCCCCAAAGAGTCTAAGGTTTGATCTACATCTAAAAGTTACCTTCACTTAGCTCCACTGCTCAGAAGTATGAAATATGTACCAAAAAACCAAGACCCTGACTCTGCCAAACAAATATGCTTAATGTTACTCATGTGACACTTTCCATTGTCTTCAGATAAACTACTCCCCTAAATAAAATTACACATGTGGGTAAGTGCTTGCATAATCTGGATCCTGTTGCTTTCATTATATAGTTACATACCTGTCTTCATGAGAAGGACCGGAAATGTCTCCATTTTAATTTCTGAAATTTCTTAAATGTTGTTTTTTCAAATAGGGTTGTTAAATGTTGATTGATTAGCAAATGGAGTAGTCAATGGAATTTCCACCAACTGCTTGATTAGTCAATAAGGAGGGGAGGCACAGCGGGGAATCCAGTGCAAGCGGGAACTGCTTCAGTTGCCCCTTGTGCTGAGTCCCAACTGCTGCGCTCTGCCTTTTAAATGTAGTAAGAGATGCATGGCTCTTGTTACATTTAAAATGTAGAGCCGCTGCACCTCTGCCTCCTAGCTCCCCGCTACCCACTGAACCAGTGCTGGGGGAAACCAGTTTATAAGCTAGTTCCCCCCCCTCTCGCCCCAGCACGGGCTCCTGCTCCTCCCCTCTTGCTGCCTCTTAATACAGAGGCAGCAAGGGCGGAAGAGAATACGATTAGTCAACTCAACTACCCGATAAACCTAGGTTTATCCAGTAGTCAACTATTCAACTACTCTTTTACATCCCTGTCTTCCATCAAACATTATAGAGGGGAGTTTGTTAGCAATCTGGGGGAAATTAATTACAGAGGAGACAACCAAAGTACACTAATTTTCATCTAATAATACTTAAAATGGATACTGTGGCTCCTCGAAGCACTTTGCAAGCATGCTAATAATTAATATGAGCTAATACAGTAATATAATTTTAGATCTTGATATTATTGCCTGTTGAAAATAACTTTTTTGATTGATTCCAGATTATGCTTATTGCTTATCATGAATCAGAATTTTTTTACTTGTAACATTAAAAGATGCATTCACGAGATAACTAATGCTGTTTTCCTACTTAAGCTGTTACAGTGATTAGATTTATATTTTTACTTGGTTGGAAAAATTTAAAAAATAATTTATTCTTCTGGGTCAATGCTTTCATTATATTTTTCCTCTTAAAATTAACTAATGTTTAAAATACTTTTTTTAAGTGTGCTTTCGGATCGCAGTTGTTTAAGGGATACAACTGGGCCAACTTCTATGGAACTTGATGCCAGTGTACAAAGGACTTTGGAGGATAGCTTAGCAACAGAAGCTTATGAGAGGAGAATAAGGCGCCTAGAGCAGGAAAAACTTGAACTCAGTAGAAAACTGCAAGGTAAAGCTATTAAAAAGACTCTCTTGACACTTTCTGTTGGATTCAACTATAATTTTTCTGAAGTCCTTTTAATATAATGGGTGGGGGTACAAATATGTTTCCTGGAATGCTTCCCACTGGAAATTAATCTGCTTCCTTATTTCTGTTGATAAATAACATTTTAATTTTTTAAATTCCTAAAGCATGCCATATTTGCTACTTACAATTTGTTAAATTCGCTGAAGCCATGGGTTAGTTATTACTCCATGGTTGTGTCTACACTGGCATGAATTTCCGGAACTGCTTAAAACGGAATACTATTCCGTTTTCAGTTTTTCCGGAAAAGGAGCGTCTACATTGGCAGGCTGCTTTTCCGGAAAAGCCCTTTTTCCGGAAAAGCGTCTGTGGCCAATGTAGATTCGCTTTTCCGGAAAAGAGCCCCGATCGCCATTTTCGCGATCGGGGCTTTTTTCCAGAAAAGACTACTGGGCTGTCTACACTGGCCCTTTTCCGGAACAGTGTTCCGGAATAAGGACTTATGCCGGAGTGGGAGAAGAATAGTTTTTCCGGAATAGCGGCTGATTTTGTACAGTAGAGCGTCGTTGCTTTTCTGGAAATTCAAGGGCCAGTGTAGACAGCTCGCAGTTTATTCCGGAAAAGCGGCTGATTTTCCGGAGTAAGTGGCCCAGTGTAGACACAGCCCATGTGTGAACACTACATACTTACAATCCGGGGGAAATATCTAGGTTTATGTGTTTGGTACCGACTGAAGATGTGTTGGCACCTTGCAAGTGGGAATTGTGTGATTTAAAGTCCTCATCCTACAAAAACATTGGCATATTCTTAACTTTATGTATGCAAGTAATTCCGTGGATGCCAATGGGGATATTCACATGAGTAAGTCTTCACATCACTGAGCCATAGTCCATTTACATAAAGGCAAAGAAAGCCATAATACAGAAATTAGCATACAACCTCACAAAACATGGCTCTTCTTTGAGTGTGAGGTGCAGGTGCCATTCAGATGTATGGATTGTTTGGATTTTCTGAAGCATCCCTTGTTGGTTTATTTTGTTCTCATTTCTTGGTTTTGTGAACAAACACGTTATTGTAAGCACAATTTAGGCATCAGTGTTTGAAAGCTTAACCAATATGTTATATATACATCAGCATATGCTCTTTTCATAGATTTATAGCGTTTATAGCCAGAATAACTAGATCATCTAATCTGATAGGCTATTAATTTTCACCCAGTTACCCCTTTATTGACTCTAACAACTTGTGTTTGACTAAGCATAGCTTGTTTCGCTAACATATACTTTCCAGAAAGGCATCCAGTCTTGATTTGAAAACATCAAAAGATGAAGAATCTATCTCTTCCCTGAGTAGTTTGTTCCAGTGGTTAATCACTCTCACTGTTGGTAGTAGCACTTGATTTCTAATTTGAGTTTGTCTGGCTTTAGTTTCCAGCTATTGATTCTTGTGATGCCTTTCTTTGCTATATTAAAGAGCCATTTAGTACCTGGTATTTTCTTCCCATGAATATATTTATATATTCAAATCACCTCTTCATCTTTTTTTCTAATAAACTAAAATGCTTGAGCTTTTGAAGTCTTTCAGGGTATGTCTACACTGCCACCTTAGTTCGAACTAGGGTGGCTAATGTAGGCATTCGAAGTTGCAAATGAAGCCCGGGATTTAAATATCCCGGGCTTCATTTGCATCTTGCCGGGCGCCGCCATTTCCACGAGGAGTTCCACGAGGAGTAATTCGAACTACCTACTTTGTGCCGCGTGTAGCCGCGGGCATGGAGTCCCACTAAGGGGGATTTTAAAATGGCGGCGCCTGGCAAGATACAAATGAAACCCGGGATATTTAAATCCCGGGCTTCATTTGCAACTTCGATGCCTACATTAGCCACCCTAGTTCAAACTAGGGTGGCAGCGTAGACATACCCTCACTGTAACACATTTTCTCCAGCCCTCATTTTGGTGGCTCTTTTCTATACCTTTTTCAGTTTTTTCAATATATTTTTTTTAAATTTGAACAAACCAATATCAATCTCATAAAGCAATACACCAAAGAGGTAAAAATAACCTCTATGTTCTTTTTAACAGCTCTCCTCTTTATCCGTCAAATAACTTTTTAGTTCCTTTTGTCTCACTGTTCTAGAGTTAGTGTTCAGTTGCTTGTCCACAATGGCCAGAGATCACTTTGGACTACTCTTAGGACTCTTGAATCCAAGTTATTCAGATATTCTGAGCCTGGATGACCTGACCACCTTATGCAGCAATAGATACAAAAGGGTATCTAATTATCATCACCTGCACCCAGAATACTTTGTTCCATTTCTCCACAGGTTGTATTTGCTTCCACAGTAAGTCATAGAATCATAGAACACTAGAACTGGAAGGGACCTCGAGAGATCATCAAGTCCAGTCCCATGCCTTCATGGCAGGACCAAGCACGGTCTATATCATCCTTGTCTATTTAACCCGCTCTTAAATATCTCCAGTGAAGTCCATGTTTTCCTGTGGAGGCAAGGCCCGGCCAGTGCCCAGCTCTTCCCAAACCCAGTAGCTTTTGCTCAGCAGGTGGAGTTCCATCTTGTTCCCCTGATTCTTTTTTGTTTGTTTGTTTTTAAAGACACACCTAGCTATAGCTCCTAGTCTTCCAGAACACTGCCTCATCTTTCTCTCTTTTCTTTGGAATTCGAGCTAACTTATCTAGGCCCACTCTCTTTCCACTCCAGGTGTCTTTCGAGGACTACTAATGAGAGCCGGCTGCTTAAGTATTTTGTTTTTGTTTTCCTCTCCGCCCTCTCCCCCTATGTGACAGTTCACTCTTTCACACATTATTAGATATTGTGTGACCTGCTTCTCTATCACTGATGGACTGGATAATACTTCATCATCCCCATTTGAAAAACTGCATCATTTTGTTTCTTTCTTTTATGGCATAAAAATATTAATTGAACATTTCTGCTGCCTTTTCTGCATGATTAACACTACGATCTTTCTCAAGTACCATCTTTTTTGTTTTTAATATATATCTTTTAAAACTGCTTGACCACTGCACATGGACTTCTCCACTGTTAGCTTTCCTTGTCAATTATCCGACTATCATAACTTTTAATTTGTATCAAATGTTACCTATTTTTCAAGTTATTTTTCAAGTTATTATATATATATTTTATTTCTAATGTCTGTCTTACCTGGAACTCCAACCACATGGACTTTTAGCTGAAGATACTTGATTGTGTAATCATGGGTTTTTAGCCATTTAATAAACTCTGCTTTAAAAAGCTTTTTTGTCTAAATGTTTCCTCAGAATCAGTTTCACTCATAATTTTCCTTTGCTTTGAGAAATTACCCCTTTTGAAGCACCAAGTATATGTATTACTGGTTAAAATGGTCTTCTGTTTGCCAATATTGAATGTAATCATTCATCATCACTGATTCCTATAGGCTATCATCAGCTTTTTGATCTAGTGATTAATTAATCTTTATCAATCATAATGACATCCAAAATAGTGATCCCTCACGGTAGAAAAATATTTTGTGTTAGAAAATTATCTATACATTTTATGAAAGTCAAATGATCTTTTACTACTGGCTACATGAGACCTTCTGCATACATTCACCAAATTGAAGTGCCTTGTAACAACAGTTTTTCTTTCCACACATTACAGACAGGTGTTTATGGAGTAACTCATTCTGATCTCTAGTTTGATTTGATGGTCCGCTAGTTAACACATTGATCCATATGCATTAAAGATCCTGTGCTTCTGATTTACCAATTACTTATAATAGTTCCTTTAGAATGCTACTCCTCCACCTCTTTACCTGTACTGTATTTCCTGAACTGATTATAATCAGTGCTTTTTACATTCCAGTTATAGCAACTGGAGTCCATAAGGTCAAGTATATCAGATTTCTTCTCATCAGTATACATTTTCAGTTCCTCTTGTTTTTTTCCAGCCTCCTTCTATTGAAATAGAGACAATTTTGTACACTTGTCAATTATCAAATGTCACTTTCTTCTGATATCTTACAGTATATATTGAGGGAGTGCAGGAGGAATCTCTCATGGTTCTCTTTTTTGTATTTAGAATCTACGCAGACAGTCCAGGCTTTACAGTATTCAACTGTGGATGGCCCGATAACAGCAAGCAAAGATCTAGAAATTAAAAGCCTAAAAGAAGAAATTGAGAAGTTAAGAAAACAGGTAACTGGTAAGTCCCAAGTATTTGCATACAATCTTTCAATGGAAAAGATGAACTTACAAAGTGATCCCTAATAAGGGGGAAAAAAGACCGTTATTGAGAAAAACACGCCTTTTCAGAATAATGCTGATTTCATAAGAGCTTGATAGCATTTACTTTGTGGTGTCCCATCTTAAATTTACCATTCAGTATTAACTACTGAAAAAATGTTTTCCTTCTCATTCTTTTACGTGTTCATGTCTATCATTTTTGTAATTATTTAACATTGAGGATGCCCATTTTGCACCACTGTAACTTCTTTGATTTAAATTAAGTTATTCCTAATTTACACTGATTTATTAATCAGGCCCCAAAAGAGTAGCCATAAAACCTTTACTCTAATTTGCATTGCTATAATTTTTTTCTAACAATATTCTCAGGGCAGATTAAGTCTTTCACTTGCCTTAATTGTTGTGGAAGTACAACAGCAACTTTTGCAAAGTCACAGGAATATATGTTTGCACAATAGCCCTTCTTGCTGTCCCATCCCTTGCTGCATTACTGTATTTAGGCAATAAAGTGAAGCAGGTAAGTATTACTTTCATGTTCTTGCTAATGTTTGTAAACCCAAGAAGAGTGATTGTTATGGCCTGCCAGCCTTAGCATATTTTAAAGGTAAGCATCATTTACATCACTTCATCCTTCCCACTGAGTAATCTGGTGCCAATGGTGTGTGCAGTAAAGTCTTGAGTGAGTTTTATTGCTGTTTGATATTTCAAGCATAATGGGCTGTGATCATAATTCTGATTATAATCATACTTACATGCTTTAAAATATGTTTAAAATCAACACTGGAGCAGACAGTGTGCATTCTCATCATTTTCTTTATCATTTTAAAGTGCATTCAGCAGTTTGAATACAGTAGTGGAAAGATAAGATTTTGTTTTATCTGAAATATGCTAATACGTAGATATTTTTTCTGAAATCTTAAGTCTGCAGAAAGGATTTTTCTGGCCAAAACAAGTGGAGACAAATGAATCCAATAACTATGACAATTGAGCCTTGTATGGGGCGGGGAAATGTTAAAATTTCATATTACCTGTGTAAAACAAATATCCAGGTTTTAGGGATTGAGCACACATTTATGAATAGTGCTCTGTTGTATAGAAAATGCCATTTGTTCCAATAGATGAGCCTGAGCTGAACTCTAGAATTCATACCCATCTGTAAAGGCAGGGCTTTGAGATTGAGATCATGTGTCTGATAAATGGAATCACTTGATAATTTATTGGCAGTGACAATGAGATATGTCTCTATCTAAACTGCAAAACATAAAAAAATGCACATCACGTGATTGCTTTGAAACAGGTAATACAGATCTAGAAATCACTATATATTTTGGATCTTCCTGTTTTGGTAGTAAGGAGGTGGCTTTGGATAAACCTTCAACATCCTGAAGTTTACAGTTTGAGACATATCAAGTTGTTTGGCCTAAATTTTGTCTGATCTCTGAAATGGGATAGCATGTAGGGATTATTCACTGGATCCTAATTTTTCTAGCATGTCTGCAGATCTGTCAAAATCACTAAATTATATCATCTAATTTATTTAATCTTCATTTGACTTTATAAATGTATGTTAAGAAATGCAGAGCTCTGTATTTTGTTGCTGACACCTGTGAGTGTGGTGTGCAAAGAAAAAGGAATTATGCTGGCTTTGTCTTAATTAGAATGGAGGTAAAAACTTCTACTAACATTTACTATATCTCCAAAGACTATTGGTCAAACAGCCACTTGTAAAAGTAGCCATTGAAAGGGTGGAATGAGCAGAAAATCCTCTCAACTGTCCCAAAAACTGCTAGATGAAAGAGGATTGTACTTATGTGTGTGTCTAGATTTCCAGCTGGGAGTGTGATTCAGGGATTCAAGTGATGTTCAAGGAGACATTCCCATGCTAGCTTTCATTGAACTGATGCACTAAGAATAGAATGTAGCTGAGACTCAGGGTATGTCTAGACTACATGCCCCTGGCGACAGAGGCATGTAGATTAGACTACCCGGCATAGGAAAATGAAGCAGCGATTTAAATAATCGCTGCTTCATTTAAATTTACATGGCTGCCGCGCTGAGCCGATCAGCTGTTTGTCGGCTCAGCGCGGTAGTCTGGACGTTCCGAGGTCGACATCAAAGGCATTTTTTGACCTCCCAGGTATGCCTCATCCCAGGAATGTCCAGAATGTCCAGACTACCGCGCTGAGCCGACAAACAGCTGATCGGCTCAGTGCGGCAGCCATGTAAATTTAAATGAAGCGGCAATTATTTAAATCGACGCTTCATTTTCCTATGCCGGGTAGTCTAATCTACATGCCTCTGTCGCCAGGGGCATGTAGTCTAGACGTACCCTCACTGCTGTGGGGATTTTTTGCAGTGTAGACATACCTTAGGGCTCTCACTTAGGAAGCAGAAGGTGTAGCTGCCAGATTCAGAAGAGAGATTTAATTCCACATATCCTACCTTCCAGCTGTGTGTGTTAACCACCAAGCTATAGAGTCATTCTTATTTTTTCACCTGTTGGCCCAGTGAATATTTATATAGTTATACAGATTAAACCTCTCTAGTGTCGAGTATGATTTTATTTAGAGGGATGTCCACTTTTTGTGGGTGTGGCCTAGTTTCCCGCAGCCCCATAAAGTTTGTTTACAGCCACCACTTCTAGTTTTCAGTGTTCTGTACTGTTATTTAGCTCCAAATTACCCCTTGAATATCTTCTAAGAGTCTAGCAAATAGTGGAAGTGTTGGTAATATTGCTAAGTGTAAGTATGGTGTTTATGCTTTATCTACTTATTTTCTTGTGCCAATACAATAAAATTGTTAACAACATTAGCACTTTGTTATAAAGAGAGCTGATAAGCTATGGCTAGGCATAGGTTTATATAGGATGAATCAGAACAGTCACACATTATTAAGCAGCATTACAAGCATGGTTCCATTTATTCACCTAAGTGAAATAAAAATAGAGACCCCCCACTCGTTACAATATTGACCTCCCGTGATTCAGCAAATTCTCTGGTTCAGCACTCGTCTAGTCCAGCACCCTTGGGACCTGAAAGATTCAACCTATACAACAAAGAACAGCTTCACCAGGAAAAAACTGAGGGCCATCCTAAACTGTTCTGGGATTAGCCTGGTGCTTTGGGTATTTACCTGGGACAAAGGACAGGAAAGACTGAGCAGAATTGAGAGCACAGCTGCTGGCTACTCCCTAGGGCTGGCAGAGGAGCATACAGCCCATCCACCAGTTGCTCCCCATGGCCAGCGCACAGCAGGGGATGGGGCACAGTCCACCTGGAAGCTGCAACCTGGAGCATACTGGAGCATGGGGGCCTTGCTGCTGGCCAATGGCTGCTCCCAGGGTCTGGAATACTTTCTGCTCCTGTGATCATTCTGGGTTATAACTGTCCCTTGTTCTTGCTGTCCCCAATGTGGCCATTCATGCGTATAACTGTCCCTGCTATCACACCCCTCCCTTACCATTGGATGGGAAACAATCACATTCCATGCATATTCCATTGTCCTGCCAAAACCCTGACCTTGCATTAAGCTATAAGAGGAAGCTGCATACAAAATTTGGTGGTCCTAGCTCTTACTGTTTAGGAGTTCTTTAACAAATGGACTCACAGATGCACAAACTCTTTCAAATATCTTACTATATATTTTAGAAATGTGCATCTGTTTGTCTTGGTTGTGCTAAGATAATGGGATGTGCCTGGAATTCGATTGTTTCTAATAAAATGAAAAGGAAAGGAGTCTGGTTGGAGGGAGGTAAGCTTTAGAGTTGGGGGAGCAGCAAGGGACCAGCGATGGGGACCAGGTCAGCTATAACTCCATTGGGTAAGCAGGGGACAGGAGTGGAGAAAGGATAGCTATCTACTATATATTTCAGAGAGTTTGTCTTTCCCTCCACCTGCGGGACATGCACCCTCTCCCTTGTCTGTGCCTGCTGGAGGTGCAGCGGCCATGGACAGGTGCTTCTCTCATGGCTCCAGGCTGCTGCAGTAGGAGAGGGCTGGAGTTTTCCCCTCTCTCTGGAGCAGCCTGCATACTGAACCCTTCATCTCTAGTCCCACCCCAGAACTATGATTCTATATATTTTTGTTTGTCTCTTTTTTTAAAAGTTATTTGTGTTAAGGATCCAAGCAACACCAGGTAAACTTTCTAGTGTAGCAGATAAAATAAAAGGAAGCTATTGAGAAGAGATGGGCCCAAACCAAATACTCCTATCTGAACATTTCCAAAATTCAGGGAAGTGTAGGGTTGTTAGGTGACCGGTTTTGAACCGGACACTCTAGAATTTGAACTTTCTGTTCGGGAAACAAATTAAGAAAATATAAATGAGAAAATATAAATGTCTGGTATTTTCTAAATAAGATGTAATGTAGATTGTGATGTAATGTCAAGTGTGTCCGGTATTTTTGTTGAAACTGTCTGGCAACCCTACAGGGAAGTTCAGAGTAGAAGGTAGAGCCAACATTCTGATTGCCCATTATCTTTAAATACAAACCCCAGGTCCTCTAAAATTTAAGAAAGTTCAGATACAAGTTTTGTGGTTTGGGCCACTCTCTATGACTAATGAATTAAGCCTACAGTTAGAGCCCTGAAAATCAATGCAGAAATATGTCAGATTCTGGGATCTTCCCAATGAGACCTTTGTAAATCAGGACATTTTTGTCTATCCTGTCTTCCAGGAAATGACAACTCAACATATGCTTTCAATTTTTGAGCTTAAAGTCATATTTTTTTGTTCTGTAAGTCACGTAGAAGAAAATTTTGAGGAATCCTTTATATAAAGGATAGCAATAGAAAAAAGAAAGTAGAACTATGGAAAAAAGTAGTTCACACATAGAAGACAGGTTTATCTTGGCTCAGCATAGCAGCATATAAACTTTCTTATGTTGGTAACTTCAGAGTAGAATACAAGAGACAGGAAGTTAATAATTTTTGGCATTGAGATATAGTTGTAGTTTAAGTGCATTCTTTTAGCGTATTAAAATCAGAGAGAACAAATTAGAACAGTAGAGAGTTTTTAGAGGGATAAAAGTTAATAGTTATTTATCTGCCTACAAAACTTGCCGCTCTTAACATCTATGTGTATTTGTAAGGCATTTGTATTGTATAGTTCTAAGAGCCAGGCTGTTAAGGTCACATTTCTGAAAATGTAATAAAAATAGGGTCTTTAGATTTTTATTTAAAGTGTATTTGTGTTTCTCTTTGCACTATGAAGATACAAGCATATGAAGTGATATCCTGGTCCCATTGAAGTCAATGGCAAAACTTACATTGATTTCATAGGACGTGGATTAAACCAATAGTTGTGTATATATCCAAATATAAACTTTTAAGAAAAGAGGTAGTAAAGAACAGAAATTGATTTATAATGCAATTTCCTTTCCCTCATAAACCTTTCAGTGGTTTACTATATTTTCTGCGATTCTGCTTTTGAAGTTGTATCTTTTGGGTATATTTATTTGACATAATTTTCAAGGCCTATCCACATTATTTTTGTTTTCTAAATGAGTAACAGTTTATAAGAAACCATTTTCAGAAATATGTGCCTTCCTGTAGTTACACTAATAATAAATAAAGCTGGTTACATAAATACAAATGGTGTTAACTCTAAAAATAAAGCCATCTGAAAATAATTTGAATAATTAGAAGGAGAAGGCTTGCCAGCTCTTGAGTAACCAAGCACTTTTTTGATGGTTCTTTTTGTTTGAGGGAGGAAAAACATACTAAGTGTCTGTGTCATTTGAAATGTGTCAGGTAATAAGTTACATCCCAGTGTATGAAAGCTAAGGACACATGTCATACAATATTAAATTATGAAACAAGGCATTATTTGGCATGTCATACTATAACATGTAACTGTTTCTGTTTCCATCACATTAAAAACAAACATAGCAATCAAAAACCATAATTTTTAAAAGATTATAGAACACCACACCTTGTAATCATTTGTAGTTTGAGATTGTATTTGTCATTCTACCTGCATAACTAAATGCAAATGAAAACAGTTTAGGCCAGCCAAAAGCTACGCTATCAGTTAATACGCATGGTTTCCTTTTACATATTTAGCAGTACTTTTTTTTTTAATAAAGATTCTGGTCAGCTGGAACAGCAACTGGAGGAGGCCAGTTCTGCAAGGCGAGAACTAGATGATGCTTCCAGGCAAATCAAGGCTTTTGAGAAACAAATTAGAGCACTGAAGCAAGAGAAAGAAGATCTTAATAAGGTACAAAATGCTTTGTTAGACACCTGTCTAGAAAATAAGCCGGTTGTACTTTTGTTATATTTCTCTTAAAATAAGAGATGTCTTAACATCTCATTTGCAGAGTAAAATTAATTAGAAGGTGATACAAATGTATCCATCATGTACATTCCCACTACTTAAGCATCATGCATACTGTCATACGAGTGGTCCTAGCAAATTGATTCCAGATCTTAAACAGATCCATGAAGTGAACTGTATATTGGCTACACAGAAGGCCTTTCTTGGCCTTGGATTAAGGTGATAATTAGAACTGCTAGTAGGCAAACCATAGATGACTGGCTACAGGGTAAGGATTTAATCTGAAATCTGGTGAGTATAGTGGGAAATGTTGCGCTAGCTATTCAAGAAACATTGGCTTTGTGGCACATAGACACTTGCAGAGGAGGAAGAAAGAAGATCTGCAAATCTGAGGATTTAAGAAATAATTTGGGAAGAGAAAAAAAATCAATATTTGTCACGATTGCCATTTCTCTTCTTCCCCTTATTTTTCTATATCTGCTTTGGAGGTTGCAATCCTCTCTTTAGTATGCAAATCTTGCTATCATAAATACATGGCTTTTTACAATGATCTCTGCATGGGGCTATACTTTAAATCAACTTGGAAACAGGATGTCATGCAGAATATGCAAATGTGCTTAAAAAAGGTCTCTCATTAATACATTAAATTAGTGCTCTGTATTCTGCTTTGGGTGCTAATTTATTAAGTGAAGTTAAAGATGTTGGTTTTGACTTAAAAAGCCCTCAGTGCATTGAGATCTACGTATCTCCCAGAGAGACCAGCTCTCTCTCTTCATGATAATACTGGGTATTAAAGCTTCTTTAACATGCTAGAAAAATTGGAAAATGCTCTTGACTCTGTGTAGCCAGCAAAGTTACAAAATATTTTACCCTCTAGCCTCTGTTGAATGCATAATCATTTACTGGTGTCTTCTGATGATAATTGAATCCTTCCCAAACCTACATTCATGGGAGTTATAATGGCTGTCTTGAGGTTGACTTCCAAAGGGTTTGTTTTCATTCACTTGTAAAATTAAAAATGCAGTGTTGGTATAGGTTGAAGCAATTCCACTGACTTCACTTGATCATAATCTGGCCCCATTACCTTTACAAAGAGTTTTCATTGTAAGCACCTGGACTGTCATATTGCTACCAGTTTGCTATCCTTGGATGTGTGTATGTGGGTCCCATTCAGTTCACTGAAAACCCTCACTCACACATCCAAAGGCAGAATTTGGCTTTATAGGTTTGTTACTTTTTTTAACTGTAGGAACTGATGGAATCTAGTGAACGATTAAAATCTCAAACCAAAGAGCTAAAAGATGCACACAGTCAGCGGAAACTGGCTATGCAGGAGTTCTCAGAGATGAATGAGCGGCTGACAGACTTGCACTCCCAAAAACAGAAACTTACCCGTCAGGTCCGAGATAAAGAGGAAGAGATGGACATGGTGATGCAGAAGGTGGAAATATTAAGGCAAGAGTTGCGCAGAACAGAAAGACTCAAAAAAGAAGTAAGTAGTCAACAGGAGTTTGTAGAATCCTCATGATGGTAACTATCTGTGGAAAATTTTCATACAAATAAGGCATGCTTATTTCACTGCTTTTTTAAAATATATTCAAGTCATATTCTGTAAATCTTTAACTCTTTATTCATTGATTGTCATTGATATAAAAAATCCAATATCTCTTTAGGGATTTGAATTTTTCATTCTAATACCGAATATTCAGTTCTTATACCAAAAAATATAGCTTTTTTGGGAAAAAACAAGTATTTGTTACCCTTTTTTGTAGCTGGAAGTCCATGCTGAAGCTGCAGCTGCTGAGGCATCCAAGGACAGGAAATTGCGCGAGCGAAGTGAGCAGTACTCTAAACAGCTGGAGCGTGAACTGGAAGGACTAAAGGTTAAGTTTCTTTTGGTTCAATACCTTTAAAGTTAATAGCCAGCTTGGATTTGAGCAGTAAAATTTCTTTCAGATACAGGACAAGAGGAGAGTATGAATTTGTGACCTCATTCTATATTGTACTTGTATCTATGAAAGGCTATGTGAAAAACATCCCACAATTGCAAATTATTAACCAGTGCCAACTTTTCATGCTAAATGTTAGCTGTGTTTCAAGGAGGTCTCTATCATAGTGACATCTTGATTTTCTATATTTATTCCTGGTTAGTGACTTCCATAACAGTTGGCTCACTTTACAAGTCAAAAGAAGTGTTTTGTAATGTTTGAATGGGTTTTTTGGCATGAATGAATAGTTGCTTAAAAACTTAATCAGCACATTCAGATATCGATGGAAGTGTTTTTAAACATTGCTTTATGATTGCATATTTCAGTAATAGAACCAAATATCTAATAACTGTTACTATCTGATGTTCCTCTAAAGGAATTTTTTTACTGTATTCTTACATAGCTCAGCCAAGCATGAATATATAGGTCTCAATTTTGCAAATTCATAAATGAGAGAGTAACTTTATATGTTTAAATAGTCCCATTGACATCAAAATGTTATCTCATGGTTTGGGGTTGTGTAACATGCTCTGTAGAGGTTCTACTTTCTGAAGATATATGCCTCAGAGTTGATGAATAGGAACAAATTGGTTTTCTGGTGTCCATGTAAAGGTAAGTGTGCATTTAGCAAAAAACGTGTTTTGTCAGAAAAGGTAATTAACCCCTAGACCTTGTTAGGGTGGATGTGGTGGAGTCCATCACTTTAACTCTGCAAATCAAGACAGCTCATCTTCCCAAGACACATGCTGCACTTCTCTGAAATTATGGGCTGTATACAAGAACTGATGGTTGAAATTCAATGGCCCGTGTTGGGGAGATCAGAATAAATAATCATAAAGGTCTTTTTTGGACTTAAAATTCTATGAATAATAGTTTTTGCCATTGATTTCTGTGGGACACTATTTAGAAACTTTTTTGCACATATCTATAGTAGGGTTACCAACTTTCTAATCGACCAAATCAAACATGCCCTTGCCCTGCCCCTTCCTGAGATCCTGCCCCATCCCTTCTCTGAGACCCCACTCGCACTCTATCTCCCTTCCTCTGTCACTTGCGGTTGTCAATCCTCACTCACTTTCACCAAGTAGAGCTGAAGGTTGGGGCATGGGATAGGGTGAGGGGTTCTGGAGTGGGGCCTAAGGTGAAGGGTTTGGGGGCACAGGAGGCTGCTCTAAGCTTAGGGATGGGGCTTGAAGGGCTCAGAGGATGCTTTGGACTGAGTCAAGGGGCTGGAGCACAGGAGGGATATGGGCTGTGGGGTAGGGCCAGAAATGAGGGGCTCAGGATATGGGAGAGACAAGGGTTGGAGTGTGGTGGGAGAGGAAAGGGCTCCAGCCATGGGTGCTATGGCCAGAGACAAGGGGTTTGGGTGTAGGAGAGGGCTCAGGTTTGTGACCAAGGGGTTTGGAGTGCAAGAGGGGGATTCTGACCATGAGTTAGAGGGTTAGGGTATGGGGGAGATGTGGCCTCTAAGTAGCACTGCATCAGTCTCACCTCTGTGGCTCCCATTGGCTGTGGTTCCTAGCCAATTTCAGTTATGAAGCCAGTGCTTGGGGCAGAGGCAGTATGCAGAGCCCTCTGGCAGTGCCTCATCCTAGAGCTGCAGGGACATGTCACTGCTTCAGGGGAGCCACAGACCTAGGTAGGGAGTGTTTCAGTCCTGTACCAATTGGACTCTTAATGTCCGGGTCAGTGGTGCTGATCAGAGCCACCAGGATCACTTTTCAACTGGGTTTTCTGGTCGAAAACTAGACACCCAGCAACCCCATTCTACAGTAGTACCTCAGAGTTAAGAGTGCCATAGTTACAACTGATCAATCACCCTCCTCATTTAGAACCAGAAGTATGCAATCAGCAGTAGCAGAGACCAACAACAGCAACAAAAAGAAAATACAGTACAGTACTGTGTTAGTGTAAACTGCTAAAAATAAGAGGTGAAAACACATTTTTCTTCCTCATAGAAGAAAGTTTTAAAGCTGTATTAAGTCAATATTCATCTGTAAACTTTTGAAATAACAACCATATCGTTTTGTTCAGACTTTCGAACATTTCGGAGTTATGAACAACCTCTATTCTGGAGGTGTTTGTCACTCTGAGGTTCTACAGTATTTATTTTGTCTTCTTCCTAAGTAAAATATACAGTGTAGGCCTTAAGAGAATCAGTCTCTCCCAAACATAGGGTACATAAAGCTGCCAGTGCTGCAAATCCAGCCTGCCAGCTGGAAATAAAGCTGTTCCTTCTGCTTCATATATCTTCATCTCAACAATAAAGAGTCTGGCATCAGAATTGAGATGGCAATTGTGGATAATGAATGAGGCAGAATAGGACATAGTTTACTCTTTAACACCTCTATGGGTTCTGTAGTGCTGACAGTAATGAAAACTCATTTATGTTAGTAAACTAGAAGATAATGACTTGGATGACAAGTAGAGAGAAGATACATGCAGAAATGGCTTCCCATTTTAATGGGTTACCATTTTAATTGCTTTGTAATCTTAACCCGACTTCAATGTTGAAAATAGTAGATACTTAAGTAATTTAAATATAATAAAACAAAACTGTATTTTCAACAAAGGGTAAATGTAATTTTCTCTAAATAATATTCGAGAAGCATTTTTCATTTTCCAAATTATTTCATTGCATTGCTACTATTACCAGTGTATTTCTATAGACATGAGGTCTTCGGTTTCTTGTTTATTGCAGTAGACTTCAATGCAAATACCTAGTTCTGTCTTTTTGAGCAAACATAAAATAATATTGTTGAATAATTTTCATTGGTTTTGTACGCTAAAGTAAAGCCAATAGAATTTCAAACTAGATCTGTTATCTCAAGCTACTTTTCTGGGATGAAGAGGTGAAGGGACAAGTTAAGTGAACAGGAGGGTGTTGTGGTAGAGTCTGAATTGGGAGACCAGACCTTTTGGAGAGTGACATTGTAAATAGATGTAACGTGTGTTAACTATTTAGACTGAATTTAAACTGAAATTCCCAGCTCCATGCCCCTTTTGTTGCCTACTTAAAAACCAACAATAGGTTTTTAAATTAAGAATAATAATAATCATAATATAAACAAAAATTCTATGGATAATATGTATAGCTATTCAACTTAAATGTATATATTTCATCTTCCTTATAAAGTTGCATCAGCCAGTCAGCCTTTTATAACCACAAAACCTGTAAGTCACTTGTTTAAAACCTAGCATATCACAAGTTTGGATTCCTGACATAAGTTTGGTCAGTTTCTTGATTTTTTTTCGCATCGAGGTGAGGATGATGAATAATATCCAAAGGGAGATACATGCCCTGAAACAAACCAAGCAAACTGTAGCAGTGTCACTAAAGGCTAATCTCTCCAAAGCCGAGCAGAACATCTTCTGAGATTATCTGTATTAAACACAGCCTTTAAAAATAAAGGAAAGAGGCCCTGACATAAAGTGGCCATCTTTACTGCTTTGCCACTGCACCTTACTACATTGCTGTAGTTTTTGTGATACTCCCTATGTTTAAGTGCAAACTCAATGCATTCTTAACTATGGAATTGCAATCTGAGCCGTCGCAGTGTACTTATGTTTGAATACGTTTTGTAATATTGCTAATAATATTGATAACATTTTGAAATAGTTGGCTTCAGACGTATTGATGGAATTGGGAAGTGCTTATTTGCTTTAGTTGAGAGATGGACACCTGTTCCAAATTCTCAAACATGACCTCTAAACATCTATGTGCAAATAGGTATATTGTTCAAATGGATTCGAGTTACACCGTTTGTACACTCAAATATGTGTGTATGAAAATAGTTACAGATTTACTGCTCCAAGTTCAGGCCAGATCAAAATGTATTTGCTTATTTCACTGCTCAGCTGTTGTTTAATAGTAAGCTGTTGAAAAATATGTAATTGCTCACGTTTCACTTTTGTCTTTCACAACACCATCTGAGCTCTGGGATAGTGTTGCTTTGGCACCCTGGTTATTCCTGAATTTACAGTAGAATTTTTTCATGTGCCTAGTACATGAGGTTGCCTTGGAGGAGCATTTTACCTAATGTATCTGCTCCGTATGGGCTGCATTTAAGTAAAACTAGCACTTTAGGCAGCATCAACACAGTTAAATGGTTACTGACTTGTGTCTGTCATCATGTCTCCACACTTTCTTCTGAATCAGAGTGCTCTGAGCCAAATTTAAGCAGCACCACTTTCACATTCCCAGACAAGCTTCATTTATTAAGGGCAAGATTTCACTAATATGGCTCATCTACACAAGGACATCTAGAAACGTTACTGTAAAACAAAAGTGAAAATTTGACAAATGAATAAGTACTGCAAAACTAAATTAAGGTCACTTTAATTCTAAGTAAGAATGATTAAATAGAGGTTTAACGAATCCACTTTAAATTCACTTATCTTATGAATTCAGATTCTTTCCTGAGTGTTAGCAAGTGTCTGAAACATCAACATAAGTAATTTTTGGTTTCCTGTGGCTGAATTAGATAAAATCTTGTGATGCTATAAACTAAAACTACATATCTCATGGATTCTGCATTCCTATGTTGACACTAATTACATGTAGTGTTCCTTCTAACTTTTCATGTCCATGTGTGGAATGAATTTTATGTGCACCAATATGGAAATGATGTGCAATGCATCGCCTCCAAATGGGTGCACGTTGCAAAATTCATTCTGTACATGGACAATTTAAGGTGAGGATGTTTGGAGTGAGTTGAGTGGTTCGGAGTGTAGGAGGGGGCTCGTGGTTGGGGGTTGAAGGGTTCTGGCTGCAGACTCTGGGGCAGGATTAGGGATTGAGGGGATTTGGTTATGGAAGGGGGCTCAGACATGGGGCAAAGGTTGGGATGAAGGGTGAAGGCTGTGGCTTCGATTTAAGGATCTGGGATGGGACTAGGGATAAAGGGCTTTGGGTTGAAGATGAGTTGGGCTGGGGAAGAGGCATCTCTCTCTCTCCCAGCTACAGGAAGTCTGTGCTGCTGTGGACAGTGGCAGTAAGACTTTGAAAAGGGGCTTCTCAGGCTCAGCACAGAACTGCCACAGCTGTAGGAGAGGTACATTCCTCTGGCCCCAGCAGCTCTGTGCATGGCAGTGCTGAGACCCTGCGTGGAACTTAGTAGACAGTTGTGTGGCCACAGATCTTAGAGGGAATCCTGGTTGCAAGGCATATTTTTTTTCTTGAGGAGTGTCTAGCAGTCTTTATAGTCAAATAATCAGATCTTTTTTGAGCCATATGCACAATCTGTTTAAGCATTAGCATAAGTAAAGGTACAAAAGACAAACTGATTGATGCTAATAGTATATGATTGAAAGTGTGGTTATAACCAGCTACCCAAACGCCTCGGATGCATTAAAAGGCAAAAAATCAATTTCAGTCATCCGAAAGAACAGATCTCTAGATTTCACTTCCTGATGCACAGCGTTGCTTTAGTGAATGTTCTTTCTTTTATAATATAAGAAACAACGTTTTCAGGGTGAGTTTACAAAGAGAATTAGTATATATTTTTTAAAAGTATTCTTCTGTTACAAATTATTTTTGAGTTTTAAAACTAAAATAGCTTAAAAGATTATTAGTAGTGTCCAATAATGTCAAACAAATGGGCTACATCTGATTTTGAGCCTGATCTTGCTGCCACACTAATCAATGGCAAAACTTGCATTGCCTTCAGTGGGTGCAAGATTAATCTCTCGTATTCAGAACTAAGTTAAACAATATTTAAGGAGCATTCAAGTAGCAGAAAAACTTGCCAAATGTCTCTGCAACACTCAAACTGACATAAAATGAAGTTGTTCTGCTGTCTAGCTTTTATGCTGTGATATAATTGATAAATTAAGTATGATGGGCCATGTTCTGTTGGCTTTTTTTTTTCTGTTCCTGGCTCAAGGGTACAAAATGATGAAATCAAAATTGTACTTGGCATCAGCACTTAAGCCAGCACTGGAATTTCTGCAGTGCTTCCACAAATTGCTCATTGCAGGAATTCAAGCAAGAGTGTGTATGTGCAGGGATGCAGAGGAGGACATGCTAAAGTATGTGGACCCTGGACCCTCTCTTCCCCATTCCATAATGTCACTGGAATGGATGCTCTAGATATCTGAACTCAAAAAAATTAGGGGGAACCAGGACTTGAGTGTAAAAATTAAACCCTGTGATCTTTTTCTGACTGCATATATATGAATGCTAGAAAGTGGCCTGTTACATTTAAAATGGCAGTATAACCACATTATACAAGCATCTGAAAAATATGCTCTATTTAAAGACTAGCTCTCTGGTAAGGAGAGGCATATCAGTCCTAACCCTAACACTGACTTTTAAGCAGTTGAGATAAATAATAAATATTTAACTGTAGTTTATTGTGTAAATTATACTCTCACAGTATTCCTTGTATAAACATTGGCTTGTGTATGTCAAGATTGTGTTGTTATTAAGCATGTTTCAGTCGTCTGCAGTGCAAAAAAACTAATTTTGAGATGTTCCTTTTATAGCAAAAGCAAGTTGGTCGCTCCCCAGGAGTGAGCAGCACAGAACATCAGCAAGAGATCACTAAATTAAAGGCCGAGCTGGAAAAGAAGAGTGTTTTTTATGAAGAGGAACTATCCAAACGAGAAATAATGCATGCTAATGAAATCAAAACCCTGAAGAAAGAACTGCGGGATGCAGAGAGCCAACAGCTTGCCCTCAAGAAAGAGATCATGATCTTGAAAGATAAGTTAGAAAAGACCAGGAGAGAGAGGTAAGTGTACCCCCACAGCTCACCAGTAAACTCTATACATTTAAAGACCACACCATCACACCAAGAGTCTGCAATCAGAGACATATTCAGGGCCAGCCCACAACATTTTGGCACCTGAGGCAGGGAGCTCAAAAGATGCCCCCATGTCCTCTCGCTTGGACCAAAACTTTCAAAGGTCTCAATACTGCCTTCTTCCTGTTCTACTCCTCTCATGGTACTGCAGAGAGAATACATATGTACCAGCAGCAGACACAATTTTCTACACTCTGGGTCCTAGGGGCACGCCCCAGGCCAGCCCTGGACATATTGATAGATCTGGTGTCATAACTGAAAAGTAAACAAATTGAAATCTGTTTACAAGCCATCGTCAAAAATGTATATTATGAAGTAGAACAGTTATGGTTCCTTTTGTCAAATTCTGCACCGGCTTACTACTTGTCTTGAAGTAACTAGAGTTGCAGGGTTGTAAATTAAGGGAGAAAGTGCCCCATTGTGTCTTAAATTGTAGATTAAATAATTTTTTAATTATTTTAATTCATTTGTTAATTTTGTAACTTAAACAGGCGTTTTCCCTGTTTGATATTTTCATTTTTTTATTGAACAAATAATATGCTGGAGATCAACTAGTGCTTACACTTTAGGTCCAGGAACTATAGTTTAAGGTAGGCAGAGGATGATCTGCACTGACTTTATTTAGTGCTAACTATCTACACAACCCTCTTCATGTATACTAAAAGAGGGTATGTCTACACTACCCTCCTAGTTCGAACTAGGAGGGTAATGTATGCATACCGCACTTGCTAATGAAGCCCGGGATTTGAATTTCCCGGGCTTCATTAGCATAAGCGGGGAGCCGCCATTTTTAAATCCCCGCTGCTTCGAACCCCGTGCAGCGCGGCTACACGGGGCTCGAACTAGGTAGTTCGGACTAGGGTGCCTATTCCGAACTACCGGTACTCCTCGTTTCACGAGGAGTAACGGTAGTTCGGAATAGGACCCTAGTCCGAACTACCTAGTTCGAGCCCCGTGTAGCCGCGCTGCACGGGGTTCGAAGCAGCGGGGATTTAAAAATGGCGGCTCCCCGCTTATGCTAATGAAGCCCGGGAAATTCAAATCCCGGGCTTCATTAGCAAGTGCGGTATGCATACATTACCCCGCTAGTTCGAACTAGCGGGGTAGTGTAGACATACCCAGAGTGATTGCTCAAAGACGTGTTTTTATTCTCATGTGAGGAAGCTTACAATTTGGCTTGAAAGTTCACCGATTGGTATTCATCAGTAAAGGCAAGTTCATCTAGAAACAGTGTGTGCAGCACCTTTGTTGATGAAGATTTCAAAGTGCTTTACAGATAGTGACCCATCAGTTTCCTTTATCTTTCTCAAAGGCAGGAAGGGCAATAGAAAGACCTCAACAGTGTAGTTCATGCAAAGGGGAAAGGCAAGTGTTTGCCCTTCCATGACCAGTTTGGGGGCTGAGCAGAGGAGTGAAAGAGAATGCAAGAGGCAAGAAATAGCAGCTTTAATGTTATGTTCTTCTGTAAGTGCTGGTCCCTATGGGCATTCTCTGTGGAGTACATGCACTCATGCTCACAAGACTGGAAGATTCTTCACTAATGATGTTCTTGGTCGATGCCTGCACCTCTTCGGGCGCCAAACCGAGGTATAAGGATGGCACAGAACAACCATCTCTCTAGTTCTTATCTACTGCTCAAGGTCCAAGATCTAACTCCAACAGTATCTGTAACTTTGCTATCATTCCTGACTTCTATTCAGGTTTTTCTGAAGTAGTTTTTGTCTTTGTGTAGTTAGTGTTTTGGGATTAGGAGGTTTTACCCTCTCCCCTTTATTTCCACCATTCAGATCATATATTATGCCCTTCATGGCCTGTCCCATGATCTTCCTAGCTGGTAATCCCCATACCTCTTGCTTGTCCTGCCTTAAAGAGGCTCACATTCCATTCAAGTTCAAGGCTTGTTCATTTCCAGTTCATTTCCAGCACACTTGCAGATTCTGACTTAGGATACATCTTATGGAGCTCTCTGTGATGCCACAGCCCAATTCTGGGCCTTCTGACCCTGCTGTATATCAGCTAGATCCACCTATTACTGCTCGTCTAGATGGGGTTTATCTTAGTCCTGTATTGTTGAAATCCAGACCTAAACACTATACCAGGTACAGATAAGAAGAAAGTAAGAGAAAACATGCTAATATGATGTGGGAGAAATTCCCACCTAAACCCTCTAAGTAGATGATTGTCTCTCCTACAACTTCGAAGTCAGGTAAGATTCTGTGCCTTGGTGTGGTGTGCCTGGAATGGCTAGGGAACATAGGCTGGTGCCATCTGTACTGAGAGCCGAGAACACTCCAATTGCCACCTAGGCAAGGGGCGAGTCTGCCTCCATCCTCAGTAAAAAGGGGAAAGAGTGATTTCCTTCTAGACTAGTGGTTCCACACCACAAGAAGAGGTGCCAAGACTTATCACCAGACCAGCAATGCCACCACCTCTTACAAACAGAAACTACTCACATTCTCCCACTAAACTCGCCTGTGCCATCTTGAGCACTGCTATCAGCTAATACTGACCTGTAGTTGTTGCTTCTCTCAGATTAATTTCAGCAGAGGTACCTATGTTGTCTGTATATTATTTGCTAGACCCTAGCACCACCTATGGTTTTGAGCTGCACATATCAGTCGATTCTGAGGAGTTCTTGGGAAATATGATGCTGATTCATTGACTTGATTTTAGACTCTACAGGGATTCCAACATCTCTAGGGTGTCTTTTCTCTCCTGAGCAACTGTCTTTCAGTTCCAGGAACAGTGGCACCATCCCCCCTGGGCACCACCTCTTTATCCATACAAGCCTACATTCTGACCCTATGGAGTGTCAGACCCTTACTTTAGATATTCTGACTCTAGGAAATCAGACAGGAATACACACAGAGATTCCCTCAGCAGTGCTGTGGGAAGAGGAAACATCCTAATCAACCAGAGCCACTCAAACCACCTGAACCTCTCTTCCTCATCTCCTGATTAGACAGTAACACTGCCTTCTTCTTCTCGTCCTGTCCATTACAATTTCTGAACCACCTGAAGAGAATCAGAGAGGCTCTGCAGATTCCTCTGGAGAGAATTCAGAACCCTATCACAAGCTTATGAATATCTTTCAGACTACAGGCCCTAGAAAGGTAACACTTCCCATTAATCATGCCACTTTGGAAACATACAAGAGGGTCTGGTGCATTCAAGCCACCTGCAACCCAGGCTAGAAAGGATGGAAAGAAGATACTTGGTTCCACCTAACATGAAGCAACATTTGTTTTCCTACTCCAATCCAAATTATCTTCTAATTCAGGTTATCATTGAACCGAGCATAGACTTTTGGTAAGGACACCAAAAAACTGGCCCAGCTTAGGAAAGAACATTTATTAGCAAGCCTACAATTGCAGATAGTAAATTATTTTGAAATTATTATTTTGAAAAGTGACTTACTAAGTACAACAAACTGTCTGTTTGCTAACAGGCTTCCTCAGGAGCTCAGGCTACAATTTCAGTTTGTCCTTGGTAAGAGAAAGATCATAGCAGTTTTCCCTGCAAATGTTAGTCAGTGCGTCTCACGATGCTTGCTGTACCTTGGTGACTTCATGGTAGTAGTCAGTCAGCATGAAGTGGGCTTTTGGCTTCACTTCTCATGTCTGTCCTTTAAGAAAAACTATATTGTGGATTTCTGTTTCCCTTCCATCTTCAAGACATTGTGATGGATGGATAGGGTGTATGGCAAGGGGTCAAATGAATTTTAGGATAATGGAGATGACTGCTATATAAAGTAGACAGCTGTGATACACAGGAAATAGCCCTGCTGTCCCAATGGATACTGTCTAGGTCTAATAAAAACTGGATATTTCCTCTCTCTTTATTGATCAGTTGCTGATTGTAGAAGGTGGGATGAAATGAAAAATGATCACCCATTTACAAAGCTTGGGGCACATGTTGGGGAGCTGTTCTTCCCTAATGTGGTGTTTTGTACAAGGGGGAAGTGTACAAAGGAATCACTTCAACTTCTGGAATACAGACTTCTTTGAGACAGATGTGCAGCAGCCCGTTTTGTGTCAATACATTATAACTTTGTTCTAGGATGGGAAGTGAAGAGTAACATCGTTTTGAGACAGTAAGGGTAATAGCCATAAGCAGCCTATTATCATTATGACAGTTACAGTTTTGTTCGAATTCTGTGATCAGAAACGCTACAAATGCAAAAAAGGCTACCACATCTTCAGATATTCAAAATAGTTAGGGCTATGGATGTCACCTGGATACTCTAGTGACCCTTTGACACAGGGGAGGGCAATAATTTTTGATGGGGGAGAGAGGCAATCCAAGATTTTAGAAAGTGGTCCAGGGCGTACTTTTCCACGATGTTAATAAAGGAGGTGCAGGGTCTGGGATGGAGGTTGGATGCAGAAGGGAGCTTGGGGTAAGGGATTAGGGTGCAGGAGGGTGTATGGAGTCTGGGAGGGAGTTTGGGTAAAGGAGGCGGTTATAACCTGGGGCACTGGGTGGGGTGCAGGTGTTTGGGTTGTGACCTATGGCAGGAAGGGGTTGTGACCGGGGGCAGGGATTGGGGTGCAGGTTCTGGGAGAGGGTATTGGTACAGGAGGGGGCAGAGGGTTTGGGTTATGTAGGGTGGGAAGCAGAGGGGGGAGAAGGAGGATATGAGGTGCCAGAGGCAGGATCTAGCCAGGAGATTTGACAGGCTGCAGGGGCCACATGCATGTGTGAATAACTACTAGCCTAAAGGGAGGGGAAGCTTTGTGTGCTGCCTGTTGTTCAGCACAATCCCATTGGCGGGTTTCTGTTTTGGAGTCAGGGACAGCTCATGAAGCCTTCCTGCCTTCCCTCCAGGCTCTCAGTTGTATAGGATAAATGGCCAGCAACTCCTTTTCTGAGCAGTGTGTGGGTGGGGCAAGGCAAACAGGCAGCCTGCCTGGGACTCCCCGTTGCATCTGTGGGCCAGATCCAGAGGCATGGAGGGCCGTATTTTGCCCAGCCCTGCTTTAACACCATGTTGACGTATTTGTTCAGTGCTGACTCAGTAGGAAGAATGTTAAATAACAAATTGCCAACACCACTTCCTGTAGCACCAAGTTTTTCTTGGATCTTTCTCATCCAAATACTGACCATCCATACTCTTCAAGGTTTATAAGAACTTATCAGGTTACAACCCAAAATTGTGTGGCTGCAAAAGTCAAAGGTGATAAAACTTAATAGCTGAACATTTTCATACAGTTACTGTTTCATGTTTGCTGTTTATAAATCTAGTTCCAATAGGATCTTTTAGATCTCGGTAAAGAAAAAAGTGGACATGAATTGAATTTACCATCAATGGAACTGTTATGAGATTCATAAACAAAAATGTATCAAAGATCCAAAATCAAGGGTCTTGACTCTTCAGTGGGAGTCAGACACCCAGCACATATCAGGAAGGGCTCAACATCTTACAAGACCAGCCCTCAGGTATATAAAATGTTCTTTATAAGAATCTGCCCTTGCACAAAACTCTTATAGAACAGTACATGCAGAGTCTTATTGTGGTCACTGGGACTCCACAGAGATGCAAAGATCTACCCTACCAGATCTAGTATTCTGTGTCCAACGGTTATCCGTACCAAATATTTTAGACAAAACTAAAAGATACCTGTATTAAGCAATATGAACTAGCCTGTCCTTAAAATAAGTTTTTTCTGAACCTGTGAATTAATACATTAGCACAAACAGGTTTATAAATTAGATTTGTACAGGGCGAAACACGTGTATGTCAATGTTTGTTTTTGACTTCAAGGTGGGGATATGATTAGTTAACGTGTCAGCTGGTGGGTGCTAGAGCAGCTTCCCAGCCGTCGTGGATAGGGAGTTGTTCCAGCCCCGTGGGGCCCGCTGTGGGGGGGAGGAGTGCTCCAGCCCAGGCAGAGGGGGCCATTCCAGCCTAGCTGTCCCCCTTTAATCTGTTAACCAGTTAAACGGGATTTTACATCCCTACTTCAAGGCCCTTTCTTTTTGTTTCAAAATAGTGAGATAAGATAATTTTGTGCCCTGCCCCACAATCACAGTAATGAGGTCAAGGTTGAAATGATGTCTTAAAAGATGTATTTTACATTGTTTTACTGTGTCTCATTCACAAATAGACAGCTAAGATTTGGAAGAGAAGAAAAGGTTGATGGGAGTGAGTGTTTCCAGGCTTCCCTGCCCAACATGTATATCAATAGATTTCATCACTTTTCTTAGACGGGGATTTAAAGCCCCTGAAGGAGATAGTTGAGGGCAGTAGGTGGGTCTTTCCACCTGACTCCTATTTCTGAGACTGTATCTCTCCCTCCCCACACTTAAACTTCTTTATCCTCCTTTTGATTTTGTTTCCCTTGCCTTATCCGTAATCAGTCTATTTTATTGGTATGGGAACTATTACAATTGCAATTAAGAAACTCAGTTTACAAATGCTAAAAACATGTCAATTATATATTCTGGCTCTTTTCTCTCCTCCCCAGAAACAGGAGTTGGCAGAAATCCTAAAAACCCATCAATACAGTGGCTGTGATGATCAGGGCTTTACAGAACAAATATTAGACAAAATGCATAGCAACCAAAACAAATTATAACAATAAACACACAAAACTAAACAAAAAGTTAGCCAAACTCTCTTTTTTTTTAACATTTTGATCTGCTGTTTGAGAAATTAGCCTTAATTCTGTTCCTCATACATGGCAGCGGGACTCATTATCCATTCCCCTAATGCTTTAATCTTTTTTTGGCTATTGCCCAGTATGCTCATCATATGCATGGAATCTCTTAGTCTGGGAAAGGATTGATGCTGGATTTCAGAACTGGTATTTAAACAGTTATGATTAATAGGATATATGGGCAGAATGAAGTACTTATGTTTCAAAGGATGCCTAGCAATGAACAATTTCAGAGATTAACCTAATATAGCGTACTATATTTCAAAGTCTGGTTAAAACGTTAAATGAGTTTCAAATTAGGAATAGGAAATTCAAACCAGGAATACTCTTAAATGGGCTGAGTATAGCCACTGATGTCCTCTCGGCTTGTAAGGATGGTTTTGCAGAACTGTATTAACTCCTTGTCAAATTATTTCTTAGAGACAGAGTAAAACTAGGATATAATTTCTCCATTGCATAATCTGAAATACTGACCTGTTTGCAGTTGAATTCACACACTTCAGGACAGAATTCTTGGTGATTATTATGGCACAGTCTAATTAGCCCATTGGTAAAGTACGTCCATATTACCTGTCTTTAGTGAAAGTAAAATGCTATAAAGTGGTCTTCCTGAAATTCTGCAAATGTAGGCGATCCAAAATGGGTGGATTTGAGGTGGTGGTGGTGTGCGTGTAAGTGGAGAATGCTAGCAATATAGCTTTGCTACATTGTATTACCCTTTTTCTGATCCTGTGGAATGAGAGGATTGTGCTCTATTTAGCAGGAAGAGAGGGCCACATCATCATTCACCTGCAAATCCACAGCGAATCCTTCAATTAGGATAATACTGATTAATTTGTTGTTATACTACATGGGTTCCCTCTCTGGTGAACAAAACCCACATGAATAGGCAGCAGTTGGGAGCAGGAACTAGTCTGAGGATTTTCACAGAATGAGCAGTCTGAACAGATTTGAAAATCTGCTGAGATTAACATCTCCAGTTCAGTCATGATTGTCCCACAATTGGTCAGATGATCCATCCTCTTCTTACTACTGATGGGTGACTCTTCACTGGGTTGGTAGCTCAAATGAGTGACCTTTTGGGTCTGCTATAAATTAGCCTGGGAATTTTGTAACCAGAAGCTTTTTTTCGTCACTGGTTTAATCCTGCCAGTCCAATGACTTTTCCACACGTGAAATGCTCTTAGATTGAGGTCTCATCTCTGGCAGCTCTACCTTTAATCCTGCCTGGGACCAGGAAGTACAGAGCAATATGGAAATTAAAATGTCATTTTCACAAATATTGTATATGAAGATTTTACCTTTAACTGTCAGTGTCTGAACTTGTGGGAATACCTTGCAATTACAATACTTTCCTATCTTTTATACTGTAAAATCATAACTGAACATTTGAAACATCTACCCAAAGAATAAAGTATTAAAAGTAGATTGGGAAGTTTTTGCTAGGCTCTGTCAGTCCTGCCGTGAAGGAAGGTTGATTTTGTCTAATGATAACATTGAACACATTGACTCACTGTCCTAAGACTAAGCCTGTAATCATGTTCACATTTTAGGGGGATTCATATTTGTAACAAGATGTTCATATTTTTATTTTCAGCTGTTGTACATATTAATTTTTAGAACCTTTACATATTTACACTTTATACTGTAGTATTAGTTTAATTATACAATATGGTGGATTGTTTACAGTATATTAAACTTTTTACTTTATTTTATACCTTAGCCAAAGTGAAAGAGAGGAGTTTGAAACAGAGTTCAAACAGAAGTATGAACGAGAGAAGACTCTGCTAACAGAGGAAAACAAAAAGCTCTCAAATGAGCTTGATAAGGTGAGTGTTGCTTAACTGAAGCTAGAGGGTTTTACAAGCAGCAAGTATCCTGTATACAGAATCATAGTAAAGATGGATAAGACCCATTTTAGATAACTGAATCTTACTTCTAATCTCCAATATAGGCTATATCAGCTGATCTTGTACAGAAGAATGTCCCCCATTTGGTTTGAAAAGGGAATTGACTTTTAGCTGATCTTTTAAATGTATTTTAAAAGCACTAGATTACATTGATTTTTATGGCCTTTTCACAAACTCTTCACAATTCTTTTTAAGCCAAATTAAAACAATAATGATTTGCTTGCATGACCCAAATAACCAATAATGTGATTGCCCAATAATGAAATTAGTTTACATGAACTTGCATATTGATTACAATGAAGTGACTTGGTCATTTCTACCTTGGAAGATGATGTTTTACTTAGAAATCTTAAACTAGGCTATGTCTACACTGCAGCACTATTTCGGGATACTGGAGGTATCCCAAAATATCTATTCCGTATCTTTTGAGCACATCCATTATTTAAAATATAACAGGCTTTCTATTGTGACATCCCAGTAAACTTCATTCCACGAGCAGTAAGGGATGTTTCGCAATAATGATTTATTCCAAAATAAGTGCTGTGTAGACAGTGCCAAATTTCGAAATAAGTTATTTCAAAATGTACTCAAAATAAGCCATGGAATTTGCATAGCTCAAATTGCATAGCTTATTTTGAGCTATGGGTGCAGTGTAGACACACCCCTACAAATTACAAAGCTGTGTTATACCCACTGAGGAATGGAGGATGCAATTACAATGAAAGAAGAATTGTGCAAAAATAATTAAGCTAAGTTATCTCTTAAACATTCATTTTACATTGAGATGGTCCTGTTCATCATGGTAAATATGAATTTTTAGATAGAACTATTAACATGCATAATCACAAAGCATTGAAACCTGGAAAAAGTGCTTAGAGGATTTATTTTTGAATATGAGAGATGTTGGCCATGAAGGTGATGCTTTCAATTGATAAATACACAACTTAATAATCATGTTGGAAAAAAATTGCAAAATAGATTATTTTTGCATCATTCCAATTTGTTGTTGTAATTCAGTATTTAAAGAAATACAGATACTGTATGGTTGCTCAAGCCCACATAGTTGCTGGTCCGAATTTGTCCTTGATCACTGGTGCTAACAGAAGTCAATTATGTCCTTGATTTTACAGGGATTGCACATGTGAATAGAACCTGTGTGACTGCAAGGAAGGTTAACCACTGGGTATAGTCCTCTACTTAGGCTTGGTCTGTACTACTAACATTTTACTGGCATAGCGGTCAGCTTAGTGTGTGAAAAATCACATACCATAGCTGTTTTAGGTATACTGCCAGAACTCCTGAAGTAGATGCAACAGTGATAACAGTGTTTGGGTCAGCATAGCTAATTCCATTCAGAAAGGTAGTATGGCTATGTTGGCAGAAGAACTCTTGCCAGTTTCTGCTAGTTTAGGCAGTTCTGTTGGCATTGCCAGTCGTAGTAGCAAAGGCTCTGTATAGAAAAGTTCTTGGAGAGTTGTAGTAAGTAGCAAGATTAATCCCACACTCGGTCTATAAATGTGCAAGGTGTAAAATGGATTGGGGTGAGCAAAGAATAGAGTGTCTGAGGAGACAAAGTGGTACATTCCCTTCACAGGCTTCACTCCTGATATTAAGCAGGAATAACTTGGGGTATGTCTACACTACAATGTTAGTTCGAACTAACGGACATTAGTTCGAACTAACATTCATAGGCGCTACACTAGCGCTCCGCTAGTTCGAATTTGAATCGAACTAGCGGAGCGCTTAGTTCGAACTAGGAAAACCTCATTTTACGAGGATTAAGCCTAGTTCGAACTTACTAGTTCGAATTAAGGGGTGTGTAGCCCCTTAATTCGAACTAGTGGGAGGCTAGCCCTCCCCAGGTTTCCCTGGTGGCCACTCTGGCCAACACCAGGGAAACTCTATGCCCCCCTCCCGGCCCCGGCCCCCTTAAAGGGGCATGGGCTGGCTACGGTGCCCGTGCCAGGTGCAAGCCTGCCAGCACCCAGCCAGCAGACCCTACACCTGGCACGGCACAGAGCCACCCACCTGATGTCCCCCAGCCCACCCCCTCTTCCCGGGACCAGGCTAGCGGCTCCCGGGAGCTTGCCCGGGACCGCAAGAGGCGGGCACCTTCCTGGGCTAGTGCGGACATCGTGGACCTTGTCCACGATCTCCGCACTAGGCACAGGAAAGTGGCCGGCTAGGGCAGGAGAGCTGCCAGCCTGGCCACCCAGGAGCAGGTGTGCATGATAATCAAGGGGGTCCACTGAGACCCCCGACCCTGAGCCCTGAGCTTACAATGGCCGTCCTGGGTCAGACCAAAGGTCCATCTAGCCCAGTAGCCTGTCTGCTGACAGCGGCCAACCCTAGGGACCCTGGAGGGGATGAACCGAAGACAGTGACCAAGCCATTTGTCTCGTGCCATCCCTCTCCAGTCTTCCACAAACTTTGGGCAGGGGCACCACTCCTACCCCCTGGCTAAGACTACTCCATGGACTCAACCTCCATGACTTGATCTCACTTCCCTTTAAACTCTGTTCTAGTTGTAGCCTTCACAGCCTCCTGCAGCAAGGAGTTCCACAGGTTAACTATTTGCTTTGTCAAGAAGAACAACTTTCTCTTACTAGTTTCAAGCCTGATACCCATTCCTTTCCTTTGGTGTCCTCTAGTCCTTCTTTATGGGAACTCAGGAAGAACTTTTCTGAATGCACACTCTCCACCCAACCCCTGCTTTTAGAGACCTCTATCCTATCCCCGCTCCATCTCCTCTTTTCTAAGCTGAACAGTCCCAGTCTCTTTAGCCTCTCTTTATCTGGGACCTGTTCCCAACCCCTGATCATGTTAGTTGCCCTCCCCTCTCCCAGCCTTTCTCTTCCCCTCTCCCACCTCCTTTTCCCAGTCTCCCCCAGTTTTGTTCAATAACGACAGAGTCAATGTTGGAAGAAACGTTATCTTTATTTTGTACATCAGGAAGGGGGGCTAGGGAGGGGTAAGTGGAAGGAAGTGAGGGAGGAATGGGGTACGAGCCCCCGATGGGGAGGACTGGGCTGGCTTTGCGGGCTTCTGGGGGTGGAAGCTCTCCTGCAGCCCCCCGATTGCCCCCTCTCCCCAGATGGCAGCCTGCGGCAAGTGCAGCCGGGCTGATGGCCGAGTGGTGTGATGTGCCCAGTGTGGGTACTCCGGGCAATCCAAGCCAGGACTGGTTTTCAAGCGGGGCACCCCTTAGAACTGTCTGTCCGGGGTGGGGGTCGGGACCCTTTAAGCGCAGCCCTCGGCTAGCCTGAGACAGCATCTCCACGCTCTAAGTCCTCCTCTGATGCCCTGCCAGCACTGCTTCCGGCCATCCTTAAGCCCTGTTCAGAGTCCACTCAATGTGGACTTGCTAGTTCGAATTAGCAAAACGCTAATTCGAACTAGTTTTTAGTTCTAGACGCGTTAGTTCGAATTAGCTTAATTCGAATTAACTAATTCGAACTAAGTTAGTTCGAATTAGCGCTGTAGTGTAGACGTACCCTTGGTGACTAGATAGCAGAGCTTCTAATACAGGATCAGATTCTCTTGCACCTTCTATCTTGCTCAGGACTTTTAATGTTGTGCTTCTGCATGCAATACTACATACCTGTATTCTGTAAGATTAAGCACTCAGATATGTCATAAATGTCACAAGATTGTAATTCTGAGGGTGTTCAGATTTGGACATGAGAAGAAAATGTTTCAGGCTTTGTTTCATGCTCAGTTTATTCTGATAGGTGATACTTATTTTTAAAGTAGGCACCCAGGGGTGAGGCACAGGGAAGCAAAAACTCCTTGATCAGGTCAGCAAAAGGGTTAGATCATAGCTCTTTATAGATTAAATGTGGTTTATAAATCCTCTTTCAGCTCACCGCCATGTTTGAGAGGCTAAGTATGAACAACCGACAGCTAGAAGAAGAAATGAGAGACCTGGCAGATAAAAAGGAATCTGTAGCACACTGGGAGGCCCAAATTACTGAAATCATCCAGTGGTGAGTACTAATCTCTAGTGTCAGTGCAGGACTCCTTGGCACAAGGCAGTTGTAGGGTAGGCTGTTAATGTGTTTTCATTAGCATGATGCGTCAGGAAACCCAGATTCTCTTGGTGAAATCTCACAGCTGTCTAGGTTTGAGCTGGATTATTTCCTGGGTGTTTCCTTATGTTCAGGGTTTAGAAACCAGTGTTCCTCCTTAAGAGCAAAAGTTGTCTTCACAACTACAACTGTTTAAGTACCAAAAAATCACACTGGATGTGACTTGTGGCTTTGGGAGAGTGCTGAAAGGAATTGAAGAGTGCCTAAGGAGACTGAGGGGATTTGTATAATTTCTCCTTCAGAACTGACTACTGGGGGCTGGTTTATGTGTGGCAGAGTGAAACTATTCATATGCAGTTTTACAAGACATCAACCATTCCTAAAGCTTGAGTACATAGGGTTAACATGTAAGAACCTCATCGATGTGAATTCCCTAAGAATGCTGTCATTAAACTGTCATGTTGTATTTATAAGAGTTCCTATCACTTTCTTGATCACTGGAGGAAGTACACGCCTGAATTTAAACTATTAATGAAAATAAATTTTACTAGGTGATACTAATTTTAATATCTTTTTCTTTTTGGCTCATTTTAATGTTTCATTTACGTGAAAACATTTTTATCAAAACATTTCTACATATCAGTCACCCGGGGGGATTTCAGTATCCTATTCTAATTTTTGTTGTTGTTTTTTAGTGTTTTCTCCCCGTTTTGTCACTTCCTGTAGCAGCTGAGTAATCTGACTCGTGTGTGTGTGTGTGTGTCAAAGCAAAAATGGGTAAACGTTGTCAACCTAATTAGGTTTCCTTACAAAGACAATGTTTTGACATCAGTGTAATGCTATTGTCCATATTTGGACAAAACTTTGATTTTTGAATATGGCCACTCAGTGCATATAAAAAAAAGTTGGGCTCTGGCGCGTGTGACATTTTCTAAGCAATGTTGTTTTATGAATGTGCATAATTCAGATCCATGTCTTGAGAACTATATTCTTTGAAGGCATCTTTTTCACAGAGGTAGACATTAAAACAAAATCAAATCTGCTTAATTTTGAGTTTTCTTTTCAAGCTCTTTGTTACATTTCCAATTCCGTCCTACAAAGATGAGTGCAGTAGACACTGTACTAGTATTTCTGCAATAAAACCATTCAGAGGAAATCTGTTCTTTTAGAATTGATCAGAATTATTTGTATAGTTAAAATCAAGATAGAAGATGAAAAAACTCAGTCATTATAAGTAAAATATCATCAGAGTTTTGGTTTTTTTTAACAAAAACAAATATATGGTGGTCTAGCAAAATTGTCAGAGTAACCAAACCCTAATAGGGGATTACTGTGTTATCCAAATACTTCATAAACCAACACGAGACTTGTGAAGGAAGCTATGGTCAGTCACAGTTATGTGTTGTTTCACTTCACAATTTCGATAGATTAAAATGTGTTCATATAGTTATCAAGAAATTCATTATTTCTCCTCTCCAATCTCTTGTGTGTGGTGTGTGTGTGTGTGTGTGTGTGTGTGTGTGTGTGTGTGTGTGTGTGTGTGTGTGTGTGTGTGTGTGTGTGTGTGTGTGTGTTAACATTTTTTTTAAGAAGTACCACTCTAACTATGATAATGGCAGGAATGCAAATACTTGTCAGACCCAAAGAAAACTTTGTATTCTCTTAGGGTTGTCATGTGTGGGTTTTTTTAAGGAAAACAAAACATCAGTAATATTTAAACTATAATACTTTCAGATCCAATTCAGAACCAAATTTAGACATTCTATTTGCTAAACTACACAAAGACTTGATAATCTTTCCAAAAATACAAAAGGGGGTGATATAGGAATATAGAGCATTCTGGAATGAAAAAGAAGTTGAGCATATTTAATTTTGAGAAAAGAAAACTGAAGAGGAATATGATAACCATCTTTAAATGTGTTAAGGGCTGCCATAAAAAGGACTGTGCTCAATTGTTCTCCTTGCCCACTTGAGATAAGGCAAGAAGTAACAGGCTTAATGTTCAACAAAAGAGATTTAGAATAGTTATTTGGAAAATTTTTCACTATAAGAATAGTTAGATGAAGTAGGCTTCCAAGTGAGGTTGTGGAATGCTATCATTGGGTTTTTTTAAAAGAGGTTGGACAAACATCTGTCAGTGATTGTGAAGATTTATTTGGTCCTGCCACAGCATGATGGGCCAGACTTGACTTCTTTAGGTCCCTTCCAGCTCTACATTTCTTCGAATACTGGGCGGCCCTGGTGCCCTATCTATATTCATATTCTTAATTGCTGTTTTCCATCCTGAGTACACACAACATTCATTGAGCAGTACATAGTCAGCATGTCTCTGCTCAAGTCTGTGCTGTTAGTATCTTTGCTCTTAGGTTATTACTCAAATAATCTTGTAGCATTGTTCCCTTCTCCTTAGAGTTCTGCATGCTAAAATGTGATCCTCCTGTTGGAGAGAGATCCCTCTGCATGTGTATCTGGAGTGGGGATGTTAAGGACTAGTCAGCTATCTGATAAGCAAATGCCTATTGGATAGTCAGTCGACTAGTCTGATAGAGGCAGCTAAGAAAGGGGAAAGGGAGTACTTCAAAGCAGCTGAGCTGGGGATCAGCCGTGCGGCTGCTCCTTGAAATGCGGAGGTGGCATTCAAAGAGGCAGCGCTGCATAGCTGATCCCGGGATCAGCTGTGCGTCACTGCCACATGTGGAGCTCAGGGTCAGCTGGGGACTCCAGCGCAGCATTTCCGCGGAACCTGGGAACAGCTGAGGAGTCCCCAGCTCACTCCAGGTTCTGGGGAAATGCCGCACGAAACCAACAGTCAGCTGGGGAGATCTCAGCTGATCCCTGGTTCCGCTGAAGTGCTGCGCAGAGCCCGGGATTCCCCATGCAGAGTCCAGGGTCAGCTGGCATTTCAAATCATCAGCGTAGCATGGAGCCCGGGGTCAGCAGGGGACTTTGAGTGCTGGCCCCGAGCTGCATGTGGAGTTCCACATTCTTCTTTTGAAATGTTCAAGAGCCCCAGCGATGGAATTTCCATCGACTACTGGACTAGTAAATTAACCGTTACTTAACATCCTTAATCTGGAGTCCTCTTGAATCTCAGTGGGAGTTGTATGTGTTTTGAGAGGAAAATATCACATAATCACTTCATTTTCAGATAAGAAGATCTAGTTTGGCTATTTGCATGTTCTCAATTTTTTTTCTCAGCCACTTGCAGTTTCAGTCCAAGTCTGTATGTTTCTTATTATGGCAGCCACATTAGCTCATAACTGACAGAAATTAAGGTGGAGTCTGAAGGCCACCTCCCAAAATCTAATAGTTTTCTGTCTAAATTACATGTTTTCTGCTTCCCACTCCTCAATAAAAGATGTAGATTAGCAACTTTCTTCAGTGCTAGAGTTATGAAAGATTCATACAGAGATGGGAAACACCTATTTGGTCATCTGAATTGTCTCTGCAGCCAGTACATTCTTGCTTCTGACAATATTCACAGGTTTATTTCCAGTCCAGTTTTAAATAAAGCAGGCAGTTGGATTTCCATCACTTCCCCTGAGACATTTTGTCCCAATCTAATAGAGATCGCTGTCAGGAAGTCTGTTCTGGAATTGAATTGACCGTCTATTCTGTTAATTTCACCTCTTTACTCATAGCTAATACCCCCTTGAGCCATCCTAAAGTGTTTATCCCTCTCTCAGGAGTTAGGGTATACAAATAATTGTAACTTTATTTTGTAACCCTTGCCCCCGTTTACTCTAGCATGATGGTAACAGGCTTTCACAAGCCATCCCACTCCTTCAGGGAGCTTTTAGTTTGACAAGCCAGTATTATCCAAACCATGACAATCCTGGACAAAAATAAGAAAACATGAGACTTCCATAGTCAACTGTAAGTTTTCCCTGCAGGTTTCAGGAAAAGTACTCATTAAATATAATGCTAATGCAGTCATTTTTAAACATCACCCTTTCAGATAGCCAGGGATACTATAATTCAGACCTGTGGCAGAAAGATGAACAGACATTTCTGCTGTTGATTTACTAAGTGACTTTGGAAGGTACTTACCACTTATAGATGGAAAAAGATAGATAACCAAACTGTTTAACGGAAGAGAAAGAATGTGCATTCAGTAGAGCAAAGGGAATCTAAGATCCTCAAATCTTTTGCTACATTTATTAAGGAACTGCAGGAAGGAATACCAGCACTGAAAAATTAAGTTTTGACAGGACTCTATGAGGTCTAAAACAAATGCAAGCACTTCTGAGGTCAGCAACACTAGTTTGAATCATTGTAAATCGTTTGCCACCTGCTGGCTATCAGAGGGATAGCAGGGCACTAGACTTGTTCATAGGTATTTCTAATCCACAGTTACTATCCGCTCAAACCTTGGCTTCAAATACCAATTTTCTAAAAACAAAAATTTTGAAACAATTACGCTTTCTCTTAAACACTTTCTCTTAAACATTCTCCTACAGTTTTTTCAGTCCTTACTTTGCAATACAGAGAACCTGAAAGTACAGTCAATAAAACAATGGTTGAGAGAGTTTTCAATGTCTGAGCTAAGGAAAATGCGTAGGGTGACCAAACTTCATAATCAGTGACAAGCAAACTGGGTCTTCAAAATTATTTGTTTTAAATTAGTAACAAAAGTAAGAGAGTGTACTTATTTAAAATCTGTATATTTTTAATCTCTCACATTCCTTTCAATCTGCAACAAAGGTGTAATGCCACATACTATAGAACAAAATCCCTAAAGTATTCAAAGCATCTCTTCTTTAGCTCCCATGTACCTGTGGCTTCTGCCTTCCCAGATAAAATTTCTCCTTCTTTCCTTCAAAGCTTCTCCCAACACCACTTATGTCTGCATCTCTGTTTTTTTTTTCTAGCCTACTCTCACCCTTTTGCTCCTGAGGGCAGGTCTATACTACTGCAGAGATCAGTCTAAGTTATGGAAATTCAGCTATGTTATTCACGTAGTTGAAGTCAATGTACTTATATTTACTTATCACTGTCTTTTCACTGCGGTGTGTCAACTGGAGATACACTCTCGTAGACTGGCCTTGCACTTCCCATTGAGGTGTGGTACCAGAGTCAATGGAAGAGTGATCAGCAGTCGATTTGTTTGGTCTATAGTAGACGTGATAAATTGGCCCCCACTTGCTTAACCTCTACTCCATTGATCTGGCCCATAGTGAAGTCATGCCCTAATATGCAGCCTGAATCTCTCCCTTTTAGCTGTTTCCTTTGTCCCCTTCTCTTGTTCTGATCTTCAGCCCTATACCTGAAACAACTGTGCCACAGAATTTTTTTTAAAATCTCCATTAAAAACACACTTTTTCTAGGAATGCTTGGATGGAAGTGCCTTCTGCAATTTCTGGCTGAGTTTGAAAGACCAGGAAAGTCTGAGAAACAACTTGGAGTAAAGATTGATTCATGGATTGAGTTTTCCAAACCAGTATTATCTGATAAACTTGACACCTGCCTTATGTGGGTTGACAGGACACAAAAAGTACCTTGACTGAACCACAAAATATTTGTCTGGCAAACCAAACCAATTGTAAGAGAACCCGAGGCTCATTTGTGCCAACCCAGAGTTAGACTGGGAATGACGAGACTTACTAACCTCATGACCATCTGTTTAGGCAAGGCGGTTACATAGAATTTCACACTCCACAGACAAGAGGCAATCTGGAGCGTTGTATTGACTAGTGGTATAGAGAGAGTTCAGTAAACTGTGTCTGGCAACAGGGGGGAAGGTAGAAGTGGCACTTGCAATCACTGACCCGGTTCTGTACTTTGATGACAACAGAATGCCACAGAATATCCATGAAACAATAAATAAGTGAGAGAGGCCAGCTTTCAGGTTCAAGGGTTCAATCCCCTGTATCTGGTGAGAAGCAGAATTCTCCCAGTGGAAGGAACACCCTGCCGAGCTAATGGAATCTATTGTTTCCGTCATGATCCAATCAGCAATGATTGGATGAGACACCAGTAGGCTTTCACAGAACATTAATTCCTAATGTCTTTGGAACTGAATGCAAACGTATATCCCACCAAGGAATACCTATGGTGTGGAAGAAACAATTCAGTCAAGAAATGCAGACTCTGTTCTGCTCATTATAAATCACTATCTTATAGTTTGGGATAATGTCCACGTAAGGCATAAAGTATCATGTGAGATTTTGGTAAAAGAAGTATGAAAGCTTGAGTCAGTTGTGTGTGAGAAATCAAAACTACATATTGAAGGCAAATTATGAAAATTAGACATTGAATATGCCAAGGATGTGCTCAGCCCTGATGGCCAATGTCACAGTTCATTTTGAATACAAAGAAAAAGTCTTCCTAGATGCAGCAGCAGCAGAAGTCCAATATTATCAACCTTTGGCAAGAAGATCAAAATATTGATGAAAACCAAAAGTCTTATGACCTATCAGGGTGTTTGTGTACAGGCAAGAAGAAACTGCTATACTATTCAGTAAGAAAGCTTTGTTGTATTCCAAAAAGTAACTAACAACTTTGCTTCCAAAGAGAAAGGTGCTGGAAACTCCACTTGTACCGTGCCCGATGGAACTCCAAGGGAAGATGTGATCATTTTGTAATGATTACCGTTTCATTTAACTCATGACCATGTTCACTGGACATGACAAACTTGATTAGACAGGCTACCTGTGGTATGGCATGCCACAAATAACTTGGTGAGAGGGGACGGGAGGGGACATAGTTTTTTTTAACTGGCTGTGGATCATGACCTCTCTCTGGGTCTCTGGTGAAAACATGTGAATCATACCTCTATTTCTACAAATACTGGAGGGATGGAGCTGTGACTTATCCTTGGCACTGCTGAGCTTGTCCTTTCTGTCGCCTCACTCTTAACAAGTATAGTACTTCCAAAACTGTATCGAAATAGTAAATTATTATTAGCAGGATAAACCTTTATTTCTTAGCAATAATGCCTTATTCAACCATGTTAACTATATACATGAACCCTGAAGAAGCCACTGTGTAAGTGTCCAAAAGACTTACCTTGGAGAGGATGTCTGCAAAAGATTTCACGGAAATGAAATTGCCAGGTATCAGATTTGCCATTTTAGATCACTGTCTCTCTCCACATCAAAATTCTAAGGATGTAATGAGCAGTAACGTGAGGAGGAAAGGAGAGATCAGTAGAATAGAAGAACAAGATTTTCTCCTTCCATAAAAGTTACAATGATTGCAGAATTTAGGGACCATTGCTTGAGGGATGTTTTTGCCAAAATATATTCACATACTCAAATTTAATGGCTGTTTCCATCCAGGTTACCAGATGGGACATGTCAAACTAGCACTGGTCCCTTCTAGAACCTGCTAATCCATAAAATGAGTAGGCTTTGATGATATGGAATTTGGTTCACCTAGATGTGGAGAATGGAGTCTGAAATACAACCTTGTCTTTATGGAAGATGCAGTGCAGCTCTTATCTTCAAAGAGCAGGAAATTTGAAAAATCTTGTTGTCGTGATCACAACCAGAAGTCATGTATTTATGGAAGGCAAATTCAGTGAATAAGAGGCCCTTTTCTCACTTACACTGTTTAAGAAACAACTGTAAAAAACAATTATTAAATAGAAACTGAGGAAGAGTCTAATGTCACTAGTTTTGCAGTCAGTTATGATAACACCTTAGATTAACAATGGTTTTTTCTAATCCTTCTTATCTGAAGTTTCCTGGGTGCTTTGTTAATACATAGTAGAATATTTAATTTGAACTTACTGACTAAAGATAAACTGTTACACTTAATTGTTACAGTCTGTATTTTGATCAGATGATGCTGGTCAGGACACAAATATTATCTGCTTTCTTAAGCTTTATATTTGGTTTCTTTATCTTCAATTGTCTTTGTAGAACATACCATATAATTTAACTGTACAAAGTAGCAAAGGGTTTAACTTTTATAATTACTGCCTTGTTTATTCTAAATCAGGCATGTCCAAAGTCCGGCCCGCGGGCCAATTGCGGCCCGTGTTCCGATTTAATACGGCCCCCGCTTCCTCCCCCTCTCCTGGCTCCCTGGCGCTCTTTTGAACTGGCGCGCTCAGCGCGCCGCTTCCGGCCGCGCCGCCGCCGCCCATGGCCTCTGCGGTCCTAGAGCCTGCCCTGTAGGGCACGTCCGCAGCCCCGCTCGGCTGCGGGTTCGCCCTGCCCCCGGGCTGCCGTGAGGCCGGCATTCCCTGCGCTCTCTGCCCGCCTCCGATCCTGCGGGCCCTCCGCCTTGGGGCTGAGAGTGAGGGGACAGCCCTCACGCATGTTCACTTCTTCAAATCTGGCCCTCTTTGAAAAAAGTTTGGACACCCCTGTTCTAAATTAATGGTTCCTTTACTTTTACATTTTTCATTTAATTTTGTTTGTTTGTTTTGTTTGTTTTTTTTGTCTAGGGTGAGTGATGAAAAGGATGCTCGAGGGTATCTACAAGCCTTGGCCTCTAAAATGACAGAAGAATTAGAGGCTCTGAGGAACTCCAGTTTGGGTGCAAGAGCAACTGTAAGGATCCCATTTAACATATCAAAAACATTTTGTATAAAAATATTAATTATGACTTTGTATCAGTTTTGCCTTCGATGTAAACTTTTATCTAAATAGGCTGTCTCATGAGACCTTGCAAACATTTAGAAACTTTACTATTGACCACCACAATTTAATTTTTGCCAATTAATGGAAAGGCACCTCTTTTATAATATGATTTTGTATAATTTTGTCGAGGGGGTTACAGACAGTTTTATATGGATTTATTGAGAGGGTGCTGCATAAAACTGCAGAGATTAAAAAGATCTGCACCGTCACAGTATGGCATATATTCTCTTTGAAGGAGCCTTTCCATTGTGTGAGTCTTCTCATAGTTGCCATTAGAGTCCATGCTTGTAAGTGACTGTGGTTTACAAAGTTGAGAGTATTGCAAACATGAAACTATCTTTCTGTCTCAAAATTTGAAGAGAAAAAAGAGATGATGTATTTGGGGACTTTTCAGAATCCTTTTTGGACTGACCAGCTCTCATGTCAAGAGCATATGGGCTGAAGTACCAAAACAGGTAATACTAATATTTAAATTAATTCAATTTTCTGTGGGTGGTTTGCTTGGTTTTTTATAGGACATGCCCTGGAAGATGCGCCGCTTTGCAAAACTGGATATGTCAGCAAGGCTGGAACTGCAATCAGCTCTTGATGCAGAAATCCGAGCAAAACAGGCCATTCAAGATGAGTTAAATAAAGTTAAAGCTTCCAGCATATCTACAGAATGGTGAGACAGAATGGTTCTGATGGAATTTCACTATGGCAGCTAGCCAAAGATTTTTGGGGGGGAGAACATATAGTTATAAATGTTAAATAGCTTGTCAAAATCTGGTAATGAATGTTATGTTAGTTTCTTATAACCTAAAAACAACACAGGACTCTTTTTTGTATACTGTGAGTAACTGAAAAGATACTATGAAAAACTGCAGCTCTCTCTCTCTCTCTGGACTGTCAGATGGCACTCTTTCAATAATCAAATAATTACTCCCACAAACATTTCACAGCTTTAGGGCTGACGGAGTAACAGACACTTGTGTGTCTGTCTCAGAACATGTATTCCTTTCTACTTCGTGAACAGGCCTAATGATTTGGATGGACAAAAATCAATTTTTGCATGTTGATTTGTGCAGGAATAAAGTCTGCTTACTGAGATTTAAGAATTCTTCTTTCCTTCACTGATCCCTTCTTTACTTCAGTTTCAGAATTCATTTGATTAGGAGGACTGGCCAAAGCAGAGGATTAGTATTGAGGAATAATGGGGCATTTCACTTGTAGGTCATCAATTGTAATCTAGCCAAGGTCAGAAGTTAGCAAATGTTGATACCTAAGAAGGCTTCTTGGTAGCCTGCAGGCCCGCTGACATGGAGGAGCAAAGAGGGCAATTGCTTCAGAGCCCAGAGATTCAAAGGGGCCCAGAGCTCCCAGTTGCTGCTGTGGCAGCAGCAGGAGCCCTAGGCTCCTTTGTACTGCTACTGGAGCACCACTGCACATGGCTCTGAGGACTGCGGTGGGTGCGCTGCGATCTGGGTAGCATTCTTGGTCCTGCCCCTTTTTTCTTTCGCTCTTCCCCATCTGGGGGCACAGAGTCACCTCCCCTACACTTTGCCCCAGGGCCCACATTACTGTCAGCTTTACTGGCAGTCTGAAAATAAATTTGGTGGTATGAGTCTAGTTTAAACATCCACCACTGACATTGGTATTGATTGCTCAGACTACCAACAAAGGAAACAAAGAGACTAAGAACAAAGCAAGTATAAGAGCTGAATAGCTTTTTATTACCCCAAAAAGTGAGCCTTCCAAGTCAGACTTGAGCTTATTGTAAGAGAACTGTGCACTGCCACTATGTATGCTGCCACTATTCTGTTGGAAATTAGAGGACTTCAGTTTCCTGGGTTGTCCTACTGGAAAAAAATGCCCTATGATGTGTTTTAAAGAAGCCATACTAGTAACTTTTAGAAGCCTTTCTTTTTCTCTTTCTCTAAACAAGGAGACTAGACATGTCTATGAGTGTGTCTGAAATCTCTGTGTAAGGTATTTATACCATAATATGCCTGTCACTGTCCAATAGTATCTAGGTACCTAAACAGTAGACATAAAACATGGAAAGGGCCAAGAGTGGAGAATGGAATAAAGAACTGATGCATGAACACAAAATGTGGGAGAAGTGTTGATTCTTCTTCGAGTGGTTGCTCATGTCCATTTGAAGTAGGTGTGTGCGCTGCGTGCACCACGTCTTCCGGAGCGTTTTCCCTAGCGGTACCCGTAGCGCCAGCAGGGCGCCCCCTGGAGTGGCGCCGCCATGGCGGGGCATAAGTACCCCTGCTGGCGCTGCCCCACCTCAGTTCCTTCTTACCTCCATCTCGGTCGTTGGAGCGTCTCTCTCTCTATAGCTGTTAGGCTTAGATAGTTTAATGGTTCCCGTTTCTCACTTTGTAAATAGTTGTGTAGTTAGTTAGGTTTTTTGTTTTGTTCCTTGCCCCCCTTGGGGGTAAGGAATGCCAGGGCCGCAAGGCTTTAAAACGTGCGCTGACTGCGGGAAGTTTATGCCCAGGGGCGACCCACACGACAGCTGCCTTAAGCGTCTGGGTGAGGCCCATTTGGCAATAGCCTGCAAGATCTGCAAGTCTTTCAAGCCTCGTACTAGAAAGGACAGAGTTTCCCGCTTGAAACTTCTTCTTATGGAGACGGCGCTTCAACCGGCACCGCCGGACCAGCCTGCGGTGCACAGCACACCGGCCTCCACACGCGAGGCCGTACACCGGCACCGGGCGTCGGCGGCAAGCTCCCGACACCGGTCTCACCCTCCCCCTTCTAAGAGGGTGAAGAAGTCCTGGGGCAGATCCCCGTCCAAGAAGCCAGCATCAGCTGGACACCACACCGCTAGCTCACCGGTGCGCGCCTCTCCTCTGGTGCACCGTCGGCACCGAGGAGGGCTAGCGAGCCCGGGCCGCTTGCCCTCTCATCGTCCGTCTACGCCGGACACCTTTGAAGCGGCACAGGACTTAATCAGCCTTACGACCTCCCCGCCGTCGTTGGTTGACTCGGACGGGTCGAGGTCGCCCACGGGGCAAGCCCCAAAGGCGCCGCTATCGCCCTTGCATGACCAGGGTCAGCATGCTAAAGTGGCATATGCGTCGGGACCAACCACGCTGGGTTTGGCTCCCACTGCTACTACGGGCTCCTTCACGACGCCGGGTCGTCATTCCCAGGGAGCCTCTAGCCATGGCAGGTCGTTGCTCTCCAAGTTGCCAGAGCCCTGCTTGGCCGTACCGGTGCCATACTCCCAAGGCTACCGTCTCCGTGCCATCATCGGCACCGGCTTTGACTCAGTGGTCCACCCCAGTACCGGGCATGGGCACCCCGGTACCGCTCCAGTCGGACACGATTCGGTCGGCATCGAGCCTGAGCACCTCAGTGCCGTACCTATTGGCCACACAACAGGCACCAGGCCTGGATACCCCGGTGCCAAAGCTACAGTCGGCGCAACCGGCACCGGGCCTGGACACCCCGTTGCCGCAGCCACAGTTGGCGCAATCGACACCGGGCCTGGGCACCCCGGTGTCACAGCTGCAGTCGGTGCAATCGGCACCGGGCCTGGGCACCCCGGTACCACAGCCCCAGACGGCACCGCTTCCACTATTTCAGCCATCGCAACCGGCACCGAGCTTGAGCACCTCGGCACCGCAGTTACTGGCAACGCAGCTGACACCGGGCCTAGGCACCCCGGTGCCGCAATTGGCGCACACGGCACCGAGCCTGAGCACCTCGGTGCCACAATTGGCGCACACGGCACCGAGCCTGAGCACCTCGGTGCCGCAACTGGCGTACACGGCACCGAGCCTGGGTACCTCGGTGCTGCAAATGCTGCCTCCAACGGCACCGGGTTTGGGCACCCCGGTGCCGCAGTTACTTACTGGGCAACTGGCACCGGGCCTGCGCACCCCGGTGCAGCAGCTGTTGGTGCCATCGGAGTTCGCCGCACCGGGTCTGGGTCCCCCGGCACCGCAGACGACCCGTCCACGCCGTGCGCATGCAGGCAAGCCAGAGTCGATGGCCAGGTTTGCACTTTGCTCCTCGTCGGCTCCACCCTTCGGTCCCCGTCTAGGGCGCCCACCTCCCCTCTCCCGGTGCCACAAGACACAGTGGCACTGCAGCCATCGGTGCCGGGAGCAGCCCCTACGGAAGCTCGGGCCGCCCAATCGGCACCACAGTTGACCGCAATGGCCCCCCTGTTGGTCCAGGAGACATCGGCGTCGTCTTCCCCCGATGAGGCACTGGCAGACCCGGCGCCCGAGCTGCCATCAATGGATGCCAGAGTGCATCAAGACCTCCTGCAGTGCATGGCTTCCAACCTGGCTGTTACGGTTGAGCCCATAATTGAGGATACCGACCCGATGGTAGACATCCTCACTGAGGACACCCCTGCACGATTCGTGCTACCACTTAACAAGACGGTTTCAAAAATTACTAATGCCCTGTGGCAAACGCCAGCGACTCTGACTCCTACCCAAAAAGGGGTAGAAAGGCATTATTTCACCCCGCAGTCGGGTCACGATTTTCTGTACTCCCAACCCATCCCGGGATCATTGGTCGTGCAAGCCGCGGCCCAAAAGGAGAAGCTTCCCCAACCCGGTCCTTCACCGAAGGCAAGGGAACCTAAGAAGCTGGACTTGCTGGGCCGCAAAGTATACTCTACGGGAGCTCTGCAGCTCTGTATCGCTAATCAGCAGGCGATGCTGAGCAGGTACACCTTCAACACCTGGCGGGCAGTCGAGTAATTTAAGGACCGACTCCCAGTGGAGGACCGCCAGGAGTTTGTAGCTATGGCCTCCAAGGGTAAAATCATCACAAGATCTGCCCTCCAAGCGGCTTTGGACACCATGGACTCGGCAGCCCGCACCATGGCGACAGGTGTCGTTATGCACCGTTGGGCGTGGCTACATGTTTCGGGGATCCCCGCGGATGTCCAGCACACTATCCAGGACTTGCCTTTTGAAGGGAAGACATTGTTCTCGGAGCACGCAGATTCCAGGCTCCATACCCTAAAGGACACTAGGTCGACCCTGAAGTCCTTGGGCATACATACGCCAGCTACTCAGCAGCGTCAACTGCCGTTTAGGCAGCAGGGTAGAGCGCAGGCCCAGTCCCCCCGTGGGGACTTCTGTAGGTGCCGCTTCTGTAGGCGCCGCAGGCCCAGATCCCCCGTGGGGACTTCTGTAGGGCCTCCGGTGGAGGTTCCGGGGCGGCCGCGCACCCTCAAGGGTCTAGGGGTCAACGTCGTCGCCCCAGGTCAGATCCCCAACGGGCAGGCCCTTACGGCCCTTCCAATCAGGGCAAGCCTCAATTTTGACTTAGAGCTAGAGAGTCCCATACCAGTCTACCGCCCGGGCCCCCCATTCGGGGCCCGGCTTTCCCGTTTTGCCCAGGCATGGGCACAAATAACATCAGATGCCTGGGTCCTCAACATTGTACATTCAGGCTATTCTATCCCATTCCTGGGCCCACCGCCTTCAAAACCCCCTACCTTGTCCCTAACAAGGGACACCCCTCACGAACACATCCTGCTTCAGGAAGTGGGGGCACTCCTCGAAAAAGGGGCAATAGAAAGGGTTTCCCCGCACTTGCAGGGCAAGGGGTTTTACTCCCGTTATTTTGTTGTCCCAAAACCAAAGGGGGGTATCCGCCCTATCTTGGACCTCCGGTTCTTAAACAAGGCGGTGGTGAAACAAAAGTTCAGAATGGTAACTTTAGCCTCGGTCATCCCAGTACTACAACTGGGCAACTGGTACGCGACTCTCGATCTAAAGGACGCCTACTTCCATGTGGCTATCAGGCCCAGTCACAGGAGGTTCCTTCGGTTTATGGTGGGCTGTCACCATTTTCAGTTTACGGTACTCCCCTTTGGGTTGTGTACTGCGCCAAGGGTGTTCACGAAATCTATGGCTGTGGTTGCCGCCTTTCTGAGCAATCGGGGAGTACATGTGTTCCCTTACCTCGACGATTGGTTAATCCGAGGTCGCTCGTACGAGCAAGTAGAAGCTCACGTGTCACTCATAAGAGCTCTCTTCTTAAGTCTGGGGCTCTTGGTGAATGTCGAGAAGTCATCCCTGACCCCCTTCCAGAGCATAGAGTTCGTGGGAGCTCTACTCGATGTGAAGATGGCCAGAGCGTTCCTGCCCCACAGCAGGTTCCTTGCAATAGGGGAGCTGATTTCACAGCTAACCCGGTCCCCCATCACGACTCCCCAAGTCTGCTCCAGGCTCCTGGGACATATGGCGGCATGCACTTACACGGTGTGACATGTCAGGATGAGGATGAGACCTCTGCAGGCTTGGCTGGTGAAGGCCTTCTGCCAGTCCAAGGGCCTATGGGACTCCATAGTCACAGTGCCCCCGGACATTCTGGACTCCCTACTCAGGTGGACCCAGGAATCCGTGGTGCGCAGCGGAGTTCCCTTCAATGCCCCTCCCCCCTTGCTGACCCTGGTCACCGATGTATCCAACCTAGGGTGGGGTGCACACCTCGGGGGCCACAGAACTCAGGGCCTCTGGTCCCCGTCCGAACGGTCCCTGCACATCAACGTCCAGGAACTGCGAGTGGTGAGGAAAGCCTGCGAAGCATTCCTGCCGAGGCTCTCCCACCGCTCCATCCTGGTACGTATGGACAACACTGCAGCGGTTTTCTACCTCAACAAGCAGGGTGGGGCACATTCCCCACCTCTGTGCAAGGAAGCCCTGCTGTTATGGCACCTATGCATCATGCACAACATCTCGCCCCAGGCGGAATACCTCCCTGGGTTCAAGAACCTGCTTGCAGACACACTGAGCAGATCCTTTGGAGCCCACGAGTGGTCGCTCAAGGATTCTGTACTCAGCCAGGTTTTCCACAGGTGGGGCTATCCCCACCTGGACCTATTTGCCTCGGCACACAATACAAAATGAAGGAACTACTGTTCCCTGCTGGGGCTGGGGAATTTTTCCAAGGGAGACGCCCTAACGACCACGTGGCCAAAGGGCGTCCTCTACGCTTTTCCCCCATTTCCACTAATCTCCAGGGTGTTGACCAGAGCGAGAACTTTCAGGTCCTCGATCATCCTCATAGCCCCCAGGTGGCCCAGACAGTTCTGGTTCCCCATCCTGGTGGATATGCTGGCCCGGGACCCCATAGCACTCCCTCCAGTTCGGGACCTGCTAACCCAACCTTGGGACGGAGGAATAATGGTTCACCTGGATCTCTGGTCTCTCCACCTGACGGCCTGGTTTATCCGTGTTTGAACCAACCGGAAAGGGAATGTTCCCGACAGGTACAGATGGTGCTACTTAGCAGCAGGAAACCCTCTACTAGACGGTCGTACGCTGCCAAGTGGCGGCGCTTCTCGTCTTGGGCGTCCCGGAGAGGAGTACAGCCGTCCTCGGCTCCTATTCCAGCTATTCTCGACTATCTCTTTCAACTTCGTTCTTTTGGCTTGTCTTTTTCGTCTATTAAAGTCCATGTGGCATCTCTCTCCGCCTTCCATGTGGGTACGGCAGGAGCCTCTCTTTTTTCTAACCAGGTGGTTAAAAGATTTCTTACGGGTTTGGAGAAATTGTATCCCTCGGTGAGGGCTCCATACCCTGAATGGAACCTCAACCTGGTTCTTCACAGGCTTATGTCCCATCCCTTCGAACCCTTGGCTACCTGTATGCTGAAGCACCTTTCATTGAAGGTTGCTTTCATAGTAGCCATTACGTCTGCTAGAAGGGTATCAGAGTTAAGGGCGCTGACCATAGAGCTGCCCTACCTTGTTTTTTCTCGTGATCCTGTGAGGCTACGACCTCATCCAACCTTCCTCCCGAAGGTGGTTTCCCCTTTTCACCAATCGCAGGAGATTTATTTACCAGTGTTCTTCCCTAAACCTCACGCATCCCCTAAGGAGCGTGTTCTACACTCCCTGGATGTCAAGCGAGCACTGGCTTTTTATATTGACCGAACCAAGCCCTTCCGTAAATCCCAACAGTTGTTCGTCACATTTGGGGGAAAGGGAAAAGGTTCGCCTGTTTCTACCCAAAGTTTTTCAAGATGGGTGGTGCAATGTATAGCAGAGTGTTACCAACTGGCGGGTAAAACCCCGCCCAGGGTAAAGGCACACTCTACCAGGGCGCAGGTGTCCTCGGTAGCCTTCGGTGCCCAGGTACCTATCACAGAAATCTGCAGGGCAGCCACCTGGTCTTCCCTCCACACGTTTACAACACATTATGCGCTTCCTCAACAGGCCAGGGAGGATGCAAGGGTGGGCTCTGCAGTCCTCGAATCTGTGATGTAAATATATAGATCTCGTCGTCTTTGTTCTGGGTTGGTGACTTGTCACTGTTTATTTGTTCAAATAAATCTATTTATTGTTCACCTTCCTTTATGACTCTGGTGCTATGACTGTTCCGACCCCTCCTCCTTGGGGTTAGCTTGGTAGTCACCTACTTCGAATGGACATGAGCAACCACTCAAAGAAGAAAAGAACGGTTACTTATCTGTAACTGTTGTTCTTCGAGATGTGTTGCTCATGTCCATTCGACTCCCACCCTACCTCTCCTTCGTCGGAGTATCCAGCAAGAAGGAACTGAGGTGGGGCAGCGCCGGCAGGGGTACTTATGCCCTGCCATGGTGGCGCCACTCCAGGAGGCGCCCTGCCGGCGCTACGGGTACCACTAGGGAAAACGCTCCGGAAGACGTGGTGCACGCGGTGCGCACACCTACTTCGAATTGACATGAGCAACACATCTCAAAGAACAACAGTTACAGGTAAGTAACCGTTCTTTTTTTTGTTTTAGCTGGATCTGATAGAAAGGTTGGAGATAAGAAGTCATCTGTTTTATGACAAAATGTATTTTTAATGTGTGTTTGGGGAGACTGGAATGTATTCCTTCCAATCACTGTACAAGGTATTTAGCCACTCAATTCTCATTAACACCAATGACAGTTAAGGAGCTAAAAACCTACACATCAAGTTGATAATGGACCTCTTAATGTTTTAGATCAGGCTCTTCATAGAAAAAAAAAGGCCTTGAATGTTTAGGCAGTGCAATCTAGCACTAGAATTGGGAAGCAGAACTTCTGAGTTCCATCCTTGACTATACCACTGATTCATTATGTGATTTGGGTCTAATCAGTTTCTCTGCACCTCAGTTTACCCATCTTTAAAAGCAGCAATATAAACCCCTTAGACTAGAAGAATAACTAGCATTTTAAAAATGCTTAGAGCTCCTTGTATGAAAAGTGCTTTGCATGTATATATTAATAATATTTGATTGTGAATCAGAAAATTCTTGAGGAGAAAACTAAAATGAGTGTGTTATTACCAAAATGTTTTATGCTCTCCATTGTGAATATTTGAAAAGAAAAAAACTTTCAATATACATTATATGAAACGTAATGAATTGGCAAATAAAAATAGCTGTGTTATGTTTATTTTTAAATGTGGTCTTTTCCTCTTATTCCCAGAGCATGGGTTCTCAGCTGCTCATAAATTAGAGACATGGGTCAAGCTAATGGTTAAACAAAGGCAATAATTCACACCTTTTTCAAGGTCCTGTACTAAACAAGTCATAACAGAATTCTGAACTTACCCTTTCATTTAATGATATCATGCTTTGTTTGTTTGACAACACAACTTGAGTGGCATTGATTTTAACCAAACAGTAGTTCAAATAACATGCAAAGATGAACACAAAAAAAGGAGAATTTGTGATGCTGGCTCTCAATAATTGTTTTTTTTTTCTTTGTTTACCCCTTCCCCCTTTTTTTAAGTAAACTTCAAGAGTCAGAAAAGAAGAACTTGGAACTGTTGTCAGAAATTGAAAAACTGAAAAAAGAGACAGAAGAACTTAGATCAGAAAAGGGTATGGCAACTGGTGTATCAAAATAAATGAGAATATACTGCATAGTAGTGGGTATATCTTATCAGTTAAGAGTATCATCTTTTGGTGTAAATTCAAGAACCATGATGCTGAGATATTCTGGCATTTAAAATGTCTGCACAGCTATTACATGGTAAAATGTACCTGCAGCAAATGTGTGTGAATCTGTTGTATAATATTTTGGAGTTTTCTTGGTGCTTCTGAAGCATAAGACTCATTTGTACTTGAAATGAATTAGTTTTATTTCAACTTGTACATAGAGTTGACCACTATATAACCCTTAACAGTACATAATATTCAATAAACATTTTTTCTTTGGTAGATAAGGTTTTTTACACTTGAGTGTAGTCAGTCCGTCCTACCCATTTCTGAATTATCCAGCTAAATCTACACTGAGAGGAAACCATAGCAGGGGCATTGATAAAATTCAGTGGTGTTTTTTTCCTGCAGTAGATTAGTGCTTACAGATGGCAATGCAGTCATAGACAGAAATGATTTTCTAATTTTTGCCTTGCTGTGATTGAACCAGTGTTGCTGGAAACAGAGACTTTTGAGTAATATCCAAATACATGCTAGCGTACTGAGAGGTGGAGTTCAGAGACTCAGCTGACCTGGTGTAGCTATAACATTTATGTCCTGCTATCCAGGCTTGAAGAAACAATTGCAGATAGCATTGTTTCAGGTAGATGGAAATTAAAGCTCTTGTGTCACTTTCCCAGGTGCAACCACTAGTACTTAGAACAACAAAACTTTCTAAATTTGTGGGAGATCTGTTTTGCTTAGATTCAAGGTATTTTATAGGGTTTGCAATCTCAAGGCATTCCACAGAGAAGTGTCTGCTCCAACTCCTTTTCACCTAGTGTAGCTAGGCCTTTGAGTTATGACAGCACAAGAATACTACACAATTCAGAAATGACTGCTGCTGATTAGCTAGTAAGAGGAAATTATTTATAGTACTGATTCTTGCTCATTTTGATGCTTTATATTCATATTCAGAGTAAATATAATCTTGATATTTATGGAGATGCAAAATGGGAATTTGAAGCTAACTTGTTGCTTTTGAAAACTTGTCCTTGGTGATGATTGTTTTCCATATGTTTGTCCTCCCATTTATAGTTTCATGAACAGTACACAACTACTATGCTCCCAAAAACTGATTATTAATCTGCCTTGCAGCACTGAGTCATACAAATAATTTATAGTTAGTAGTTTACCTAATCTGGTATTTTCCAGTGTTACATTTTTGTATGAATAGAGATAAGAGTTTAGTTCTAATTCAGAAAAGATTGTAACATTTATTTTGAAAACTTCTGGATCAAAAAAAAATCCATTATTAGTATAAAAATATCTTGATGGCTAAAAGATAAATATTACAGAGGATTCAAGGGCATTAATTTCGTGTGATAGAGCAGACTAACTCACTGTGCCTTGGCATTGTTTCCTAAGAAGGGGTAATTTAGATTAGCAGATGCATCCTTGGATAGGGGCTGGATAAGTATATTCTAAAACACGGGAGAGTGAGAAAATAACACAGGAAAAAAATGATTGTATAGCATGAAAACTTCTTTGAGAAATGCATTCAGTCTTGGTTTTGGAGTTTTGAAAGGGAAGTGTTGTATGCTTGATATTTTAGAAGGCGAAATCTTCTTTATAATGTTTTAATTTTTTAATTGTGAGATAGATATGGATTGAACAGTGTAACATCCATCCTTGTTGGAGAAGGAAGTGTGATGTAATCTCTCTCACACACACATCTCCTCTCCCACATTGTAGTAAAGAAACATAGATGTAATGACAAATCTGTTGGGAAAACAGCGATTCAGGCATACTCTGTGGTCATCTTATTATTCTTAGAACTTATTAGGTATTTGTAATTAAACTGTCCATTAATGAGGACCTGAATGATGTCAAGAAGAGAGATACTGGGCTTGATTCACCTTTAGGTTGTCCCAGTCCCTGTATCTTCATAGGCTGTAGACTCCTCCTGGTGAAAAGACCACCTGGAGTAGTACAGTTATAAAGCATTTTCAGCATTTCCACCAGAACTCACCTGTCTTAAATATTTAAAAGTAGGTGGTGCCGGCTGGGTGTGGCGTACTTTCAAAGAACCCAGATTAAGTGTTGTTTCAGCATGTTTCCTAGGCAATCAGCACTGGCATACCTTTCTTAGAACCTCATGCACAAGCTTAAGCTGCCTTTTCCTGACAGAATTTCTAGAGAAAGCAGCAGTGCAAATCTGTACCCTCTCCCCACCCCCCAAGGTGCATGTCTTCTAGGACATAGAAACCGTACTGGTACAAAGTGTGAAATGAGCCACGTATATGCATATATGTGAATCAGTATTAATATATTGCAAATGGACATATACACATGCATTACACAACCTATATACATATGTTCACTATATCTAATAAATCATCTTGGCATTATACACATCAAGGGAAATGAATATTCAACCATATGCTGTATACTCTGTGCATGTGTGTTTAAAAGGTACCTTCTTGAGTAGCAGACCCCGCATGACAGCCTGTAATATATTTAGAAGATGATTCAGATGAACACCTATAACCAGATTCAGCAGGACAAAGGGCCTCCATGAAATAGTCATTTTGCTGTAGCTTAAAAAACTTGCTGCTGTTTTCTAGGTGTAAAGCACCAAGACTCACAGAATTCTTTCTTGGCATTTTTGAATGCTCCTACCTCTGCTCTGGATCAATTTGAAGTAAGTGTGCAGACATTTGAATTTCTTTGGCAGTCATTTACATATTTTTATTCTTGCTGTTATGCTGGTTGCGTCATGTAGGTTTTTGCTTAGTGGTTAATATTGGCTCTTAACCCCATTATCCTTCTATATTTGCAAACCATTTTATGTTATAATAATAATTTATAATTGTTTATTATACCTTCTCCCTGCTCTTGAATAGCTGGTAATTATGGTCCGTTCTTTTTAAAGGTGATGTATGGTAAAATGTGAAACTCTAAAAGAAAGATGAAGTTAAATTACCTTTAATTGTAAAACATACTTAGCTAACACAGATTACCTGTCTTCCATTCATTTTTATAGGAATTTGTAAACCAAGGGCTAAATACTGCCTTTGGATGTATTCGCTTCTGTTAAGATCAGTGGTACCATGCATGTGTCCAAGAAAATCAGAGTAAGACCGCAATAAAATTGTTTATTTCTTTTGCAATTTTTAGATCAAAGTTCTGGCAAATAGAAAAACAGAAGAAAACATAAAATGGAAACATATTTCAAACCTCCTCTTATTTATTAGAAGTAAACCTTATAAAATGTCTATAAAATATTAGGACTGAAATCCTGTTTCTATTTTAAGTCAATGACCAAATTCCCACTGACTTCATTTAGGCCAACATGCTATCCTTAATATCAAATCCTATCCTAGAATTTGCTCATGGCTCCTACAGATGTCAACAGAAGATGCATTTGGCTATTTTAATACAGGACAGTCTGACCCCTACAATTTAAGGAAGAAAATAATTTATTAAATTTGAAATTTTTTACTATTATCTTTTAAAGCATATTCACTGTTTCCTAAAGTCATTGCATTCACCACATCTGATGTTTATATTTAATTTGCTTTTTTATGATTTATGAGATGTAGGTTTTAATACAGAAATTCTGTCAGAATGGGCAAATATTTTTGTTGGGTGAAGGGTAGAACTTTTTTGGGATGGATTATGGATCAAGTGCCTAAGAAACCAAAAGGCAAATAACAAAGACTTCACAACTTTAACTGATATAATTGTTACTTGGCATTAAAATCTTTTGCAATTTTTCGTTAATTGTTTTTGCAATACATATTGCATCATTTATTTTTACTGAATAGTTCTCTTCATACATTTCTTTCTGTTTCTTTACCTGTTGTGTTTGTTAAATAGGATTCCTTTTCTTCTTCTTCATCCTCATTGATTGATTTTATGGATGATGTAAGTCTTTGACCTTCAAACCAGTAAATCCCTCAATAAAAGAAATTGGTTGTTTGATCTGGCAAATTCAAACATAATGCAGTCAATTTTAAGAATTGTATGATTTCAAGAGTATCTGAGAGCAGCTTGAATATAGTGAGTTGGGGAGGGAAGGTATAAATTCACACAGAGAAGTTTAACGAAACAACCAAAACAAAGAAAAATACCCTGATTGCAACTAAATACACATTGTCCCTTATTTATTCACGATCCCTTTTGGGTTCAGCCCACTTCCATGCTCTGAATTCTTTGGACACATGGTTGTCCTGCCTCAGTTTAAACCATTCCCTGTCTCCCAACTCCTAGCTTAAACTCACACACAAAGAGAGCAAGCAAGGTATCTTATACGATTCAGATTTCAGCACTGTATGCCATTGGTTCTTCTGGCCCCCTGCTAACACCTGTAACTACCTGAGTTTAACTCTTTAGTCACCGAATGCTATCCAGCACTCCTATCGATCATAGGGAAGGTGCTGTAAGTTTTGTCAGGGCTAGTCTACTAAACTGTCACCTATTCTCAGTCCTCTTGGTAACAGTTCTGAAATCATCAGTGATATTTAATTTATTTCACTATGTTGTTGCATGTTATACCCATTTTCACGAATTGATGGCTAGCAATTTTTAATCACTTTCCTGGGTTTTTTTCTGTTTGATGACTAATTTTCTCAAATAAATGATAGATTGTATGTTATTAATGAATTACTCCTAAAATTAGGTAGCTATCAGTATAGCCATCTATTTTTGTTGTCATTTGGCATTTGTTTTTAATTCAGAAAAACATTGAAATATGTGGCATTGGTGGCAAACTTAGTGAATCATTTTAAAAGCTGTAAATTGACTGCATTATTTATTTTCCAGACCCGAGTAGTAGGCTAGTAGATTTAAATACTTAGAAATGTTTTGACAAAATAGGCACCTTTTACCTTCTTTATAGAACTCTCCATTATAACACTGTTTGATATAAGGTTATGGTCTAAGCTGTATTAAAATGCCGTATAATTAATTGTGTTGTGAAAACACCATTATAAAATTGAAAATGGGATTCTATCCAGAATGATGAAATAAAAAGGATGTAGTGCATAACCATAATCTGATTATAACATTTCATATCAGAAATTCTTTAAAATATTTCTTCTGATGTATATGGTTTATTCCTATGGTTGGAGCACAAACTATGTGAGTGCATATTTACGGTACCACATTAGAAGTATTAGTCTGTGTTATCATTAACTAAGCCAGAAAGATTTCTTTTCAGACATCTTAGAAATATCCTTATGTCTAGAGTCACCAAAGTAATCTTTGTCATGATAACTTCTATCCTGTTTCTGTGATTGGGTTAAAGAAGCATTCTGCTTTGTGAGAGAGAGAGCCTTATGAAAAGGTTGCTTACCTCAACCAGTTCTTTAATATCAACTGAGAAACATGATCATTTAAAACACATACCATACCGTCTTCAAAGTTTGTTTGAAGAGTAACAAGATCAATGTTTGGGAGACTAGTTGAAATGACCTAGCTTTGTGGAAGGGACCTAGACCAATTTAGGGAGGAGATGAGGGGGAAAGAATTGCTGTTTGGCTTTTAGGCTTAAGCTGAAAGGCATCAACAAATCAGAAATAATATTTATTAAAGCAGAGAGAGCTTTACTAAAACGAACACAAATACATTATTTCTGCAAGGAAAAGCATTTTATGCTACTTTCAAATAATTTACAATATATCCAGCATAAGTCTGGCAAAAGTCCTTGATGTGTTATCCATTGGGTCACATCACATCTGTAATAATATAATATAATTGTGCATAATGCCAAGCTGTTGATCTTGTGGCATGTGCAGGGTTAACTGTCAAAAGAGATGTGTTCCACTGTGGAGTCATTTGTTTTAGAGGACGGTTATCTTGATTGGGCCACCAAGATTTAACTTTCTCCTAATTATGATCTTAAAGTTCTTGGCAGGACTCTAAATATCACTGTATATACTATTAAAGATAGATGGGTTAACATTTTAATACTTAACATACTGAACATGAGATTTTCATTATTGGGTCTTCAGGCTGAGCTCAGTGGGAGCTCTCATCTCAATCTACAGTAGGCAAGAGGAGCTTGGAACTGTGGTAAGGAGGGACAGAGAATAACATAGGTAACAGAAATAGAATACTTTCTCACTCTGCCAAGAAGCATAAAGAGGTTACCATCTTTCCAAGTGAGGATAGAAGCCATTGCACACAAGTGAGAGAGATTTACTTAATTTCATTTGCTTGAGGTCTCTTCCAACCCTATGATTCTATGATTATCCTGTACACCAACGTACTAGCTAGAGCTGCTCAAAAAATGTAGGGGGATAATTTTCCATCAAAAAAATGCAGTTTTGTCAGAATGTAAATGTTTTTCAGAAACATACAAATTTTGACACAATTTTCAGTGGGCAAAAGTTGAAAAGAATAATTTTGACTGTCTTGTTTCATTTTGATAATGTTGAAATGTTTCATTTTAACTTTATTATTTCAAGTTTTATATGAAAATATAAACCTTAATGTTATGTTTATATTTAATTCAACATTATCTTAACTGAACATCGGGATTCTAAATCAATATTTTTCAAAATTTTTGTCCTGCAGGAAATGTTTTTCTTTCATTCTAATTTGGAATGAAAGCTGATTTCAGAAAGTTGAAATTCACCTTAGAATGAACATAACATTTTCAAGCCATCTCTCTTATTAGACCCTCCAGTTAATTTTTAATGCATCTGATAAACATTTAGATGGTATCATGAGCTTTCTTGGGCACAACCCACTTCAGATGACTAGAGTGGTGGATGTCCAGAACCGAGATTAAATAGGTGAGAAGGGGGAGGGGGAATGGGAGGCAGGACAAAAAAAGGCAGTGGGTATATAAATATCAAAGGAAAAACCAAGCTGGTATGTAACAAGCAAAACTGATAGTATTATAAATACTTAAAGACTGGATAGTAAAGGCATCAGATAAGGACCATTAGTTAGCATTTAAAGAGGAAGGGTACTAACACCAGAATCTACGCAGACAAAGAACCATTGGCACCTTCATTGATTGGTTGGTTGATAATGTCCAAGCCATCTCAATTCAAACGGTGGGGCATGAGAATTAAACTTGTGAATGAATTGTAGTTCCAACTCTTCCCTGTGTATTTGGCTTGTGGAATTGGTCTGTAACAAAACAGCAACTTGGAGATCTCTTAATGAGTGGACAGGCAGATTAACGTGTTCACCACCAGGTTTCTGTATGTTCCCTTTACGGCTATCTGATTTGTGTTATTGATTCTTTTCCATAGGGACTGTCCAGTTTGTCCAATATATATTGCAGTGGGGCATTGCTGGCATTTGATGGCATAGATCACATTACTGGATGTGCCGTTGAATGAGCCTCTGATTTAGTGGCTTATGTGGTCGGCTACAGTGATGAATTCACTTGTATAGATATGAGGGCAGAGTTGGCAGGGATTGATTGCAGGGCTGGGTTCCTGGATGCTTATGATGTAGCTGTGTAGCATGGTTATCAGAAATAATTTGTTTCAGGTTGGGGGGGTTGTCTGTAAGCGAGAATAGGTCTTTCCCCCAAGGCCTCTGAGAGTGTGGGATCACTTTCCAAGATAGGTTGTAGATTGTGGATAATGCATTGGAGGGGTATAAGTTGTGGACTGTAGGTAATGAGAAGTAGAATTCTGTTGTGTTCTTTTTTGGGTCTGTCTTGAAGTAGTTTATGTCTGGGTACTTTTTTGGCTCTGTTGATCAGTTTTTGCACTTCTTCAGGTGGGTATTTCAGTTTTAGGAATGCTCTGTATAGATCCTGTAAGTGTTTGTCTCTGTGGGATTGGAGCAAATCCGGTTGTATCTTAGGGCTTGGCTGTATACAATAGATTGAGAAATGTGTCTGGGATGGAAGCTGGAGGCATGAAGGTAAGTGTAGCGGTCGGTAGGTTTCTGGTATAGGGTGATGGACATTTGTCCATCATTTAATTGTACTGTAGTATCAAGAAAGTGGATTTCCCGTGTGAACTGGTCAAGGCTGAGGTTGATGGTGGGGTGGAAGTTGTTGAAATCCTTGTGAAATTCATTGAGTCTCTTTCCTGTGAGTCTGTATGATGATGTCATCGATGTAGTGTAAGCAGAGTAAGGATTTTAGGGGGTGAGAGCTGAGGAAAGGTTTTTAAAAGTCAGCCATAAAAATGTTGGTACATTGAGGTACCATGCAGGTGCCAATGGCTGTGCCGCTGACTTGAAAACACAAATTGTCTCTGAATCAGAAGTAGTTGTGGGTGAGTACAAAGTTGCAGAGCTCTGTAATCAGGTGTTAATTGCTCTCATTGGGGATGGTGTTTCCAATGGCCTGTAGTCTTTATGTGAAATGTTGGTGTAAAGGGATTCTGTGTCCACAGTGGCCAGGATGATATTTTCAGGTAGGTTACTGATGTTTTGAAGTTTCCTCAGGAAGTCACTGGTGTCACGGAGGTAGCTAGCAGTGCTGGTAGCATAGGGTCTGAGGAGGGAGTCGATATAGCCAGATAATCCTGTTGTAAGTGTGCCAATACTTGAGACGATGGGTCATCCGGGATTTCAAGGTTTGTGTATCTCGTGTAGCAGATAGAAAGCTCCTAGTCGGGGATTGGGGGGATGTTAGTGTAAATTTGTTCCTGAGAAGCATCAGGGAGCTTCATGAGCAGTTGTTTCGGGTTATTTTGGTATTCTTTAGTGGGATCACAAGAGAGAGGCTTGTAGAATCTGGTGTTGGTCAATTGTCCGGGTGCCTCCTGTTCATAATCTGTTCTGTTCATGATAATTATAGCGCCCCCTTTGTCAGCCTCTTTGATTATGAAGTTAGAATTGTTTTTGAGGCTGTGTATAGCATGACTCACGCTATATGTTGTTGTTTGCTGACAATGTCAGCTCAAGCACGTTTGCGGAAGCAGTCGATCTAGAAATCAAAGCTCTCGTTACGACTATTAGTAGGGGTCCACATAGAAACCTTCCTCTTGTGGGATTGGCTGGGGAGAGCAGCAAGGTCAGCGTGTTGTACATCGGTGTGTTGGAAATATTCTTTCAGGCGGAGGTGACAAAAATAGGATTCCAGATCTCCATAGAACTGAATCCTATTCATAGAGGTAGTGGGGCAGAAGGAGAGTCCTCTAGACAGGACAGATTCCTCTGCTGGGCTGATAGAGTGGTTAGGTTGACATTGTTACTGGGTGAGTTGAAAGTATCTGGAATGAGAGATCCTGAGGCATATAGCAGTTTGGATAGTTTGTTGTCCTTTTTCTTCTGAAAGGACATTGAAGTGGTCCTTGAAGGTGGTTTGCTGAATTGTAGTAAAGCCTGGAAAAGATTAAGTGTGTGTGGATGGTTTTTTTATGATAGTTTCTAATGTTGAGAGCTCCTCCTTGATTTTTTTTTCTGTTTGTTGTACAGAATGCTGATAAGGAGATTCCTGAAGTTTTTGTGGGGTTTTTTTGTTTGTTTGTTTTTTTACAAGAGTGTGGCATAATCTCTGGCTGTAGTCCGTGGTGTATGTAGAGTGTAATGGGTTTTTCACCCTCACACCCTTAGATTAAACAGGCAGAATATATATTCATTCATAGTTAGCTTGGTTTCATGCTCCAGGCCTATTAAACAAGTTTTATTTCAGTATAGCAATCAGAATTGTAAAAAGTAAAATAGGAGTCTTAAAAAATACCACTGTAATCAGACATATCCTCCTTCTCCCATTTTGTTCCCCTGACTGACAACAGTAGCTTGGAAGAACAGTGAGAGGTTTTTGTAGCAAGACTTGAAGGGAATCAAATCTAGACTCTGGCAAACCAAGGAGGAGTGTGAATTCTAAAAACCAAAGGCCTTTCACCTGCCACTTTCCCCTACCCAATCAAAGCTGCTAGCTAGAGTTTCTCAGGATATTGCAGTTACTGCAATATCACTTTGGACATGGGGTGTTTGTTCTCTTGAGTAGACATTTCTAACTGCCTTTATCATCTTCTCCCGGCATGCAGCAACTGTATGCTCCCCTTATACTGGTAATAGTTTAGAGACCAAGACATTATGCTAAACTTTACCCTCATTTTATACCCTTTGCAAGCCCACAGAAGGGCATGTAATTTCATGGGTGTGAATCACTTCAGAATTTGACTCGCTAAAAACATGCTTGACAAATTATCTATTTATATACAAAGGCAGAGCTTTGGCTTGCATCTCTGCCATCCAAATAATTTAAATGTTTAGAGCAAACTGTGAATGATTGTAGTTTATTCTAATTATATCAACCAGGAACACTATAATTTTCCTATTTCTATCAGAGAAAAATAAAAATAGATGCCTGGGCTCCAGCTGCCTGTCACTAGTGCCTGCAGATGCTTCAGGGGAAAAAAAGCCATCTCACTGTGCTGCTGATTCACTGTGCCTCCCCTCCCCATATTAAATAGCAACTTGGGCTGTATTTTAAGGGTAATGATAGTGATCATTTTTAGTGGAGCCTACTGTGACCCTGGCAAGCATTTGCCCTGCTTATTGCAACAGGGGGAGGGAGGGGAAGTGTTGTTTTTAAATAATTGTAAATGAAATGTCACTGCCTCCTGACTGACTGACAAGCTAGTGTTTGATTTAGGTCCTATCCTGTTATCGGTCCTTGCCCAAAACACCCTTTGGCTTCAGCTGGACAACCATACATAGAACATTGAATCTGGCCTTGATAAGCCTCCAATGTACGAACCAGATCCACAACTTTCCTAGTTAATTCCTTGATTGCTCTTTGCCACATTCTGAAGGGTAAATCCTGGTTGCACCCATGTATTGTAAATTATAGACTCATAGACTTTAAGGTCAGAAGGGACCATTATGATCATCTAGTCTGACCCCCTGCACAGTACAGGCCACAGAATCTCACCCACCCCTCCTAGAATAATTCTCTCACCTATATCTCCGATATTGAAGCCTTCAAATACTTTGAAGACCCCAAGATGCAGAGATCCTTCAGCTGTGATCTGTACCCCATGCTACAGAGGAAGGCGAAAAACCTACAGGTGTCTCTGCCAATCTACCCTGGAGGAAAATTCCTTCCCGACCCCAAATATGGCGATCAGCTAAACCCTGAGCATGTGGGCAAGACTCACCAGCCAGACACCCAGAAAGTTCTCTATAGTAACTCCTATCATCCCTCCATTGACCTATTTTCCACTGATAATGAATGGTCAATTAGTTACCAAGATCATGTTATCTCATCAAACCATCCCCTTCATAAACCCATCTAGTTTAATCTTGAAACCAGATAGATCTTTTGCCCCCACTACTTCCCTTGGAAGGCCGTTCCAGAACTTCACTCTCCTAATGGTTAGAAACCTTCGTCTAATCTCAAGTCTAAACTTCCTACTAGCCAGCTTATATCCATTTGTTCTTGTGTCCATGTTGGTATTAAGCTTAAATAATTCCTCTCCCTCCCTCTAATATATTTAAAGAGTGCAATCATGTCCCCCCCCCCCCTCAGCCTTCTTTTGGTTAAGGTAAACAAGCCAAGCTCCTTAAGTCTCCTTTCATAAGACAGGTTTTCCATTCCTCGGATCATCCTAGTGGCCCTTGTACCTGTTCCAGTTTGAATTCATCCTTCTTAAACATGGGAGACCAGAACTGCACACAGTATTCCAAATGGGGTCTCACCAATGCCTTGTATAATGGCACTAACACCTCCTTATCTCTACTGGAAATACCTCGCCTAATACATCCCAAGACCGTATTAGCCTTTTTCACAACCATGTCACAATGGCGGCTCATTGTCATCCTATAATCAACCAGGACTCCAAGGTCCTTCTCCTCCTCCGTTACTTCCAACTGATGTGTCCCCAGCTTATAACTAAAATTCTTGTTGTTAATCCCTAAATGCATAACCTTACACTTCTCACTATTAAATATCATCCTATTGCTATCACTCCAATTTACAAGATTATCCTGTATGATATCCCGATCCTTTTCTGAATTGGCAATAGCTCCCAACTTTGTGTCATCTGCAAATTTTATCAGGTTCCTTAGGTTTGGAAGAATTGTAGTGCTTAGTGATATTTTAAACTGAACACATTGAGCCTTCAAGAGAAGAAATTATCCATCTTTTACTGAAGAGAAAGGTATTTATTGTGGAAGTCCTACATGTGTGGCCTAATGTAGTGTACACTGTAAAACGTTGTCTGATGTAAAGTTTTAGGATTTGAAACAACTGTTTCTTACCTATGTTTTTTCATGTTTTTTCCTCGTGTTGTTCTCCCATATGAGTAACATCTCCAAAATATGTACAAAATATTTGTCTTAGGAATGCTTATTTTAAAATATATTTGTATATGTATACAGTTTCCCTGTTAACATAGGGACAAATTTTGAGTTTGTGTGTGTGCCCTTGAGTTAAGTTTTGTAACACATTTTCCTCCTTTCTTTGTTGAAGCACTCTCCTTCCTGTATTCCAGCTAACAAAGGCAGACGTGTAAGATGCTGTCATACTTTGTGTGGCCCTTTATTTTTGCCTGTGGTGTACATGCCTTTGTTTAATGTAGACTGTCCTATGTTGACTATTTATGGCTTGTGTATCTATCTTATGCATGCTTTGTGCTGCTATTGCTGCTGCTGCTGCTGCCGCTGCTGTGCTCTTTGTTGTTTTAAAGCTGTGAGTTCAAAGCTTTAGGAATGCTGGTAATATTTCTGTGACCAGAATGCCATAGTAACTAAAGACGGTGCTTTGGGTTTTATTCTTTTTTTTTTACATAAAAGGGAAAGTCATTAAAGCTCATTGTGAAAATGGCTTAGATAGCAGCACACTGCTTAGAGAGCAAGGATAAGCAGAACTCAAAGCAGAGTATCTTTGCTTCCATTCTATTCTGAAAGTGCTTGCGAGATATTTTACAGGAATTTCCCATAAAAAGCAGACGTTTGGCACTCAAGAAGCATATTTAGGAACTGTCGTGATCCAGATATGTTTTCTTTAAAAAGGTAGAATTTTAAGCGGGTAATTCAAGTACTTTGTAGTAGCCAATAGAAGCAGAAACTCGTGTGTGTGATAATATATGATGTAAATATCTTCAGCCTTAGAGGCATTGATGGATTGATAAACGTTTCTGAAAATCTATATAAATAATGTGATTATATCCATCAAAGTGTTGTCAGAATGCTTGAAGTAGGTACATTACCCAACGAGGAGTAATATGTCTATCCTGGATGCTCAACAGTTGGTGATTATATAAGGCATAGAGTATTGGAAACCGCACCTATATTAATATTAAATTATTCAGCTAATTATTTTTCTCTCTAATAATAATAATAATATGTTCACTGCAGTTCAAAACACAGATTATTATATTTTTCCCAACCCAGTTTACAGTGTACAATATCCAGTATTTAAACATTATGGCTCTGATTCAGAAGTCCCATCTCAATTCAGCATGTACTTTAAGTGGATGGACTTTAGTAATATATTTAAATACTTTGCAGAATTGGGCTTAGTCCTACAACCGTTAAACGTGTAATCCTGTAGTAGTCCACAAGACTGCTTGCATGATTAAGGGCTATACAGTTGGATGATGATCATGCTTTAGATAATCTGGACGTTAGTTAATGGTGCTTTGAGGCTAATTTGAAGAATTTTCATTCAACCAGATTATGGCCTAGAAAGACATTACTAAGAGCTTTGTGTACATTATGTGGCAATATACACTATGCGGGTGTGAATTTTATTTCATAGTAACTGGCCCACGTAAGCACTTTTGGTATTCACTAAAAATTCCTTAGTGTGTGTTAACTTAGTGTTTTAGCACAGGAGAGAATTTTTAGTGTTCACCGGCAGATTGTATGCAGGCCAGTTAGTATGTAATATGTGGGGATGCTTTAAAATTCACACTTTTATTGTGTACATTGCTGCATCATACAGGCAAGTCCTAAATCCATTTTGTTTGGAACTAAACTTTGGAAAAATTGCAACATCCTACAAAGTAGGCCCCGCTTCTACAGTTAACAGCAAAACTTCCACTGACTTTCCAGAGTGCTGGATCAGGCCGTAAGTTATTTTTTCAATTTCAGTAAATGTTTCTTATAATGCCATAAATGACTTTCTAAGTACAACATTTTGTAGATCTTTCAATAAAAGTTTCATAGCTTCCACTATGTTGATGGCAAATGGTTTATCTTTTAAGGATGCACCTTGAAGATGTTCTTCTGTATGTAAATGTTAGGTTGTAAGATAACCTTATCTCTCCAGCAGATATTCTTTTCTGTACATTTTAAAATATTTATAAAACTCCAGACTAGATCGCCAAATTTAACTTGAAAAGGATGGTATTTCTGTCTCTTGCTATTGAAATTTATCCTACAATTAATTGTTGGGGAGGAGGTTGTTCTGTTTGTAAAGTTTGAGTGAGACCCAAGCAATTTTACATTTGGATTTTGCAAAATTTAAAATTCCTATAGCACTGTTGTACATATGACTGGGGATATCATTGCTTAAAGGCATCATTAGTTTCTGATATTAGTAAAGATTTGGAATGATAATTTGCACCTGGTAAATCTGAGCACAAAAAGTTTGCTTACTGCTTATTATTGCCACAATGCTTAAAATATATTTTCTCCTTGTAGCAAATATTGGTAAGTAGGCATTTTTACTTTTCTGTATGGAAAGAGAATGCATGCATCATTACTGGTAGACACCTTTATCAATACGGAGTTTTTTAAGATGATGAACATTCTCTACCACCTGTTATCTAAAACAGTTTGAAGCCTTTGTAAAAATTATAAACCAGAGCACTCCCTCATGCTATTTGAAACAAAAATTTCAGATTACACCTGTTCCTTGTTGTGATTATATTTTTAGATGGAAAGGACCATTTATGCATGTTCAAGAAAGCAGCTTGGAAATAGAACATGTATCCTGAAGGGTTATGTAGTTTGTGATACTCCATCAGTAACAATGGATAAAAGCTTTCACTGGGGTGTTTATAGTTTTCATATTGCTTCTGGGCAGTTAGTTTTTGGATTACCAGGGTGGCCATTCACAGCTGATTATGTAGAAAAGACTGTCCTCTACAATCTACCCCAGTGGTTCTCAAACTGTGGGTCAGGAGCCAATTTTTAATGGAGTTACCAGGGCTGGTGTTAGACTTTGAGGCCTAGGGCCAAAGCTCAAGCCTGAGCCCTGCCACCCGGGGCTGAAGCCCTCAGTGGCAGGGGGTCAGGTTACAGGCCCCTTCTTGGGGCTAAAGCCTGAGGACTTTGGTTTGGTTCTCCCTTGCCTTCTCCCGGGCCCTCCTGGGGTCAAGTAGTAATATTTGTTATCAGAAGGGGGAGTAGGGTTGCCAGGTGTCCAGCATTGACCTGGACAGTCTGGTATTTTCACCTCCTGTCCAGTAAAAAAATTTTAGAAAATACCAGACACCTAAAATGTCCGGTATTTTCTGGTTTTTTTTCCCGGCCAAGAGGCAAAAATACAGGGTGCTTACCTGGTTTTGCAGAGGAGCTGTCTGGCCCGGAGCAGGCAGGCAGCTGGCAGGTTTTTTTTTTGTTTGTTTTTTTTTTGCTTAATAACTCTCGGGGTCCTTTTTTTTTTTTCTCTCAACAACTTTGGTCTCCCCTCCCCTTTTTTTTTCCTCAACAGAATTTTTTCCTTGGTGGTTTTTTTTGGGGGGAGGAGGGGTATTTTTGGTTAAATCATGTGGCAACCCTAAGGGAGAGACAGTGAAGTGTAGTTTGTAAACCCCTTATCTATCCTATTGCAAACATCTTTGGTCTCCCCATTTATTTATAGTCATCTGATTGCTAACAGAGAGAGAGAAGCAGCTACTTAGCCTGCCTGCAGCTTAAAAATATATTTATACAAGAAAGTTCAACTCTGTGGAGACATCTTATTTTTTGGGTGGCTTTGCATATTCTCATGGAAGGGTACTGCACAACCTTGTGGTATGTTGAGAGAGAACCATTTTCTAGCACTGTCAGCTAGAATGCTCCCATGCTTGTCATCTCCTCGGCATCACACTCCCCTGAGAGAAAGGCTGAATGGGGGCATAGAACACCCTCATCACTTTAGAACCTTCCAACTGGATGCCATATGAAGATATGAATCTCTTTGGTTTCTTTAGAGCCAGAGCTGCTTTCTTTTTAGGTAGATAGTCTTAGCTATTTGTTTAAACTGTTAGTGATTTTTTTTTTCAGTTCCGAACTGAAAGTTTCAGAACTGAAGAAGCAGAAAAAAGGTTTTAAAGGTTTTAAAAGGTGCCCTACCTGCCTGTCTTCCAAGCAGCTGACAACCACCTATGATGCCTCAGGTGCTTTGGACAAGGATGTTCACATTCTGGTTGTTTGATCTGATGACCTCGTCTCCTAAGGCTCATCAGGATAAAGAGACTCCCTGCAGCTCCTTCTCTTGGAGTAAGCCCTGAAGGTCAGACCCTGTGGTTCCAAGTAACCCTCCATTCTTCTTTGAGGAGTCCCTGTGGGTGCTCCACTGAAGATGCTGGGCTTGCCCTAGCGCTGCAGATTATCACATGCCTCCGCCTTATAGGTCATGTGGCCGCCACCGCTTACGTGGTACGTCACACCAGGCTCCACTTTCGCAGCCTTCAACACTGGCTCGCCCAAGTGTACAACCATACCAAGCACGAATTGCACAGAACAGTGACTCCTCCACAGTCCATTCTCACATCACTCATATGGTGGATGAACCCCAGAAATCTCCTTACCAGTATACCTTTTCAACAACAGCAACCGTCGTACCACATAACTACCTACGCTTCCCTTCTAGGATGGGGCGCACAGATGGGCACAATGTCAGTACAAGGCCAATGGTCACCTTCAGAGGCACGTCTCCATATAAATCTTCTCGAGTTCCGGGTAATACACAATGCCTGCAAACACTTTCAAGATCAGATCCATGGCACTATGGTGAGGATTCTCACAGACAAAGTAGCTGCTATGTACTACGTGAACCATCAGGGAGGGGCTCGATCACATTCCCTATGCAGAGGGGCAGTCCAGTTCTGGAAGTGGTGCATTCGCCACGCAATAACACCTTCGGCATCTTACCTGGAGCTACAAATGCGACAGCAGATTTCTTCAGCAGACATTTTGCCCAGGAACACGAGTTGGAACTTCATGACGGAGTCCTCTACCTCCTCTTTCACTGCTGGGGTACTCCCGCAATAGATCTGTTCGCAACTCACTACAACAAGAAATGCAGAAAGTATTGTTCCAGAGCAGGTATGGGTCTGGCCTCCCTCGGCGATGCCTTCTTGATCAGCTGGACCAGTCCTCTCCTATATGCTTTTCCACCAACCTGTCTAATTCCCAGAGTCATACAGAAGGCGAAATAGGACAAGACCCAAATCACCTTCATAGTTCCAGCATGGGCACATCAACATTGGTTTCCCTTCCTTCAACACATGTCGCCTCTGCCACCATTCCCCCTCCCAGCCTTCCCAAATCTTCTCAGTCAGAACAAGGGGTTGCTACAACGTCCTCAGCTCCATACGCTGAACCTGACCGCATGGCTCCTCAATTGGCTGAACCCCATGGAAGACCTCTGCTCCTCACAAGTTAAAGATATCCTCGTTCATAGTAGACAACAAACGACTAGGAACTACTTACCTATCAAAATGATGTCGTTTCGTATCTTGGTGCACAACTCATGATGAATGTCTGGAATTGACCCCGATTCCTGTCATCCTCGACTATTTACTCCGCCTAAAACAAACAGGATTGGCACAGTCATCGCTTAGAATTAATCTGGTAGCCATCTCAGTCTTCAGGCAACCTATTGGGGGCACGTCTCTATTTGTACACCCGATTCTTCAAGTTCCTGATGAACTTAAGCCCTCCTTGGGAGCCCACTCTTCTACGCCCCGCTCCCCCCCGGAACGCAGACGTCGTGCTCGAAGCACTGATCACTCCACCGTTTGAACCACTGGCTACGGTGCCACTTTGCTTATTAACGTAGTTTTTCTCCTTGCAATTACTTCGGCTCTCATGGCAATCCCGCCGTATACGATATTTAGCAAGGACAGCGTAATACTGCGTCTCCACCCTAAGTTCATATCCAAAGTATCATCCAGTTTCCACATAAATGAACCAATCGTCCTCCCTTCCTTTCATCCGAAGCCACATAGTTCTCCATGGGAGGCAGTCCTGCATACTCTCGACGTTAGGAGAGCCCTAGTGTTCTATATAGACCGTCCAAGCAGTTTAGGAGAACAGGCAATTTGATAGTTTCCCTAGCTCACAAATCAAAAGGACTACCGTTATCGTCCCAGCGTATCTCCAAGCTCATTATCAGTTGTATAACCGAAGCATATGCCTCAAGACACATTCCTCTCCCGACACAGCCCTGAGCCCATTCTGCGAGGGCAATGGCAGCTTCTATGGCCTTCCTTAAAGGTGTCTCTTTAAAGGACATATGTAGAGCCGGAAACTGGTCCTCCCATGTCACTTTCGTTAAACATTACTCTATACATCAAGGCAGGCTCTCAGATGCCATGGTGGCATCAGCGGTGCTCTCTTCAGCAGACAAATGAGGACTCCGATAATTTTTCCCTCCCTCCTGCTGTTGAGGCACTGCTGTTCAGTCACCTTCAGTGGAGCACCCATAGGGACTCCTCAAAGAAGAAAGTGAAGTTACTCACCCCAGGTGCAGTAACTGTCATTCTTCTACATGGTCCCTGTGGGTGCTCCACTACCCGCCCTCCTTCCCGTTTTGGAGTCTGTTTCTTGTTTATTATATCTTCTAGATTCTGAGGCGGACTCGAGGAACTAGCGGGAGCCAGACCGCACATGCTGCAAGACGCCACTGTGCATGCGCGGTCCTGCCGGGTACTGCTACAGCAAATGATCTCTGTTTCTGTGGCGCCAGGGCAAGCCCAGCACATTCAGTGGAGCACCCATGGGGACCATCTCAAAGAACGACAGTTACTGCAACTGGGGTGAGTAACTTCGTTTTCCAGAGTTAAAAAGCCAGTCACTCAATAAAGGACTGAAGTCACACCCCGACTGGGATAGATCCAATTCCTGAAGCCCTCTTATTTAAAATCTCTGAAGTTTCAAGGGGCCAGACCAAGGATCATATGGTTGAATAACTCTCCAGAAGAGAGACCAAGAAACAGTTGTCTCTCACATCTGACATTTGAAGGCCACTGGTCTGTTCAGGAAAAAAACCTTTTACATCAGTGTGTTGGAATTAAGAGCTGTTCATCTGGCATTCAGATCCTCCATCACTTGCAGGGGAGGATTGTGTAAGTGGTTAGAGGCAAAACATCAGCAAAGAATTACATTAACACAAGCAGGGGAGTGCACATTCTGCTTTTCTGTGTACAAAGATAAGTCCATGGAATTTGTCTTTTTGTCTCAACATTTATTCTGTGGCTCTGCCTCCAGCAGGAGAAAACAGTGTACTTGTGAACCGTCTCAGCTGAGACTACTCTCCAGTGCACAAGTGGTCTCCCTAAAGGATTAGTTGGTTGAAACTATTTTCCAGGCTTGGTTGACCAGACACAGATCTTTTTGCAACCAGACAACAACAAATGTCACCTTTTCTGTTCTGGAGCAGGTTGAGACAGTCAGTTTTTGTCAGATGTCTTCCTTCTACACTGGGAAAGTTTTATTGTCCACTTCTCCTCCTCCCACACTGATCCAGAAGATAGTAAGGATGGTATATCAGGACAAGGCAAGGATGATACTGATTGGCCGAGGTGGGCCATGTAAGCAGTTGTTTACTGATCTCCTTCAACTGTGTGGCGGAGTTTTCATGCTTCTTCATTCTTTCATTGCTATCCCAGAATGACACAGGATCTTTCATCCAGATCCACAGTCTCTTCAACAGATAGTATGAGCTATCTGACTTTGACTCAGTCTGCTCTTGAGCACTCATATTCTCCATCTGTACAGGACATCATGGTTAACTCTAGAAAAAAATCTACAAGAAACTGTTACCATCTATAGTGGTCCAGATTATAGTGGATGAAAATTCTGACTCCTCTATGTTGGCTTTGTGTTCTACCATAGTGCACTTAAAGAATCAGGATTTATCTAACTAATTATAAATAGTTCATTTGGCAGCTATTTCCACTTATCACACCCTAGTTCACTGGTAGGCAGAATGTAGCTTACCAGGTAGCTTCAGAAAAAATACCGGAGACACTTGATTGGGGAGGGGGAGGGAGGGACAGGCCGGGAGGGGAGCGAAGCTGGCCAGGAGGAGAGGGGGATGGGGCAGCAGAGCTGGACGGGAGAGATCAGACGGAGGAGGGTCAGAGGAGCGGGGCTGTCTGGAGGAGATCAAGAGGAGGAGAACCAGCTGGCAGGAAGCAGGACTGGTCGGGGGGAGCGGGGCTGACTGGGGGGGGGAGGGAGAATCAGCCAGCGGGGAGCGGGACTGACCCGGGCATATGCAGATCCCAGGGCGCTGCCTGTCCCATGCACGGTCCTGGTGAAGCACAAGGGTGTCCGGCTATGGCTCCATAACGCGCTTGAACAGCGCTCAAGAGTACGGACAGGGCTTCTCCTCCCCCCCAAGGTGTCACTCCTATGTCAGACGCAACCAGAGGCTCCCAGCAATGATCACGCCCCACCTCCCAGCCACCACCCCCTGCCCCCCCACACACCTTTGCCAGGCTTCCATCAGGCGCCCAGCCAGAAAACCAGGAAATACCGGATATTGCACATATCCAGTATTTTTTGAATTTTTTTAATGGATGGGGGCGCAAAACCAGACTGTCCGGTTGAATACTGGACACCTGGCAACCGTAGCAGACCGTGGACTGCCCAAACAGGATGTTTACTTTTCATCCTCAGGTATGGCCGCCCACAGCTCCCATTGCCCACAGTTTGCCATTCCGACCCAACAGGAACTGCAGGAAGCAGCAGCCAGCAAGTCCCTCTAGCCTGCGATGCTTCCTGCAGTTCCCATTAGACAGGAACTGTGAACCAGAGCCAATAGATGCTCCGAGTGGCCGTACCTGCAGACACAAAGTCAACAACCTGTTTGACGGCCCACCAGTGGCTTACCCTGATGCAGATTGCTCTAGTTGATGGTTCAGTTAAAAGATTTATGAGAGGATTATCAAATGTGAATCCCCCTGCTAGCGGTCCTGTTTCTTCTTGGGATCTTAATTGGATGTTGTCCATGTTAGTGAAAGTGCCTTTCAGGCTCCTAGCTGAGTGCTCTTTGTACCACTTATCTAATGAGAACAGTTTTTGTTATAGCTATAATGATCAGGAGAGTATGTGAATTGAATGCCCTTGTGGCTGATGCATACTTCAGTTGTTTCCCTAAAGACAAGGTGGTTCTCAAATCAGATTCTAGATTTTTAAATGTAGCGGTGTTTGGTTTTCTTATCAGTCAGACAATGCCCGTTTTTTCCCCTAAGCTGCACTGTAATAAAGTAGAACGTGTCAAACATACTTTGGATATCAGAAGGGCCCTCGCCTATTACCGGTAGAGGACTAAAAGTTTTCATAAATCTTTCAGATTGATTGTGATTTATGCCAAAAGCAACGTGAGACATATGGTTTCTTACCAGACTATTTCTCTGTGGATTAAACAAAAGCAGAAGTCCTTGTAATCTACTGCAAATCAAGCGCATTTCAATAAAGCTGTAGCTAGGTTCTTCACCTCTCTTAGGCAGGTGCCAGTTATTGAAATCTGCAAAGCTGCAACCTAGATTTCTAGGAGAAGAATAGGATTTACAGGATTGTGCTTATCTCCATTCAAGTAGACCTTGGTTCCTTCCTCCAGGTTTCTTTCAGCACTGCTTATTAACATATCCCAGAAGTGAGACTATGCAGAGGCACTTGAAGAAGAAATGAAGGTTACTTATTAGTAATCAGAGTTCTTTGACATGGCTCTGCATATTCACACTTGCCACCTCCCTTTCCTCCTTATCAGAGTCTTTGTTTTCTGAGCCTCTGGCTTTGCAATGGAAGCAAGCAAGCGAGTTGGGGAGGGCACTCAGTGACATAGGCTCACCCTAGATGTAGTACAAGAGCACCCTAACGTACATTGCTAGAAGATGGTTCTACTGCAAGGACCATAAGTGGCATAGTATGAATATGCAGTGCCATCTTGAACAACTCTGGTTTGAGGTAAGGAACCTTTATTTTTCACTGAGAACTTGCTTCTGTTCTAGATTTTCCAGTAAATTGGTTAAGGTCCAGTGCTATACAATAGAGAGATGAAGTCTTTTCTCTGTGTAGAATCATGTACAGTAACACTCCAATAGTCCGGCATCCACTTGTCTGGCACTCCTGATAGTCTGGCATCAACTGGAACCTGGAACTGCTCAGGTCAGCCGTTCTCACAGCTGGGCCACTGTGAGCCGCAATACGTGCTCACGGCCCACACCATTCAGCTCATGGTCCCCAACGCACACAGCATCCAGCTTGCACGTGCTAGCAGCTGGCCACTGAGCACAGGCAGCTGCTTCAGGACCCGGACATAAGGCGGGGGGAGAAAGGGGATTGGGTGACAGCAGAGAGGGGAGGTGTTTGGCTCTGGGAAAGGGAAGGGGAGAGGAGGGGGTTAGGTTGCTCATGGCATCCCAGCCAGCTCATTGAAAAGCCGGCTGCTCAGCGCATGTACCCCAGCGCCTGGAGGGAAATGCACAGCTGTACCAGCGGCTCCGGGACCCAAGCATAAGATGGGCAGGGGGATTGGGTTGGGAGTATGCCCCCTTATAGTACCTCCTGGTACTCCGGCATATCCAATAATCCGGCACCACCTAGGTCCCACAGGTGCTGGATTATCGGAAGTCTACTGTACTTAGAAAATATAGGAAGCTCAGTTTAGGGATGTTAAATTGTGTTTAATCAGCTAATCAAGTTGTCGATGGAATTTCCATCAACTACTCAATTAGTTGATATGGGGGCAAACTGAAGAAGTTAGCTCCTGGCCCCTAACCTCCTCTCCGCCCTCTGCCCCCCCGCTTGCTGTCTCTCTGTGATAGAGGCAGCGGGGGTTAGGGGGAAGCGACTAGTTGAGTCACTACTTGACAACCCAATAAGCACATGCTTATTGGGTAGTCAACTAGTTGCTTACATTCCTACCTTAGTTAGAATTGAGAATCAGTAATCTCATACATTATCAAGGCCCTTTTCACTAGCTGTATCTCTACTTAGGATGGCTTTACTTTCCTGCAGTTCAAAGGATATACACCTATGTCCTCATAAAATTGCCATTTCTATAGAAACAATGGCAAAGGAAACTTATCATTTGCTCTGTCTTTTACCCCTCACTGTGAGTAAGAAAAAGTTCAAAAAAGGGCAACAAAAATTATTAGGGATTTGGAATGTATGCCATATGAGAAGAGATGCAATAGACTGGGACTTTTCAGCTTAGAAAAGAGGAGACTAAGGGGGGAGAGGGTTAAGATAGAGGTCTATAAAATCATGACTTGTATGATGAAAGTGCATAAGGAAAAATTATTTACTTGTTCCCATAACATAAGAACTTGGGGTCACCAAATGAAATGAATAGGTAGCAGGTTAAAAGAAACAAAAGGAAGTACTTCTTCATGCAACGCATAGTCAACCTGTGGAACTACTTGTCACAGGATGTTGTGAAGGCCAGGACTTTAACAGGGTTCAAAAAAGAACTAGATAAATTCACAGAGGATAGATCCATCAATGGCTATTAGCCAGGATGGGCAGGGATAGTGTCCCTGGCTTCTGTTTGTCAGAAGCTGGAATGGGTCACAGGGGGTGCATCACTTGATGATTCCCTGTTCTGTTCATTCCCTCTGGGGTATCTGGTATTGGCCACTGTCAGCAGACAGGATACTTTGCTAGATGGACCTTTGTTCTGACCCAGTATGGCCATTCTTATGTTTTTATGAGTATTTAGCAATTTTATAGTAAATTACTTGGCAAGAGATTTTATTTTCATATAATTTAGTAGCATTTGCAGGAGCAAACTGATTGATTGTGTTGTCTTTAGAAAAATTCAATTTTTCTCTTTCAGCTGATTTTCTAATTTTAAACTTTCAGTTCTTCTTTCCATTTAGAACCTTAGTCCTGCCCTCAGATTCCCCATATCTATGCAGTATCGCACTGCTGTTAATGGGATTTCAAATATATAGGGTCCATATGAGCAAACCACATTACAGGACTAGGACCCACAATATCGGTGTTTGAAAATATCCTAATTTGACCTTTGAAAGTGCTGCATAGTCAGCCTCATCAAATACTCATTAAGGACCTGAACCTACAAATGTTAGCAATATGTTTAGCTTTAATAGTCCAGCTGAAGTCTACAAATATTTGCGTGCAAGGAAATTTAATTCTTTTAGTTTTTGTATATCCCTTACAAAAATGTTTAGCATTGTAATTGTATTATTCTTTCATAAGAAGTCTGCTGTTTCCATATTTTAGCTTGAGAAGAACAGTGAAATATTAATAGTGATTCATTTATTTTTTGATTGTTTTCCCCTGCTTTGTTTTGCTAGATTGATTCAGTTGAGAACTTTACATTGTCTAATACTCCTTCACGGGATGAAGATATCAAGTCTCACCTCCATTCAAGATCTAGGTCTCCTTCCACAGCTAGTGACATCGAACCGATTGAGGTACTCTCAGTGCTGATGCTTTGATGTTTTACTTATGAACTAAGAGTTTGTTCTGTTGTGAGTCCTGCAAACAGTTTGTCCTTCTATTGAAGATGAAATTCACTCACATGCCTCATATAAGAAATGTACACCATTTTAAGCCTTTAAACATGAGTTCTCTGCACTGCCCTGAATTTCCACTTTAGAGCAAATTAACTTTTACTCAGGATACAACTGATTGGGCTGGGGAATACACATGGAATGAATTGTAACTTATCTTTAGTTGTGATATATATTTGAAAAGTCTGTGCTAAAAATTACATTATACTGTAGTTTTGTTTAATGACTCATTCTGAATCGCTTTCAAAACCATATTAAGTCAAAATGCTAAATACCTATAACAATGTGGCCTGCATCTCCTTATTATAATGTACATTTTTAAAGGAAAATTTAAAGTTGAAAATTCAAACTGATTCTTTCAGTATAGACCATGCAGTATTAAACCATCTAAATAAATCTTTTCTTTATTAACAGAGCAGACTATTTTCTTGAAATTTTCTGCTGTGAGATTTAAGTTTTATTTTTGCCATTTTTCCCTTATATTAGTTTGTTCCCCACTTTGGTTGCTTTGCAGTTGATTGTTGGCATTTTGGTTTGGTTTGGTTTTTTGGTTTTCTGTTCTGGTCAAACAGCTTTTGATAACGTGCCTTTGATGTCTCACTCCTTTTTTGTGGGGTGGTTGTGTTTAGGTTACAGATCATCCTCCACGCTCAGTTCACACACCAGCCATGAGACCGGCATTTATTGGATCAGGACTCTCTGCACCAAAGGTACACAGTTACACCTTCAAAAAGTTTATACAGAAAGGGAATGCATTTATTCCTAAACACTGGTTTCTGGAAATGTATCAGAATTTTCTTGTCAGAATTGCTTGGGGGTTTTGTGTTCAGTTGAGTCTCCAAAAAAGCAAGGAGTTTAAGGCCCCCAAACTCTGGTTAGGGTTGACTGCCTAATGCAAGAGTACATGCAGTTGATCGTTTGCTCTGCATGTCTGATCACAGCAAAATTGCTAACTTGGGCATTTAAAAAGAACAAATGGAGATTATGGAGCTAGAAGGTAATGGAGGAAAATATTTGCCAGGAAAAATTGAGGGAAAGGTTCTCCCTTTATCTGTTTTGGCACTTCACAGAAGCTTTTAGCTTGTGCTGGAAGTAACAGAGATAAAGATGTGGAGAAAATTCACTATTGGTCAGGAAGGATGCTCCTTACCATTTAACCACTGCTAGGTGGTTGCTGACTGATCAGCTGTGCAGGGGATTCTTAGGTATGCCCCTTCATGCTACAAAACTGAAGTCACTGACCAATGCAGGCCCAGCATAGAAGAACAAGATGGGAATAGAGGAGATATGGATTTGTCTGTGCAGATCCTGGAACCCCAGAATCTTTTGCAAACAACACAGGATGATGCAGTCAGCTCACACTCTGTGTCTGGTTGAGAAAATGAATCCCAGTTCTCCAACCTTCCTGGACTCCACTTGTGCAGATACTGTGCATTTGCCCACTCGCTCACTACGCTGGCTGGGAACTACCCAGCCACACAGCGCAGCCAACCATAGAGACAAACTTTGCCTGCTCCCCCTCTCACAGTTCCTGCTCCCCCTCTCACAGTTACCAAAGAGAGGTGCAGAGGTCTGGCCCCCAACCCCGTAAAGAGGAGGAGACAGATGGCCACCGGCCTGTCCTGTGACTGCTCGCAACAGACACTTGTCCACACATGGAGCATTCCCCATGGAGGGGATGACTTGACCAAGCAGAAGAGATCATCCCTGCCTAGGGGGATGCCCTGGTCAGAGTAAGGGGAAGAGAAACCCTGCTTCATTGAGAGAATTCCCCCCCTCCTCTCCATATCCTGTAACATGATGGGGAGAGTGTCTCTCATGTAAGGGACAGGAACAGGGGAGAGGGTCCGCTGGGTCTCTCACATGAGGTAAACTTGCACCAGCTTACTGAAACACAGAGTTGATGCAATCGTCTTCAGCCATATTGAAAATGGTCTCAAGTCGCAGAAAATCATAAACTAACCTCTGAAATTAAAACATTTACCTTCGATATGAGTATTTTACTCTGTTAGATGCCAGGAGTACTGACCAGTTTTTTTAATAGACTTCTAGGTCTATCAAATAAACATCAGGTCTCTAATACTAGCCCAGGGTCTTGGGCAGTTTCTAATCATGCTGGGGACTTCTATTGGAAGTTTTACGGTAGTGTATAATGACATTAAAGTATACAGTAAAAGCATGGCAGATGACATTGAAATAGATGCCAGTTCAAATTTTTGTTAAATGTAGAGGTATTGTGGAATATATCCAGTGAGTGAGTGACCTACTGACTTTGACAACCTTCCTGTCAAAAGTGTCAGCAAACTCATATGCTGGGACATGGTCCAAGTTTCAGTAGTTAGTTTATAGAGGATTGCAGCAATACATAAAAATAGAGCTATTTTAAGACCCGATAAAAGCTGCAAAGTAAATTTTCAGACCAGGAATCATGTGCACAGCTCTCATTTTTAATACACTTAAGCTGAACTTTCCAACCCACATGTGTGCTTTTTTGTAAGTTATGTCTGTGAAAACGTAGTTCTTTGTGAAAAATGTTACGAGACATTTGTGTTCATTTGTTTTACAGCCTAAGGCCCATCAATTTGTAGTGAAATCTTTTAATACTCCTACAAAATGCAATCAGTGCACATCTCTGATGGTTGGCTTAATAAGACAGGGCTGCACTTGTGAAGGTAAGTGTGACAAAAGTAAATGAGAGCTCAGGTCTAATGGAAGGTGTTATTCCAAGTTACACAAGTAGCATTATTATGTTGAAATAATGTGTTACATAATTCTAATGTTCAACTCATTTGTTGTGTTCTTTATCTTGCAACTTTGTCACAGTGGGAGCTAAGCATTGTGTGTATCTCTCACAGAAGATACTACAGTAAATTATGTAACTGGGTAAATGACATGGGGTAAAACATTTAGAATACTATGGTTCAGTGATTTATTCTTGATTTATAATGGCAGTGAGGAAACGTGGTTATGGTCAGGTGTGCTGACAACAGCCTGACGTGGGGGAAAATGAGGGACAAGCCAACATTCAACACCAATTTTACTCTCCTTCCGGATTTGGTTAGTGTAGATTTGTACCCACACAGGCCCATACAAATAATTTAGGATAGTTTCAGCTTTCACTGTTTTCTGTTAGTAATGGGCCTGAGCCAGAATAATAGATCTGAACTTTGCAATTGCCTCAAACCTAACTTCACAACTGACCCCTCTTTCTTCCTGCTATTGCAAACCAGAATGTTGTAACCTGATACTGAATTCATCGGAATCTAGCTTTTCAAGGCCATACATTTACTGTTTCTTTACCATGATTTTAAGATACTCCTATGAGTAACTACTTTCCCCTCTTTGAATATATCAAGTCTTACTGAAATAATTCAGAAATGTAGCCGTGTTAGTCCTGGCCCACGAAAGCTCATCATCTAATAAACCATCTTGGTAGTCTTTAAAGTGCTACATAGTCCTGTATTTTGTTTCTGAAATAATTCAGTTATTGGCCATTGGAATCACTTCAATAGAGGGAGAACCTGCTTCCCATGTATTACCATAGTTTTCACATTACAAAAGAAAGGAGATTTTTATGAAACATTAACTCCTTTTTTCTCCTCTGATAAGTGTGTGGATTCTCATGCCATGTGACATGTGCAGACAAGGCGCCAGCAGTGTGCCCAATCCCTCCTGAACAGACCAAAGGCCCTTTGGGGATAGATCCGCAGAAAGGCATAGGAACTGCATATGAAGGTCATGTCCGCGTAAGTATTCAGAAACAAATGGATAATTCGGTGTTAACTTTGCTGTTGTCCCAAGCGGTCAGGGAATTAAAGTCTCTCTCTGAATTGTTTTATTGTACAAAGTTTTGAAGTTACAGCCTTGGAGACTGATGACCTAATTATTCACAGAACAGTTATAACATTGGCAGCCACAACCAAGCTCCTCTCTCTGTGCTGTGCTGTGCCAATGTACTTTGAACTTGTCTTAGAGGGAGCACTTCTAGAGTAAGAGGCCAGTTCAGTTTCAAAGTTGAATCCATTTTTGGGTCCCTCTATAGAGACTAGTGTCAGCCGTGGTAATGATTTCCTCTGAGGTGCATGGGCACTGTGCTGAGATCACCGAACAGCCATCAAATATTACTCACTCTCTCTTGGGTGGATACCAACAGGTGAACTAGAGATGAGCACAACACTGTTTCTTCTATCAATCCCTCTGTTCCTTTAGTATGAGTTTATGGGTGTAGAAGGGTAAAATAGGGACCAAACCTGTGACACTACAGGTTTTCTATGATCTAATGTAGTGCTCACATGTGGCACTTGGATAGGCTGCTGAGCTGGCTCTCAGTTCTTTTACTGCATACTTCTCCTATGACTGGTGTTACTCTTCCTTGTTAGTGACAGGCCCAATACTTGCATTATGCTCATTGGAAAACTCACATTCGTGAAAATCTGATCAGTGCTAATTATTTTACTACAGGTTCCTAAACCAGCTGGAGTAAAAAAAGGTTGGCAGAGAGCACTGGCCGTGGTCTGTGATTTCAAACTTTTCTTGTATGATATAGCAGAAGGCAAAGCAGCCCAGCCCACCGTGATAGTGAGTCAGGTTATTGACATGAGGTAAGCTGTTTAGTTCTGAGTGGAGTTTTCTGCGGAAAACCAAACAGAGCAAATTCTTCACTTTTGAGTTCTTTCAAATGAAGGTTACATCCAGGAAGGTTCTGTATTCCTGAGCAGTATTTTAAAGTGAAGCTCATTTTCTAGTAAACTTCATTGCTACTGAAAATTTCCAGTTAAAAAATCATAAAATTTTGTTCTGGCATAAAACTTGTCACACAAGATCTCAACCAGGGACCTAAATGAATCTTTTGTGGTAGTTCTTAACCAAATGTGGTTCTAACAACTGATAGTGCTTAGTGGCTGTAGCTGAAGTTTGATCTCTCTTGCTATATAAATATCCAGAGTGTGGATTTCTGTATAAATTTCCAGTGCATTCTTATACATCTATCTATGCCCAAGCATTTGTACTGATACCAGCAGTCCAGGATTAGAGGAAAATGTTCGGGGCGGGGGAGTGGAGGAATTGGTTTTTTGTTTTTTGCTTTTAATTTAAGTGGAAACCTAATGCAAAACTGCTTGGTAGATTTATCTCTGAACATATGTATAGTCAAAAGTTGGTTGCAGCACACTTGTACGTTATTTCTGCTGATACTAACAGGAGGATGGAAAATCAAGCTATTTTAAGAATTAGGTCTGAGTGCTACACTAATGTGTGTTCAGATAATAGCTCTTCATTTACTGTGGAAGTGCACACAGAGAATATCAGGCTTTTACTCCCTTCTGAATGATATCTGTTGTCTCTGTAAGGGATGAAGAATTCTCAGTGAGTTCTGTCTTGGCCTCTGATGTCATCCATGCAAATCGAAAAGATGTTCCCTGTATCTTTAGAGTAAGTATGCATGTTGAAACCTGTTTGGTATAGGTGAGTTTTGTTAGCATGGTGCACTGGGATTGAGCCATACACGCTGTCCTTCATTTTTTGAATGTTTCTCTCCATTGTTAACACTGGTCCAGCTCCACTCATCTTAGCAGAGGTGCATACAATTATTATGCATTATTTGTATTGCCATAGTGCCTGTATCTTTAGAGTAAGTATGCATGTTGAAACCTGGACTCCAGTGTGCTAGGCACTGTAAAACAGAAGAAGATGGCTCCTGCCCCAAAGAGATTACAATATGAGTAATATTTGAAGAATATACTTGCATCTCATTCTCACAGTAAAATGACTTTTGGCACCTTTTAGAGTTTCTGTGGCTTCCCTTTCACTAATTTTTTTAAAATCTTCTTGAAATGTCTTATTTTCTTTGTTGTTCTTTAGTTCTGCAAGGGTCTGATACATTTACATTTTCTGACCTTAATCTTCCTCCATGTCTGTATTTCATATTATTCCTTGAACCATAGTACATACATTTTCTGTATATATGCATATCTCTATTGACTATATGGGCTTGATTCCTGCCAGCTTCATGTCAGTGGATAGGAATTGAGTGCAAAATACATGTAAGAGATTTGCACTGTAGATCTGATAGTAGGATCTTCCCTTCATTGGCTTTTCTTGTATTCTTGCCCTTTATTTGCTAGATGGTTCCAACAAACTTTATATTGCTTTGTTTGATGCCTGTCTGAGCTTTTACTAACTTCCTAGCCATTGCTTTATGATCCCATTCCATTTCATTCCATGCTTTTCCTCCTCTTCTTTTGTTCATTGTGCTAGAACAAAAGAGAAACCTGAACCACAAAACTGCATCCAGAACTAGGGCAGATCAGGATTGATTTTAGTGGGCCCAGAATTTCATCCCGAATTCAGATTTCAAGGCACATCTTTTGCTGAAACACAGCACCTTCATTCCATTTATTCTAGGTCCTCCATGTGCTAAAAGATTACATTATCAGTCCTTAATGCTCAGATTCTGTCCCATGTGCTGTACAGGTACTAAATTCAAACCTTTCTTTAATTCAAAACAAAGTAATGAATTTCTTCCTTTCTATTTTACCCTTTTGCATTGTATGAAAAGGGAGCAGTTCTGTTCCATGGCAAGAAGCATTTTGCTAGATTTATGCTTTTCACTCTATGCCCAGGAGCTCCAATCTCCAAATTACTACTAGTAATTTCTTTTCCTGAACTTCTTAGAATTCAGCTACATCCTCAGCTTCATTGTTCCTTCTCATTAGGCAATGCAAGTCTGATTCATACCTTAAAAAGCGTGTTCCCTATGTTGTCTTTGATTTCAGGGCATAATGATTGTGCCTCCTTTTTCCTTTTATAATCTTCCTTTTTAGGTCTGGATTCTGCAATGACCTTCAAGGGAAAGATCATCTCACCCATAAAGTCCTGTTGAAGTCTACATCTGTGCACAGCTCGCTTCAGGAGTGTCTTACTCCTCTACAACTCATTTCTACTCAGTCTCTAGACTCTCCAGTGGTCCCCAACCTTTTGGGGCTGCTGGGCACCTGGGGGTGGGGCTGTGCATGCACCGCATGCAGGGCCGAATTATGGGGGGGAGAGGGAGCTAGCCAGGCAGCTTCCCAGCATGCCAACCTATGGGGGGCACCTGATAGCAGCTGTAAGGGGCGCCCAGCCGCATGGCACCCCTTAGAGCTGCCATCAGGCGTCATGGGCCGTTGGCTGCATGGCGCCTGTTAGAGCTGCCATCAGGCGCCGCACACCCGACTGCAGCTATAAGGTGCGCAGCGCGCCAGGGAGAGGGGCTGCTCATGCATCGCGTGCCCACTGCCCGGGGTGCAGGAATGGCTCGAGCCGGCCCTGGCCGCACGCTCAGGGTGCAAGAATGGCTTGGGCTGGCCCTGGTCACTCGGCGGGCGCACATAAACGCCCCGGCGGGCGCCATGGTGCCCACAGGCACTGCATTGGGGACCACTGCAAGCAGTTCAGATTACTTAGTGCTAGAGAAAATACTGTAGTGAGTGTTTCTGTAAAATGCGTGGGATTAGACTAAAGGAGTTAGTGGTCTGGGTGGAGATTGGCCCTGTATACTTTTGATATGATTTTGTATTTAGCCTCTGCTGATACTCAGTCCCTGGCTATGTTTTAGTTATGGTCCTAGTCCTGAATTCTCATCTATGTGCATATTCCTTTACTCTTTCTATTTTATTTAATATTTTCATTTGTATGTTTGAAACTTTGAACCAAATTCTGCATTCCTTTGCTGAGCAAAACTCTTGTTGACTTTTGTGAGAATTTTGGTTGGTAATAACTTCAAAATTTGACCCTTTACTATTAGGACTATCGTCAGATTGACTGGATATTTAGCCCCGTTCTTCTTCACTTCAATATTTTTCACTACCTAATAATCTTTCCTGTTTTATTTAAATTTCTATGCTGGTCTCTGTCTCTTGCCTTTCCCTTACAAATTAAAACTCTCGCCCAAACACATCCTCATCAACCAGTACATTGCTTATTGTGGTGTTGTTGGCTGTGTTGGCTCCATGATATTGAAGAGATTGGGAAAATGAGGTAATATTTTTATTGGTGTTTTGTCAAATGTAGCGCTTTCCATTGTTTAGCTATATTTATTACTTTAAAATCCCTAGTGTGTCTCAGAATTGAAGTGTTAGCAAGATGCTTAGATTCCTGATCTGCCACTCAATGACTTGGCCTTGATCGTGCCAATGATAGTATTTAAGAGAATATTTCTCTGGTTTTTTTTACTGCACTCCGCTTCGTACATCCTTAAATCTGAATTTCAGGAGCTCCAATCTGTTTCCACCTGTGTTATTGGTTCCAACATGGTCCAAGACTACTAGCTGCTTTTCAGTTTCTGCCTGTAGCTGGTGCACCTGGAATATGATGTTACCTAAAATAAGATGCAGAAGGCAACAAACTATTCAAGATTCAGAGTCATGACTGAACACTGTACAGTCTCTATTTTTAAGCTTTGAAACCCAGTATTGAAGTCTGCTCTTTTTCTATACCCCAGGCTCTGTTCTTCATTGGTGTTTGTGCTTCAGTGGTGTTTCCATTGAAAATGTTTAACAGAAGAATTACATTTTCCTCTCCTTCCTTCTTTTTTTTCTTGCATCCTAGTAGTAAAACTGTTCCTTCTTATTGTTCAGTTTTCAATACCACATGTTCTGTACCCACCTCGTTATGTCATGGTCCCCTGCCTAATTTCAGAGAGTCCTTCATAGAAAGCATATACAAACATAGCAACTGAAAAAGAACACGAAAAAAAAGTAAAGATGGCTTCCCATGTTTGCCATTCACTATCTCTTGATTAAGTGAGTATCATTTGGATTAAATTTACCAGATACTAAGAACTTACAGGAATTAAATAAGTATATTTCTTTTTTAGGCTGTTTACATTCTTTTAGAATAATCTTATTCAATACAACAAAGTGAGTGTTACCAGGTAATAGAAGAAAAAAATACATAAAATGAGCTAAACTAAAGTGAAGTAAATCAACTATACCGCAGTTAGATTCAGTTATTCACAAGAGATCACAGAAGATTACACACAAGCATTGTCTCCTGAACAAACCTACTTTCTTGGGGGAGAAAAACGTGAAACAGAAGTTTGCTTCTCTGTGGAGCCTTTTGCTTAGAGTTTTTTCTACTTTATTCTCCAGCAATTCACAAAGTAATATCAACAATTGCTACTTTAAATCCATTACAAACAGCCAAATTGAAATTGAACACATCAAATGCAAATCTTCAGCTGACCCCCCCCCCAGACAGAAATAAAAAAAAAGAAATACTGAATACTTTGCTTATAGAAGATCTCGCCTCTGATGTTTTTTGTTGTTGTCTGCTAGCAACTCCATACTTCTTATGAAGTGTTAGACTCTCACTTGACTTCTTAGTGATTTAGGTAGAGTAAATCATAAAATACTTTTTGGAAAAGATCTTTCAGGACTTGCTCTTAATTCAATCTAGTGAGTGACACTAGGATTTGTTCTAATGGGACATATTTACTCTTATAATAAGCATGTCAATGTTGGGGGAAAAAGCCCAAATAATAGTGAATATTTTAATATAATTTAGAATTTGATTACTGGATAAACAACCACTGTTGTTAAAGAAATTACATACTTTAAAAGGTTGTTTGCTACTGAGTGTAGTTTCAAATCAGAGATGTTTTTTCACTTTTACGTGTAGCCAGATGGTCCAGCTATTTGAAAAGTTGCACAGGTGTGGGTTGCTCAAGCATAGTTCCCATTACATTAATGTTAGTAAGAATTTTAGATGTGCACCAAGCACAGAATAGACCTTCAGAAATACATGGGAAGCATGTTTTTCATTTATAAAGCTACCATAAGACAATAGAGTGGAAATCTCTAAATTATATCCTTAATAATAAATGCACTTAAAATGAAGTTTTCTTGGTTCAGTCATGTTCAGTAGATTATTTTTGCACGGATTTCTGATGCAGAAACTCAGTTCTTCAGTTGATTTGAATGCAGCTCAAGTCAGCATCTAATACAAAGTTTAATGATAGCCATGGACTTTTGTTCAGTAACTAATGATGAAGCCTCTTTCTTTTGTTTCTTAAGCATATCCCTTTAAAACTTTTTCAGGTTACAGCTTCTCAGCTCTCTGCATCCAGTAATAAGTGTTCGATCCTGATTCTAGCAGACAGTGAGAATGAAAAAAGCAAGTGGGTAGGAGTACTGAATGAATTGCACAGGATTTTGAAGAAGAACAAACTCAAAGACCGATCAGTATATGTTCCCAAAGAGGCTTATGACAGCACCCTCCCTCTCATCAAAACAACCCAAGCAGCAGCAATCATAGGTATGAAGTTGATAATCTGGACACTGTTACAATGTTAACGCTTTCTGCAGTCACCTTTCTTCCTAGGAAGTATAATAAATCCTTGCACTCAGAAAATTACGATGAGTCAAACATTTGCATCTAGATCTTTTGTTTTAAATGTAGAGCAACTGATTTGTAAATTAGGAGGGTCAAGGGTCTATGGTGCTGTGTTAAAGTTGCTGAGTCCAGAATCCTATCTGACACATAAGTGCTAGAGAGATTTGCTTTCTATAAGCTAAAGATATATTCAATCCGTTTCCTCCTACCCTCTGAAAATTTAAGAAAAATAAAGCTTCTGTCCGACTTCTGTTATTCCAAGATATATGTTCATACACTTTACTTAAAAAGAAATGTTAACACAATTTTATATTCTAGGTCCAAATAATTAATTCCCATTTATTATGTATGTTATTAATTGTGCCCCTTGATATTTATTAACTTGGTTTTGCACATGCAAAATGAGTAATTGAATGAGCAAAAACCAAATGTGCAAATAATGGATTTGCACATTGAAAATAGTGGAGCTTGTAAATCTCAATCATGCAATTTAAATTAAATCATGAGGCTCAGTTAATCCATTTTTACTCCAGCAATTTACCAGCAAAGTCTATGAAACAAATGGGAATTTGCCTGAGTGAAGCAGACTAAGGAAAGGTGGGTTAAAATATTAGGATTTGGCCCTTCAGGAGGCTCGGAATCTGGACCCTAATATCTAAAGTAATCTTGGGTTAAACATCAATGTGAATATATAGTTTGGATAGAAAAATTACCCACAGAATGAGATAACTCTCTGTATTGACTACTGAATAACATCTGTTGAGCATTTTATGCCATATGCCAGTATGGATGAGGCTATGGGGATGTGTGGTGGATGCTCAATGTTTCTGGGAAACCCCAAAGAACATTCCCCTATCCTGTTTCATAACTAACCATCTTTGTGGCTGAGGAGTGGGCATGATTTGCATTGTATTCTGCAAACCGCTCCTTAACTAGCCAAAAGCAGCACCACAGAGTGAGTTCTACAAAACTTTCTTTACCTCTTTATCTTTAGCATTTCTATCCTCAGTATATCCATATGGTAAGAACCTAGGACAGACACTCAGTCTGGCTCTATCACTTGCTAATGCACAGCATCTGTAATTTGAGTATTTAAATTTGATGTTTTGTTTACTATAAAGCCAGTATTATACTTAAGTGCTCTGACCACTTGTTATGGATAATGTTACACAGTGATATTTTTACTAGAATGAGAAATAGAAAAGGCTGTGATATTTCTTTCAACTATACCATGAAAGAAATAAAATGGGAAGCTACCAGTGCATTTTTGTCTTCATATAAATGTTTTGGTTTTGGAGGACAGAATTAGAATTCAAAATTATCTTAACAAACCAGAGAAATTATATGAAATAAAGATGAAATTCAGTAAGGACAAATGCAAAGTATTTAAGAAGGAATTACCAATTGCATAAATATAAAATGGGAAATGTGTATGGAGGAGAACTACAGAAAAAGTCTGGTGATTATAATGGATTACAAATTAAATATAAGTCAACAATGTAAAACTGTTGCAAAAATGTATTAATAAGCTATATTAACAGGAGAGTGGTAAGCAAGATACAAGAAATAATTCTTCCACTCTACTTAGTGTTGATAAGACCTCAACTGGAGTATCACATTTCAGGAAAGATGTGGACAAATGGGTGAAAGTCTAGAGGACAGCAACAAAAAATAAAGATCTAGAAAACATGCCCTATAAGGAAAGACTGAAAAAATAGTTTGTTTAGTCTGGAGAAGAGCAGACTGAGGGGGGACATGATCACATTCTTCAAATATGTAAAAGATTGTTATAAAGAGGAAGGTGTTTTCCTCATCTACTGAGGATAGGGCAAGAAGCAATGGGCTTAAATTGCAACAAGAAGATTGAAGTTAAATATTAGGAAAACTTCCTAACTATAAGAGCAATTAAGGACCTGAACAAATTACCTAGGGAGGTTGTGGAATCTCCATCACTGAAGGCTTTTTAAAGTTGGTTAGATCAACGATTGTTGGGGACGGTCTAGATAATACTTGGTTCTGCTTCGGTAGAGGGAACTGGACTAGATGGTCTGTAGGTCCCTTCTTCTAGTCCTGCATTTCTATAATTTATGGTTTTCTGTAAGAGACAGAACTTCATGTTCTTATACTTTTGAAGCAGTGTAAGTCCCTCTTTTGAGCAGTGTCCAAAGAGTAATGCCTCGCCTTTTTAATTTATTCATGTATTTTTTCTGTGATAGATCATGAAAGAATAGCTCTGGGCAATGAAGAAGGACTGTTTGTTGTGCATGTCACCAAAGATGGTAAGATATAATGAATTGTACCAATTATACTATTTTTCAGTTTTTGAGTAGTCAGAAAAATGATTCTGTAAGCTTTGTTCTCTCTCAATATCTTCTAGCTCCAGTTTTTTAAGTTTACCGTTCCAAAGATGATTTTAATAACTGCTGGCTGTGTATCTTCCACTTGGGAGCTAATAACCAAGCTGTTCTGCATTGTTTCTGCCTCTAGCATCATTGTCATTAATAAAGATTGTGCATTTGGAGTGTAGCTTTTTTATTATATTTGCAAGATTTTGTTGCATCAAGCAGAATGGTCTCTGCAGATATAACAGAAATAAAAATATGTTAATTATGAATAAATAAGTAAAATGGTGCAGACCTGCTTGCTGACTAAATATTTTTACCTCATGATTTTTCTGGTCATAGTCACTCTTTAACGGTTTTCACATGGAATTTGCTTCAATCAATTTGCAAGAGAAATGCACTTCTCCTTCCTAACACAGCTCTTGGGAGGAAGAGCTGCAGATGTGACTGAGATCACTGTAAAGGTCATCAAGCAAAGGAAGAGGACAGTCAGAACCTGTCTTTGTAATACAGGTTGAACCTCTTGAATCCAGTACACTCTGGTCTGGCAAGATCCATGGTCAAGCATGATTTCAGCTAGCTGGATGTCCACTTACCATAGAAGTGGCCAAGTTTCCCATGGTCCCATAAAGTTTGTTTACAGCTACTAGTCCTGGCTCTCAGTGTTCCGTGCTGTTATCTAGCTCTAATTTACCCCTAAATGTCTTCTAAGAGCCAAATGTTGGTAATGCTGATAGACAATATTGACCTGCGATTTGGCAAATTCTCTGGCTCAGCACCAGTCAGGTCCCAAGAGTGCCAAGCTAGAGAGGTTTGACCTGTATAAAAATAAGTGGGAAAATGGTTTTCTTTGTGTTGTAATTTTGAGACTGTTGATATGTCCCAAAAATGTGGTAAAAGGTTTTCTTTGCTATTCACCTAGAAGATAACCATTTTTGAAAGAATTTTTTAAATCAGAATGCATTTTAAGATAGGTTTACTTCAGGTTTTTGTTTTGTAGAGATTATTCGTGTTGGTGATAATAAGAAAGTTCATCAGATTGAGCTCATCCCTAACGAACAGCTCATTGCAGTGATCTCAGGACGAAACCGTCATGTACGGCTTTTCCCCATGGCAGCCCTGGATGGAAGAGAGACTGAGTTTTATAAACTGGCAGAGACAAAGGGCTGCCAGACAATAGTTTCTGGACAGTTACGCCATGGAGCCCTTACTTGCCTATGTGTGGCTATGAAAAGACAGGTCCTTTGTTATGAACTGAATCAGACCAAGATGCGTCACAAAAAAATGAAGGAGATCCAAGTCTTGGGTAACGTCCAGTGGATGTCGGTCTTCAGTGAGCGGCTCTGTGTGGGTTACCAGTCAGGATTCCTAAAATATCCCTTCCATGGAGAAGGGAACCCACACAGTTTGCTCCACCCAGATGACCATACGCTATCATTTATTGCACAGCAGCCAACTGATGCCATCTGCGCAGTCGAAATATCAAATAAAGAATATCTGCTGTGTTTTAGCAGCGTTGGGGTTTACGTTGACTGTCAAGGCCGAAGATCTAGACAACAGGAATTGATGTGGCCAGCAACACCATCATCTTGCTGTAAGTGTCCCTATGTATTAATGTAATGTTTGTATGCGTAGATAGCTATTAATTACTATTGTTTGTATTTGAAATGCATGTGCAGTGCCCCAGGTGCACTTGCAAGAGACATTTTATGAATGTATTACCTAAAATTGTGCCTAAGTCTTAAAATCTAGTCAGAGGCCTAGTTTTGCATTTGTGTAACTGACCTATGAGAGAACAATAGAGACTCAGGATTTTCAAACTTGAATATCTAAAATCATCGAAATGAGTGATCTAATATTCAGAAACGACGACGGGTCCTGCAACACCTTAAAGCAGTGGTTCCCAATCGTTTATACGCCGCAGACTAGCAAATCCATTCACAACTTTTGGCAGACCAGTAACATTTTATTTGAATGTATGCATATTCATTATACAAATCATGAATATGCAAATGTGAAAATAAAATGTTGCCGGTCCGCCTAGCCCCCGCTCAGCCCCTTGCTCCCCAGTGCCCACCACCCTTTGACCCCCACCACTGCAGCCCATGCCAACATCCTCTTGCCCCATGACCCCACCACGCCCCTTTCTCCCCACCCCATCCCCGCACTCCCCAGAGTGAAGCTGCCCCCTCTGCAGAGCATGGCCGTTACTGTTGCACAAGTGGGAGGGTGACCCTTCTCCTGCGCTCCCCTTCCCTTTTCAAGCACATCTTGCGCTCCCATGGGGAGGAGCACACAGTCCCGGCTGGCCACCATTACTGACAGGAGAGGAGGGAGGGAGGTGCCTCCTGTTCTGCATCCTCTTGCCACCGTCTCAGCCTCAGTGCCACTGTCAGCAAAAGCGGCCGCATGGGCTAGGGGAGTGGCCATTGGCAGCATGCACTCCTCCTCCTTTGTGCCCCCTTCCTCCCCAAGCGTGTCTCTCCAGGCATGGAGGTGGGAGGAGAAGAGGAGGTGCCTCTTGTTCCGCCGCCTCCTGCCTCAGCCTTACTCACCATGGCTGCTGGAGCTGAGCCACTGTGAACAGCCATCTTGAGCTCCAACAGCTGCCACAGCCTGGCAGCTGGTGTTTTGTGGACCAGCACCAGTCTTTGCACCGGCACTTGGGAACTACTGCCTTGAAGACTAACAAATGTATTTGAGCATAAGCTTTTGTGAGTAAATACCACATAGAATCATGGAATCCTAGGGCTGGAAGAGACCTCAGGAGTCATCAAGTCCAGCCCCCTGCCCAAAGCAGAACGAATCCGAACTAAATCAACCCAGCCAGGGCTTTGTCAAGCCGAGACTTGAAATTCCACCACCTCCCTAGGGAACCCATTCCAGTACTTCACCACCCTCCTAGTGAAATAGTTTTTCCTAATATCCAACCTAGACCTCTCCCACTGTAACTTAAGACCATTGCTCCTTGTTTTGCCATATGTCACTACTGTGAACAGCCTCTCTCCATCCTCTTTGGAACCTCCCTTCAGGAAGTTGAATGCTGCTATCAAATCCCCCCTCACTCTTCTCTTCTCTTCTGCAGACTAGATAAGCCCAAATCCCTCAGCCTCTCCTCAAAGGTCATTTGCTCCAACCCCCTAATAATATTGGTCGCCCTCTGCTGGACCCTCTCCAATGCGTCCACATCCATTCTGTAGTGGGAGGCCCAGAACTGGACATAATACTCCAGATGTGGCCTCACCAGTGCAGCATAAAGGGGAATAATCACTTTTCTAGATCTGCTTGGAATGCTCCTTCTAGTGCACCCTAATATGCCATTAGCCTTCTTGGCTACAAGGGCACACTGTTGACTCATATCCAGCTTCTCATCCACTGTCATCCCCAGGTCCTTTTCTGCAGAATTGCTACCTAGACAGTTGGTCCCCAGCCTGTAACAATGCTGGGGATTGTTCCTTCCCAAGTGCAGGACTCTGCACTTGACCTTGTTGAACCTCATCAGATTTCTTTTGGCCCAATCCTCTAATCTGTCTAAGTCACTCTGGACCCCATCCCTGCCCTCCAACATATCTACCTCTTCCCCTAGCTTTAGTATCATTTGCAAACTTGCTACGGGTGCAGTCAATCTTCTCATCCATTAATAAAGATGTTGAACAAAACTGATCCTGGGGGCACTCCACTTGAAACTGACTGCCAACCTGACATTGAGTCATTGATCACTAGCCATTGGGCCTGACAATCTAGCCAGCTTTCTATCCACCTCACAGTCCATTTATCCAAACCATATTTTCTTAACTTGCTGGCAAGAATGTTGTGAGAGACTGTATTAAAATGCATCTTTAGATGCACGTCTTCAGATGGATGGAGTAAGACATGGTTTTTTTACCCACAAACGCTTATGCCCAAGTAAATCTGTTAGTCTTTAAAGTACCACAGGGCTCCTCGATTTTGCAGATAAAGTCTAACATGGCTAATATTCAGAGTGTTTGAGACCCCTTTTCTCCTGAGATTCATGGGATTTTCTTTCATCACTTCTAAAAATGTCACTTTTATTTAGGAACTTACATTTTAGGCCTCCAAAAGTAAAAGTTTTGGTCAGCGTCTGAAGCTTTCAGGGGCATGCTGTTCTGGTTGTTTGGATAATACCTGTCTCTAATATTATTGTTGCTTTTCACTCCTTTTCCCCATCATCTCAACACCCAACTCCTCCTTCTCTTCCCCGTCTCCCTCCAAAAAAATTAAAAAAAAAAAAAATCTGGGAAACAGGTGGTATTGACCATGCATGCTGTCAATTTAAGAAAAAATCATCTGCCTTATCAAAACATGCCAAGGTTTCTTATTCCAAGATGTTCTCTGTTAAATATTTATTGCATATTTTTCAAGATATGACTTTCAGTCTACAAAAATAAAGAAAACAAAAACCCTATCACACTTTTCTTATATTTTTAAAAGACTGAATTCATTTTACAATTAGTTTAAAGCTTACAGAAGCCCTAAAATTTCCCAGTTAATTAACATGGTATTATATTTCCTGTTGGATTTTGTTGAATTTTTTTATTGAAATTCTTTCTTCCCTGTGACAGCACAATTCTCAGCCCCCCAGAAAGGAGGAGGGTTTCACATTGCATGAATGTAGCTCTTTTTGGTTCTTAAAGGAGCAGCACTGATGGACTCCAAAAGAAAATCTGTCAAATATTTCTCATTCAAATGGATGGTGGCTGCGGCCTTAGATAATGGGTCTAAACTAGGGGAAATGTGTGCTGCCTATGCAAAAATTCCAGATTTTTCACTAATAGGCTACCAGTTTAAAGACTACCCCACCTGGTCATTACCATCTTTAAAGAGCTTTTTGTTGGCTTGTATGAAACAAGTTGATGTTCTAATTCCAATTCCTAGAGAGTGTGCATCCAGTCTCCAAAAACACTATCACAAGCATCTCCAATAGACATCTTCAATGGTAAATTCATCCAAAAGGCCAAATATGATTGGATAGGGATCACTGTTAGATTTAATCCCAATGAAACTCAGCTGAGGCACACTAGAGAGGCTGTATGCTATTTCTTTCATATTATATCTGATCTAAGGATGAATGGAGGGCTTAACTCTCTAGAGTGTCAATCTGTCACATTTCACCAGCACCAAATTCCATGAAAATCTAGGAAAGAGGTAATGAAAATCAAAAGTCAGGGAAATGTGAGGACTATCTTCTCCATTCCTGGCTCTCACTGCTGTTCAGCACAGAATACTAGAAATGAACAACTAGGTTTCAACATCCAGTAAAGGTCACTGAATCCTTGCCTACCACATCATTTCATTTACCAAAGTACTTAAAAGCAAGGAAATGAATAGCTAAAAGGATACCAGAGAAAGAAACATTAAACAAAAATTAGCTTTTCAAACAGAATATTTAATGATTTATAGCTCAAAAGAGTTTGTTTCTGCATAGTTTTAGGAAAACTAATCATTCTTGTTTGCCTTCGAAGTAAATCTTTTTGCATGTTTGAAGTCAATCAGACTTTCCAAGCATATGTTACAGAGCTGCCAAAATACAGTTTTGTGATGCAAGTCAGTTGCATACTTAACGATAGAGAAGTCTTCTGCTTCCCAAAATTGGAAGCTAGCCCAGAGTTCTCAGAAGTACCAGTAATACCTGGAATATATTCCAGTGAATGCAGTTAAACTATCCTGAAGAAAGTCTGTTCTGTGTTGGCCAAGTGCATATGACAATATATTTAATCGTTCCCTCTAGGTTACAATGCACCATACCTCTCCGTATACAGTGAAAATGCAGTTGATATCTTTGATGTGAACTCCATGGAATGGATTCAGACCATTCCACTCAAGAAGGTAACTGGCATTGGGCAGCAAAGCCATTTGGCCAGACCCAGATACTCCTAACAAATGTGTCTTAAAAAGTTGATAGCAGCTGGGATGTGGGACATCATTAAAGAATATGCTAGAACTGAAAGGAGCTGCCAACAGAAAAATTAACGTGCATGGTTTTAAATCAGAGGTACCTTTATCTGTTGTCTGCTTTGGCTACGGTTTCATTATTGCAGATAAGTGAGTTTATCAAATTAGTACTCAGGAGAGTCTTTTGCACTTGTTGGTTTTATTATAAAATGTTCATGTCTGAATATTTGTTTACATGCTATTTCATATAAACTGATTATTTCTGTAAAAACCATGGTCTTGTGGCACCTTAGAGACTAACCAAAATATCTATATCTTAATAACTGTGTCAGACTGAAAAGAGCTGAACAAGTCTTGCCCAGCTTGGAATTTCAGAATGTTATAACCAGCTATGATTGGAAACACTTTGATGAGACCAGCACAGACACTACCAGAGCCAGAATGCTTTTTGAGGCACTGGACCTGCATCAGTGATAAGGGGGGAATATGTTCCTTGCAAAAATGTAACATAACACAGCAAAGAAAATATTTTTGCCGGGAAAAAAAACTGTCATTTCACCAGTAAATATTGTATTTGTCTGCACTCAAATGTTTGAGTTAAAAATTGTCACACCTCAGGCTTAATTGACCAATGAGTTACTCCAGTTTTAAGCAGGCAAAACATTTCCTTCTGCTTATCAAGATGAAATGTATAATCTTTTCATGATTGGTAAATGCAGGAGAATGGCTACTTTTTAATCAATTACTGTGTTGGCCAGTGAGATTAAAATATTCACATACAGATTTATGTGTGTCCTGATGTCTGATTTATGTCCATTTATCCTTGGAGTAAAGACTGTCCAGCTAGGCCAATAAACATAGCCAAGGGGCATTGGTGGCACTTGATGGACCATAACACATTAGTGAATGTGCAGTTATATGAGCCCCTGATGGGTGTGGCTTTTCTGGTTATGTCCTGTGGTGGTGTCGCTTGTGTAGATATGTTGACATAGTTGGCAATGGGATTTGTTGCAAGGATAAGACACACCATCAGGGGTTTATACACCTGCACACCCACTAATGTAATATATGCCATCAAGTGCCGTCAGTGCCCTTATGCCATGTGTATTGGCCAAACTGGTCAGTCTGTAACCAAAGGATAAATGGACAAGTGTCAGACATCCGGAATGATAACACACACAAATCTGTAGGTGCACATTTTAATCTCCCTGGATATTTTCAGTAATGGATTGAAAAGTAGTCATCCTTCTACAAAAAAACTTTCACTCAATTACAGAGGGAGACAGCAGAACTGGAGTTCATTTACAAATTCAATACTATCAACTTAGGCTTGAATAAATATCTTAACTAGTTAATGCATGACAAAGGCACTTTTTTCTCTTTTGATATTCTCATCTCCACATCAAATGTTGCAAATGAGACACATCCACTCTGACTTAATTAGTCTTATTAATACTGATCCTACAATTGACAGGTTGCTTCTTTTCCTGTTATATATGCCCCAGATTCTGTAATTTCCACTTCAATTCATCTGATGAAGTGGGTTTTACCCACCAAAGCTCATGACCTAAATAAGTCTATTAGTCTCTCTAAGGTGCAACAAGACTCCTCATTGTTTTTACTGTTACAGACTAACATGGCTACCCCATAATGATAGTATAACAAATGAAGCTACTTTTCAGCAGGATGGGGGCTTCTGCATGTAGGAAATTCAAAGATGGTGATTAAATAGATTTTTTTAAATAGAATATACAGTTTAAGTATAGTGAGAAATGGCTTTCATCTTTTGAAATTTGAAACTGCAAAAATCAGTGTTGTGACACTGCCACGCAAAATCATCAGGTTGCAAAAACATCATCAAGACATGATGCTAATGCCCTGAGAGAGGCCCTATATGCAAGTTCTGAAAAAAAATGTTCTGTGCAGAATCATATATTTGAATCCTGCGACTTTAGCGCTCCATTATTTTATTAAAGAAATTGTTTATACTATGTGTCGACCAGGATCTTAAAAACCAGGACCGTGTCTGTTGTGTGACCACTAAAGACGAATTGTCATTTTTTATAAGAGCAGAGATTTCTCCTATGCCACTGGCCAAAATTTCTTTTATGCTGCCATTGTTTAGTGTATTCTGCACCAGTTAGCTTCCTTCTTTCCCTCATCTACATCTGATAGGGCTGTATTTCAGTAATGCTTGTTTTATGCAGTTTGTAATGCTCATTTGCAGTCTTTCAAGATGAGATGAACTATATAAATATGATTTATTATTGATATTTGTTTTCAATTGTTTCAGGTACGACCATTGAATACAGAGGGATCACTAAACCTTCTAGGACTGGAGACAATTAGATTAATATATTTCAAAAATAAGATGGCAGGTAAGTGAGAGAGAGAGCATTTTTTTTCTACTGCTATTACTTCTTTTGAAATAGTACGTTGCTCTGGTCTCAATCTTTGTGGACTATTATATCTCAACCCCCCTCTTTACTTATTATCTTGGAAGCAATCCAGGCACTGAGTATAATAGCCTACTTTAGTTAGGCTGAACTTTTTCTCTTTTCAAACTTGCAATGAAGAGCATGATTTTTTTAAAAATATAACTTTAAAAAGATTAGAAAATACTGGCTAGAGTCCACCCCAAGTCCAGGTTTGTCACCTTAAATATTTGGAAAATCCATGATTGTTTTACCTCAACTTTAGGTTCTTGTATTTTGGTGTATTCAAATCACAGTGTCACCATCTTAGTTGTGGTCTTTAGTTTATTGGAGATAAAGCAGAGAATTAGAACTACAAAAAATCCTGTTACAATCTTGAATCTGTTCCCTCCAAAAATGGTTTGTAATTCTGAATTAAAATCATTTTAAACTGATCCAACCCTCTCCCCCCAAAACCATACCCTGTGACTCAGAACCAGTTAGTGTCAGAAAGCAATACAGTACCATTCTTCATAACTTGCTAACAGAGGCTATCTGCATTTGTATACTGAAGAGTTGGCTGTGAAACGTTGACAATTTCTTATGCTTCTTATAGCCCATTTCTATGAGATGTTTATGTTGCTTTCTTCAGTAAAAATGATCAGTTGAAATATATTTCAGTCACATTTCTGTTTTTACTTTAAAGTATTTATACTGGTGTTTGAGGATTTGTTTATTGGAAAGTTAATAGAATCTGACAAATACTACATAAATAGTAGTATCATAATCCGATATTACAGTTAAATGTATAAAAGTGTTCCATAGAAAGAAGAGAGTAACTAGTTTAAGTAACAGAGGAGTGGCTATGTTCGTCTGTATCTGCAAAAAAAATTAGGAGTCCTGTAGCACTGTAGAGACTAACAGGGCATAAGCTTTCATGGGTAATACCCACTTCATCAGATGAATTGGAGTGGAAATTACAGAGGCCAGGGAGATATATAGATATAGATATATAGATATATGAAAAGAAGGAAGTTACTTATCAAGTTAAGGACCAGTGTTAATGAGGCTAATTAAGTCTGGAAAGATATGGCTCACTCACAGCAGTTGATGAGAATGTGTGAATAAAGAGAGGGAAAATTGCCTTTGTAGTTTTTTAAGAATGCTTGATAAAGATCATGTAGGTGTTTGTCTCTGAAGAATTGGAGCAGATACAGTTATATCTTAGAGCATGGCTGTAGATAATAGATCATGTGATGTGTCCTGGATAGAATCTAAAGGCATATAAATTAGAATAGCAGTTAGTAGGTTTCCAGTGTAGCGTAGTGTATTTGTGATCATCATTTGTTTGTACCGTAGCGTCCAGGAAGTGAATCTCTTGTCTGGTTTGGTCGAGGGATGTAAAATTTCATTTAAGTAGTTAACCTGTTAAACATGATGTTTAACCCATTAACGAATTAAAGGGGGATGGGTGGAGGAAATGAAGGTAGGTGCCTGGGTTCCACAGTGGGTGGGGAGCTGCTCCAGCCCTCACTGGTGAACCGGGACCATTCAGCATCACCAGGTAAATTTAGCCTGGGAACAGCCACAGAATCAGTGCCTATGGAAGTGACAGGAGAAAGATCTGGCTTTATTGGTTCATCACAGGATGACTGAATCACCAATGTGATGCAGCTGTAAAAATGACTAATGAGGATTGGTGATGCATCAGGCAAGATATTTCCAGTAGAGGCAAGGAAGTGTTAGTACCATTGAACAAGGCACTTGTCAGACCTCATTTGGATTTCTGCTGCAGATATGATTTAATCCTGTCATCAAAGTTTATTTAGTCTGAAAAAAAACCTTTTTCAAGCTAAAAAGGAAAGGAAAGAAAACAAAACAAAGCAGGAAATTTTTCATTCTCAGTGAGTTTTAAAAAAGTTTGCCAAACTCCCCTCTTCCCCCCCAAAAAAAAGCTGCAGCCCTTGGCATGATGACCTATCTCAGCTCCATGGGACTACTGCAGCAACATTAGCCAAACTCCCTCCCTCTTAAGGGCCTGACCACATTTCTCCTTGCAAAGCACCTCCCAAACGGTCCCAATCAAAATACTGGAGATGCCGCAGCAACCTCCACTGTGTCCCCCATCCACCCACCCACCCACACACTTTCTATATGCAGTTGTGTCCTTAGAGGATCAGCCCATCTTCTTCCCTTCAAGGTCAGCAGCCTGCACCCCTCTCAGATCTTTTCCAGCTCTTTGTGGCTGGCTTGAGCTCCTCTATCCCTCCCTGTCTGCCTGGCCACTGGGAAGAAGCCTCCCCGCCGAAGAGACACAGAACAAGCACAAGCAGGCAGCAGCAACAGGCTCTGCTGCAATGTAACTTTCTCCACTATTGCTGTGCCTCCATCTCCTCCTCCCTACAGCCCCCGAGGGGTTTTTGGGGGTGGAGCCTGGGTGGAGCTCCTTTGACTGAAGCTTCTCCTGGGAGTTTGACACCCACACACCTGCACCCTTCCAAGTGCCACCAGCTGCCGTGCCTGTAGCGGGGCTGTGCGGTGAGTCAGGGGCAGTGGCAGAGGATGGCAGCCATGCACCCTGCCTGCCTGGAAGCCCATTCCATGGCCACATCCCTACGCCCATAGGCACAGCCCCCTGCCAGCCATGTGGGGCCATGCAAGCCCACTTGCCCCACGCTGCTGGGCTTCTCCCTTGAGGGCAGGGAGGGAAGTTTCCCATGAGACCCTGGTACAGCAGGTCAGTGCTCTCCTGGCCTGCAGGCTGTCCTGCACCCTGCCCCATTCCTGAGCCAGCACTGCTGTCTGACGGTGCCTTCCCAGCTCCAGGAGCACTGCCTGCCCTGCTGCAGATGGCAGAGCGCCTCACCCGGACTTGGAGCTGGCCAGTGGCCACCTGCCTGACACGTGGATCCAGCTCTTGCCTCCGCTGGGGTCGCCGCCACTCAACATGCAGCTCTGGCCCTGGCCAGGGCTACTGGAATAGCTACCGCTCCCTACACAGCCTGCAGCTCCAGTCCTGGCAAAGGGCTGATGCTAGGGCAGGGCTGGGCAAAAGGGCCTCCATAGGTCAGATTCAGCCTGCGGAGATCCTGCCACTCCTCTACTTCCTGGCCAAATCAGGGAGTAAGGACGGGGGAGTGCACGATGCAGAGTCAATCCTCGCAGTTGACTCTAAGCACCGTATGACAGAGGGCAGGGAGTGAGAGACTTTGCGCACTCTTCCTCCCTTGCCCCCAAGCCAATAAGAGCTTGGAAGCAGGGGAAGCACACAGTCTCCTTCCACCGCCAGCTTCATGGGTACCTAGAGGGAACCACCAGATGTTCAGATCTGCTGGCGGTTCTCTTGGGCGGGGGAGGGGGCAAAGACTTTGCACGCTTCCCCAGACCCATCAGCATGTGAGTCTTGGCCCCGCCCCTTCCGCATGAGACTACACTCCTTCTGGCGTGGCCTGGGACCACTTCAAAAATTTCTAAAGTGGCTCCCAGTCAAAAATTATTACACACCCCATTGCTATGGCCAGGGCCATGTGGTGGCTGCCCTGCTTCTCCTGAGGTGGGGCAGCCCCCCCCTCCCACCAGCCTTGCCCCGGAGCAGCTGAGCAGCCACTGAGTGACTCTGTTGAAGTGGTGGGCAGGAGGCAAATTCACACACCTTAGAGGGAACACTGATCATGATGGTCCCTTCTGACTTGAAAGTCTATGAATCCGTGAGTCTCTGCAGGGAGATGATGAAGCACAGTCTGAACATGGGGGGAAAGTATCTCCCCTTTTCTGGCAGTTGTGGCAAAAGATAACAGTTTTTGTGTTTCATAAGAAACAGTCTGTTCGGACAAGATATAAATGAAGAAGCAGCTTGTATTGAGTAGGGATGTTAGGTAGCATGTAATTGAATAGTTGTGCAGCTGCATCATATTTTAGAAACCAGCTCCATGCACAGACCAGTTCTGCCTGCCATCCCACACTGCTGCCTCTGACATAGAGGCAGCAGCACAAGGCAGCAGCAGCCCCTCTCCGCGGGTGGCCTGAGCTCCCCACGACAGAGGCTTCGCCAGCATCCATGGAGCAGTCTCTGTCTGTGGTGAGCCCAGGCCCACTGTGGACAGAGACTTCTCCACAGCTGCCCACCTTGGTCCCCCACTCCTGCACTGCTGCCTGTAACAGGCAGCAAAGCAGAGGTTGGGGGAGGAGGCAGATGGAGCCGGTGCTTGGAGAAGCTGGCCTTTAAGCTGGCTCCTCCCAAGCAGTGATTCTTGCCTCTCCCTGTCCCCCCACTGCCTCTGTGGGAGGCAGCAAGAGGGAGGCAGGCAGCTGCACTGAACTGATACACATGGAGAGCCGGCTTAAAAATCAGCTCTCCATGCGCATCAGCTCCTGCCTCCGCCTCCCCCCCCCATACACACACACACTGCTGCCTCTGATACAGCGGCATCAAGGGGCGGGAAGGTCACGTGTAGTCGACAGGATGGCCTTATCGGTTAATTGTGTAGTTGTCGACACATTGACATCTCTAGTATTGAGTTTCCAGATGTATGATGATCTAGCAATTACGGATGTGAAAGGTTAACTCGTTAACCAGTAAGTGTCATCCTTAATGAGTGATGCTTACTGGTTCTGGTTAACTGGTTGGGAATGGAGCAGCTCCCCACCTACTGTGGGCAGGGAGCTGCTCCAGTCCTGGGGAACCCACCACAGACTGGGGTACTCCAGGCCAGACAAAGCATCTATGGTCCACAGCAAGCCCTTGCATGAAGAAAGGACATGTGAAACTGACTTCTTGTTATTCCATAAACAAAAGCTATTTTAAAAGGAATCTGCCTCCAAACTCTTAAAGCAAGGAAATGAAAAGCCATGAGATACTCCTTTGTATACAGGTATATGCTACATATTATATATACATACATATGTGTGTACCTGGTTGTCTACACGGCATATTTCTACTGCCAGTGACAGACTTCCTATTTTCACAAGCAGCTTCCTCTGGATTCCAGTCATTAAGGAAACACATTACTCAAGATCTTCACGTTGATCTCCTTCACACTAGAATGCATACATTTAATTAGTGTCATCAGAATTAGAAATTTTTTCATGAGTATATGAGCATGGTTTAAACTTGCTGTGTATTCTATTTGTGAAGGGAATATGAGCTATTTTTAACATTGAGACTGCAGCGGGACTATTTAGTTGTAAATGTTGCAGAATCAGGTTGTTACTTGATTATATTACATTTTTACAAGCTTTGTTATGTTCATAGTATTTCTGGTTGCTCAGACATAACTTACATGTTCTCCTGAGAAGATGTGATTTCTGGGGTGAATCTTCCAGTGCAACTCTCGAGTTGACAGAGAGACACAATGTCAATGTATTTTGAGGATTTATTCATGATTTTACTGTTTTTCTATTTGGGCTTCTGAGCAACCACCAGCTTTTTTTCTCTCTCTCTTACAGGGCAAATTATTTAGGTTCGAAAGCTAAATAATATTGTTCTAAATGGTTTATTAAATTATCATGTCAGCAATCTGATGAATATTTCTGCTGTTTTTTCTAGAGGGAGATGAACTGGTAGTTCCTGAGACATCAGATAATAGCCGGAAGCAAATGGTTCGAAACATCAACAATAAGCGTCGTTATTCATTCAGAGTACCAGAGGAGGAAAGAATGCAGCAGAGGAGGTCGGTATTCAACCTATACTTGTCTTCTGTACATGCCTGTAGGCCCTGAAGGAATGTCTGTCTGATGTCAGTGTAGTGTGTCATTTGTTAGAGAAAGTTGTTTTCAGACATTTGTCCTTTCACCACTGTGTTTATCCTTGATGTAAAATGTGTACTAATACTAGTCTGGATATGAATATGCACTGAATATTTCAGTACTTTGATTCCTTTTTAATAAAATACCTGTGTGAAACAGTCACTGTAATTTGGAATGCATGCCTCCACATACTGTATATACATATATATGTGTGTGTCTCTGCATACACTGTATACATAAAGATCTGTAATAAACATTTTATAAAAGGAAATTACATTGCTAACTATGCATATGGATTAATTACTTTCAGACTCTGGTTCTGTGTACCTATCTCATCCTCAACAGTATTCCAAGGCATTTGTTTTCTAGTATCGCTTAACTGATGAGTCTTATGGAACTGTTATAAGCGTGCTCTAAATCACATGGTGCTTCAATACATGTATATGAAATATAAATGTCTTTCAAGAACTGTCATTTAGGCAAATACTAGTAATCCAAGTATCTTTAGAGTTCACATTAAGACTTCCCTTTCATGTTACTGAATATTTCAGCCATCTGAGTTCCTTCTGCCCCATAGAAGATTGCCAACAACTGTATTAGAACACATCTGAAGAAATAAAAGTTTTTGTTGGCTACCAACTTTTCTGCTGGAAAACATGGTTGACCTTTCACTTTGTTTCCTGTTCAGCTCAAAGAACAGCTATTGTACGGTGGTGCTAACGCCATAGGTCTTGTCTTTCTTTACCTTTTCCAAGTTGCTTGGGTTGTATCTTCTTTAAAAAAATATTCTGAGTTCTGAAATGAATGCATCTGTGCCATTTTTGGAGAACTCTTATAGTAATTCTGACCATTGAATATGAAAGGTAGTGTTCTTCTAATTCTTCTTTTATCTTCTGTCCTTCATCTATGCCTCCATCTTTGCAGCACCAAGTCACCAATGAGCCCGCTTCTGCAGCTTTTCTTGAGTACTGTCTCAGCTCACACTGGTTGTGCAGTCTCTGAACCTCAGTAACTATTTGAATTCTCACGGATGTGGGCTATCAGCCTGCAAAACAACATTCCTTTTGTCCTGCCCTTCTCCCCTTTTCCCAAGCTGGGGGATGGAATAGATCAGCAAGGTTTATCCTTCTATTTAATGTGGCCAAATATTGTTTATGAATTTTTATTTTAAAATAACAAATAGTGAAAATTATATTTGTGTGATCTTTTAATATCTATCTTTCTCGTGTATAAAATATTTAAACTAAGTATTTTCTCTTACAGGGAGATGCTACGAGATCCAGAAATGAGAAATAAATTAATTTCTAATCCAACTAATTTTAACCACATAGCACACATGGGTCCAGGAGATGGAATACAGATCCTCAAAGACCTGCCTATGGTAAGCAAGTGGGAGAGAATATATGTATGAGTGAATGCATCTGAGATTGAATATAAAAGAGAAATTAAAATTTGGTTAGTGTTAAATATATATGCAAAAAATTACATTCTTTCATACAAGCAGCAACATAACTAGTGAAAATGGATATAAAGAGTCTGTACGGTCCAAGGTGGAATTTAAAATAACATTGATAAATGGGAGTTTAACTGTGAGTGTGTGCATTTATACTGGAGACACAAATCGTTGGTGGCTCCTGAGTTTATACCAGCACCATCTTGCCGCCCCGATAGGGAAGGCTCAGCTTAAACAAGAATACCCGAAAGCTACAAAATACATTTGATATACTGTTTGTTATAGAATTGATAAATATATGCAGTTTTAAGAATAAATTACGATTTGATTTAAATGTCACGACTCACTCTCTCCAGCAGTGAAAGGCAACTCCAGAAAGTATGAAGAAAGCAATGCTGCATGGGGCTCAACTCTCTGTATAGCTCATGGTGCCTCAAGAAGCTGCCTTGTTACCGTGGCAACTTACCATGCCCTGAGTCAGTTTTATAAAGGCATTGCTGTGGTAACCACTGCTTGGTGAGGTGACGCAGTTAAGACTGGGCTGTTGAGGGTTTGCAGGGATTGGGAACGGGCTTATTCCCTGCACCTCCCCAGGGCCCTTTCTCTCTTCGTAGGACTCGTGCCTGTACACAAGTAGCTGGTTAGTCTTGTGCCCTCAACATGCTTTATGCTCTAGCTCTCGGGTCCACTGCTGCTTCACTATAAATAAGGAAGAGTTTCGTAGCAATGTACTTTATACATTGGGCAGAGGTGAAAATAAGTATTTTGTCATTGGTCAGATAATGGAACCATATCAGCATATCAGTTCCACTGTGCTCAGGGCCCAGATTTCATCCATGCTGAAGTACCCATTTTCCACGGTCTCTAGCTAGACTGCTGTGCCTGCTGGCATCACTGAAACAGAGCCTCTTGTGTGAAAACTCCCTTCTTTAAATTATTGTTTTGCATTATGTAAAATCATGATAGAAGTGTAATGTACATACACACAGGCACCTCCTCCCCCTTATCTTTAATGGGTGTTACCTATGTAAATTAGTTTTGCTGAGCTATGGCATGAATGAGGGTTTGTTTATGTAACTTGTAGGCATATGTCCCAAATACAGTGATCCTTTTGTCTAAAAGATCATCACTCTTAACTAAAGCTCATGGGCGGAAGGCAGTAGACCACGTTGGCAATTGTTAATGGCCCTTGAGAAGAAGTGGAGATGCTGATAGTAAGGCAGAGGAAGTGTGCAATCATATTACCCTGCTTAGGGTTTGGGGTATAATTTCTGGCCTCCGAATGTTTGTTTATCTTATTTTACTGTTACATTGCACATACTATGAAGCCCTGCCTATTGTACATTAGCTACTTGGTGGTATCATTATAATATATTATGACTTCACTGAGAGGAATAGAAGATGGGTGGGGAGTGGGCAAGCCTTTAGCTAAACACAGAATACTTTCAAGAACTAGAACATGAGGTTCAAAACTAATGAGAAAGTTGAAGAGACTTAAGAGTATTAGTCTGAGACATCTGTATGGTTTTTCTGCATGATAGTTCCTCTTTGAAGGAAAGGAAATGCCTTTGAAATTATTTTATGAAAATTTAAACAGATATGTATGTCTTCTGAGTGCATAATTTTGATTTAGGATTTTATTCATATTGCACAGATTGCATTTTCTTTCTTAAGAGAAAATAAAGTGTTAATGAAATTTGTTCCCAAGAAATATGGAAAAGATCAGAAAATGTTATTTTTGAACCCCTTTTTAAAGCAGAACTAGACAAGAGCAATCTCAATACTTTTTATATGTTAAGGTTTGTAGCACTTGGGGGTGCAGACTGTACAGCTAACATGCATTTTGCAGCTAACATGCATTTGTTAAACCGTTTTTTATCAGCTCTAATTTATCTTTTTATTTGAGAAATTTCAAATAATTGTATTTGTGCAGTTTTACATTTAAAGTAAACAGTTTATCCTTTAAATGTTAGAATGCAAAAAAATTTTAACACCCTCCCCCCCAAAAATACAAAAGATCAAAAGGCTCAATTTTTCACCCTCATTCATTTGAATGAATCCTTACTTGGCTACCCCAGTGCTACATCAGGATCTGCTAGTATGGATCCATACATCTTATATGAGGTTTCAGTGAAGTCAATGGAATGGTGCACAAGGAAAAGGATCCTTGCTTGTACATCTTGAGGCAAGACAGATATTTTATCATAGGATTGGATAAGAGAGAGGGGTTTAATTGTAAGATATTGACACTTTTATCTCTGGAACTGCAGTTTGTATCTACCTCAAGATGATAGTAATGTAAAAATAACTGTTGTCTAACATCGCCCTGGTGACTGTTGTCAAATGAGTTGAGTTTCTAGTGGAAACCTGTCCACCCCACAAAAACATCCACTATTGCAGTTGACACTAAGTGAAATTCTCAAGGGAAAGGCCAAAGATTGACTGAACCATAGAGATTGAATTCCTAGAGTACATCTTCCAGGTCAAGGTTGAGGTATTTTGTCAGGACAATGTGTAAGGAAATATTGTGCTGTCTAACCCATGCTGTACTCGTTTTTTCATGAGTGCTAAAATGCACTTCTAAAAAAACTGAAGTGGGGAGAGAGGAGGAAACAGGCTTAATTTTGTAAGCTAATTCCTCTTCCTGTGTTCCTTTTGGAGTATAAACTTCTCTGAGCAGACGTGTTAAACATGTCTTGTACAACACTAACTTAAAGTCAAAGATTTTAATTTCAGTATTTTAAAGTTCTAAATAATAATTAGCATAACTGAGGGGTTTTAGCTGTTCCAAAAGGATGTAAGTGAGTAGTCAACTACCCGATAAGCCTAGTCAAGTTGACTACTTGCTTTCCCCTATCCCCCACCCCTTGCTGCCTCTGAATCAGAGGTGGGAAGGGGAAAGCAGGAGCTGGTGCTGGGGGTAGCTGGCTTAAAAGCCAGTTCCTCCCACTACCGTCTCCACAGTGCCGCCTCCTCCCCACCCCTGCGCACTGCTGCCTATTATCAGAGGCAGCAGCGCGGGAAGCGAAGCATCCTCTGTCTTTGGCAGCCCAGGCTGGCTGCAGGCAGAGGTTGCTTCAGCAGCAACCCCTGTTCATGGCCATCCCCAGCCCCATGGGCAAGGGATGCTTTGTGGCAGCAGCTCCCATCTGTGGGGGTTCCCAGCTCGCTGCTGGGTCTCCCCATGAACAGGGGCTGTTGTCCCAGCTCAGGCCAGGTCTGGGATCTATTCCTGTTGCACCTCTGCAGTTTAAATATAGTAGGAGCCAGGCTGCCTGCGTGCCCTGCTCTTACTACATTTAAACTGCAGCGCTGCAGCAGCCTTCCCCTATCAACTAATCATGTAGTTGATAAAAATTTTATCAACTGCACGATTACAAGACGTCCCGCTCTGTCGCCCCAGTATACCTCCGTTCCACACATAAGTCATTGACACTTACAGGTGTTGTAAGTCCTCCCATTCCCTGCTCTTAAGTCACGCAAATATGGAAGTCAGCCACGGAAAAAAAATACCCTGCTTTAAGTTGTTTCACTGTAAGTCCAAATCTTTTTGGAATGTATCTTGGACTTATAGCAAGGACAGCCTGTTGTGGATTACCCACCTCTTACATTCTAAGTTCCAAACTGTGGTACACTTTCTCCAACATTTGTGCCAGCATTTGGACATGGAAATGCACAGCACATCATTTTAAATTTGAAAAGAATAGTAGTGTTTGCATGTAACAATATTCTCATAAAGCTGTAATTGCTGTGTGCACAGTTTCTAGGTTTGTGGGTGCTTATATATACTTTGTGAACACAGTTCAGACACCTATTTTTGAAAAGTTGTCTGTTTTTAGGAGTAAGTCAAACTATTGGATCTGTTTGGAGTAAACTGCTGCCTTTTAACACAGACCTAGCCCGTACTCTTGGATTTACCCAAGCCTCTGCACGCAGCCCTGTTGACCTCAATGGGTAAATCTACAATGCAGCTGGGAGCAAGTTTCCTGGTACCACTCAGCAGACTCGTGTTAGCAGGGCTTGGCCCCGCATGCTAAAATTAGCAGTGTGATTAATCCAGCTTGAGCAGAAACATAGATTCCCTAGCCCACCTGATTCTCTAGGCTTCAGTGCTTGAGCTCCAAACTGAGACAGAACATCCATACTCCTGTTTTTCATGCGACTCTGGCTGTCCCAGCTGGAAAACTCACTGCCAGCTGTAGCTTAGACATACCCAGTGATGCTCCAGGCAGCTCTGTCTGCACAGTGCTCAGTGTAGGATTGGGACCAACGTACAAAAGTAAATCAGAACTGTAAAGTTTGTGAGCACAGTTCAGACACCTGTTTTTGAAAAGTCTGTTTTAGGAGTAAGCATACTTCCATTATATGCGAATAGTTAGTTTGAATCTCTTTGTGATAAATGTGTTCACTTCCTTTAAAGAATAAAAAGTTTTTATCTGCCACTAACTGGGCTGTAACTTTTATATATAAATGTATGTTCTAGTTCTGGATCGCAGTCTTGATTTGTGTAATTTAGAAACATTCCTGTTACTATCCTCAGACTTACTTATTTACACTTTTTCCCCCCTAGCAGTCTGTCACCAATTAAAAACACGTGCACTTGTGTCCTGACAATTCAGTACATTTTCTGGCCTCCCTTCTGCCCTCTTGACTTTTGAAGCCAGCTTGTCATGGATGCTCCCTTGTAGTGAAGATCTGAATTCTGGAATTACACTTAACTGCAGCACATACCAACTACCTGTGTCCATTGGATATGCAGGCATGATTTTACATTCATACTCTGCATGCCTGATATTTTCCTTACAAGACTATTCTTGACAGCCATTATACTTGAACTTCAATTCCTCATACTTAAATCTGACTTCATGATGCATAAACCATTGTACTTTAGTAAATCCGCTTGGTTACTGAACAGGTAGAATTTTACATGCAGAGGCATTGAGTAATTACTGGTGTGCTGTTTTAATATTCTGTAAAGCCAGTGGGAACCCTGCATCTGAGGGGATATTACGATCCTTAGAGGAAGAATTAGTTTCCCAAAGTGCTACTGTATCTTGGCATTTCCACATTAACGACTGCAGCCTAAATGTTTTTTACAGTCTGCTGTGGGCCTGCCATCTGCTTGCAGGGAAGTAGCATTAAGACGTTTCCTTCCTTATTAGCTTTTAAAAACATGCTTCTTTTTGTAGCAAGCACACTATTTTGTATAGATGGCTCAGCAATCTCTGCTTTCCACTTGGGACCATAATCAAATAAGTGGTTTTCCTTACATAGATAATTGTATTAGATTCTGCTAACCATATTAATATCAATAAGTAATTATTATACACCAAATATGGTAAATCAATACTTGATGCTTTTATTGATGTGCAATGCTTCATAACATTAATATGTAAAAAGCAAAGTGTTAGAATCTACCCAGCTGGGACTGAGGGAACAGTAGAGAATAGTGTTTGATATTGGAGATAATATATATTGGGCTATCACTTAATGTTTTCCTGAACTTCCATAAATTCCCTATGCAAAATGCAATGCCTTAGGTTTAGCAGACAAGTCATCTGATTGATTTGTAGCTATTTTGCACTGTATTTTGTGTTTTAAATACTAACATTGGTCAGATTCATTTTTTCAAAAGTAGGTGAGATCAGCTGGATAAGGGAAGGAGAAAGGGCTAGAGATTAGGATAAACTAGCTTAATTTGCTAGTGGCCATTCCTATCCAAAGCAGATTGCATATTCAGGAAATCACGTATGGATTGATTCTGTAGATGGAAGAAAAATGAGATTTTAAAACATTCAGATAAACCTGGCTTCAAAGAACAAAAAGCACCTGTGCTAGCACATTCTTTGGAGGCTAATTACTGATGCTGGTTTTGTCTAATTTGCAGATTTAATTCACTTCTTTCATTTGTCTGTATTTTACATTTTGAGAGCACAGCACCTAACAGTGTTGAGTTGACCTATATTCAGATGTACAAGTAGTTTTATCTTTCTGCCTCATGTACTAAGGGTGTAATTCATTGCTGCATAGAGAGACCTCTAATATCCCATAGGTCTTGGATCTTTGTTGATGCATAGGACTTGCCCTGTTCTTCTATACAGGGTAAATTTCATCCCACTAGCCTGAAACTAACCAGTTCATGTTTCCATGCTCACCTCCATTCCTGCCCTGATGATGCACTTTGTTTCCTGAAGCTAAAGATATGCTGATTGGTATTTGTAAATGAAATCCTCAGAATGTCTGCATAATGAGAAGCAAGTGTTATGTTTTTTCACTATCGTACCCCCAAATCTTCCCTCCCTTACCATCTCATCTTTCATGTTCCCTTGTTTGTGTTATGTCTAAATTAGATTGTAAGCTCCTCAAGGCAGGGATCTGATGCATTTCCTTTGTCTGTAAAGCACTTTGCACACCTATGGTGCTGTTTGAAGTATTAAATAATAATAAATATTAAAAATCCATTCCCAGTGAGTTATAAGTTTGATTTGTTTTAAGTTTACGGCAGTATCAAGGGTGACAGGGACGTGGGTAGCAATATAAAGAAGTTGATAAGGAGGTTGGAAGGGTAATCATAAAGATCTGCCTATTTTTTTGCAAGCAGGCTACATAGACCATGTATACACTTACCAGAGATAGATGCTGCTGTGATTGATATTGAGGCAGTCAATTTAGTGGGGCTAGTGAAGACCCGCTAAATCAACCACAGAGCACTTTCTCAGTAGTCCATTGGAACAAAAGTAAGTCAGTGGGAGACAGTCTCTTCTTGATGCAGTGTGGTGTAGATATCATTTATTATTATTCCCATAGCTGGAGTTGCATAACTTAGGTCAACTTATTGCAGTACAGCAGACAAGATCTTACTGTGAATTTGATCCAGTCTTTCAAATTATGCATATCCTTGCAGATAGTGTTTGCTAGTAATTTCACGTCCTGTGAAACCATCCCTCATTATATTTTTCTCTGTTGTCTTTGATAGCCATGTTTTCCTTATCCAAACCCTCATCATCACTTCAGTCTGATCTCCTCTCCAAGTAACTTCGAGCACATCTATCACATGACTGTTAATTCAGCTGAAAATTTCCTCTTTTATGATTCCATAAACCCTGCATACTCCCCATCTCTGCGCTCTGTCCCTGGTACACCAGCCTTTTTGACTCTGAGGGTATGAACGGCTGAGTTGGTTATTTGCTGTGCTAACACTGTGTGGTTTTCCTTTGCCTGGCTAATAATATTGGAGAAACAAAATTTTATGAATGGTTTCTTTCACCTCTTAACCCTCTCCCAGGTGTTTTGTATTCATGCCATCCTGATGTTTTCTACTGCTGGTGACACAACAAGAAAAATTTTTTCATAAATTAAAATATTAAGGAGCAAAACTATTGGACTGAAACTTTTTCCTATGAGAATGTTCTTTTTGTGATTATTAAAAGGGGTGTGAAATATTAAATTATAGAGCTTTATATTCCACACAGTGTTCATCTGCTAGCAGTCAGGAATTGAAAAGATATTCTGTGTTCTTGTAGGTGAGGGCTAGAAAAGGACTCAGGATATTCCTATGTTAAGCCACATTTTTTAGCAGTTTATTTAAAATAAACATTTGTGTGTTCCAGGACTTTGGCTCTTTACAGAGGTTAAAAGAGACTTGTTTGGTGCCCTGAAGAGTTTGCAGCCTAGATAGATTAGACCAGTGGTCACCAACCAGTAGATCGGGATCTACTGGTAGATCTTGGAGCCCCTGACAGGTGATCCTAACTGGTTTGGCCAAGAGGCTATCAAGTGCCAGCACTTCACCTGCCCTTTGCCTTGAAGCTGCGCCTCCCCCCCCCCCCCCCCCCCCCAGGAGTCTCCCACTTGCGGTGCAGGGCAGGGAAGGGAGAGGAGGGGCACTGATGTCCTGTACTCTGTCTTCACAGAGAGGAGGAGGGCACAACAGGGCTTGGGATGGAGGGAGTTTGCTGGATGCTTTTGGGAGTGGGCCAGGGCAGGGGTGACCATGCTTTAGTCCCACTGCACCCCCACCCAGGAGTCACCTGAGGTAAGCAGTGCCCAGCTGGAGCCAACTCCAAACCCTTGCCCAAGTCATGAACCCCCTCCTGTACCCCTGCCCCAGGCTCCACTTAGAGCTCCTCTCTCATTCCAGATCCCTTAGCCCAAGACCAGAGCCTGTGCCCCAACCCTGTGAAAGGCAAGAAGGATGGGGGAAGGGAAGGAGGGAGGACAGAGTGAGCAGGGGTGGGGCCTCAGAGAAGGAGCACAAAGGGAGGTGGGGCAAGGGTATCTGGGTTGAAGTAGATCCTGGTTTGCACTTAAATTCAAAAAGTGATCTTGTGCTTAAAGTTGGAGACCCCTAGATTAGACAAATCTAGAACAAGATGATACAGAAAGGGAGAGACTAAGGAAAAAAATAAAAATAGTGTGAACATGATTATGGAGAAAGCAAATCCCACAACATTTTATATATTTAAGAGGAGATTGAGGTAGGACAAGAGATGATGAATAGGCACTTTGATTTGGATGGGGAAATCTTTGGGGCCTGCCAAAGTTGCTTTGTACTGCGTTTGCACAGCACCTAGCGCTGTGAAGTCCATGGATAGGAATACAAATAATAATAATAAAATGGACACAAACATACCTTGCAAAACACAGTGTTCTGGCCTCCAGTTCTGCCAGATTCTCTCCAGTAGCACCAGGAATAATCTGCAAGGGAAATTCTACATATAGTGCCCATTGCTTGAGCAGGGTTGCATGAAGCTGGTTCAAAGCTCGCTGCAGTCAGTGAAAGGGCTCCTGTTGTCTGCAGAGGGCTTTGGACTCAGGTTCTTTATGCACCTAAATGCAAAACCATGAGTGTTAGACTGCCTGGAATGCCCTTTTACTGCTTCTCTTGCAATGGGCTTACAAAGCAGAGTCTCTGCAGGTTTGGGTAACCTAAACCAGAATCTGCTGCAGGTTCCTGTTGCTGGAAGGGTTTTCAGGTCTGTGCCTATGTGTAATATTCACAAGAATTTGGACCCCCGAGGGAAATTTACTCTTTTCAAATAAAAAGAGAGAAAACTGCAGTAGAGTGTCAAGGTTGTCAACAGGAAAAAATTGAGGCTCGTAAGTGGACAGACATGCACAATTAAATCCTGAGGCCTGAACATATGGTCAGTTGTCATTGTCGGCAAAGCCCTGACCATCACAACCCTAGACACAAAAATGAAACAGCAGCATTTTGGAGGTCATCTGCAGCTGATTTGGTCAGTCTGTGTTTACACTTCAGGTTTTTTCTGTTGAGTGAAGTTGTATGGTGCGTATGAGAATACCACCCAAGTTAATGCAAAAAAGTAATAACATCCTTATTAAATAGGGTTTAAATTCATTTTTGTCTAAAGGCCAAGCCTTACGTCCCAATGAAGTCCCACTTTGCATCTATGACTATCCCCTTTGCTGCACATGCTATTTTCTACACTTACAAAATGCTGGGGTATTTCAGTAAGCAGTTACACATCAGGACCCAATCCTGCATCCCTTCCTTACACATGAGAGCAATCACATTGAAATCATTGAGGGCTGCTTGATTGGACTCTTACTGTCTTGGTAAAAAATGTTGTCCTTTCTTATGAAGAGCACTCACATTACTAATATTGCAGTTACACTGAAATCAGTAATATGACACCAGTATAAAAGTGAAGTGACACAGAATGACTGAGAAGCCCTCTGCATGAGGCTCAGTTTGCACTCCTTGGACATTTGGCTTGTAGGAAGGAATGTATTTTCTGAGCTTTGCTGGGGCTTGAGGGGAAAAATGGTACAAGTGTGAACCAGGGGGTGTTTGAGGTTTTTTAACCATGCTAGTACTCCTCATGGAACTTGGTGACTGCTTAGATACCACAGCAGTGGGCATGGTACAAGAAAAATAGGATGGAATCAACAATTTGAATTAAAAAAATGGGATCCCATATACTGCTTTACGATTTCTTATGACCAAAATAACCTTTACAGTGGGGAAATAGTAAGACAAGGCTTGTTAAGTGATGGGTAAATATAAATGCCAGTAGGAAATTACTTAGAAAATACAATGGAAATATGCTGTAGGGACACATTTCACCCACCTATGGTGCTGAAAGACCCATGTACAATGACTCTCTGGTGTAGTTTTATTTTGAAAGTGGTAGATTAGGAAAGACCACGTGGAGGTATCATTTTGGGAGTAGACATCGTCAAGGAGCAGAAGGAAAGCCAGTAGATATGCACTCTTACACAGATCTATCAATCTTTGTATCTGTGCAGAGTAGCGACCCTGTCCGTGTCTTTCATTCTCTGATTAAGATCATGATTTCCATTCTGATGCACTGAACTAAACTGGGACTTTCACTCTCTATCACAACTGTTCTGCAAGCAGTCATGCTCTGCAATTATTTTCACTTCAAAGGCATATCTTCTATCCATTGTTTGTTTGTTTTGCTGGTTCAGTGCTGGTGGTGGATTTTACATGCTGGGGTTTGAATTTGTGTAAAAATGGCTGTTATTTTTCCTTAACGACTTTTAAATTGCTCCTCTTTGCTGTTTCATAACCACTGCTTTTGGATGCTGTTTGTTTCCATACATGAATTTTTTGTCAGCATTGTGTGTATGCTATTTTGTTACTGTTGTTTTTGTTCTATAGTGGCATTGATTTTTAGAAGAAAGAACAATGAAACAGTTGCTCTGAGGGGATAAACGCATATAAGGATTATATGGACTTTCCAAACAAATATAAGTGAAAACAGTGGTACTCAAATATTGTGCCTGCCAACTTTAATAGTTTACTGTATTACAGGTGATCTATTTAAAATGAAGGTATTCTTTCCAAGGATCAACATTTTGTTTTCAACCCTACCTCCTTTGTTGTTTAGGAGGTTAGCTACCTTATCATTTAACATACTGATTCTCTTTAAAGAATCATAACCACCTAATCTCATAAAAGAGTCACCTTTTGCAGTTAATCACAGCATATAGCAACTCAAGGTGCTGTATTTGGTTTTCCCTGATGTGTCTCAGAATACTTCAATAGGCAAACACCCCGATAGTCTAATTCCTTATCATTTTGTGCACTCTTTACTGTTACTGTAATATAAATATGCTTATGTTGTTGAAAACTGTATCAAAATTGTCTACCATGCTAGATGGCACAAGAACAAGCACTAGATACTTCAATGAATGTTTTGTGATAAGTGAAATGATGTTGTCATATGTATTTCATTTGTTCACTGCTTTCTGAAAAAAGAGCATCCAAACCATGCAGGACAAGATAGTCTTGTGAATGATTTGAAAGACATTTTAACACTTGCAGGTATTTACTGAAGTACTGTTGGAAATAATCCAACATTGGCAGGGAGACAGACTGGATAATCAATAGGGCTTTTCCATCCCGAAAGTCTCAGATTCTAATATGTTAGAAGCTGAAAGAAAGCATGGGAAAAATCACAGTTCTTGTTTGCTTATTGCACATTAAAAATGAATTGCTTCTTCCTCAAGTGAGAATGAAGAGGAGGCTCTCTTATGACTGTAGGACTGATTGTAAATACAGCATTAAAAAGAATGGCAGTAACAAACAATAATTCTTAGCACTTTACATGTTCCAATTGCATTGCCAACTTTAACCCACTCATGGACAAAAGACACTTTATAGATAATAAATAACTAGAGAAATGGACAGATGCTTTAAATTATTGTACATAATCTATTGGAGGAAACAAGTATATAGCTAAAGAAATGTGTTTTATACACCTATTTATCAGCTGATGAGAACCACAAAGGGTGATGTGATGCAAACTGCATGAAATAGTTCAAGCTCACATTTTCCCCTGTACACTGGCTTTCTAAACTCATTTATATGCCTGTATTATTATTGACATGCTGTTAGACAAAAATAACTGTAACTTAATATTAAATTATTATTCAATAAAAGACAAATATTATTGTTTAATAAAATGGTGTGGCATTAGATGTGTGTTCAGCTCTTTAACATTTCTTACTGTGGGGACTAAAAGTGTCAGGATAATGCTGACTTCCTTCCTCATGTCTTGTAAAAGTAAATTTGAGATCCCATGCAGCTAAGATATATGATAAATAGTAATGGTGGACATAAATATAGGTGAGAAAAATGTATTTAAATGTAACAATAAAAGGGTTATAAGCTATGGTACTCAGTACAGACAACATAATTGTATGTACAAGGGAAATGGCTGGAGAGTCTGCTAAGTTTCGGGCGGGGAGAATGGGAAATTGCATTGCAACAATGGAATGTCTGGGTTAGGGATTTTCCCTAACACAAAAATGGTGTGGGTCAGGCTGAGCTGCTTATTTTTTGTGGTGTAGGATATTTTGCTAACAAATTACTACATGTCTGATTCTATCTGAGAAAATGCCCACAGGAAGGTTGGGCAAAGCTCATTTTCAACTGTTTTACTGAATGTTTAAGTTTTAGTAACAGTCTTGCTTCAGAAGGCAGCTGCAATTGTGAATTTTCTTTCATACTTAGCGGCATTATCTTAGTATAATGAAGATTTCATGGGCATTAGTGACAGAAAGAAGTATAAGGAGAAGTGGTATTTTAAAGAAGAAATGTAATGAGTACTGCTTAGGGCGATACATTGTTTGGTTCTTTTTTTAAAGAAGGGGGCTGTGTTTTCACCTTCGTGCGAAGAGGATCAATATACCTAATGTGTTCTATATGCAAACCAACTGGGGAGCAAGATAAGTACATGCCTATCTTCAACCAAAGATACAGAGACAGGCAGTCACACTGGAAACAGTAGAGTGAGTCCTAATTTGGGATGATAATAAAAGAAAATACTTACAGAAAACCAAAACATCTGATTAGTGTTAAGAGTAAATATTCTTGTCTCTGCAATATAATCTGAAAACAGAACGCCAAAGTTTGCTCCTAACTATTCCCAGGAATTTCTGGAGTAACTCCACAGAAACTGGTGGAGTTACTTGAGCATAATTGAAAGCACAGTTTGAACTAATACATCTATATAGCCACAAGAAATACACTGCAGGCATGTCGTACAAAATATATACAAGTCATGAATTATGGCATCAAAGATGTACATTTTAACAAAGTACTACTTGGAGAGCTATAGCTAGCAACAGTGCATTACATTAAGCATCTTTTTTTTTAAACTGACTATATTATCTAAATTTGTACCAGTTGTCTGGCTCGTTGTTAGCATCAGCAAGGAAATTCTGATTCTATTAGAATGGTCCTTCAGTCATCTGCATGTGTCCATGTAATCCTGAACTTTGCTTTCATGCTATTTGTTCCTCCAGTCTCTGCACTTACTTGCACAATGGTATCCTGAAAATTTGCAGACTTATCACCCAGAAAATTAACTCTGAAAAGTTTGGGGATTGGGGTGTTGTGGGGGTTTTGTTTAACTCTCCCTGTAGCATCCACTGCTGACCCAGCAGTAAATTAAGAAAAACCTTTCTCTTTCTGTCTCTCCCTGAATTGCAGAATCTTCGGCCTCAGGAAAGTCGGACCATGTTCAGTGGCTCTGTCAGCATCCCATCTATCACCAAATCCCGCACAGAACCAGGGCGATCGATGAGCGCTAGTAGCGGGTTGGCAGCAAGTGAGTGTCTCCATCTTGCCACAAGCTCTGTGGAAAAACATAAGCTAATACTTGCTACACTTACTGCTGTGCTTGTTGAACAGGATTTTTGGAGTTGTTCTACAATGGCTCCTCTCTGTTCCCACTGAAGCGAATAGAAATGTTTTATCATTGGCTTCAATGAGAGCAATTTGACTAATGGTGAGCACTTTTGAAAATCCCACATAGTGTTTGCTGGTTTAAACAATATCTTGATGGTACTATTGTATCAGAATTAGTATAGTGTTCCTCAGTTCTATGACTTGACTATTACATAAGGGCTTTATCCTGCCTCTCATTGAAGTCAATGGCAAATCATCCATTCACCCCCAAAGTTTTGTTAGGGTTATTTTTAACTTTGTTGTTGTATGCATAAGAAGGCTCCAAGTAGTCAACTATAACAGCACTGGAAATTTGGCTGCTGACATGGACAATTAAATTTTACTCCCATCATCCCAGATATTTCAGGGTTCAGTGCATGAGCTCATCCACCATGCAATCCAGTGTAGGGAGGTAAGATTATGTAGAGGAAGGTTCTGTAGGAAAGCAAAACTAAACAAAGTAACAGCTAGCAAACTTCTTAGTGTCTTATATACACATCCATGATGCAATTTTATTCCCATACTTTTCAGGATCATCTGCACAGAATGGCAGTGCTTTGCGGCGAGAATTCTCTGGAGGGAGCTATGGAACCAAGCGTCAGCCTATCGCATCCCCATCAGATGGCTCACTGTCCTCTGGTGGTTTAGACCAAGGCAGTGATGTGCCAACGAGGGACTATGAACGAGAGGTGAGTAACAAGAAAGAAGGGAAGAAAACTGCAAACTGTGGGTATTTATAGGGCCCAAATTCTAGTGTCAGTTTTGGCGGTGTAAACCTGGAATAGCACTGCTTCAACAGAGCAGGGTTTGGCCCTGGGAAGCTTAGAAATCATTGTTCAAAAATAACATTTTCTATTGTTTGCCTTTTGAGATTTGCTGTTTTAGGATTTTGGTCAGATTATGTCAGCTTTAAACAACTGGATAGGTGTGCAGAAAAGGCATTAAGGTGGTATACTCAGCACCCTGGAATCAAGGTCTCATAAATGTAGTAGCCTGATAAAATAACTGCACATACTTGACCTTTTGCAGCTACAAGGGACAATACTCCTTTTGGTTTTTGGCAGTAGGAAAGCGTTAAGCCATAAAGCAGATGAGTCATGAAAAGACTCATTGGTTTTGTGTTCACTGAATGCCTAGAATTAATCAGTTAATATGTAACAATTCAAAAAATATTTGTTCTTCAGACAAGCTTTATATGCATTTCATAAAAAAATATTGAAAGGGAGATGAGATAAATCGTTTAATCTGTTACACCAATCATAAAACATGCCTTTTGCTAAGTCTCCAGGTGCATGTACAAATACAACCTCTCCAAGCCACCACCTCACTGCATCCCCTCTTCATGCTCTTCAGGCAGTCCTGAGTAAATAGATGAACCTAAAGATCAGACTAATAGAGAGGAAATTGCAATGTCGGAAGCCCTTCACAAGGAACACCATGCTACTGCTGGTTCAAACTGAAAATGGCTGCAAAAATGCCTCTGCATTGTTACACAGGGAAACATGCAGGCCCTGAAGTTCTCAGAGCTTCTGTAGCTCGCAATCAGCACTTTCAGTTGTAGATTAAAGTTAATTGCCAGCTCAGTCTGCAGGGTGGGCAGGTGCATTCTACACTAACTGAAGCTTCAACATGATCTCAAGAGTAGTCCATGCACAGTGCTTTACATTAGCATTCAATTGAAAGTTACAGAGGGACAAGTAACTGTGGCAGGTCTACATTAGAAAGAAGACTTCTAGAAACTCAGGTGTTTCCAGCCAACACAGCTATATGGGAGTCCAAGGGCAGCTGGGGGGTCCAGAAGCAATATAATATTGCAAACCTTACTGAGATGTATACCCATCACTTGACAATAACAATGGCAGATGCTTCTTCTGTGTATCATCACCATTTATGCCTTGTGTAAACTGGGTTTTAGACAACTCACTTGAATGCACAGAAAAGCAATTATTGAGCAAAAGAATGTTATTGGACAGAAAACACAAGGGGAAATGTGTGCAGACCTTTATAGCCACCCAACTGCGGGTCAAATATATGTCCCCTTCAGTCTGACTGATTTACTACTCCCGTTGTGTTATTGCTTATTGATGTTCTTCTGCATTTTTTGGGCTGCAGGATTCTGATTCTCCAAGGCATTCTACAGCTTCAAACAGTTCCAACCTAAGTAGTCCTCCTAGCCCAGTTTCTCCTCACAAGACCAAGAGTCTCTCCCTGGAGAGCTCTGACCACGTGAGTTGGGACTCATGAACTGCTTCAGCATTCAGATCCAACATCACTACGGCTTATCTCCATGATTCCCCCTTCACTCAACACAATTCTCACTCTCATCACCCTTACAACTCCCTCTGAAAATGGTCTGAGGGGAAGGGAGGGAAGAAGATAAAAGGTTTGCCTTCTCTAGTGCTACTCAGCGCTGCCTTGGCCTCCCCAGATTTAGCACCGGCAAACAAGCAAATCTAGGGTGTTGGTAAGCAACAGATGCAGTAGATTTGTATTAATACTGGCTTCATTTCACATGGTTACAGCTGCTTTCATTATTAGAGAGATATTTACCCCACCCCAACTTGAAAAAAAGTAGCTTAAATAGACCAGAACAGTATCAATAAAAGGACAAATCAGATGGATTTTGTTTCCATACAAGATATCCATACTAATTATCTTGAACAAGAGTAGCACAGAGACCTGGTCCTGGTGGGGAGCAATCAGTCCGCCAGAGGCACATGAAAGCTTTCAGCTAGCCGCTATATTTGAATGTCAATCTGATTGTTGCCAGCAAATCTTTATGAAAACGATGCATATTTTACTACAGTACAGAGTATAAATAAATACGCAAATCTAGGAGTTAAATACTTATGTATATAGTCAAGGAGAAAAAGGAGCATCATGTTTGCAGAAGATGGATGCCTATTTAAGAGAACCTTTAATTTAAAAAGATCTGTGTTGTTCCCAGTTTCATGCTAAATAACACACACATTGGAGACCTGGCATAGATTATATATATATATATATATATATATATATATATATATATAATCTATCTCCACACAGGAGCAGGAATGTTCTCATTGGGTAGCACTGAGCAGTTCTAGGAGAAATCCCCCACAGTGTGTTCAGTGACCTTATCAGTAGCAGAATTAAAGCTCTAATCATTTTGAAGATGCTGATGCCTGTCATCTGCAAGAACATTGATTTGAAAATGAACCACTCCCGCATGTACAACAAAGCAACATTCAACCATGTTGTCATCATGGTTTCCAGTGGGGTGGGCACAAGTTGTGCACCTTGACCCCCTGGGAGCTGATGGATCTGGGCTGGATACAGTATACGCCCTCAGGCAAACACTGGTATAGCGCAGAAGAAATTGTAAGGGATACCATTTCTCAAGGTCAGTGACTAACCTGGTTTAATGATGGAGGAATTGGTCTTCCAAGCCTTCCTGGGCATATGTTGATTATCAAATGGTAGCATACACTCTACATCAGTGTCAAATGTGAGTCCTGTTAGCCCAAAAAGAGCCTCTGTTGAATATGTTGTTGCTGTAGCATAATGAAGAACCTTGAAGATGCTGACCTAATACTGTTTATGCTGCAGGAGTTTGACACCTGGTAGCCCAAAGCTGCCATACTTATGAGGTTAGTGATTTCCCTTCCCTGCTTTTTGGACTGTGGTTTCAATTTTTTTCTATACAATACCCTGCTGTTTGGTTCCAAAAGAGATGCAGGTTGCAGAAGAGAAAGCATACCATCAGAGGAGACAGATTCAGCTGAAGATGCAAGTCTATCTTTCAGTAAAGAGCCTAATATTTAAATCAAGGAAATGAAAAGGAGGCAAGATAAAAAGCAAATAGATGTCAAGCAGGAAAACCGTCCATTCCCTTCTCCAATGTGAGTGTCCCTTCTCAGTGGGATCATTGCTAGCTTTATGCCATGACCCCGCTCAAGCATATAAAGGGCTTTTTGTATTTAGAAAGCTGGTTTTCCTATGATCTGGAATTTTTTTATGGCTCCTCTCAAATCATTCCAAGAGCTTACACTCAGCAATGTAACATGTTTCGTTCACATTACTAGATGCTGAAATGAGTGGAAATTTTCCAGGTTCCCTTCACTGAAGGTAATTATGGTTAAGTTTAAGCAGAGTGCAGATGAATTAGGTTAATGTAAAGGCACGGCCAAAACACAATTGAGACACAGATCATTGCCTTTGCCGTGTAGCCATGCAGGGTCTCCTAGGTGCTAGTTCTGCTTTATTCTGCTGTGAGTGGATTGTCCACATACAAACTTGTCATTCAAAGTTGTTGGTTGCTTCATTGGTTTTTTGAGATGGGGGAATTCAAACATTTCTATAAGTATTAGGTCAAAATCTTGCCTGTCCTGTTTGGTATCATGTTGGTGCCATGTGTTTCATTGTCACAAATAAACGGCGTTGAATAGTAAAATCTCTGTCAAATAGGAAACACTTAAGAGTCACTTCCCACCATGGTAGCTTATTATGTTTTTGAGGGACACACATAGATATGTCACAGGGAGTGGCATTATTTACAGCCCATGGTCAACTTTTTTCTTAAAAGCAAGCTATATATTGCTCCATATGCACCAAAGGCTTTCCTTCCTACAATTGCCTTCTTCCCCTTCTGGTGCAGCCCACCAGCTCCACGTGTTTCAGTGTTGCAGACTAATTTTGTATTTACTGTATGCTGTACTTAAATGTTAATCCTACTTTGATGTTAACCTGGTAAAGGGGAGATTTGAGGCTGCAAAAACTCTGTGTGATAGTTTTACATGGGAAGGTCCGTTTATATGGAATCTAACCATGTATTCCTTTTGCTTCATCTCTGCTCCATTTGAAAAGTGGAACCAAAGAACCAAGATATTTATGTAGCTTACTTTTAATCTAACCCTAAACAAACCAGTACCTTTGCTCACCCTTATGGTGAATATGAACCTGTTATCACAAATATACATGTTCAGATGGAGCATTGATTTGTCACTTTACACAACTGACTTTCAGAAGGTCAGACCCATCCTGTGAGGCCTAGTCTGTTAAATACAAAACCTTTGTTGTCCCCATAGCCCTTAGCAGTGTCCTTTTCAAGATGACTATATTTGGTCTGATATTGCATATTTTACACTCATCCATGCCTGTTAAAAAGAGGAATAAACAGCAATTGTTCTCTCAGTTGAAAAGCAAATGTCCACGTAAGTTCTCTGAAAGGAAAAAGCATTATAGGAATTAGATAGTTCTATAAAGAATCCCTTCTGATGGATCCATTCAAGTGTAGGCCACCATGAAATCTTTTTGTTGTTGTGAACATGTGTTACAAAACATGGGTGTTGCAGGTGTGCTTCTAAAATTCTTATTGTGATAAAAAAAATCTTGATCATTTGAACTGTAAGACTCTTGTCTGACACCTCAGAGGCAGTTGGCTTGTAAGGTTTGGTGTTTGCCACTAGGCATTGTTTAAAGTTTCCAGTTATATATGGTTCCATTTATCCAGGCAATGTATAATCTCCCATTGAATTTTGACTAATATTATAGCATATGTTCTGTGTACACTATATATATATTTTTTGCTGAGACTGAAACATTCTTCACTTATCAATCAGAACATACTCTGCTAAGCAAATGCTTTTGCTTCAATCACTGAAAATAGATTTAAGCACGTCCTTGAGGACCATAGATTCCAGAATAAAAAAGGTACAGGAAATCAATTTAAGATTCCTCCCAGCTCCGCCCCCCCCCCCCCCAAAAAACCCCACACTTACTTTCCACCATTCATAATTCCAAACCAATCTTTAGCACTTTGTCTGTTTCACATATCACCTGTAAAACCCATTGCATTTGCTAGTTTTAAAATATAGTTCTATCATCACTTAGGCATCTTAGCATCTTTTCTTTCCATCTTAGTCTCTTACTAGCTCACTTATTTGTTATAAATGTGGGTTTTTATTATTCAGTAGTTTTGCAGTTCTGACTTGTGCTTTTGAGAGCAATAATCTTAATTTTGATAGTTACAAATAACACTTGTTGCATTTCCAGGTACATGGTTTATGAAACAACATAGCAGGGGGATGTAGCATTTTCTGCGTACAAAAGCAGAGATAAGTATACCTTCCCCACTACATTAACTAAACCTACCACCTGGAGCTTAAGCAAAACACTCTTTGAACAGTATCAATCAGATTTCCAGAATGATCTACTGTAATCAGAAGAATTTCTGATGAATATGTAGAACCCTATGCAGATACAAAATTGGTATTGGCAACTGCAAAAATGATTTGACACTATCTACATCCATGAATGTGTATACCTGCAGTTACAAAGCAGATAATTGCAGATTTGCAGCACTCCACAAATGTGTGCACCCTGATCATGTAACTTTTGTACATCAAGGAGCTTTAGTGGGCCAAGCTGAAAAGAAAGCAGGCCCAGACTGAGAATGATAGATAACACAAGAGTTCCTAAACATGTCTATGCTGTAGGAAGCATTTTTTTTAAACCATGATCATAAAATTTAAAAGTAGTTCACCACTCTGTGATTCACTTGGGTAGCAGAGGGCTCATGTACCACTTAAGCCTTATCCTGTAGACTTAGTGCTAATCTGCTATGCAGGAGTTAATTCCGTGCAAGAGTCTGGTACAGACTCTTTGTGCTGATATGAATCTCACTACAGGCACGACTTAGCACTAAATGAAATGGACTTGTGTTCTAAACCCTATTTGGGAAAAAGGCCCCAAAGAGCCAATCTGCTGAAGATTTTTCATCCCCAAGATCTTATGCAGTGAGGCAATTCCACAGCTTGTTTCTTGTTTGTTTCTTTCTAGCCACAAGGTTTTTTTAAAGCCCAACTTCATTCATGGGGAAGAAGTCCACAAAAAAACCCACGCTTGATATTTCAAAGCAATTATACCTGCTTTTTTATGTATGACAGTTTCATATCATTTTTTTAAATATTTTTAGGTTTTTTCATTGTAATATTATTGTACAGTTTTGCATGACATAGATGTAATCACTTTTTGTTTTAGAGTATAAAAGCTGACAAGTGTGTGTGGGGGGAAAAACTTTGCTTTTTGCCTCTTCTCAACTCTATTTTATTTTGTTTTATGCCCTCACTGTGGTAGGGGACATTGTAAGAGATTTTCTGCCACAGAATGATGTAGATTCTTTTGCACAGAAATATTTAAGGTGGAACAGTCAACAATGTAATAAATGACTTGACACCAATATTTTATGTTGGAAATACACATATTAACCTACTTTGATGTATTGCAATAAAAACAGGGACCTGTTAGAAATTCAGATGTTTTGTTGTTTTTCCCCATTCCCTCCCTCTGTTAATCTTTTGGAAGAGGGAATGGAAAGGGGAGGAATCTTGTGAATAACTATCCAGTAAACCCACCCAAGACAAAGTTATAGTGACAAACACAGATGATACTCCCAGCCTTCTTTAGACATGCACCACTGATAAAAGTTGAATTCTGATGGTCACTTCCATATTTGAATGGCATCAACTACATAGCTCCCCTGTGTTCTATGATTAGTTCAGTGACTTCCACTATAAATACTGATGAAAACATGGCCATTTAGTCATGAACTTCCTTCTGTGGCCCTCTTGCTTTTCTGGTGAGAGGTCCTGGTACCTGCTGCCCTATTATAATGGGGAAAAGTTCTATTTTTCTGATCTGCTTGCACCTTGGGGGCATTTGCCCCTTCTAGATCTTCATCTCAAAAGAAGCTGCAATTTAAAACATACGGCCCTAAGTTGGTCTGTTAGTGGCGGTCTTTCACGATGTAGCTAACTTGGCATTTTGCCCTCAAGGAAAGTGTGTTTGTTTTCCTTTTATTACCCTGTCCTTAGTGAAGATGCTGGACTTGAGTGTTAACCTAAGAGATTGGCTCTAGTCACCAACCTGCACTGGAAAGAACAAAATACTTGTATTCCTATCTTGACAGAAGCCTCAGAGTCCTCTTTAGTATATGTGCAACATACCTCAGGTGGCACATGGCCAGGATTCATCACCAAATTGGTCCACTAAGACCATTAGTTGGCCTGGCACAACACTAATATGGAGAATATGAAATACAAATCAGTGTCCCCTGGAGAAGTCCAGAGATGCCTGCACAGTAGACTAAACCTTCATAGAAATGTAGGGAAGAAAGGAATCTTGAAATTCATCAAGTCCAGGGGCCTGTGTGGAGACATAAAACCATGTAAACCTAAACCATCCCTGATAAGTGTTTGTCTAGCCTGTTCTTAACCTCTGACAATAAGCTTTAGTTGTTGCTTGTAGAATTCTCATTCCAGAAATGTTTTTTTTCCCTAATATCTAACCTAAGTATCCCTTACTGCAAATTAAGCCTTTGCTTCCTGTCCTATTTTCAGTGGACACAGACAATTCAACACTGTCTTTGTTATAACAGTGCTTTAACAAAACACTAGAAGTGGAAAGGACCACAAGAGGACATCAAATCCAGTCCCCTGCTCTCACAGCAGGACCAAGCACCAGCTATATCATCCCTGACAGCTGTTTGTCTGACTAACCTGCTCTTAAATAGCTGTAATGCAGAAGATTCCACAAGCTTGCTAGGCAATTTATTCCAGTGTTTAACCACCCTGACAAGTTTTCCCTAATGTCCAGCCTAAACCTACCTTGCTGCAATTTAAGCCCATTGCTTCTTGTCCAATTGTGAGAGGTTAAGGAAAATAATTTTTGTCCGTATTTGTAACACCCTTTTAGATACTTGAAAGCTGCTAGCCTTCTCTGTCTTCTCTTTTTCAACCCAAAAAACCCCTATTCTTTCAGTCTGCCCTCAGGAGGTCATTTCTTCTAGACCTTTAATCATTTTTGTTAATCTTCTCAAACCTTCTCCACATCTTCCTTAAAATGTGGTTCACAGAACTGGATACAATATTGCAGTTGAAGCCTAATCAGCACGGAGTAGAGTAGAATAATGTGGTCTTGCTCACAACACTCCTTTTAATACATCCCAGAATGAGGTTCCTTCCCCCCCCCCCCCCACCCCCAACAGTGCCATACTGTCGACATGTATATACTGGTTACAAGACAGGAAACAAAAGATAGGAATAAATAGTGGGTTTTCAGAATGGAGAGCGGGGTGCCCCACAGGGGTCTGTACTGGAACCAGTTCTATTCAACATTCGCATGATCTGGAGAATGAGGTAAACGCTAAGGTGGAAAAATTTGCAAAGGATACAAAACTGCTCAATACTCTTAAATCTAAAGCAGACTGAAGAACTTCAAAAGGACCTCACAAAACTAGGTGACTGGACAACAAAATGGCAGATTAAAAATCATGTTGCTAAATGCAAAATAATGCATATTGGAAAACAGTCCCAACTATCTATATAAAATGATGGGGACTAAATTAGCTATTGCCACTTGAGAGATCTTGGAGTCATTGTGGATAGTCTCTATTGCTTTTTTGAGCTAAGACACAGAATATCTTATTGCCTCTATATAAATCCATGGTATGCCCACATCTCGAATATTGCACGCAGATGTGATCTCAAATAAGATCTACATTGGATGAAGTTCAAATTAAGGAAAATTTGTTCTCTTTGCACAAGAACTAGAGGTCACCAAATTAAATAAATAGTCAGCAGGTTTAAAGCAAAAAGGAAGTGCTTCTTCATGCAACATATAGTCCGACCTGTGGAACTCTTTGCCAGACGACATTGTGAAGACCAGGACTTTAATAGGTTTCGAAAAAGAACTAGATGAATTCATGGAGGATAGCTCCATCTATGGCTATTAGCCAGGAGGGGTAGGAATGGTGTCCCTATCTTCTGTCAGGAATGGGTTACAGATCATTTAATGATTACCAGTTCTGTTCATTCCCTTTAGGGCACCTGCCATTGGCCACTGCCAGAAGATAGGATACTGAACTAGATGGACCTTTGGTCTGACCCCATATGGCCATTCTTATGAATATATCCTCCAAAGCACTTGCAACTCCTCCCAGCTTAGTGATATGTGCAAATTTTATAAGTGTACTCTTTATGCGATTATCTAAATCTTCCAGCATGACTGAACCATTGATAACTGCTCTCGGAGTAGTTATGCACCCACCTGATAGTAGCCCCATATAAACTGTATTTCTCTAGTTTCCTGATAAGATCATGTGAGACTATCAAATACTCTATTAAAACCTAGGCATACCACATCTACTGCTTCCTTCTTATCTACAAGGCTTGTTATCCTATCAGGTTGGTTTGACATTTGTTCTTTAAAAATCCATGCTGTTACTTATCACCTTATCTTCCAGATGTTTGCAGATTGATTCCTTAATTATTTGCTCCATTTTCTTCCATAGCACAGAAGAGAGGCTGATTGGTCTGTAGTTTCCTGGGTTGTCCTTATTTCTCTCCTCATAGATGGGCTCTATATTTGTCCTTTTCCAGTCTTTTGGAATATCACCTGTCTTCCAGACCTTTCAAAAATGATGATTGATGGCTGATACCACAATCAACTCCTTGGCTGTGTCTAGACTGGCAAGTTTTTCCGCAAAATCATCTGCTTTTGCGGAAAAACTTGCCAGCTGTCTACACTGGCCGCTTGAATTTCAGGAAAAGCACTGACGATCTCATGTAAGATTGTCAGTGCTTTTCCGGAAATACTATGCTGCTCCCGTTCAGGCAAAAGTCTTTTTCCGAAAGACTTTTGCGCAAAAGGGCCAGTGTAGACAGCACAGTACTGTTTTCCGCAAAAAAGCCCCGATTGCAAAAATGGCGATCGGGGCTTTTTTTTGCAGAAAAGCACATCTAGATTGGCAGGATGCTTTTCCGCAAAAGCACTTTTTGCGGAAAAGCAGCCTGCCAATCTAGACGTGCTTTTCCAAAAATGCTTTTAACAGAAAAGTTTTCCATTAAAAGCATTTTTGGAAAATCATGCCAAGGTAGACATAGCCCTTGAGTATTCTAGGATGCATTTCATCAGACCCTGGTGACTTGAAGACATCTACCTTTTCTAACAATGAGTAAGTCCTATGGCACCTTAGAGACTAACAAAAATATAGTATGAGCTTTCATGGGTAAAAACCCACTTCCTCAGATGAGCTGAAGTAGAAATAATAGAACCAAGATATTTATAATGGGTGGGGGGGGGGGTGACAGGAAGAGAGAGAGAGAACACGAACTGTCAATTCTTTTTTACCCGTTATAAATACCTTGGTTCTGTTATTTCCATTCCAACTATCTGATGAGTTGGTTTTACCCTCAGAAGCTTATGATACTATATATGTTAGTCTAACTATAAAAAACAATGAGTAGTCCTGTGACATCTTAAGAGACTAGCACAGCTACCCCTCTGAGACTTAACTTTTCTAAGTAATTTTTACTTGTTCTTTACCTGTTTTAACTTATGAACAATTTTCACTGACATGACATCTTACCATGCCACTCTTCTCAAAACTAACCAAGCCTAAGTTTAAATCTTTACTTCTTGGTCAGGCTTTTATCTACATCTTTCCTAAAGTGTGGCACGTAGAACTGGATGCAGTCTTTCAAGAAAGGTCTCCCCAATGCTAAGTGGGACAGTTATCTCCTATGGCCTACATACAACATTCCTAATAATATACTCCAGGGCTGTGTCTACATTGGCATGATCTTGCGCTAAAGTGTTTGTGCAAGAGAGCGTCTACACAGGCATGTGCCTTTGCATAAGAGCATCTGTGCCAGTGTAGACGTTCTCTTGCGCAAGAAAGCGCCGATGGCCATTTTAACCATCAGGCTTTCTTGCGCAAGAAATTCATGTCTGTCTACACTGGCCTCTTGCGCAAGAACAGTTGCGCAAGAGGACTTATTCCTGAGTGGGAGCATTATAGTTCTTGCGCAAGAAGCACTGATTTCATACATTAGAACATCAGTGTTCTTGCGCAAGAACTCCCCGCCAGTGTAGATAGGCAGCATGTTTTTGCACAAAAGAAGCCGTTTTGGCGCAAGATCACACCAATGTAGACACAGCCCAGGATATTCTGCCTATCACTGACTCCTATGCAATCTGTGGTCCACTTTAATAACCCTTGGTCCTTTCAGCATTAGCACTGGCTAATGAGTTATTCCCCACATAGTAGTGGCACATTGAATTTTTCCTTCCTAACCAGTAGTATAGTATACTTGTCTTTACTGAATTTCACAACTGAGCCCTGGCATTAATACTTTAATCAGAATCACTGGGCCCATTGTGCCACTTCATAACCTGTCTGGGTTTGATCCTGCAGGCTGACTTCACATCTCAGTCCTGGGGAAGCCCTGCAATTTTACTACTGCTCTAAATGCAACAATTGCAGAATTCCCTCAGCACTAACACATACCCTCAAGTCTTCACTCTTGAGTTATGGCACTATCTGAAGGAGCTACTTTTCCCAATGCACTGGCACAAATTATAGGAGACACAGAGCTTGCCTTTCCTCCCCCACAGCTGTGACTGTTGCAGGGTGAGAGCTACACAGGTTCAAAGGAGCCAAGCAATGGACATGCAAGAAGAACAGCATTGTGCTTGGACTTCATGCTAGCTCTTTGGCACTGCAGCACTGGGGAACCCCCTGCTACTCAGCACTGATGTAAATGGGTTGAGGCAATGATGGCTGTCATCACAACAGATTGATGGCATCAGAAGGCCAGCCTTTTTGGAAAGGCCTGTTTGGGGGTGGGTTGGCCTTCACTCTCATTCCCGAAAGCTGTCTTTAAAGGGAAAAGCAAATCTCAACCATCTCAAGTTCATAGTAAAGAAATAGTGGTGCTATGTCCTGGAGAAGAGGGTTTCAGAGATTGCAAACTGTCTGCTCAAGTGAAGACGCCATCACATCTTTTACCTAATTCCCACTAGTTAAACTTCAGCACCAATCCAAATTCCAACTCAGTCTAAAAAAAAAAATCCTGGACTTTCTTCACACCAGGGGTTGATGTCAGGGCACCAGGCCTATTCCTGAACCATGTCCAGCATGTACGATAGTAAGGCATAAACACTAGGTCAACCCTTATATATTTTTTCCAGTGTAACATGCTACAAAAGCTTCAAGATACACAATTCCATAATGGCACTGTGGAACTCGAGTAATTAAAGCCTCCTTTTGGGCCTATATATGAGGCCAAAAGTGCTAGAGCATGAGCTCTGATCATCACTCCTCCAAAGCAAGCCATGTTTCACCTTCTACTGGCAATTATCCTCAAAGTGAAGCCTGCATTCTCTATCAAACCCACTGACCTTCTCCTAAGTTAGGTATCCCACAGGAGATACTGCCTTTGCTTTAAATTGGACATGAGCACCTCCAACATTGCCTGTAGGAACAGACAATAGGTCCCTAATTAGAGTCCAGTACAAGAATCTGATCAAACTCTCCATTCTAAATGCTATTTACCAGTACACTAAAAGCCCACCTTTAACCAAGTGATTACTTTTGAGCAAATTCACTGCAGAAACTGAATGCATTAGCTTTGCTGTAAACATTCTGCTCTACAAGGGCACCTGTTTCTAGTTCCTTGTCAGCTTTTTATACTTTTTTAATGCTAAACAACCAACATTAACTATTTCACTTCTGATTTTAGCAGTGCCAGGTCTAGCCTTCCATGAGCATTAAAGCGTTCAGTAATTAGAAATTCTCCTCCTCCCTGTACATTACTATCTACTAGTGACATTTCAGCCAACTAGAAGGATAGTTCTAACATTAGTAAATTCAGATAGTCAAGAAGAGAGATTTGAGGGTAAAGGGCACAGAAGACTATGGTAGGAAAGTTTGTTCTGTACACAGGACTGCCGCCATCAGTGCGTAAATAAAAAAATACTGCATTTACAGAGTCAGGGTAAAAGCCAGCCATTTATTTAGCAGTATTCAGGAGCTAATCAGTGTTGGGCCATATACAGGAAGATGATTGCATTGGCCAGTAGACAATAGTAAGATTTACACTTTTCTAGTATGTCCTCTAACTCACTGGGTTTTAAAAGTAAGTAGGCTATAGCTTTCATGTGAAGCTATTTCCACATTTTATCCATGAGCTTGGGGGGAAAAAAAGATAACATTAGACACATAGGAATTTAATTCCTACAGACTTTTTTTTTTTACAATCTGCAGGATAGATCAACTTTGTACACTTATCAGATTGCAGAAGGCTAGGTAAGTGCAAAATGGAGGCACTAGGCATATTCCATCTACATGTTTACCTATTCTTTGTGTAGTACCTTTGTTATGCAAGTCTGTTTTTCAGCTGAGTTTATTAAAAGTGTAAAATACTTATGCACCCATTGCCTTTTCCCATCCTGTGCAGATCCTGAACTAGCTCTCTCTCAGCTGTTCAGTTTGTGTTGAGTGTACTCCATTTGATGATGAGAGGAAGTAATTCCCATTCAGCACCTCAGTACCATCCAGACACAATAGAACCGCACTATTGGCTTTAGCTGAAACTTTAATGAAAGGGGAAGTTTTTTCCTTCATCTGTTTTGGGAGGAAGGATGAATGTGTTTACTCCAAGAGGCTGAAGGTGACATTCAAATCAATTACCAGGCTATAGAGACTGCATCAAGCACTGGTAAAAATGGTTCTTTTGCAAAATGACATTGCCCTTCCAGAAGAGAATGGGAAAAATACTAGATGAAGTTCTGACCCTTCTTCCTACTGTTAAAAAGTCGCTCACTGCAAATTACCATTTTGCTATTCTTTTACCATGGTCACGGGAAGCAGAAGGAAACAAGTAACTGCAGGCAGGAGCCCTCTGCACAAGCACTTTTTTATTGAAATCAGTAAATCACACAGAGACAAGAAATGTACAAAACCCTTCACAAGTTTGCTAGACTGACTCAATTTTTTAAAACTGTGCGTTTGGCTATAAACAGGAAGTACACATTTCAGCAAAAGCTTGAAATGCCCGTAAGAGATACCAGAGAACATTTTCCCCTTCCCTCAAATTCTGCATTGGAGAGTACAGACAAGGCGGCAAAGACTAGTTTCTTTGCAGGGACTTTTAACGAGCCAAGAACTGATGGCCAAAGTCTTGACATAAGAACTGATATGTATCAGCTAGGAGGATTGCTCACTATTTTTATACATTCAACTTAAAATTAAAAAGACAACTGACTGAGCACATGGATATGTTTAAACACAAATTTTGGCACTGCTTGTATCAGATTTTAGTTCTTTGCTTCCTAGTTTTAGCTTGCAAGCCAAAGACAGAAAGAGGCACAAGCCAAAAAAAATTCATCTTGTGTATACATCTTACACTATATTCCTTGTAAGTCAAATCCACGCTTCTCCCAATGCCACCATTCATCTTACAAAACAGGGGTCTGTTGTAGGTTACCAAGTATTCTAGTCTATAATTCACAGTATGAAAACCATTCAAATTCCACTTTAGCAAAAAAAAAAAAAAAAAAAAATTGGTTGGGGAATCTTTTAAATGATTTTCAGAGAATTATAGAAGGTTTCAATGCAAACTAATCCTGATTTTGTTCTCTCCCCCACACCCAACACTTTATAAAAATAAACCACAGTATGTAGCCACCATCAATGTTAAAAATGCACAAGAGACAGCTGGCTGGTGCCTTGAACAGCGCAGAACACCACATCAGACTAAACCCCACCAACCTTAGAGGACAATTCCTGTAAGCCATGGGATCTAAATGGCAGAATGTAGGACAGACGCTGTGTTAAAGAAAGACTCTGTCTTGTGAAACAAACATTGAACTCCGTGCTCACAGGCTGCTATATCTCAAAATGAGACTATGGAGACATGACAGATTATGTTGCTCTTTGCTAGATACAGTATGACTGGGCCTTAAGAATGAGACAAATTGTTAGTTTATCTTCACTACTGCTCCAGCTCTTGTTTCTTGGCCCTCTTGCTCCAATATTTGCTATAGGCCTCCTGGAACATGTTTTTGCAGGGGATTTTGGCCTTCAGTTTGGCACAGATGAGGAAAGAGCCCCCCATCTTCCGGTGGAGAGAATAAGTCTCCTCTGGGGGAGGGACAAGTCGGTGTCTCAGCATGACCGGGATCAAACCATGGATCTTTTCCGTGGTGCTCTGGGCGCCGAAGTCAAATGGCTCCTCAGACGCAAAAGCCTCTCCCAGGATGAGAACAGCATTTAAGTGGGCATTTTCCATTTCCTGCCCGAAAACAAAGAGGAGTCAATCCAGCAGCTGCAGTTTTTAATGTGCAGAGGAAAAGACCAGGGGCTGGCACTCAGCAGTTCACAAAGGAAAGGTAGTACCCATGCCAGAGGCAAAGTCTAGTCTCCAGCACTGAGACCAGGAGAAACTCGAGAGTGATTCACCTGCAGCTGTATTAATGGCTAAAGATCTCTTGTAAGGCAAAGTTACAAGATCACAAGAGACTATGGAACATGCAGGATTTAGCTGGGATAATGGGAGGAATGCAGAATTGTGCATTAATGACAGGTACATATATGTCCTGGAGAAGGGATACAGATTCTTACTCTGCCCTTGGATATTTGTGCAGGGCTCTCAAAGCCCATGCTGCCCAGATATATAAAACAAAGGTGGCTTTTCTTAAGCAAAGACAGTGAAGGGAGAAGCTTGGATAAAATACATCTTGGCTACAGCCAATGTTATAGTTTTCCCCATATCTAGATCTATTTTGAGGCGCAGCATACTCAGCTGTGTGTCAGAAATCCTGTATCTCTCTCCCACTGCCAACCCCAAGAGTGCCACTTGCATGGATTGTCTCTAGCTTTTCCCTACTACAGGGTCACAAAACAGAGCCAAGACACCTACAGAGCTCTGACAGCAATCAGAGGATTCCATTCCATACCTTGATTTCATAGCCAGTAAGGAATTTCATTTCTATCGACTTCCTCAAAACTGTCTCTCTGTCCTGATCTGCAGCCGCCTTTATTACCTGAATAGGAAGAACATCATCAGGAAGGCTTCAAACAAGGAGACAAGAGACTTGCATCCAACACACCTTTATGCTACTAAGCAATTACAACACTAGCATTTGCTATCAAGCAGTCTGATTAAGTTCATGCTCCTCCTTGCCCCTCTCCCTATATGCTTTGTGGATTGCATGACACCAATCTGGAAGATGACAAGTTTCAGAATTATTTTCATAAATGCATCTGTTGCAAAAGCCTAACAGGACTGGACTCAATGGCCCAGAAAACATGGAGTCCTGCTACCTGTGGCACTCTAGAACCAAACCTTGCTCGGCAGCTTTAGGAGAGAAGACTAAATAGCTGGTATTTGCCATATTTTATGAAGTACAGAATTCAGTGCTCTGATAAAGGAATCAACACAATTAAAGTGGCTTAGTGATTATTAATTGGCTTTGTTAAACAATTTATAAGCAGGCTGAAGTTACAGGAGATGAGCAGAGTATGAAATGCTCCAAGTCCATCGCTCATATCACTAAATTCTGATATGATACATATATTAAAACAAGCACTTCTGCTCACATCTCCCAGGGAACGATATTTCAATTCACTGCATGCAACTGTGTACATGTTGAGAATTCACTGAAAGGGACTGGAACTTCAGGAGAGAAGCCACTGTGGCAGCCAAGTCCTTATTACATAGCAGGACAGCAGCTCATCTGAAGGCATACTTACTAGTCTGCAGTAGCGATCTGCAGGTGCCTTATGCCCCAAGCTGGGGAGAGATGACCCAAATAAAGAGACTAAGGGTGCATCTACACGGCACACTAAGCTCAAAATAAGATACTCAATTTGCGCTATGTAAATTGTATCTTATTTCAGAATCGCTTATTTTGAAATTTGGAGTGTTTACATAGTGCCAAATTTTGAAACACCACACTGTTTTGAGACATCCCTTACACCTCATGGAATGAAGATTACAGGGTGCCAAAAAAGCACTCCTGTTATTCCGAAAAATATTTCAAAACAGGCAGTTTGTTGAGATGCAGGATAGCTATTTTGGGATATATCCAGTATCCTGAAATAGCAGCACAACGCAGACATACCCTAGAGCAGTGGTCCCCAACCTTTCAGAGCTGCCGGGCATCCGGGGGCAGGGGCGGGGCCGCTCATGCGCTGCATGTCCAGGGCGGGGCTGCCCATACGCCCTGCGCTGGCACCATGCATGTGCCGTGTGCCCAGGGCAGGGGCCACCAATGCGCCACATGCCCGGGGCCGGCATCACCCATGTGCTGCGCACCGGGGGCAGGGCCAGCCCAGATGATTCAGCGGGCACCATGGTGCCCATGGGCACCGCGTTGGGGACCCCTAGAGTGCAAGGAGCACAAAGTAATGGGGAAGGAGGTATTATTTTCTCTGAGACATGTAAGGCCAAATTCCACTCAAGGAGACCCCAGGTCAAGAGTTAGACCTTTATGAAGCAGCTGCCTCAGATATCCTGGTCTGTGATGTAAACTTACAACAGGATAACTGAAATAATGACAGGCTTGCAAGGGACACAGATGAATCTAAGAAGGGGACAAAGTTGTGGTCTAATCTCTTTCAATACGCCCCAGTTTGGACTTCCTCCTATGTCTGAGAGCAGATTCAGTTGCAAACAGAAGTGTGCCTCAAACATGCACGATCTTGAGATCTGACAGAGCCAAGAGTTAAGCAGGGCAGTGAGAGTGACACTATTCTCCCTACCACACCACGTCAGCATGTGCAATTGGGAGTTCTCACCTCAATGTAGAGATCAGTGAAATCCTCATCAAACCCACGTGTTGCACCGAAGTCCAGCAGGGCCACCTGAATATGAATAAACCCCTCTGTATTACAATAGAAACCACTGCAAAGAGAGGATAGCCTGGCATGGGAAGCATATGACAGTGGTTTCGTTTAGCTCAATTATTATAAATCAACTGAGATTGGAAGTTCTTCTAAAGCAGGGGTGGGGAACCTAAGGCCCAGGGGCTCAAAGCTCCCACCAGCATTGGGGAGCCCACACTGGTGCTCCCCCCCACCCGCAATCAGGCTAGAGCGCACACAACCTACTAGCCAGGGCCTCTACAGGCTATGGTCCATGTGGGGGAGTGTCTTTCTCCTTCTCATTTGGGGGCCACATCAGTGAGTGGTTTTTTTTTTCTTTTTTTCTTCTCACACTTGTGTGCAGCCTCCGACCCAAAAAAGGTTCCCCACCCCCCCATTCTAAAGCATCTGAAACTTCCACTTCATTCCCTCCTTACTGGCTATGACTGGCAACATTAAACCCAGTAACATACATCACAGCATGTTAGAGTCATTGCTAGGCACATACATACATTCAGAAAGCAGAAGAGGCAGGACTTATCGTTATACCATTGTATCTGCTGGGTTTGTAGCTCCCACACTACGGGTTCTGCTCTGGAGCACAACAGAAGAGAACCTTGCTTCCAACATTTTAAAATGTGGAATTCAGCCAGTCCAACTTTTCCTGGACAGCTCCTAGTACCCATACCATTTCCAAGCCTACCTGACAAGGGCACAAATAGATGCAGCAGTCAAATCCAGGAGGCACGAGGAAAGGAATACTGACCATACAGGATCACCTCACCAGTCATCAATATGTTTAACTCAGTACAAATGGCAAGCATTTAACTGAGGTGTCCCATATTCTGTAACAGGGAGGGAAGGCCTGCCTGGATCAAGAGCCTGTGGCATTGGGGAAACCGTCCTGACGCTCCAACTCCCCCACAGGACAGGAACACACAAAATCTACTAGGCTGGGCCCACTAGGCTCTGGTGTGAGAGAAGAATATGGGGAATGTTATTCTTCTGTCAGTGGGGCCCCCAAACTGATTTTTCTGTGGGTCTGCTGTAATACCTTAACTGTTCTTATGGCAGATAATACACATGGCTGTGGTTTTTCACCAACAGATTTCAGTAGTCAAAACAGACCCCGAGTCTTGGATCCTGGATACAGAATGAAGTGGGCAGCAGCCAGGGTAAAAAGGACCCATGCTCCCTGCCACCATCAGCTGAGGAGAAATGACCAATTCCATCACCATGGCTAGAGGCTAACAAAATGTTCATTCTCGGTCCTCTGAGGAGTGAGTTATCCTTTGATATTGTCCATTATGCTTCTTTGTTTGTAAGGAAGCAGGAGAGCATCATAAGCGCCAGTGCCCTGCCCATGCAGATTCTTCTGAGGGTCCTGGCAAGACAGCTGGCTCTGCTGGCACCTCTGACTGAAAATCTTAACTTTCAGGAGGGTGGCAATCTAGAGGGCACAGGACTCCAGCACACTACCACAGCAGCGGTGGCCAGAGCCAACCCTGGGGCAACTGCTGCCATTCCCCTATCAGCGGGAGGGCCTGATCACCTTAATCTGTCATCCCACTAGCAAGTCTTAGACTCCGACATCAGCATAGCGTTACCGAAAGCATTGTAAAACACTGCTTCACACAATCGACCCAACCATCAGGAGCCGGTCTTCCAATGTCACTGAAATAAGCCTACTTGTTCCTCCAACAGACTGCATGTTGTGAAGATTTCAAAACCCTCTTCAACAGATAACCCACTATGGAACCACAGCCCCTGTCTGCCTTAGTCTGAAAGAGAAGCATGTATAATAGAAGCTCAACAGGTGACTAGCTTTGGGGGTGCAGCTAGTGTCAAACAAATTCCTACCTAATAGGACCAGCTGCTGCTGGGCTTACCTTGTGTAGCTGTGGGTCATAGAAGAAGTTAGACCAGTTTGGATCAGTCTGCATGAACCTGAACTCAAACAGCTCCCGCAGGCACAGAAGCAAGATGTTGGAGCAGATCTTTAGAAGCATAATATGAGAGAGACAATGGGTGAGGAAAGCAGCAAGTCACAGCTATCTAAGTGTCAGACATACCACACAGGAACTAACATCAGCATGCTGGCCAGAGCAGGGTGCAGAGGGAATAACAGTGTACCACCAATACCTCTGCTGGTGCTGAGATACATCTGACCTATTCTGCAGCTGTCCCCTGTGCACAGAGCACTCACTGACTTCAAGCCACCAGTAGGAGTCTGAAGCTGCTTCAGACCCATATGTCTCATTTAACATTAACACCTGTTTAACTGATAAGAGGATACACATTCCACTACTGCTAACTCCTCATGATGATTTCTCATCTCCCTGAAGTGCCAATCGCTGTGCCTTCAGAGCACAAAGTGGTGTGTTCACACATGCATGTCCCACACACAACCAAGACCCTGTGGTCTAATTAAGCCCGCTTTTTCTTAAAAAACTTAAGTTACAGAAAATTCAGCAGGAGCATTTATCCACTCCCTATTTGCTCTCAGTCCCAACAGCTCCACAGGAGGCAACAGACAACCTCATTTTCTTCAAGTGTGGTGATCAGTGTTCCCTGTAAGCTGTACACTGGAATGGATTTGCAGTAGAGTTGATCAGCAGAGAATCTGCAGTGCCCACAGCCAGCAGCATGTGTTTCTACTGGTGGTGGACATCTGCACATGCCTTGATGCATATAACATTTATTCTGCACATGGATGAAAAAAATTAGAGAGAACACTGATGGTGATCCCTTGCTAACTGCTGGAGTCAGAGAACCTCAATGCAAATTCTGCATTAGTGCCAAATGTAAGATGCAGATGTGCTGGTTAACTGGAGGTGAACATCTGCCCCCTGCTTGTCCTCATGATAAACTCTTGCTCAAGACACAGCACACAATATTTTGCTTTCCTTACTGATTAAAGGAAGTTTGCTAAATGTTAATTTTAGATGGCAGCCTCCTGGAGGCATCCAACAGGGAGAAGATCATTATTGCATCATTGCTTGAATATGCAGTCCCTTTGAGTGCTGCCAGCCTGACCAGTTTTACAGGATTTAAGGTCTCTCTCAATAAGTCTCTCCCTGGTGTCTCCATAGCAGGAAGGGGAGCTCTTCATAACACCAGGAGATCCAGCAGTGCAGAGATTGAGGCGGCAATGGAGCAGCAATTATAGCTCACCCCGTGAAAGAATCTGTAGTGTTGGTCAGGGTGAAATCAACAAAGCTCTGAAGAAATGTAATAGGGCTCTAGAGAAGTTTATCTAAAAAACCTAAGACAGTAATAGAAAACAATACTAACTGTGTTCTGAATCTTCTGGAGAAAGCTACAATATAGAAGTGTCTATATAATTGCTCAAAAAGCTATAGAAAGGGTCACACTCTTGAATCCTATAGGATGGCAGGGTTACTGCCTGCTTATTCTGAAGATCTTTAGCTTCCACCCAGCTATAGTTCAGAGTTGGATAGAAGGCAACTGATTTTAAATATTATACCCCATGGTAATTATGCATCACTAAACTGAGCTAGAACTGGTGAAGGGCAATCAAATTAGGGCCAGCAGGCCATGGGTTAGAGTGTCACTAAGTCAGCCACTTGGACACTTTGCAGAGTAATGGACAGACCCCATTCTAATTCCCTTTAAGTGGGAAATACTTTGTGTTGGTAGGAGGGTTATTACAAAAAAAAAGTCACCAAAGACATAAGCACCCACCATTATCACAAATGACAAGCTCAAGAACAATCACACAGCCCAGAGGTCGTAGGCAACTGAATCTGGCTCAGCTCCAAGTACAGTGTGTTGCTGGTATGTGTTTATCTATAGGAACACACACTGTGCACTTCCTCAGTGACCTGCCAACAGCTGATAGCTCAAACCAACTCATAAACAACTGAATCCAAATACCAGGGCAGTTATTTCTGCTAATTGAGCAGCAGCCAGAGCTGCCTGCCCTGCTGTAACTCTCCATCCCTTGCTATATTCAGCACTGATACTTCACATACTTGCTTCCCCTCCCTTCTGCTTCTTGTTTATTGAGAGGTACTCTTCTAATACCCTTGTGCTTCACAAGCCAACCCAGCAGCAAAGGAAGCTATATTTGACTGCTAATGTAATGGGAAGAGATGCATTTCTGTGCTCTTGTTCTCAGAGAGCAACTGCAAGCAAAGAGTCACTCTCAAGAAGCTGACAACCTCCCTCAAGGTCAGGTCTGCCCTTTAACAAGTAGAGAAGAGGGGCTACCTCTCGTTAGGGCAGCAATAAAACATGCTGTTTCAGCTATATAGCAATACACAATAGAAACGTCTAGAAGAGCTTGGTGGGAGGGAGAAGGACATGCTCAGAGACATTCTCCTTGGACAATCAAGGATCTACTGCAATTTACTTCCCCCAGTCCAGAGAGAACAACCACTCTTTATACAATGAGTTTACAAGGTGTAATCACAGAATTGTCAGAAGCACCGTTACAATCTATGCAAGCCCCAATGACTATAATGCAGAGCTGCAGCTTTCAAGAGACCCAAGAGTGTCATCAGCGTTCCTCTGCCCTAGCAACTCTCCCTCCACCTTGCACTTTGTAGTGACTAAGCAAACATGGCTCCCTGCACACTGTTGAAGTAATACCTCATTCCGTATTTCCTGACTTAATCCTTCTGCTTGGTCCAACGGGAACCCAGGCACTAGATCTGTGGTCAGGACGTGCTGGCTGCACAGCTCATCCACTATGTCAGGGACATAAAAGAAAGGGTGATCCTTCAGCAACTCCCTGGGGACAGCAAGGAAAGAGTTAGGGGATCCCAAGGCAGCAGTCACTCCTGCATTGCTGCAAATACGAAGTCTCCTTACAAGCAGAGACCAGCTGCCTACAGGTCAACTGAATGCCTTGTGCTGGTACACCTTATAGTCCCCAGCTCCTGCACTGTGGGATAGGGAGCAAGGAATTCCTCCCACTCAGCAGCAGAAACCATTCCAGATGGTTCAAGCCACTGATGGCTCGTAAGGGAGACTCCATTTAATGCCAGCCAGGACTACTTGCTAGAAGTGCTCAGAGCTCTATGAAATGGGGGCACTCACCAAGTTCCCATTCCTATGACTATCTGGTAGAGTTCAGACTCCATGCAGAAACAAAGCTGACAGCAGAGGCAGCAAGGATTACACCTGCTGCCAATAGCAGGACACAGGACAGAGAACGGCAGGGCAATTTTAAAAAGAATGAAGTGACCTTTTCATGAGGGTAACAAGCTTTTTAAGCCTTAGCTACCCCTGCCCCAAGGAGCTCAAATAAGCCCCTTGACAAGTGCAGCTCTGCCTGGGCACAAAGCAAGGGGGCTAAGGGAAAGAGAAGCTTGTCTACCATCTCTCCCCCACATATAACAGGGAGGCTGCACTCTGAGGTCACCAGCAGGGCAGGCAGAGACAAGGGAAGCAGAGCTGTGCACTTAGCATTGACCACCTGAATGGATGCTGGGATGAAAAAAATCTGAAGGGAGACATTTACAGTCTCACCAAAGAATATGAGCCCGTTTAAACCACCGGGCAAAAGAACAATTCATTCCTGCCTCAGCAGCTGGCCGGATCCCTCCCTAGTTGGCCAAACAGGCAGTGTCGTCAATTGTGCCACCCCAGGATCAGAAAGAGCAGAGTTGCTCCTAACAGGGCACCAATGGGTGTCATCCTTGCTCTGCACCAGCATCATCTCCAACCACCAAAGCCAGCTTCAAAGAACTACAATGGAGATGACTAAAAGACTGCAGGTGTGTAAAATGTTCCCAAAGAGCTACCCTTTTCCCTCCAGTGCCTCCCATCTGTTGCGCTGGTGGCATGCACACCCAAGAACTTTTAGGAGCCAAGGCTGTTGCAAAAGTCCTAGCACTAAGAGTGAAATAATGGGTCTCCCCTCCCGTGCACCAAGGGGAGGCATCCAACAGCACCACTAGGAACGCACTTGAATTTCTTAGCACAGGCAGCTTCTCTCTTGTAATCGCACTCCATGGCCAATTCTCTGCTCAGAACTTCAATCATGTGCTCAGGAAACAGACCTAGAAACAAAATTGCAAAAGGAAGATCTATAGGCAGTATTGGGTTAAGAAACGCTTAGTGGTTCAATAAGGAGCAGGCCATTGGCTGAGAAGAGAACTTGCAAGACAGATAGGCACCAAGACAAGGCAGTTTCCCCAAGCAGCTCATGTTTCTGACTCCGAGCTTAATCAGTGACCATTCTCATTCTTCAGTCTCTCATCAGAAAAAGCAACTTGTGTACACCAGGCCAACAAGGGCTGGAATTGTACTGGGGGAGATAGGGAGATGCAGCGAACTGTGCTCCCACCTTCCCCCCCCACACGCGCACACACAGGTGTCATGAGGTAACTCCAGTCACTCAGCAGCAACCCTTTCAAATACACGTAGTAGCAGCAGCACATACAGAATCCCATTCAGCTCTCCAACTACTGCAACAGCAGAGGGAGAGGGAAGCATCCATTTGCTCGTCAGGGATCACGCATTTGTATTTCAGCTTGGGGAAGGGTCTGGCCATGGCCATTTTCTTCCCTGCCATCTTTACTTCTACGGCTGGAGAGAGACTGGGGAATGAGCACAGAGTAGGAGAGACTGGGTTTTGCTGTACACTGGGATTTGTAATGGCAAATAAAGGACATTAGAAAGACACATATAAGCCAGTGTCCATTCTGCATGCACACAGGCCCAGGAAGTCCTACCAGAAATAAGTTCTCCCATGCACTGCTCAAGTCAGACAAGAGGCCCAGCAGGCCCTCTCTGCACAAACTGGCAGAAAAGGGGGTGGCCTTGTACCCTCCCTATTGAGCACTCATTCACCCCCTGGCAATACACTCTCCCTCCCCCCATGGAACGGTTTCTACAAGGAGCTCTCCAGCCAAACAGATATTTGATAATTGAAGAGTTAGTGACAACACACACCCATCAAGCACTGAGACGCCACACCAACAAAGCTGGGCAGGGGAATAGCTCCCTGTGCTGATGGTACTTGGGGTTGGTCCTGCCTTGGGTAGGGGGCTAGACTTGATGACCTACTGAGGTCTCTTCCAGCTCTATGATTCTAGTCAAATAACTCATATCTGCTGTACAAGGGCATACAGCATTCTCTTCTGGAGCATGCAGCATTTTCACTTCCAGATGCTGTTGCTGCCTAGTCTAGATCAGCAGCTCTGATTGTGGAAGCACTACGTTTCTGACCGGCTCCGCAGGGCCTGTTTTTGGCATTAAGTGACCTAGGAAGGTCGCACCCCCTTAAAAAAAAAGTTGGTTCCTACCCACAATCCTGGCTGAGAATGCTACAAGAAAGTGATCTATGAAGGTCATCTCAACAGCTTTTTTTTTTTCCCTCCCATTGGGAAGGAGAGAAAACTGTCCTAAAGGTCTGCTCAGACTTCATTTTTAGCCATACCACAGACACAACCATGTTGAGTCATTTTTCAACCCAACCCACCCCTTTCCCCCCCGGGTGAATTTGTCACTGCTGTCATCTCTGGCTCAGGAGATCAGAGCGACAGCAGATGCATGCCCTGCCGCCTCTGCTGCCCTGCGACCCATCCCCAGAGACAGGAAGAAGAGAACCAACTCATCCTCAAAGTCCCAGTTTTTTTCTCATCTGACCTAAACAGGCAATTGTAGTTGGGTCCCAGTGGGCTTGCATGTGATTGCAGGGCTCTAAATCATATGCCTGCATGATTAAGATCCTGCAAGTCATAATGAAGAGATTCTGGAACTGCACAAACTCCAGTAAGTTTATAAGGAGGAAGCACTGAACAGGTAGGGAGAGGTGATGCAAATCAGTCAGCATCTGTGCTGGGCTACTAAGGTAGTGGCTATGTAACCAAGGAGAAGTTTTAGTAAGTGTCTGAACCATCCTTTCTCCACCCAGCCTTGCCTCCTAGGACCCCGCAGGGTGTTTCTCAACTGGTTACTTTACCTTCTGGGAGAACGTTGCTCATGCTCAGGACGGTCATCAGATTGTTAACATCGCTACTGATGCTCTGGGCTACTCCAGGGTACTGCAGGGGAAGAAGGGCAAGGACAGCAATAAAGTCAGGTCATTTTGGAGTCTTTATGCTACCACAGGACTCTCCACCATAACCATAATATCATTTACAATAGCCACTAACGCCTCCCTCTTCAAAAATAGACCCAATCAATGCTTCCTGTTGTACCAGAAGAGAGGAAACTCAACTAAGAAATCCACTATGGACCTCATGTAAATCTAATACCTGGAAGGTGCTGAGACATAAGACAGTGGGCAACAGAACAAACCCTTTAGAGAAGTTAGATACTACCCTAATCTCCCTGCAGGTAAAATGGCCAGGAATGGTTTTCTGACGTAGGGATTCACTTCGCACACAGAAAAGATCCCAAGAGGAATAAATATTTGGCAGATACCAGACTGTCACTTGGCGATCACTGCTGAGACACTCACTTGAAGGCTGGCTGCCCTAGAGACTGAAGCCCTTTGTTTATCTGCAGAACAGCATTGCACGGAGAGCAGCAGGGTAAGCGTAACCTGTGCTGCATGCCAATGTGCCCCAATCCTGAACTGGCAAGAGACTGGATCAGGTTCCTCACCTGTTCAGTACTTCACTTCTCTCCACAGAACAGTCAAGAAGAGAGCAATTCTACTTGTTCTGTGATCTGAACACCTGTCATTGGGAGCTGAAATGACAGCATGATGGTAACCTTCCATCATTATTAACTTGGCCTGAATTCAGTCAGATGCCCTAGAAATGAGAGGTGTTTGGTCGCATCACTGATTTTCTAAGCCAGTATTCCCAAAATATCCCTTGCCTACAAAAGAAGCTCACAAACACGACTAACCCAGGTGGAGACAGATCACAGAAGGAAGCATCAGGGCCTGCACACGTGGCTTACTGAGATGTGTTTCAACAGGACATTTAGCTCATCTAGATTACAAATGTATGACACAAAACCAGCACTTCCAATGACACAATTCATTTATATTAGAAGCACCAAATTGGTGTCAACGTTGAAACTAGTTTGCACACACACACTAAGTTTCTGCCGTCCCTGTTGACACTTTTAATTACTGACAGTTTTATTGGGTGTAGGCAAACAATGCCATGTATTGTTCTGACAGACGAGTGCCCGTCATTTCAAATAATAATATAAAGGAGAACGTTTGTAAGTTTGTGCACTAATAACGTGGACACTATAAGAGCTACCACAACCAAACTTTGCATGGGATAACCTTTCATCCAGGAGAAGGTTTTAAAGTACTTTTGGACCCGATTGGGATCCCGCCCTGCCCCCCACGGTACCTGCGGCCTCGGGCGCGAGCTGGGATGCCCCTCCCATGTGTAGCCTCCCAGGACTCGCCTCCTCCCGCCCACAAGGTTACAAAACCGACCCTCTCCCCACTTCCACCCTCATGCACACAACAGCTCAGGCACCTGCCCTGGCCACCTCAGCACCCGCAGCCCCAGGCATGAGCTGGAGTGCCCCTCCCGCATGTAACCTCCCCTCCACCCGGGGTCACTCCACACCTGCCAACCCACCCCTCCAGAAACCAAAACCAAAGCCAGCCAGCCTTTCTGCTCAGCTTGCTGGCCTTATCCGAGCAGAAGGAACACGTGTGCCTGCTGCAGCGCAGGGGCCAGGTTAAACCCTCGATGCGTTACACTGTTGTGAAGCCAGCTGGCTGCTGTTCGTACCATGAGTGGGGCTCTTCTGTGTCTGGTTCCAGCCATCGGGGTTAGATGTGAGCTCTGAGCTTTTGCTTGCCAAGGCAGGACAGGTGGATCCCTGAGCCAACCTTGCAAAGAGAAGTCCTCTTGCTACTGGCCACATGACTGTGTACTGTTCTCCTGGGGGGCAGGCTGCTCAGTCCTGGGGAGAGGAGGGTCCTGCTGCTCTCAGAGGGTCAGGTGTGGCCCAGGAGCCTTCAGTCCCCAGCGTCTGTGGCTCTGGGGGTCCCCTGGCTCAGGGTTCCCTCTTTCCTAAGTTTTCTAAATTTTGATCTTCCAGTTTCTCCCGAGCAACGCCAGGTAAGGACAGCTAGTTTCAAATATGACTCGCAACCAGTGAAAGATTTTTTTGAAACAGTACTGGGCACCAGCCAGAAGGACTTTTTTCATGAGGCAAGCCACCTAACAGATGGATTCTGATCTATTCATCAACTGTCCTATGTGCTATTAGGAACATACAAGCTATCATTCTAGAGGAGACCCATGGACCACTTGTCAGAATACGGGATAACAGCCAGAACCACATTTCTCAGGGGAAGGTACCAAAAACCCCACAAAAGACTAAGCGAGCTAGTCTGTCCCCTGTGAAGGAAGATCTCATACTAATCCCTAATAGCTTTTAAGTCCTGAAACATGCCCTTCCAATACTTTGTTTCACTCCTGGTGGAATTCTGTGCCAAAAAATGAAAATTCTGCAAAAATCTGCATATTTCAGTCAGTCAAAAATGCAATATAATCATGCCAGTTTAAATAAATTACCAAAATAATTGAAACTACTATATATTGGGAATGGGGAGCATTTAAGGAAATCTCTATACCCTCTTTGTCTAATAGTAATGTATCTTTACTTCTAGTTATTAGTCAAATATATAATCATGTGCTCAGTATTGCATCACAAGCAAATGAAGAGCAAGTGAGGGCTGGGAAATCAAGCTCAATTTATATTGGGTAACCCAGCGGTGCACAACCCGTGGCTGTCTTCCTGAGGGGTCGCAGCACTTTGATCCAGGTGGCCGATATTTTCTTTTCCTGATTCGGTGCCTGATGCACCCACAGCGGGGGAGTGGTGGGGAGCAGACTAGCAGTGGAGCAGACCAGCGATTTAATTTAAAGGGCCACAACAAAATTTTCCCAGCTCTCCCCCCTCAACAAAAATGTTTCCAGCTCCGGGGGCTGCATATGAAAAAAGGTTGAGCACCACTGGGCTAATCAACCATCTGCAGGAAGCTCCCAGAGCACATTTTGTTAGAAAAATCTTAGTCCAAAAATGCAGATCTGTGCTAATCACTACAGCACAATAAATATTTGTATGGCTATACACACACAATAAGGCTCTTACACACCACTCTAGCAATGTAAAGGAACATTAACAAAAACTTTTACATCTGTTTTCTACTCGTGGAAATTTACTAAGAATGGGAACAATTCACTAACCACAATGGGATCAAGTAGGCAGACATGTTACTACATTATGCTCTGCCTGTGGCATACATGGACAGAACCTCTCTCATTCACTCCATCGCACACCTGCCCTGCACCTTCCCTCCTGGCAGTGATGGACTCTGCCCATGCATACTCAGACCCCTCACATACATGCTGATTTACATGTCCGTCTGCTGACTGATTTGGGCTGCTGCGGAGGAGCAAATGACCATGCTTGCAGCTTCCTTTTGCTATCCCTCAAAAGTCATTTTTCTGTGAGGAAGCCAAGAGAACTATGGACAACATGACTTCTGCACCCGTGCAGTGACACAAAAATGCTTGCACCTAATTAACACAGTCCTGGGCATGCCTGTTATTCATACAATACTTCAAACCCCTCTTTGTATAGTAAATGTGATGTCTATGTAGTGAGGAATGGAATTGGAGGGAATCTAGCTTCATGAACTTCTGTTTAAGCCCTAATCTTAGAACCAAAAGAAACAGCAACCTACAAACCCACCTGGATCTTCATGGCAACTTCTTTACCATTCTTCAAGCGTGCCAGGTGAACCTGGCCAATGGAAGCGGCCGCAAAGGGACGTTCTTCAAAAAACTCCAGCTTATCCCTCCAGTTGGGACCAAGGTCATCATTCAAAGTTTTCTAGAAATACCAAAAAAAAAAAAAAAAAAAAAATCAGGATAAGGAAAGCTAAGATCTGGGCCAAAATTTTATTTCCCTATGTTGAAAACCACCATTTTCCTCTGAGATGCCTGGCAAAATCCAGAGTTATTCCCTTTGTGCCACTGCAAATCTAGTCGGATAACACTGCCCACACCCAGAATAGTTCCGTAAATCTTAACCCATGTTAATACAAAATTGTCACAGTCTTGCTCAGTCTACAGAGACATGCAGTATTGCTCAAGTAGAAGGCCAAGATCTTAAGAAACAACTACAGGAGGAGCTGGTTGTCAGTGTGTCAAGGCCTTTTATCATATTGTTTTTTCACTGCCTTCGAGAAAAAGAGTGCAGGAGGTGAAGACAACAGCACGGGGATATTTCTGCCATGGGCAACCCAGGCCCATGGCAGAAAGCTGCTCTACAGAGGTGCAGGATTTAGAATAGTACTCCTAATCTGTTCTTAACAGCATTTTGATCCACTGTCAACCTGTTATTTCACTTTCCACTAACACATGTGAAAGGCTTACCTGGGTTAGAATTCTATGGGGAACAAACACTTCTTGTGGATAATCTGCCTCAATCCCCTTTACTGATGTTTGCAGTTAAAGAAAAAAATAAAAGCTGGCCCAAGTCATTTGCTTCATTTTGACCCTGTTTGAAAGTGGGTAAAATATCACCTTGAAAAACTAACTAGCTAAAAATCTTCATTCTGCTATATTGATCTTAACTTTCACCCACTGACTATCCATGGGCTGAGGCACCTGGGTGCCCAAGTCACTTTTAAAAATGGGATTTAACTTAATCCACTCCTGTTTAGGAGAGGCTGGAAAAAAAAGCAAAATAAAAAAACTGAAAATGTGACGAACCTAAAGAGCCCCTAGTTATACCAACCTACCTTTGGGGTTGGTGGGTCTCAGCACGAATACAGAGAATACTCGTCACAGAACTGAATTTCCTGTAGATGAGTTAAGTTACTGGGAAAGAACAGTTCACTTAATCATACTTTGTAAAGCCTTTCAGCTCCACTCACTGCACCCAGGCCTTATAATGTTAATATATTTACTGAGAGTACTCTAAAAATACCAACCCCCGCTTTTGCCGGGGGCAAGGCACAGGATGTGTTTATTCCACTCCTACACTCTTTCCCCCTGCTAAACAGGATTGAATATTCCTCACCATCACTTGCTTTACTGGCATGAAGTCTGCACTCTGACGCACACGCTCAAAAATCCTCTGAAGATGAGGGTTGATGAAGGCATTATCTGCCAGGAGAAAGTACAAGCTGGTTAGAAAGAGGGAACTACACCCACAGAAATTCACACTTACAAGCATGCTTCTAATCGCTAGCGTACATATGGACCCCTTTAGAACAATGTACTCCAAAGTAGGGATGCCAGCATGTAAGCATCACCCTTACTGAGTGATGCTTACCAGATACCGGTTAGCTGATACCCAAGAGCAGCTGCTCCAGCCCTGCAGGGTGCCGGAAGCAGAAGCCAGTTGTCTGCACAAGGCAGTTGGCTCCTGCGGCCAGCCCCCTTCCCCAAAGCAGGGGAGCCTGTAGTGGGAGCCGAGAGAAGCAGCTTACCCACCACCCCATGCGCAGTGCTATTCACTCCTGATGCAAGCCACCCCCCTATGGGGGGCAAGGGGACCAGCAGCGGAAGCACACTTAAGCAAAACTAAGATTTAACCAGTTAACTAATTACCGGTAATCAGGATTTTACATCCTGAGCCTAAAGCCCTTTCATCAACTACAACTCTTCGGGGGACTGCTAAGAACAAAAGCCAACTCCAAGATTAAATGATCAGCAGGATGATTCAAAATTCTTCCCAACACTGAAAAAAGTACCATTCTAGACTCTCTCCCCCACCCCTGAGCATTACCACTTGGGAAGTTGGGTAATCAGTAGAGAAGTCACTTGCACAAATCCTGAGGCAAGGGAGGTGGAAGGAGCGAAGTGTGGTTGGGAACAGGAGAGCTGGTACAACAGCTTGCATTTTGTCCCCATCCCTCCAGATCAGAACAGAGTGACCATAGCAATGTTTGGAGAAACAGATTCGGACTGCACTTCTCACACACTTTCCCTCTCTCCCCCCCCCCTCCCCCCCCGAGACACAAACTGAAGCATAAACACTTGTAAGAATAAAATCTCTTGACTCACACTGCAGTCTAATACTGGTTTTCCAATGTTTGTCTGCTTTGTTCACCAAGATGCTAATGACATATCAGTGTGTTCTACACTTATATGGCAATCTTGCTGCTACAGGAATGCAGGAAGGAATTATTTGTGGTGCTGCGCACTTCACTAAAAATTGTGGTAGTTATGGATAAATCCAAACCAATGAAATTGTGCTTAATGCAAAACACATACTGTACTGCACAGACCTGTTTCCCACACACCCCAAATCAGCAGAATCTGTAGATACAGTCATTATAACAGACCTGATTCAAACTTCTTTGCAGGGCTTGCGTAATACTAAATTTGTGTGTCACTCCAAATTTTGTCTGAGAAAAGGAGAGTTCATCTCTCACTGATTCAAGCACAAGCATGCTAGAAGTGTTTAAGAGAAGCATAGTAGGGGCTGAATTAGGCATCAACCAGGATTTGAAAGAATTTAACCCACAAATATTTAAAAGTCAAGAACAGAAAGGATAGGATTTCCCAAAGGATTAGGTTTCCACAAATTCTCAGAGCACAAAGAAAGCCTATTGCCAACACCTTGTGATGTTTTTCCACACTTTAAAGGCACAGCAAGACGGCCACAAAATGCTTTGTTTACAGCTCCCCCCACATCTTGTCAATTATGCGGAAGTAATTCCTAGCCACCCTCTTTAGTCTTGAAAGAGCTGAATATTAACATTTTCAATCATATGAATGGGTTTTTTAAAGATACAGTGAAAAATATTTGAAATATTTCTGTGTGCTTAAGTTTGGATATGAATTATTATGGCTGCAGATTTGCCCAGGCAAGCTGGCAACATTAAATCAACTTAAGAGTGCACTCTCTTTCACAAAGACAGGTACTTCAGAGACAAGACACTAACACGCTTTCTCTCAGATGCTGTACCAAATAAACCTTGAATCTCCTGAGATGTCTGTCCACTAAGAGGAGAGTGGCTTTTCATACAACTGACAAGATTCCCAGCAACTGTATGCCTGGAGAGAGCTGGAAATGCAACAGATACTTCTAGTTGGTTAGTTTTATAAGCACCACTTAAGTTCAACATATGCACATTTTTTGTACATTTATAAACAAATGTGTTGTAGTTGGGGGTGCTTAATAGGCACAATCTTGTAATAGCTCCCCGACAAGGACTCCCAGGAGACAGGGGCTGCTGGACCCAGCAAGAGCCAGGAATGAGCAAGCCTCGCTCAGTCCCAGCTTGCGCTGGGTCCAGGAGCTACCCCCGCTGTGGCTTTGCCGTTTAAATGTAGTAAGAGCTGGGTGGGCAGGCAGCCCGCCCAGCTCCTACTACATTTAAACTACAGAGTCATAGCAGGGGGATAGCTCCTGGAGGCTTCCTCCCATATCAACTAATCGTGTAGTCGATAGAATTTCCATCGACTACAGGATTAGGTTACTAATTGCTTCCTCACATCCTTATTAGGGATTTTAAAAAACAGTTATTGTAATCATGTAGTTAAAAATTTGCTTAGCAGTTACATACTGGCTCCCTGGGAGCAGGGCCAGCAGCTAGTGCACTCCCAGCTGCTAGCCCACCAGAGGCTGGCTGTCACCCAATGCTGCAGACTCTCACATGGTTTTTAAATTGGCTCCCTGCGCTTAATGGCTCCCACCTCGCACAGCTACCTCCGATACAGAGGCAGCAGCCAGCTCCCTGGTAGCCAGACCAGGATCCGGCATGTAATTGTTTGGTTAACCAATAAAAATCTTGAGGGTGATATACCAGGACTAACTAAATGAAAGTTATTTTCCTGGGAATACCCAATGCTCTCCTTGAAGAACAAAGCAAACCAGAGAAAAAAGGCGGAGTAGTTTTGCTTACTAGCCCATACATATGACCTTACCAGACCACAAGGTGGCAGGACTTGCACAAGCTCTGGCAGGCAACCCAAGAATCAGATCCATTGCTACCATGGTCAGTAAGGGAAGTTACTGCAGCCCTACCTTTTCCCAGAGTAACAATAGAGCAGCCACTCCATGCAGACACAACACCCTTCCTGGCCCATAGCCTCTTCCTTCCCTCACCAGGTGGAGCCTGTAGACCACTTGCCTTGATCCAGATAGCAAGGATCAGGGCTTCCCCCACACCTCTGGCAGCAGGGAGCCAGCATTGGAGCACCAGCACCAGCTCACCCCGCTTGGGGGTGGAGGAGGGGAAGAAGCCCCAAGCCTCCCGGGCCATAGGTTCCCCATCCCTGTGCTTAAGAGTTTTTTCTGAAAATACACTATAGCTGAGAAAGAGAAAGACACCCTTCCTTTACTCCGCCTCCATTCTGGCTCTGCTGAGCAACAGACCACAGAAACAAGGTAGCAGTGAGTTTCCAGAGGGTGAGGCAACTGAAAACAATTGGCAGCCTGTGAAATTGATTCAACTGCTGAGAAGAGCTCAGAATGAGCCACTGTATAAAAATAGATACTGCTCAATCTGTTCTCTCTTCAGAGGCCCTTCAAAAATAAAAAATAAATCTCCCTTGGCATTTCTGGGAGATAAAGGCCAGGGAAAGAAACTGCCCAGAAGGAACCACCACCGCTCAGCTGGCTTTTGTTTGTTTTTTAAAACAGCCCCCTGCAGTTCCATATGATCTTGTGTCTCATTCATGTTATAGATGCCCAACTCAGAAGTACTGATCCCCAACCTTTTTATGCCCAAGATCAATTTTGAAATGTAAGGGCAACCCAAGAACTACTCTGCCTCCTCCACAAAGCCCCACCCAACACACTCCATCCTATCCTCACTCCCCCCACACACTCACTTTTACTGGGCTGAGGCAGAGATTTGGGGTGCAGGGTGCTGGCTCTGGGAAAGAGATTAGGGCTAGGTCTTGGGGCCCAGGAGGAAGTATGAGGTGCTGGCTCAGAGTAGGGGTCAGGGCTGGAGCAGGTACCTAGGGTGGAGGAGGAGGTTCAGAGTGCAGGAGGGGTTTGGGGCTGCTTGCTCTGAGAGGGGGTTCAGGGAGGAGGGTCGGGCAGGAATGTAGGGCACTGCTTCTGGGAGAGGGCTCAGGGCTAGAGCAGGGCTGCAGGACAGTCATGATGCAGGCCCCATAAGGTCTGCACTTACTCCCTGGCTCCTGGTTAGCATAGCCCGACATGGATACAAATGTCTACCTGTGAACAGACATCTGTATCTGCTGCTCCGCAGGGCTCTGGGTTCACAGGCGACACCGCCGCCAAAGGAAAGGTGCGTGGTGCCACTTCTCAGGAGCCAGCACACCACACTATCAGCTTCTCCAGACCATGTGACTGCACTGCCTCCAGCCCTGCCACTAATGATTCCGGACCAGAGACACGTCCGGGAGAAGAGCTCGGAGCGATATAGCCACACAGCCAGAAGCAGCAGCTGGTGTAATCTGCTAGTGCTGCAGTCTTCTCCTTTGGTTACAGCATCTCCTGAGAGCAGAGCCCTGCATATCAGCAGTAAGGACATAAAATCCCATTTAACTAGTTGTCTAATTAAAAGAGGGGGTCGGCAAGATCACCGCCACAGCCAGAGCACCCCGCCTCCTGTCCACCACAGGTGACGTACATGCCTGGGCTCCCCACAGACAGGGGCTGCCCCAGGTGGGCCCTCCAGGGCTGAAGCAGCCCTTAGCCTGCGCTCAGTGGGGACCTGCTCTAGCCCCCACCAGTTAACCAAAATCAATAAGCATTACCCATTAGAAACAGCCCCTGCACACTCCTCCAAATACATGGGGCCACACTGACTACTCCTAGGAATGGGCCAATGGCTTGGGACTGGGGCAGGCAGGCAGACAGCCTGCCAAATGCTGATTGTGGTTGACTGGGGGACTGCTCAAGATCAACCAGTCAGTTGCAATCAACCAATTGGTGACCACTGCTGCAGAGAAACAAGGTAGGCAAAATAATAGCTGTTACTGGACCAACTTCTGTTGATAAGAGACAAGCTTCTAAGCTACAGAGAACTTTTCAGGCCACCATCTGAAAGATCCTAGGCCACTGCAGCACATGGCTCCCATCTCTCACTGCAGGTAGGCTTGTTCCCCAGAGCCTTCCCAAGCCATTACCCTTTCTTCCAAATCTCTCCCAATACTAACCCTTTCACAAGCAAGTCAGCTACTAATTACAAACACAATATGTAAATTAGCACACTGGAATTACTGATTCCACTTGTTACTTTCACTCTACAGATTAGGAGCTCTTTGGAGAAGTGACTTGGATTTTTCATATTACTAGTCATGTAAAGTGTCTAGCTCTCTTTAGAGAACCAAACCTTACAAGTCAAAATCTGCAAAATTTAAGCTGCAACATAATATTGACCAACCAAGTGGCTCCATAGTAGGAGCAGTCAGTTATCTGTCCATTTTATCAAGGACATCCTGAATTTAGGTTCCATGCAATTTCAACTGATTCATTTACACTTGTGGAAAAAGGTTCTAGAGGTTACAACTGAATCTGGTTTTTTCTTCCCTGAGCTTTGTTTTATTGCTGAGAACAAACATACAGGCACCACTCATTCAGTTTCTGGCCACTGCCTTTACAGCATACAGCGAGTAAATGCCAGTCTTTAAAAGGAACATTACTACTGATATTTTTAAAACCGATACAAAGATATCAAGCTAGACATTTTAGAGATTGCTGTCAATTAAAACCAGAGCTGCCACAACTGTGGATCAGTCCAAATAACACATCAAGTAACACAACTGTCAAATCCCTAAGAAAGCTCTTCCAATGTTTAATTATCTGCACTTAAAATGTAGAACTTATTGCTAGTCTGAGTTTGTCTACCTTTAACCTTCAGTCGCAGATGTCACTATGCCTTTGTCTACTAAACTAAAAATCCCACTATCATCACACGTTCTCCCCAGGTAGATCCCTAAGAGGAGATCTCATAGGATACAATCTAAACTGACTAGTACACAGAAAATGAAAGTCCCACTAATCTAATTCCCATTTTTCCACATTTTAATCCTAAAGATTATTGTTCTTCTAATTGAGAAAGCCAACAATACATTCCTTTGACCTCTCAGCATTGTTCAGAGGGACTGATTTTGAACAGAATATGCTCCCAGACATTGATTTCACAGTGAAAATCTCTATTGTTTCATTACCAATCCAATCATCCAGAATTAACCAGCTTCTAATCTCTACTATATATTTAAGAGAGTTTGACTGTCTGTTCAAGAACTCCTCCTAAAAATGGCAAGAGCTAGGACCACCAAATTTGGCATGGAACTTCCTCTTATCATAACTTAGAGCAAGGTACTGGTTTGGTTGCAGGAAAATCGTATGTGCCTGGAATGGGGCTGCTTCTCAAAACTATACAGAAAAGAAATAGAATCACCAGGTAGGTGAAAGGGGCTGGCTGGGGCACTCGCCCACCCCCGGGACTGCCCCAGTCCCCAGGTGCCCTTTAAGGAGAGCAGAAGGGAGGGGGCTGAAACTTCCCCCGCTCACCCCCCCCCAATTTGTATGGGGGAACAACCAGCAATGTTCCCAAGGGAAAGAACATAATTTGCTGCACTCCTCACTCCGGCTGGGGAGCGGAGGGGACTGATAAACTTGGACCTGCCCCAGTTAGGGGACATGTACCCCTCTCCCAGCTGTGCCCACTGGAAAGGCAACAGCCATAGGGAGGTGCTTCTCACCTGTCCCCAACCCAAACTGCTGCAGTGAGAGGGGCCCGAGGTAGACCTCTCAATGAAGCAGCCTACATACTGAATGCCTCATCCCCAGCCCCACCCGACCTTCCCACTCCCAAGCATCCTTCTGGGAGGGCAGAGGGGCCCTGAAGGGCCTCCCCCCAATCTGTGCGGGGATGTGCATTCACAGACCAGTGAACAAACAAGAGAGCAATTAACACTATCACTACACTAAATTACACAAAGGTATAGGTTTGTGCTGTGCATGGGTTTGGAGGTGCACTTTCAAGGCTTGTGCGGATCGCAGGACTGTGTCCGCATCTGCCTTCCCCATCTGGTTGTATGCTTACTTGTTCAATTTGACCAACCCCAGTCTTTAACACTCGTGCTAAATGTCATGATTTAATTTTTGCCTTCACTTATCTTCATGGTGTAGAGCCATCTTATTTTAGACCTATTGCAGAAAATTAGCTAGGTTTTAGGCAGTTACTGGAGTTCCGCAGTTTATATTTGGGAGAGTAACGTGTAACTATTTAAACAGTTAACTGATAAGTATTGTTATGGTTATACATCAGCTCCCAGGGAGCCAACTCCACTCTGGGCTCTGCAGCAGCATGTAACCGCTAAGATTCTTAGCCATTACAGCTACAGTTTTCAGCAATTTTTTACATCCCTACTTTATGAGAGACTCAATTCACATTTACAGCACAAACACTGTAGGAGGATGGATGTGTGTACGAAGGAGAAGGGTACAACATGCACATTTCCTGCCATTTCAGAAAATCCCACGTAACTGAACTAATCAGGCAATTTTGTAATCTTCATTCTCCCATGAGGGAACTGCTCAGTTAGGCAAATAGCTTCAAATGAATGGTGAAAGGCTGACTGAAGACAGTCTTCTGTGCTGCTGACTTGTTAAAAAAAATCTTGAGGTCCAGTCAGTCTCATTAGCAATGACTTCACGTCCTTCCTGCCCTCTGCGTACAATAAGCAGATTGCCCCAAGTAAAAGGGTCACTAAATAAAGCTGGCAAGCACTAGTGAGTAAGACCTGCTACTTACCTTGAATGCTCAACATCTGGCCTAGCTTCAGTGCAGCTCCCCGCACTTTGCATAGAGTTCTCACAATTCTTTCTGCATTGGCCTCTGACAGAAAGGGACTGGAATCCATAATCGCCTTCTTTCCTGAGGGCGGGAAGAGAGATTAAAATACCTTATGGATCCCCAGCAACTTCATCCCACCACATCATCCTATTTTACTCTATACCCTCTTCTCTCAAGAAATCAACATACCCATTTATCCTCCATCCAACATAAGCCATTTCCAGAACTCCTCAGAGAGGCAACTCTGAAGCAAGTATGACACCCCAACAGAAGAACAGAGGGGGGGTAGACCCTCAAAAAGGAAGCAACTGAATCAACTGGTTTTATACAATTGTATTGTATATAAAAATCTGTCAATAAGGTCTTTATGGAAACCTGTAATGCTCTAAACTTGCAGGTCATTATGAGAGGTATACAGTTATGGTTATGAACATATGCATGTAAACATATCAAGAAAACGAAAACGGTGGTGCAAATCTCTCATAACAAGGTGATAAAGCAATCAGGCAGGGAGGGGCACCTCCCCACCAGAAAAGTCCCACAACTGTCCAGCCCAGAAAAATATGAGCTGTTAGTGATAAAGGAAACACATTAAGTCAAATAAGAATTCCCCTTACTTTGAACGAGTCACCATATCAACACACACAAAAAAAAAAAATCTTTTAAAAGAATACACCTTTTTTTTTTTAAATCCATAAAACTTGAGGAGCAATTTCCAAGCAGATAACAATTCATGATTCACTCTATAACAAAGTGCATGAAGGGAAACTGTTCAAAGACAAGAGGTAATTTATATTAGAAAAGATACTTTGTTTAATATGAAAGTGTAAAGCCTAAGGTTGCATTTTTAGGTTTCTTTTCCATGTAACTTGTTTATGTTCTCATTATTTAATTATTGAATCTGTGATTTTTCTATTAAATAAAATTTTGGTTTTACCCCCAGCAGGTCTCCAGTGTGCAAATTGTATAGAGTGCACACACCAAAGTGAACTGATAACTAGGAACTGCTTTCGCACCTTCAGGGATGACAAACCAAAGGGGAAATTTCAAGTGACTGGTAGTTAAGAGCTTGGGATACATGGATTTGGGGAGACTTGGTACTGGAAGGACTGTTGGCATCAGCCCTCCTGCAAGGAATAACTGGAGTTGCACTTATTGGCTGGCTGCTGGTGTCACAGCTCTGAGCCACAGCAGAGTAGCACGAAGGCATCCAAAGTCACAAAACATATGGTGACAGAACAACTTACTGGTCTGAGTGATACCAAAACATCACAGGGTACAACAGAACAAAAGCAAACATGGGTCTTGTTAAAAGTGCAGAGGCACTCTATGAGATGGGTAAAGATGTGCCAATCTACCTGCACCCTCAATAGCGCACCTCCCCCTGACACTGCCATCCTGAGCAGAAACAGTTAGCATCTGCTATGGCTAGTGAACAGCAGAGACTCAATCCTTTTTCTTCATTTGGGAACTAGTCCAAGGTAAAAGAAAACCAGTACAAACTGACTAAACTATGCCATCAGATACAGCAGCAGAAACACATCTGTCCCCACCCTATACTATCAAGTAATTTGCAAGGGACAAAATATATACATACTTGCACCTTTAACTTCCTTCCCCCCCCCCCCCCAAAAGGCTATTTTAATTCCATCTCTGTGAGATTTGATTAGGATGCTGGTATAGAGGTTGCTTGCTCAGATATTCACTGCAAATGATTCCTTAGTCGCTCCAGGTTATTTGTGACTGTGCAGGATGTTTCAGTTCTATCGACTTTTCACCCCACGCTGCTTTTTATTTTAGGATTCCCTTCAAATTCTTGAACTCAGTTGATCCACTCTACAAGATGCATTTTATTATATTGGCAATGTATTCCTGCTGGATCCCAGAATGATCTAGAAGTGTCTTCCAGCCACAATGGTGCCAGTCATTTTACCCATTTACTTGTGGAGGCCAGACTAGCCAACCTCTAACTGGGAACTCAAACATTAAGGAACTTAGTAGAAGTGACAAATTAAACAGAGCAACAGCTCAAGCTTGAGAAAACCTCACTGTTCTGTCTGAATTCAAGACTCATTCCTCTACAGATAAACCCAATCCTGCTGAACTTACTCCCACAACTGCAGCAATATTGAGGCATGAGAGATTAGGCCCAATGTGAACAGAATTCAGCTTCCCAGCAAGCACAACCTGTCACCAGGACTGTGGGTTCCTACAGGCACCTGTGACAAGCCTTCAGTTCACAACAATTAGTAGCTACCAACTGTGAGAACGCTCCTCCATTTTGGAGGGTGACTAGGGGACGGAGAGCAAAGAGGAGCAAGGTGGCTCAAATTGCAGTCCCCACATTTCCTTCCAAAGGTCAAAAGATGCCTAGAAGCAGCATCTCTGTCTAGGATATCTGAACTGGGAACATGGGGTCTGCAGCAGCTCCTGCCAGGCTAGTTCCCTGAGAGCACAACCACCTGTCAGTGTGATGGACTGTGCCAACGAGGATCAAAGGGTAACCTACCTAAATCTCCTGCAGACAAGCCAAAGGCAAGTTTGTTAAAGTGAAGTCCTGCAAATGAAGTTTGTAACATAGGGCTACACAGAGCTACAAAAGCTCTGTGCATGTCACTTCCTTTTCTCCTTGAGGATTAGCTGTTTGTTTAGACCACACTGCACATGGGATGCGAACACACTATCCCTCCAATTCTGGACAGGAAGGGACTAAATGAGAATACTAATGGGAGACAGGACAGGGAAGAAACAGATTTATTGGCTGCTGAAGCCAAAAAGGAGAGGGCCTCTCAGCGTATTATGAAACAGCAGCAGGCTGAGGCGCTTCTCCTCCAGTGCCTGTGAAGGTAACTAGATAGAGGAGGGAAACCAGGCTGGTTGGGAGAAGAGTTGAAATCCAAACACTTCTGGCTGCTCCATAATGAACACTGCTGAGTTTGCATAGCTTGGTACAATTTTTTTTTCACTGGTTTAGAAGCCAGATTTGGATCACAAACTTAACCTGCTACCCAAATGCACAGGCAATCAGAACTACCTGTTTTCCTTCACTGAGCCCTGGTCAACATGCCTAAGGCCCACAAAAAGTGGTCACTGAAGACAAAGGCCCAAGTGGACAGGATCAGAATCCTCCTTAAGTGGTACATAATGTTGGCAGGCAACATGCACATGCAAGGGACCCTACACTACCCTCCTCAGGACACTTGTAGCTTCCTCAAATGTCACTTCCATTTCCATTGGCTGCTTCTAGTGTTGTCAGCTGCAGGGATGGGGATGACTCATCGACTATCCAATAAGCAAAAGCTTATCAGATAGTCGACACACTAGTTGCTCTCCCTCCCTCGCCTTGCTGCCTGTCTATCAGAAAGAGGCGGAGGGAAGAGGAGGGGGCATTTCAAAGTGGCAGCGCCACATGGAACCTAGGACCAGCTGGGGACTGCCCCCTACTGATGCTCTGAAACGCCGCAGGGAGTATGGGGCAAGTGGGGGACTGCTTGAGTCCCCCGCTTGCTCCGTGCTCCCCGCAGCATTTTCGCCTTTGAAGTGTAGCAACAGTCCTGGAAGGTGGAGGTGCTCTTATCAACTAATCAAATAGTCAGTGCAAATTGGATCGACTATTCAATTAGCCAATTAATCTAAATTTAACATCCCTAGTCAGCTGAGGAGTCAAGGACTTCTTCAGCCCCCTGCTCCAGAGTAAGAGCACTGGAAGGTTGCATGTGTGGAGAACATGGAATGAAAGAGAAGCAAGTGACTAAAGAGTAGATTCAAAAGGAAAAAGAGGAGAGGAGAGGAGCTCAGGTTTAAATTGGGACTCTCAGTCATTTGCTTCATACACGGGAAGAGTTAGAAATTCACATGGCTTATGATTCTGGTTTCAAAGAGCTTCTCTTAAAAAAACAGGATCTCCTGGTCCTGCCCAATCCAACAGAGTTTAAATCAGGTTTGGTTTGGTTTGGTTTTTTTAAATCTGCTTCTAGACAAGTTACCCTTTCCTCCACCTCCCAAAGATCACTAGCTGACACTGTCCAGGTCAAAAGGCTCTTCTAAATCAGCCATGAGAGTAGGAAGGTAAATAATCCAGCACATAAGTAGCTCAAAATAAAGTTGAGCCATGAAACCTGAATCATCATTGTCTGAGGCTTTTTCTACACTTAAAAGTTTAAAGTGCATCCACAGCAGCACTTTAAACTGAAAGTGTGGCCAAGGCACCAAGAGAGCTCTCCCAGCACTCTATGTTAACCACCTTCACAAGGGGAGTAGCTAACAGCGTTGGGAGTAGCCTGGTTCACTCTGGCGCTTTACAGAGCTGTACTGCACTGGGAGGGGAGTATTTTTTCAACCCCCTCAGCCAGAAAGTGCTAGTGTAGATTTATCTCTCACACACATCCTTTCTGCATACAGCAGGCTAAGAAAACAGTTAATCATTAAGGTGGTTTCAAGAACCTAATGAACCCATACAGTCCATTGAGTACAATGTCCAGCTGTTTGCACTTGGAGAGGAAGAGGATGTCTGTATTTGTGCAAGTTTCATCATGAAGTTGATGGATTTCCACTTCATGCAGCTAATGCAAAAAGCTTATGCCCTATTAAATCTGTTAGTCTAAGATGCCACCGGACTCCCTGTTGATTTTGCAAATGAAGACCGACACGCCTGTCCTCCTCCCCCAGACTAATGAACCCTAGCAGCTTTATCAGAGAAAAAATATCCCTAACAATAGCTCTTCCACTTCCTCCTTGCAGGTTCCCTCCCACCCCCCCAACAAATAAAAACCACACAAACACTAAGCAGAACATAAGTCAAGCTTGTCATTAGCAATGAAATGTTGCCTGTTTATACACTGTGCTAAAAATGGACATAGCCCAGAAACTTAAAAAAGGGAGATAGTTTATATGAACAGTAGGTGGAAGGGAATATAGAATATAGGCACAATAAAATGAAAAAAACCCAGGCTTAAAGGGACTACTGAATTACATGTTACACGATGTAATCAATACATCCCTCAAACCTATTCAGTTCATACAAAAAGCCTTTTTCAGAGGCAAAATGATAGTGGCAGGCTAGCTCCTCTCAAATGACAGAAATAACCCCAATGCTTATATAGAACTTTTCATCTCTATTCCTCAAAGCATATAATGAAGATTGTGAGCATTTCACATGTTTTACAAATGGGAACATACAGAGGAAAGCCATGAGAGCACATGTTCCCAAGAATTCTAAAACCACCTTTCCAACCCCAGATTTAGCCCAGCCTCCTTCAAATTTAAGATGATCTCAGCTACATGACTGTTCTCACTCTTGACACATCCCAACAATTACTACTGATTTTTTCCTTACAATTATACCAATTTAAAAATGGATAACAGACAACTGCCTCAGAGCAAGTTACTGCACAAGGTATGTGTGGGGGAGGGTTGGCTGGTTGGGGATACTTTGTTTGTTTATTGGGAGGGGGGTTACAGCTGCTTTGCATCAGCTTTGAGATATGGGGACACTTTAGAACTTAACTATATTGTCACTCCTTCCACTTTAAGAAGAAGGGCATTTTTCTAAGTTCAGCTCACCCTAATTCTACCTGAGCAAGGCTGATTTTGAGTCAAAGAGTCACAAGCAGTTCTGTTTGCACAACACTTAGCACAAAGTAGTACTGGCTCTGGTAAGGCACCATTGTATAACATTAATCCATTAATAAAGATAAAATTGACCTTGAAACCAAGGTCTCCTTTGCTGGCAATGGAGGGTATTTGGAGGCAGGGTTTCATTTTTTTTTTTTAATCCCCGGGAAAAAAAAAACCCCTATTCCAACACCTATGTCATGCTGTGCTTTAAATAAACTTTCTAAATAATACACACACTGTGCAGCAATACTGAGACTGCTTTGAAGGTCAGCAGTGACCCAACGAGCTATTTTTAATTTGCTAGCTTGACAGAGTCAGTGAAACCCGTCCATGCTCCATATTGGAAATAGCATAAAGTTATTCCCTTTTTAGAAGGGCAAAGATTTTATTTATAAAGTGGTTCCCTTAAAGTTAAAAGGATTACAGCATTAAAGTTGACTAGGGTTCAGCAGAGGAAAGCACAGGTATGGGTCCTGAGCATGAGGAGACCGATAGAAAATATTGTCAGCAAAGTTCCTGGTTCAAAAAAAAAAAAGAGTGACTCCTGTGCTGAATCTCCAGGCCCTACATATGCTAACCTACAACACAGAGAAAAAGAGAAGACTGAGGAGAATGTGAGAGATGGAACAGGAAAGAGAGGCTATGAAACCAAGAATAGACAAGGATGAGAAAAAATAGAGAATATGGCTCTGCTGAAGAGGTTATCACACCTGTTAAATTAGCGGTTCTCAACTACTTGGACCAGTCAGCAGAGTTATGGCCTCAAGGTTACATAGCTAATACTGGATGTGGCCCACAGTGGCAAATAGGTTGAGACTCACTGCATAAAATAAATCAGAATAAGAGCAGGAATCACCTGGGCTATTTAGTGGTGGGAACATTTCAAGATATGAACTTAAGAAAACAAAATGAAATCAGATTGGCTGACTGCAAGATCTTTAGCCCAACCAGACCAGTCTCTGTCCTGGAATCAGAGAGACCAAATATGGAGACATTTTAGAATTACTTTTCTGATCATTAATCATTTATATTACAGTTGTGCCTAGACGCACAACCAGACTGAGGTCCCACTTCGCTGCACGCTGTCCACACAGTGGGAGACAATCACTGCCTGGAACACAAGAAACATAGGGCAAAAGGACAAAGGAACAGGGGTGAAATGATTTCCTGAAAGTCATACAGCTAATCTATGGAAGAGCCATTGGTAAAATCCAGATCTTTGGGTGCCTGATCCAAATGCCCTGGTCATTAAGTACCATTCCATCACTGCATTTTCCATCAAGGCCTGCATCTATCTGTACTTGTCTCAAACTACAGAGCAGGCAACAGAAAGTTCATTTAGAATTTAGTAATACAAGAGGGATGGGGGGGTTAAAATCTGAAGTACAGTTTCTTCATGTTGCAGAAATCCATAAAGTGGAAAGAGAAAAGGAACAGAGTCAAAGCTTCTCATCTTCAGCAAGTTTAATAACTGTGCAGTGTTTGTGTTTTCACTCTGGAGAGTGCCCAGCTGGAGATACAATTGTCAGAGCAACTGAAAACTACTTGCAAACAATTGTTGCTTTCACAGATCCAGGACTTTTGTGACTTTACATAGGGCTTTGGGGGTTTTTTTATTGGGGGGGAGGGTTAATCTTTTATATTGAGAAGAAAGAAAAAAAGGATGCAATGAGAGATTTACAAATGACCACAGCTAGAAAGTGACCAACACCATGCCATGGGCAAAATCTGCTATAGCATGTTGCCTGCAACTCCAAGAGAATGATCCATCTTCACATAGAATCTCTGTCCAGTCAACTGATGCTGCAATCTTCAACACTCAATGTTCTTATAGATCCAACCAGCATAGCAGTATTTCGCATTGGGAATGTTAAAATGGGGGCAAAGGACACACAGAAGCCTCCCGGGTTTAAATCTGTGATTCTAAGCAAAGCCTCTGAATTAGGAGCATTTTGGCTTTGTTTCTTGTGCATATTCTCTCAGGAAGGAGTTTAAGAAGGAATAAGCAAAGAAAGGGTTAAGGAGGAGGTCAGAACATACTGGGTATGCCAGGCAGAGCAGCATGTCCCTCCTAGCAGGGCAGAAAGGGATTTACATTGAGAAAGCAACAATGACAACATCATACTGATGTTACAGTCAAGTATAATTAGAACAATATAGTAATAAGAGGTTGTCCTTTGTACCCAACCCACTGATACCATAGGAGAAGCATTCAGTAGTACTGGAGTGGAGGATAAATCCAGGCCTTTAACAGCTGTGCGCTTTTTTTTTTAAATGTTATGCAGAAACTGGGGCTGATTTTCTAGAAACAAGGTGTTCTAAAGAGTCTCAGGCACAAGAGAATCTTGTCATGATGGACAAAATCTAGACTGAACCACCTGAAATGGCAATGGAAGAGTCACTGCTCCACCCCCATCATTCCCGCTCATCCCCAAACCAGACTAATAGGTGCTAAATGTCCGAGAAACTAGGCCAATCGTTCCCAACCTTTTCAAGCATCTTTTCAATCTATTAAAATTTTAGGGACCCCCCCAAACATAACTGTTTTCAAGCATTCCATTATTTGATAACCATTTGAAATGTATAATAGTTCATGTTATCTAAATAAAAGTAAATATAAAAGTTATATAAAGTATTGAGAGATAATACAAGCAGGTCTGCACTGTAATGTATCAACTCTTAGGTGCCATATAATTTTATTGAACAAAATTGTATTGGATCCAGCGATCCATTTTTACTAGTGACCCAACTAAACCCTTCCTGCCACTCTAAAAGCTTATGAACAGTTAGAGCGGGGCCACGAATTCAAAAAAAGAGGAAAAAAATGGCAAGTGACTGACCCATTTAAAAGCCGACTCCAGAGCAGAATTGCAGCTTGTCAGCTTCAGCATGGGCTGAGGGATGTGCAGACTGCAGGGCATGGAGCTTCTCAGGTTAACTGGCTACTGTTCACCCATGCTGCTATCTCAGTTCCTATCCCCTCCCCATTCACAGAGCGAGGGGGCTCTATAGCTGCCAACTCCTCAAGGGCAGAACTTTGGGAGGGTAGGGGACAAGGGTGGAACTTTAAAAGTGCAGGGATGGGGAGGGGGCAGCAGCTCTGTGCACCAGGACATGGCTTGCTTGCTCCGGAACCTAAGGGAGCATGGGGAAAATATCTGCATGTTGTACATGTCTCTCATGCCTGGCTGGTGTGTGAGATGGATGTACAGCAGTGGTCTTCAACCGTTTTACACCCAAGATCACTTTTTAAATCTCAGAACAGGCGAAGATCTACCGCCCCGCCCCTTCCTTGAAGCCCCACCCCTTCCTTGAAGCTCCACCCTCTCTATTCTCCTCCTGTCCATCACTTGATATCCCTAGCCCTTAAACAGTTTATTTTTAAATTATGCGATATATAAAATTAAAATCACGTGTTTATAGTTATGAAATAAATGGTCTGTTTTTTATTTATGCTATTTAAATCTAAAATGAAGCATTTATAATTATAAATTTTGTGGGGACAGAGTTCTGCGGCTGGGGGCAGGGAAGAGGGAACAGAATGCTGGGAGGGCAGAGGACAGGGTTCTGCAGCATGGAACAGTGTGCCAGTGGGGACAGGTTTCTGCAGCTGGGGACAGGGTGCCAGTGGGGACAGAGTTCGGGGAGTGTGTTCGGGAATGGGGACAGAGTTCTGTAGCTGGGAATGGGACAGAATTCTGTGGCAGGGGAGTGGGGGCTGGGAGGAGCTGGAGAGGGGAGGGAAGAGAAGGAGTGGCAGAGAGTCCCTTGCATCTGCCTCCTCCCAGGATTTCGCCCCCAGAGGGAAACCAGCGCATGCCTGCCCTGAGGCCAACCCCCACAGGGAAGCCCCACTGCCCTGGGGCCGACCCCGCGCAGGGAAGCCCCGCGCGCGCTCGCCCTGGCGCCAACCACCTGCGCAGGGAAGCCCCACGCACGCCTCCCCCGGGGCTGATTCACCCCTCCTGTGCGGTGCAGGGAGCCAATGCTCCCTCCCGCAGTACACCCAGCCAGCAGAGCAGCTAGCGCACTTCTAGAATCGCCGGAAGTAGCGCTAAGCTGCAGGACTTCTGTCCATGCCCGGGAAGCCAACACTCCCTCCATTTTCACTTGAGCTAGGAAGTGGGGCTTCTCGGGGGCGGGGCGGACAGGATGCCTTGCGATCGACTGGTCGAGGCCTCGCGATCGACCTGTTGGTGACCATGGATGTACAGGATACAAGCACTTTCCCCTCACTCCTTTAGCATCAGCGGGACAAGATCAAAAACAAGCCATGACCCAGAATGCAAGGATTGGGCCCGATCCTTACCTTTAAAAACTTCCTGTGGACCCTCTGCAGTGCCCTTGCGGACCCCTAGGGGAAATTCCATTGACTACTCGATTAGGTCATTAATTAAAATTGTAACAACCCTCATCTGAACACTCTTCAAAAGAAGGCATCTATGTAGCATATCATCAGCATCAACAACACTGGGATCAAGCACAGGCAGAGGATCTAAAATGTTTACATGTTTATTGTGGTTAAGTTGTGCAAGATTGAAGTAATTGCTATTGCTCTAAGTCTCTCTTGCCACACCTTCATACTACCAATTTCATAACGCCTCACTGAGCAAGGGAAATTAAACAATGGACCCAGAATAAAAGGTCTTGCATAGTTTGTCCTCATTTCCAACTCTCCTTTCCCGAGCTTAGGATATGACCGCAGGGGTGACCCACTGAACAAAGCGTACAGTGGTTAAAAGCATTTCCCTTTTCTAACTTACTGTAACCTTCACCTCAGGGACAGAAGATTAGCCAGATACCAAGGTAAAACAAACAGAGCTATTAATGGCAAAATAAAATCATGACATTTCTCTTTTTTCATATTAAAGTGGAAGAACTGGGAGAGTTATGTTAGCATGGATCTCAGACCTGCTTTAAACTCCTTAAACAAACCACAAGATCAGATATAAAGAGTACGAAACTGAGGCCACTGGACTGCTATATTGGTTTGTAGATCCCCAGTACAAAATAATTCTTTCTAGAGCCAGGCAGAATCTAGCTAGGATGTGGCAGGTTTCCATAGGACAACCTGCAGCCAGACACCTTTGATAAGATGACTACCTTACTGAAGTTGCTAGTGCTGCACAAGAATAAATGAAACCTAGTTATGAAAGCCTACCTGTCTTCACCCTTGTTTCCTTGCTTCATGTGATCAGATGTTTACTTTCCAATTCTATCACTTGGAGAGGCAGACATTGCTGAGGTTGAGGATGAACAGATTCAACTTATGAGACTGTCATACTATGGGATGCTGGTTTAGGAAATATGGAGGATCCATATAAACAAGCCTTCAGAAGGGCTGTGGGTAGGCACTGGGTTCAGAGTATCTTTGATACCATCCTCTCTCCAGACCCACACACCTAGGCCATTTCCAAATCTCATTATCTTCCCTCTGGTACATCTTTAAATATCTGGCCTCTTCACTGCCCGTAACACTAGCATGCACCCTAGTGCTCACTTCCAACTTTTACGGAAACTTCTCTGACTTCCTGACACTAGCTACACCACACTCAATTCAAAAATATTGTGGCTAATCTCATGCTGGCCTGTTCCAACCATGTTATTCCTTCTTTCAAGCCCTGCTCTGGCTCCCTCTGTACCACAGGAACAAATACAAGTTGTCCAACATCTTCAAGAACCTTTGATGATTTGTTCCCACTTACTCATTGGCTCCCAGTTTCTTACTGCATCACTTTCCTGTTCCCTCCCTAGATCAAATTCTCTGCCAGCTATAGCAGCCTCCATTATCATCCCTCCACTTCCAACAAGTGCCTTGGTGCACAGAATGCACCCACCCCAAACTAATCCATAAGGCCACTATCCTGCCCTCTCAATACCTCAAGATTCACTACTGCCACAATACCCACTGAACGCTACAAGACGGTCAACAGGTATAGCCAATATTTAACTCAATTGAACTCATACACAACTAGCTACACTGCAAAGTTACATAACTACAATTTCCTATCACTGTAATACTCAACCTCTCTCCTCAGTTTCTTCCACTCATTATACCACCTTGCTGCATCTTGTCTTCTACACTGTAAACTCTTACTCTGTTCACACATCAACTAGTACAAATCTAACTGGTGGCTGGCTCTAAGCACTGCCATAATGCCAAGAGTATTAAATAAATCTGAGGTAAAGAAGGTGATTAAAAAAATAAAGATGTTTGGAGTGGCTTCCTGGAATGAGTCATCTAACAACTGCTAAGCAGAAAGCTGTTGCCATGCCCCAGCAAATGGGCTTTATACAGGTGGTCAATGATAGTTAACTAAGGGAACCTCATGCATACACTTGGATCAGGAGTCATTTTCTTAGTTATGTCTCCCATCCATCCTAAGCACATCAAAGGGAGCCTGCAAGTAAACCAATATCCAGCTTATTCCTGTCTCCTGCATCTGCTCTCCCCAATTTAAAAAAAACCACCATAAATATGACCTTCCCTGTTGACAACACAAATCTACCCAAGCATCCTAGATCTAAGCATACCCTCATTTTCTTTTAGAATTACTGAGCCTCCAGTTACGAAAGCCAGGATCTCAAGGATCCTTTGAGGCAGTCCAGGGCTTTATAAGGCAGTGGGCAAGCAACCAAGGAGCTTGCGAACAGCAATGGATGGTGATAGGGCAGAAAAAATCTGTTCTTTCTTCCGGGAAGAAGACAAACATGGCACACTCCGTGCAGGTAACAACAGCAGACCTAAGTGCAAGCTGGTCGCCATCTTGGAAGAAAAAATTAGAGAACTGGAGGCCCAAGTGTCGACCCTACGCTTGATCAGAGAGGATGAAGATTTCCTCGATAAAATGCAGCGTTTAATCCTTCAAGCACGGCAGGCGAAAGAGCCAGAGAGGGCATTACGGGACCAGGAAGAGAACTGGCAACATGTAACTTCTAGAAGGGGAAAAAGGCCAGCATGGGAATCCCCCAATGCTATAGAGGTAAGTAATCGCTTTCAGGCTCTCTCCACAGGCTCTGCAGTGCTGAATGCTTTGGAAGGGACCTCACAAGGAAAAAACCGCAAGGGAACACAATCTACTGGAAGGTATGGGATGCGTAGTCCTAGAGATGGGGGTTCCACGACCACCACCCCCAAAAGAAAACAACAGGTGGTGGTGGTCAGGGACTCCCTCCTAAGAGGGACTGAGCCATCCATCTGCCATCTAGACCTGGAATCTAGAGAGGTGTGCTGCTTACCGGGAATTCACATTCAGGATGTGACAGAGGCTTACCAAACTGATCAAACCTTCGGATCGCTACCCCTTCCTGCTTCTCCATGTGGGAACTAATGATACGGCCAAGAATGATCTTGAGTGGGTTACTGCGGATTATGTAGCGCTGGGAAGAAGGATCGAAGAAATCAGAGTGCAAGTGGTGTTCTCGTTCATCCTCCCTGTCAAAGGGAAAGGACTGGGCATGGATCGTCGAATTGAGGAAGTAAATGCATGGTTGCGCAGGTGGTGTCGCAGAGAGGGCTTTGGTTTCTTTGACCATGGGACTCTGTTCCAGGCACAAGGATTATTAGATGGATCCCACCTATTCCTAACCAAGAGAGGAAGGAGTATCTTCGCGGGCAGGCTTGCAAACCTGGTGAGGAGGGCTTTAAATTAGGTTCGTTGGGGGACGGTGACCAAAACTCTGAGAGAAGTGGGAAAGTCGGATACTGGGAAGAAATGCAAAGAGGAACAAGCAACAAAGGAGGACCCCTGATTCAAATGGGTACACTAATGTGAGAAGCCTGGGCAACAAACAGGAAGAACTGGAGGCCCTGGCCCAGTCCAAGAAATATGATTTAACTGGGATAACAGACTTGGTGGGATGACTCGCATGACTGGAGAATGTCATAGAATGGTATAGACTGATCAGGAAGAACAGGCAGGGGAGAAAAGGAGGAGGAGTTGCACTATATGTAAGAGAGCACTATGATTGCTCTGAATTCCAGTATAAAGAGGGAGAAAAACCTGTTGAGAGTCTATGGGTTAAGTTTAAAGGAGTAAACAACAGCAGTGATGTCGTGGTTGGTGTCTGCTACAGGCCACGGAATCAGGTGGATGAGGTAGACGAGGCTTTCTTCAGACAACTGAGAGAAGCTTCCAGATCACAGGCCCTGGTTCTCATGGGGGACTTTAATCACCCTGACATCTGTTGGGCAACCAATATGGCAGTACACAGGCAATCCAGGAAGTTTTTGGAGAATGTTGGGGATAACTTCTTGGCACAAGTGCTGAAGGATCCAACCATGGGCCATGCGCACCCTGACCTTCTGCTCACAAACAGGGAGGGTATGTCTACACTACAAAGTTAGTTCGCTAACGGATGTTAGTTCGAACTAACTTTCATAGGCGCTACACTAGCGCTCCGTTAAGTTCAAATTTAATTCGAACTAACGGAGCGCTTAGTTCGAACTAGGTAATCCTCATTCCACGAGGATTAAGCCTAGTTCAAACTTACTAGTTCGAATTAAGGGCTGTGTAGACCCTTAATTCGAACTAGTGGGAGGCTAGCCCTCCCCAGGTTTCCCTGGTGGCCACTCTGGCCAACACCAGGGAAACTCGTCTGCCCCCCTCCCAGCCCCGGCCCCCTTAAAGGGGCACGGGCTGGCTACGGTGCCCGTGCCAGGTGCAAGCCTGCCAGCACCTGCCAGACCCTGCACCTGGCACGGCTCGAGCCAGCCACCCGATGCCCCCCAGCCCAACCCCTCTTCCCGGGACCAGGCTGGCGGCTCCCGGGAGCTTGCCCGGGACCGCAAGAGGCGGGCACCCGCCTGGGCTAGTGCGGACATTGTGGACCTCGTCCACGATCTCCGCACTAGGCACAGGAAGGTGGCCAGCTAGGGCAGGAAAGCTGCCAGCCTGGCCGCCCAGGAGCAGGAGTGCATGAAAATCAAGGTGGTCCACTGAGACCCCCGACCCTGAGCCCTGAGCTTACAATGGCCATACTGGGTCAGACCAAAGGTCCATCTAGCCCAGTAGCCTGTCTGCCGACAGCGGCCAACCCTAGGGACCCTGGAGGGGATGGACCGAAGACAGTGACCAAGCCATTTGTCTCGTGCCATCCCTCTCCAGCCTTCCACAAACCTTGGGCAGGGACACCACTCCTATCCCCCGGCTAATACCACTCCATGGACCCAACCTCCATCACTTGATCTCACTTCCCTTTAAACTCTGTACTAGTTCTAGCCTTCACAGTCTCCTGCAGCAAGGAGTTCCACAGGTTGACTCTTTGCTTTGTGAAGAGCAACTTTCTGTTACTAGTTTGAAGCCTGTTACCCATTCCTTTCCTTTGGTGTCCTCTAGTCCTTCTTTATGGGAACTAATGAAGAACTTTTCTGTATGCACCCTCTCCACCCAATTCCTGCTTTTAGAGACCTCTATCCTGTCCCCCCTCCCTCTCCTCTTTTCTAAGCTGAAAAGTCCCAGTCTCTTCAGCCTCTCTTCATATGGGACCTGTTCCCAACCCCTGATCATTTTAGTTGCCCTCCCCTCTCCCAGCCTCTCTCTTCCCCTCTCCCACCTGCTTTTCCCAGTCTCCCCCCGTTTTGTTCAATAAAGACAGATTCCATTTTTGAACACAATTGTCCTTTATTTTGTACATCAAGAAAATGGGCTAGGGAAGGGTAAGTGGAAGGAGGTGAGGGAGGAATGGGGTACGCGCCCCCGATGGGGAGTACTGGGCTGGCTCTGCAGGCTTTTGGGGTGGAAGCTCTCCTGCAGCCCCCCAATTGCCCCCTCTCTCCAGATGGCAGCCTGCGGCAAGTGCAGCCGGTCTGATGGCCGAGTGCTGTGATGTGCCCAGTGTGGGTACTCTGGGCACTGCAAGCCAGGACTGCTTTGCAAGCGGGACACCCCTGAGAACTGTCTGTCCGGGGTGGGGGTCGGGACCCTTTAAGCACAGCCCTCGGCTAGCCTGAGACAGCATCTCCACGCTCCAAGTTCTCCTCTGATGCCCTGCCGGCACTGCTTCCGGCCATCCTTAAGCCTGGTTCAGGGTCCACTTAATGTGGACATGCTAGTTCGAATTAGCAAAACGCTAATTCGAACTAGTTTTTTAGTCTGGATCCGTTAATTCGAACTAAGCTAATTCGAACTAACTAATTCGAACTAAGTTAGTTCGAATTTACGTTGTAGTGTAGACGTACCCGGAGGAACTAATAGCAGAAGTAGAGGTGGGTGACAACCTGGGAAGCAGTTATCATGAGATGGTAGATTTCGGGATCCTGACCAAAGGAAGAAAAGAGAGTAGTAAAATATACACCTTGGACTTCAAAAAAAAGCAGATTTTTACTCCCTCAGAGATCTGATGGGCAGAATCCCCTGGGATGCTAACATGAAGAGGAAAGGCGTCCAGGACAGCTGGCAGTATTTTAAAGAAGCCTTATTGAAGGCACAGAAAGAAAACCATCCCGATGCGTAGCAAGAGAGGCAAACATGGTAAGAGACCGGATTGGCTTACAGGGGAAATCCTTGGTGAACTTAAGCACAAAAAGGAAGCTTACAAAAAGTGGAAACTTGGACAAATGACCAGGGAGTGGTTTAAATGTATAGCTTGAGAATGCTGGGGGGTTATCAGGAAGGCAAAAGAGCAAATGGAATTGCCACTGGCTAAGGATGTGAAGGATAACAAGAAAGGTTTCTACAGGCATGTTAACAAGAAGAAGGTGATCAGAGAGGGTGTGTGGGCCCCTATTGGATGAAGGTGGTATCATAATGCCAGATGATGTGAGGAAAGCTGAAGTACTCAATGCTTTCTTTGCCTCTGTATTCACGGACAAGGTGGGCTCCCAGACTAATGCACTAAGTGACACAAGATGGGATGAAGATGGACAGCCCTTGGTGGGTAAAGAACAGGTTAGGAACTATTTAGAAAAGCTAAACATACACAAATCCATGGGTCCGGACTTAATGCATCCGAGGGTACTGAGGGAGTTGGCAAATGTCACTGAGGAGCCTTTGGCCATTATCTTTGAGAAATCGTGGAGATCGGGACAAATCCCAAATGATTGGAAAAAGGCAGATGTAGTGCCCATCTTCAAAAAAGGATGATCCAGGGAACTATAGGCCATTCAGTCTTACCTTGGTTCCTGGAAAAATCATGGAAGGGATCCTTAAGGAATCCATTTTGAGGCACTTGGAAGAGAGGAAAGTGATTAGGAATAGTCAGCATGGATTCACAAAGGGAAAGTCATGCCTGACCAATCTGATTAGCTTCTATGATGAGGTAACTGGCTCTGTGCACGTGGGAAAGTCAGCAGATGTAATATACCTTGACTTTAGCAAGGCTTTTGATAGTCTCCCACAATATTCTTTCCAGCAAGTTAAGGGATCGTGGATTGGATAAATGGACAGTAAGATGGATAAAAAGATGGCTAGAAGGCTGGGCCCAGCGGGTAGTGATCAACGGCTCAATGTCAGGATGGCAGTCGGTTTCTAGCGGCGGGCCCCAAGAATCAGTTCTAGGACCGGTTTTGTTCAATATCTTTATTAATGACCTGGATGAGGGGATGGATTGCACCCTCAGCAAGTTTGCAGATGACACTAAGCTAGGGGGAGAGGTAGATATGCTTGAGGGCAGAGATAGGGTCCAAAGTGACTTAGGCAAATTGGAGGATTGGGCCACAAGAAATCTGATGAGGTTCAACAAGGACAAGTGCAGAGTTCTGCACTTGGGATGGAAGAATCCCAAGCATTGTTACAAACTGGGGACCAACCAGCTAAGTAGTAGTTCTGCAGAAAAGGACCTGGGGGTTACAGTGGATGAGAAGCTGGATATGAGTCAACAGTGTGCCCTTGTAGCCAAGAAGGCTAATGGCATATTAGGTTGCATTAAGAGGAGCATTGCCAGCAGATCCAGAGAGGTCATTATTCCCCATTATTCGGCTCTGGTGAGGCCACATCTGGAGTATTGTGTCCAGTTCTGGGCCCCCACTACAAAAAGGATGTGGATGCACTGGAGAGAGTCCAGCGGAGGGCAACCAAAATGATTAGGGGGCTGGAGCATATGACCTATGAGGAGAGGCTGAGGGAGTTGGGTCTGTTTAGTCTGCAGAAGCGAAGAGTGAGGGGGGATTTGATAGCAGCCTTCAACTTCCTGAAGGGAGGTTCCAAAGAGGATGGAGAAAGGCTGTTCTCAGTAGTGACAGATGGCAGAACAAGGAACAGTGGCCTCAAGTTGTGGTGGGAGAGGTCCAGGTTGGATATTAGGAAAAACTATTTCACTAGGAGGGTGGAGCAGAGGGGTAGACTTGATGACCTTTTGAGGTCTCTTCCAGCTCTGATTCTATGATTCTAAGGACAACAGTCAGAGTGGAAGGGCAGATGCCAGAAAGATGCTGAGCTCCAACATTATCTACACTATCACCTCCCTGTTAACCTGAATGATGCCAAGATGCCCACATCAAATATAACAGCAGGGAAACTGGGAGACAGGCAGGAAATTCATGGAAAGTGATGCTGCATCTGATCCAAGCTTTTGTGGATCAAACAACATCTACCCAGCCACAAGCCCCAAATAACCTGGGAGGTCTTTCCAGAGAAGGAGAAAAGATCATGTTCATTTCTATCTTCTGCACCTCAGTACTACAGATTGCACTAGTTGTTCCCATGATATGGGCCTGGAATTCTCTCAGCTAAAATACAGGTGCAGAAAAGCAGTAAACATGTTATTTGAGACCAAAGCTACTTGAGCAAAGGAAGCATAAGCAGAAATAGCATTCCTTTTCTTAAGCTGGGAGATGAGATGGGCAAGACAGGAAGAAATGAAAAGTCTGATATAAAACTTAGCCCTTTCTTTTGCATATGTGCAGAAGAGTCAAGAGAAAGATATTTAAAAAATGAAATGTCAATTTAGTGTCTGAATTTATTCTCTCAATTTTCTATAGCTGTCATCACTTGAGTATCAAATAAGTAGAATGTTTTTGAAGTCTTTATTTCTTCAACCACTAACTCCACAAGGTTTCAGACATTAAAACATTCTACTCAGTTTTTGTTCTGATATCACACCTGACTGAAAAAGTTATTTTTTTAACCTGGATAGTTATACCAGTAGAGCTTTCTTCCTTTTCCATATGGGAATAAACTATATCAGTTGAAGCACTTTTATACCCATATAACTGTGTCCACAAAAGGTACACTGTTAAAGTGGTCTAAACATACAAGTTGTATAAATCTTATGCCAAAGAAATTAACTCAACCAAAAGAAAGTAAAAAAAACTCCTAAAACACTACATCACAATCACAGCCTTTAGAGACCTCACGGGATTTTATTCTTCTACAGAGTAGATCATGCCTTAAAAAAAAGAAAGTAAATTTTCTGAACAAAACAAGCACACTAGAGAGCTCACCATTGCGTTCTTCAGATCTAAGGCTCTTCTTCGCAACTTCTGCCAAGGCCCCAATGCCAAGACCAACAGCTAGTCCTTTAAAACAAGAGGAAAAATAAATAAATCGGTGGTGAATGAGCACAAAAATGCCATCTGTGTATGCTTAAGACATTTGATACACTCAAAGGATGCCAAGAGGTAACTTGTAATCAACCTCAACTGCATGGACTGCAGAAATATCAGCTTTTCCTACAAACAGGGGGAGACAGGACTTTGTGCATTTATAAATGATAAAGTAACTTGATTGGTAAAGACTGGCTTTTATGATACTAATAGCTAGAAAATTCAACACTAATCCATGTTTCCTAGAGCTCCTTATTCTCTCTGGCATGTCATGGCTATTTTTATTGACTAAAGAATTCTAAAATTCTCAGCTCACAAGGATGCTGTAGAACAGTGTTTCTCAACCTTTTTTTGTAAAGTACCCCCAGCACTTAGTTTTTAGACACACACAATTTGTTTCTACCATTGCAACACATTTGTTTAAACAACTTAATCATAGCTGGGCGGGCAATGAAATTTTTGGGTATAAAAAGTACAAAAATAAAGCGCTGTAAAATGTAAAACAAAAATTCAGTTTTCTCCAAATTTCTGTTGTGTTGATGTACTCCCCCAGACTTCTCTGAAGTACCCCTAAGAGTACTGGTACTACTTGTTGAGAAATACTGCTATAGAAGAGTGGAGCAATATGGTTCAATATTCCAGTTGCAGCCAGGCTTTTAAGTCATCCTGAAGGATGTCTATTTGGGAAGGTAGTTTATAGTGTTTAGTAGTTCTCAGAAAAGAAAAATCCTCCTGTTCACACTTCTCAAGGAAACTGCAAACACCTTAAGACACAGAGGTTGAAGTTTCAATAGTAGAGCCAGATGCTTAAGCCAAATCTACATAATAAAATCAATCCTAAGTAGCTCTAAATGCCAATTGTACCCAAGCCATAAACATGGTTTACCAACAAGGTCTGACTCTGTTGAAGCGGGCTGTTCCCAGGAAAGCTCATGATACCATCTACACCAGGGGTTCCTGCCATGGCGCCCACCTGGGCATTTATGTGCGCCCACGCCGACTATCAGAGAGAGCACATGCCACCGCGCAACAGCTGAGAGGGGAGACGCCCAGCATGCCATGACATCACGGCCTGGGACTTTAAATTTTAAAACCGCACAGCCCAGCTCCAGGCCCGACACGTGGTCTGGGGTAACGGAAGCAACTGGGGCTGGGCCCGATCACAGACTCAAACTGGAAGACAGAAGGGGGGGGAACGGGGGAGGGGTGGGAGAGGAAGGGGCTTGTGCTGAGGAGAGGGGGGCAGGTCAGGAGAAGGCACCAAGGGACAGCGTGGAGGAGAGAAACGCCAAGGGGCCAAATGGAGACAATGAGGAAAAGGGCAAGAGAAGAGGGGTCAGTGGGAGGGGGGACAGAGTGATGCTGGGAGAGGAGAGGGGAAGGTGCTGGGAGAAGGCTTGAAAGAAGGGGTGGGCATGAGGAAGGTGGGGATGGAGCAAGGCATGTGTGAAGGCACAGGGGCATGAGGGGAATGGGGGCACAGGGTGGTGAGGAAGTGGGTATCAGGGAAAAAGAGAGCAAAGGGTGCAGGAGCAGTGAGGGAAGGAGGAAGCACCAGGAGGGTGCAGGGAGGTAAGGGAAGGTGCAGGTGCTAGGGGATTGTGGGTGTGAAGCAGAAGGGCAGACACCTGCAGGGGAGGGACCAGCACCAGAGGAGAGAGGCAGGGCAGGTGTGTAGAGGGAGGTGTTAGGAGAGGGGGTAGCTCACGTGATCAGAGTGGGGCTACTGGAGGAGTGGGCACAGGAGGGAGAGAAGGGCTGGTGGAGGGGGGCAGGTCTCAGGAGGGCTAAGGGCAGGAGTCAGGACAGCAGAGGAAGGTGAGAGGCTGTGGGGGCAGCAGCAACCAGGGGAGCTGATGGAGCAAGGGGAGGAGACATGGCAGCAGATGGTGAAGACATGGTGGGGATGGGGAGTGTGAGATTTAAAGGTGCCATGATTATTTTTTTGGGGAGGGGGGTGCTTTTTTTGGCTCAACATTTGGACATCCCCCCCCTTTTTATTACTGAAGAATTTTGTTTAAAAATGAATTACAATATAATTAAAATAAAAATTAACTAAATTAAGTTTCTATCAAATTTACCCAATTCACATTTAATATGAAAATAGCCTTCAATTTGCGCATTTGATGCCTTTTTTCTATTTTCTCTCTAAAGGGGGGCTGAAAAATTGCCAAATAATTTAATTAATACCTTTTACATGTAAAATTACCTTTTTATCTTATGGAGGCATATATTATGTAATATTAAATATGATGTTTTTCATATTATTTAATGTACAAATACAAAATAAGCCTTGAAAAACTGTTGGCACCTGCCACACTTTTCTGAAAACATGAATGTGCTATTGGCCACAAAAAGTTGGGGACCACTGATCTACATGTTTTGTTGGTCTTTAAAGTGCTACCAGACTATCTGCTGTTTTTTAAGTTTATCCTGTACAGAATAACTCGGCTACCTCCTGAAGGTTATGTAGGTGGCCAGTCTAGATCAGGTCCAGAGGCCACCCCTGAGGTTCCCCAGCTTGCCTGAATCTGGCCCCTGTGGCTCAGGGCTCCTCTCCTGGCCCACTCCTGCACTCTCCCTCCCTCTCAGACCCACACCCCAAGCCTGCTTCCCCATCCCACACACTGAACCCCTCACTTTTACCCCCACCACAGAGCTTAGGGTCCCACAACAGTTACTAGCCTGAGCCCCCCCTAGGTTCTGGTGTGTGAGAGGAATATGGGGAGTGTCTCAGTCGGGGGCCAAATTAGTGAGGGTGTTTTTTTTTGTTTGTTTATTTTTTTTTTTGCGCTTCTCACTTGTGTGGCCCCCAACTGATTTTTCTGTGGGTCAGAACCCAAAAAAGGTTTCCCACACCTGATCTAGATCAGTGATCCCTCTGATCTTGGAATCTATGAATGCCACTTGCACTGCAACTGTCTCTTCAGAGCTTGTACAGCACTTAAATCAGTGCTCTCCCCACAAGGACTTCTAAGAATTACAGTGATAACAATGCTAGGCATATAGTTTGGCTTCCTTCCTTCATTCTTTCAGGTTGTATCATTTATTCTGGTGCTTGATATTAGCATTCATTAACTAGAAAATTGCCCTTTGCTCGTGAGGACTCTGCTTCCTTTACATATTCCTGTCTAAATCTTGTTGCTTGCTACTATTCTGCAGCATAATGCTTGTAATTGTAAGTGTGACATCTAAAAATAGAGGATTTTTTTTCATGGAAAGGTTTTATAATCAGAAAATGCTGATTTATCAAAGCAAGTTTCTGAAGTCCATGATAGGAAGGAGGCCACAGTGAATAATGCCCTCCTATATTGGACCTCGGAAACCTTCCCAACGAATTGGCATTTTCTGGTGACAAAACTCTTCTGAGAAAAATTCCTCAATCTCTATTTAGGAGTAGGGATGTTAGATATCAGGTAATTGAATAGTCGTGTAACTGCATAAAATCTTAGCAGTTACACAACTACTCTACAGTCCACTGAGGCGGGGCCAGCAGCCAGTGTGCTCCAGCCCCACTTCCAGGGAGCCCCCTGCTGTAGCAGCTCTAATCTTTATCAAATTGTGCCTGGTTGAGTCTATGTGTTTGGTTGAGAGAGAAAACAGCCTTGTTTTTTTAAACTCTGCTGTCAATAGCTGAGGTTTATAGCTATAAAATGATTTGGCATGAGCAAGGTTATTAGTCCTGTAACTCATCTGAGAGGTCTATTACCATTTACAACTTCAGAATCCTTACCTTTTAAAAACATGCTAAGATCCAATAAAAGGTGCTATTAAGTGCAGTTTTATTATTTAAGTTACGTGTTTCATCTCTTGTCAAATCTCTATACAAGAGGATAAAAGTTGAGATTTGCAGTGAACTGCCTTATCAGAATAAAATGTGAATGAAATTAAATCAGGCAAAGAAAAATAGTTGCTGCTGGTTGATGTTTAATAATAAGCCACTAACATGGAACTGCTTGTGACTATACCTAACCTTTCAATAGATGTTTTGGTTGTGGCGAGGTTAATGTATGAGAGAAGGTGGAGCTATGATCTGAGTGTTGAGTACATATGATATCAGTTAATCATACAGGGAGTTAGAATTAATTGGAAGGAAAGAGAGACACCCATTACCCCAAGGGGGTCAGCTGTTCTGCATCCATGTTTTGTAAAATGACACCAAAAACTTATTCTTCTTGGGAGCATGCTTGTGTACCAAAAACATAACCAAAGCTCTCTCCCAATACAGCCGTATCAGTTGTCCTTGTGCATCTATGCATATGTTGCCTGACTATTTTGTGTCACTGCATTATGGGAAACTATCCCATGGTGCTGAACAGAAGCTAGAGGACATGCGTAAGGAACATCTGCTCCACATACAACTTGCTAGTAATGTGTCCTGGTATATCCTGGTTGCAAACCTGGTAAGTAGGGTTGACTGGCTTGATTACCCTAATACTGCTGGGTTCCCAATTTACCCAGAAAAATATAGCTTATTCAACATCAAATCTGTTGATAACACTCCCATTAAGAGATCTGTTTTATTGTTACCCCAATTCTGAATTAGCCTCATTTTAACTGGACTTTACAATGTCCCAGTCAAAAGAAAGACCAAAAAGAAAGACCAAAGTCCAGATTCTCTCTCGGTTGCCATTGCTAATCAGGAGCAATTCTAGCACAGGCTTTTCTACACTTCCAAGTTTAAGTGCATCTGTGGCAGAAGCTGAATTCATCAGTGTGACCATGACACCAGTGCTGGGAGAGTGCTCTCCCAGTGTTCCAGATAAACCATCTCCATGCAGTGGCCAACAACATTGGGAGACTGCTTACACTGGTGCTTTAGAACCCAGCAACTTGCTGTGCTCAGGCAGATGTTTTTCACACCCCTGAGCGAGAAAGTGTAGACATACCCTTAGAAATAGTTTTTGCTTTACAAATTGTACAACAGATCAGAATCTAGCCTAGTTCTCTTCACCCTAAAAAGTTTATAACCCAATTTTTAAAAGCTACAACACAATCCACTGTACAAACTTCTCCTGCATAAACCACAGCCTTTGGGATGGTGGCTCAGGCTTACACCACCTGTTTGCCTATGAATTGTTGGCAACCTTCTGTAACAAAATCTACACGCTTTGGGGCTGATTTTCAGTGGTGCTAAACATCCAGAGCTCTCAGTGAAGTCAACAGAAGCTCTAGCTGCTCAGCACCACTGGTATATGGGTAATTCCATGGCTACAGACTACAGCTTTCTTTTCCATCAATGAATTATTTTAGACATTTGCCAGATGTCTGCTGACTCCCATTACACTGCAAACTGAAATCAAAACATGAGCCATCCTGAAAACTAGTCTGTCTAAAAGGAATGTGCTCACCGAGCAATTAACGGAAAGCTAACGGCTGATGAACAGTTTGCTACCACTCTGAACAGCTTGTCAAGCTCTGACAGTGGAAGCTAATTTTCTCCTCTAGCAGTACCATGTACTCTGCGTATCGTCGTCTTGTACAGTGCCAGCAATATACAATGTGCTGTAGTTCAGGACAGATTGACCCAACTGTGTGCAGCAGCTTTGCACACCAGGACTCTAGGCATTGGCGTGGATTCCCCTAGCTTCCTGAGCACTGAACTCACTCAACAAAAATTAAAGTAATCATAAATCCTGTAGCTATTTTAATTAGAATAAAAAGAACACAACCCATATATTAAGGTTGGGCCTGTACTTCATGGCAAGTGGCTCAGAAAGCAATTACAGCTAGAATGACCCCACTGCAAGTTTTTAGCATTTAACAACCTCCGTAAAACACTAAACTGGAAGCACACTCTGGAGTAAGGATGTAAGTGACTAGTTGACTATCCGATAAGCAAAAGCTTATCAGATAGTTGATTAGTTCCTCAACTAGTTGTTTCCCCCACCCTCCTTGTAGCAGAGACAACAAGCGGGAGGGGGAGCAGGAGCCAGGTGCTGGGAGCAGCTAGCTTAAAAGCCAATTCACCCAGCACCATCTGCGCAGGGGGCCGGAGAGTAGTGGGGACCACACACTGCGACTCTGCTTTTCAAATGTATTAAGAACCCATTTAAAGAGCTAGTACACAGCAGGAGGGACATGGCATAGGAGGAAAAGAAAGGCACTGATCTTGTTTCTTGTGGAAGAGAAGGAAGAAGAGTGGCAGAGCCAAATTAAAAGACTGGGTACCCAGTTCAGTATACTTTTGGAAGACTGAAATCTAAACCTAGGTTTTCACCTCCCCATCCATCATTTCCCAATAAATCAAAAGTTTCTCTTCTCATAATAAAAAAAAAAATCAACTGCTCCTGTCCCTCAAGAAAGTTAGCAAAAGTTCAAATTCCATTCTGCAGACTACCTATTCACCTCTCCAGCAGAAACCTATCCTAGCTATTCAATATACTCTCTAAAAATTTCCTCCCCTTCCCCTATGCATCTTCAAATGACATCAATGCCTGTAAAAACCTCCCTCCAAGTTCAGGGAGAAAAGACAACTCAGAACACATTGTCAGTTTCCTTGATGTTAGAAGTTATCTACTAGAGTACAATCTAAGAGCAATGATTGCTCTACACAAAGAAAGCAAAGCCTGGCTGGTAATAAGCCACAGAGGAACACAACTACCAGCCCGGAGTATTGTAACAAGCAGCTCATGGAACAGAAAAGGATCATATCTCAAAGTCATATGTTTTCATCAGATCACTGCACTCTTGTTCTCTCACAATCTCAAGTGCACCAACAGTAAGAAATATGGACAAAGCAGATGTACTGTTAACTCCTCTTAGTTTGTAATGTATGTGCAACACTGCACCCCATATAATTCATAGTGATAGTACTACAATATAATTATAGCATAATTATGATGTTTTTTCTACATGATGGGTCATGTGAAGTCATTGGAAAGCATTTCATATGTTAACCGTATAGCTGCTAAAAATCTTAGTGGTTATTTGCGCTGCTGGCTCTGCAGTATAAAGCAGCAACAGCAGTGAAGCAGAGTCTGCAGAGCCATGCTGCATGGCACCCCATGTATCATAATTTGTTCACACTATGGGTCAGGGATGTTAGATAGAGGGTAATAGTATAGTTGTGTACTTCATTAATTAGCAGTTACTCAACTATTCTATAGTCCCCGGGGGCAGGACTAACAGCCAATGCATTCCAGCCCCACTCTCAGGGAGCCCCCCGTCACCTTGCACTACTGCCTCTGTATCAGAGGCAGCAACATGGGGTGCCAGGCAGGAGCCGATCTGAGAGGAGAGCCAATTTAAAAACCATCTGCCTGCCACCCTGCACTGCTCCCATCTCCCCACCTCCCCCCACTGCTTCTGATAGAAAGGCAGCGGAGGTGGGGGGGGAGAAGGGTGCAAGTAGTTGACTAGATTAACTGATAAACAGGGCTTGAAAAATCAGTGAATCTACTCGCCTGTGGCAAGTAGATTTCAGCCGGTTGCCCCGTTCACCGGCAGCAGGCACATGAGCAATGCGGGTCTTGTGCATGCGCAGTACGGGGCTGGCGAGTAGATTTCCCTGCCTTTTTTAAGCCCTGCTGATAAGCATAGGCTTAATGATTAATAGTATAGTCGACTACTGATTTACATCCCTACTATGGGTTCTCCTTCACTGTTCATGTCTCTTGCCCTGCCTCTGTTCTGCAGCAGTTCCCAAACCCAGGCAGTATAACTGGTACCATTCTTCATATCCGTGGTGCCCAACAAGTTTGGCTATCGCTATAGCAAACTAGCCACATTCAACCAGCCAAGTGGCCACATGTAGCTAGCATGTTGGATACCACAGCTTTATATCATCCTGTCTCTAACACATCTTCTAAGAGCACAAGCTGAAAGGAAATGTGGAAGGGAAACACTATGTAGCTTCATGAACTCTCAGCAGATCTGCTTGTCTGAGCTCCAAAGTGGGCCATTTGCTTTGCCTCATGCTTACTCTGCCTTTGTGATGAGAGCTAATCTAGTGAACAGTAGGGATATTAAAATGTATTTATTTAGGTAAAAGCGTAGCCGCTGAAAAACGTGTAACACAGGAAACTGGCTTAAAAGCCTATCAGAGGCAGCAGCAGGGAGCAGGCAGGGGGAGAGCTGCTGCTCCAGGGGAGCCAGTAAGTGCAGGGACGAGCACTGGCTCCCACCCACCTGATACAGAGGCAGAAGCATGGATGTGGAAGGAGCTGCATGTAACCGTGCACATTAACCAATGAGCCCAGGCTATGTGGCTAGATCACCAGACATTAGCAGGTTAACAGTTTCCACTACTGATTTTACTCTGGATCTGCAGTGACTGCTTTGCTATCTTACTAGTAGCTGCCTCTTGCTTAAGACCTCAGTTACTGTAAGATGTTAAATAGGAGGATACACAGATCTGAAAACATGATTGGCTCTAGCTAGTTAATAACCTCTCCATTTGTCAGTTATGCCTGCCTCAACTGCCATACACAAAGTTACATGCTGTGCCACTTCTCTTTAGCAACCGAGGGGCAATTTCCATTCTAAACTTAGAATAAATAATGTATAGAAGCAGCCTAAAAGGGTAAACAGAGTCAGGCTTCCACAAATACAGACGTCACACTTGCTTTAAGTCTTCTGAGGTTACAGTTCTCTCTGAAGCTAGGAGCTTTCCCTCCTACACCAAATGATCCAACTTGCCCGATTCTTATGATCATCTCCTCATTTCTTCAGAGGAGAAAGACTTCAAATATTAGCCAACTCATGCAGCCACTAAAGAAAGGAGTGGTTTTGGGTAGTGAATGAATCCATCTACTTCTTAACACGTATGCGAGGCGAACGATCACATACAAGATCATATTTCTCCCTTCTGCTGCAGAAAACTGCTAAGCAAGGATGAACCCATGGCAGCGGTGAAACTCAATAAAAGCCCCTCTTCTCTTACACCAAGACCCAAAAAAGCACACCAGGCACCAAGAACAGGCTGGAAGTAACAGCTCATCTGTTCTTACCTTCAATTTCAATCACCATTAAAAGTGGGAGCGATGTATGGGGTATGAAATGTTTTTAAAATGCCTCTGGCTGTAAATGTACTTTTTTTCCTTTTTTTAATTAAAGAAGTTTCACTTCTCTTCTCCCCACCCACTTAGTGTAACTTTCCAGCTGAAGCATGAGTCATCCATTTCTCACTTCACAGTCTTGGATGAAGACAACTGGAGATGTATGCCCACAGTACTGAAAGTCCAGAGACAGAGAACATGGACAGTTGCCATTTCACATCAAGCAGCTGTCAGCAGGCTGCAAAGATAATCTGGTTACATATTTTGGGGGGGGGGGGGGGAGGAGGACAGCCAGCCATAATGCAACATGCTTGCCTCGAAACATGGGTTAGAGCAGTGGTCACCAACCAGTAGATCGGGATCTACTGGAAGATCATGGAGCTTCTGAGAGGTAATCCCTATTGGTTTTGACTGGTGGAACACTAGCCAGGAGTCTCCTGGAATCCGCCTCAATCTCCTGCAGCCAAACTGGAAGAACGGCCACTAACAGCAGGTCTAAGACAGACTCTTCCCCCCGCCCCCGCACTGCTCGTGGAAACATCGGACATCCCCCTTGCAGCCCCTAGGGGTGGTATGGCACAGGGTCTCCACATGCTGCCCTTGCCTGCAGGCACCACCCTGCAGCTCCCATTGGCAGGAAATGGCGAACCACACCCAATGGGAGGCGTGGGGATGGTGCCTACGGATGGGGGACAGTAGGCAGCACCACCTGCCCCTCCTCCTCAGGAGTCGCTGCTGGACATGGCCACTTTTGGGACTGGTGCAGAGGCAGAGCGGGAATGCCTGCTATAGCCCCACTGCACCACCTCCTGGTAGCCACCTGAGATAAGCAGTGCCCAGTCAGAGCCCACATCCTGAATCCCTGCCTCAGCCCTGAAATCCCTCTTGCACTTCAATTCCCTTACCCAAGCTGAGCCCAGAGCCTCTCCCACGCTCCGAACACCTTGGCCAAGACCAGAGCCCTCATCCACATGCACCCCACCCTCTGGCCCCAGCCTGGTAAAGGAAAAGAAGTTGAAGGGGTGGTGAAGGAAGAATGGAGTCAAGAGCAAGGCTCAGGGAAGGAGGTGGGGCAGAAGTATTTTGATTTTAGGTAAATCCTGGATTGCACTTAAAGTGATCTTGTGCTTAAAAAGATTGGAGATTGCTTGGTTACAGTGCAGGAAGCACCATTCAGTGCTTCAATTTTAAGGAAGCCTGTATGCTCTCAGAGCTTCAAAAAGAATTTTGCAGCAGAGCAGACTGAGGCATATGGAACTCTGCACTGAAATGCAGCATTCTTAATTAGGGATGTCAGATTGCGTGTAATTGAATAGTCATGTAACCATATCAAATTTTAGCTCTTACATGACTATTCGATAGTCCTCGGGGGGGCAGGGCCAGCAGCCAGTGTGCTTTGGTCCCATTCCCGGGGTGCCCCCGGCACCTCATGCTGCTGCCTCTGTATCAGAGACAGCAGCATGGGATGGCAGACAAGTGCCGGTCCACAAGGGCTCACCATGGACAGAGGTTGCTCTGCTGCAGCAGCAGCCCCTCTTGGGGGGAGGGTGAGCTCCCCATTGACACAGGTTGCTCCAACTGCAATTTCTGTCCACTGTGAGCCCAAGCCCACTATGGACAGAGGCTGTTTCATGGCAGCCTCCCCTACCCCGAGACAGCTCCCCCCAGCACCATCTCCTGCCTGCCTCTCAACCCTTCCACTGCCTCTGTAGGAGGCAGTAAGGGTGGGGGCAGGTGAGTCCATGGAGCTGGCACGCACAGAGAGCCAGCTTAAAAGGTAGCTCCTCATGCATATCAGCTCCTGCCCTCCCCCCCCCCCACCCTACGTGCTGCTGCTTCTCTATAAGAAGCAGTAGCACAGTGGTGGGGGTAGGTTTAAAAGCAGGCTCCCCCCAGGCATGAGCTCCTGCATCCCTATACAGAGGCAGCACAGGGAAGGAGAATAAATGTAGTATACAAGATTAACCAATAAACCCAGGCTTATTGACTAATCATGTAGATGTCTACACATCAATATCTCTATTCTTAATCCCTGAAGATGTCAGGAGTCTTCTCCCTGCATCCTGCAATTTAAGCGTTGCTTATCCTAAGCTAAGCTATACTGCAAGAAATTGTTCCTTTCCAGCTCTTTCCAGTATGTGTAATATACAGATGCATACTCCAAAATAGGTAAGCTGAGGAAACTTGTTCACCTCATGATGTCAATAGTTTGGGGACATCTGGAGTGGGGGAGAGAAACAGAGAGAGCGCGAATGAATGTTTTAAGCTGATTTTGTGAAGAAATCCTGACAAGTGTAAGGACCTGTAAATACACTATAGAAAACCGACAATGCAATTATACTACATTTAACCTCTAAACAATTTGGAGTGGCTCCAGCATCAATAAAATTATTGCCCCTGCACTGGAGGCACGCTGCTGCAATGGCAGATAATACAGGAAAGAATAAGAGAAGAAAGTGACAGTCAAGTCCCAGAACATGCACTTCATAACCTTGGAGTTTTGGTCTCTGCAATGCATCCCATACAATACAAAATTTTGTATCCACATCTGCAGCGGCATTTGTACCTGTGAAAGTGAGCCATGGATAGCCACACATTTGCCTTGTTCTAAATACAAAATTTGTACCATATCTGCAAAAATAAGCCACAGATGTCCACATCCACAGATGCAGATACCCACGGATTTGCCAGATTCATCCCAGTGAGAACTCCACTCAGATCTGTGAACGAGTTTTGTAACCTTAATAAAATAGCATGAATTGAGCATTAATCCAAGACAGCCATTTGTAACAAGGTACTTGCGAATGGAGTCCTTACATGGAATATAGGTGGGGTTATTGCTCATTATTGCATAACTCAGCTCTTCCTTGCTCTCTCACCATCAGCATTCTCATAGCTATTGATTAAAATAAATAAGTGCATGTGCCAGGCCCTTGCCTCCATTCTTCAACACACATGCCTCACCTCCAAAGTTAGCAAGCCTCCCAAGCCGTGTGACTGGCACCTTCCGTTCTCGGGCTCGTTCACTGAGCTGCATAGTTGGGAGAAAAAAAAAAGAAAAAAATGTGCAGTGACACTTAGCCAGGAGCAGTTGATACTAGCAAAAAAAAAAATAAGAATATAACTTATTGATGCTTGAAGACCTGAAACACACTACAAATTGGCATTTCAAAAATTTCACCATAAGTACTTCGAAGGCACTGATTCCTGTACCTCATTAAGCTCATGTTTTTCCAAGTGAACACAGTGTAACATGCAAAGTGTAAAACAAAGCAAACATTAAACATATCCAGTAACAAATACTGTGGGAGCATTAATTGAGCATTAATCCAAATACTGTGGGAAAAGAAGTCAGAGAGATAAAAAGGTTTGCATTCATCTCTAAGTAGTCTATATCTATAGCTACTTCCTTGGCAGCTGTTTGATCCACAGGATATAGGAGGGTCCACAAAAATCACACACCTGCCTGCATTAGTGAAGTTAATGCTCCTGAAAGTTACCAGGTTCATAAAACTAGAGACTACCTCCAGGTACAGATGCAATAGAACATGGGTTTACTAAGAGCAGCCCAGTAGCTTAAGTGAACTGTGTACCCTAGAGCAGGATCTGGAGAAAAAGGAAGCAGAGACAAATGACTTGCAAACCCCTCTGCTATGCACTCTCATTCCACTACAGCCTGTCTGACTTACGAACCGGTTACAGATCAAGCAATTAGTCGTAAGCGCGAATCGTGTTCGTAACTCGGAGTCAGCCGTTTACGACATTTTTAGTCGTAACTGCGAACGGTCGTAAGTCGACGGTTCACAACTCGGGGACTGGCTGTATAGTTCCTCCCTCTTTCAAATGAGGGCATGGTGACCCAGACAGCATTTGCATGATTATGCCACCAGGTAAGCTTATATGCTGGGGTGGAAGTTCAAGCTTCCCATATGCTATCCTAATAGTGTGGGCCACCCTGATCTGGAGGGATCACTACCACAATTCAGGGGAATTCAGCATATATGGCCCATGCAATCTTTTACACCTCTGAGATTGCCAACAAGCCAGCAAAGTCCCCTCTGACCAGAATGGATTTTTTTCAGAGAACATTCCTTGTCACTGCCAAAGCCTACAGCTGTCTGCACCTGCTCCGTGTCTCAGGCTGCAAGCTAAGAGTAAATATAGACCCTTAAATATCCTAAGCATGCAGTGGCCCATATGGGCCCAGCACAGGGTATGACAGGTGAGCACCTGTTAATAGAAAACAATTCTAATTTCAAGTACACATTCTAACCATTCTCTCAAAGATGATGAATGTGGGGATGGACTGACAGAATTAACATTGCATAGATTAAAACAACCAAAGATACCACCACCATTTTCCCACCCACCCAGCAAGCAATAAGCAAGATTCAGAGGACAAGGAGAAGCAGGAAGAGAGGGTGAGGAAAGATGATTGCATGGCTAATGCACAGGACTAGAAACCAGGAATAAACGCATACCATCTGTTTGTGAGGTTTGTGCTCCGGATCAGTTTTGGCCTGCCTGGCTTTATCAATATCTTCAGCTGTTAGTCCACTGACAGAAGAATGGTCCTGGTGAAAAGCCCTGTTTTGCCCAAAAGCAGCAGCAAAAGGATTTCCAGGGTCCCTAAAGCCTTCAAATAGCTTTGCATTCACTTTGGCAGAGAAGGGAATCTGCCCTGGACTTGCATCTCCAGTCTCACTGATATTTCTAAAAGGTCCATTCGTGACATAGGTGTAAGATGGACCCTCTGTTCCGCTACCTTTGTGGGGCTGGTTTGGAGATGAGATGTCCTTTGCAGCATCTGATGACTCTGGCCCCGAGAAATTGTAATCATTCCCAAAATCCTTATCGAGATTGGTTATGTTTTCCTGCTGTTCACCCAGCTCCTGAAAATAACATTGGAAATGGGTCAGATACCAGAAATTTTAAAAACCCAAGCACACTCAAAGAAGAGCCACCCAAATGTGAGTGTAGCTAGGTCATATTATCTCCAAGAGGAGATATAACCAATCACACTCCAAACACAGTTTTGGTACATAGGAATGTACAAGAATTCTGAAGACCATTTATATGGAAGACAGTACTTAAGCTAATACAGCAATGGGTGATATGAAAATACATGATGACAATCTGCTGTATCCTTCCCCAAAAAACATTCTTCACTCAAGACTTCAGTTTTTACCCTTCTTGCACTTTCCCATTATTCATAATTTAGATATTTTTATACCTTAAACTCTCTCACAAGTGCTTATTGAATGTTTAATTGGAGGGCAATTTAACTCAGTCACATGTGGTTTAATCCATGATTAGCAGAAAATAGTATTTCTTTAACCAGCCCGCAAGTTACTGTAGCACAGGGCGGCCCCAGTATACGTTGATACTGCACTAAACCATAGCATTATGAGTCCTCTCATTCCCCACTCTTACATTGCGCAAAAAAATAGACCAAGTTGTGCAAATTAAGGATATTAAAATGCGGGTAACTGACTAGTCGATGTACATTTCAAAGGAGGAATGCGGAAGTGCCTATTGACTAGTCAAAAGACTATTCAATAAGCAAATGCTTATCAGATATTCGACTAGTCTTTAACATACTTTGTGCAAATGGAAGTCAGCCATGGGGAAAAAAATTCCCCACTCCACATCATTTTGCTATATGCCCACTGTTTTTGGACTATCTTGGACATGTAGCAGGGACGCTCTGTATTTATACATTTCATTGTCAGCATTACTATTTTATATGTAAAGCAATAATGTGACTCACAGTCAAGCTCAATGATAGGTTACACTGGACAAACTTTTCCAACACACTTGGATCCTGACTTGCTAGTCCAGATAGTTACAAACATTGCAAAGTTACTGGCAGTATCAAAGCAAGAAACAGAGTATTCGCTCAGTGAGTTATCTAGTGCCTGTGGATTCCAATTACCTGCCTCAGCCATAAATATTATTGATGCTCCTGAGAAATACAACCCTATCAATGTTATTAATCCTATTACAATCAGGGAGAAAGCAGCAGATTCTAGGCTCTTTCCCAAATGCTAATTATTTTCTCCCATTTGAAGAAGAAAAACAGGACACAGCCTTTCCTGTTACGCAGGCAGGTCTCTCAGTTCTCAGTGCCAACATTACCAGAAAAAAAACCTCTGCAGGCTTAAATCAGTGAGGGGACAACCATCACCACCAACCAGGGTATGAAGTGAGTAAGTTTCTTCTCTTTGTCTACCATATATTTTAGAGAGTTTGTTTGATTAAGAACTCCTCCTAAACAATAAGAGCTAGGACCACTAAATTCAGTATATGGCTTCCTCTTATCGTAACTTAAAGCAGCTTAAGGGTTTGGTTGTGCCAGAAAAATAGGACGTGCTTTGGAATGGGATTGGTTTTATGAGAAGCAAACTGGAAGGAAAAAAAAAAAAAAAGACAATCACCAAATAAAGTAGTCCTCAAAATTGACATCACTGAGCAAAGGTTGAAAGAGACTGAACCAAGATGAGCCAAAAACATAGGAGGAACTTGGAATAGGATTGCTTCTCAATAAACCTTACAGAAAAGAGAAAAGAGAAATCTGGAGTAGTGCTATGGCACAGCTAATTGATGGAAAAGGCTTGAAAAAACTAGAAAATTTTATTGGAAACCAAATTGACAACCCTTTTTTGTTAAAACATAGCAAGTTATAGTTTATAGGGATGGGGGGGCCACTCAAATTTACTAAAAAATTTAAATGGACAAATTTTAACAATCCTTTTTTAAAAAAAATAAAAATAAAAATTAACTTCATAAAAATAACACTTTTTGAAAAATACAATCATTTAAATCAACATGTGTATTTTCCTTTCATTTTCCAAAAATAAAAACCAACTTCACTGTTATGGATCTAAGCAACACCAGGTAAATCTGCTAGTACTGAAGAATTAGTTTTCTTAAATGGTCAATACTTGGGTTGTTTTTCTTTCATCTCTTGCAGCCCTGGCCTTCTAGTGACATACATTCCCTTCTTCACTGAAGCCTTAGACTGCTGACATTTGTATACTATTTTGGCTACAGCTATTAATGAAACAATTCAGACAGCAAGATGTACAGGCAGTCCCCGACTTACGCGGATCTGACTTACGCCGGATCCGCACTTACGAACGGGGCTTTTCTCGCCCCGGAGCTTGCGGGCGGCGGGACCGCCCAGAGCGTAGCGGTCCCGCCACCGCGTCCTCCGGGGCGAGAAAAGCTGCTCCGGGTCTCCCTGGTGTGCTGGGAGGGGACTCCCCAGCACAGCAGGGAGACAGGAGCAAAGCCGCAGAGGCGGCGGGACCTATGCTCCTCCGCGGCTTTGCTCGGGTCTCCCTGGTCTGCTGGGGAGGGAGGAGCAGAGGGGGTGCAGCTAGTGCGCCCCCCTCCCCAGCAGACCAGGCTTTTGTTGCGGGACGCCTGAGGTACAGCAGCTGGGGTGCTGCCGGGTTGGTCCTGCGGGGACCTACCCAGCAGTGCCCCAGCTGTTCTGTCACAGGAGTCCAGATTCAGCCGCTGTTGAAATTGATCAGCGGCTGATTCCAGGAAGCCGGGGGCAGAGCAACTCTGCCTAGGGCTTCCTGTAGTCAGCCGCTGATCAGTTTCAGCAGCGGCTGAATCTGGAGCCAGTTCCGACTTACATACAAATTCAACTTAAGAACAAACCTATAGTCCCTATCTTGTACGTAACCCGGGGACTGCCTGTATTTCAAGTCTATAAATGTGACCCCCTCCTTTTGCAGAGAAGTACATAAAGAAATGCTATAGAAATATGCCATTGTTTGAGCAGAGCTCTCCTTAACTCTCTCCTGCCAAAGCTGATCAGAACAAGAAAATGCTACCATGTCAGATCCCGGAACCAAAGAGAATGAAGAAAAAAATTAAAACATTTTAAATCTTGGATGACAGAAGAAAAAATAAGATTAAGGTAATGGTGGCAAAAAAGTTATCGCCACCAGCATCAATGACCAGATATTTAGTGGGTCTCTGCAGGTTACAAAAGTCATGGAAAACCTGAACTAAACATGACAACATAGGACCAAAGTGATATTTCATAGATGTTAAGGCCAGAATGAATCATGTAGTCAGGCATCCTGTATAATGCAGGCCATAGACTACCACCTAAGGATGTTAAATATCAACTAATTGACTCATAGAACAGTCAATGCATTTTGCATTGACTATTTGATTAGATGATAGGGCACCTCCGCCTTTGAAGTGTAGCAACAGCCCACTGGGGACTCCAGTTGATCCTGGGATCCATGCTACCACGCCACTGTGAAACGCCAGGAGCAGCCTGATGTTGGGCTCCCTGCAGCGTTTCAAAGCAGCAGCACCGTGTGCAGCCTGGTGTCTGGCCCCAGGCTTCAAGGCTGCTGCCACTTTTAAGTGCTCCCTCCTCTTCCACCCTCCGCCCCCCGCCTCTTTCTGATAGACAGCAAAAAAAGGGGGGGGGGGGGAAGCGACTAGTTGACTGGCATGTCGACTATCTGATAACTATTTGCTTATTGGATGGTCGACTAGTCAACTAATCCTTCACATCCCTGTCATCACCCAGTAATTACTGCAAAGGGTTGGGGAGCCTAAGGCCTGGGGGCCAAATGCGGCCCCCATCTTGCCTGGATCTGGCCCCGAGGCTCAGGGCTCCCGAGAGGAGTTGTATTGATGAGCTTGCACCTGACACTGCAGCAACCACCACCATCCACTGCTGCCCCCTTGTGGGGGTAGAACACAAAACCTACTAGCCTACCCCCTCCCCCCATGCTCTGGTGTGTAAGGGGAATATGGGGAGTGTCCTTCTCAATTAAGCGCCACATCAAAGAGTGGTGGGGTTTGTTTTTTGTTTAGGATTTTTTTTTTTTTTTTTGCTTCTCACGTGTGTGCAGCCCGACTGGTTTTTCTGTAGGTTAGTGGCCCCCGACCCAAAAGAGGTTCCCCACCCCTGAGCTATAACATAACTTTTAGAAAGACATGCAGGTTTGGATTAAAGACTCATGCCCTCCCAGGGCACTAAGCACCAGATTTTCAAGAGATTTCAGAACTCTGGGCATAGAGCATTTGCTTAAGTCTGGTCACAAGGATCACAATAGAAGCTCCTGAGCACTTTTGAAAATCTGGCCTTTATTTAGGTTCCTATATAGGAAAATGACCCCTTTGAAATTCCAGCCCCAATTGTGGGCACTGAAAATCTGGCCCTGAGATCTTCAGAAAATACTATCTACCAAGAGGTATGGCAGAAGAGCTGCAAAACAGCAGAATTCCACAGAAAAAGGAAAGACTGGCTAAGTGGAAAGGCAGTCTTTTTTATACAAATTGATTCTCACAGCCAAATGAGAGAGGTAACTATTAGCAACCAAAGTTTACAGAGAGAAGGTCAGCAGCTTAGGTATTTACAACCCAGAAGAACCAGATTAAAAAAAGGATCTCACCAAAACTGTAGAACCAATGTTTTGACAATGTTGATTTAAAATAATTTTCCCCCAGCGTTCTAGCAGCTATCACCCAAATTTTCCCTGCTCTAGCATTAACAATCCAGTGCCTTAGAACAATGTGTCAACTTTTTTTTATAAAATACCCCCTTTAAAAAAATTATAAGTACCCCCAGTACCTACAGTTTTCAGACAACACTTTTTCTACCATTGCAACACATTTGCTTAAACAACTTAATCATACCCAGGCAGGCAGTGACATTTTTTGGGTGTTAAAAAGTACAAAAAGAATAAAGCGCTGTAAAACTTAAAACAAAAATTCAGTTCTCTCCAAATTTCAGTTGTGTTGACGTACCCCTCAGACTTCTCTCGAGTACCCCAAAGGGTACAAGTACCACTGATTGAGAAACACTACCTCAGAATACTGACAGACCTTGTCAATAGTCTCAGCAGTAACTGGGAGGACCTTATGTAACTCCTGGAGGAACTACACGCCACTGTGCATACGTAGGAATTTATGTCCCAAACAGAAAAATGACTTTGATGGAGAAACAAAGGAAAGACACATGAGCTATCATGCAACCCTCCCTAACCATATGTTTCAGGTGTCTAAGACAGTCAGCAGAGAAGTAAATCACTCTGGGGCAAGAGGTAGGACTGGGCAAGACTCAACAGTGGGTCACATCCCTGCTCCTTTGCTAGTCCTGGCTGGGCTAGAGGCAACAGGACACTCTCTTCCCCTGCATAGCTTCTGAGACTCATCCTCAGATTTTTCCCCCAGCCACTGGAAGCTCTGCAAACCCTCCCCTTTTGTCTCCTCCATCCTCTCCCCTGCTTCTCGCATCCACTGCTCCTCAGCTGCAGAGAGAGGGATCCCTGTACAGGGAGCTACTCCCTCATCCAACCCTTGTGCATCCAAATGCCCTTATGCCCAGACCCCAACCCACCCCCTCCATGAGCCCCACTCCTCCAGCACCAAGACCACTTTGACAAGCAAGCCACTTATACCTGAATCCCCACCCCACCAAGTCCCAACCAGCTGCACCTAGACATGCACCCCACTGATCCCTTCTACCCCAGCACCTGATCACCCTGAGCCCCCCCACCCCCCATACTCCCTAAGCTCTACCCACCCACACAGACTTCCTGTGCTGAGCTACAACCATCTTCAGCTGGACTCTCTGCAGAGTCCTATTACCTTTGAACCTCCCAACAAACTCCTGTGCATCAGATTCCTTCCCCACACTTGGATCCCCCACTGAGCTGCCCACACCTAAATCAGCTCCAACACAGAACCCTCTCAACCCACGCCTAGATCCACCCTGTACACTAGGATCCTGCCTTCCTGAACCTACTTGCCCTCAGAGGAGCAGGGCACTAGGGTGTTTCTGGGGCAAGTCAGGTCCCTGCACTGTGTTACAGGTAGGTGCAGCTTCACCACTGAGTCCATGTCCTGGAGGAAGCTTCACATTGATCTTCCACCTCTCTGCAGCTAATGTCCACATTCATTTGACAAATAAAAGTTGCCGAATTTTAAAACGTTGTGTATGCAAGATATTTTTTTCTGGCACAGAATGCCCTCAGGAGAACTGTATGTGCAGAGACCACCCATTATCCCTTAGACACAGCTAACCCCTTTCACAGACCAGCAGCAATACAGCCCATGGAAAAAATCAATTAATCCTGGAAACTGATGCATGTGCACGTGTACACACAGACACAGACACAGACACAGACACAGACACAGACACAGACACAGACACAGACACAGACACAGACACAGACACAGACACAGACACAGACACAGACACAGACTTCCTTACCTGCATCTTTCCCATGGCAGCACTGAACTGCTCTTCAACAGTGGCCTGCAAGGTCCTTGCAACAATAACTGCATCACCACCAAAAATTGCTTGTCGCAACTGTCCTGTTTGGGTTTCTAGAATGGCCTTACTGAGCTTAGCCAAACCTCTGATCAGCATGATGATATCACTTGCCATGACTGGCCCCCTTCAGCGCTGAAAAACACAATGGAGAGTTATGGAACATATTGATAATAAAATAAATTCATTACCTACTCATTGAACTTCTCTTAAGAATCAACATCATGTATCAATTGCCCTTCGCCTCCTTTGGGCAACTGTTCATCTTGGGAATCTCCCTTTAGAGACCCAATAGCAAATAGATCAACACAGAAAGAAGACCTGTTCCTACGAATGTGCACAAAGGATGCTATTTCAGAACTTGTATACCTTCCAGTTAATACAAAACTGTTCTAGCAAAGGCAGAGACAGATAAAAAGCCAATAACCTTAGGCATATGGTCCCACTTCCCCTCCTATTCTATACACACAATATTCAGTGTATGTGTCTGACCATCTGATTATCAAGGTTTGAAATATTTCCTGAATATCTACCTCCTCAAAGTCTAAGCCTGCTAGTCTTAATGAAGAGTACTTGTGATTGTCATACTCTCTCACCCACACACAAACCCTATCCACCATATCCACTTAATTTACATGGACATATCTTCACTCCCCCATCAATAAGTAAATACTGACACTGCATACTAGTTAATTCTATCCTTCCAAAAACATGATACTATCTACACGTTTTGTTAGTCTCTAAGATGCTGCAAGACTATTTTAAGTTTTTAAAACTTCAAACTGTTAAGTTTTTCCAGTTATAAACTAACTCCGTTACCTCTCTGAACCTCCAAAAACAGTTTTTCTAGACCCCAGGGGAGTTGTACCACATGCATCCCACCGGGTCAATTCTTAGCTCACACACAACGACAGATGTGTTTTCAGCTGTCCCCCTCCAACTATCTGCAACAAAATGGGTTCTAGGAGTCCCCTCCTGGTCATGAAGGAGGAACCCAGACTCCCAGCTCCAACATTCCATGTGGGCCACTCAAAGGAGAAGTATGTTTGCATTGCTGTTTCCCTTCTATCCCCATCCATGAAAAGAGCAGCACTGGTGCCTCTTTCCCCTTTCCTGGAAAAACACAAAAAACAAAACTAGTGTTACTTGACCATTTTGCTGTTTTCCTCTCCCTTCCTGAGTAGGTGTCAGGAAGCCCCTCAACTATGCTCCCATGGACAAAGTTTCCACACAGTCTGTGCTAGCAGATTTTTCAAGCACTGCTAATTGAAATATACATCTTAAAGGCATTCTGAACAACATACAAACACACTGATTTTAAAATCTTCCAATGAATGCTGGACCATGTGTCTATTTTAAAGGCAGACTGCCCTGCATTAGTAATAACATAATTTCAGCCTACTAATGTGAACTGTTTATTTTCTAGGTACTTGCTAGATATATTAATTTAGAACAATAAAGTCAAGCAAGTGTAACTCTTTGCCACAGCACCTAGCACAATAGGGTCTTGGCCCAAGATAAAGGCTCCTAGGCACTACAATAATACAAATAAGCAAAAAGTGATTTTTTCCTGCATATAACTGTTCCTCATATTGGATAAGGCATGGAGTGCAATGTAAACAGGACACTCACTATTCTTTGTATGTTGGGCCAAGTGGGTCTGCAGCTACAGGCAAAATAATGTTATTTCACTTTCATCTCCAGTAACTGTACTGTATACATGATCTTATACCAGGGCGGGCAACCTTTTCAAACCAACGAGCCAAACTACATCAAAATTTAGAACAAGCCGTCAAAGAGCTGTATAAGAATGCCTAATTTGCATGACTGAAAATATACAATGTAATATTATTGATAATTGACATGACTGACAATAGCATAAATGAACCATTGTACTCACAGACTTTATTTAATGTGACTTCTGCCGCCGCATCTTTTCACTTTTTAAAAAATTTTTACATCATAACTGGTCAAATCTAACTTCATTCATGCAATCAGGTTGTCTTTTGTCAATCTTATGGCGGGGGCTGATGATATGGGGGTACAAGAGACTGGGTTGGGATGTACAAGGGCTCAGAGCAGGAGATTGTGTCTCTGATGGATTCCGGGCACAAGGTTGGGGTGTATGGAGGTACAGAAGTGTTATGGCAGGGTACTGGGGATGTGAGGGTATGAGGGGTTCAGATATATGATGGACTCAGGGTTAGTGTGTGCAGGGGTGCAGGAGTGTTATGAAGCTGTGGCCAGATGGGGGCTGGGCCCTAATTAGGGGCTTGTTGGCCAGGCTTCATTTTTAAATTAAGTAAAATATTATGTTGAACACATAAGGTTTCTACATTGTCTTTATTTATGGCAGGAGTGGGGGACCTTTTTTGGGTCGGAGGGGGGGAGGTTCAAAGCATGTGGATCCCGGAGTCAGCAGGACTTCCCCCTGGCTTGGGCTGCATGCAGAGTTCCAACTTTGAAATGCACAAGAGCTCCCACTAGGGCTCTTTTACATTTCAAATGAGGAATGTGGAAGTTCCTATTGACTAGCTGAGTAGCCGATGGAAATGGGACTACTTAGTCCCGGCTCCCACTGCCCAGGGAGTAATCTCCACTGCAGCTCTGCCTTTTAAATGCTGCACGCCCAGCTCCTACTACATTTAAACTACAGAGCTGCAGCAAGGGTAGCGAGTGCCCTCCCCCCCTCCATCAACTGACTGATTAGCCAATGGAAATTCCAACCATTCAATTAGCTGATTAATTGTAATGTAACATCCATAGGTAGGAATGGTGACCCTAGACTCTGTTTGTCAGGGGCTAGAAATGGATGACAGGAGAGAGATCACTTGATTAACAGTTTCTGTTCACTCCCTCTGAGGCACTGTCAGAAGACGGGATACTGAGCTAGAAGGACCTTTGGTCTGACCCAGCATGGAGGTTCTTACAAAGCAGTTAGGGTTTAACCTCATGTTTGCAGTAATGCAAGTAAAGATCACTGTTCAACACACATACACCACATTTTTACACACTTGGAGCAACGAAAGATGGTACAATTAACAGCAAAATCAATGGACTCATGGAAAATAAAGGATCAACTTTAACATGCAGTCCTTCTAATAAACGTAAAAAATTATCTGGGCAATAAGAGGAGTTCATGAAATGGTTCTGTTACCACACCATAAAACAACGTGGGGGATAAAACACTATTTTGAAAGACTAATTCTGAAATTAATAGAGAAGTCTTATGGAAATAGTGTATTACTTAATGTGCCCTCATCCTCCACAGCTAAATATAACAATGAGCAAATATGACCAGTTCCCTTTTAGTTTTAACTGTAAAGAAGATACCAGGCCAAATTTGCTGCTGGCAAACCACCACTGATTTCTATGGAATTATACTCATTTATGTTAGCAAGAAATTTAACTCTGCCATCCCTATGTGCCCTGCCTGTCATTTGTAAATTCAAAGGCCTCAGTTAATGTTCCCCAGTCCTAAACTGCAGAACGGCAATTTACTGGCAGCACTTAATGCATTTAAAAAGCAGAGGCACAGCAGGGGGGGAGGGGGAGAGACGGACAGGACACTGGGAATGAGCTGGGACAGCTGATTCCCAGCTCAAACCCAGTCCCCCCGCTAAGACTCTTCCTCTAAATGTATTATTTAAAGGTGGTTCTTAATATATTTAAAAGGCAGAGTCGCATAGGAGTTGCTCTGCCCCGGGCTTCCTGGAATCAGCCGCTGATCAGTTTCAACAGGCTGAATCTGGATGCCAGTTCTTACGTACAGATTCAACTTAAGAACCTCAGGCGTCCCCAAGTCAGCTGCTGCTGAAACTGATCAGCGGCTGATTCCAGGAAGCCTGGGGCAGAGCAACTCTGCCTCCGGCTTCCTGTAGTCAGCGCTGGTCAGTTTCAGCAGCAGCTGACTTGGGGACGCCTGGGGCAGAGCAGCTGGGGTGCTGCTGGGTTGCTCCAGTAGCGCCGCTCCTTGGCGCTACTGGACCAACCCAGCAGCACCCCAGCTGCTCTGCCCCAGGCGTCCTGATTCAGCCGCTGCTGAAACTGACCAGAAGCGGCTGAATCAGGACGCCTGGGGCAGAGCAGCTGGGGTACTGCCGGGTTGGTCCCGTAGCGCCCAGAGCAGCGCTACGGGACCAACCGGCAGCGGCCCAGCTGCTCTACCACAGGCGTCCAGAGAAAAGCCTGCTCTGCTGGGAGGGGAGAGGAGGGGGGGCGCACTAGTTGCGTCCCGCCCCTCCCCCCCAAGCAGACCAGGGAGACGCAGGCAGCGGACCGAGACGCACCGCGGTCCCTCCACCCGGGTCCTCTGTGGCTTTGCTCCCTGTCTCCCTGGTCTGCTGGTCTCCAGCAGACCAGGGAGACAGGGAGCAAAGCCGCGGAGCACGGGGGCAGCAGGACAGCCCAGACGCGCCGCGGCTGTCCCGCAGCCCGCGTGCTCCGCGGCTTTGCTCAGCGTCTCCCTGGTCTGCTGGGGGAAGGGGCTTCCCGCCGCTTCCATCCTCCAGGGCAAGAAAAACCCCGTTCATAACTGCGGATCCGACATAAGTCGGATCCGCGTAACTCCGGGGACTGCCTGTAAAAACATCCAAAAGTAGGTATGAAGGAAGAGGGCTTATCCACACAACACTAAACTTGCTTTAACTGTACACAGAGAACACAGCACCATGAGCATTCCTGATTGTTTACAAATTAAAAAAACCACAAAGTAAGGACCCAGACTCTGCCTTTATGAACTTAGGGTATGTCTACACTACCCCACTAGTTCGAACTAGCGGGGGTAATGTAGTCATCCGCAGTTGCAAATGAAGCCCGGGATCTGAATTTCCCGGGCTTCATTTGCATGAAGCCAGCCAGCGCCATTTTTAAATGCTGGCTAGTTCAGACCCCGTGCCGCGCGGCTACAGGCGGCACGGGCTAGCTAGTTCGGATTAGGCTTCTAAAAAACGCAGCCATTTTTTCGACCACGGAAAACCTCATTTTACAAGGAATAACGCCTTTTTTTGAAAGTGCTCTTCAAAAAAAGGCGTTCCTGAACGCAAACAGTGCATTTTCGAAAGAGCATCCAGACTCCTTGGGTGCTCTTTTGAAAAAGCGGCTCTCTTTCGAAAATACTGGTTGATGTCTAGACTCTTTCGAAAAAGCCTCTTTCGAAAGATGCTTGTAGTCTAGACATACCTCCTGTATTTTGATACAACTGTTACTATAAACTCCCTCCTCCCCGTTAATGAAAAATTAACATGACAAAGGAAAACTGCACTGTAGCAATAAGTTATCCTTTAAATGTCTGGTATGAACCACCGTCTACTATCAGGGAGAAGTTATAAGCAAAGAACTCTGTTTCATTGAGTTATATTCCCCAAGGAGGACTTCTCTTAAAAAAACAACCTCAATGCCTAGGAGCGCACATAACTCTTATTTTGGAAGGGATGTGGAAAGTAGGAGTCTATGAAACTATCAAGGCAAGGAGAAGAGAACAATCATAAAAATAAAGAACAAAAGGTAATCAGGAAGAAAAGGAGCTCAAAAATTTTAAATGAGAGCTAGCAATGGACACGGGGCAAGAATAAACCTATGCTGTTGAACTGAAAACAAGGAAAAGAGAGAGGAAACACCTCACAGCTGCCACCATGAATTGTAGAGGATTTTGTAATTACTGACTAGAGGGGCTAAACTTTTGCAAATACCCACTGCAGCAAGCAGGCTTTGTTCCACAAGACCTTTGTTCCACTAGGACTCCATCTACACTGCTAAAATAACTCAAAGTCTGCAAGCAAACTCAACATAAAATTTGCTTAAGGAGTGGCTTCAGCCTCAGTTTTTCAGAAATATTTTACCCACTGTACCCTGCTTATCTCACTGTTATGACAGGCAGGCAGAGACTCGTACACTTTTGCATACCCAGGTATTAACAAACTAGTCCTGTTTATGCTAGCAGTCAGATTGTTTCCGAGTCTAACTACAATAGGGGTGTGACTGATAGACATCAACCATGGGCTATTTTCCTAGTAGAGACAGGGCCATAGTGTTTTGGTTACTTAACCTTTGATAGCTTAATGCACTTCTGGATAGAGTCCCACAGTTCCTAATATGAGGGAAGGCAAAATGCTGTTGATAATTCTAGAATCAAGTCACTCTAAGGCAAATAATCGGAACACAGTAGGGTGTGTTTTTAAGATAACCTACCACACCAGTAAGCAACCTACCCTTCTGCCACTGCACTGAATTTCAAACCCAGCTGAAACCTTTCAAATTAAATCAAAGAACATAGCAGAACACTGTATGCTATTACGAACAACATGCAGAGAGTTAAAATGTACTTTAACTTACTTTAATGTTGCAAAAACTCCTCTGGAAAGAAAGAAAGTATACAAAAAATGTGCAATTTTAACAGTGCACTCCCCCAGAGTGTATCACAAGGCACTGGATCAAACACCAGATGTAAAATTACTGAACAACAGGCATTATCAGATAACTTGGGTCCTTGCATTTACCCTTGCATTTACCCTCAGCAGCAGCAACAAAAAAGAATCAATTGATCAACTTCTGAGCCCTAACAAGGTTCTACCCCAATACTGACACACTGTGTCAAATTTGGCCAGATAAATTCCTCATTTAATGGTTTTCATTATTTTAAGGCAGCAATACCTTGAATCAGGAAAATGCTGTAGTCCCCAGAACTCATACACATCAATAGAATCAGAAGTTTATAAGCCTTTGGATTGAGATATTTAGGAAGTGTTCTGCAGTCTGAAATACTGCATCCTATGCCTTTACTGGGCTGGTGAGATACTCTGATGCCATCAATTTTACTACATTATTCAAAGTTTATCTATGACTAGAGGGAAGACATTCCACTTTTTTATGAAGAGCAATGCAGCTAATAAAAGTAATTTTTAAACCTGGTAAAAAAGTGACAGTAAACAGTGCATTCTTCAAACTTGTAGGGTAAGAAGTGACTAGTAAAGAAGCTTCCTATCTGAATACTCCGATGTTATACACTCTCTTCCATTAAAACATACTGCCTCCTAAATCATTACTTACGTTTAACTGCCAAAATATCAGCTTGATGAAGGCAAATGGAAAGGAATTCAATTCCACACTTCAGACTGGGACCACATATACATTAAGAGACTAAAATAGCATAAGTATGGCTCTGTAGCTATGCTACTGCAATCCTGTAGTGTAGACATCTCACAGGAACAGCAGAGATTTTTCTGCAAAAGCGACAAGGAGTCCTGTGGCACCTTATAGACTAACAGATGTATTGGAGCTTAAGCTTTCGTGGGCAAAGACCCACTTCATCAGATGCATGTAGTAACAGAGATTTTTCTATTACTGTAAGAACTCCACCTCCTCAAGTAACAGTAGTATCCTCGCTCCATCTACAACTGTGGTTAGGTCAGCACAACTACGGAACTCCGGAGTATGGATTTTTCATACACCATTTTATGTGCAGACCAGGTCTGGTCAGCATTACAGATTTTTTCCACAAACTTTCCATCATTACAACCACTGTTCTCCCATCCAAACAAGAACAAATTAGGGATGCTGGAAGTTAACCTATGCCAATCTCTCCAGTGACAACCAGCACTGGAACTAGTGGTAGCACTGGTAGATATTTTGGAGAAATACACTAACGGAGACATGGCACAGGCATCAGTTTAATCAATAAACTCCTTGTGACACCATGAATTAAGTTTAGCAGGCTACAATCTGGAAATAAACAGCACCAATATTTTATATAGTGTTCTTCCATAAAGATTATTTCTGCTTCCTTTTGTACTGCTGTTCACCCTTCCATATTATACTACTAGGGGAATTTTATAGTCTTTTCAAATTCTATTCCTCTACACCTTTCTCTCAAAGCAGAACAAAAGACCCTCATTAGAAGCTTGTTCTGGTTAACTAGCTTTCTTTTGTTTTGACTCACCCAAATCTCAGGAAGCGCGAGGAAGAATAATACTGTAATACTTATGGGAGAATGTCTTCCTCTTCAAGAAAGCAACCAAAGAGTAGAATTTTATGTGAGACTGAAATTCCTAGTAACAACTTATGTTTAAAGAACTGATTGGTTATAGAATCAACAAGTCCTCTCTGTTTTAGGAGTCCTGGTATCTTTGTAGAGTGGGCCTGACATACAATACAAGTTCACTGTAAAGTCTTGAAAAATAGTTTTATAAACATCCGTGCATAAATTTACCAGTGACATTTAAAACTGAGTGTTAGCTGTATTTGATGTTTCTTCAATCTCCTTTCCAAAAGTTCAGTTCTCATTTTGACTTGTTTCAGCTGGTTAGGCAGCCTGCACAAGTAGTTTTCCCCATACATGGCTTGACACACAATACAGGAGTTAAAAAAATATACATATGATGTCAACTTTAGACACTGCGGGTAAACAGCCTATCTACTTTATTTTAATCACAGATACATCTGGGCAAAATGAATGTTCTAGACCAATGGACTTACTTCATTCTGATTAGGTTAGACATTGTCTGGGGACATGCAAAAACAATGTAAGGATCCACGGGCCTGGAATTGATGAAACCTCTTTCTACCCTGGTCAGGGATCTAGAAATAATTCACTTGCATCAATTAAGACACTAATGTGAGACTGCATTTCCTTCATTATGGGCCACATGCTACACTCAGTAAATCTTGGCACACTGCATAGACCTTGCTAATGTAAGTTCTAAAGCCCAATTTCTGCTCAGTTCCACTGGAACAAATCTGGTATAATTCACTTGATTTCAGTGAGGCAGTAGGAGTGTAAGTCAACGGAGAATGAGGTCCATGAATCACTAACATATGTCTCCCAACTTCAAAGCTGCACACTGGGACTCCTACATGAACAGTTCTATGCTTCTATCATTCTAGTCAAGATTTTAAGAGACTATTATTGCAAAGATAAAGTCTGAAGCTATTCTTGGTAGGAATGTGAACGGTTAACCAGTTACTGAGTGATGCTTACTAGTTACGGTTAACTCATGGGGGCTGGAGCAGGGCCCCGCCAGACGCTGGCAGGGGGCAACTCCAACCCAGCGAGAAGTTTAAGCGGTTAACCAGTTAAACGTAACATTTAACCAGTTAACTGATTAAATGGGATTTTACATCTCTAATTCTTGGTTTTTTACAGGAATCCATAAAACATCAGCGGGGCTCTAAAGCAGTAGCAGTTTTCCCAGACTAGAAGATACAAGGCCACCCGAAGAAATCTATTCCCTTTCTCTTCTACAAGGAAAGAACTCTGAACCTGAACTTTGAACCAGTCATAAGCTTTAATTCCTTCCTTTTAGGAGGACTGGCCTGACTTTTCTAAATGGCCTCAAATACTGTAATTGAACATTTGTCAACAAGACCATTTCCTATTTCAACAGCCAGAACCTGACCACACATTTTAGTTAAGTCCTGCTCCCTGCCCCAACATTTGTTTCTCTCCAGAAAATGAAACTCCACAATCAGAAAAGCAGTCTTTGATCCAATCAAGAAATAGCAATTCTGCAGAGAATGACACAGGTTTTGTTGTGCTTCTGCATAGCCAGTACAATATTGTTCTATTTAAGAAGTGTTGCAATTAATTTTTGCTGCAATGCAAGACAGTTTCTAGAGAAAGATCTGCTTACTGAGCCCGGGAGCTACATTTCAAATAAAGAGAAGATCACAAACATCTCTCATAAAAATTGCCTAATAATCCCTTGCAAATTATTTCTATCCTGCCACAAAACTCCCTTTACCAGCCATGATACTATTTAGGCTCTATCAAAGTTCAGTTCCATATCTTCAGCAAACACAAAAAGGTGCATCTTTACACAGCACTAAATTCCGAACACGTAACCAGGAGCCCAGAATGGCCATTCAAACACTAAGTTGGGAGATGCCTATAACCAAGGGATTTTCCTTATTTAACTGGTAATTGAATTTCTGGGGCAGAGTATTTACCATAATCATCTATCTTTTTGGGAAATTTTAAACACACAAGAGTACTGCATGTGGATTAGTTACATAAGCTATGTATTTTGTGCTAGGGATGTTAAAATTTAAGTAACCATGTAATGGCTGAAAATGTCAGCAGTGACAGGGTTGCATGAAGTGTTACGGGGTAGGGAAAGGGGCTGGCTTTCAAGCTTCCTGAGTGTATCAGTGGCTCCAGCCTGATACCCAGTGCTGCTGCCTCTGATACAGAGGCAACAGTGCACAGGAGCCAGTGCACATGGGAGACCAGCTTTTACCATGTGCACCAGCTCCCACCTGCCCTTCTCCCTCCTCCTCTGAGACATGTAGGGCAGGTGACAATGTAAGTAGTAACATATGATAAGATGTATGGCTCTTAACTTGTATGTCTGAGGGGTATAGGCACAAAGCAGGAATGTCAAAGTGTAACCATGTACACGGTTAACCGATGAGTGTGGGCTTATTGATTCATCTTCACGCAGTTACATGCAGGCTCTCAGGAGGCCACTTGCCACATACTGTGACTCACAAGAGTTCAAATATTCCCTGTCCACATGGTGAAGATAATCCTAACATGATTTTGAATAGGTCAGTTATCCCAACCTCTCACTATTGATCCAGGAAGTACCTAACAGACACCAGACATGTTTAGCCTTGCCCCGTAAGCTACGGTTAAGTTCAAATATACCCTCTTCTAACCCATACAAGGTCTGCTGCTCTATTTATAGGTCAGTTAGCCAACTGTAGGTATAGTTCCTACAAAAAATGTCCAGATCTATTTTTGGTACATATTCTCTTTATTGGAATAAGTATAGAACATAGGGTTATGACAAAAGCAAGCCTTATACATGTAAAAAAAAATCAGTTTTAGCCTCCAACTAAATACTCAAATTTCATCTTCTGAGGGGGGGGAATCTGGTCTACAGGAACCAGAAATTCCTATATGCCTTGGACATAGGTCTTGGTTTCCCTTTTCATTATATGAAGATAAGCACAGGGGGTGTCTTGACCATTAGTTTGTACACAGTACTTGGAAGATAAGAGAACTACAGTGCTATGTATCAATACCAGAACAGACTACATACTTTGCAATCTCTCATGACTCTTAATACAAAAACAAACGCTGTCCCCCAAACTATGGGGGCCATGGCTGTATACGGAATAGCTATGGGGAATTAGGGAAGACACTTTCACAGATGGATTTTCAAGAGAACGTAAGAGAGTTAGGAACACAAGCAGAGCACTGAAAGCAGAGCATGGACAAGACTGCTGGAGATACAAAGAATTAAAATCACTCTCTTCTGATAAAGTATGTGCTCATAGCTCTGAGTTTCCATAGCTATCTCCCATAAATATATTTAATAGTCCAGTTGCCTTGGATTGGTTTTAACTGCTCCTCACTCTCCTGCCCCCAGCACTTCAAATCAGTCATTCATGTATGGGTTATAATCCCTATCTCATTAGGACTCGAAGGTCACTTTTCCTCTTCAAAAAACTATAATTTGATTCTAAGCATAAATGTTTAAACCTCTCCTTCCCCACCCCAAACAAGTTTTGGCTCCAGGAGCAGCCCAGAATACAGAGGGTACAAAGATGGCCCACAGCTTCCTGTGTGTTCCAATGCCTCTTTCTTTGAGTTCAAAGTTCTATGCTGCACCTACAAGAAATACAACACAGAATTGATAAAAATAAAAAACTATCTAGGAGCTCTAAAATATTCAAAAAGGTTGAGAGTCTGTAATTGTGCCTGCTTCCTGCTATGCACTACACAATCAATGTAAGCGTTGCCTGCGTGCATAAAATATATATAGGAGCAGGCCTCACTACAAAATGCAACAGTCACAGTTGGAGATCCAGGTGAGAAATGGGAAAAGTCACATCTGAGGAAATCCAGATAGCAGCAGTGAGACTGAATAAACAAAGCCCTAATTTAGGCTTAGAAAACAGAGTAACTGCAGGGGCAAAGCAAGGGTAGAGTGAGACTTGGAACATAGGAAGAATGCTGTTGATTACACATCATCATCCTCAACATTGCCATTAGAACTATAAAACAACCCTATAAACTCTAAGTGCAAACAGACTATATGCATTAGACTATATGCATTGACTGCAAATACAAAAACTACATGTTCTAAAGATGACATGCAGGCCTTTATTTTTAAGTTAACAGTTACTAGGGGGCTGTGCTCCCTGCTCACTACACTTGCCAACCCCCCTCTCTCTGGGGGTAGGTGTCTGGCGGGGGGGGGGGGAAGAGGAGGCGGGCGCAGGCTGGAGGTAGACATCTGACCAAGGGTCTTGGTGGAAGGGGTGAGTGAGAGGGCTGGGGGGGGGGGGTGAGATCTCAGCAGGGTGATATGGGGGCTGGGGGACAGGGTCTCAGCAGAGGCGGTGAGTGAGGGAGCTGGGGGTACAGAGTCTCAGCTTGGCGGGGTATGAGTGAGTGGGCTGGGGCTGTGGGGTCTCGGCAGAGAGGGTCTGAGAGGGGGCTAAGGGTGTGGGGTCTTGCCAGGGAGATGAGTGAGGGGAATGAGGGTGCCTTGCCCCTCTCACCCCCCCATGCAAGGTTGAAGCACCAGCTGAGCCCCTACGATGTTATGCTGCTTCCCCATCCCCGTTACTTCTCATCCAGTTGCCTCTGGCTCCGCTTCTACTTACAGGTCCAGAGTCCCCCCACCACTGTGCAACCCAGCAGGGAGCCACTGCTGCTTCCTTGCTCAAGGCAGGCAGTGGCAGTCCCCCCCGGGGTCAAGGAGCAACCCGAACCCAGAAGCAGAAGTGAGACCAGAGGCAGCTGGATGGGAAACGATGGGGATGGGGGAGCAGCTGAGTGCCCTGCAGCCATCCCCCACCCAGGCACTGCTGGCCACCAGCAGGACACAGGAGCCAGAGCCTGGCAGCAGGCGGCAGAGTGGGGAGCTGGAGCCTCTGCCGCCCCTGACGCATCTGTAAGGAAGCCAGGGGACAGCTGGGAGCCCAGGGTGCCCTCCTAAGGAGGGGCCGGGAGAACAGCTGGGCTGAGCCAGGACCCCCCACCTGCCAGAGCCCCCATGGCCCTGCCCTGTCCCCCAACAGTGCCCACACTCAGACCTGGCCTTGTTCTGGGGGGGGAGGAGGGAAGAGAAAAATCACCCCAGCCTCAATGCTAAAGGGTTCTCTTCCTGCCCTGAGCCATGGACACTGCTTCCTCTTCTGACTCTGCCAAGACTAGGAGAATGCAGATGACATGTCACACCGTCATCCCGCAAGAAAAAAAAATGTTTATATATAGAAATATTTTCTAAGATGTCTTGATTAAGTTGTTGGCTCATCAGTCTCTCTTAAAGATGGTGGTTATTTATAAACTTTGATTTGGTTAGGTAAGTTGTTACAGGGATGAACTAAATTTAAAAAAACATAAAATTTAAGATTGTAGCAATCTAAACAAGAAGCTCTGTAAGCATAAAACCTAACAGTTCTTTAGAACAGGGATCATCTTTTTTGCATTCTGTCAAGTTCCTTGGACACTTGAGGTGTTCTACAAATAATTTTTTATCTTCTTCACATAGATGCATGTTGACCTTTTCACAGATGGCTCCTTCAGTTAAAAAAAAATCCATGAAAAGGAAGGTGAAACATGACAATGGGCAGAGAGGACAAAACTGCAAGACAAATTGAATAAGTAAGCACAGCTGCAGCTCCTTGGCATAAGTACTACAGAAAAAGGGAAGGGTCCTCTCTGGCATAGGTAAGCCACCTTCCTGAGAGGTGGTAGGTAGAATACAATTCTTCCATCAGCTTAACACAATGGGTCATGAAGACACACTGAGCCATAGCCACCCTCAGTAAAATGGCATCAAAGTCAGAGCAACATCCATGATGAACTCGACCCAATAGCTACTAAAATTACGTGTGAATCATCAGTAACTCTAGGGAACTAGTCTCAACTATTATTTATCTTTACAGTATAGTGTCTTAAAAACTTGACTAGAATGACAGAAGCATAGAACTGTTCATGTGTGCTCCCAGTTCGAAACTTTGAAGTCAGGAGACAAATGTTTGTGATTCATGGACCTCATTCTCTGCTGACTTACACTTCTACTGCCTCACTGAAATCAAATTAATTACACCAGATTTGTCCCAGTGGAACTGAGAGCAGAAATTAAGCTTAGAACTCACATTAGCAAGGTCCATGCAGTGTGCCAGGATTTACTGAGTGTAGCATGTAGCCTATAATGAAGGAAATGCAGTCTCACATTAATGTCTTAATTGATGCAAGTGAATTATTTCTAGATCACTGACAAGGATAGAAAGAGGTTTCATCAATTCCAGGCCCGTGGATCCTCACGTTGTCTGGGGCCCTGCAAAAAACAGTGTCTAACCTAATCATAATGAAGTCCGTCTATTGGTCTAGAACATTCATTTTGCACTGATGTATCTGTGATTAAAATAAAGTAGACAGCACACTTACCCACAGTGTCTAAAGTTGACATCATATATATTTTTTAACCCCTGTATTATGTGTCAACTATTCCCAAGTATTCTCCCTCCATCACTTTGTACAACTCTCCCAACATGAGTCAAACTATAGAAGAAAAAGCACACAATCTGACAGACACAGCAAGAAAACATGAAATGTTGTTGTAGCCATGTTGGTTCCAGAATACTATACAGAGAATGTGGGGGGAGATAATATAGCTTGTTTCTTTCACCAACAAAAGTTGGTCCAATAAAAAATAAGAAACAGCAGACTGACACCTGCTTTTGGAAGGGCTATTCTGAAGGACAGCAAGCAGAAAAAAACACCCATCCTCACGTTGCACACATTCTAACTGGGCTATTTTTAATCTGTTTTATATACTGCAAATGAAACACTCACTACTGTGCTTTGTATAGCCAAGTAGCTGGAAATTGGATTGAACATTCATACAGTTCTTTTTGGTAATAACCAAACAAAGTGACCTATGGTCAAAGGATAAACATAAAAATAACTCTCCTCCTCTCTTCTGACCTTTCCTTGTTCTTATCACATCGAACTGCTTGCCACTTGACCCCTACATTGGAGCCTTGAAGGTCACCCATTTTTCTCCTACATAGCTAAGGACATTGTACTATGAATTACAATCAGGGTTTATTCATGCCTTCACAATTACAAAAGGTCACTGCTGGTAAACACAAAGTAAAACAAGCACACAGCATCTGACATATCAAAATAAATTTGAGTTGTTTGCTCTGATAGTAATTCAAATCACACAATGGTACCACTTCAGTTCAGTTAAACCATTCCTTCCACCAATATTCTAAGAAACAGCAGCAAAGAATCTGCTATATCAAAAAAACTCCAGAAACATTATATTTTGTTTATATTGAGACATATCAATCTGCCAGCAACTTTCCATTGCAGTGTGTTTCTACTCTGCCTATCAATTCTTTCATTCTGAAGTCAATGGTACTCCAGTATCATACTATGCTACAGTAATAGTTTTGGGTTCTCAGATTGAATTTTTAAAACATAGTCCAATGCTCGATTTGCTAGACACTGTAAATAACTGCATCCCAGCAAAATTAACAGAACCCATGAGTACAAAACGCTTTCCAGAAGGCTGCTGTTGAAAGGGTTACAAGTATAACAAGCACTTAGACTAGATTGTAAAGTAAAAATAATTTTAAAATCTCAAATTCGTATTTGACTATTAACAGTTTAATTAAACAAAATAATATTTAGAATCTTTCCAAATTTCTCAGCTTGCATCCTTTCCTAATCAATTTCACATTGTTTATTGTTACTTTCACTTTCTGAAAAAAACTTAAGGAATGGAGCTGCAGGACCTTTGGTTGGTCTTTAATTTTTTTTCAGTTACAGACTAACACAGGTACCCCTCTGAGACTTTCATTTTCTGGTTCAATACAGCTGGGGGAACTTAGAGAGTAGTTAGAGCCCTGCACAGACACAAAATCAGTATCTACAGAAGCGTAGGGCTCTCCCAGGAACTGCAGTGGCAAAGGGAACAGAATTTGGGGTCACCATTCCCAGGATCTAGTGCCCCATGCCAAAAGCTCATCAAGCACGGCCATTGGCAGCCATGCATCTGTCCCTTCACGCAGCTGTCTATATCTCCTGTCTAGCAGCACGCCAGTGAGCTTGGTACCCATCCTAAGGGAAATGGAGGAGCTGCCCACGCAAGGTGCTGGCTCCTGGTAGAAACAGCCCCAAGTTCTGCTCTTATCACTGCTGCAGTTCCTGGGACAGCCCTGAAGTTCCTGTCTGCAGTAGGTTCTGCGGGGCTGGAGCAACCTCCTACCCACAGCAGGTGGGGAGTTTCTCCAGCCCCACTGGACAATCGTAACCAGTAGCCTTCCCTATTAAGGGTGAGACTTACCCGTTAACCTTTCACATCCCTAGTCTACATCAGGGGTTACTGACCTGCCAAACCATATACAACTATCTTCAGAAGTTCAAGAGCCAAGGTGCATACGCCAGCCATAAGTCAGGGGCTCCAGCATCTAAGGAGACACCTGTCAGGGCTAAGGGTTTCAGCCCTGCTCCTGCTGAAGCCCTGAGCCCCAAGCAACAGTGCCTCCCATGGTTCAGCCCCAAATCCCCCCAGTTCCCTTTGCAAGGTGTAGGCCACAAATTCACCTCACCCAGTCTGGTAGATGGACCATGTGGGGGAGAGAGGCTCCACAAGCCACATTTTAACTAAAGGAGCCATGTATGGTCCACAACCAACAGTTGGCCCTGGTCTACACTGAAGTGCAATGGCATGTTGCAGCTGCCTTAGGCATTTTAAGTATAGGCAACAGCCTCAGTGGCATAGACTTCAGTAATTTAGAACAGACTGTCAGTAACTATTGTGAATGTAGCCGACATTTTAAACCATTTATTAGAATGTTTATAATTCAAGAAAACACTGAGCAAACAGCCATACATGAACACTGTGTAAGCTCAAATACTTGTCTCTTTCACCTACAGAAGTATGCCCAATAAAAGATACTACCCCACCCATCTCTCTCTCTCTCTCTCATATATATATATATATATATCTCCTGGATGAACATGGATAGAACAACACAGTCTTTATCAAATATACTTTTTTAAAGGGTTATCAGAAGAATTAGTCCAGGTCTATTAGTTCTTGCCTACTTTTGTTACTCAGCATAACAGATCCAAAAAAAACCCAGTAGATTCTGTATCTGAAATAAAAGATTATTTTTCTTAAAAGATTTATAGATACTGAATGGCCTATGTTTTCATTCACATTTTGGTCTTAAAGCACAGTAACATAACAGAGCAACTAACTAGGGATGTCAAATCTCAGTTAATTATAGTCAATTAACTTAGAGAATTCTTATCGGTTACTGGATTATTCTATAGTCCCCCGGGGTGAGGCTGACAGCCAGCGCACTCTAGTCCCACTCCCAAGGAGCCCCCTGTGACTCTGCGCTGCTGCCTCTGTATCAGGGGCAGCAGCGCAGGGTGCCAAGCGGGAGCTGGTCTGTGAGGAGAGCCAGTACAGGCAGTCCCCGGGTTACATACAAGATAGGGACTGTAAGATAGGGACTGGCTGCCTGTCAACCCGCAGCACTGGGTCAGCAACCCCTGCCTAGGGGAAACAGGAGGGTTGAGCTCCCAGACCTGGCCAAGCCAGAACTAAGGCACCTCCTAATACACTTTAAACACAGAGCAGTAGCAGGAGTAGGTCCCAGACCCAGCGCAAGCCAAGACTGAGCTGGGCTGCTTACCAGCCTGCTAAAAAATTGATTGGCGGTGGAGGAAGACGCATGTAGTCTATAACATTAACTGATGAGCAGAAGCTTATAGGTTAATCAGCTGCACTATTACATCCCTACAACTAACCAAAAGACACCAATACAAAGTAATTCACTTTTTACATCTCTTTGCAGCCTGTTATTCATTCAGTTCTTCATCAAGTTATACAAGACCCTCAAATTTGCTCGTCTCTAAGGCTCCCTGTTACACTTATGCAGCAGGAGATACAGGTTCAAGTTTCAATAGTGATGACAATGGTAATGTGCCAGAACATACACTATATGAAGTAAGCCAGCAGATTCTCCTCTTCCCCAAAACATAATATATGAGGAATTCAGACTGAATATAGAAGCTTCTCTTAATTGGCTATCCACCCCCGACTTCCCACAAGAAAAAAAAATAATGGTATCTTTACAATAAGATAAATAACCCTGTGGAACACAAACAACTGAAGTCAGCATCCTGCAGATAGGGCCCCCGGAACACAAAGATTAACCTCATAGGCCAGTTAGCAATTCGATCCAATTGTGTATACACATTTAAAAGAATGTATCATACAAAAGGCTAAACACCGAGCAAATTCTGAATTGCAAACGTTATCAGTGAAGCAATATCATGCACTGAGGTCCAATATCCAAGAATGCTCCCTTTTACCGTCAGCAATCAAATACAACCATAAAGAGAGTTTAAAGCTATATACTCAGCCTCTAGCTCAGGGTTTATAGGTCGCCATTAAATTTAAAAGGGTCACCAAGTGACTCTCCAGGTGGCTCTGCCCTTCTCCTCCCCCCATTTTTAATTGCCTTGGGTCACCACATCTTCCTGAATTGTCAAAATGGGTCCCCATCTGAAAAAGGGTGGGAACCACTGCTCTAGCTAATACAGAAGTAATATATAGATTGCTAATGCAGAATATTAACCCAGCTCCTTAATAATTGCCCTTCTAGAAATGAAAAAGTAAAACAAAAGTCTCACTTCCATAAGGCCATATTAGAACAGGTTTACATGTACTTGGCTCCACACCCATTAGAAAAGAGACAGTTAACCCTAAAATGATCTCCTATTTCTATTACAAAACTATAGCTGACATACCACCACTGCAGACTACCAGCCTTAGGGTTATCTTTCTCTTTTCTACTGGGTGTGGAGCCAAGTAGTATTATGCAGGATAATCCCAGAATCAATCCAAAATTGGTCAAGTGGTTGCCACAAAAAGGCTTCAAAATACTATACCTGCAACAGAAATATAAACAAAGACCTTTAGTGGATGGCCCACTACATTCCACCCTCTTATGACACAAAAAAAACAAGCACAGGGGACTTAAGAGCCCTTAGTACCCCACTATCAGCTTCATTTAGCATGAACACACTAATAGATGATTTCTCTCCCTTCTTTCCCCCTTTTTCCTTCTCCCCCCATTCCCTCTCTTTTCTCAGCTATTTATTTGGAAACTAGACCCCTTAAACTCCATTCATCTGAAGAAGCTGGTTGTGCCCAGGAAAGCTCATGACACCATCTACATTTTTGTTAGTCTCTAAGGTGCTGAAAACTATTTTTTAAGTTTTTTCAGTTACAAGCTAACACATCTACCACTCAAACTGCTGACAGTGTTCATCCTTTATTAGGGCCTCAGTAAGGGAAAGGTTCATTCCACACTAAAACGCAGAATGAAGAACAAGATCCGGTGCATCATTAAGAACAAGATCTAGTGCATCCTCAAAAGGCATTGAACTCAAAGGGATTTGATGGTGCTAAGCACATTGAACAGAAGTCAGGGACTTGTAGGATCAGGCCACCCAGAACATTCAAAGGTCTCTCTCACACACATACAGAAAATTGTGCATGGGGGGGAAAGGGGGGGAGATGGCAGGTCACAGAGTCTATTGTGCATGCGGAGGGGGACTGGGGAGGAAGCCGGGCCGTTGGAAAGGGAAGAGAAAGTCCATATGTCAGAGGGAGGGTGTTCGGTCAATCTGCAGAAATTCCAGGTTTGCCACCATGACCGTTTCCGGAGCCAAATTCTAGCCCCACTTGTATTCGATATAATTTTAAAACCGCACTATGGGCGTGCGTGACTGCCTAGGGCCCCTCCCCCTTTTCTGGTTTTTGCAGCCTCACGATGGTGGCCCCTTCTCGATTTTGGGGCTTTACTGCTTCCACCCGAACGGTGCCCGACTCGTTACTCTCACGGACACGGTTCCCCGCCCTGGCCTGCCCCGCCGAGACCCCCGCCTGGCTAGCGCAACCGGGGCTGCCCTTCGCCTTGCGACCGAGCGAAAGAGCCGCCCCAGGCCCCGCGGCCGCGTACTCGAAGCCGCAGCGCGGAACGAAAGAGCCGAGGGGAGGGGAGGCCCAGCCTGGGCCCAAGGGGCTGCGGGACAGCAGCAGCGGAAACCCCATAAGCCACCGGAGAGAGGGGGTGGGGCACAATTCCCCCCCCCCCCAAACCAACCGCCTGGCCCGCGCGAGCCCCCAACCGCCCGCCACAGCCCGCGGGACGCGCCGGAGAGCCCGGCGGACGTTCGCTTACCTGCCCCGCGCAGCGCAACGCCACGTCCGCCCCTCGCCGCCCAGCCCCACCACGAGGCGCGCGGCGCTTGTTTACCAACTCGGAGGCCCCTGGTCAGGCTCAGCCCGCCTGGGCCCCGCCCCCGTCCCACTCCCATTGGCTCGCCCGCGGCCACCTCCTCCGCCCGTGGCGCGGCGGCTTGGGAGGAGCGCGAGCAGACCTAGTCCCCCGCGAGCGGAGCGTGCTGGGCCCGTGAGCGCCGCGCTTCCTCCAATAGGGGCAAAGGGCGGGGACAGCTTCAGCCAATCGGGAGGAGGCGCTGGTTGAGCCCAGTCCTGCTGCGGGGCGCTCTGCAGGGCTGGCTGCTGGCGGGGGACTTGCAGAGCGGTCACCGCAGCCAGCGGCGGTTGCCGCGTGCGTGCTGGCGTCTGCGCTCTTCCCACACCCTCCGTGCCGCGTGGGCGGGGCCCCTCTTCTCTGGCTGCGTCCTGCCCGTGCCAAAGGCGTGCTGGGTCCGGGCAGGGGAGCCGGGACAGTTGCCAGACAGCGCTTCTCCCGCTCCGCCCTGCAGTTCCGCATACGTGTCTAGGCAGGGCGAGGCCCCACCGAGCAGCTCGTAGCAAGAGCTTTAGGGTAGCTCTATAGACTTGCTCCTGCTTCTCCTAGCTCTCTCGCTCTCATCCTCCCTCCCCCACCCCCAGCAAGTGGCGAGGACAGGGCCCTGGGACATGCTAAAATGTAGACAGAGCCTTTGAATGGGTTTTAATTGGTGGAAATTGTACGTTATTAGGCCCTAGGGCCTTATCAAATTAACAGCCATGAAAAATTTATCCCAAAACACAAAATCTGGTCTCCCCACCCTGGGAAATCTGGTCTTTTGTGTGTTTTTTTCCTAACCTATACAGATTTCCTGGGGAAGATCAGCATTTCTCAAATTGGGGGTCCTGCCCCAAAAGAGTTGCAAGAAAGGAGGTTGCAAGTTTATTTTAGGGAGGGGCTACAACATTGCCACCCTTCCTCTGGTGCTGACTAAGCTAGTTCTGAAGATGGTGCCCACCAACAATACAGCCGTAAGGATGGAAATAGCTTGCCTTGCCACCCTTATTTCTGCATTGCCACCTTCAGAGGTGGGTGGCCAGAGAGTGGCAGCTGCTGAGGGCCTAGTTTTGCAGGCTGCAGCACAGAACTCAGGATAGCACTAACATACCAATGTCATCTTTATCTCTGTGCTGTTGCTGGCAGTGTCTCTTGCCTTCAGAGCTAGTTTCCTGGCCAGCAGCTGCAGCTCTCCAGTACCAAAGGCAATGGTGCTACAAGCAGAAGTAAGGGTAGCAATTCTGCAACCCCTTATACACAATAACCTTTTGACCTCAGATACCTCTTTTTTGGGTCAAGACCCCTACAATTACAACACCGTGACATTTCCGATTTAAATAGATGAAATCACAAAAATAACAATTTTTAACATCCTGTAACCCTGATATTGACCAAACTGAACTCTGAATTTGGTAGGGCTCTAGTTATTCAAGATCAAGTGCAGTGAGCATGAGCAGGGTAAGACAAGTAATAAAAATGTAGGTGTCACTATTGAAAGCAGAGGTGGAGCTAGGTGTACACATACAGAATGCAGCTTATCCATTTTTCCAGTGTAGACCAGCCCTACCTTATACATGTATTCATCTTACATCTTCATATAATATCTGTCATGATATCATCAGGAGAAACAGCTGATATTTGCAGGCACAGTTGGTCTACTCTTGGAGGAAAAAAAAGGTTGAGGAGTAAATGTGGAGAGGGATTAAAAATCAGCACTAGAGTGGAAATGGCAGAGGGATGTCAGTACATGTGGATGCTCGGTTAATGAGTGACTGGTAATGGAGAAGAAATGGTAATGTTAGCAATCTCACTATAGTGGGCATCTCCATGGTCTCTGTGGAGTGTAATTGTACTAGTGAGAGAAGCATGATTGTGATTGAATTACTCTGCTTGTCTTATTTTGAGAAAAAGTTTAAAAACAAGTGGTTCTGTAGCACCTTAGAGACTAACAAAAAATATAGATAGTATCATGAGCTTTCGTAGGCACAACCCTCTTCTTCAGATGACAAATATGGAGCAAGAAGCACAGAGGGTCAAATATAAGGCAGAAAAATGGGGTAGAGCAAGAGGAGGGAAAAAACCTGTCAATTAAAGTGTCTGCTAAATGAGGCTAACAGAGTGGGCTGTAAGTATCTTATACTTAGCTTTTCATATCATTTGGGTGTAGTCCATCCAATAAATGTCTTTGTTCATTCCTTGGCTAAATGTGTCAAATTTGACACCAGCCGGTGACCCTCGCCCCCCCCCATCACCAGGCTCAGCAAGGCAGGGGACAAGGCAGAGCTGCCCACTGGGTCGGAGGACAAGGAGGAGGACCAGGGGAGCAGTGTCAATCTCCACATGGAAGTCCTGTCAGGCAGCCCAGACGTCTCCTGTGTGTTATCGGAGGCGGGGGAAGGATCCACTGGTAAGTGTTGCACTTTGCACTCACAAGGGCAGGGGAGGGGGGCCAGGCGCCCGGGAAGGGAGGGGGAGGGAGCATCACTCAGGCAGCATGAGCTGCAGGCTGTGTACCATACCAGTATGCAGCACGTGCAGCCTGGTGACCGAGCGGCATGTGGCCATGGCAGGCAGCTTCAGGGCATACCTGGGACCGTGCTGCTTGCACACATCCGGACCAGGGGGGAAGGGTGGATGCCGGCTGGAACCAGCCAGGGCCCCAGGGGCTCAGGCCAGAGCCCACACCTCCCGAAGGGTGCAGCACACAGACAGCACACTGTTCATGCCTGGCTGTGCGACACAGCCAGCTGCTCCTGGGAAAACCGGTGAGCCCCTCGCCTGCTCCCAGTGCCTTGGCTGGCCCCCCAAGGGAAGTCCCCACTGCAGCCACACATGTCCCTGGGCTAGGTGTGTGAGGGCTAGCAGGAGGGGGAGGTGGGAAGCGCTCGGGCCAGCCCTAGGGCCACCTCAGTTTTGCTGCAAGGATGGTACACTCCCCAATCACCCCTGGTTACGTCCAGGAGACATCCACGTGATGGGGATCTGAGAGCCCAGACCACATCTGCCATATGTGCTCCCAGGTACTGCGTTTGGATTCATCTTACTCCCTGTCAAACACCATTGATTAGCCCAAAGCTTCACAGCCTCCCGGCAGGGAGTCCCACAGGTTAACACAACACACGCCTTGCCTCCCCCCCAAGGGGCCAGGACACAGACCGGTGGTTACAATACATGGAGGAGCACCCTACTCCGGGGGCAGTCCTGTATGCAAAAATACAACACAGGGGGGGAACGTGTGGGTCCAAGCCACAGTACTATGGTGTCACCAGGGCTCAGGAGTGGAGGGCATGGGGTGTGGGGACGGTGGCTGGGCTGCCTGACTAACCCATCCTTTCCTCTGTTCCCTGCAGCGGGACCAAGCAGGAGCGGGGGACCCTCCAGCCCTGCGGCAGCGGCAGCACCCCCAACCGCCCAAGCACTAAGCCGGCGGGTCCAGCAGCAGGACCAACTCCTCCGGCGGCATGTACAGGCTGTCGAGAGGATTGAGGCGACCATCACATACCAGGTGGATGCAGACCTGGAGTGGTGCCAGCAGGTTTGGGGCCGCTTCCAGGCTCAGTGCGAACGCATCGGCGATGCCATCACCGCCCTCACTGCACACATCAGGCACAATCTGCACTATGGCATGGCATTGCCCTATGCACCCGCCATCCCTCCCATGCCAATGCCCGTGCCTGTTCCTGCTGCCCCTCCTGTTCCCGCCATGCCCTCTCCTGCTGCCCCTCCTGCTCCCATCCTGCCCACCTCCCCATGCTGCCTGCCCCGATGCGGCCCGAACCACATGTAGTGGTCCGCCCCCGCAGAGGCACTCGCAGGGGCCACCCCTCCCAGCAGTAGCTCCCTCCTCCCCCTCCCAGTTCAGAGCCCCCTTCCTCCTCCCCCTCCCAGTTCAGAGCCTCCTCCCTCCTCCCACCCTATGTCTCCATTATAAATAAAAAGTTCAAGACGTTTTAAAAAAAAAAACCTGTGTTGTTTATTGGGAGGTAAGGGGAGGGGAGGTGGGAAGGGTCGGGGATGGGAGGGAGATGTAAAGGGAGACAGAGGCGACCCTACTGTGGGGCCTGGGAGAACATCTCCGTCAGGGCCTCCCATATGCGCACCCCATCATGGTGCGCCTGGCAGATGGCAGCTGTGCGGGGCTGCTCGAAGGCCTGGCCCTCGCCTGTCATTCATGCTGGGAGGAAGGCCTCCCCCTTCCACTCCATGATGTTGTGGAGCACACAGAATGCAACCACTACCTCGGGGACGTTCCGCTCACCCATGTCAAGACGGGTGAGCAAACAGCAAAACCGGGCTTTCCACTCCGCCCAGTTGAGGCGGTCGTTGAACTGTGCCCGGTCGTGGTCTGTCCGCCCCGTGTAGGGCCGCATTAACCAGGGCAGCAGTGGGTAGGCCGCGTCCCCCACAATACATGTGGGCATGGGCACGTCCCCAACAGTAAATTCCCGCTGGGGGAAGAAAGTACCCGCCTCCAGCCTGCCAAACAGGCCAGAGTTTCGGAGAAAGCGGGCGCCGTGTGCCCTGCCGGACCAGCCCGCATAAATGTCCATGAAGCGGCCATGGTGGTCCACGAGGGCCTGGAGCACAATGGAGAAGTACCCCTTTCAGTTTATGAAATGGGCTGCTCGATTCTCCAGGGCACGGATGGGGATGTGGGTTGCATCCAGGGCTCCCCCGCAGTTGGGGAACCCCAGGGCAGCAAAGCCAGCCACCGTAGCCTCCACGTCCCGCAGGCAGATGACTCACTGGAGCAGGACATCATTGATGGCATGGATGACCTGCAGTAGGGTGCACAGAAACACGGGGGAACGCACCACATAAGGCAGGGTGAGTGCGTGCTTCCTTGGGGGGTTCGCACCCCCATGATGCCCTCTGTCCTCACACACACACACACACCAGGGCCCCCTCGCCCCACAGGCCAACCCCCCCCCCCACCAGCAGGCCTGTGCAAGAGAGGGACGGCCCAAACCCCTGGGTGATGGGGCATTCCCCATCGCCCCAGCCTAGAGTCTTGCCTGCCCCTGGGCCTGAAGTGCAGCACCCTCCAACCCTCCCCCCGACTTACCTGCGTGACAACGGCACCAACGGTAGATCTGCCCACCCTAAACTGGTGTGCCACCGATCGGTAGCTGTCCGGGGTGGCCAGCTTCCATATGGCAATGAAAACCCTCTTGTCCACAGCTCCAGGAACGTCCACTTTCGCATCCAAAAGTTCCGGAGCCATTGCTGGTCACCCCATTGTCCCAGGTCCAGCCGGTCCCACTACTTGGTACTGGTGTCCAGTATCCTCAAGAGCCTCTCCACAGTGGGGTGGGGATGCCTCCCTGGTGAGGGAGTCCAGAGGGACCTGCGCCTCGAGGTCCTGGACGACGAGTGCGGCAGCACGGAGCAGCAGCTGCAGGCACTCCAAAATGGCCGGAAGGGGCCAGAGCAGGCACAAGGCCACCCCTGGCTCCATGGCACAACAAAAGAGCTGAGGTTAAAAAAAATCAGCAAATGGCACTAAGGCACAAGCTGTGGTGTCCAACAAGGCAGAGGGCAACCACAACCTGAATTGCTACGGCTGTCAGTCCCTGCAAGAGGTACTAAAGCACTCAGCAGGAGAGAAATGGCTGTCCAGGAGATCCCTTTAAGCACGTGTCTCAAAGGAGCTCCAGCCCCCGCCCTCGCTAAAGAGTTTTTGCCCAAGATCGCGCCAATGTAGACGTAGCCTAAGAGAATGGCCGCTTTTAGATCCATTGGTGGGTATCCAAGCAAATTAAAATGTTCCCCAACAGGTTTCTGTGTGTTACCATTTCAGATATCTGATTTGTGTCCATTAATCCTTTGTTGCAAAGACTGTCCAGTTTGGCCAATATACATGGCAGAGGGGCACTGCTGACACTTGATGGCATACATCACATTAGAAGATGTGCAGTTATATGAGCCTCTGATGTGGTGGCTTATGTGGTTAGATCCTGTGATGATGTCGCTTGTATAGATGTATGGACAAATGTTTTGAGAAAGTTACTTAGTTAATAATCTAGGACAGAATAAGGTAATTCTTTTGGCAAAACTGTCAGAAAAGAAAGGCATGGACGTGCAACATTTTCACTATATGCATGGCATGGTCCAGGAAGCTAACATTTCATTAAATAAACAGGGGCACATCCAGGCTCATAGGATGAATTCCAATGGAGAAGCTGCAGAAGGAGTTACATAACTACTGATGGCTAAGCAAGCACCACGCTATAGGAGCAATAAAAATGATTTTGTTGTGCCAGGAAGGTTGCTATTGATAGTATTGCTATAAATAGCAATTTTTAAAAAATAACAACGTTTAAACTGTAATAATGTTTAAACTAATGTCAAATTGTGTGCGCGTGTGTGCATGCAGGTGTGTTTTGCAAATAGAAGCACACATTATATTCTAAATACTGTTTCTGGTAACTGATGTTTTAGAGTTCCTTGGGGGGAATTAATAACAAAAATAAATAAATACATTCTTCATGGTCTGTTTGGCAGCAAACATTGCTTAACATTTTGTATTAATTTAAATCACTATAATAATTCATAGTAAGTTTAGGCCTTAACATAAGTTACCAATATCTTACATTTAGTTTTAAATTGGTTTATTTTTTAAATATTAATTTAATTTAAATAAAATATCATTTAAAATTTACATTATAATTTAAAAATCCAATTTTTTTACTTTAAAAATTTATCTATCTCCCTTGTTTGTCAGAGACTTGCTATGATCAGATTTTCAAATGCAATTACATAAAGATAGGGCCATAAAGCTATGTATTAGTACTTAACTTCAAATCAGTGAGGGTACATCTACAATGCCAGCTAAAGTCAAGTTAAGATATGCAACTTCAGCTATGTTAATTGTGTAGCTGAAGTCAAAATAGCTTAATTCGACTTTTGGTGCTATCGACACAGCAGGAAGTCGAAGGAAAAACACTCTTCCTTCGACTTCCCTTACTCCTCATTAAATGAAGGTTACAGAAGTCAGAGTAAGAAGCCCATTATTTCAAAATTATTTCAAAATAACAGGCTTTCTGTGTAGACTTGCACTGTGTTATTTTGAAATAACATGGGTTATTTCGAAATAAGCGTGCAGTGTAGACATAGCCTGAGAGATGAGGTACTTAGCACCTCTATAAACCAGGCTACTTATTTACCTTCATCCACATGTAGGAGGCAGCTATTTAACATTAGTAATCCATAATGGAAAATGTTTGTCTTAGTCTCTCTAGCCCAGATCTTCAAAGGTATTTTGGTGTCTAGTTCCCATTAAACTCAATGAGAGAAGAGTGCCTAAATAGCCCTGAGGCTATTGCCCTGTATAGCTCAGTGACTCCGTCTTTCAAATAGGGATTCTGTATAAAAATCTGTTTGTGAATGATGGTGGTGTGAGGATTAATTGGATAACCTTTGGAACATATAAAGCATTTTATAAGGGTTGCACGTCTCAGAGTTTATTATGAATAAATCAGTTTACATATCCAGTTAATCCATGCTCAGACTGCCAGTTATAGTTATATTGGGGTGCTTTGTATTCTAAGAACCGATCAGAAACTATAAAACATTTCACACATCTCATCATGGAGATGAGGTGACACATTTCACTCAGTGCAAGGGGGAGTTGAATTTGAACTACCAGCATAGTGGTGAGACAATCCAGTGAGGCGGGCTCCCTGTTGACCCCTCTATACTACTCTATGTACAGTCTGCAGCTAAAACAGATGCAGTTCTAAAACTGAGTAAGCAAACATGACACCTTCAACATTGGATGGATCAACATTGGATTCCTTTTTAGGTGTTGTTATTAGGTGATTCATCATTCTATATGATCCATGTCCTGAAGAGCTTTCAATTTCAAGATTGCTAATCTTTTTTATTTTCAATACTCAAGTCTCCAAAACTCTGTATATCTAGAAAGTTGCATGAGGCTTGTTTAAGGTTAATTCTACAATATTTTCTATATCAGAAAGATTTTCTTAACTGTCAACTAGAATAAATCCATTTTAGATTTCTTCTTTAAAGATTAAATGGGTATTTAATCTAAATTTACTCCACTGCTATACTGAATTTGTATGCCAGTTCTATGAAAAGGATGCATTTCCTTTTGTCAATAAGGTTGCTTACTCTAGGTCATCTCAGTTCCCACTGAAGAATCTTTCTTACTGTGCAAGGCACAAAGATTTTCTGATGGCCTGTGAGTTTCTGGCCCTGGCACTGTTCCACTGTGGATAAATCTTAAATAGTACTCCTAAAGAAATTCCGCACCAACATTTTAAAAATACTGCCTACAATATTTAAAAATTCTGCATATTTTATTTGCCCAAAAAACATCCGTTTAAATTATTGTGGTAAATATCTGTCAACAAGTATGTCTGTAAAATACAGGGAAACAAAAATAATTAAGGAATTATTTTGACAAGTAGATTCCTCATTAGGCTTATTAACACAGAACTTTGAGTCATAATTCATTTTTAAACTACAATACAGAAGCATGTTTCCCACAACCCTCAGAAGTAGTGTGAAGGCTTGGGAGAGTCAGGAGTAATGGAGGGGCTGTGGGAGAGGGAAGTCATTGCCGGAAAGAAGCCTGGGAGTGAACCTGGAATGTTGTCAAGTATAGGTGGGGAAAGTATGGAATTGTTGGGGGGCTGGGGAGATGGATTGTCAGGAGCCTCCCCTATGCAAAGCCTACTGACCCTTCTGTTATTCAGTCAAACGCATTTGTCCCATCCCCATGTGTCCCTGTACCACCCCTGTCATTTCCCTCCCCACTTCCCTACACCCTTACTCAGCCACCCATCCCCCTTTTCCGTGCCCATGTCCCTATACCTCCATCCCCTCCCCCCATATCCATGGGTTCTGCATCTCCACTCAGCGCCCCCCTTATCCCTGTCCCCATATGGCCCTGCACCCCAACTCCTATTCAACCACTACCCCAGTCTATCCCCTTCCAAACCACAGTCTGTGACCCCTTCAAAAGCCCCAGGGGTCCCATGCTATCTGACTCCCTTCCATATCCTGTATCTCCTCCTCTAGCTCTGCAGGCAGGGTGGAGTGAAAAATGCAGCCTTATCTCCACTCTATCTGCAGCTCAGTGCTCCAGAAGTGGCTGCCTTCTATTCTGGAGCCAAAGCAGTCCCTGATGAATGAAAGGCATAACTGCTGCACCTCTCTGCAGAATGTATTTTCTATGGAGAAAAACAACATTCCGCAGAGGACACAAATTCCACACGTACACAGTATCACAGAATTCCCTCAGAGTAAAAGCATGGGGGTGAGAGAGTGAGAAAATTACTCTGTAGTTCAGGGATTAGGGCAGGAGGTGGAAAACCCTGGGTCTCGTCTCCCTGCTCCAACCACTCTTTCATTATGTATCCATAGTGGAACAGTTTCAGCAGTTCCAGAGGAAGAATACATGAGAACATCACATTGCTCAGTCATAGGGCTGGAGATAGGGAAAATGGTACCCTGGGCAAACTTTCAGTTTGGTGCCCTGACCCCTGCTGTCTCACCAAGCTCCAACTATTGCCCCTGAGTCCACTGCCTCAAGTTCCCTTCCATGGTCTCACACCCCGGCCTGACTCACCACTTGTCTCTTGACCACAACTCCCTCATGCCCATAGCACCCTGGTCGGTCAGCAACATCCTCCACCCATAAGGCCAGCTCTACTCAGTGGTTAAAGCACTTCCTTGAGAAGTGGGAGACCCTGTTCAAATCCTTTCTCGCCTGTGGCAAAGAGTAGGGGGGAAATTGCCATATCCCAGACAAGTAGCTAACCATTGGGCTAAGAGTTATAAGGTTGGCAGTGGCACCATCTCCATTTCTGTCTTTTTTGTATGGGACCAAGGCAGATACCCATGGGAATTATTTATTAATATAGGTAATCACCAAAACCCAATTTAACTGTAAATTCCTCTATTAAATTCAAAGCCAAATGGTACTTCCTTATGGAGTTATTCTAAACATGCCTTAAAAAACTTAACAAGCAGTTTATTACATCCAAACTAACAAAACATTTGGAAGCATTTGATGAAGAGACTTACAAATATGCAAACTTCAAGGGTGTTGAGACCCATATTGGTCTGCACCCAAGTGGTCAGACAGATATTAGCAGAGAGCCCTTTAAGAGTTTGCTTTTTTATACCCTTTGACTAACAAGTGATGTCATTACCAATTGCTGACTTCAGCTAAAAAACAATGTGAGACAATTCGCCCTTATTTACAGACCCAATCCAGATAAGCTTTACAACAAACTCCTTTCTTCCCAAGGCCTTTCCTCCCCTCCTTTTCATTGTGCAACAGTTTCCCATTGAACCTGGAGTCCCTCACTAGTGCATGAAATGGAAGGGCAGTGTTGGCTCATTTGAAGACAGATTCACTTTGATTTAAAATCATCTGTAGTCACTCCTATGGCTCCCAGGCCTTTTTTCTACAACTTCCACCTTAGCCAATTAGTCATTCTTTGAACCAAACGTCCTCCCTACTTTATTCCTTCTGGCCCTACAACTCATTATTTTCAAGGCCTTTCTTCTACCTCCTAGCTAGGGCCTTTCTTTACAACACGTATTTCCCTAACCAAACTTAAGCTAACTTCTATTCTTTACATTTTTACTTGTCCCTAAGGTATCTAACTCATTCCCACAAGAAACTTCCCAGGCAGCTGGTTCTCATTCATGGAGTGCTGAACTCCAGCCTCGATTTAGGTGCCTGTCTCCAAGAGGGGCAGGGCTTAGCAAGCACACGCCACTAGTGTCAGTCTCCCACTTGCTAATTTAGGCAGCTCCTTGCCCAATATGTCCATGGTGGTCAGAGGGAAATGAAAGAGTGTTGTGTCTGCCCTGTCCTTTATACTCTTGTCAAAGAGCACAAGGAGCATGCAGGAACCCAACAGACACTGCTAGGCAAAAAAATTCCTCTTGCCTCACGCATGAGATGCATAGACTCCAACAATGTCATCCATGCTTATTGAAGAACTATTGTGCCAAGTGACATACAAGCGAGAGAAGGTTTTGCATTCTGGCTCTGTATCAGGCTTGTTCAGAGGCAAGATCCCAATTACCAATAATAAGAAAAAGGTGAAGAGTCCTACTGGACCCAGATTCTTAGAAAGTGGGGCTGGCTAGATCCCAACTGCACTGGCTCTTAGTAGTTTATTACCCACTCCCAGAGATTCATTCTAACATATTCCATCTGGAGACTGAGCAGTACTGGGGATGCATTACCCCAGTCTGAACGTATTATTCACAACGTATTTCTTCCACGTTGTTGAAGTCTGCTCTTTGCAAGCAGGCTGCCCTGATGAACTTTGGTGTTTCTCTCACATTATTGGCAGTAGAGCCAATAGAGCAGTAGAGCCACTCAGAGGCTACGTCTACCCTACAAGGTTTTTGCCCCAAAACAGCTGTTTTTGCGCAAAAACCTGTGGAGTGTCCACACCTCAAATGAGCTCTTGCACAATTAAATGGGCAGTTAAATGGCGGAACAGAGGGCTTTTTCCGCCGTAGGTAAACCTCCTTTTCTGAGGCATAACTGCTTTTAGCGCTACAGTGATTGCGCAAGAAGGCAAGTGTGGATGCTCCAGAGGGGTTTCTTGCGCAAGAAACCCCTATGGGAAAAAGCACAGGTGCTCTGATGGCCATTCACAGAATGGCCATCAGAGCTTTCTTGCGCAAGAGTGTCCATGCCGTTTGGATGCTCTCTTGCTTTTGCGATGTGCTTTGAGGTGTGGATGTGCTTGTGCACAAGAAGTTTTTGTGCAAAAACTCTTACACAAAAGGCTTCTTGCACAAGAAGCATGTAGTGTAGACTAAGCCAGAGGGGACAACTTCATGGAAATGAGCTTTTGTCTCTCCAATCAATTGAAGTGCTAGATTGTTTATGTTCAAATGGTCATGCTCTAGGTGCTAGTCACTAGCCAGTGAGGGGTTTGCAGTATGAGGAAAATTCAGTAGCTAGTCTTTTGGGGGAGGGAGATATCTGCACCTTTGACTAAAAAAGGCCCCTTTACTGCTGTCTGGCATCTGGGGATCCATCCTGAGGCCACTCGGGGAATGCTGTTAAATTCAGCTATTGATCTATACTTCCATGTTTGTTTTTGGGAAGATAATGACCAATTAGTGGCAAAACTAGCTTTCTCTGGGTGAGCTCAGGCACACATCCATCACCCAAAAAAGAGCTCAATAAATAAACTAAAGCTGCTGAAGGAGAATAACTGGCCATGAGGTTAAGACACAATGATGGGCATCAGAATATCTGAGTTCTGCCATAGACTCACCCTGTAGCCTTGAGCAAACCATTTAATTTAGCAGGTTTGTAAAACAGGGTTGAGTTATAATCCTCTGCCCATACTATTGTTATGGGGCTTGATCCTTTAAAGTGCATAACACACATTGAGAGACTCAGATGAAAGTCAGTAGGGATGTGCAAGATCTTAGTGTAATTGTAAGGCTCTCCCTAGCAGCTTTTCTAGAAAAGATTCTGCCCTTGTGGTCTGATGTCTGAAGAACTTTCACCCTCCTAATGGATCCCAGACTCTCCCATAGACTCATATAGTTGGAAGACTGAAAGGGATGTTGAGCTGCCAATGGCTCAAAGTGAGACAGGCCCAAGGTACCACCTTGCACTCATTTCTCTCAGCAGACAACCCGTGGCTACAGATTGCAGGTTGATTCATTTCTGCACTGTCCATACTGCAAACCCACACATAGGGCTGCTTGAGATTAATCTACATAAAATATAAAATCTGCTTTGAAATGCTGGACAGCATAACCTTCCCCGGAAGGGCATTGCTTTATACCACAGACTGGCAAACTCATTCACAAACTTTTGGCAGACCTGAACCATTTTATTTGCACATTTGAATATTCATTATACAAATAATGAATATGCAAATAAAATGTTACCTATCCACCAAAAGCTCCAGCCCCCAGTGCCATAGCAAACAGCTGGCTTCAGCTCTGACAGCCCCCACCCCCATCCCTTAAGGCTTAGAGCCCACCACTACCACCAGACCCCCCAGTGCCAACCTCCTGTTTCCAGAGCCCCACTGCACTCAACCCCCTAATATCCCAGTCCCCAATATTAGCCCCATCCCTATAGCCCCCCAGTACCAGCCCTGCTCCCATAGCTCCCCCTACTAGCCCTACCTCCAGAGCCCACCAGTGCCAGCTCCCCACCTGGACACCTCAGTGCCCCCTAGTGTCAGTTTCCCACCTCTTAGAGCCCTCCCCCCCTTAAGAACCCATAATTCAGCCGCCTGAGGGCTGGGCAGAGAGCTGAGAGAGGGGAAAGAGGCTGCTTGGAGTGACCCATGTGGGGACTTGGACAGAAAATGGCAGATCCCAGGGCATGAGGGGTGGTTGCACAGGGATTACCGGCTCACCATTTGCTCTGCTGTGCCCTGCGGTGGCAGCGCTGCACGGGAGAATCACACCACCAGACTCTGGACCTCAGTTGGCCTTGGCAGCTCCCGGGGCTCCCCTGCTGGCCAGGGCAGCGCATAGGCAGGGCGGCCAGCAGCCAGGGAGGCCCATCATCCTTCCATGGTTTGGCCTGGCGGGGCAGGATCTGCACTCGGTACATGCGGGTCCGGCAATGTGGCTCTAGCCTCCTCCTCGGTGCTGAAGGTTCATCCTGCAGCAGTTCTCCCTGTACATGGGCCTCGGGCTGCCCGTGCGCCTGCCTCCACCCCGCCAGTTGACGTGACCCCCTCACCTCACTTCGCCACACCTCCAGTTCTGGCCTGGCTGGGGGCCACTGGAGCAGCTGCCGCCCGCCACACAGCTGACATCTCCAGCTCTGGGGAAGGGCTGAAGTTAGGGCCAGGGCACCTGCCACATGGCCCCACTCCAGAGCAGGTGGGTGGGCCTCAAATTCTTGGTGAGCACCGTGCAGATGCACACGTTAGAGAGAACACCGCTGTGGAGCCCAGCTAGGGGCATGGCCTGGTAATATGCCACAGCCTGGAAGGCAGGGGTTAGCGGCCTGGCAGATGGTAACCGCTGCTTTGGAAAAACTACATGATGGTCACGGAGAGAATGGCAAAATGCCTAGAAGCAGGTTAAAAAGTTAGGTGTCTTGGCATTATTTCATGCCTTAAATAACCTTCAGTTTCCCTGCCTTGTCATGAACTGTGCACGTGCCCTGGCAACAGTAGACAGATCTGGATAGAGAAGCTGTCATTCCAGAAATGACCTTTATTGGTCTTCAGCTTTTTTTTTTTTTTTTACCCTTGAATTCTCTCCAGCCGGGGAAGTGAAGATCACACAGAGTTCACAGCACTGAGCCTTTGTGTGGACAGTGCATGGCCACTGAGTGCTCCTGATCTCTATTAGCCTGCAGTATGACCCAGAGTTTGACTTGGCAGAACTAGCAATTCTCTGAAACCCGTTGGTATGTTTGCCATCTCGTTTACATACCTGCCCACCAGCATCACACAATGACACAAATCATGGAACATTTTTGTTTTAGAATCCACAATTTTTGTTTACTAATTATTTTGGGTTCAACATAGCCCAGATTTGTCAAACTTCCAGGCATGTTGCAAAAGCCATGCTGGATAGGGTTTTTGGAGAGGGCCAGGGCATGCTTCCCAGCACAATGAAAGCCTGAAAATGACTCCGTGGATTACTGGCTGAGTTCCTGTTTGAAATTTTATTAATGCTGTTGAGATTTCATTGTGGGGGTGTCAACATGTAGCCAAATACGCGATAACCAATAAGCCGAGGCATCTCAGTTAATCTTATTGACTACACACACTCCCTCCCCCTTGCTGTCATTTTATCAGCCAGCTCCGCATGAGCACCGGATCCATGGAGCCACCTTTCCCCACCAAGCCTCCACATTGCTGCCTCTGATAAAGAGGCAGCAGCATGGAGGATGAGTAGGGCACGCTGGAGCCAGTTTACATGGGAAGATAGCTTTCCAGCAGTGGAGGCTGCCGTGGGGCATCCTGTGTCCATGGCGGGCCCAGGCTCATTGTGGACAGAGTCTGCTCCGTGGGATGCCAGAGCAGCTTCTGTCTGCGGGGAGCTTGGACTCCCTGTGGACAGGGGCTGGTGCCGCCCCATGCTGCTGCCTCTATATCAGAGGCAGCAACACGGGTCAGCAGGCTGGAGCTGATCTGTGCAGGGAACCAATTTTTAAACTGGCTCCCTTCGCAGAACGACTCCACCTGCCACCCTGCACTGCTGCCTTTAATACAGAGGCAGCAGTGCGAGGTGGCAGAGGATTCCCTGGGAGTGGGGCTGGGAATACACTGACTGCCGCCCCTGCCTCAGGGTCTATTGAATAGTCATGTAATTGATAATATTTTGTAAGTCCGTAATTATTCAGTTAATCACTATCTAATATCCCTATTCCATTGTGCTGCTAATTAGATCTCATGGTAACTTGAGCCTTAGAGAGGTTTTTATTATTTAAGTCTGAATAAAGTAAATTCAGCACCAAAAGGCTATATATGGTGCTTTTCTGACCCAAGGACACATACTGGCATGAACTACAAGGTGGCATAAGTCATGTTAACTCTTCCCTACTGGTGGCTCCTGTATGTGATTTATACCAATTTGATATTGTGTGGGCAACAAAATTAGACCTTTACATAAACAGACATCATTCCCCTTAATTTCAGTGGGACTGCAGCAGGCTTGAGTTTAGCTTTGGAAGAGTGAAGAATGGTGTGGGGTAGATTCCCCTCTCACTTGCACTGGTTTTACACACGGGTGCTGGAATTAGAGGTGCTTTTGGTGCTGCAAGAGCACCCCTGTATATGAAATGGGTTCCATCATCTGTAGGATTTACAGCATTGCTGGATGGCTTTCAGCACTCCCGCTAGACATATTGTTCCATCGCCAATGATTTTACTGCATTTAAAGGAGGAACAACTGTGGAGTTACTCCTTATTTATACAGATGTAAGCAAACCAATGATCAGGTCCTGAACATGGAGGATCCGTGAATCTGATGACCTCTGTCTAGTTGCTTTGCCTGTTGTGCCCTCCTCCTGATCTGTGTCTTGCCTGGCTCATTCGTTTTGCACATCTCTGGAATGCTGGGACCAGGCAGGTTACACCATTTCTGCCCTAGTCTAATCCTGAGATGACCTTGGAAGCTGCCATTTAGTCTCAGCTGCAGTTGACACAAGCACCTCCCAGTTTTGGGAAACTTCCACAGCAGCTTCTTGGCCCTGTCCCTAGCTCAGCTATAAGGGACTCCAGCTGCCATCCTTTCAAAGCCCGTGTTTATTTATATCTTTTTGTAATATTGTACCCTAAATAGCACTGAGCATTGACACCGGCAGCCAGACAGACAAGCCGTGCACATATCTGCATCAGCCAAAACAGTTAATAAACATACCCTGGAAGATAAACAACCCACTGCTCTACTTGTTAACTCATTGAGTTCCCAAGCACGCACAGCAGCTTGATCTGGGATGCAACAGGAGGTGCATGACAGTCAGGCCACAGTAAAGAATGAGGCATCAGAGGAAGCATGGTCCGGGGTTCAAGGCCTTAGCCTGAGACACTGGTTCTGTTCCCTGCTCTGACACAGACTTCCTGCATGACCTTGGGCAAGTCATTGAGGAACTCTCTATGGGGATAAGAGCAGTGCCTTGTCTAAGAAAGGTGTGGTAAGGGTAAGGACAGTAAGGATTGTGAGGTGTTCAGATACTACAGGCAGAGGAGCATTTAAGTTACTTCTGTGAGAAATCTGATGAGACACAAACACAACCTCCTACTAGTAATCTTCTTTACTATCTATTTCAGAAATGTGCATCTGTCTGTCCATGAACCCATTTGTTCAAGAACTCCTCCTAAACGGTCAGAGCTAGGACCACCAAATTTGGTATGCTGCTTCCTCTTACCATAACTTAAAGCAAGGTCAGGATTTGGTTGTGCCAGGATAATGGGATGTGTCTGCAATGTGATTGTTTCTTATAAAATGGAAAGGGAAGGGTCTGGCAGGAGGGACAGTCCTACTACAGAATGACCACAGCTGGAAGCAAGAGGCCAGAGATGGGGTCAGCTATAATCCCATTAGGCCAGCAGAGGGCAGTGGTGAAGAGAAACAGACAGCTCTCTACTATACATTTCAGAGACTGTCTGTCTAGGTGTTGATCTGTTGTGCAGCTGAGAAATATGCACTCCTCCCCTGACTGTGCCCACTGCAGCAGCCATAGAGAGGTGCTTCTCACCTGACTCCAACCTACTGCAGTGAGAGAGGGTTAAAGTTGACCTCTCTCCTTGGGACAGCCTGTATACCAAATCCCCAGCCCTACCCCAGAACAGGGATTTAAATGAAGAAAAACCAACTTATTTTAGACTAGAACCTGAACGGTAGGTAGATCTTCTAGTACCTGTTAAAAAAAGACCCTATTAAACTGAAATATCATTCTTCCTCAGCAACTGACACTGGGCCTAGGTGGTTACAAGAGGCCCCCTTTACCACTCCATAAAGGAGCCACAAAACCATGGAGTGAGGGAGGCTCCTTGCTCATGTACAGCTCATACCAATGCAGGTGGTAGGGACAGCCCATGGGGTATGTTAGGGGAAGGAGGAGAGGATGTGGAAGTGGTGTGTGAACAGAGCACAAAGTACCGTGACTACTGTTTCGCCTCCCAAAACCTACAGGTCCCCTGGAAAGCAAAATGCACATTAGAAAATTCAAGGCTGCTTTAACTTACAGCAGGAGGTGGCAGAGCCCTGCAAAGCCCAACAATATGGCTTTCAAGCTTAGCTTAAAAAGAAAACGCCCACATGCAAACCAAATATTACATCTGTGCAATATCCCAGCAAACTCAGCCAGAACTGTGGCTAGTTACATATTGAAGCCAACTCATTTTAAACACTTCCACCTCATGCTCAAAAGCTCCAGGGAGGGTTGGAAACCAAAGTTTGCCTGCTATCTTGTTGCAAGACGGTGAGTTCAAAAGACTTTAGCTTCAGGAGAAGAGAAAAAAAAAGTGTGAAGGGAGAGCCAAATTATTAGGGCCCTACCCAATTCATGGTCATGGAAAACATCAAGGACCATGAACTCTAGTATTTTGTTTGCTTTTACCTTCTACTATACACATTTCATGGGGAAGACCTGTATTTCTCAAACTTGGGGTCCTGAGGGTTGCAAAGTTATGGGGGCGAGTGGATCATGCAATTGTGACTCTTACTTATTCACTGCCTTCAGAATTGGGCAGTTGAAGAGTGGTGGCTGCTGACTGAGGGCCCAGCTTGGAAGGCAACAGCACAGAAGTAAGAGTAGCAATACCATACCATGCCATCCTTCCTTCTCGGCTGGTGCTCTGAGATGGATTCCCTGCCAGCAGCCTCCGCTCCCCAGCCACCCAGTTCTGAAGGCAGCAGTGACACAGAAGTAAGGGTGGCAGTACAGAGACATCTTCCACCCCTACAATAGTCTGGCACATCCCCACCCAACTTCCTTTTGAGTCAGGACCCCCTACAGTTCAAATACCGTGACATTTTATATTTAAGTATCTGAAATCTTGAAGTTTATAATTTTTAAAATCCTGTAACTGAAATTGATCAATATGGACTGAATTTGGTAGGGCTCTACATATCTTTTAAAATGGTTGGAGCTACTTGCTAGAGACTTGCTGCCCTCTGGCGGTGGTGCTGGGGTATCTCTTGCTCTACTATCTGCTTACGTCCAGAAAGAAAACAGGAAATCAAGAAGGAAAAAACCTCATCCAAAAGGCTATTAGGAATACTCTGTACAATTAACTTACAGGTCATGAAACTGAGAAGACAACAGAATTAACTGGGAGCTTTGTTTTGAGCGATAAGCTTTTTTCTTCAGTGAATGAGTAGTTAAGTGAGATTCTATGGCAGTATTTCTTAAACTTTTTAAGACCAAAGAACACCAAACAAACAATAGTTTTTTTAGGAGGAAGACCAAGGACTTTTTTGTTGAGGGAAAAAAAAGTTGGGGGGGGGGGGGAACGGTTCAGGGGAGGTGAAAGAGTTATTGAGGGCCTTGGTGTTCCTCATTAAAAAAAAAAAATTGTTTGGTGTTCCTCTATCTTAAAAACATCCTTCAAGGGCAGCCATTTTGAATTCTGTTGTTCTCTGAGACACACTTCCGACTGCCTCGCAGCACACTGGTGTGCCACGGAACATGGTTTAAGAAACACTGTTCTATGGTCACAAAATACATGCGTCCTGCAGGATTTTCTTCATTGTAAATAAATATTTGACACCCACTCCATACTATGTTAGCAGAGAAAAAAAATAATCTAGTTAAAAATATTAGACGTGATCACATTCAAATCTGGCCCAAAATGTAGAGATTTTATTTAAAAAATTACACAAATCTTAAAACCAAACTGAAATATGCTAATTCTTTTCCGATTCCCATAGACACAGCTTTTATAACAATTAACTCCTCTGCTGCTGCATTTTAACCTAAACATAGTAGTGAGAAAATGACAGTGAAATAGACTCAACAAAAAACAGAACTGAGTACATTTGACCAACCTGAGATGCATACAATCCATACAAACATCCAAACTAAAAATTGTTTTTTAAACTATGAATTAATTTTTATTAATATATTAAATAAGCATCTTTTAAATATCAAAGGAGGTTAGATTTAATATGTCTATTGGAAAAACAAATTTAAAAATACAGAAGTCAGTGCCTCTCCTAAAGAGAATATTTGCAGACATTAATTTTTTACTGTTGCTGATATGACCACATTTGTTGACACAAGTATTTCACAATGGTATATTTTGCACGGTGATTAATGGTCAAAGAAAAATAAGAGCTTGTTTATTTACCTGACATGAGCTAAATCAAAGGTGTTCCATTTCTTAAAAATGAACTTTGGGAAGAAAAAGAACACACTGAAAAAAGAGAGAATGGTTAACATATCTAACAAGAAGCTCCCAAACATGTGATGTTAGCTGGCAATAAGTATTGTGGTTTTATGGGGTTACATTACCCTTGCAATTATTTTCAATTTCTGCCATGCCTTATTTAGAATAACAGATAGCAGATAAAATATGATTGTATCTTAAAAAAAAAAAAATCACAAACAGTAGCAATGTATTTCCAAAATAGTCACTCTTACAATAAATATTTATATGGTCTTTCTAATCTTGTCTCAAAAAGTATTTAAACAATACCAAAAAATAGATAAGTCAAGCCTAGATTAGCGTAAAACAATCTCTTTACAAAGGAGAGGTAACAGTTCTCCCTATAAAGATTATATTACACACAAGAATCAGGCCAAGAATAAGTTAGTTAAACTGGTTCAATAGAAGTTCTGTCATATTTCCAATCTTTTTGGTCATCTGAGGTTTGTAATAGTGAACAAAGATGTTTCCTAGCACTTTAACTGCCAGGAAAGCATAGGAAACTGTAACTCACACTTCCAGTATGATCCACTTAGGGGCTAATGAGTTTGTACACAGCTTCTGAGCTTCTAGGTTAGTCAGAGACTCATGCTTTTAGATCCATCTGAGGGCATCTTGTTAGAAAGAAAAACTTCACTTGCTACATCACATTAGGATAATACTAAGCAACTTTTTTAAGACAAAGGGCCAGATCCGAATTTCAGTGAGCCCTCCACAATTAGGCCCAAAGTGTTGGAACATCCTAACAGTCTCCTGGTCTAATGTTCACAGCCAGCCAGTTACATTAGTTTACTGGTCACCTCTCTTGTTCAATGAGGATTCTGTGACTTACTTTCAATTAGAGTTAGCATGTCACTTTCAAAGTGCTGTGCAAAGTCTTACATAGTACAAATCAGCCCTCTGCAATTCCAGGTTAAAGCATAACCATAGGTCCTAACTCCCAAAATGTACATGTAAGGTTCTTCATCTGTCAGCCTGTACTACATACAGGCTCTCTCCTTTTGCAACAGGTGATGTTTAGCTTGAGTACATTCAGGTACTGCTCAAACACCAATGCCAAAGCTAGGTTTTCAAAGGAACCCAAGTGACTTAGATAGCCAACTTCCAGTGAATTTCAACAGGAAATGGGTACCTAACTCCCTTGAAAAAGCATGAGATGTCAGCCACTAGATTTTACTAAGTATCCCATGATAGACTTTAAAAAGTTCTCTTGAAAATATATGGCACTAAGTGTAAAACTATACAACTTCCTTGTTTAAAATGCCATACTTCATAGCAAGGCTTTAAAAAAAACAACCCATAACCTTCCAAATTGTTTTTCTTCACCTTTAAATATACAACTGATGAGATGCCAGGGTGTCCATGAAAGGTCTCACCAGGTTGTCTGTTGAGAAGTAGAATATCAAGCCAAAGGTGATGGAGATGGGAAGAGCAGGCAATGCTTTCTTGAACACAGCTAGCAATAAAAGAGTCAGACATAAACCCTAACAGAGAAGGGAACAAATACAAAAGAAGACATTACACATACTAGAGACCCATAAATGCTTTTGTCATGGGCATCACAGTACATGAACGTTATACACTGTACTGCTCAAAAGGGAACTCTGCATGGGCTAGAGGGGATAGACTGTAGACCCTAATTTCACACATAATGGCAGCCTACATTTTGATCCATAGTTTGAGGACCTATGGGCCACCTCAGCAATTTAGATCACAAGCTCTGAGCCAGGAAGGCAGTATAAGCAAGAGGCACCCATGTCTTTGTTAAGACACAGCTACCACTGAATGGTTAATTTGCCTATTATTTCTAATCTTCATTCTACACCTTTATGTGGCATTTACTGATCAGTTACAGATAAGTGTCTAAGTTAGTTAGCTACAAACACAAGCTTAATTTTCCATACAAGGATTAGCATAAATCTATTTTTAACATCTTTCCAGTTGTCAAGGTCTATGGAAAAAACCCATAATACAAAAATCCTGGTTCCCTCCGACTTCCTTTGGCGTAAACACTATTGGTATTGGTAGCTGCAGAGCAGACCAAGATCTCAGTTTTAATTGGAGTGTCTTTATCAGAGCCAAAGCAATAGTTTTGGGAGATTTTTAGAGAGGGGAAAGGCATGCACATGCACATCTGGGTACTGTTTCCTTGACACATAATACAGTTGTCTGAATTATTTTCTTTAAAAGATTCTCACCAGTGAAAGATGTTAGGTTTCCCTTTAACTCTGGGGAACATCCAATGGCTAGTCATTAATAGACACAGGCAATCAAGATCCCTAGATATTAAGGCAAATTAGAATCTAATTCAAGCCAGATATTCAGTGGTTGCACTTTTCCCCCCTGCAGGGATCTCTTACCATCAAAGAAATTCTTTCCCTCCCCACCTCCCACAAAAAGCCAGCTATGTACCTAAGTACATAAGAACGGCCATGTTGGGTCAGACCAAAGGTCCATCTAGCCCAGTGTCCTGTCTTCTAACAGTGGCCAATGCCAAGTGCTCCAGAGGAAATGAACAGAACACACATCTATCCAGTGATCCATCCCCTGTAGCCCTCTTCCAGCTTCTGACAAACAGGGGCTAGGGACACTGTTTGTACCCATCCTGACCAATAAGCATTGATGGACCTACTCTCCATAAATGTATCTACCTCTTCTTTGAACCTTGTTACAGTCTGGGCCTTCACAACATCCTATGACAAGGAGTTCCAAAGATGTACTTACGTGCTGCCTCTTAAATTCATTTGGTAACCCCTAAAACACAACTAAACTCCTCCAGACATGTAAAACAAGACACTGAGACTAGCAATACATTTTTCCAGAGGAGAGTGAAGACAATAGATTTGTACTAGTTTTTATAAACAAAAATCTTTTAAGACAAAACTTCATACTTAGCCTGTTTATCTGAGGAAAACCTGGCACTAAGCCACAGTCTCCACAATCCTTGTTTATATAGCTCTTTTCATATCTAAGTACTTCAAAACGGCAATAAGCACAGTGATGTGAGTGGTGTCTAAGTGAAAAAAAGCTCCCAATCTGCCTTCTCACCTGGCAAGCTCTTTGGCTGATGTTTGCTCCTATGCAAGGACAATTTCACCTTACTATATAGCGATGGGACAAGTGAAATTTCCATTGCCTCCCCAAGTTTGATACTTCACATCAAGTAAATGAAATAGAGCTTAGAAGAAGCTTTAAATTTTGAATGGAAACTAGCTGAATGGAGATACTACTACATGCTTCAGCAACCAGTGCCACAAGCTAGCACACAAGTCAATCCCTGGCTAGATAAATGCAGCCCAGAAGCCAAGCTTTTATTTTGTACACTGATCATATGCACAGTGTGCCTCAGGTGGCAGATGACCAGGATACATCACCAAATTTGGTCCGCTAGTTGGATCACCTGTTCTGTAGCAAGCCCAAGCTGGGAAAGCTAGAGAGTGACAAAAATTGGGTTTTAACCATCATGGTTGTGAAGAAAGCTGGGGGGGGGGGGGGAAGGGGGAGTACAGGTTGAACCTCTCTAGTCCAGCACTTTCCATGGTGCAGAATGCTTTTAGTTAGCTGGATGTCCATTTGTCATGTGTTTGGCCAAGTTTCCCATATAGTTTTTTTTGTTTTGTTTGTTTTTTTAAACACAGGCACCAGTCCTGGCTCTCTGTGCTCTGTGCTGTTCTTTAGCTGTAATTTACCCCTAAATGTATTCTAAGAGCCCCATAAGCAGTGAAAGTGCTTGTAATACTGCTATAACCATATTGACCTCTCGTGGATTGTCAAATTCTCTGGTTTGGCACCAGTCAGGTTCAGAGGGTGTTGAACTAGGGAGGTTCAACCTGTAATTGATTCACTTTTCTTCCTGACCCACAGACAGCATGAAACAATTACCACAAAGTGGTTTGAACTGCCCCATCTATCCTTATGTGGCATTCACTCTGAAACCCAGCCCAAAGTGTCCCCTCACCACCATCCAGATGCCAAAGCCCTTAGTTTTCCCCAATGACTTCTGCAACGTAGTTGTGTGCCCCACCGGCAAAGCATATTAGAAAATGAGAAGAGACTGCCACACTGGGACTCCTGTATTGAGGTCATTAGGTATGTATTATAAACAATGCTATTTTTAGTATTAAAAATGGATGCACAAGTCCCAGCATGGCATGCTTAATTGCTACAGAAGCCAGGAAAGCGCTGTTGCAGAATTTAGATTTAAATTGCTAGGGAGTTCTCGAGGGCTTCAGCTATAAGAAAGTGCTCAGCCATTTAAAGCACTGATATTATCTAAGACAAGTGGCAATATAAGGCCCACTACACTCACATGTACGCCCATATCCCTTCCACTTCTGTATGTATAGCCCTCTACAGTCTTTGGACAAACATACAGTAAGGATGGCACCCACATCACCCTTCGGTGGGATCCCACATCCCCCTTCAGTGGGCACAATTTCTTTCTGCATGTGCTGCTAAGATCAGTATAAGGATGGCTGAGCACAACACCACCACAGATAGTTCTGGGGCTAGAAAGTCTGAGAAACAAGATGAAACCAGCACACAAGCAAATTTTAGGGAAAATGGTGCAATACAGATAGTCCCAGACTCTGGAGAGCATCTGCTATAGGGAACAGACCAGCCCAGAGGATGGATTAGATGACTAAGTCTTCTTCCCTATACGTGAGGTTTTGAAAGCTCTGTTTAGCAAGCCTAGCATATACTCCATTTATGTTCAGTGCACTATGATTAACTGCTTCTTTTGACCACCAGATTTATAACATTTGTCAAAATTTTAATTAAAGGTGCATGCTGAGCATCAAAATCGCCACCCTACCGACTCAGCAGTGACAAGAGCAGAGCATGTAGCTGTGGAGATCTGATTCGCAAGGTGCTAAGCTCCTTGCATGATGATGGTATGACCGTGACAATATGGTAGTTTTTTCACAATGAGGAGGACTGTTTCAGAGGAGTTAGACTGTGAAGCAACAGACATGTTGGAGGCTGATAGCCAGAAACTGATGAGGGTTTTTGATCAAGTTCATCAATTTGTTAGGGTTACCAACACAAAAGAGGTGTACAAACCTCTTCTATCCTTGTGAGGCAGCTCCTGTCATCGAGAGGCAGATTTTTTTTTTATCTGCACTTGCCAATCAAGCCCAGCAACTAACTCTTAATAGTGACAAGAGTCCTTGATCTCTGTTCACTGAAGCAAGAGTAATCAGCAGTACAATTCTATCGGCTTTCCCCAGAAACTTGTTCCACTATCCCTGAGCTCTATGGACCTTAGGGCTTGTCTACACTACCACTTATTTCAGTATAATTTATGGTGCTCAGGGGTGTGAATAACCACACCCCTTGAGCAATATAAAACTACACCCACGTAAGTGCTGGGTGTAGACAGCACTACCTCAGTGGAAGAATTTCTCATGCCAACATAGCTATTGCCTTTCACAGAGATGAAGTATTTAGGAGGATGGGAGAGCTCTCTCCTATCTTAGAAAAATCTCCAGACATGCTACAGAGGCTCAGCTGCACTGCTGTAGTGCTTCTAGTTAGACTAGCCCTTATTTGTTCCTTAAGGATTTTTTTGTCCCAGAAGTACAGTTCAGAGTGGATCACCTGCTTGTCCCAGAGATATCAGAGTGCCCATGCTGATCACCCATACATACGCAGGGATCTGTTTTGGGACTGGCTCTGTTTGATAGCTTCATCAACAATTTAGATATTGGCATAGAAAGTACACTTATTAAGTTTGCAGATGATACCAAGCTGGGAGGGGTTGCGACTGCTCTGGAGGATAGGGTCATAATTCAAAATGATCTGAACAAATTAGAGAAATGGTCTTAGGTAAATAGGATGAAGTTTAATAAAGACAAATGTAAAGTGCTCCACTTAGGAAGGAACAATCAGTTTCACACATACAGAATGGGAAGCGACTGTCTAGGAAGGAGTACGGCAGAAAGGGATCTAGGGGTTATAGTGGACCACAAGCTGAATATAAGTCAGCAGTGTGATGCTGTTGCAAAAAAGCAAACATGATTCTGGGATGCATTAACAGGTGTGTTGAGAGCAAGACAAGAGAAGTCATTCTTCCGCTCTATTCTGAGCTGGTTAGGCCTCAGTTGGAATATTATGTCCAGTTCGGGGCACCGCATTTCAAGAAAGATGTGGAGAAACTGGAGAGGGTCCAGAGAAGAGCAACAAGAATGATTAAAGGTCAAGAGAACATGACCTATGAAGGAAGGCTCAAAGAATTGGGTTTGTTTAGTTTAGAAAAGAGAAGACTGAAGGGGGACATGATAGCTGATTTCAGGTATCTAAAAAGGTGTCATAAGGAGGAGGGAGAAAACTTGTTCATCTTGGCCTCTGAGGATAGAACAAGAAGCAATGGGCTTAAACTGCAACAAGGGAGGTTTAGGTTGGCCATTAGGAAGAAGTTCCTAACTGTCACGATGGTCAAACACTGGAATAAATTGCCCAGGGAGGTTGTGGAATCCCCATCTCTGGAGATATTTAAGAGTAGGTTAGATAAATGTCTATCAGGGATGGTTTAGACAGTGTTTGGTCCTGCGATGAGGGCAGGGGACTGGACTCGATGACCTCTCAAGGTCCCTTCCATTCCTAGTATTCTTTGATATAGTACAGTGGCTATATTCACAGGGGGTTTCTCCACTTACTATGCAACATTTAACAGAGACCAGTTACTTATATATCCATCAATATTACAATACCACAAACAAAAAGGAATTTTTACAGTTTTACTTACTATAAGAATGGCTACAAAACAGGCCAGTGTTGTATTCCAGTCTCCACTAGCAGTAGCAGCTGCTTTCCCTACAAGCACACTGTAAAATATGAAGTCTCCAAGGCCTAGCTTGACACCCCCTGTTGAAGTGAAAAATTCAAATCAATGCTCCTGTTTCTTTATTTTCCCTGGTTCTCCCTCCTCTAATGCAACTGATCAAAGTTTCCACTCTTGACTACTGCTACAGACTACCATGCGGACATTAGTTTTCCATGGCACAGTTATTTGGATCCTCCTTCTATAGGCAGCCTACTTATTCACTTGACAGAAGTGAACAGACTTCCCTCTATAAGATGCACAAAACTTCTGAACATTTCTTCTACCATAATTAGGGCTGGTTGGAAGATTTCATTAACTGGAAAGAAGCTCCTCTCCCACCCTCTGCAAACCTACTCTACGAGCTTCAGCATTACAATAGGACAATTTCTCAAACTCAGTGGGCACCATTCAGTAGGAAACATTTGCCTAGTAAAGGCTGCTCTGCATAAGATTTGGTACTAGTTTAACTATAGCGAATTAGACACAGATCTAGTCAAAATGGTTCCAACTGCCTAGCATAGGCAATCGAACTAGGATAAGAGTGCTTATATCAGCATAGTTTAGGATTACCTGACTTTAAATGCCTTTATACCAACTATAGCTGCATCCACCCTATGGGGTTCCCCCGACAACTATATCCATTTAGAAAGCAACACAGCTGCATCAGTTTCTGAATGGATATCATTAAATTAGTACCAAAAACCCAAACAGTGTGTGAAGACCTTAGGAAACAGAGCCTCCTGTTCTAAGCATACTTAGAATAGATACTGCAGCATGAGAATCCTAGTAGTCAGTTTGATATCCTTCTTACTCACAGTCATATCTTACTTTTTAGATTGTCCCATTCATTTCAGTGGAATGGCTCAGAAAGCAAAGTGCTCCCAACATGAGGAGTGGGAGAATTTGACCCTTACAGTCTAGGGTAGGAATGCCATTTAAAAAGCACACTGTCAAGTCTGATTTGCCTTACTTTCCTCCTCTTCCAGCTCCTCTAATAAGGACGCTGTTGGATGGATCGGAGCTGGACTCCTGGCCTCAGAGATTTCAGAATCCACGTATGTAGGATTGTCATGGTTCTCTCTCACATCTTCAGCTGGGTTCCCACAAAAACAAGACACCAAGCCACACACCAAAGAAGGAGACAAAAATAACACTATCTACGTTAATCAAATATTTTTAGAAACATAAGGTCAACACCTTTTATGGAACCTATACCAAACCAAAAGAACATGTGGCCAAAGCCTGTGTACAGCAGTAGTTTTCATTAGGAGTGGATCAAATATAGATTCTAAATAAGTTTGTTAAGAGTACATATCTAGAATGTTATCTGAAATAGTAACAATGCCATCATACCATGGTCCCCTTTGGCAATTTGTTAGCATTTGAGAGCTGCACTAATCTTCAGACAGAATAGAGCACCTTTCTTGTCTTTAGAGTGATGGTGTCCAAGCCAACACCCACCGAACTCAACACAAGTCTTTTCAGAATGGCATCTAGACTGATCTAGCAATGAAGTTGATGGAATCTGTCATCTTCTCTACAGCACTAATGAAAAGGCACTTGCTGCATTTTTTATGCAGCATCTAACCCTTTTTTAAAATAGCCTGTCAAAATACTGCCTTGTTGAAGTAAAATGGCTTCAACACATTCCTCTGCATGCAATACAACAGGAACTTTGAGATCTCTCCCCCAATTACAGTTAAAAACATAGTTGCAAATACAGGCAAGCAGACTAAAATGTTAGTATTACCCGTCACCAGACAGTTGGCTTCTAGTCTATGCCAAGGCATGATTGCTGCTCTATACTTAGTACATTGACTAACATACCGGTAGTTATGCTTGGTTTATTCTGAACATATTGAGCCTGAAGGCTCATTTGTTCTGTCCTCACCCCTTTAAAAAAATTAAATACTCTGTTAAGAGAGCTACTACTAGTTTCTGAAGTGCAACAGAAGCAGATATTTTTAGTGATTTAATGGGACAGCCATTTAATGGGACAGCCATTTATAGTAAAAGCAACTCACTCCCCAAGATACTACATCACAAGTCAGGTTTGGCTAATTCCTTTTTAAGACATGCAGTTTTGTGTTAAGACAAGTTATAATATAAACTTTAATTATCAACCCCAATTATGTGAAAAACCCAGAAGTGCCCTAAGCATTTAGATAATTGGGGTTTTACTAACTGCACTTGAAGACATATTAAAAATGCTTTTATACAAAGCAATGAAATCTTAATTCCAGACCTACCTACAGCATTCTGTAAACTTGTATTGACAAGCTAGGTAAGGACTTGAGGGAAAAAAACCCAAATCTTTCAGGTTTCACTATAATCCTGCCTAGTATGCAACATGACAAATGACAAAACATGCACAAGTTTAATTAAGAAGGGGCCTGCATTTATTAGATCACAGATTTGCAATTTGAAAACCAAAGACACTGTAACTATAGGACATTATCCTCCATCAAGAATGAAACAAACAAACCTGAATCCCATGTCTGCTGACTACAGCCCGTTGATGCTGGGTCTGGCTTTGCCATTCCTACTGTCCACACCATAGCAGCTGTAAAGAAAAGAAAGAATGTGTGTAGACAATTGCAGGTCACTGACTGTTCAGCTAGAGAATATTTCAGTGATTCTACTTTCATCCTGAATTTTACACAAGCAAACATCTTCCTGGGGAAACACACTCAAAACCCACACCTTAGATTATCTCTAAAATAGTATAGTCCCATTCCCTTATTTACTTTGCAAGGTGGAAGGGGGAGGAGAGGAGGCAACGCAGTATATTACACATGGCAGTACTGATGTAACAAGTTACTGCATCTAATGAAGCCATTTTGTTTTCTATGGCTCTTGGAACCTTACCTTTCCAAGTCATCGTCTTCCTCATTTGTAGCCACTTCATCTGCTAAAGGAAAGGGGGGGCCCAGGGAAAAGTGCTATTAAGGGGAGAGTTAATGGTAGGTTTTCTGTAGCATTCTGTGTTACATTCTTTCTTTTCCACTTACCTATAATGGAAAGGGATTTTTCTGTTTTTTTAAATTACCTCTTGTTTTTTTGAGGAGGATGTTGGAAGTCTCTTGGGAGGTCAGTGACAATACCCAAGGGCAGCCAGAGGAAGGTTTGGGATTTAACTTTTGAGTTGATCCCCTAGTGCAAGGACGGCATGGGGCCCTTTTGAAATCAGAAGAGAGGCAGAGATTTACTCAAGATGTATGCTAGGGCTCTGGTTCCTTTCCTGGAAGCATTGAGAGAGCCAAGGCAGACAGATAAAGACTGCTCTTCCGTTCAAGGTTCAGTTATGGCTTGGAAGCATCCATAGACTTCAGTCTTACAATGGACACATGGGTGTGAGGCAAAATAAACTTTGTGTTGAGTTACAGTTTACTGCGTTTTTTTTTCTTCTACAGCGAAAGATGTTCATGATCTAGTAGCTGTGCTGAGAGTCACACTTTCTCCAGAGCCCTTTCTCCCTCCCTCAGCTTAATGGAAACCTTGCTAAAAAGCACAACATCCAGGGGAATCCTCTCCAATCACTCTATGGCTCTGGGATGAGCCAGGAAAAGGGTTCATTAAAAGAGCAGCTATATTAGCCTATGTCAATTCCCATCCGCCACACTGAGTATCCTGTATCTAAGAGAAAGGTTTATCATGTACTCAGCGCTATTCATATAACCTCTGCAGCAATGTTACTGTGGTAGTAGCCATAGCATTACTGCTTTCTCCACAAGCCTCCTACTTAGGGATTTATCACCACAAATGTGTCACTTCTGGAGGTAAGAGATTTGTCAGGCGAGGAAAACTGGGTAGACTAAGAAGAGGTAAAGAACACCTGCACTCCCGCCCATCTTCCTATATGGATTTAATGGTCTCACAGCTTAATGAAGACATTAAACATCTGAGGTCCCAAGCTCTTAGAAGTACTTGTGCCTTTCCTGAATAATATATTTTTTTAAATGGGGGGTGGGAGCAGGGGAAAATGCTGCCTCAATAAAAAGTTACTGATTGATAGTGAAAATGTGTAACAAGCAGCAATACAAAAAAAACCAACCCCAAATCATACACTGCACCTGCAATCCCCGCCCTGGAGGGAGAAGGAGAGGAGAACCAGCCCTGTGACAGATGTTTGACATCTTGCTTATTGCCCTACAGAAAAGTGCCCACACACAGCAGTGTGATAAGAGTGGCCATTTATCTATACAGGCTAGAAAGGGCTCCTACAGCCAGCCTATATGCTCTACAGAGTAATCTGCCATCAGGACTATTGTACATAGGTTTCTTTGGCAGGGTGCAGTCATCTCAGTGCAACATCTGAGCAGTGCAGGCCAGACACTACTGTAGCAGCTAATGTCCTGTAATAGCCCTTATAAGACTATACTCTTTAATAATGCCCGTTTGGAGTTGTATGCAGGAATCAACATAGGCATAAATGGGTTTAATTTGTGTGCAGTGGTCACCTGCTAATACACACCTCGTGGAACGAGGTGTACCGGTAGTTCGGAATAGGAAGCCTAATCCGAACTACCTAGTCCATGCCGCGTGTAGCCACGGTCACGGAGTCCGAACTAGCGGGGCTTTAAAAATGGTGGCACCTGGCAAGATGCAAATGAAGCCCGGGAAATTCAAATCCCAGGCTTCATTTGCAACTTCGGTTGCCTACATTAACCACCCTAGTTCAAACTACGGTGGTAGTGTAGACATACCCTAGCAGTGCTTGACTTCGCAGACTTACTACTTGGCTGTGTCTACACTGGCATCCCTTCCGGAAAAGGGATGCTAATGTAGCACTTTGGAATAGGCAAATCCGCGGGGGATTTAAATATCCCCTGCGGTATTTGCATTAACATGGCTGCCGCTTTTTTCCGGCTTGGAGATAAGCTGGAGAAAAGCGCCAGTCTAGACGTGATTCTCCGGAAAATAAAGCCTTTTCCGGAGGATCTCTTATTCCTACTTTCACGTCTAGACTGGCGCTTTTCTCCAGCTTATCTCCAAGCCGGAAAAAAGCGGCAGCCATGTTAATGCAAATACCGCAGAGGATATTTAAATCCCCCGCGGATTTGCCTATTCCAAAGTGCTACATTAGCATCCCTTTTCCGGAAGGGATGCCAGTGTAGACACAGCCCTAGTGTTTAAGGCCACAATAGGCTGATTCACAGCTTGAAAGATGTTGACTGTAACCCACACAACATGCATGCCAATGTTAAAGTGACAAAAACTGGTAAATCAGCATTTAAACAACTGAATTTCTAATGGCATGTCTAGACTACAGTTTGTGACCTTATTGTAGTTTTAGTTAGTTGACCACCTTTATAAATACTAGTTTGGACAATATACAAGTGTTTGTTCCAGGATAAATACTCTGGCAATTCTGTGAGCTAGGAGCTAAGGAAAATGCTGCTCATTGGTACAGTATGGACATAAGCTTGGAGCTGATATACATCCAGTTAAAATATTAGCATTTAAATCTGGAAAAGATCACTCACATGAATATATTAATGCAGGAAATATTGGTTCATTTCTCTCCTGTGCAGTTTCTACCAGCATTCTCAATGGTCCTTTGGGACACAGAACAGCTATCAGATCTGTGAAGAAAAAAGGGTCAGACTCTGATCTCAAGCCACATGCTCTGTACATTTCAAATCTCATGGGCAATTCTTCCCCATCTCCCGTCAAAATGGCATCTAAAGATATTCTGGGAGTGTGGGGCATGTGGCTGCAGAAGTTGGAGCAGGGTGTCGGGAAGCATGGAAGGCTCAGGGCATGAGGTTGGGGGGAGGGGGCAAAAAATCAGAGCAGGGGTGGGAGCAGCTGCATCCCAGGGCTCCTGGGGAAGGGGAGCAGCCCACCCATCAGTTGTGGGTGAGGGGGGCACCATGTGGCCCAGCTGGCAGCTGCTCCCCAGAGCTGGGGTGCTTGGTGCTCACCTGAGATCTTTCTGGGGTGTAACTGTCCTCTGTGCTTGGTGCCCACCTATTGTCATTCTTGAATACCACTGTCCCTATCATGATGTACAGTTGGTAAAATTACCGCAACACCATCTCATAATTAGTCTGTCTGAAGACTCCTTCCTTTGCTGAAACACAGCCTTCCAGTTCAAACGTTAAAAGATTTTTTTTAGTGTACTGGCTAATATTAATGCACTAAAATAGACCCTCATTTCCTTAAAATGAGACTGTATCACACTGAAGGTGTACAGAATCAGAGTGCACATTAATAAAATACGTTTCAACATCCATTGTTTCAAGACTCTTATTATTTTGTCATTTATAGAGCTCATGCATTTGTACTTTTCATTCCTGGATGCCAGCTTATCCCTGGAAAACTCCCAACTATTTAGAATGTCAGCTGATAAGTTTCCCCCAGAGTTGCCAGTAAAGCCGTACTTCTGTATGTGATGCCAAAAAAATACACTTTCCCAGTAAGGAGCCAAAGAGCTTTGCACTACTTCCAGGTTATGACTGGGTAAAACCAACTTCCCACACCAATCCAATACATTCAGTCTTTCCTTCTCCATAAGTTCTGCACTTTAAAGACAGACATTATAACAGTCACATTCAACCCCTACCATAAATGGAAATGGCTCCTAGAATGACCCACGCTGACCATTCAGGCAGATATTTAATGAAAACCAATGCCATCAGCGCACTAATCATAATGAGATAGGCCTGCTGGAGCTGCAGCGGACCCTTCCAGTGGATACAGATCATCCCAACGGCTCCAAAATTCCAGATGACAAAGAACAAGGTGGGGTAATCCATGGCCACATTGTAGGTCTTCAGCACTTCGCTGCAAAACAAACCAAAGGTGATTTAGCCAAACGATATCCAACGGACAAGCAAGATGCCTTCGCAGCACTAGTCAAATAGTTAGACCTCCAGGCCGACTAAGATGAAGTGGGTCCCGAATTAAAAATATTCCACTTGCCCAAGAGAAGGGCTGTGACAGATCTGTAAGGTGAGCCGCCCCATTCCCAGCATCAGACTCCACAGTGGCCACGCTGTTGTACTGGACTGACATATGCAGCAATCACAAGGCCTCGCTGGAAGCAGTAGCAGCTCCACAAACTCATTGCTCTCACCCACAGCAAAAAATGCCATCATTATTTCCCCATCACTAATTGCCCACCAGCATTGCTGTCAATGACAGCTCCCAGTTCTCCATAGTTTTATGGCGGGAAGTACAGGAGGGCACTACATAGCACAAAAATATTGCATTGCCTTACACTTTGGGGTTGACAGCGAGTGACACCAATGATTGGAATGCTCAGTCAGGTGAGCAGCATTTCCAAACTGAGCAGAAAATAAGAGGCAGTGGGGTGGACAGCATTTAGCAGAGATAGCAAAGGAGAAGCACCCTGTCCAAGGTACAATTTTCAAAACCAAATTAAAAAAAATTAATCCCATTAGCAAGCTAGATGTGAGGTGTGACCCAGCACTGAAGTTAAGGGGAATAGATTGGCTGAGGTGTGGCAAGTGTAAAATAATGCATATTGTTTCAAGTCACAGCACTCCACTCCTGCACCCTCAAAAAAAGCTCACTTAGGCCCAGCTTTTCAGGTGCCACTACTCAAAATGGGCTGTTCAGTGTAGAGCTCACTATTCAAGTGGCAAACTTCAGGAGCCCAAACGTGGAGCTTTTTGGGTGAGGGTACGTAATTTGCCATTTTTAAAAAGGCAAAGATGAAGCAACCATAGGTTTTTTACCATCCACCAAGTCTTAGTTTGCCTGACAATATTTTAGAAGTGTGCTAGTTGATGAACCATAGTGCATTTTGTAAAGACAACAAAGTCTGAGTAACAGGCAGCTTCTCTACAGCTACTCTTCAGTCTTTGAAGAGAGATGAGGGAGAGACCAGTATTTTTTCTTTGGTACCAGTTTTACTGCCTGCTGAAAACACAAGGGTGTCATGAATTACTATAGTACAAGCAGAATGTTTGTGCTTACCCTAGATAGATGTAGGTGAAAAGGAAAAGCAGCATCAGTGATGAAAGAATCAGCCAACCGTGGATAAACTGTTCAATGGAAAGACAAGAGAGAATCTGACATGGCTGGATGGCTTCTTCTCCATGGTGTAGTGTTGCATGCAGCAGTGTTGTCAGGGACCTCCACAGGTTGCCAGACTGACAGGTCTTCCCCTTAGCACACATGCACTCCATTGAGAAGGGTAGCTAGTTACCACCCCCACCCCCATTTTCCCGATCTTTCTTTCCAAGCTCCTTGAGCATGCTACCTGCAGCCTGCTGCTTTGGTTTCCTCTCCTCCAGTTCCCTTTTGAATCCACTGCACTCTGACTTCCAACCTTTCCACACACAAACGTTCCTGGCTCAACTTACCAATGGCTGGCTCCTCAAAGCGAGAGAGGGCTGCCATTAACTGCAATTATCCTGCTAAATTTATCTTCTGCTTTCACAGCTGATCCCTTCCTCCTTGGACTCTCTCAGTTGTCCTCAGGATTGTCCTTCTGTCTCTACATCTGACCACTTAGTAAGTTCCCCTTCTCCCCCCGTAGCCCGTTGGTATCCCCCCCAGGGTTCTGTTCTTGATCACCTTTTTCTTCTTTCTCTGTAAAGACATTCAGCTACTAGTATGTTCAAGTTTACATCTCAATTTCTAGTCTCTCCACCTCATAGAAGAAATCTCACATCTCTTCCTGGGCAGCCTGCTGCCACTTCACACAACATGACAAGAAATTAATTGGTTTTTCCTCTAACTACTCTCCTCTTCTTGCCCTACCACACTCACCACAGACAACTCCAAACCAATCCTCACAGCCAGGAACTACCTACTTCCTCAGAAAGCTGGTATTACACTGTTGAAGAACAGGAAACTGATGGGATAGAGTAGATCAGGTCTACTCAACATGCGTTTTTGACCTGCGGTGGATTTGGGTTTATGCAGGGCTCAACGCACGGCCTGTGGGTAGGATCCTTTGAACATGGCCTCCACTGGGAACATATTATACAACGGCGAGGCATCTCCCAAGCAGGGTTAGCATTGAAAGACACAAGCACACGGGCTGGCTCAAAGACTAGTACAGGGTGTCGGTATTTCTAACCTCCAAGGTGGTGGTGCTGGAAGCACTGGGGCATTGTGGGAAGGGCTTTGTATTCATGCCTGTCAGTGTGAAAGAAGCTATTTGCATATATATTTGCATGTATATGCAACCACACTTAAGTTACAGCCCTCGGCATGTACTGAGAGTATCACTGTGGCCTCCGGGGCTTCCAAAGTTGAGTATCCCTGGTGTAGATATACCAAGACATCTTTGTTTGCTAATATCAGTCAGGAAAGAAATTAAATTCTGTCATCTCTTCATGCAAAGCTACAGGATACAAGCCAAAATGGAAACAACAGCACAAAGTCACAGACTTTTAACTTACAGGAAGAGATAGCCTAGGGATTGGGGGGAGGGGGAGGGGAGAGAGTTGATTGGGGAGGAAATCCACAAGTTTTATTTAATAAAAACTTAGGTTAACCTAGTGCTAGACAGCACTTGTACAGCTGTTATATGTGAAGTGTATTTTTGCTCAAATTTAAGTACGTGAGTGACCATACTTAAAAAGCCAACTAAAAGAAATAAAGACCAAAAAAACCATGTGGTTTCTTTTCAGTGTAGAACTTTATGCAACAGCTGTTTGAGTTTTAGTTTGTCACACACAAGAGAAGGAGATGGGGCCTGTGTGGTTTTGGTTTTACTCTCTAAAAAAAACCTATCTATGAGTTCCCAACAGTTTAAAAAAAAAGGAGCAAGAGAGAGACCAGCAGCAGGTTAGTTATCTCTGAATGCCAACTGGCTGCGAAGAGTTATAAAGTCTATAACTGCTGGAAATGGCTACTTTACAAGGCGATTCCTATTATGTGTAAAATTTAGAAGAAGTAATACAATGCCTACATGTCTCTCACCAACACATAAACCCTCTCCAAACTAGTTTGTGGTGCTTCCGCTGATTACTATAGGACTTGTATGTCATCCTGCATAAATCTCTTACCTTGTAACAACGATATTTATACAGCACAACTAGGAACACTGTCATTACGATGATAACACTGATCATTATGATGGTGTTCAGCACAGAGTTCAGAAGACGCTGGCCCACAGAAGGCGTATCTTCACTAAAAGGGGTGTAGATCCTGCAGAGAAAAGAGACACATCGTAGCAGACAGGAATAAATAAATATATGGAGATATGTCTATCTCATAGAACTAGAAGAGACCTTGTGAGGTCATTGAGTCCAGTCCCCTGTGCCCATGGTAGGACCAAGTACCATCCCTAACAGATTTGCCCAAGAATCCTAAATGGGCCCCTCAAGGGCTGAACTCATAACCCTGGGTTCAGCAGGCCAATACTCAAACCACTGAGCTACCCCATCCCCCAAAATAATATATGGAGATATGCCTCTCTCATGGAATTGAAAGGGACTTTGAGAGGTTCTTCTGTCTAATCCCCTGCACCTATGGCAGGACCAGGTACCATCCCTGACAGATTTTCCCCAGATCCCTAAATGGCCCCTTCAAGGGCTGAATTCACAACCCTGAGCTTAGCACGCTAATGCTCAAACTACTGAGCTAGCCCTCCCTTAGCCTATTATGTAGCCACTGTGATAAACTTTGTCCTCCCACGTCTGTGTAGGACTCATGATGGCAAAGATCCCAGTGCTAATTCCTATAGAGTGTGCGCTGCAGAAAACCGTATGGACCACAAATAAGGAAGAAACCATTAACTTCAGCTGCTTTATTTTAAAAGACTTTTCATTCTTTGTGCTCATGTAGATATCTTCAGGCCACTAGTTTTTTCCGTTGCTTATCTCTGGACCCTTCTATTTGTGCTGTACATTTTTTGTGAGAAGATTAAAGACAGCATTAATGCTTCCATTTTTCATACATCCTAACATTTTGTCTCCTTGAGCTACGTTCCAGGGACATACTAGTCCCCTGTTTATCACCTTACAAAACCTTCCTCTGTTAAAGCCCCAAGAATGTCCTCTGTCACGATCCTGGCCAAGGAGGGATGGATAGAACTTTCTCTGTGCCTATGAACAGGAGTCTTTAAAAGCCACAGAGACCACTGAGCAATAAGACACTCTTTCCATCAACCCAAATGAGTGTACTACATCCCATTTGCTGTCAGCTGGTGGCTCAAAAGACAGAGAATCCAGCTCGAGTTTCTATGCAATGAAAAGCAACTTCAGACGACTCTGAGGTACCCAGAGTCAAATCACTTTAAGGCTTAGCCAAATGACTACCCCTACATCAGTGCCCTTTTCTGACTTTGATTTTATAGCAGGTACACTAGTTCATTCCTGTCAGCTGAACTTCATATATTTAGTGTAAGTCAAGAAAATAGCCTTTGCCTGTTTATAGAATTAGTTTTTATCTGAGTGGGAAAAGGTTCCCACTGTGCAAGGTTTGTGGTACATTCATCTCTGTGTACACAGAAACAGAATGTGCTTATAATGCAGCATGTGTGTGGGGCTGTCATCTCTTGCCTTTAGGAACCTACTTACAACTGCCCATTTTTCTCCGTGTAGAAGCGCACTGATTTTATGGTGGCAACGACAACAATCATACACAGCGTGACAGGCACAAACAGCATGATCACATGCTTTGCTCCATATTTCAGCGTCAGTTCCTCTTCCTCATTGTCCAGAGGGATGTCTCTCACTGGAAGTCCTGACTCAGAATTACCTCCATCAACATCATCACTAGGGCTACGACTGCCACCAGTATGGCTCTTCTGTAAAGACAGGTTATAGAGTATGCATAAGACCCTCTATTTTCTATGCAGAGCATTCACTAATTTTTTTTCCTGGTGATATACAGAAGTACCCCATAAAATAGCAGAAGGCACCAATTATGTGGAAGTGAACGTGTAAGCCCTACCACTAGGAATGCCAACACCATCTGTGTCAAACATGCTATGACCTGGAAAATTATTTTTATCTAAAGAAGAAGTGTCTGCAGATATTTAAACTGGGCCGAGGAGAGTAGTGCACACAAAACTGCAATTGAAAGAAATTCTAGCTGAAAGGTCAGGTGCCTAGCCATCTGAATCTGTTCTATCAGCAATCCTGTCCTTCCATTAACGGTTGCTTCTCTATTACTTGGATAAAGCTCCAATTTAACATGTTTTGTTTGCTTGGTACTAAGGAAGTTCTGGAGAGTAGATCAGGCAGTTAGTTTAAGCTTCCTTGTTGTTTAATTAAAGGGCCAGAGAGAACATCTCTCGGAAAAAAGTCATGTGGATTGGATCATGCTTACAACCCAAAACTCTAGCAACTAGGAAAGGAGGGGCATGAAGAGACAGGGAAAGAAAAGACTATTATGGGAAAGTGACAATGAGCGCTATTGCTGTTATTTAAGAAACATACAAAGTGCTGCCGTACCTGTGAAACAAGGATAGACTGACCCTAGGACCGAGTAGCTGGAGGGCATTGTGCGATCTGTTCAGTAGAGCAGCAATGGCATCATGTCACACTTCCTTCCTTTCTCAGTGCAATACAGACCTACCCTGTGTGCTGGTGTTTCTGATGCTTCTGGTGCTTGCAGGCCATCCTGGTAGGAGGATACGGGAGGGCTCTCTGCTGACATCAGTGATGTTCTCTCATTGCAGGCTTCCTCTTCACTGTCTGAGCTATTCATGAACGTGATCATCATGAGTCTCTCATACAGCTCCTAGAAGCAAACACAGTGAGAGGAGAGAGAGAAAACATTAAAGCCATGACACAAACCAAAAGCAACAGATACCAAGTTGGAAACCATTGCAATGGGGATGACCCAGTAGGTGTTGGGATTTTCCATCTTACTGCACCATGATAAACTAGCACACTAAAATGCATCATGCTCTAGACGCAACTAGATAGTGGGCTTTTTCTTCTAACCAGTTGGGTAGGGGAAGTGGAATTCAGTGCTGTAGTAAAAGGCAAGTCCTCTTTTGGGCCACAGTGAGCAGAGCTGCTGCATCTGTTCTCGCCTCTCCACAGTACCTCGACTTTGAGACAGGAGGAAGCCTTCTAAGGGTTAGAAAGCAGTTCGTTTTCCATGGTCCAAACAAAGGGTCACCTCTGTGGAGAGCCGGTCGTGAAGTGCTCATTTGTCTGCTAGCAAGCAGCCTGAATTCAACACCCACAGGCCAGACCAACAAGCAGCAGCCACATGGTAGTAAATTTTTGGTCACTAAGAACTTGAGCTGGAGTCAGGCCAATCTATTCAAATGTGTCACGTTACTGAATTTGAGGAAAGCAGCCAGATCACTGCTGCACCCATAGGTGGGGGTGTTGGCCCCAAAATGGTATAAAAGGGGGCCATGAGGGGTGTTGAATAGAAGCTTACTGTCTGCTAATCCTATGTACGCTAGTCATGTGATTGTATAATGTCTGTGTGTGCAGTTAGGAATCTGTAATCTGTATGGATACTGAATATTTCTCTGCATGTGGTAGAGCATTGAGCAGAGCCCGGCCTATGGACATGCTAATTAGCGAGGCCCTGTGGGACAATGGCACTCAACAGGCCAAGGACACATCTAAAGAATGAGGGCTGACACCTGAGGGCTGCCAGCAGGGAACACAGGGATAGGCTGCTGGCCAGGTGACCAGGAAGGAGGGATAAATAGGCCACGTGGTCGACTCCATCTTGGTACTCAGCTCAGCACTTCATCCCCGACGCAGCAGTTCAGGGATCGAAGAGCCAGGAAGAACTGTGGACCCATCCTGATCCTAGGATGTGCAACAAGGACTTTTGAGCCAGCAACTGTAACATCTCTGCTAGAGCCTGCATCAAGAACTGGGAGATTCGATGCATGTAATGTACTATCCTTTAACAACCTTACTCTCATGGTTTTCTTTATTGTAATAATAAACCTTTAGATGTTAGATGCTAAAGGATTGGCTCAGCGTGATTTGTGGGTAAGATCCAGAGGGTAAATTGACCAGGGATCTGTGGCTGGTTTCTTGGAACCGGACAGAACTTGTTCGGGGTAGGTGGGATTGGGTTCTAAGACCCACCACTAGTGTATGAAGCCAAGGGCCATCTGGGGCACAGATATTGCTGGGATGTCGGAGGGGTTTTGCTTGTGAGGCTTCAGGCAGGCAGCGGTCTGTCACAAAATGTAAGTTCATAGCAGCCTTCTGGATTTCCTAGGGAATTATTCCCCTCCCCTGCCAAGCACGATAAGAAAACTGGTTTCCTGAAAGAGGAATGCTCTCTCACTGCAAGTTAGCCAACACGGTCCCAGATGCATTGTTTCACAGAGGAAGAACAAGACACTTGAAAGGGCAACAGCTTGGAGTTTAATGGTGCAGATCTTATGGTGCTGGCCTGATTCCATATACTGCTATTCAGAAATAAAAACAGTAGCATGGTGAAGAGTCAAGAGGAACAACTTTGTTTTCATCCAGTGGAGAGACTGGGGGCACTGCCCTTGCTAGCCTGCCTGAGCCAAGGATGCCATGATTTCAGTCAACCCTAACAATGTACCTATTTCTCCTCCCCATCTTTATAAAAGAGGCTACAGCATATTTAGGGCAGCTCGATCCAGGACTTAACGTTTTGCTGTTCAGCTTAGAGAGGTAGTCAACTGAATCTGGCCACTTTTGGTTTTCAGGCTACTCTTGGTGAAGGCAAAAACCCACCCCTTTGTGCAGATTCATTTAAAAGCTGTAAGCATATGATTCCCTGTGACATCAATGGAGCATTTAAGCCAAGAATCATGACAAAGAAAGCCCAACATGGCCTAAGAGATGGCTATTTCCCTTTCAAACCTGAAGTGGAAGTACAGAGAAGCTCAGTGACTTGGCCACGGCTAAACAGCAGGACATCCTCAGGAGTTTCTGACTTGTTAGTCTGATAGATAACTGGGAGATTTCTCTTTCTTCTCACTGGCTATGTCTACACTGCAGGCTTCTTGTGCAAAAACTGTTTTGCGCTAGAACTCTTGTGCAAAAGGTCTTGCACAAGAACGTGTCCACACTGCCATGTGCTTTTGCGCAAGAGCATCCATGGCAGCGTAGGCGGTCTCTTGTGCAAGAAAGATCCGATGGTCATTTTAGCCAGAGGGGTTTCTTGTGCAAGAAACCCTTGTTGCCCCATCCACACTGCCTTCTTGCGCAAGAGCTCTTGCGCAAGAGGGCTTATTCCTCATGAGAAGAGGAATAACTCTTGAGCAAGAAGCCCTCTGTTCCGACACTTTACTGTAATTTTACTTTCACAAGAACACGCGTGCAGCGTAGATGCTCTGCAAGTTTTTGCGCAAAAACAGCTGTTCGTGCGCAAGAAACCTGCAGTGTAGACATAGCCGCTATGTTTAGCTTTAGGAGGAATAATTAAATTCCTTCCCCTCCTCCCCCCAACTACTCTTGATCTTTACTCATTTTGTCTCTTCCTCCCAAAGAGGAGATCTCAGAAAGAAAATCTATCTCCTAAGTGAGATATTCTTTTAAGAAAACAACTCCCCCCTCTTGCCTTATCAGTGCAATTTCTGTATTGTCAATAAAAGCAACACAGTTCGGCGGTGGAAGAGATGGTAGAAACACTCAGTCTTGGGCTATGTTCTAGCTCAGCAGAATAAAACCTGACAACCCAAGGTCTCAAAAGATTACATTCACTTTTGTGCCTGTCCCTCTTGCATGTGCAAGTCACCTGCTAATAAGTGCCTGATAAGCACCCAGACAGACGCAACAGAGTTTTTTCGGGAAAATGGTTATTTTTCCAAAAAACAAAAAACCCCACAACTTTACTTACATCCACACTGCAATTGATTTATTTAAAAAACAAACAAACCAAACAACAAAAGAACAGAGGGGTTTTTCTGACACTGGTAAACCTCTTTCTATGAGGAAGAAGCCTTTTTCTGAAAGAGCTCTTTTGGAAAAAGGCATGTGTGGATGGGTTCTTTCGGAAGAAGAATAAAGAGGAAAAAGCACAGATGCCCTGGTGGCCACTCTGTCCATAGTAATCACAGCTTAAATACAAGAGAGCATACATGCAGTGTGGATGCTATCTTTTGAAAAAGCAGATGGCTTTTTCGATGCACTTTGGCAGTGTGAACACTCTTTTGGTAGAAGTTTTTTCAGAAGATCATTTCCGGAAAAGCTTCTTCCGAAAGAAGCCTGCAGTCTAGACGTAGCCAGAGAGCGAGAGGGAACATGTGCATTCACGTTTCTTGAAAATTTAGGACCAAGCTTCTAAAAGACTAGGCAAGTTATGAAATACATGAAGTTGAGTCTTTAAAGAGGAAGTCAGGCTTGTGATGTATATGCAGTCATTGAGGCACTAAATTCTTCTGAATCAGTGAAGTGAGAACAAGCTAGATAACACACGCAGCTAGACTGTAATAGGTCTGGCCAGAGTAGCGGAGATGGTTCCACACAGCTTCTGCATGTGCTGGAGAACCAAGGTAAGAGTTAAAGACCAGTCTCTAGGGGCTTGGCCCCAATTTAGGTTTTACACAGCGTAAGTATTGTCGAGCATGCCCCCCTCATCCCCATAATACACACAATAGTGAAAGTCAATTGAGTGTAACCTTTCCCCTGCAGTATTTGCATACTGAAAAATACAATGTAGTGCTGCAGTACAGGACCCAGAAAGGGTCACCAAATAGTCTGTTTTCACAGGCCAAGCTGTGCCAAGTGCAGAAGTGAAACAAGTAGCAGAAGTGACTGTTACAGTCTCAAATCTTCTTCCACTTCCACTAACTTCAGGGCATGGCAGTTTCAGTAATGTTGGGGGTTAGCAACACAATACAGAAGGACTTTTGTATTTTAAATCATGTTTTTAAAAAAAGCTTGATGGCATCTCTTTGAAAGAGGAATAAAAATGCAGAGATGTGACAAAGTGATTTTAAGACAATCTCCAACCATGCTAATAAAATCAGATTAAGCCACATTGTTCTACCCATTTCTCCTTCCCTTTCTTATGAAGTTCTGCTTTAATGGTATATTGCAGGGCTACGCAGTATGCGGCCCACTGCCTGTTTCTTTACTGCCCACAGTGTGGTTTGGGTTTATGCCGTGATCAACACAGGTGGGATCCTTTGAACGTGGCCTCCACTGGGAACACGCGCCACAATGGCTCTACTCCGGGATGACTGATTCCACGCAAAGCCAGAAAAAGTCCTGTTTCCTTTATGCATTATCTTCCTTAAGAGAATATATCCCTTGGTTGTTGTTAAGCAGACCCAAAATGGGGACAAATAAGAACATTCACACCCCTTTCCCATGCACTCAGTTTCTCCAATACTGCTATTGCTTCTACCGGATTCTAAAAAGTTGCATTCTGCCTTATTTAGACAATAGAGTCAAATGCTCACCTTCCTTACAGGAGAGATGTGGAGCTAGATATCCATGGAGTGCTTGGAGATTCTCAAGTGAATTGTGCTTTAAAAAATAGGAAAAGAAGTGTCAAGTACTTGATTTATAAGTATTAGAAGATCAACCTGTTAACACCCTAGGATCACTGCAATTTAAAGCACAGACCTGTATGTAATAATATGATATGGCAGTAGTTCATAAAAAAGGGAATATTCAGAGAGCAACAATGTTAGCATTAGTTCATTTTAGATTCTAAATATAGAAGAACAAGTCTGTGCAAAAACTATTTAGCTGCCACGTTTTCAAAAAAAAGTCCTCTAAAACAATGTGTCTGTAGCTGTCGTGCAGTCTTCTCAAGCCAAACACCCATAGCCCAAGACGAGGACATCAGAAACAGAAAATAAAACTAACACCAGCATGAAACTGACTAGTTTAGTTTAATTCATGGGTGGTTTCAGGTCTCAACTAATATTATAAGGACTAGAATAAAATATTTACGTTGTTTCAGCTTTAGCCAAAGGTACCGTTACAAAACAGAGGTAAGGACCTTCCGATTCTGCTTTGAAGACCAGATATGCCCGGGGATTAAGCATTATGCACGTTCACATACTTCCTGCCAAGGCAGAGATTTCACGTTGCCAGCGTGCACGCAGGACAAGGAGCCAGGGACAGACACTGGGAAAGTGCTTCGCGAACTGAGCCCAATTCTACAGCCCGGCTACGAGGCGGGAGGTGGACACGCTGGGCCGGGGTCACTCGCGAGCGCCCCTCAGCAGGGGACTCCGTGGCCTCCGCCAGAGCTGGACACGACTCCGAGCTTCCAGGCACCTACCCGCCTGCGGCCCGGCCCCGGCCCAGCAAAGGTTCCGGCAGCGCAGGAGAAGGGGGTGGCGGGGCGATGCCAGCAGGAACCGAGAACCCGGGACCAGTAATCCGGTGCAAGGGGAGCTCGGGCCGCAGATACTCCCGCAGCCCGGGGCAGCCTTACCCGGCTCGGCTCGGCTCGGCTCGGCGCAGCGCTCTCCCCCCGCCGCATCTGCAGCGGCCCCACACAAGTCCGCCGAACCCAGCCCGGCCCCGCTGTGCTCCACTCCCATTGGCTCCGCCGCGTTTCATTTCCGAACGCCGGCCTAGAATTAGCGGGGTTTCTGATTGGCCCAGTCGGCTGTCGGCCATAACCCGTGTCCGCCCAACCAGATGCTTCTCCTCCAATGAAGAGCAGGGGCCGGGAGAACCAACCAATGGGAAGGAGGCGTGAGCGGAGTTCCCTGTTTCCCCGGCTCACGTCTGGGTCGTACAGAGCGAGGGAGCGATCGATCGCTCTCCGGGGCCTTGGAGAAGCTCATTGGCTTGCCCGAGCAGGTTCTGCCCCAGAGTCCGGGCTCTTTGTGCTCCTGCTTTAGCCCCGTTGAGGGCTCTTGCCCCTCTCATCTGGGAGCGTCTGACCCACCCGCAGTTTAGGAGATTTTGCGGTGGTCTGGAGCTTTTGATGTTTAAAAGGTCTCTGGCGGGAAGTCATGTTAGTCTGTAACTTTAAAAACAACTGAGCAGTCCTGTGGCTGCACAGAAGGTCACATTCTCTTTCCAGAAATGCTCGTCAGCTGACTATTTTTCTAAACAGAGGGACATTCATAGGGGATAGCCTCGTGAGAGAGCACAAGTTGGACCACACGATTCTGCTTTTTAGTAGCAGAGAGTTAGGAGTGTGAGATCTCACACCTTTCTGTCCTTAATTGCTATAGATATCCAGGGGTATGCAAGCTTCGGAGGGGTAGCCACGTTAGTCTGTAACTGGAAAAACTTAAAAAACAACAAATAGTCTTGCAGCACCTTAGAGACTAACAAACCATGTAGGTATGCAGTGAGTCATGACTATTTAATGCCAGAAAATATAAATAATACCTGGAAGCATGATTTCTGATAGACATGAAACAATGAGATGTTACATTGGCTCCCCATGGCAATAGGTATACCACTATCCATCAGAATAGCATTAAAGGCCTCTTCAGATGACGTGCAGGAGGATCAGTCTTCTGGTGTGTGTTTCAGGAATATTTACTCTAGAATACATAGAAAATGTTCCTCAAGAGCAGTGTCCCCTATAAGCTAGCATTTGTGCAGCCACTCAAGAAAGATTCAAATACCGCTCAGCTGATTAGCAGAATGCAGCTAGCTTTTGTATTTCAACTGAGGGTGCACATTTGCACATACCTTGATGCATATACAAATGTATTCTGCGCAGAAGGAAAAGCTTAGAGGGAACAGTGTTCAAGAACCTTAGTAAGTTTGTTGTAGTGGAAACCTGCAATCCCTCAGGGAAAAGTAACTACTGTAAACCAAGTGTAATGGGGGATCTGCACATCTAAGTCAGTCAGCCCTGATCAACTAGTCTTTCTCTGTGATACCTTTGCTGAAAATTGGACTTCAAAGGAAGGTAGCGAGTACCAGAGAGCTGGCTGGAAGGTAGAGCAGAAAGCTCTGTGTGGTTGGAGGAAAACCTGGAGCAGGCAGAGGTCTGTGGAAGGTTTCAGGTAGGAGAGCCTGGGGTTGCTGCTTGGGAAAGGAGCCCAGAAAGGAGGGGCTGAGAGGAAAGATGGAAAGGAGCCTGGAAAAGACCAAAGCTAAACCCAAAAGGTGGGCAGAAAAGTGCTGGAATTAGAAGCTAAACTCTTAGAAAGGAGGACCTAGGTAAGTGTGAGACTGGGACAAATACTTTTATTTTTGGTTTTTGGACTAGGAATAACCCAGACGGGGGACTTTTGTTAATGATTTATCTGAAGGGCAAAATCACTGCAATAAATCACCTCTATAGCTGCAGAAGGCTGAGGTATGTAGTAGGGAAATGAACCGAGGCAGAGCGCTACAACAGTGGGTCTTGCTGAGAGCAGGACAGTGAGTCATATAACTTCTTTCTCATATAAACACTGGCCAGCTCTGTGAAGTGGGTGGGCACATTTGTTGGACTTTCAGAATTTGCATCCTTTTGAACTGGCAACTCTGACACGCTGACCAATGACAATAGAAATGTAGCCGTGTTGGAATGACACGTAGGCCACATAATCTTGCAACAAGAGCCACACACTCAGTTAGCACCCGTGCTGAGGTTTGATTTAAGTGGGACTGTGTATAGGCATTAAGGTCAACTGGCACAGATCAGATTATAGGATTATAGTTTTACTGGGGCAGAGTTCTGCATATGCATATCAAAGCAGCAACCTTACCTAAGCTCAGTAATGATGCCTAACTACTAAGGAGGCCAACATAATTTAGACCAGTCAATTGAACTAGTGGCACTAAAGACCTAAAATGTTTTAGAACTGGTAAAGATTACTCTTATCCAGAACCTGTCAAAATATGATAACCCCACTTAGGCTACATCTACATAGAGGAGCTACCTCCGGTATCCTGAAATAGCTATTCCGCATCTTAAGAGCAAACCCGTTATAGTGAAATATAGCAGGCTTACTATTCCAATGTCCCTGTAAACCTCATTGCACGAGGGATAAGGGACGTTTTGGTATAGCACCTTATTTTGAAATTTGGTGCTATGTAGACAGCGTCAAATTTTGAAATAAGCTATTTTGAAAAAACATTGAAATAAGCTACGCAATTTGCGTAGCACAAATTGCATAGCTTATTTCAAGGTAAGGGTGTTGTATTAAAGCCCCGTGCCAGGAATTGGCACAGCAATAGGAAAGGACTTAGACCAACTGCAAAAGTGTTCAGCTTTTAAATGTTATTTGTCATAAAACAGGCAAGACTGGGTGTACAGTATTCTGTAGTTTCTAAATGTTTTGAATCAATTTCTGCTTTACTGTGTTCAAGACATATTCTCACAGCTATTCCCAACCCTCCAAAAACACCAGCAAAAGCCACTGTTTTGGCATGTGAATAGCAATGTTGCCAACTCTTGCAATTTTATTCCAAGTCTCATGATAGTTGGTGTTTCTGCTAAAGGCCCAATTGTTTGAATCATGTGACTGTAAGAATCCGTTTTCATTAGGGAGAAAAAAAATCAGCTTTCATAGTTGTGTAGAAAAGCTGGAAAACATGACCTGAGTGCACTCTAAAGACTCAAACCAGAAGGCAAAGGAAAAGAAGCCAAAAAGTATTTAAGAAAGCAAAACCCATCTTGTGGTGCTTTAGTTAGGGGGTCCTGACTAATTCTGAGCTCTGAGGCTATGTTTACACTGCAGGCTTCTTGAGCAAGAATGGCCATTCTTGTGCAAAAACTTGCAGAGCGTCTACACTGCACGCGTGTTCTTGTGCAATTTACAGTAAGGCATTTGAACAGAGGGCTGCTTGTGCAAGAGTTATTCCTCTCCCCATGAGGAATAAGTCCTCTTGTACAAGAAGGTAGTGTGGACAGGCAACAGGGGTTTCTTGCGCAAGAAACCCCTCTGGCTGAAATGGCCATCAGAGCTTTCCTGCGCAAGAGAGTGTCCGCACTGCCATGAATGCTCTTGCACAAAAGCACATCTCTTGCGCAAAACAGTTCTTGCGCAAAACAGTAGCCAACAGTGTAGACGTAGCCTGAGAGTAGGCAGTACAGCATTGATGGGCAACCTAGGTTAGTGAGTGGGCCTCATGAATGACCCTCCTTCATCTCAGTGGGCCGCAAGATTGTTGTAACGAACATGGTCTCCCAGGACAGGGTAGTTTTGCTAACTGTGCTTATGTACCTAGAATTTGCAGGGCATGCGGACTGAACCGTAGCAGCACTTTGATTGGATGCAGACTGAGGCTATGTCTACACTACAGAGTTTTTTTCGGAAAAAATGGCTGTTTTTCCGAAAAAAATTCACTTATGTCCACACTGTAATCATGTTCTTTTGAAAAAAAAATCGAAAGAAGAGGTTTTTTTCCGACATTGGAAAATCTCTTTCTATGAAGGAGAAGCCTTTTTCTGAAAGAGCTCTTTCAGAAAAAGGCATGTGTGGATGGAGAAGAGGGAGTTCTTTCAAAAGAAGAGGAAAGAGGAAAAAGCACAGGTGTCCTGGTGGCCACTCCATCCATAGTAATCACAGCTTAAATGCAAGAGAGCGTCCATTCAGTGTGGACTCTTATCTTTCAAAAAAGCAGATCGCTTTTTCAATGCACTTTTTCTGTGTAGATGCTCTCTTTCAAAAGAAGTTTTTTTGGAAGATCTCTTACGGAAAAGCTTCTTCTGAAAGATGCCTGCAGTCTAAACATATCCCGAGTGCCCAGCTCCCACAGTCAATCTTATGTACAGTCTGCACACACCTTACTTCATGTACACTTGCTTTACGTGCATGCCGCTTTAGTAATACCTGTAGGAAAAAAACTATGTGGATTAAAACTAATGGAATATGGGAATCCTGTATATTGGCAGAGATAAACAAAACATCTTGTGATGGCCACAGGCTGCCCACCACAGCAGTACAGACATACTGAAACAGCATCCTCTGCATGCTGGAGCTCCCCCGAGTGTTGCAACAGCACTGAACCTAGAAAGTCTGAGCGTGATCCACTGTTGTCTTAAGACTCCCTGATCTGTCTTATTCCTCCCAGCCTCTTCCCAAACAGTAGCCCTGGCACAGGAGACCCCAGCAGAAGCCTGAGAGCAGGAAGCACCACCCCTGTTCTTGCTTTCTCTTCAAGAGCCTCAGGTAAAGCAATCCCTAGCTTTTGTGGCCAAAGTAATTCTTAGTAGCTCAAAGAAGTGGGAATTGCAAGCTGCCCTCTCTCCATCCCTGCTCTGGGCCCTGTATCAACACAGGATGAGTTCCTGTCCACATGCTTTGTTTTTTAAGCACCTGGGAGAATTGTTCTGTTGATTCACCACCTTGAGGCTGTCTACATTGGTGGGTTCTTGTGCATGAACTCTTGCATAAGAACACGTCCACACAGCCATATGCTTTTGCGCAAGAGCGTCCATGGCAGTGTGGACGCTGTCTTGCGCAAGAAAGCTTTAATGGCCATTTTAGCCATAGGGCTTTCTTGCGCACGAAACCCCTACCACGTGTCCACACTGCCCTCTTGCGCAAGAGCTCTTGAGCAAGAGGGCTTACACTTGTTAGAGAAGAGGGTAGCTCTTGCTCAAAAAGCCCTCTCTTCCCACACTTTACTGTAAATCTTCTTGCACAAAAGCAAGAGGGCCATGTGGACGCTCTGTGGGTTATTGCGCAAGAACAGCTGTTCTTGCACAATAACCCACCAGTGTAGACATAGCCCCAGAGTGCAGGAAAGGCAAGTCATATCTGTGCAAAAGGAAAAGCCTTTTCATGAGGATTCTAGGCTCGCCAAGTGTGAGGGGAAGGGATGGGATACAGCTCTCACTGGAGTCTCACACCCTGCCCACATACGAGAGCCACAGCCACAAAAACTGCGGCAGAAAGTCCACGGTAATGTATGCTGTTTTCCCTGTGGTCCCTTACCACTGAGTGGGTAGTTTTCAGAATGGAGGGGGTAACTAGTGGTGTCCCCGAAGGGTCAGTCCTAGGACCAATCCTATTCAACTTATTCACACATGATCTAGAGAAAGGCGCAAGCAGTGAGGTAGTAAAGTTTGCGGATGATACTAAACTGTTTAAGATAGTCAAGACAGAAACAGACTGTGAAGAACTTCAAAAAGATCTCACAAAATTAAGTGATTGGGCAACAAAATGGCAAATGGAGTTTAATGTGGATAAGTGTAAAGTAATGCATGTTTGAAAAAATAACCCCAACTATACATATAGTATGATGGGGGCTAATTTGGCTACTACAAATCAGGAAAGAGATCTTGGAGTTATCTGAAAACGTCCACACAGTGTGCTGTGGCAGTCAAAAAGGGAAATAGAATGTTAGGAATTATTAAGAAAGGGATAGAAAATAAGACACAGAATAGCTTACTGCCCCTGTATAAAACTATGGTACGCCCACATCTTGAATACTGTGTACAGATGTGGTCTCCCCACCTCAAAAAAAATATTTTGGCCTTGGAAAGGGTTCAGAAAAGGGCAACTAAAATGATTAGGGGTTTGGAACAGGTCCCGTATGAAGAGAGGCTAAAGTGACTGGGACTTTTCAATTTAGAAAAGAGGAGACTGAGCGGGGATATGATAGAGGTATATAAAATCATGAGTGGTCTGGACGGGGTGAATAGAGAAAAGTTATTCATTAGTTCCCATAATAGAAGGACTAGACGACACCAAATGAAATTAATGGGTAGCAGGTTTAAAATTAATAAGCGAAAGTTCTTCTTCACACAGGCTACGTCTACACTGGCATGATTTTCCGGAAATGCTTGTAACGGAAAAATTTTCCGTTAAAAGCATTTTCGGAAAAGCGCATCTAGATTGGCATGGACGCTTTTCCGCAAAAAGTGCTTTTGCGGAAAAGCGTCCTGCCAATCTAGACGCGCTTTTCCGCAAAAAATCCCCGATCGCCATTTTCGCGATAGGGGCTTTTTTGCAGAAAACAAATCTCTGCTGTCTACACTGGCCCTTTTGCGCAAAAGTTTTTCGGAAAAAGACTTTTGCCCGAATGGGAGCAGCATAGTATTTCCGCAAAAGCACTGACAATCTTACATGAGATCGTCAGTGCTTTTGCGGAAATTCAAGCGGCCAGTGTAGACAGCTGACAAGTTTTTCCGCAAAAGCAGATGATTTTGCGGAAAAACTTGCCAGTCTAGACACAGCCACAGCGTATAGTCAAACTGTGGAACTCCTGGCCAGAGGAGGCTGTGAAGGCTAGAACTACAACAGTGTTTAAAGAGAAGCTAGATAATTTCATGGAGGTTAGGTCCATAAAAGGCTATTAGCCAGGGGGTAGGAATGGTGTCCCTGGCCTCTGTTTGTCAGAGGCTGGAGACGGATGGCACGAGACAAATCGCTTGATCATTGTCTTCGGTCCACCCCCTCTGGGGCACTTGGTGCTGGCCACTGTCAGAAGACAGGCTACTGGGCTAGATGGACATTTGGTCTGACCCAGTACAGCCATTCTTATGTTAGTTGAGGAAGTCCTAGAAGCATGAACAGTGCTTTCAGGGAGCTAGAGAGGCCAGTCAACTATAGGGAGGCAAAGATCATCCCTATAGAAACCACTTGCTTACTGTGAATGCCTTGAGATTTTCAGTGTTGGGACAAAGCCCTATTCCTCTTCTAAAAGGGCTTGATGTGGGGGAACCTATGTCCCCACTCATTCTCATTTGTCTATACTGGATAGACATGAGGACTGCAAGAATGGATTGGAAAACAGTCAACATGGAGTTGCTAATGCACTGTCACTTTAATATGTAGCACTGTGGCAGAGTCCCTACTCAGGCCCCTTAGTCTGGGACACCTTCTGGTCCACACATCAGCCAGAGAGCCTTCTGGTGCAGTCACCCAGGCTTTTATGCTCAGTTCCCATCACCTTCTATTTACAAAGTTTACAGTCAAGTTAGACAGGTCCTCCATCTATCTGGGAGCACACTGAGACACACCCTGGCTCCCCCCCCCGCCCAAGCTTCCTTCCTCTGCCTTATACAGCCCTCCCCCAGTGAGGCCCATAGCTGGTTCTAATAGCCCTTCAGGCCTGGGCTTGCTCAGCTGTTTCCCTCAGCCTCTTTAGCCAGGCTACAGTGGCAGAGCTCTGGCTTAGCCAGAAGTCTGTCACAAGCACTCATCAGCTTCTTCCACCAAAGGATGTGGAAGTGTTTGCAATAGTAAATAAAATGTCTTCAGATATGGAATCTGAGGTAATTGGCAAGGTTAATACAGGGACGTATAGTTTGGCCCATAGCTACTCTCCTCTCCTTGGTTTTTATCCCCTTTGGATAGTTATACACATTTACATCTCTTCTTTAACTGGCTACAGCTCACCACGTTCCTTTAAATGACTCACATAGGTCAGTCCTGCTAGAGACACTCGAGTTTCACATAATGGAAGGCAAGCAGTTTGGGGCACAGTACCCATTTCAGTGGTTCTCATTCAAACAAGAGCTATCAAGGCAATAACATCTACACCCTCACTGCCCACCCTGCTCTCTGCATTGAGCTGATCTTGGCATAGAAGATTCCAAGTCTTGCCCTCAGTTTTACTAATGTAAGGTGTTAGTAACAAAGCTAAGCCTATGTCTACTAGATCGTTTCTATCCTATAATTCATAGCATGCGAAATGGAGTCATCCAGTTACTTTTGCCCTTCCCAGAACTGTTTTGATTTCCATCAGCTGTTTTGATTCTAAGAACTGCAAGAAGCTCACTCATGGGACCTACTGGCTGAGAGAGATTTTTTGTTTTTTAACATGACACCCACAGACTCAGCAAGACTTTCAGTAAATTGGTGATGATTTTCATCATTATTATGACATTCGCCAGTTATCAATATGTCTAAATTTTGGACAAAAATCAAATTATTCCTTCAGAGGTGAATGTCATAGACTGGAAAATCAGTATTGTGGAGGTGCCGGTACTGAGTACTGGGCAGTACTGTCCCAAAAAAGGCTCTGGGGATTTCTTTTGGCTTTGCTGATTTAAATGCTGTTTAGTTTAGTTCCAGTGAAGCTGACAGGATGATGCACATGAATAAGGCAATCAGGATTTGGGGCCAAGCCTGCTCCAACTGATATCAATGGCAAAATTCCTATGGTCTTTCATGGGAGCAGCAGCAACCTTAGGATAAAAGGAAGTACAAGTTTTAAAAATACACATTTTATACAAAAAGAGTTCTTAGGAATGATGTGGATAGTGGATTCTTCCTTTTCAGACGGGACCTGCCTGGACACAGTGCCATCCAGCACAGAAGTGGAGGAGAGGATCTGGGCTTAGGAATTCAACTTATCTATTAGCATTCATCTTATGTCTGGGTATTGTCTACATAGGAGCTGGGAGGGGGCTTTCCACACACAGGCCTTGCCTCCTCTTTTCAGGAGATCAGTGCTGCAGAGATTGATCTCCCGGGGTTTGATTTACTGGGTCTAGTAAATCAACCACTGATTATGTTCCCATTGACTCTGGTACTCCACTGTTTGCAAGGAGTAAGGGAAGTCAGTGAAAGAGTTTCTCACATCAACCTCCTGCAGTGGGGATGCCATGGAAATTTGACCTAAAGTATGTCAACTCCAGCTATGCTAGTCATGCAGCTGGAGTTGCGTATCTTAGTTTGACTTTCTCCCTTGGGCTACATCTAGACTGAAAGCCTTTTTCGAAAGAGGCTTTTTCAAAAGATACTTTCGAAAAAGCCTCTTACGTAAAAGAGTGTCTAGACTACAATTGGTACTTTCAAAAAAGCAAGCTGCTTTTTCGAAAGAGAGCACCCAGGCAGTCTGGATACTCTTTTTAGAAAAAGCACAGTTTGCATTACATAGCACGTTTTTTTGAAAGAGCACTTTTGAAAAAAGGCATTATTCTTCATAAAACGAGGTTTTCCGCAGTTGAAAAAACTGCCGCGTCCTTTCGATTTACTATCAAAAGAATGTGGCAGCAGTCTAGACGCAGGGGAGTCTTTTTTCGAAAAAACCATGTAGTCTAGACACATCCCTAGTGTAAACCTGGCCACACAATCCTGCCCAACACCCTAGGTACATACTCAAGCAGTGAGCCTATGCAACTGTGGATGCACACTAGCTCCACTCAAGTGTCTGTCTATTGTCACTGGGAGGCAACCTCCCAGTTGTTGTGTATGTCGCCTCTGTGTCTGGTCCTTTGTATCTCGTAAAAGAGATCCTTAGAGCACACACTAGGGGGCAGAGGTCCTTCTGTGTATGGATTTCCATCTGCAGCAGAACCTGTTGTACACGTTGCTGCTTTGCGGTCTGTAACCTTTCATGAACATCTCTAAGGTGTATTTTATCAAACACATGTGAAATTCATCGTCTGCTTCACTTTTATGGGAAGTTAATCTGTAAAATGTCTTCTGCAAAATTCCTGGCACTATTTAATGCTGTTGTTTCAAAATTGCATTCCATTTGCCTGATTCTGATATGCTAGTCAGAAGTGCCTAATTCAGCACTACTTTTCTAACCTTTTGTCTGGTGCAATAGATCTCACCAAGATTTCTCAAATAAACCTCATCTGAAGGTTCTCTCTCAGGGTATGTCTAGACTGCATGGCTCCGTTAACGGAGCCATGTAGATGAGTTTACTAGACAAAGTAAAATGAAACGGCGATTTAAATAATCACCGCCTCATTTACATCAAAATGGCCGCTGCGCTGATTAGCTGTTTTGCAGCACAGTGGGGCAGTCTGGATGCGCTGCGGTCAACAAGGGAAGCCTTTGTCGACCGCTTCAGTATGCCTCGTGAAATGAGGTATCCAGACATTTTCCTATATCTAGTAAACTCATCTACATGGCTCTGTCAACAGAGCCATGTAGTCTAGACATACCCTCAGGTACAGCAATGAGCACTAGAAGTGTGTTTATATTAGCAGCCAATTTTTTTGTGTCTCCCCTCTTTGAAGCAGCAGGTTCAAATGACGTGTCTTGTCTATCTTAGGAATCCCATCCTTGACCCAGTTCAGCAAGGTCCATAAGCATGTGCATAACTTTAAGCATATGAGTTGCCCTATTTACTTTATTGATTGAAGTTATGTATGTACTAAAGTAACTTGCTGGATTGGGCCCTTTGGTGCAGCTGAACTGATGGTAGGAATCTGAGCTATTGTGTTTTGTTTTCATGGGGGATATTTTGACTTTCATAAAATAACAATCTAGACTTTGATTTCAATGCTATTTGAGTCCCAGGTCTGAAGTTCACCCACTTCTCCACATTGAATCCAAAGGAATTCCATTGATTAATGCTATACTATTTCTTTGGCTCTGTGATGGGGAGTACGTGCCCCGCACTGGGGAGGCTATTCAGGCCCTGCTGGGCAGAGAAGACCCCTCCCCCACAGCCCTGCTAGGTATGCTCCGCCTCCAGGCCCAGTATAAAGGCCGAAGGAGTAGCTCAGTTGGAGCTGACCTCTGGAGGGGAAGGAGCTCCTGCCAGATCACAGGAGTAGCTGCCCTTGCTGCCGGAGCTTCAGCTGGAACAACAGCCACAACCCCCATGCGGACAGCAGCCGCTACACTGATTACGGCCAGCTGCTGCCGCACCAGATCCCATGCCAGATACCGTAGTGGTATCCATCCACACAGGTGGGGACTACACCTGCCAGAGGAGTGGGGTAGGAAGCAGCCCAGGGCGGGGAACGGGAGAAGCCCCGGCAGACTTGGCGTGTTTTGGGAGGAAGTCTCTGCTGAGCCAGTGGTGGAAACTGCCAACCACTGATAGGGTCTTGGCCTGGGGCCTGGCGGAGAGGGAGGGTCCAGGCCCCCCTACGCCACCACACCCTTACATTCTGAAAAGCGACATTAGAGACTCAGCTGTTGGGCCACATTGATCCCTGGACTGGGGGGAACTAGAGGCTTGGCCACTGGACCATATTGACCCCCAGAATGGGGGGAGCTAGAGACTCGGCTGTGAGGTCTGCAACCCCGTAGCTGCCATATTGACCCTGCCCCCCCAAGGGGCGTGGGGCCAGCAACACCATGACAGGCTCTGTCTAAATATAGAAGTTTCACTAGCCTAACTACATAGCTTTTTAAGCCAATTAATGAAGCTGGTACTAACCCCTGTGTAGCTGCGATTTTGATTTCAGAGTAGCTTATTTTGCTTGAACTTAAAACTTTTCCTAATCAATGTAAAATACACCAGCTAAGCCTGACTTAAACTGAAATTGGAGAGTCTACGGAGGTGTTTGTACTGATATAACTAAATCAGTTTTGAATCATCCTGTTCATTTCTCCTACTGTACCTGAAACTGTAGTATGTTTCAAAACAGAACCAAGAACATGTCTTTATAAAACAAAGGCTCAATGGATGTTTTAAGTGGAAAAGTCAGTGCAACCTCAACTGGGCTTCCTACCTGCTACTACAATACAAAGTTAAAACAAAAATTGTACATTCTTCTGACATTTCCATTATAAGCCACTTTCCTTATAATTTTCCCATGTGATGGACGTGATTACTTCAAGAAGGGCAAATTAGCTAATTACTTGTAACATCTGTGGTTGTCCTGCATTCTTGAAAGTCTGACACTTTACCATGGTGTTACACATCTCCTTTCACAATCCCTGTTTTGTATAATTTATAAGTACAGTGAGGCTAGACTATAAGCCCAAAAAACTGGGTGGTATTTCGCCCAAATCACCTTAGTGTTAATATGACAGGATGTGACTGCAGAGTTCACACACAGGGTGACCTACTATATATTTCAGAGAGTTTGTCTGTGTTCAAGAACTCCTAAACAGAAGAGCTACGACCATCAAATTTGGTATACAGCTTTGTCTTATCATAACTTAAAGCAAGGTCAGGGTTTGATTGTGTCAGGAAAACGGGATGTGCCTGGAATAGGATTGCTTTTCATAAAACCATACAGAAAAGAGAATCACCAGGCAGGTGAGAGGGGGTGGCTGAGGGCACACCAACCTACTGTCTGGGATTGCCCCAGCCCTGAGCCTCCCACTAAAATATAAGCCCACGCAGCACAGGCCTGGTTTGAGGCCTAGTTAACAATGGGCAAAACATGGCTAACATAGAGCAGAGCTAAGCTGTGAGCAAGAGGCAGGCCCCCAGCTCACAGAACTTGGCATGAACAGGGCTGAGAGTGCAAAACACTAATTGGTAATAGGCCTAGGTGCACAACAATAATTGGTACTGGTCGTAAGTGGAAAAAGCACATGATATCACTAGCTCATTAAAAAAGACCTTGGTACTCACTCCTCACAGATAAGACCCAGGTTCAAGAAAGGGTCTAAAATGACAGAATGATGGATAGAGATGATCTAATCAAACCACGAGGTAGAGGGTGATGGGTGGTATCTAAGTAGCATCAGAGGGTGGTAACCTGACATCAGAAGGTAACCTGACAATGTGAGAGGGTGGCAACCTGATACATCAGCAATGAGGTGTGACTTGTTGTACCTGTATATAAGGTGGTGTTTTGGAGGGACAATCTTTAAATGACCTCGGGGGCAGTGGGACCTCCCACTGATTGAGTCATTCCATTGCAGCAAGTACATGTGTAGACTGGTTCAATAGAGTCAACTGACAACTATGACTGTACTTTGCTCTACAATAAACCTGGCCGGGCACCTTTGATCCTTATCTGGTTTGTGGTCTTTGGGGACTCTCTTGGGGTCTGCTGTGGAGACTAAGTGAACAAGTCGACATGGCACACATCACTGAGCACACATGCAAGCAGCCTTCTGGTTATAATCGTCAACGGAGCCCGAGACCTGTGAGGACACCTCAGCAGTAAATCCTGACCAGCCTTCCCTGAAGAACTACACCTAGGTGCCCTTTTAAGGAGGATGGGGGGGTGGGGAACTAAAGCTCCTCCTCCTCCTCCCGTCCCAGAATTGTACATGAAGTGAGGGGAAAGTGCACAGTTTACTGCACTCCTCACTCTGGCTGGGGAGCAGAGGGGGCAGATGAACCTGAACCTGCCCCAGCTAGTAGACTTGTACCCATCACCCAACTGTGGCCACTGGAGCTGCATCAGCTATGCACAGGCACTTTTCACCTGGCTCCAACCTGTTGCTCTGAGAGAGGGTTGGGGTAGTCCTCTTTCCCCGAGGAATCCTGCACACTGAACCCCTCATCCCCCGCCCCACCCCACAGCAATGATTTCAATGAAGCATGTACCTTTTCATTTTATTCTCCAAAAAACAAACATTAATTGAGTTAAGGACCTGAGCAGCACCGGGTAAATCTTCTAGTATATAATTGGCACTCCTTTGGTGATTAAACTTGACCAACATTAAGGCTGAAATTCTTCCCTGTGCAGAGGGTCAGCCGGGCCTAATGACTTAAGTCTCTCAGAGGAGGGTAAATTAGGACTTCATTTGTGCCTAGGTCTTGGGCTGGTCCTCTGCCTCCGTGAATTTCAGCCTAACCAGTTCAGCCTCTGGCCAGTCCTGTGTGGAAAGGTTACATAAAAATGTCTGCTAGTGTTGGCATAGAACACAGTGGCTGTTTAACAACTCACAGCAACGCTTCCCAACTGTTAAGGCCAGGGAAGGAAGAAGAGTACCATGCTGAGCTGAAATTGCTGGGGGCCTTTTGGGAGGCAGTATGTAAATGTAGTTTCCTGAAATAAGTCTGAGAGAAGACTGAATATGAATGAATATTGCAAATGAGTAAATCACAAACATTCATTTGCATGCAAGGCTGCGTCCAAAGGATTTGTTGCACCTTCTTATTTGCTTTTGCCTCGCATCTGACATGCAAAGTGCTATTAGTCTCAAAGGATGTTGGGTTCTGAGACAACAAATGCAGTCGAAAAGACAATGAATGGCAAACCGGGTGCAGCGAAGTGTGATGCTCCTATCCCCACCGGGTTTAGTACTCACCACCACAGTCAGAATATCTTTACATCAGGTTAGCCTTCTGCATAGCAAAGATGGGATAGTCTGTGGGCTGAGAAGGTAACTCGCCTGGCTCTGTCCAGTCAGAAGCTCTTTTAAGATTGCCTTTTGTAATTTGTTTGTCCAGCGTCTAGCACAATGGAGACTTGCCCTCCAGGTGCTGCTGCAATGCAAATAGTAATCATTGCCTTCAGTAAATAAGGATGGAGACCGGAGATGAGCCCTAGACAATGCAAATACCATGGAGTCTTTTGTTCCAATGGGGGTGGTGGGAAATGTTAGAAAAGCAGCAATGAGGCAGCAAACAAAGAAGTGGCATTAATATGCAAGTGAGAAAAGGGGCAGGGAAGCTGTGGGACAGGTGGAGACATTTCAAAGAGATTCTGAGTGACACCTCAAAGTGGATTTATATCTTCACTGTGTTCAGAGAAAGACAGCTCGTGTTGGTGACTGAGCCCTGGACTCTAGCTCCTACTCTGGGTCTGACTCAGTGATTTCCTGTGGGTAGGGGCATATCATGTAGACCAACTGTTCACAAAGGGCCACCCTTCTTGGGTGCCCAACTTGAGATCCCTTGACCCTTACTTTCATATGTGTTGAGCTGGCTCAACTCTGCATGAAGTGAGCAGATAATTGAGGGGGAGGAAAGGGAGGGCAAGCACTTCTGAAAATCTAGTATAAAAAACCGGGCATCCAAAAACAGCGACACTGAAAAGGAGTGGCCAGTTCTGAAACTCTGGGTCTTTATCTCTCCTGGCCTCCATTTTCCATCTGTAAAATGGATGGGATGATACAAAAGGCCTGTCTACCCTTAAAATGCTGCATCAGCACAGATGTATTGATGCTCTGCTGTAGCGCTTAAGGAATATGTTCGTATACCGGTGGATAAGAGCTCTCCTATCAGCACAGTTAATTCAGCTACCCAAGAGCTGTGCTGACAGGGGAAGCTCTCCCATCCACATACCACTGTCTAGATGGGGAGTTAACTGCATTGCTCAAGGGTGTAGCTTGCTCAGACCCCTCAGTGATGTAGGAACACCAATATAGGTTTGTAATGTATACCTGAGATCCCTGCTCTTTGTAAAGTGCCTGGAGATCTACTGATGCAAAGAGGCACTGAAGTGCTAAGGGACTATTATCCTCAATGAAGATGAATGATCACCACTTTTCTGCTGGTGGTAAATACCTTCTTGTTCCCCCTCTGCTTTCCTTCCAAAATTCCATTTGCATCTTCCCCAGCCTAGTGCAGAGCTGCTTAATCTCATTTTTGTTTATTTCATGCCTCTTGCTGAGTGCTCCCTAACAGCCTCCGATTAATTTGACAGTTTCATCCAAAGCAACCATCTTAAATGTCAATTAAATGATTCCCCCCTGTTAAATATTTCCAGGGCTCAGAAGCACAGCATGAAAGTATTTTTATAGGGTCAAACCCTGCCATCCTGAATCAGGTAGAACTCCTGGTGAACCAAGGACTGAGTCAGGCCTGCAGGATTTGGCCTGTAGTCAAAACAGCCACTTTGAGAGTGGATATAGCTAGCTCTACAGTGGAGGTAATCAGCAGTTCTGAATGATGGGACATGAAGTCCTTGTAGACCAAGATCCTACCTGTGCATGCAATACTGCCATGTTGCTGCTGCAGCATGCCTGGTGAAGATGTCCTACACTGACAGGAGAGCTCTCCTGTCGGCCTAATAAAGCCACCACTGGGAGTAGCAGAAGCTGTGCTGGTGGAAGAAGCTTTCCCACTGATATAGTGCTGTCCACATGGGTATTTCTGTTGGTATAACTTATGTCACACAGAGGGGAGGGGAAGGATTCACATTGCTTAGCAATGTAAGTTCTGCCACATAAGCTGTTGCGTAGTCATAGCTTAAGTGTTGTAGCTATGGTTATGCCCCGATCTTTTCAATAGGGTCTGAGTTTGACGTCTAATCTCAATGTCTCTCTAATATAGCTATTCTGATTACAGGCAGTCCCTGGGTTACGTACAAGATAGGGACTGTAGGTTTGTTCTTAAGTTGAATTTGTATGTAAGTCAGAACTGGTACATATTGTAGGGGAAACTCTAGCCAAACATTTCTCCAGAGCTCAGTTTTATTCTCCCACACCTCACTTCCCTCAGTCCTTTATTCTCAAGCTGAGGTGTCTGCTGAGAAAAGCCGCTCCGCGTCTCCCTGGTCTGCTGGGTGGGGCGCTAGCTTTGTGTCTCCCTGGTCTGATAGGGGGAAAAGCAGCTAGTGTGGGGTTGCCTCACCCCGTTTGTAAGTAGGGATCCGATGTAAGTCGGATCCATATAACCCGGGGACTGCCTGTATTTCCATTTCTTGAATGGATAGCTCCTTACACTGCAAAAATCTAGTCAAGCCACTGCCGAGGGAATGGAGAGCCCTTAACCACCAGACCCACTGCAGGAAGGAACTAGGAGTTAGAAGAATTGAGAGAGACTAGCTTTTTATGGATAAGGCACTGAATAAGAGTCTAGCTAGGCCATGTCTACACTAGGAAATTATTTTGAATTTACTAAATTTGACTTATGGACTCCTGATTTAATTAATTCAGAGTTCCATATCCTCACTACGGGGAGGCAGGGTCCGTTAATGTGGATGCACTACCTCAGATGCAGAGCCCCAATAAGCACTCTGGGGAGCTGTGGGAGGCCTCTTTGAGGCCAAATAGTTCAAATTAGCAGCACCAGAGCATCCACACTAATGTTATTTCGGACCTACAAGTTCAAATTGGCATTATTCCTCATGAAAAGCAAGAGTACAGAGTTCAAATTCCACAGCCCCTTATTTTGGAATAATGGGCTTGGTAGTGCAGACTCACTGCTTACAAATCGGACTTAGGAGGGTTATTTTGGACTAAGGTCCTAAAGTAAGCCAGCTCTAGGTGACAACTTCCAACCTTTGTCACACGGTACCTGTGTGATCTGACAAGATGTGGCTAAGAATTCTTCCTTTGTCTGGTCTATTTAAACATTGAGGCTGCATCTACACTGGCACTTTCTCATGCAAAAACCGGAAAGACCTGTGAACCCATCCTGATTCTAGGATGTGCAACAAGGACTTTTAAACCAGCAGCTGTAACATCTCTGCTAGAGCCTGCATCGAGGACTGGGAGATTCGATGCATGTAATGTATGATTCTTTAGCAACCTTACTCTCATGCTTTTCTTTCTTGTGATAATAAACCTTTAGTTGTTAGATGCTAAAGAATTGGCTCAGCGTGATTTGTGGGTAAGGTCCAGAGGGTAAATTGGCCAGGAATCTGTGGCTGGTTTCTTGGGACCAGACAGAACTTGTTCGGGGTAGGTGGGATTGGGTGCTAGGACCCCCCACCGGTGTATGAGGCCCGGGGTCATCTGGGGCACGGATATTGCTGGGGTGACGGAGGGGTTTTGCTCGTGAGGCTTCAGGCAGGCAGCTGAAGTGCTCTGTGGGACTGGTTTGTGGCCTGTTTGGAGAGGTCAGTCTGGGGGCTGTAAGGAGCCCCAGATTTGAGCAATTCGCCCTGAGCGGACGCCCTCAGCTGTGCCCAGACACGGCCTGGTCCGCCACAACAGTATGACCTAGGATCAACACATGGAGTTATGAGTCACGTGTCAGCCATTGTGTCTTTTGTAAATTACACTTTGTTGTCTACAATGAATAATGGTGGCACTTTTGCTGTGGGATGATTTAGGTGCTACTAGACAGCAAAACTGCTGCATCACAGTAAAAAAAAACCCTGATGTAAATTCCTCAGCATTGCCATTATGGCCTTTGCTGGCTTCTTTTGTCTTGTCATTTTCTTCCCTTAAGTAGTTTGTCTCTCATATTCTGATAAATTTATTTGACTTCACATTCTGCAAGGGTGACCCAGAGATGTGGCCACTAGCATACGTTCATGCAAAGAAGGATGATCTGAGCTAGAAAAATCCTGGAATTAAACCAGTATGGTTCTGTAGAAATCACTGCAAAAACCTATGGAATTTTAAAGAAAATTAGGGGATTGAGCCTACAAGATGTTGAGCACTCTGGTTCTGATCCGGTAAATGGTGCTTACACAGGTGCTTATTTTTAATCACACAGCAATCCCACTGAAGCCAATGGGGCTGCCTATGTGCTTCAAGTTAAGCACATGCTTGAGTGCTTTTTTGGATCACAGTTGCTCCTGGGGCTCCAGCTGTGAATTATTGAATTGCAGGGTCGTTAGCCTAAGCCTAAGTATTTACACTACAATGTTATAACCCTGCAACCTGAGGCCCATGCACCTAAGTCAGCTGATCCAGGACAGCCCCTGTGGTGCTGCGGGTCTTTTAGGGTATGTCTACAAAGCAGCGTTATTTCAGAATATAAGGCGTTATTCCGAAATAACTTTGCAAGCATCTACATAGCAAATAATTTCAAAATAACGGGCATGTTATTTTGGCATTTGTAAACATCATTCCACGAGGAATAATGCCCCTTCCAAAACAGCAGTAGCGTGGACGCTCCACTGCTGCTATTTTGAAATAGCTCCTCCCCCAGGGCATTCAAAGTAATTACTCCCCAGTGCTTCCTAGGGCTCTAAATCAAGGTAGCATGTCCACATTAGGGGAACCTGCCTCAGACTAATTTTGAGACTTCCCTGTAGTGTGGATGCACTATTTTGAAAAACTAGTTGGGAGTATTTCTTCCTGAATAGCTTATTCTGAAATAATTGTGCAGTGTAGACATAGCCTTTCTGCAGTGTTGGCACACCCTAAACGTGCCCTGGTTTTAAGAAAACTGGATGACAATTTAAAAATCCCTTCCACACTTCATCAATTCTGCTGTTTACTTCCTCTCCCCCCCCCCCCCCCCCCCCCCCCACTCTTTCCCTTAGGTAGGGAAAATGGGCTGGTTTCTGTTTAGAGTCAGTTTTGCTTTGGGACTTCCCTGCCCAGTGGATTTTCATATCCCTGACAGATGTAAGGATGCCAATTGTAAATTTTCAATGTAGAGCTGTGTGCAAAGGACTTGAACTCCCTTTGCTTTATGGGTGCGTCTAAACTGGCAAGATTTTGCGCAAAAACAGCTGCTTTTGCCCCCAAACTTGCCAGCTGTCTACACTGACTGCTGGAATTTGCGCTAGAGCACTGACGTTCTAATGTAAGAATTCAGTGCTTTTTGTGCAAATACTTTGACGCTCCTGCTCAGGGATAAGCCCTCTTGCGCAAGACTATTTGCACAAGAGGGCCAGTGTAGACAGGCACCTTAATTTTTTGCGCAAGAAAGCCCGATGGCTAAAATGGCCATCAGAGCTTTCTTGCGCAAAAGCACGTCTATACTGGGCACGGATGCTTTTGCGCAAAAGCACTTTTTGCGCAAAAGCATCTGTGCCAATCTAGACGCTCTTTTGCGGAAATACTTTTAATGGAAAAACTTTTCCGTTAAAAGTATTTCTGCAAAATCATGCCAGTCTAGATGCATCCTATCAGTATAATGGGACTAATAGACTCATGAAACTCGGAGAATACCTTGGATGAAATACGCCAGTGAGTGTAAGTGCAGGGTATTACTAGTCAGCTGTATATCTTCTTGCAGTCACAGCTGTCCCTGAACAGGGAAATCATTACCTGAACTGTGAAATGGAAAAACTTTCTAACCAATGGAAACTAATTTGAATTGGACAGACTGCCTAATGGGTTGTATGTAAATCCTCAGTCTGTTTTTTGAATAGCACAGATGAAAGAGGGAAAGTGTGGAAAGAAATGCTTCCTGGCTAGTATAATATATATGACCCAATCCAAACCCCATTGCAATGCATAAGAGTCTTTCCTTTGACTTAAATGGACTGTAGGTGAGACCCAAGATTTGTTTAATTTGATGTTTGTGAAGCACTTTGAATTAATAGTTTCTGTATAAGTGACAGATAGCAGGTCAAAGTCATCCATCATTGGGCATTATTCATGTCAATGGAAATTACACCAAGAGTGAGATAGCCCATTAATTTCCAATGGTTTTGTTATGTCAAGTGCCATCAAAATGAATTAGAGGTCTACTGCACTAACTTCTTACACGACTCATACTAAGGTTAGCGTGTTGCTCAATGCTGCTACCCTGTGCCAATTCTACTCAATTATTGGATGTGTCAGAGCAGGAGGAATGGTTTTTGACTTTGCTCTTCTCAGATGTCAGACAAATACTGGACTGGGAGATTTGTTTGCTGCAGTTACTACAATGAACAGAGAATCAACCAAAGCAAGCGTGTCTGGGATTCCGCCACACCTCTGATTTAACCAACAGGGTGAAAGATCTCTGGCTGATGAGGAGAATGCTGTGTGTTTTAATTTTAGGGACTAGAGCTCCTGGGTTCCTCCTAATGTAATAGATTTTTTTTTGTTTGTTATTGACCCCATTATGAAATGGGTTCATTAGAGCTCTCCAGGTCTACTACAGCCTCATCACAATTGGTGTAATAACTTAATGATACTAATTGAAAACATTTCAATAAGTGTTAATATTTAAGCTTAGTAAGGCAAAATATTCCACTGGAATCCCATTCCTCTGGAGCAGTTTGGAAAAGGGAGTGCTGTGATAGCTACTCCATTGCAGCTTGCAGGTATCCAAGCATTTTTTTTTTAATCCAAAAAGACCCCCTTATGTTTATTTTGTTGATATTTTATACCTACATTTAAAATGTTTGAAAGCTAGTTAGGAAAAATAAAACTAGCTGAATTTTCCCCAAATTATCGCAGACTTCTTAGAAAAAAACACCATTCCTCATTAAGAGCTCAGCCTATTAAACCAAAGGGAGAGTTTTAAGCATGGCCATTTTTGAGATAATGCTTGGTTTAAGAAAAAAAGAAGAAACTCCACACAACATGCTAATCTCATTTTACCTTTTCCAAAATACCTTTTCTGACAAATGCCAGAGCTGTGTGACAGGGTGCCTGCCCAGCACTGGCCCTTTAAGACCAGGACTCAGGCCCTGAGCCGGGGCTGGAAACAGAGAGGCCAGCTGAAGCTGTTTGGGCAAGGGAGAGCCCAGCTGGCAACTATCTAGGGCAGCACAATTGGCTTGGAGAAGCCAGCTGAAGCCATTAGGGTGAGTGAGAGCCCAGCTGGCAGCTATATAGAGAAGCACAGTTTGCTTATGGGGAAAGCCAGTGAAGGGTTGACTGTGGAGGAAGCAGGAGTGCCTAGGAGGGAGCTGAGCTGAGGCTAGCCAGCTAGGGCTGGGTGAAGGGCCAGCCAAGACTCCCCCTGGCTAAGGGCTGGAAACAAAACCCTGGTTTGGAGGTGGATCATGATGCAGCCTAGGTAAGCAGGGTAGTTGAAACAACCCCAATGCCAATGATGAGCAACCTGTACAGACTGTAACTTGCCCTTGAGAGGGGCTAGATGAGGACAGTTGGGACACTGAGGCACGGTGGGGGGCTTGCACCCTGACAAGCTGACTAACTTCAACTTGTAAAAAAAGTATCTTTGCCATGAGATGAGGGATGAAAAGGTTGGTTTAGTTTTGATGATGTTAGTATAGGGCCTAAATTTATGACACTGACCTAGACCTCTCCCATCTTGTGATAATATCAGGAGAGACCCAGATTGTAGACTGGAGTGGGGAACCTTTTTTGGGTCAGGGGCCACCAACCACAGAAATCTATTGGGGGGCTGCACACAGGTAAGAAGCAGAGTGAGAAGCCCCTGACTGAGGAGACAGACACACCCCACATTCCTCTTGCACACCAGAGCCTAGGGGGGCCTAGGCTAGTAGATTTTTGTGTGCTGCGGCCCTGCAGGTGGGTGGCAGGGAAGCTGGAGCACTAGTGCGGGCTTCCCAATGTTGAACCTTGGGGGCCGGATCCAGGGAAGCTGGGGGATGCATCTTGCCCCTGGCCTGAGGTTCCCCACCCCTGTTGTAGACAATCATCAGGCAAATGCAGCCAATGAATCTGTTAGTATCTCTTCCCTGTCATGAGTACAAAGGGCATTGTAACTGTCTTCCTAACATGACTAAAATCTGATCCGTTGAAATATGTTCCTGTTTCCATATAGACAGAAGTGCTGCTTTTAAAATAATGAGTCTTCCATTCTTTTCTGCTTCTAAAAAGTAAATCTTTAGCAGAAACTCCAGTCCACTGCATGAGCAAAAGTTTCTGGAACAGATTCTGTGGTCAGTGATACTGGCATCATAACAAAATACTGCCATGGCTTCCACATTTACCATGATGTAACTGAAGATCTGGTCCTCTGTTTGAAGTGGCAAACTTGTGTGCAACATTTGCTCATTTGGAAGTAGACTTCCTCATTCACAATAAACAGTAAAGCTATTTTTTTAAATATGAGGAAGGGTTCCGATGTGTTTGTATCAATGAGATACTTCAAACCTTGCTCATAATTTTGTATTTATGTATCCGATCATGTTAGATTCTCAGGCAGAGAGCTCAGCAAATAAATGCCTCTGATGATAATGCAAAGTTGGCGCTTGTTTCCAGTTGTGTGTGCGCGTGCTCTTTCTCTCCTCCCCCCCCCCCCTCTAAAAAGGTATTTCCTGCCAGGTGACAGAATGACATAATCACACTTTCTTGCTCTCTGATGTCATCATGCTCTCTGGCTGCAAAAGCCTCCAGAGAGAGGGGGGTTGGTGAGTGTAGCAAGCATGGGGCATAGCCTGCTAGTTGTCTCTAACGGAAACTTCTGAGTACTCTAAGCCAGAATAACATGGTGTGGAAAGAGCATCATTACATTTATAATTAGTAATGGTTTGAAACAATTACTGAGCACGGATTGCCCTTTTACTGACTGTTTGCTTTCAAAGAGCACCATTTCTAAAATGTACACATCCCATTTTTTTGTCTGAAGTTTAAAACTTAGGTCCTGACCCCTGTGGTCCTTACAGTTCCCACAGCACTATCTTTTTTTGGGTCATTAATCTTGTAGTGGCAATAAATCAACAGCTTTAATGTTAGCACTAATGTGGCTTTTTTATTCTTTGCCAGGAATGTGGACTTACTAAATTCCTCCTGCTAATAAAGAGATAATTTCTTCCAGAAAGAAAGCTAATTTGGGGATCAGTGGTGGGCATTGTAACTTTGTTTGAAGAGTTAGTCTGGAGAGGCCAGCAAGACCGTTGATAGCCTTGGTCTGCTAAAGTAAAGTATTTTAATCACAATGGTGGTGACAATGCTCCCAACTGCAAACTAATCATGTACCAGAAATTAACTTGAACATGGAAGAGTGTGTATGCAGTTAGTGGGAGGACTAATTGTGCTTGTCATGGGCTAAAAAAGAGCTTTTTAAGCAGTAAAATTCCTTCTGTGGATAGCTAGCCATCTCTCTCATCCTTATAGGATTAACTTCAAATGCTTGTGGCCTGATTCTCCTCTCATTTACTTCCACCTCACCCTGCCATAATTCCTTTGATCTGATTTACACCACTGGCAAGTTGACTTGTCAGCATAATCTTCAAAACCAAATCAACACTTTGGGTATGTCTACACTACAGCGTTATTTTGAAATCTTATTTCAAAATAGCTTATTTCGAAATAACGCGTCTACACACAATGCATTTCAAAATAGCTTTTTGCTATTTCAAAATAGCGCATCCACACTGACTGGACGCTGAATCACGTTTAAGGCTGGCCGGAGCCAGGTCCGGCAGGGTATCAGGTCAGGAGTTACTTTGTGTGGCTGCTGCCTGAGGCTATGTGAGGCCTGTGCTTAAAGGCGCACATGCCCACGCTCTTACCCCCCCCCCTCCCACTGGGCAGCCAGTTCTCAGGTTTCCCTGCTTACTTGCCTACCTCAATGAGGGACAGCAAAGCATTTTGTCTCTGCGTGCTCTGGTTGCCCTCACTCGGGACACCACAGCACTCTGCAACATGGAGCCAGAGCTGCTCCTGGGCACTCTGGTGCTTCTCGTGGATCCATCAGGGGGCTGTCAGTATCCAACAGGCCCTGCGGGAGAGCTCCCACCCTGAGGAGCACTAAGAGCCTCCCTGGTCTGCCCCACTGGGGGCTTGTGCCTCGTTCCTCCCTCACGTCCTTCCACTTACCCCTCCCTAACACCCCTTCCCCGATGTCACATAAAATACATGTGTTTTCATGAACGCAAACTCTTTATTTAACAAAACTGGGGGCGGGGGAATGAAACTCTGGTGAGTTTCCTGGTGAGACTGGGGAAAGGAGGCAGGAGAGGGGAAGAGAGAGGACTAGGACTATAATAGAGTTTACAAAAGAGCTAGATAAATTCATGGAGGTTAGGTCCATAAAAGGCTATTAGCCAGGGGGCAAGGAGTCGTGTCCCTGGCCTCTGTTTGTCAAAGGCTGGAGATGGATGGCAGGAGACAAATAGCTTGATCGTTGTCTTCGGTCCACCCCCTCTGGGGCACCTGGCACTGGCTACTGTTGGCAGACAGGATACTGGACTAGCTGAACCTTTGGTCTGATCCAGTATGGCCATTCTTAAGACAATTCCCATGACCAGCACCAACATCTGACTTCTCCTTGGCTCCCAAGTGCCATCCCATTGGTCACCTACGCAGCCTACTGGGTTTCCTTTCCATACAACACAGATGGCAGGAGATTCCCTGCTGACGATCCCTGATTAGAACTCCCAAGCCACCTCTTTTACAGTTACTGTAACTCTTTGTTTAGCACTATTTGCAACACGTACCAAGAGCTGCAAAGTAAACCTTTTCCTAACAGATGGGGAAAGAAGGGGAGAGAAGATATTTAGTTATTCCCACATTTTGTTCTTTTTTGGGGACATGTCAAATACACAAAACAGATGGAAACAAGGTTTCTTCAGAAAGCACACTCACCGGCCACTCCAAGACTTATTCAGTTGGAGGGATGCAGAAATTTGGCTGCATGGCTGGGGAACAGTGTTCTCTGTAAGCCGTGAGCCTGTGCAGCTGCTCAGATTCAAAGGCCATGCAGCTGATTAGCAGAATACCCACAGCTAGTTTTTCTACTTATGGTGCACAATCACACATTTCAGAGCACATAAAATTTATTCCACGCATAGATGGAAAAAATCTGCATGTGGATGGAAAAGATTAGAGGGAACATTTCTGGGGAGTGGGAACCTTTTCTGATAGCAGAGAGCACACAGTCCTGGCCGATACACTATCAAAATTGACTCTTTTGAGGCATTTCTGTGGCATCTTTTAGCAAAGTCTCTCACTCTGTGTGGGGCTTGGGGGAGAAATGTTCTATCTTCCTCTTTGGCCTCTACCACGCTGCCCTCAGACACCTTAGTGATCTGTGCATAATCTGCCAGCCATTCCCTGGAGCTGCACAATCTGGGTAGTGTGGGAGGTGTAACTATTGAAAGGAGAAAATGTCATGACGTTGGCAAAACCCAAATACTTCCTCTTGGCTATGTCTACACTGGCCCCTTCTCCGGAAGAGGCATGCTAATTTCGAACTTTGGAATAGAGAAATCCGCGGGGGATTTAAATATCCCCTGCGGGATTTAAATAAACATGGCCGCCGCTTTTTTTCCGGCTTGGGGAAAAGCCGGAAAAGAGCGTCTAGACTGGCACGATCCTCTGGAATAAAGCCCTTTCCGGAGGATCTCTTATTCCTACTTTCAATGGAATAAGAGATCCTCTGGAAAAGGGCTTTATTCCGGAGGATCGCGCCAGTCTAGATGCTCTTTTCCGGCTTTTCCCCAAGCCGGAAAAAAAGCGGCGGCCATGTTTATTTAAATCCCATGGGGGATATTTAAATCCCCTGCGGATTTTCCTATTCCAAAGTTCGAAATTAGCATGCCTCTTCCGGAGAAGGGGCCAGTGTAGACGTAGCCCTTGTGTAGTTCATCTGTGGAGCTCTGTCCAGCTCTCCCCCCCTGGCTTCTGAGGAGCCTGACTTTAGGAACAGAGCCTCATTCAGCTGTGGGTGGAGATTAAAGGGCCCATGTTTAAAACCAGCCTTTGCAAATCAATCCTTTCGGCTGCCTCCTGGAAGCACCTGCAGGTTAGGGTATGGAAACGGCTACATTTGTGCCAGCTGTAAAAATGGAGCAGACAGCTGGCAAAGGCACCTTTTGGAACCAAAGGACTCTGCCTGGGTGACTGGAGTGGGGGCAGCATAGCTCTGATAGCTCACAGTGTCCTCCTTCACATATGCAGCTTCTGGCTGCAAACTGAGCTCCATCCAATCTCCCTTTCCAGACAGCCCAAATGAGTCTCCTGTTGTCCCCAGGCAAGATTGGGCAGGGGAGGATCCCCAGAGGCACAAGAGGCACTTCTGCTTCACATCCTTCAGCATCACATCTTTCACTGAACCAGCTTGGGTGTCCTCTGAGTTTGGGGGAGAGCCCCCCAACATGACAACTATAAAGAACAGCCCACTGGTCACCCACTACTAATGCAGCAGCATACAGACTCCAAGAGAACCAACTTCTCCCCATGTTGTTATTGCAACTCCCATGGGCATTAGTGGAAAATAGACTGCTGTGGTGGAGGAGAATCTGGTCCAGGCGAAGGGGTGTGTCCAGAAGAAAGCAAAGGTCAAAAGCAGATCTAAGAGTGCTTAGAAAGAAAGCACAAGAGTTCTGATGTGGGATCAGGAGCCAAACTTCTCCTCCCCCGTCCTGTTTTTTGTATTGTTCACTAAAGGCAAACCCCTCTCCCGTATCCCCTGGCGTGGTGATGCCATGGAAGCAATTCCCATCTGCAGGAGTGAGTCAGCAATGAGTTTAGCATTTCGCAGCCCGCAAGGACTAAGCTGACCACCTGCTTCAGGTCTGATTCAGCAGGCTGTAGAAATAGGTGGCAAATGTTTACTCCTGGGCTAGAGATGCTGCTTCACTGGATGTAAAAATAGGCTCTGTACATTTCATTTCAAACAGCTCATTAATATGACCCACACAGAATGTAAAAACTCCTTTGCCTTTTTAAAAGAAAACATAAATACTCAAAAACCAGTCACTGAAGCACAAAAGAAAAATTGCATAATGAGCCAGATTCATCCCTGGTGAAAAGCCATGAGAATTGTGGGTGTTCTGCATCCTGAAAATGTGGCTACTTATTTCGGGTTCTAAATGTGAATTTAATTGCCTACCTTTATGGAGCTAGATTTGAGAATTTTGGACTAAAAGATTTGCCTCAAGGTACAGTGAAAGAGCTGGGAATAGATCCTCTAACTCCCTGTCCCTGCTGAATACTAGACCAAATGCCCTACCTTCTCAGAATGAGCCAAACCTTGTGAATCTGAAGTATTGGGATGGAAATCTTGTGAGATGAGGCTTCGTCTTGAGATTGCCACTAAAGGACACATTCATGCATGTGCACCCAAGTGTGTATGTGTGCACACAAGCACAAGTTCCATCTCCAACATGCCTCCGGTAGCTGAGCAAGGAGTGGAAGAGAGGGGTACTTCAAAGTGGCAGCCCCACAAGGGGAGCCCGAGGTCAGCTGGAGTCCCCAGTTAGCCCTAGGCTCCGCAGCGCTAAGCCTGGGACCAGCTGTGCAGCGCTGCCCCTTTGAAATGCCGCCGGAGCATTTCAAAGGGGCAGCACAGCAGGGAGCCCAGGGTCAGCTGGAGTCCCCAGCTGACCCCGGGCTCTGTGCAGTGCTTCTGTTTTGTAACGCCATGGCAGTGTTTCAAAGGGGCAGTGCCCACAGAGCCCGAGATCAGCTGTGTGGCGCTGTCCCTTTGAAATGCCATCCTGGCATTTCAAAGTGGAATAACCACCCTATCGACTAATCGAATAGTCGATGCAAAAATGCATCAACTATTTAATTAGTGAAATACAAGTTACTTAACAGCCTTAACTCAAATCTGGACAGATATGAGAGTTTGAGGAATATCTGGCTTTGTGTGTGTGTGTGTGTGTGTGTGTGTGTGTGTGTGTGTGTGTGTGTGTGTTTGCTTTATTAAAAATAGTTTGGTAAATTCTTAAAATGTATTATTATTATGCAATGGGCCCTAAGATGTATATAGCAATAGATTCCCACATGGATTCTTGGTACTTTATTTATAATTATATGTGTTAAATGTCCACCTCCCACTGTAGGATCTAAAATTATAAATGAGATCTTCCTAAATTCCTTTCTTTCCTCCTTTTTCTTCCCCTCCAAAAGCAGAGGCCATTCATTACAGAGAATGGAAACTTTGACAACATTTCCTGTGATTTCTTGTCTAGTTCATCCCTAAAAAGGTACTGTGGATTATCTCAGCCATGTCATGTAATATACATTCATTGTATTTCACAAAAGCAGAGAGAGCAGGCATGCCAGCGCTGGTGGGAAAAAAAGTTAGATGACATGCTGCAGACTTAAAAAAAAAACAGCTTCCCCTTTTCCTGCCATAATAAAAATTGTCTGAAATAAATGCAAAGCTGTCCAATTATGGTTACTTGGTCTCAGTCCAATGGAATAATTGTGACCGATGAATAGGAAAAACCTGTCCAGACACAGAACTAGTATTTGAACGGTTGATATTTTAAACCATCTTCCAGCATTTATGTACAACATTTAGTAGTTTGAGAAATGAGGAGTGAGAGATATTCCATTTACATCCTTTTATTAATAAAAGAAAAATATGCATGGTATATTGTGTTTTTGTAATTCCCTAATGTTTTTGTAAGGGCTCTGCACAAAGGAAACCTTAATGCTGACTCATAGAATACACCACAGATATACAGCTTGTACACATATAATTATTAATAGTAAGTAGGAACTATGGGTCAACTTGCTAATCTACTGCAGAACAGCAAAATGTGTTTGTGACGCACACACTACAGATTGAGGGCCTGATTCTTCTCACACTGGGCTAAATAAGGAACAACTCTACAGAACTCAATGGAATTACACAAGCATAATGCTAGTGTGTCTTCGCAATCAATTGCACATGTTTTACTAAGTTACCTAATGGAACAACAAAATCACCCTGTGCATGAATGTGTTGCATCAAACAGAATATAATGTCTCAGATCTATGATGGATGCTTAAGCGTAGCACAAAATGTCTTCCCTCATCCCCCCCCTCCACATTTGTGTCTATACTTACATTCTATTACTTAGCATAATACCTTTCATCCACAGATATCAAAACACTTGAGGTCTCTGAGTGTCCTCCAACCCCGTTGCAACAGCTAAAGCACATCATCCAGCCCTACTTTACTACACTCCTACGAACGAGTACTTCGCACGTAGCTTTCACAGGATTTGACAAACATCAAGCGTGACAGAGCCATAAACCACCCTGCAATGCACTGCACATATTATTATACTTGTTTCACAGACAGGTAAATTAAGGTAAAAAGATATTTTAAAAAATCCCCCAGCTCATGCGGCAAGACAGTAGTGGGGTCAATAGAACGCAGCAATCCTTGCATCAGATCCTCTGCTTCACTGAGCTTCTACTTGGCACAGCAGAGACTGGGTGGCTCTCAGCCACAACTGACTCTTAGAGTCACACGCTGATACTTCATTGAGCTGAGTCTTAGATCAGGACTACACTATGGGAGAATGTTGACCTGAGATCCACAACTCTAGCTCTGAGAACAGGGTAGCTGACGTATTTTAGGTCAAATTTCTGTGACATCCCCACTGTGAGAGGTCGACAGGAGAAACTCTCCCACTGACTTCCCTCAATCCTCATGACCTGGTGGAGTACCAGGGTTGATGGGGGTAAGTGAAGACTATTAGACTTATTAGATCTGCTAAATCTAACCACGGAAGATAAATCTCTGCAACATTGATTTCGGGGTAAGTGAAGAAAAGCCTTTAGTGTAGATTAGTGAAGCCTAACTATAACTCTAAATTCTAGGACCTCTTTAGGTACCTAACTCCTGCCAAAACCAATGAGAGTTAGGCACCTAAATAGTTTTGACAATTTGGGCCCATAGGTCTGCTGAGCAAGAGCTGGAGCCCAATGTTCCAGCCATTCCCTCCTCCCACATCACTATTTTCCCTCATGCTGAGAGCCAATAATGTATGTGAGGGGGGAGATGTTGGTGCAGAAGACTGGTAAACCAGCTGAGAGCTCCCCCATGCCAGAAGAATTCTCACTTGCTCTTTGTGGCACTGAAGCAAAGCAAAAAGGACTGGAGTACAACTGAGCATCACTCAAGACTCTTATTCCCGTTCCTTTGTTAACCACCTGCCCACTCTACCTCCCTGGAATGATCAGAAGTGTAACTTCCTTCTGTCAGGAACCCTAATGCTTCATGTAGAATTGCCAACCTTCAACGTTAGGTAAGGCTCATATTTCCTGTTAGGTGATGTATGGTTCTTTTTCTTATAAAATATAACCAAATTCACTCTCAGTTACAGCCAGATAAACGTGGACTACATCAGATGATTTATGTGGGATTACTCCACATTTAGTTATACATGTTTTCTTCCACTGGGAGGCTGTAAACACCATTCACAGTCACATAGGTAGACAAACAGGGACAGGCACAGCTGTTTTGAAAATTCATTTTTAACACATAGTGAAAATTCATTTTTGCACACACATTGCATAGAGTGGGAGCCATAAATGGTCCAAATCCTTGAAACTCTTACACAGGGATAACTTTATTCACATTGACTTCAGTGTATCTACTTATGTGAGTAAAGTTACCCTCTGGTTTAAGTCCCTTCTGAGCTCAGACATTGCAGAAAATGTTGCTCTTTTGTGTAAAGAGTCTAAGCCTCTCTTTTCCTGCACAGAGATGTAATTAAGATTACTCTGAATAGAAAAACAAAATGTACTTATTTGTAGTGGCTCACCCTGTCTTACTGTGTGTCTGTGAGGTTGGCAATCCACCCATTCTTCTACAGATTGAGAGAACTTTCTGCCCCTGTTCACGCCAAAGGCTATATCTTTACAGCAAAAAAGAGGCATGGTTTTACACCAAGATAGCTATCTCAGTATAAAATCCTAGCAGAGACAAGTCATGGGTGGTTTTACCTCAGTATGCGAGTTGAGGTCAACCCTATAACCAGCAGTTGGTGTTATCTTGAACTAGCTGCACAAAGGTAAAAACTGCAGTGCCTCGCATCTGCTAGGAATTTTACATTGTGATAGCCACCTCAGATTGGTTATCTTGATCTTAAATATCACCCCTTTTCACGTCCAAGAATCTGTTCTTGCTGCCAAATGAGAGCAGTGCCTAAGGCCTGCGGGAGTTGAATATGGGATAGCTGTATCGCATATCCCCCATCAGGAAGGACAGCTTTCTTTCTAGACGGACATTTAGGATGCTATCCTACAGAAATGCGGAGGGGGGGTGGAGGGGGTGATCCTACGCTAAGTGAAGTTACCACAGAGCTAAGACAGTTTACATCAGCTGAGAATCTACTCTCAGGATCCTGATTCTCCATTGCCCTGCATCTTCAGTCTCTCCCACTAGTGCAAAGTGGGTAAAACATTACTCTACTGGAAAGGTGGCAATTTGCACCTTCTTTGTATGCAGGCAAATCACCACAAGAGACAGGGCAAGGGAGACTCCTGCCTAAGTCGTATCCTCACTTGGGGAGAAATGCACCCCTGTGCAAAAGGACAGTACATCACAAGCCTAAGCACCACCTAAAGCTTCAAAACAAGATGTAAGTGGGACTGAAAAACACACTCTCCAGGAGCAGGGCCCTCTGAGGAGAGGTGCATTTAAACCTCTGAGTACTGGAATTAGAATCCTGAAACTAAGGTCATAAAACATGCTACTTAGGTTAGAGAATTATTTTGAACCTACTTTGTTTGGAAGCTTCAAGCAATATTAATTTTCTGGTATCTAGAACTATGAGCCTTGGAAACACAGCAGCGTGTGTATTAGATGCAAGCAGCAGCCTATGTAAGGGTCAGGCAATGACCCCGGGATCGTCTTTGTGAAAAAGGAACTGAAGTTGAGGTTTTAAAATAGTACAGAAAGTTACACATAGTAAGATTAAGCTGAGGAGTGGAAAAATGGATCGTGTATCTTTAACCCACAGAAGAAGAAACTTTTTTTTTTTGCTACTTAACAATGGAAACTTTTTTTTTAGTGTTTCCCTCCAGTGGTCCTTGCCAAGCAATAGAAAAGAAAGAAAAAAAAAGAATAAAAAAAATGAAACTTGTTCCGCTGAGTTCAACACCAGACAGGCTCACTCACGACTTCCTTCCTGCCTGCCTTCCTACCCCCTGCCCCGCCCCGCTTTCCTCCCTCCCTCTTTCTCTTTAATCGCACATTCCACAAACATTCAAGAAGCTGCAAAGCTGAAAGTGACAAAGCTGAACGCGCTCTCGGCAGGGAAAGGATAATCAATTAGCCAAACAACAAGGCAGTGAAAGGCAAGTCCCCGATTCAACCAGAAAGAAAGCAGCCCACTTTTTAAAACCTCTGTTACAGACAATATAGACGGCTGTGTTCTTCAGTCCTGCTCTGGATGAGGAAATAATTTCTGGAGCATTTTGTGTGGGTCTCAGTTCCTGCGGGGGTTTCAAGAGGATGTGAACTAACACCACCGTGAAATCTGCATGAGTCCCTGACATACCAGGTAAGGGGAGACTTTTAAATTCCATTTTTAACCCTTGGCTTTCGTTTAAGCGGATCTCTCTTTAGCTGGGCAGGACCGCAGGGCAAGAGGATTGGATCATGGAAATAAATAAGAGGCACAAGTCTCACAATGGCTCTGAAACGTGCTTCCCTGCAAATGCCGTGTCGAGCCGCCTTCCCCGCTCTTTAATGAGTAACTGTCGTATGGTCACCCCGTTTGCCTTAGCTTAGCTGGTGCATTGTGCTGCAGGCAGGAGCAAACTCACTGCCTTTTCAGGCCAGGAGAGCGGGGGCAGCAAATGCACGGTTGAAAAGATTCGAGTGGCGGCAAAATGCAGCGAGACTGTTTTCTGTGAAGCGTGCTAAGTGGCCGTTCTAAAGACAGCTAGTAAGAAAAACAGGGCTCGAGCGCTTTGCAGCGACGGCAAACCAAGCTGTCAGCAAAAGCGCTCCGCCGTGCGCTGCGCAGGGCACTGGCAGACAGGAGTGGAGTGTGAAGGGCGCCCAGTTTGCTCTCCCACTCTATAATAGGATGGGCACATCCTGCTGCACTTCCCCTGAACACTCTGCTATGGAGATGGGCATGGACACACACACACACACTCAGACACTCGCCCGTTTGCCCACCGTCACCACCATGAGCCAGGCTGTAACTCTAGAGTTGCATATGTACCGAGCTAATATCCAGTCCACCCCGTTATACATGTATACTGCTGCAAATTATGTCCCGAAGCTAATTAATAGTAATTGATATTAATGCACAGTACCAAGGCATTTAGCATATAGACTCACATGGGCACATAGGGCACACAGCTGCACACAGGTCCATTCAAAGCTACATATACAGCTTATGCGCGGGGCACATGCCTATAAATAAATAATTACACATGCATAAAACGCCCTCAGGCATAATTCTCATAGGTGGAATTCAGATGCTCCAAGTAGAAAAGAAGGCTGCAGTTCTAGCTACACAGACATACACGCATGCACAGAGACACATAGAAGCACACATGGCCAGGGGGTCACCCACGGAGGGAGAATCATATGCACACAAAAGCACATGGAGAAGCAGCATACACCCATTCACATGTCCATATAAGACACACATTAGACATGACTAAGAATATACAGAAGACTAATTCAAGAGGTACTTACAACAAACTTACATCACAGAGGTCTAACTACATAGGGTAAACACATCTAGATCTAATAGACATGAATCTGCACAAGGCCATACAGATGAGCACATGCGCACACACACGCGCGCGCACACACACACACACACATGCGCGCCTGACTATACAGAGTAAGCACATCTAGATCTAACAGACACGAATATGCGTGCACACGCACGCGCACACACATAATGCACCAAACCGCACAAAAGAAACACGTACTTGAAGCAGACCCTCATTTGATCTTGATATCCTAGCAGGAGGCCAGACATACACCCGCACCCCCATAGCCCAGCATCGATAAAGCCATACCGGTACTTACTCAATATTTCAGCCACAGTCTTTTAGTCCAAACTGGTCATTTAGCAATTCTGCCATAAACGTGTCATTTAGAAATTCTGTTGTGGTGCTTTATGGGAGTTGTAGTGTAAGTGCTGCAAGCCCCCATGCTCTTCAATAGGCTAGGCTCTTTGGCCAGGCTGCGAGATGCAGTGTGGCTGGAAGACGGGCCTGTAGAGGAGAGAGCAGAAAGCAGACACTGTGGAGAAAGATGTTGAGTTGAAGCCCCATTTTTTCATTGAAAAATGGTGTTGACAGGAGAATTTTGATCAGCAGATGCTAATAGAGGTAGCCCCGGCACACGCACAGATGCAGAAACACACACCTGCGGTAGGAATACATAGGCAGAAGTTATACATAGCCAGACACCTCTCCAAACAAGGAAGAGGGCACATGCAGCTGTAACTGAACCCAGAGAAATGGTCACACACGCATGAATTGGTAGACATAACATCTATTTGGCAGACTCCATAGATAGGTGCCAGTCACAATGCGCAGACCTAGGTACGCACGTGGTGATGCAGGCTGAAATGCACGGACACAATAAATCCACTCAGACACTTACGGGCGCACAGTAAGTGGCTCAGGCTCCCCGCTGCACACGCCTCTGGAGATGTACATGTACCCCTAGCACACAGCCAGCCACAGCCAAGCAGAACATCGTCACTCCCCCGCATCCTTTGCCCAGGAGTCCAGCCTACAATGCTGCCCCATGCCCAGCTAATGCCCAGGGCTCTAGGCTCATTGCTCTCTCTCTCTTTCCTCCCCAGCGGATTTGTTTATGGAGCTTTGGGCACGGGCCAGGCCAGCTCCTCAGTGCTGCTCCGGCTTCACTGGCGATGGTGCTGCCCGCGGGCCAGGGAGGCGCCCGGCTGCCCCGCAGCGGCTGACCCAGGAGGAGGAGGAGCAGGCGGCTTCCCCCGCGAGCGCCCAGGCTCAGTACTATGGCTGTGTACTGCTATGCGCTCAATAGCCTGGTGATGATGAATAGCAGCCAGGAGGCAAAGAGCGGTGGTAGCGGGAGCAAGTCGCCCCCTCCCCGGGGGCAGGTGCTGCAGGTCCCGGAGCGGCACAGTGCCTGTTACCTGCTCAGCCCAGGCACTGGGAGCCCCCGCTGGCACCGAAGGAGCTCAGCCTTCCTTTTCCCCCCCGGGGAGCAGCTGCCACCGGAGGAATCCGGGAGCACCGGGAGGCTCAGCAGCCCGAGCCCAGGGGGGAGGGAAGAACCATCAGCACCTCGCCAGCGGGAGCTGCAGCATGTGCAAGTGAACGAGAAAGTGGGGCTCTTCGAGGCGCATATCCAGGCACACAGCTCAACCGCCCTCCGGAGCCCACGGCCTGGCCGGAGGTCACCATCCCCCATGTGGCTCTGCAGCCCGCCCCCCGGTGGAGCCCCAGGGGAGGTGCCCGGGCCAGAGGAGAACAAAGTCCTGGCAAGCCCCTCACCCTGGCCAGAGGCAGAGCGCGGGGGTGGCGTAGGACTGGCTCTGGGAGAGACGGGGAGGGGGAGTGAGCACGCCAGGGTGCAGGTGTCTGGGGAGATGGGGCGGGGGTGCGGGTTCACCGGAGGGCAGGGGCCGGGGCACTGCGAGGCACAGAGCACAGGGGAGATGGAGCGGGGGAGCAGGACCCTGGGGGCACATGGCACAGAGGAGGTGGCGAGGAGCGGCGGGGCACTGGCGCAGAAGAGGAGTGGGGCTTGTGAACTGCCGGGACCCGAGGAGCGGGGCAAGTGGAGCGGGCCCCCACGGGCGCAGAAGACGGCGGTGATGGAGAGGAGGGGCAGTGGCATACAAAGCTCAGAGGTGCTGGAGAGCTGGGCGGAGATTCACACAGCACGGGGCTCGGAAGTGATGGAGACGAGGAGCGAATCCAGTGAAACGCTGGGCTGGGGGGTGATGGAGCGAGGAGCTGGGACGCACAGCGGGCAGGGCACAGGGGTGATGGAGCAGGGCAGCGAGTCCTTAGAAATTCAGGGTTCCGCCTCACCAGAGGAAGGGAGCGAGAGTTGCGGATCACGGGGCTCGGACTCTTCAGCTGCTCCGGAGCAAGGAAGGAGTGAAGAGCAGCAACGGCCCCCTAAGCCTGGCTACTGGGGGGAGCTCGGGCGCACCCCAGCCTGGACCGGTTCTGCTGAGCTGTGCCCAGCGTCTGGGAGCTCCTTGGGAGCAGAGGATCAAGTCTGTGCCCGGCTGCAGCAGGACCACTCTGGAGACCCTCAGCTGCTGGGGATAGAGGCACGCACAGGACAAAACGGGAAACCCTCGGGGGAGGGCTGCTGCGGAAGCAGCATCCCTGCTGTCATCATTACTGATCTGGGGGGTCAGGAGGAGGAGGCCCAGGAGAATCCCCGAGTGAACATGCCCATCAGGAAGCTGTCTTCCTCTTCGGCTTCTTCCACGGGCTTCTCCTCATCCTGGGAGGAATCGGAGGAGGACATCTCCAGCGACCCCGAGCGCACCTTGGATCAAAGCCAGGCCTTCCTGCAGACCCTGGACCAGCACAAACCCAGAGTGGTAAGTCCTGCCCAAAGCAGCTTCTCCTTCCCCCCTTTCTGGTTCCCAGTGCTGGCTCTAGTACTGGTACCCCAGATTCTACCATGGTTCCCTCCCTCATGCTGGGACCAGTCACCCTAACTATGACCCACCCATTAGTTTCTCCTGCACCTTGTCTCCCCCCATCCTGGAATTGGCTGTGCCAGTGCCAGACTGCTTTAGAGTGCAGAAAGGTAAAGGACAAGCAGGGGCCTCTGGCAGGGGTAGGTGGAGTCTGGTAAATGGATGCTGTTTCCCCAGATCCATTGGGAACCACTTTTCTAATGCATTATCACCATGGTTATTATAGTAAAAGACCTGACAATTGCCCTTCTTTATCTCAAGTGGGGTGATGCTTTGTTAGCCACCCTTAACCACAAAGTGAGGTGCTTATTAACTCTGATGAAAGACAAAGCCAGAGTCAAACTCTGTCACTGATTTGGGAGGAGTTTAGAATAAGTTTGCAGTCATTCAAGAGAAACTTTCTCTCTTTCCCTCACACATAAACACAAACCTCACCACTATGCTGTAAGAGTATGCTAATGTACATCAGTAACAGTATATCCCCCTACTTTTAAGAGAGATCTTGCACAACCTATTGGAATGCCCCATCTTGGAATATTTAGGCAAAATTCCTATCCAAGAACTGCAAGCTGGAACTTACCTAGAACTATTTATTAGTCTTGTAACTTCATGCTAAGGTGTGGTTCTTTTTCTTCTTGCTGGCACCAGTTTTACACTAGTATAAATAACTTCAGTGGCTTCAGAGGCATTTCCCCTGATTCATTTGCATATTTGTACATTTATTCTTCAAAATTTAATTCCAGTTGGCCATATCTATCTATCTATCTATCTATCTATCTATCTATCTATCTATCTATCTATCTATCTATCTATCTATCTATCTATCTATCTATCTATCTATCTATCTATCGGATAACAATAATGAAATCCCTAATATACTTCATGGACTCTCTGGCACTTCTCCATTTTTGGAGTAAAACCTTTGCATTTAACATTTTAATTATTTTATTTTTATTTATATATTTATTTGAGATTGGTTTGTTTGGGGTTTTTGGGTAGGCGGAGGTGTCTGTGTTTTGAGTGTCATTCTTGCAATGGTGGAAAGGCCTTTCCAAAGAGGAAGGTTTTACTATGTTTTCTAAAGATGGTGGGACTCTGGAGTCCCCAAATCTCCTCTGGAAGATTGTTCCATGACTGAATCTTCTGGACAAAACACGCTTTTTTCCTGAGGAGAATTTGGTTTTTAATGTAGCTATGGCTTGATTCACAAATTGCTTTGACATTTAATACTTGAGTCTTAAACTGTCAAATCCTGAAAGTTGTGGAGCACCCACAACTCTCATTAATTCTGATAGGAGACCAGAGCATCCCTCCTTGTTTGGTCCATTATGTTGAAACAGCCTCAGGCACATTATAGTAGAGACTCTTGTTGACTTCAGTGGTATAAGGATGAATACAATATAAGAACCTAACTGAACAGAAGGATCAAATCCCTGAAGAAAGGGATGCTGTGTGGTTTTTGCTCAGGTTGAAACACAAATGAAAAACATCTTTTCTGAGCTGCCTGTTTCTTCTCATAGCAAGGATCCAGGCCCAATTCTGTGAAGGACAGAGAAGCAGTTGGGCAGAAACACTGTTGGCAAAGAAATGAACACTGTAGATCTTTATGTTTTCAAATAGTGTGAAACACTCTGATCCATTGAGTCACTCTGTGTGCTCTGTGCTTTGTGATATTCCTCTAGCTGACAAATGTTTGTTCTGTGCATACTAGTTTTTAGAAATCTCTGGTTATTCATTGTCCATCACTGACAACTTTTATCAGCAGTACCCATCCTGCTGAACTTGTGCTGCAGGCAGTTGAGTGCTAGGGTGGATGGGACAAATCCAGCTTCCTTGAGGATCAAAATGGATTTCTGTACAAAACAGTACCTGTGGGTGAGGGGGAAGAGAGGCGGCGGGGGGGGGGGGGGGGGAGGTTTGTTTCATCCTTACTTGTTGGGCAAGCTTTTTTCTAAGCTGTTTCACTGCTGGAGAATGAGCCCGATTCAAAGGCCACTGAAGTTAGGGGAAAAGCCCCTACTGACTTCAGTGGACTTTGGACAAGCCCAAAGGTCTAGCAGTGAGTTTCCTAGGGTTAATTTGTATTATTAAAGGGCAGAGTCTGATCTAAGTCTGGTGAAACACCAGAGTAACTTCACTGACTGCAGTTTGATTACTCCAGTCTAAATGAAACCCGAATAAAGTGTCTCCTGAAAATCTGGGGTCCTGTGTACACTGGAAAACTATTTTGAAATAACTAAATTTTACTTACTAACTCCCTATTTTACAAAATTGAAATAGCATGTCCGTACTATGGGAAAGCCTCGAAATCAGTCTGAGGCAGGCTCCATTAATGTGAATATGCTATCTTGACTTAGAGCCCCAAGAAGCACTGGGGAGTAATTAATCTGAATTACTCTGGGAAGTAGTTATTGTGAAATAGTGGCACCAGAGCATCCACGCTAACACTGTTTTGAAATAGCAATTTCAAAATTAGCGTTAGTCCCCGAGAAAAGAAGGAGTACAGATTTTTAAATAAGTGGCCCCTTATTTTGAAAAAATGGGCTTAGTAGTGTGGTCGCTCCACTTACAAATTTAACCTGAGGAGGGGGGCTATTTTGAAATAAAACTCTAGTGTAAACCAGGGCTGGAGAAGGTTAGCCAGCACTTTTTTGATTTGGTGTTGTGCCAAATTATACCTACTGATCTGAGGATCCAGGTCTGGGTATCTGCAACTGCATTTAGTGATATTTGTGTGGGTGGGAAACATCTATGTGCAGATTACATTTTGTTATGTGCACTGAGGAATGTCTGGATGTGCACTGCAAGCAGAAATACATGCTGTTGGCTGTAGGCACTCTGCTAATCAGCTGGGTGGCTTTTTAATCTCTCCTAGGTAGCCTTTTGAGTGCTCAGTTTATAGGGAACATTGATAGGAAAGATTGCTGCACCTGAGAAAGAGATAGCAACAAGAAAGTGGTTTGTGCTGGAGGTATGTTCAGGATTGTATGTTTCATACTGGGTGTTTACAGATTCAGTAAACAGTAGGCTCACTTTTGTTCTTCCTTTTTGGAGGCTGTCTGGCAGGAGAACCTATCTGGGATGTCCGGCTGTCTATTGTAGTTCCTCTCTGAGGTGGGTTTTTTTTTTGTATGGTATGGCAGGCAATTTCCTTCAGGCCTTCAGAACTCATGCTGCATTGTTATTGCAGATACGCTTCTGTCTACCTGTTACTTTGCAATCTCACTCTCACACTGGCTTGTCCAACAAGAATTCCCCAAATGACAGGAAACATTAAGTGGTTAAGTTGTTTAACACAAAGAATATGGATGGGTTAGTCATCTCCTTTTGAGATAAGACACATGGAATTCGGAAGGATGTTTTCTATATACCCCTCCATTACAGACCTGCCTCCTTGACTGACTCCTATCTCTCCTGTTCCAGTCTGTCTGTAAAATGCACTGGGGGCCTGCAAGATGAATGGTGTTAGAGACGATTGACGTAGCAGATATTATTAAGGAGTGTGTTAGTGATCCCCAGTGAAATGACAGTAAGCAAATTAGATCTTTTTTCATAGTAACTCCTCCTAAGGTTTAAATAAAGTGTACATGGTGCGAGGGTTCCAGGCACTGTGGTTTTTACTGGGCTGCAGATAGTTGCTTGGGGGAAACCCCACCCCATTTGTGCAAGCTTGCAAGGCTCAAAAAGCAGTAGAGCTATCACACTTCTTAAGCAATGTTGCAGGAAGTGCGTTGTCCAGGGGAATCTGCAACCTAGTGTGCTCCGGAGCAGTGCTCCATACAGAGCCTTTGGGTCAGCAATGTCAGGATTGTGGGCAGGCTGGGGAAGGAGTGGGAGGCTGGCCAGTGGGTCCACCCGTAATGCAACACAGCTGCTACTCCAGTCTGGGGGGTTGTGCTTTGCATGTTGGGAAGAATCCCTTTCTTTTGTCCCACACAGGCACTGTACTTAGGAGCTGCATCGGGGGCTTTCTGTGCCCATGCAATTCTGGTAGAACAGTGCAGCTGCACAGGCACAGCTGGGGCATGATCAGGCCCCTGATAGGATTTCACCCTCATTAGGCACCTGATCCCCCTGTCGCGGGTTAGGTTTAACTCCCATTGTCTTCAGAGGAAAATATGGCCCTGCACGTGTTTCTTTCCCAGAGGGGCCCTATTCTCCTGCCACAGGATCTGAGTAATTCCCGCTAAAGTCAGTGGAATTACTCGTGTCTTGCAGCAGGAGACCTGGGCCCCTGCAGCAGGTTAACTCTCTCCACTGTGGCTCTTAAGCAAATGATTGCTGCAACTAGCTATTGCTCACTATCACCATGTGCTGATCACCATGGTGAGTCAGTGCTAGCCAAGCAAAATCCTTGATTCCTGAATAGCTCAGCGCCAGGGAGAGCAACACATCATGTAACTATTTCCTTTATGAAAATGAAGGCTTTAAGCCCCCTCTCTCCAGACAAAGTAGCATGAGATACCATTAGGCATTCTTGTTCTTGGCCTTCCCTTCACTAGTGCAGAAACTGAAGGACTCTGAAACCTGAAGTGTTGCAGGCACAAAAGTTGCAGCACATTTCAGACTGCTGCCTCTCTGAGCAAGCATCGTGTAATCACCGCTCGCCTAGAGTACAAAGTTTCCATTAACGTGAGCTAACCAGCGAGAGCTTTTGGAAAGGATATATGTATGATTAGTGCAGCACGGGAACTGTATTGGTTTGTGATTGGCAGGGACTGTAAAATATTTCTGAAATGAGACAATGCAGCTGTGACAAGCTGCCGCCAAGTGCCAGGCAGATCCTGTGCCTTCTCTCTTTACAAAGTGTTCCAAAGCCTTGTCTCGCAGCAGCTCTCCTGATTTGCTCCCCTAAAATAAATGTCATATTTCTATCCAAGATGTAATTTTAATGAGGAAGGGGCAGTACAATAGCAAGTATTTCCCCATGGGGTATGCTAGGGATGATGCTGTGCAGAGCCCCTGCCATGGCCTTCCCATCTGGCCATGTTCTCTAAACCTGCATATCCCATAATGCAGTGGTCTCCAATTTTTTCAAGTACAAGATCACTTTTTGAATTTGTCAGTTCAGGATCTGCCTCAAACCCAAATACCCCTTTGCCAAAGCCCTGCCTTCCTCATTCTGAGAAGATGGGCTACAGAGGAGGAGTCGGAGTGACATCAGCAGCCCTGGCCTCTGTCTCCCCCAACCTGCGCAACAAGCAGAAGGCTCCCAGAGGGCAACTCTGAGGCTCTGGGCAAAAGCAGCAGGGCAGTGTGGAGAGGGGTAGCTGAAGTGCTGGCACTTGATAGCCTCCCAGCCAAACCAGTCAGGATCACCTGCCAGAGGCTCCAAGATCTACTGGTAGATCCTGATCGACTGGTTGGTGACCACTGCCCTAATGCATTGTGACTGGGTGAAGATGCTACCATAACCTAAAGAGGGTGGATGGTACCATTTTGGCTACTCTTTCTTCAGCAGTTTTTTTAGCCAATGGAGGAGCATTCCTACTGCACCCACTCCATGTCCCACAGCATGGGGGATATATGGCACATATTAGACTCTTTTACTATAGGTCCGTGTTTAGCAGCACATTCTTTCACTCTGGTGATTTTTGAATAATTCCACGCTGAGAACATTCATTCAAGAAAGCGGGGAGGTTTCTGAGAACTCGTTATTTGGGATTCTGATTCTGTGTTGCACAGTTTTGTGACTCGTGATGCCTGCAGGAAAATTAAGATCTAGCTTTTCAAAACCGTTCATTCATTTTGGACACAGTTGTCTCGCTGAAGGCCAACCACCCACAGATCCCACTGATGTTCGCTGGAGTTGTCAGTACCTAGAACCTTTGAATATCAGAACCACAGTGTCTCCGATTGGATTTAACAAAATTGAAGCTCACCACATTTGTGGAGACTTTGCGCATTTTTACAGAACCGTAAAGTGATTGTTTTTATCAAACTGCCGCAGGACCTGTGTCATGTTTTCCATGTTATTTCTATAGCAAACTAGAACAGATATACATGCAGAGATAACATGAGCCCAGCACTTTCAGTCATTACGTGGCACTTCTGCAGTGTGTTGGCACCTCTTTCTGGTATTAAACCTCAGTTCAGCTAGGGTTAGCCCTGTATAATTATTAGAGCTCACTTTTTATCCATACCAGTAAGTGAATTGGTGCAGTTATTCTGATTTATTTCAATTAGATAGAACCTAGCTAAGCTTCCTGAGAAATATGTTAATAGTTAATAAGTACCGCAAAAATTAAAATGTGGGTGGAATTTTCAGAAGTGCCTAAGTGACATAGGAGCCTAACTCCCATTTTCAAAAATGTCTTATACACTTGGGAAACTAAGCCCTATTGATTTGCTGTGAGAGTTAGGCTCATAAGGGCCTAAGTTGTTTTTGAAAATGCCGTTGATACGCTTTTTGAAAATTTTACCTTATGCCAGCCAAATTATGTAAAAGCATAAATAGACTTTTCTCTCTGAGTCTGCACAATGGCTGTAAGTAATTCAAGAAGCTATTTAAATATTATGTCCAGGAGCTTCAGAAGTGGGTTCTTAAATCTCCAGCAACTCGTCTTGGCTTCAGTTGTGGGTATTCAGAAACTCTGACATCATAAATGGAGGCACCCCAAATTAGTTTTAAATATGGATATCCTAACTTCTCTGTACTTCAGTTTTCCCTTCTACAATATGGGCATGACAGTATTTACCTAGCACAAAGGGTTGCAGTGTGACTTTAATGGATGTTCGTAAAGCTCTTTAAGATTTTCAGACAAAAGTCTCTAGACAGCTGAAAATTACTGTTACTGGTGAGCACCAGGGTGCTCTGGCTTCATTTAGTTTTTTGTAGATATGCAAAATTAAAATCTGAAACATCTGAATGCTGTTAAAACTCAAGTTATCATTCTGCCTCCTGCAAATTATTTTCGATGCTCCCATGCATTTCTGTTATGAGAGAAAAGAAGATTGTATAGTCATTTTAAAATATTATACAGGGAAAAGGAGACAGTCTACTAAAGACACATTCAGTCCTTTCGTTCAGATCTGAGATTTGTTGCTGATCAAAAGCCAGGAATGATTTTGGGAAAAGTAGGATGTTACTTGCTACTTGAAACTTTTTTCTTGTAAATAGTACAGTAGTATCTGAAGAGCACTAAAGAATGGGAACAGCATTAACAGTCAGTTCTACTGGAGCCTTTTAGCAATGGAAAAGCATCCCATATCCCCCCGAAAACACAAACATAATCTCTGAGGTCAGACAGGCACGGCAGAAGGAATTGGATTGTAAGTACAGTACACTGTTAGCTGATCCCTGATTTAGAGAACTGATTTGCAAAAGTGTTGAGCATCTGCCATTGCCATGGGGTGAAGTCCTGGCCCCAATGAAGCCAATAGAAGTTTTGCCCAGGATTTCACCCTTGAACTTCTGCTGTACTAATGGGTGCTCTGCACTTCTTGAAATCACGCCCTTGGATGTTATAAAACAGAGGGGGACTTATCACAGCATCCACTCTGGGTGGATATGCTTGGCCTGTATAAAGACTGACGTATCAGATCCAGTGGTAACAGAAACAACTTGTTATAGGACCACAAAGACAATTTGGCAACTCTGATGTCTCTCTTGCCTTTGCGTGGTGTCAGTCAGTCATGAGGCAGGTTTTATTAATGGAGTTGAACAGAGTAGAAATCAACACAAGATTTGGCCCAGCATCTTCACATAGCCTAGTAAGCAAGAGCATGTCCACCTCTGCCCTCTCACTTGGCTGTTTTCCTGAGAATTCAGATTCAGAAACCCTGAACTATTTGTCCTGCCTTCATGTGCACAGGTTTCAGAGGTAACTATGTTAGTCTGTTTCAGCAAAAACAAGGAGTCCAGTGGTACCTTAAAGACAAACAATTTTTTTATGGCATAAGCCTTCATGAATGCTTATGCCACCATAAAATTGTTAGTCTTTAAGATGCCACCAGACTTTTTGTTGTTCTTTTGACTTCATATTCAGGAAGACATTACAGAACCCAGCTGCAATCTTCCCCTGCTATGAACTGTTAAATAGATACTCAGATACTATGGCAAAGGGATCTATGCTCATACCAAAAAAGAGACAAGATTAAGATACTGTGGAAGGAGTCTCCCTCCTACTACAGTCCCCGTACATGGCTTGGCTGTACACGACTGCCATAAAAACTCCTTGAGTGTCCAAAGGAGAATTCACCTAGTGCAAACAGTGCATATGGCAATCCTAGGTCCATCCCACAAGTCCTGGCATGGGTGGGATTATTGTGAGTGAGACGGGTTTACTGAGGTATCCATTTGGAACTGTACACAGAAACTATAGTGTTGTTTTTTTATTACTAGCAGTTCATATTTAATGGACTGCAGAGAGTGTTCAGATCTACAGCTAAGAAGGAGAAGGGAGAGGAGACAGGTTGACTTTCCCAGTGATCTGCAGACCAGAAAGATAAACCTGCAGTCTGTCTTGATATGTTTTGTGCTGATAGATTTTGTTAAATTAGAATAAAAGTTATTGCATCCTAAGCCACTCATGTTAAATGTTCTTCCAATTTTAAGCAGCATTCTTTCCAGGCTCAGCTACATTTGTTTTTATCTTCTCTATGGCAATTGATGACCTAAGTCTGCAAATGTGTAATGCTGCAGGAACTCCTGTTATGTATTTCTTCCACAGCTGTAGCTGAATCAGGGCTGTCTAATCCAATGACATGTTGTCATGCCTAATGCTTTTTTTAATAAAGTCCAGATTCTAAGAGTCAGCAAAGTTTACATATCCCAATTAATACTTTTAAACAGCAATAAGGACAGAACCTGAACTGTGGTTCTTTATTATCTTTATATATTTTTTAATCTTCTTGAGCCTGACCAGAATCTATTTGTAGGAAACCTAGCAGGATGGATAAATGTTAATGAACCAAACAAATTAATCTTTTAATAATCTCAAGTGGAAAATCCAAGGCAGGCTGGCATACAACTTAAATAAGAAACTACAATTAAATCCTTATCGGGAACTACCAAACAACTTCAAAATGCCAAGTAAAGTGTGGCTTAAAGACAAGCCAGAATAAGTTCCCCAGATTTGCCCAACTCTCTGAATTTTGAAACTATGGGCCTGATTCTTCTCTTACGTACTCCGGTTTTATACCAATGTAATTGTATTGTGCTGGACTCTCCATTCATGCCCCTTCTGTTGTCATTAATACCAGCGCAGAATGAATGCAAGGTGGGTCTAAAATTCTCCCAAATGCAAATGGTAACATTTTGTATCTGTTGTGCACCAATTTTGCACTGGTTCAAATGACTGCTCATGGTGCTGGTCAATGCTGAATCTGGCCCGTGGACATCTAGGGTACGTCTACATAGTAGCACGAAACTTGAAATAAGCTATGTCATTTGAGCTATGCAAATTGTGTGGCTTATTTTGAAATTTGACATTGTTTACACAGCGCTTATTTTGAGATAAATTGCTATTCCGGCATCTTCCTTATTTATCGTGTAACGGGGTTTGCAGAAAGCTGGAATAAGCCGCCCATTATTTCAAATGTATTTTGAAATAATGGGCATATTATTAAGATGTGCACAATGTTATTTTGGGAAAACAGACATTATCCTGAAATAACGTTGCTGTGTAGATGTATCTCTATAGAGTTACATGTGATTCACACCAATGTAAGTGGGAGAAAAATCAGGCCCTGATTTGGAACCTCAAACATGATCTGCTGCTGAATATCAGAGGCAAACCCTACCTTTATAATGGTACAAGCCAAAAATCCAGTTCCAAGTACCCCTCACCTTTGAGTGGATGTTCAGAATAGATAGTTCATTCTGCAGCTTGGGACAGTCATTGGTTTTCATGATTGGTTATGCATTCAAAGCAAAGCTTGTGCTCACAGTACGTGGAGGTATTAGGGAAGGCAATTGCTGGTGTGTTTAAATAGCTATAGAAAAGTTGTTAATTATTATCTTTTCTGAAATGTATTAATAGTGCTAAAGGCCCATCATGCTAGTCTTGAGCTGCGGGAACACCCTCTACTGTCAGAGGACAGAGTGAAATGCCAGATAAAGGGGAAGTGAACAAAGAAAGAAAAGAGATTTCAGAGACTGACTTGTATCTGCGTACGTTACTGTAACATTTTAAAAGGCTGCACAATTTATGTAAAACCTGTGGTTTGAAGAAATATGGTCAAGTGCTTTCTCTCCACTGTTTGTAATTTTGTCCTTGGGACTTATAAATGCAATTTAATTCCTAATCAATTTTGCCCTCTTTATTCTTGGCAACCTTAGGGTTTTTTTTCCCACCTGTGTTTTTAACAGAGCTGAGATGAATCTAACTCATTTGTAAAACTAACAAAATGAACCTAGTGCTTACTACACTATCTGTCTCGACAGCAAAACGAATGTGTTTTTCTGTTTCTGAGTTTCAAAAAGTCCCCTTAACATGTAGTAAGAAGCTGGCTAAAACATTTGAAGCTCTGCTAAGCTGGTTATGTTTTGTGCCTTACGTACATGGGAAAATTATGTAGGCTTATTTATATTTGTTTATAAGTCAATTTAGTTAACTAGGTCCAAGCACCTGTGTGGACATGTTTGTTTGGATTTCAGAATGACTTCAGTCTAGTTTCAACCTGTTCTCAGTTGACTCAAGTCAGTGCTACACAATGGACCTGTATCAGTAGAGCTACATGGCTCAGGAGTTTGAAAAATCCATATCTGGAGTGACATAGTTACACTGAGCTAACCTTCCAGTGTAGACAGCACTGTGTCAGCAGGAGAGCGTCTCCTTTGACCACACCTACTGCCTCTTGGTGAGGTGGTCTAACTACACAGACAAGAGGGCTCTGACATAGCTTATGCACTGCAGTGGTACAGCTGTATCAGTGCAGCTGTGCTAAGGCAGCGTTTGAAGTGTAGACTGCCCACAGACTAAACCAAACAAAAGTCACTTTTAAACTGTAGAGTGCCCACACGGAGATTGGAGCTGGTTTAATAGTATCAGTTTATATTAACTCCTTACACTATATTAGGCTACGTCTACACTGGCAGCTTCTTGTGCAAAAACTCTTCCAGAAGAGAGCGTCTACACCGGCATGTGCTTTTGCACAAGAGATATGCTTTTGCGCAAGAGCATCCATGCCAGTGTAGATGCTCTCTTGCGCAAGAAAGCTCTGATGGCCATTTTAACCAGAGGGCTTTCTTGCACAAGAAATTAATGTTGCCTGTCTATACTGGCCTCTTGTGCAAGCACAGTTGTGCAAAAGGGCTTATTCCTGAGCGGGAGCATCAGAGTTCTGGCACAAGAAGCCCTGATTTCATACATTAGAATGTCACTTTACTTGCGCAAGAACACGTGGCCAGTGTAGACAGGCAGCAAGTTTTTGCGCAAGAGCGACCGCTTTTGCACAAGATCGCGCCAGTGTACACACAGCCTATTTGTACAACTTCCCAATGCCTTATCTAAGGCCACGTCTCCACTGCAAAATTAAATCGAGCTAACTTACATTGGCATACAGCATAATTATATTGCTTATGCGTGTCTGCACTTTGCTCCTTGTGTCGGTGGTGCTAATCTTCACCTGGTGCACTTGTACTGATTGTATTGTCAGGGTGAGGCCTTGTGGGATGGGTCCTGAAAGATAATAACAGTTCATGTAAGCCACACTGACACTGAGTCAACCTAATTAAATCTACCTGACTCCATGCTGCTCACGGAGGTGGAGTTATTAAGTTGGTATAATGGTATTGCTACATTAGCGGGAGTGAAATTTAAGTACTGTATAGATGCTTCCATTGTTCTGTTGATGTAAGCTGCCTTGCGTTGACCTATCTCTGGAGTGCAGACAAGACCTGAGACTATATCTACATTGCAGTTGGAAGTATAATTGCAGTTGAGGTAAGCATGACCATCTTAGCTTTTGTCTAGCTAGAAAAGCTATCAATAGAAATGAAAATGTGGCAGCAGAGGCATCAGTGGAACCATGGGTAGATACTTTGCCAAAGTCTGTCCCACTGCTTCTTCACTTCTATTGTCTTTTGAGCTTGCTAGATTAAAGCAAATGCGGGTACGCCTATCCAAGCTGTAATCACCTTCCCCCCATTGCAGTGTAGACATTCCCAAAAGGGGAGCCCCAAAGGGCTTAAGCTTACTTGACTGAGCTAACCCACCATGTTTGCCAGTCAAGATCAGGCTGGAAAGGTTTAACAGCTCTGGTCTTGTCTACACTTACTGGGAGATTTGCACTATAAGGATTGATCTTCCAGGGGTTGATTTAGCGGGTCTAGTAAAGACCCTCTAAATCAACTGTTGATCATGCGTCCATCGACTCCGGTACTCCACTAGATCAAGAACAGTAAGGGAAGACTCAATGGAAAGGCAGTGTTAACTCAATATAAGATACGTCGACTCCAGATACCTTATTTATGTACTCAGAGTTTTGTACCTTATTTTGACCTTGACCCCTAATATAGATCTGGCCTCCAGCTACTGTGCAGCCTTCTCCCATACTTCAGTCTTGTGTTGCAGGTGTAAAGACAGCAGGGCCTCAGCTACTTGAGCCCTGGGCTTTTCTGGAACAGAGCATCGCTCAACTGCCATGAGTCTAGGGATGTGCACAACTGGAGACTTAGGAATAAAAGACCTATTAGACTTTTTTCACTTGAGAAATGAATAGGTGTTTGAAAAGAGCTGTGCAAATACAGATTACTTGATGTTTTTGGTTTTCTGGCCATTCAAAAAAAAAAAAAAAGAAAACCCCACAAATTGTTCCAGGTCAACATGAAACAATTGTTTAAGAACATTTTTGGGAAATTCAGAAAATTGGAAAAATCATTTTGGGACAAATGAAATATTTAAATATACAGTTGAAAAGAAATGAAAAGTCATTTGGATTGTTTTGATTTTTTTTATTCTTTTTTTTTTTTTTTTTTACTGAAATGATTCAGCAAATTCAACATGAGTTTTAGTTCACACAAATCTGCATTATTTGGCCAAAAACAAAATTTTGGCTGAAAACTTTTGCCTAACTCTCCATCTGAACTCAGGTCTACATGAAAATGCTTATATGTGAAGGTTTGAGGACTGTTCGTTGCCCAGATCTTCCCTTCATTTCAGCATATGTCTCCTCTCAGCTCTGTCCAAACTTAGAAGTAAATTACTTGCTGATCACTTTCCTTTAAGTCCTTCCCCCTGGAGTGCTTCTCTCCAATTGAGCCAGTCTCGTGATTCAAGATTACAGCAATATGCCATGGATATGGCACCAAGCAATGCATCTCACAGTTTGCTTGCCAAAACCTTTTCAACATCCACTGGAATGCTGTTGCTCTCTTTGATAAAGGATGCTGCTAAATCTGCACACACCAATTTGAAAAATCACCCAGAAGAATTTATCGCTGTCCGTTCTTCTCTTAGGCCTTTAATAAGAGGCTCTGCATGGCTTGCTCTGCACACCGGAGTAGAGGGCATGGAGCTAGAATAACAATTTTTATGCTAACTCCTCTGTCTTTCTGCCATGTGACTTTGGAAGGCTGGGCGTGGCCATTTAACTGCTGCACTTCTGTTATTATCAACTGATGGCATAGCTGTTAGAGACAGAGGCAGCCACTGAATTAGAGTAGCCCCAAAGCTTCTTTGATTTGTGCCAAAGGCTAGATAGACCAAGAACACATGAAAAGCAGAAAGCCACCTTTTCCCAGTGTCTCAAGCCTGCACTGAGCATATTTTGGCCGGAACTGATAATTGGGCCCCAGATCTTTATCTCAATCTGGAACCACATCCGAAGTTTGTGATCCAGTCTGTCTCTAGGCCCTGATCACACCAGCTCCTGAGGAGACCCTGGAGAAACAGCCTCTTGAAAGTGGTTCAGACTGATTCTTTACCTGCTAAAAAGTGAGTACAGCAATGTTGCCAATCCTCCAGCAATTAAAGATTAATCTTTACTTAAAGGTCATGTCATGTGATGAAACCTCCAGTCAAAACTGGCAACCCTGGGTGGGAGTAAAACCTTATCAAATCAGTGTTAGCATTAATTCTTATGTTGCATGGATGTAAATTAGTCTACTAGGCACCTGGCTGTGGTAAATCAAGCCTCTGGCTCTTGTTACAAACCTTGGGTCCAGTCAGGTTGCCACTGAAGTCAGTGACAAAATTTCCAATTGCTTCTGCGGGAGCAGACCCAGGTGGCCTTTCTGCCATCCAGTTGCCAATGTTCCCTCTAATCTTTTCCATCCATGGGTAGATTTTTTTCCCTCCATGTGCAGAATACATTTTGTTATGTGCATCGAGGCATGTGCAGATGTGCACCACCAGGATAAACACAAACTTGTCCGTGAGCACTCTGCTAATCAGCTGGGTGACATTTGAATCTCTCTCACACAAGCTTCAGCTTACAGGGAAGACTTCCGGTTACCTGGAGAGGGTTGGTTTTGAATTTAAGATGTATTTGTGGGGCTAGAATCTGTATATGCACTAGAGGCATCAAAGAGCTGGAACGGGGAATTCTTGGGGAATTTCCCCAGGGTGGGTTGGTGTAGGACTGATACAAGCAGCTCTGTGCTGGCCTTCTGTGCAGTCCCCTGCACAGGAAGAAGGTGGAGGCGTGGCAGGTGGGAGGGGAATGTCTGTGTATCAATGAATGGCCATGCACAAAGAGCTCTTATTCTGGGCTGCAGAGCCTGGGGTTGTCCAGAATCAGAGGTGACGTGGTAGAGCCATGTTTGCATCCCCCCCCCCCCCAAGTCTCCTGGGCTGTGTCTTCTGTGTTGCGTTTCTTGATGTGGGGCAGCACAGAATCTGTACCCTTGTCTCTGTCCCTGTGACAAATCCTCAGCAAGACTGAGGTGCCTCCTGGCAGTGCAGACAAACCCTTAGCTCTAACGGCATGAACGAGGGCTATAGTTTAATCTGAGGTCAACCACACTTCGCTGTGATTCAGACTGAAACCTGTGGTATCAAATGAATAAGAGCGGCAAAAGCTTTAGATAACTGGCAGCTTCTCTGTAAGGTGCACCACCGGGTCTGGTTTAGAAAAATAACCTAAACTGAAAGGACCCTGAAATCTGATCTGAACATCTTCAGAAAGGCCTGCATTGGTAGGGCTGAGTGACAGACTTTCACTCCTTCAGACCTTCACAGTAGGCTCATTCAACAAATTCAGTAAAGGGGAAACTCAGCAGTAGGCAGCTAGCTGTAACTTCATCATTGGCTTCTGTAACCTGCATAGGTTCCAGGGAGAGAGAGAGGGAGAAGAAGTACATGCATGTGCTGTATGAAGAAGCATCAATGAGCTCTCTTGTCATTGCTGCCCTTTCAGCATTGCTTGTACATGTTGGGCCATTTCCTCACCTTGTGTAGATCACTTGGTGACATCAATGCAGTGAAGGGGATTTATGCCAGCTGAGTTCTGGCCCCCTTAACTCATCTCTGCAGGGGAATTTGGGCAAACAGGAGAAACGGGAGGCTATTGTGTGGTAACCTGAAGCTTTTGGCAGCAGCCTTTACTTAACAGAAGTCAGCAAAACATCCCTCTCTGAAGTAATGTACCGGGGACAGTTTCCATGAGGAAAGTTTCTCAGCATTTTTGGGCACCACAGTGCAATTTTAATGCTGAGTGCATAGCATAGTGTGGCCACCATGCAGGCATTTTTACACTGCGTGCAGTATTCTAGGTGTGAGCGTATGTGACATTGGGATATTTTTCTGTCTTATTAGTTATCCCTTTCCTAATGATTTCCAACACTCTGCTTTTTTGACTGTTGCTGTGCAATGCGTGGATGTTTTCAAAGAATTATTCACAATGAGTCCAAGATCTCTTTAAGTGGTAGCAGCTACACTCCATCATTTTGTATATATAGTTGGGATATGTCTTCCAATGTGCATTACTTTGCATTTATCAACACTGAATTTCATCTGACATTTTGTTGCCCAGATACCTAGTTTTGTGAAATCTCTTTGTAACTCATCGCATTCTGCTTTGGATTTGGATATCTTGAGCATTTATTTGTATAATCTACAAATGTTGCCACTTCACTGCTTACTCCCTTTTCCAGATAATTTATGAAGAACAGTTTTGTTCCTAGTACAGACCCTTGGACGACACTGCTATTTATCTCTCGCCATTGTGCAAACTGACAATGTATTTCTAACTTTTGCTGCCTATCTTTTAAGCAGTTACTGAGCTCTGAGAGGGCCTTCTTCCTATTCCATGATTGCTTACTTTGTGTAAGAGCCTTTTGTTTGTGATCTTGTCAAAGGCTCTCTGAAAATCTAAGTACACTGTATCCTTTGTATCATCACGTTTATTTGACCCCCTAAAAAATTCAAATAGGTTGGTGAGGCATGATTTCCCTTCATGAAAGCTGTGTTGACCCTTCCCCAACAAATTATGTCCATTTATGTGTCTGGTAATTTTGTTCTTTACCAGGGATGTGAAAATGTAACCATGTACACTTGCCTGGGCTTATTGGGCAACCTTGACAGTTACACACAGGGGGAGCCAGATTTTATGGTTACACTCATGGTGCCCCTCTCCCCCGCACAGAGGCAGCAGCATGGGGTGGGGCAGGTAGGATCTAGTACGCGTGGAGAGCCGGCTTTTATTGTTATATACAGGGTTCCTCCTTCCCTGCAAACTGCAGCAGCACAGGGTGGGGCAGGTGAAAGCCAGTGCTTACGGGGAGCTGACTTAAAAGCTGGCTTCCCTCCATGCACCAGCTCCTGGGCAGCTGCCTGCCCCCTGCGTATAAACATGAAAATTTCAGCGGTCTGGGACAGTTCCTGAGATTTGTCACCTAAACAGAATGGCTCATGTATGGGAATCTCCCTCATATCCTCAGCTGTGAAGACTGATACAAAGGATTCATTTGGCTTCTGTGCAGCAGACTTGTTTTCCTCAAGTAGGGTTGCCAGATGGTTTCAACAAAAGTACTGGACACACTTGAGACGTTACATCACAATCTACATTACATCTTATTTAGAAAATACTGGACATTTTTATTTTTTCATTTATATTTTATCAATTTGTTTCCCAAACAGAAAGCTCAAATACGGGACTGTCCAGTTCAAAACTGGACACCTAGCAACCCTATCCTCAAGTGTTGCTTTAACACCTTGATCGTCCAGTAGCCCCGCAGATTATCTGTTTGGCTTCCTGCTTCTGATGTACTTAAACATTTTTTTGCTGTTAGTTTTTGCTGTCTTTTTCTTATTCCTCTTCAAATTCTCTTTTGGTCTGCCTAATTAACTATGTACACTGGAGACGTTTGTAAGCATTTCTGTGTACCAGTGCAATTTTAATGGTGCTACCAGGGGTTGCAAGGTATAGAATTGGCAGGATGCAGGCATTTTGACTCAGTACCTATTACACTGTACTAACCCTGTTCTGAATATGTTTAATAACTTCATAGAACAGCACAATTTTTACAGGGCAAGATAGAGCATTTGTGCATAAAACCGCGCAGGTACTGATAAAGGTGGATTCAGCGCTCTTTGATGCTAGTAGCACTCAGAAGATAGGAAAACAGCTCTGATTATATTAATCCTAACACAGGAAACCAACACAGAGGCTGTTGGCCAGCATCTCTCCTCAATGCAAGATTTTAACAAAAACCTTGACTTTCAAATTAAATAATTGCACCTGCACAATGATTTATGAAGATCAATCATGCTTTTATGTACAGGCAAGATTAGGTGCTGATAATACACATTTAATATCAAGCTAGTTTAGCTAAATATCCTACAACTGCCATATAACTGAATGCCAAAAGTGCACTGGACAGATTCAAATGGCCCCTTTTTCTAACTGAAGGATAGTTAAATGGATTGAAATGCTTTTTCCTTTTGGATTGAAAAACTGTATTTGCCTCTTTCATTAATAACGGATGGGCGTACATCCTTGCTCCTAAGGACTTTCTAAGATAAGGGCATTCTTTCTCCTATCCTTTTCAATATCTGTTTAGAGCCTCTTGAAAAGTTTAATTGTAATAATCCACACATCAAAGTAATTAACATTAGCTGTAACACCTTTAAAGTTAAGGGACCAAATTATGTTCTTATGTAGACCATTGGCTATGTGGACTTTGATGGATTTGCACTTTTATAGCTATGAAGAAAATTGTACCCACTGTATATTATATACATATATTCTTTTGGAGGTCAGCAGCATACGGGTAGAGCAACACTACCTAATAGACACAATTAGAACATTTCCAGGATATGAAATTAACTGAGGAAATAAGTTTACAGGATATTATCCAAAAACATATGATTGCATAACAACATTTTCCATCTACGTTATGGAATGAAATAACTTATTTGGTAATTAAATGACAAGCCAGTTTGAACAGGATTGCCAGCTGTAACAAAATACACATTACAAAACAAATAACAAATGATATTACTGGGTGACAACAACATTACTGAGCAGAATGGGGATTTCAGAAGTGATCGTTGGCCAAGCAAATACTAACACTGAGATAGCACTTAACATCTACAAAGCATGGCTGCACAAGCCTTACACACAAGGAATAATACCCCTGAAAATACCATTCTTCTGAAAATACCTGCTAATCCCTTCTAGCCCTCCAAATATGCATTTTATACAGAATAAGCAACAGCCTCAAATTTCACACTCAGTCTAATACGATATTGGCTAACATAGAGTGTGTGTAGCTCCCGAACATATACTGTAAAAGGCTGAATCTGCCTTCAGGTGCATGCACAGTTCCTGTTGACCTCAATAGAACAAACACTCACACCTCTGACTGCCAAATTTGGCCCATGTTCTTTATCTAGATCTTTGTTTTCTTCCATTGAGAGAAGCTGACTCAGAAGAGCACAGACTACAGAGTTTACTGACTCTTTCCCCTGAGTTCTATGAACCTATCATGTTCGGGTCACTGGTGTTACACAACATTGTTTCACTTCATTTTAAAGCATGGTAATGACATTGGGCCACATTTATCTCTAGTACAGGTCCATTTAGTCCAGTGGGTTTATACCAGAAGTGAATATGGCCCAGTGTATGAAAGAAATTAAGAGGGTAAGCCTGGTTGGTTTGAAGTGTGTATGGTAGAGTCAATGAGAAATAGGAAATGTCTATGAGTTGCACACTCCCCCCACTTTTGTCCGAAACTCTGCTTATTCAGCTGAACATAACGGGTATGTCTACACTGCAATTAAGCACCCATGTTTTGCCTGTGTCAACTATCTCAGGCTCATGATACTTGGCTGTAGGGTTGTAAACCAGCATGTACATGTTTGGGCTTAGTCTGGAACCTGGATTCTGGGAGCCTGCCCCCATCATAGGGGCTGAGGTTCCCACGCCCCAACACCTACACAATAATTTTACAGCCTTCGAGCTTGACCCCAAATCAGCTGATATGGGATGGCCACAGGAGTTTAATTATAGTGCAGATATGCTCTCTAATACCAAGAAAAAGATAACATCACTAACCAAGAAAAGATATCAAATATATTAAAATATCTCGACCCGCTGTCGACCCAGAAACAGAGAGCAGACTCAGTTGCATAGCTATGCAGCAAGTCAAAAACTGTGACTGCCCTGGATCAACTGATTTGGGCTCACTTGGTTTGAGCTGCTGGGCTGTAAAACTGCTGATTAGACGATTGAATTCTAGGACCATGTGTGGGGAGACGGTCTGAGCTTGTCTCTCTCCCCAGCAGACAGTGGTCCAATAAAAAATTACCTCATCCACCTGGCTCTGCAAGGTCATGGGTCATTCTTGTGCTAGGCTCCAGCCAATCCATAAGCCTGGAGCTGGTCTGGTGGCTCTCAGAGCAGGTATATAAGCCTCACAGGACAAACAGCATTTCAGCCTGCTCAGCGTCACATCATGGCTTGGAACTCTCCCCGTCCTGATAGTGGTAACAGGCTCTACAAGACTTAGCCAGCTTCAGCCCAGTTCCTCGTCCTGCTCCAGCCTGCCTCTTGTGCTGGCCTTGTTCACAGCCCTACTTCTTTGATCCCAGCTCACTCTGAGTTCCTGATTCTGGGTCTGACTTGTGGCTCTAGCCACTAGGCATGGCCATCCCTGTCTCAGTTTCTGATTCTGAAATCCATACTTAGTCAAAATCTCTCATTAATTTCAGTGGATGTTAAAGATCCCAAAGTTTGGTCTATACACATTACATGAGGATTGATGGTTTATGTGAGTAAGTGTCTCTAGTCTGCGGATGAGGTGTCTTTTCAGGGCTATGTAAGGGAAGGTTGTACAGCTATTGCCGATAATCTACCTATTCTTCTGTTTCATAGAGAAACTTAGACTTCAGGGCTGTCAATCCAGCCTCTTTCTTCAGCAGTATATTCATGGATACCTTTGTAGACCTGAAATAAGAACTGTCCATCTCAGCTATTTCACATCATCTCAAAACAAAGTTAGAATTCAGGTCTCTCTCTCTTTCTTTCTCTCAATATAATTGCTGAGCCTTCCTGTGGAACAGGAAGTAGTTTGAAAAGCTGTTTGAGTAACTGATATCATCTGATCAATGGAAAAAATTGTTTGAGATGGCTTGTAAAAGTGCAGCCGGCTATTTTTGAAATTACTGTAGTTTCTCTTCCCAGACCAGAGGATGCTTTTCACTGCCAAGAGAGTCTCTATAGTCAAATGGAGCATTACTTATTGATTGTTTTACGTGATGTACAGTGTGGGGCCTGATCCAAACCCCAATGAAAACACTGACAGTCCTACTATTGGATATTTCCCAGAGGAACTCCCATTGTCATCCACAGAGTTGGATCAGGCCCAGATCAGTTAGTCAATAGAGAGAGGAAGAAGGCCCTATTCAAAGTAACAAGGGTGGGAACACAGCAACTGAGTGTTTATGGATTCTCTGGTGTCTGTTGTCAAGTGCAACATTCTTGAGAACCTAGGTTCATTGGCGCCAGGGGAAAGAGAGAGCGAGATATGATAAAAAGGTACCATATTGCTATTAGCAGAGGGATGCAATATAACTGTATCCTTTCTTCTGCTTTAATAATAAAGCTAGGGCTGGCCATATATCAGAATGACACCCTCTCCCCACCCCCATTCAACTTTTAAATGAAACCGAAAAGGTTGACAGTTCACATCCATGAGAGGTTGGCTGATTTATTTAGTAGGATTTTGAATAAGGAATTTAAAATGCATATAATGTAACTGTCCCTTCTCTGATCATCTTCCTCCTTCACATTCCTTTGTGAAGCCTTCATCTTTTTTTCTTTTCCCTGTCTCCATTCCTCCTGTCCTTGACACTCTCTCTTTCGTCTTTATTTTAGAAATCAGAGGGGCTTGAAACCTTTTAGATCCCATGTTGCCCATCACCTGGGCGCTGAACTTTTCTCTACAGTGCATTCTCCAAGTTTTTATCATGTCTGGCTTTAAATATTCATCAGCTTATTTCACTGCTTGTCCATGCAGTTAGTCCCTATCATTAGCACATTGTTTTTGTAGCACATTTGTATCCTCCAGACACAGTTTCCATTATGGTAGGGTTGAAAAAAAAATCAGTTGAAAATTTTGGGGTTTTTTTTAGTGGCGATCTGAATGATCCCAATATTCATCCCAAACTGAAGAATGTTGTCCTAAAACTAACATGTGTTAGCCAAAAATCAAAGTGTTTGATTGGAGTGCTGAGCACTATGCTACATGGGAGTTGTTTGAGTGCCCCGTGATCACTTTCTTCTCTATAACTTGGGATCCCTGGTCAGAATACATCTCCCATGATATACTATGGTCCTTTCCCCCACTTTCTCCTCCCGCCCCCCAGGGATTAGGAGGAGTGTACAGCAGAATGGGAACTACAGCTCCCAGAAGGCACCATAGCAATATTTCCAGATTTAAATATTTCAGTTTTCAGGTGTTTATTCAGAATTTTCCGTTGAAAGCAGACACTGGCCAAAACATTTTAGTTAACCCCATTTGCTGTCAAAAAACAGTTTCAGTGGAGAATTTTTGACCAGCGATGTTTGCCACCTTTTGTTGTTTATCCCAGAGCACTTTTGTGTTGGGTTGCACTGTAACAATGCGATGATTGTCATGAAAAAGAACCTTGTCCTACTTCCCTTAAAATGATTTTGAAAATTCCCCATGTACTTCAATGGAAGCAAGATCAATATTAACGTTAGTAGAAGCCCAAAGACCTGAGATGTGTTCCCTGACAAGACAATTCTGCATTGGACCCCGAATCATTTACATGGCATTTGAATGGTCCTGCAGGTATAGATGGAAGTGGGATGAGCCCCCTTCCACCAAATTAAACATGTGTGGGCAGCCAATGTGTTTTTTTTTAAAGGATGCTAAAACAGTGCTCCTTGTACCCTTTGGTTAAGATGAGCAGGAGAGAATGGTCTAGATCCATAACCTTCGAATTCATGAGACTGCAGATCATCACATTGTCATGGGACCTATGCTACTTTCCAGGATCCCTTGAACAAGGTCCTGATAGCAGATTAAGTCACTGCATTTAAATAGTTCTCTACAGGGACAGTATATGGCAGAAGTGCAAGGCAGGGTGTAATGGGAGATATAAGACATTAGCTGTAGCAGTTAGCATAAGGCTTCAGGCCTATGAACTTTGACATAGAATTCTCAAGTGTTATCCATATAATGAATTAATTAATATGTATAAATATTTGATACTTGATCGATAGATTGTTATCACTAACAGGCAGGGGTCCAGTTAACATTTGCCAACTACTTCTCTGTTACCCAAAGGGGTGCAGTGCTAAGTAGGGAACCTGGGGTAAATGTGTTAACATGGGATAAAATAGGGGAATCTGCAACAAGAGATGGGAAGAGAGAGAGCAACGTGGGCAGGGAAGGAAGAAGATCAGCAGGTAGAGCCCAGGAGGCAAGGTGTGCAGCATGGGGGCTAAGGAGAAGAGCAGGCGGAGAAGGAAGTGAAGGGCAAGCGAGCAGGGAGTAAGGACAGAACGCCAGGAGAACCTGCAGCTAATGGAGGATTCATGAAGCCAGGCTGCTGCTCTCCCCTTCATAGGCCAAGATCCTATTTTTGCAGAAGTTCTGTAGCAATTCTTTCTCTAAGCCCCTTTGAGGTGACAGGGATAGTAGTGTACAGGGGAAGAGGACAGAGAGGGAGAAAGTATCACTTGAGGGAGGTAGTGAAAAAGCAGGTATATGGGGCAGTGAGCGGGTGTTGGGCTGTGGGGGGCCATGAGTGAGTGGGATCATGGTGGTGGGGGCAGTGAGGGAGCAGGAAAAGGGCTGTGGGGGGCATGAATGAGCTAGTGAAGGGGCGTGGGGGCAGTGAGTGAGTGGGTGCAGTGCTGCAGGGGCAGTGCGTGAGCAAATGTAAGGTTGTGGGGGTAGTGCGTGAGTGGGTGCATGGGTGTGTAGCTGAGGGAAAGGAGGGGAAGTGAGTGGGTGCTTTGAGTTTGCATGTGTGAGCGGGCAGGCAAGTTCAGTCAGGGCTTATGTGTGGTTGGGCCTAGTGAGCATGTGGGGGAGTGTGTGTGTGTTTATGTCAGTATATGAGTGAGTAGGCTGTGGAGGGGGAGCGAAGAGTAGGGAATGTAGACAAAGAGGGAGCAACTGAGGAGGTGACGGCATAGGAGAGAAACCAGGGAAGAAGGAAGGGATTTCATAGATGGAAAGGGATAGAAAGGGAGGAAGGGGGATAAGAAATTACATTGATGGGAAACAGGCCCTGGAAAAAATGAGAATAAGGCAGAGCAGCTGCACAAGATTATACTCAGAGAAAGTTACCCAGGGAAAGCAGCAGCAAATGAGGCCAAGACAGCTGGATTTTAAAATTACTTAATGATATCTGGTATCCAGAGGTTACAATAAATTAAAGCATGCAAATGGCATTGGATTGTCTATGCACCAGGTGATCCATACATGCACACTCGCAGCAGAGGTTTGCTCCCTAATCTGGTACTTGTGCGTGCACAGCAGTTAACTGTGTAACTGGCCACCTAGACGTGAATGCTTGCTCCAGCACACACACATCTGATATTTGGATGCACAAGCTAAGCACCTGCAAATATCCGTGCATCACTAACTCTGAAAAAAAATGGCCCATACTGTTTGAGCAGGTCGTACGATTGCACCTGAACTGCCCTAGGTTTACCAGTGTGCATATGTTTAATATACTGAATCCTTCATAAAAGTTTCTGTTAAACAGAGGGAAGGTGCACTTTTGAGACCTGCTGATTCTGTCTCAGCTAGTAGCCCTGGGCTTGTGGGAGAATCCTCTGAACTGGAAGGACATCCATGAGTCCTACTGTAGGCAAGAGAGAGCAGGGGATGGTCCAGGCTTGGGTAAGGAGGCTGAGGCTTTCCACTTGCTCTAGCCAGCTTAGCACTGTGCAGCTCTGCTCTCCTCTGCACTCCACTCCCTGGCCAGCTCCCAACCCCAGATTCTACAGTTAGGCCCCCTGTTACTTTGCCCGCTGGGCACTTATCTTCAAATCTGTTCCTAGAAATGTGATGCCATCAATACGCATGGACCAAAATCTGAAAATATTGTACTGTCATTGGCAGTTCATAGCACAATGAGAGGGGGAAAGTGGCTGCTTTTTGAGGAACACAATTTAAACCTTACTTCAATCTTTCCCATTAACTTGAGAAAAAAATGTAAATGCATCTGAAAACACATACAAGTAAGCAGCAAATGTTTCATTGAGGTTGTAGTATCTGGAAACTTTCCACATTACTGGAGCTTTGTTGAGCATGCATCTCTTAGGTTGCATCTACATTGCGGTGCTAGCTTGAAATAAGATACATAATTTGAGCTATGCAAATTGTGTACCTTATTTCAAGCTTATTTTGAAATAGTCTATTTCGACAAGTCCCTTAATCCATGTGAAATGAGGTTTATTGGGACATCAGAATAGCGCACCCGTTATTTCGATTACATTTCAAAATAATGGGCACACTGATGAGATGCGGAAAATGCTATTTCAGGATACATCTTGAAATAGCACTGCTGTGTAGACGTACACTTATTATTTATGTAGAAGATGGCTATTTTCAAATCTAGTGACTGACATTGCGAAACAAATGTAATGCTTGGGTTCAGATAAAAGATAGCATCTTTTGCTAGTCCCTTTTCCAGGATACCTCGTTCACACACTTCAGATTCCCTGGTTTGAAGAGCAGTTAGGCAAAAAAATTAATTCCATGAAGTCATGTGTTCTCCATATTTATTCCTTCTCAAGCATTCCAGGAGAGAGATGATCAGTTTAGAAGTCAAGAGAGGACTTTTCATTGCTGAACCTTGCAAAACTCTACCTTAGAAATACTAGTTGTGTTCTTTCCGCCTCTTGTGTCAATCCCTGGAACACAGGGGTACCAGACAGACCTCAGCTAACAATTTTGTTGTTATGGTGCACTAGACTGTGTAGAGTCCAGTGTGCTGAGCTTGGAAATGCATAGCTAACTGTATTAAGCTATGTGTGTCAGTAATTGACTTGGATACAGGGGTTTGAGTCTCCATTTTTCCTGGTATAGTCTGACCATAATGCACAATGAAGCAAAATGCAGGACAATGTAGCACTTTAAAGACTAACAAGATGGTTTGAGCTTTCGTGGGCCAGACCCACTTCGGCCCACGAAAGCTCATCATCTAATAAACCATCTTGTTAGTCTAAAGTGCTACATTGTCCTGCATTTTGCTTCAACTACCCCAGACTAACACGGCTACATTTCTATCATAATGCACAATGAGAGTCAATCATTTCCAATTTGATTTGGCAGTGTTTTACAATCACTTTACACCAATTCAAAAGCAAGGTGTGAAACAATGAAGAATCAGGCATAGGGAGCTAATAAGCTAAGAAGGCATTGTTTGTATGAAGTCACTTATTCTAAACAGATCTGAGGTATTACGTTAGTTCTCTTCCATGTGCTTACATTCTGACAGATAGGAATTTAGGCACTGGGAATCCTGGGGCAATCCATATCCTCTGAGACTATGAAGACCCTTTGTTGTCTACTGGGAACACCTACAGCAAGACATGCAAAGGCTTCCCCCTCTCTCTTTCCAGTGTCACTATTTAATGTTTCAATCACTCATCTCAGATTTGGGATTTGAGATGTCGCCCTGATGGATGGTTAAATTTTAGGGATATCACCAACACTACAAATACTTACGTGATCATTGCAATGGTATTTTAAGAGTATTTTGGGTGAACCTTGCTTTTTCTATCCATCCAAACAGTAACTCCTGGGCTGAAACTGAAAAAGTCCAGCCAATGAAGATGGTGAGAGGCAATGTAGGATTTACATGAAAGAGATTGCAAGAAGTAGGATTATGATATAGTCTGGAAAGAAGACTGAAATAAGTCTTGAATGAATTATTTAAGGTTGTTCTGAAAACTAGTCAGTTCTTCCTTCTTACTTGCCCTGCCCCGAAGTACAAGACAAAGACCTGCTCAATGAAAGAAAGACCTCTAAAAGAGAACACTTCTTCATTCTGCATATAGCCAGTCTATGGAACTCACTGCTGCAGGATGTCATAGAGTCAAAAACTGGCAGGATTTTTTTTTAAATGGCATGGCTGCTATATCTATGAACTATACCTTTCTAGTTATGCAGGCCAAGATTTGTAATCATGTCATGTTTCAGTTCAGAATTTCCTCATGCCATTGGCAGCGTGGCACAACTACTGATACAGATGATGAGGCCGATTCATATTTACATTAAGGTGTCTTGACTTCACTCTTGTGTTGTAAAAGGGCCTTAAAGTAGCTGTAATTTATGCCCTCTTTAAGGGCCCTTTACATTGCCGGAGTGATACAAAGTGGGAGTCCATTCACTGTCCAGACAGAGTATCATGGACTACGAGTTTAGCAGGCCAGGTAGGTAGGAGTTAGATACTGCAGGAAGCAGAATTCAGGGTTTGACAGACCAGTGGTCTGCTCCAGTGCTCATGAAGGCCTCCTCTCCGGTTTACGGCATTTTTGGAATGATTTTCTTGTGGGTGTCCATGTGGAAGAGGTGGCATGAATGGGTTTGCATTAATGTGCTCTGGAGGACAGATATTCCATGGTTGTAAATGTCCATCGGTTCATTAACTTCAATGAAGCTCTCTGCATTTCCATCAGTCAAGGATCTGGCCCGTAGCCTCCAACCTTCATAAGCAAGTAACAGCTCAGTTCAGTTACCAAACCCCACCCTTTTCCTGCCGTTGTGACTAGAGAGGCTGTGCCACAGCGATGCTTTGTCACAACAGAAAATGAGAGAAACATGGGGGGAAAAACAAGGCGATCTGACATTTGGTATAAAGGGCACAGCTTGCCTCTGTTGGGGGAGGAAGGGGGAATGAAGTGTGATGTATGGGGAGGTATTTTTAATTTTTTTAAAGCAAGAAGGAATGAATCAAACCTACAGTGTACTTATATGGGTTTAACTGTGGTTAGGTCTAAGGAGGGCTTCGATGGACATGGGTACGTGCGCATTATCCAAGTGCATATCACATTCATTTCATATGTCTGTGCTTGTTGGGTGAGACTAGACAGTAGCCTGGTGTTTCAGCAAAGCTGGTTTTCAGGCACATTTGAGTCCTGGTGCGTTATTTAGAGCCCCACTGCTTTAACTGAGTACTTGATCTTCTAACAAATGAAGCTGACAGGGCTGGGGAGGGAGAGGGAAGGGCAGGATGGTTTGGTCGTGAAAGTTCAGGGAGAATAAGGGCTGTGTTCAGTAATCATGTGAGTGAAGTGTGGGCCAGTCACAACAACTGTAGTGTCAATGTGTGCAGTGCCTCTTCATGCCAAAATATTTCAAGGCCCCTTTCAAAAGCTGTACTGAGTTATGACTGTTCCCTAGGGAAGGTCAAGTGAGACTGGCTATTTGTCTATTAGTGTGAGTCACATTTAAATTTTTTATAGTAACCCAGTCCTGACAGTCATGCTACTACAGTGGTTTAACTTGTACAGTAAATCCCTGATCCAAGAAAGCGTTAAGCATGAGTGACTTCAATGGGGTTCTCCGTATACTGCAGGGTGCAAGCTTTGCTGGCTGTGGTCCGCAGCTAGGCTGTACAATAGAAACCGCCCAATTCTGGGGGTTCAAATCCTACTGCAGGGAAGATGAGAAAATGAGTTAGGTGAGTCTCAACCCAGGGGCCCCAACTGTGGGGCTCGGGCAGGCTCAGGCATCAGTCCCCTCCTCTTGGGATCATGCAGTAATTTTAGTTGTCAGAAGAGGGTAGAGGTGCAATGACGTTTGAGAAATACTGCACTAGATTTATGCTTCTAGCAAAACCCATTCCGGCCAAGCGGTCTCTCCCCCTTTCACCAGCAGTAGCTCCAAAACAGCCCAGAAGGTTTTTGTTTCAGCCTGTGTTATGTGGCTTCCTACCCAAATCCCCCTCACTGATTGGAGAGAGATTATATTTCTTTCCATTAGAAAAGCAGCCAGCAAGGTCAGATCTCAGAGCTCTGCTACCTGGGCAAGCCTAGCAACTTACCACCCCTACCAACCTGCAGTCAGACTCGTCCACAAAAGCGCTTGCCAAACCCTTTTGCTACTCAGACACATTCCCCCGTTTTGCCTAGTCTTTGATTACCCCCTCTTTATTTTCTGCTCCCTGCTTTCCCCTAGCCCCTTCCCACCATAAAAAGCAGCCCTGCACTGTGGAGTCTGTACAAATGGTCACAATTATAATCTCCATCTGCCTGTGCCCGAGCTATTTCTTGCTCTATGCCTCCCTTCTTTTCAGGAGCCATTTCCAAAAAATAACTGCATTATACCCGTGGGTTAAGTCCCTTTCCTTTTCTGGATCTAATATTGGCAGGATCTGCCTTTAGCTTTTAGCCTCACTCGAAATAGGTGTGCACATGACAGTACTGTATGAAAGAAAATGCATCCATTGTCATACTTACACCCATACCCTCTAATGAGAGAGAAGGCAGGGCTCCACAATGTTTCTTTCTTCTGAGAGCAGCTTGTCAAGGCAAGCCTGATAGCACTGATCAAAGCCCCTCTATGCAACCCAGAGTCTGGGGTATATAGGTTTACTTTTGGATTTGCATTTCTCTTGCAGCCTTTTTGAACTGACCTGAAATGCAGCAATACGCTGGCGGAACAGCCTCTTAAGAGAGTGGTTAATTGTAAACAACTTGAGGTGGAATGAGTGGGTATGAAAAAATGAAACAGAACATGGCTTTCTGTTACACTAGCCGCATTCTTTCACAGAACACTGCCTCTCTTCCTTCACACAGCTGGCTAATACGCGGGAGCAAGAGACAGGAGACTGACTAGCACATACACACACATGTATGAATGGTGTGTGCGTGTCCTGACACATGTGGTATACATGCTCTAGAGTGCATACTACGGATGTTAAATATCGGTTAATTGAATAGTTGAGTAACCTCATGGATTCTTATTGGTTAGTTGACTATCCTATAGTCCCCAGGGGCTCCAGCCTCATTCCTGAGGAACCCCTTGCCACTCCGTGCTGCTGCCACTGTATCAGAGGCAGCAGTGCAGGGTTCTAGGCTGGAGCTGGTCCATGAGAGAAGCCAGTTTAAAAATCAGCTCCCCTTGCGGATGGGCTGCCTGTTGCCCTGTGCTGCTACCTCTGATAAGAGGCAGCAGTGCGTGGTGGCAGCAGCCTCTGTCTAGGGGCAGGCAGGGTGGACTGCTGGCCAGCCTCCTAAAAAATGTACTGGCAAGTGGTGTAGATGGGGGAGGGGGGAATGCATGCAGTCTGTCGTATTAAACTATAAGCTTTTGCTTATTGGTTAATCAAATACACTATTACATCCCTAGTGCATACACCAGTGTTTCTTAAACTGTGTCCTGCGAGGCACTCAGAGGTGTGCCACGGAGAACAACAGAGTTCAAAATGGCCGCTTTTTTTTTTCTCAACAAAAAATCCTTGGTGTTCCTCATAAAAAAAAATTATTGTTTGGTGTTCCTCGGTCTTAACAAGTTAAAGAAACACTGGCATACACCATCCCATACTAACAAAGACAGATGCATACACACGAATATGAGACTGTCACCATCATGGCAAACACAGGGGACTGAACCAGCACCTTCCAGAGCTAAAAGCTTGAGCCACTATAGCTTTATGGAAAAGGTCAGGCTAGGAGATAAGACGAGATGGGAGGATGTCTATAATGAATACATAGTTCTTGTGGCTCAGGTACAGATGGGAATAGGTCTCCCTCTCTCACACATACACATCAGCTACTGGCCCAGTGAGTGCAACGTTCTGACCTGTTCCTAAGCACCATGTGGGCACTGTTAGTACCCAGTAGGCCAAATCCTGAAGCTCTTTTTCCTTTCATTTTTTCTCTTTACTCAGGCAAGACTCTTATTGAAGTCACTGGGAGCTTTGTCTGAATGGAGACTAAGCAGAAAATGAACAATGGTGCCAGGATTTGGATCACTGTGAACTTTGCTTTTGCTTTTTGTTTACTGAAATGACAAGCATCCCTAAGGCCAAAAGGAAAACAGCTGTTCCTGGGGGTGCTAGGAAGAACTGGTGAATGTTTAAACTGATAGTCCAGGTTTATTAACTTACACCAGGGCTACTCAACACGCAGCCTATGGACCACATGTGGCCCACGTAGCCTATTTGTTTGTGGCCCACGGTGCAATTTGAGTTTACATGGGGCTCAACACAAGGCCCACGAGTGGGATCCTTTGAACATGGCCTCCATTGGGAACATACTTCACAACGGCGAGTCAATATAATAGACTTCTGTTGATATGCGTTTTAGTAGTTAAATTCCTGGACTGTCATTGCTCATTGAAAGTGCTGTCATATGGGTGGAAATTGGGTAAATGTTGCATTTTATTAATATCAGCAGAACTGACTTAAATGGGGCCAGCATGTTGTGAAGTCTTGCCTTAATCTTTGTATTCATGTGCGTCAGTGAGAAAGAAGTTGTTTAAGTTTCAGCCCTCCACATGTGCTGTGAGTATCATTGTGGCCCACGTGGCTTCCAAAGTTAAGTAGCCTTTGCTTACACTGACAACAAAAAATACAGGAAGAAATCCTCATTAAAATGGTCTTGAGTCAGACCAATGGTTAGTAACAATGTATGAAACTTTTATTAAAGAACTCACAGCCGGGCAGAATGTCCAGTGTCCATGTTTTGTTACAAACCAGACACCCATCTCAGGGCCTTTTGTCTTAGCAAGATATGGAGGAAGTTGAGCCAATGGGCATAGTGGAGAAAGCAGTCATGTGAACATGTTTAAAGAAAAGATGGACTGTTTGGCTAAGATCCCACAGTGCATCTGAGTGAACCTGCCAAAAGCAAGAGGAGCAACAGACCAAGCACTCTTGTTCTTTAGGGGAAATTTAGTTCCAAATCCACATTTGGCATCTGGGCAGTATCTCTGTAGTGGGCTGAACAAAACACTTGGGAACAAACATCTCCAAACTTTGAAAAAATTTGTGGCTTTCTTGATCCACATTTGATAACTGGCACCTGTTTCTATAATGGGCTAAGACAACAGTCCTCATGTGACTTTGGATAAGTTGTCACCTGGACCCAAGTGTATGCCATATCAAGTTTCCATCAAGGAAAGATGGAAATAATATTTTGCTGCGAAGCCCATGATTATAGCAATGCATCTCTTAGGCTGAAGGTTTGGATCTGGCACAGACACTCAGTTTCTTTAGCCTAATTTTGCTTTCAATAGCTGGGGAATGGTTGGAAACAGCCAGGGGAAATGTGTGATGGAACTGGTATCACACTATTCCTCACCCACCAAGGTGGAAGAAAGAAATAATAATAAACTGCACTGATAATCCTTGTACAAATGGAAATCAGGTGTTTTCTAACCACCATTGTGTTAATTATGATGGTTGCTAGTAGGAATCTAGCACAGCTTCTCTTCAGTTGGGTTTTTTTCTGAGAATTGCTTCCCTCAGATGCCTCAGACATAGACAATAAATCGGTGGCACCAGTGTTTTGTTGGAGGAGGTTCTTTGGGGCTCCAAGATAATCCTTGTTAAAATTCCACCCCTAGATGGAAATGATTCCCAGCTACTGTGGATCATCCCCAGCGGGATCTACCAGAATTCATTTTTGTCTGTGAAGCTTCATAAAAATGCTTCTGAAGAGCAAATACTTAGCCTCTGAAATGCACCAGGTTTCACCAGGTGTTAGGTATTTAGAGTGCAGGTGTTTGGTGTTTATACGCTTTGGGGCATTGCGTTATCATACAGGCCTAGCACAGTCAGGCCTTATGCCTGTTCACACTAAGCATTACCACAATATTAATACTCAGAAAAGTGGATTTTTGTAATTCTCAAGGAATGATCGCCTCGGGGATCTCCAATAAGATCTTCAGTCTTCCCGTATCCTCACATACAAATCACACAAGTGAAACACGCTGTTGTACTATCAATTTGCTTGGTAGATGTTTTAAAGAAACAAAGTTCAGTACAAGCTGTATTATCTGGCGCTTTACTGTCTAGAAAACTTGGCATAGATGGCAATACAGTTCCTCCTTCAGTTAACCAGAAAAATTCTAATAGCCATCTGGCAGCTTTTTTTGACATTTTCTGGCTCTTGCAGAAATTAAGTTTGTAAACTTGCATCAGTAAAGTTTGTTTGTGTCATGTTTCTGCATATAATACTGGATATTATCTAACCCATCCTGCATCTATGGCACACATACGGTGAAAAATGTATGAATCATCGGTGTAAAGCTTGAGTAACTGGCACATTTGATTAACTAGCAGCCTCGTTCTCCATGAATGCCAGATAACAAAGTTTGTACTACATAAGCTTTTCCAATAACATGCAGCTTATTGTAAGCTTGAGGTGCTGCCTCCCTCCTTAATTACAATTATGAGTAAACACTTTTGTGTTTTACATGAGAAAACAAATGAGCAGAGCCCTCGTATCTCTAGGTCCACTTCATGAGCATATGAACCCCAGCACATGGGTATTATCACAGGTCAAGGGGCAGGGACAGTTTGGTGGAAACCCTTCATTAAAATATTGGCAGCACATCACTGAGTGGCAGTAAAATTGTGTCAGTACCAAACATATGGTTATAGCTGTCGTGGTTCTGTTGCCAGTGTTAACAGCACTAACTAAAAATTAACTGCCTTGCATCATCTTTCTTCTGCAATTCAAATGAACATAATTTTCTTCAATTTTCCAGCTGGGGAAATCAAGGCAGAGAAGTTCAGGTCAACATTTTCAAAAGTGTCCACTGATTTTTGGAACCTCTGATTTTTGTACCTAACTAGAGACACACGGGGCCTGATTTGTTGGAGGTGATGTACAGCTGCTCCTGATTTCTGCTGGCATTGGGAGTGTGCACCACCAATTGATCACTTGGAATTTGGGGTGCCCCAAAATAGTGGCCACTTTGGAAAATATTGGCCTAAGTGAGCTACATACTATGTCAATGCTGGGATTAGATTCCTGGAGCTCCTGGCTCTTAGTCCCTGTACTCACCCCTGGATTAACTCTTCTGAAGAGCATGTGGCCACTGAACAGTCACACATACCATCCAGTGACATTTAACTCTTTTTATTCTATTTCTCATTGGTAAGTGACTGTAAAGCCTGTTTCTTTCAGTCAAACAGAGAACGAGAGAACTCTGAAAACAATATGTGATTCAGTTTGCAGTGGAGCAGACAGTTTACAGGAACTGGCTACTCAGTACAGTATGTGCTGTGAAATAACAGTTCTATCTTGGCACAGGTTGGAGGGACAGAGGTGACTAAGCAGTAAAATTGATTAATAGCAGTAGCCATTTACAGTTGATCCAGTAAACCTCCTTGAAAACAGTCCCATAGCTTAATGAATTGCCCTCTAAGAAGCCTGAACCTTTCAGCACGCAGTCTGGACCAGGTTTTGGAGCACTACCGGCTGGGTATGCGTGACGGAGGGACCCACAGCTGGTGGGGCTGTCCCGCATTCTGAGCTGCCACTGGGTAGGGGAAATGCCACATGGAAGGCTGGCTGCCAGTGCAGGGGGCTCCCGGCAGAGACAGCAGCAGTGGAGCGGAGCAACTGGCACGAGAATTTTTGTCTAAGGTAGGGGTCAGCAGGGCAAGCTATGGGGAGTGGTAGGTTGCTAAATACTGTGGTGCATGGTGCTCTGTATATTAGTTTACAGAAAGGGGAGAAGGATGAGATGCATGGAAACCAGAGAAATATGGGTCCTAATACTGAAAGGTAGCAATATAAAGGAAGATGAGGGTCTGATCATCAGAAGGGCTGAGCACCCACTGCTCACACTGAAATCAGTAGAAGGTGATGCCTTTGAAAATTAGTCCCTTCGTGTTCTGGGCTATAATCCCATTCGCGGGACTAAGTGACAGTTTTGCAGTTTGCTGATTCATGAAATACTCATAAATAAGGAAGCAAAGCTGTTTCCCCCATGATTTAATCACTCATGATAAAAGACTTTCTGGAAAAAAGAAAGAATCATTGTCACACATTCTGAGCAACAACCCTGCAGCGTCTTTGCTTCTTCTGTTACAGATTAGCATTGGCAGCATTCACTGTTCTCTTGGTGCACAGACCTTTCACCTCCTCCTCCACATCAACCTCATTTTGGGTTTTACCGGCATGAGAACCAGAGATTTTTTTACTCGGCAGTGGCTGAGATTAGCTGAACCAAATATTGTGAAAAGCCTTTGTGCTGTTGGAGGGCCTTTGGAGGCAGCCAGATAGGATAGTAACTCAGTAGAAAATAAATGGCCATGTGCATGGATTTAGTAGAGCGGGGGTGTATTCTGCATTGAATTCAGGTGGGCATATAGCAGAGTATCCTGGTTTTCCATCCCACCAGTACGAATATTATCTGACCCAAATATCAGCCACGTCTAGTTCCAGATCTGCAGTCTTGCCTAACTCTTCCCTTCTCCAGCAGCCAGCCCTTAGCTCAGTACCACCCAGAGTATGACGTGCTGGCCCCCCACCCTCCAGCCAGCCCTGAGGGCTCCCCCAGTGTGTGCTGTGTGGTGCTGCAGTGATGATTTAAAGGTCCCTGCACGCCAGCTGCTGCTGCTCCTATGATAGTGGTCATGGTGGAAGCCGGGAGTCCAGGCCCCTTTGAATCTCTGGACCAAGGGGGACCTGCCCTCTTTGCCACCCCCCTTTGGCTGGGTTGGCGATTCAGGAATAATTCAGACCACTTAGGAATAACTGTTCTTATTGCAGAGAAAGTGTGCCCATACACGGAGTTATACAGGAATAGCTCTTGCATTTCAAATTCATCCCCGAATCCAAATTAATTTTCAAGTGTAGACAAGCCCTTACCCTATTCATAGAATCATAGAATACTAGGACTGGAAGGGACCTCGAGAGGTCATCGAGTCCAGTACCCTGCCCTCATGGCAGGACCAAATACTGTCTAGACCATCTCCGATAGACATTTATCTAACCTACTCTTAAATATCTCCAGAGATGGGGATTCCACAACCTCCCTGGGCAATTTATTCCAGTGTTTGACTACCCTGACAGTTAGGAACTTTTTCCTAATGTCCAGCCTAAACCTCCCTTGCTGCAGTTTAAGCCCATTTCTTCTTGTTCTATCCTTAGAGGCCAAGATGAACAAGTTTTCTCCCTCCTCCTTATGACACCCTTTTAGATATCTATTGAAAAGATGGACAAAGGAAAATGCTCATCATGGAAAATTCAGCTGCAGTATGACAGAATCAAAATTCTGATTGCCAGTTTATCTCCGCTCCAAAGTACTTTCCAGTGTCTAGTCTAATCTAATCTGTAATGGCTTTCTAGGGGAGGTGCTTCTATGTGTGGTCCAATTGCATATTTTTATTGCCTGCAATAAGAATGTTTCTTTCACTAGCTACTATGGGGAATCTGATGATTTCTGCAGATGTGTTGCTGTTAAGGGGTGGAGAAGGACTTGTTTGCTAATCAAGATACTCTTCTTTCAGATGGACTATATGAACAAAGCTCAGAGCTGGCACTGTGCAGACACACGCTTCACCATGCACCAAAGTTTAGGTTATGAATTCTTAGTACAGAGGACCGTGGGTGGGTGCTAACATCATACAGCCCCAAGGGGGAAACCAGTGGTTTATTTCCTGATGGCCAAATGTGATAACATGAAGGTATTGTTCGTATGGGCAATTGTTTGAAGCACCGTCCAAACTTCTAGGTGTGGAGACTGAAACTGTTATTGAAAGAATTTGTGCTCATCTTGAAAGTTGGATACTAGAGCCTCAGTGGTAGTGTGGCTCCTGTTTTACAGCTGATAATTAAATACACTGTGGATAAATTCATAGTAGTGTTTATCGTTACCAGTTATTAAGGATGCTAAAGCTAGAGGAACAATAAAGAGGACTCTAGACTGTCAAAAATGATTTTAAAAAAAAGCTTCTCTCCCCCCTCCCAATGAAGCTATAGTTTTGTTTGCCAAGGATTAGGTGTCCTGCTCAGTCAGCTATTGGCTGAATTGCTTGGGCCTTGAATATTCCTTCTGTACAGCTAAAAGCTATACACTAAGGCTACGTCTGGACTGCAGAGTTTTTGCGCAAAAATGGCCCTTTTTGTGCAAAAACTCGCAGCATGTCCACACTGCAAGCATGTTTTTGCACAATAAATTTACAGTAAATAATAAGAAGAGAGGGGTTTTCGCGCAATAGTTATTCCTCGTCCTACAAGGAATAAGCCTTTTTGCGCAAGAGCTCTTGTGCAGAAAGTTGTGTGGATGGGAAACAGGGTTTTTGTGTGTGCAAAAACAGCCTATTGAAAGAAGCACAGGTACCCTGGTGGCCATTCTGTTAATGACAATCAGAGCTTTCTTGTGAGAGAACGTCCACACAGTGCAGACACACTCTTGCGCAAGACGTTTTTGTGGAAGATCTCTTCTGCAGAAAGCTTCTTGAGCAAAAAGCCTGCTGTCTAAATGTAGCCTCAGAGTGGTTCTGACAGATGAACAAAGGGGTCTTTCCAAACCAGCCATTCTCTTCCTGTGTTGGTGGTGTGCATAGAAAGTGAAGGTGAGTTTAATAAACAAATCTAGATTAAGTTTAAATCTAAAACTACTGGCTGACATCTGTCCCTATTTTAGTCAGTGGCAAAATTCTCCTTGACTTCATCCCCTGTTTGTAGATTGATATAATGTTATTTCATTGAAATGTTAAACACTTCTTCATTTCTTACACAAGTGTTCTTTAAAATACTGGTGGCTGTTTCTCCCTTAATCTGCTGAATGAAGCTAAAAATTAACATGGCTGTCTTGTAGTGTAAGAACCTCATTGTGCTTAAAAACAGTCAGTTCTACTGCTGCTGCGAAGTTTCTGGGGAGCCCCACAGAAATGGCAGATGTTACATCTCAGGAGCAGAAAGGAAGGTGAAAACTCAAAGGCAAAAAACACCTCAGAACAGTGAGGTCAAATCTTGGCTTCAGGGTCCTTGTCAGTGTTTCTGTAACACTGGCTAATCTATAGCAAAATACATGTTGGGTGGTATACACGTCTGCACAGCTTTATTTTTTCATGCAAATACAATCTGCTGGCTATTGGCATAAGTGCATCTGCTCATGTCTCCCTCTCTTTGTGGTCTGCATTGACCCTGATACTTACTCCCAGCTAAATGAGTTGCCACAGGCAGCTGAAACTTGAGAGCTTTGTCTTGTGTACTGTACCGTTCTAACATTCAAGAACTCTCCTTGTAAAGAAGTAGCAGCCTCGATGTTTCTTTCTGCAGTTTGTTAGCGGAAGTGCTCCCTGTATCTTTCACAGAGATGATAGTATTGTTCATTATGTCCCTCAATTGGAAACCTGTTATACAGTCTGGTCTCACTATGTGTTTCAGCCCCGCTGACAGCTATTATGTTACACAAACTATGTTGCCACAATAACTATTGAACTGAAATAACTGAGGTGGAGAGGATGCACAAGGGAAATCCTCCTTGTTGAAATATCAAAAGTGTATCCGTCATCAATGTGCTGCAGAGTAACTGCCTGACCTGTCTGATCTGAACCACACCAATATTTGCACTTAGCCTTGTTCAGAATTCAGTCTGCATCCATGAACCAGCAGTCACGCGCTTAAATCTTGTTTGCATTCACAAATGCTTGTTAGAAGCTTCTTACCAATGTTGGTTCTGGATGCTCATGTGTGTTACCAGGTGGCTGCTCATGCTGTCTCTCACTGGGATACATCGTACCATCCACCATAACTGACTACAGCTTATCGTGGGGGGGGAGAGAGGAAGGTAGAGTTCCTGGTTCAATGGGTGTACGTGCACAATACTGAACTGCTAAGGGGGCACTAGCCACAAGCAGCGGAACCACAAAGGAGGGGAGGCTCTGGAGATAGAGGCAGGGAAGAGCCGGAGAGCAAACCTGTCCTGTGCCCACTCGCTCCAGTGGTAGCTCTGTCCCACAGGGCAAGGCCCAGGTCCCTGCTCGAGGTATTATGATCCGGTGTAGGGGCTCTGGAACCTAGGGAGGGGGTTCCAGCTCCAAAGCTCTAGCGCAAGCCACAGCCTCTACCCAGCTCTTTTCAGCCTGTTACTAGCCTGAACCCTCAGGTCTGTTGACCTGGGCTGTTTGACTCTCTGCTGCTTGCTGTGGAGACACACACCTGTCTCCATTTCCCCATCTGTAAACCAGGGATGATACACTCTGCCCTCATCTAAGGCTGATGAGGACTAACTAGTTAACATTTTCCAAGTTCTTTGAAGTCTGAAAGGAGCTCTGTGTAGATTTACTTCTAGAAGCTTTAGGCAGAATGAACCAGTGCTGCCTTTGGGTGAGGCAGAGAAACTGTGAAGGGCTGAATGAATTACACGAGCTCAAAGACTATTGTATATTGAACCGGTACTCTCCTTGGGCTGTACTTCCACCTGTATTGCCTCTAACAGCACTGGGGAACTAAAATCTAGTCAGAGGATCCATTTCTCCCCCTTCCCCCCCCCTCCCCCGAGCAGCCTTGGCTCACCGTTCCCTTTCCTGGTGCTTTGGCAGACGGCTGAATGGATTTATTGCAGTAAGAGCCAAACATGACAGTCAGAAAATCCCTGCGGCATGGGGTGGAGTTCTCCCTTTAAGACAAACCACTCACTGTTTGCTCATACATCCTGTGAAATATCTGTGTGTGGAGGATTTCTAGTATAATTTCCAGAAGGCTTGGCAAGAGCGCCAGTCTATCCCATAAATAGAATTTATGTACTGAAGTTATAATATCGCCAGGCTCCTGGGCATAATTTATGTGCATCCGTATATGAAAGCAGTGTAGCACATCAGGGTTAGACTTTTGGGGTGATGGAAACTAGGTTGGCAGGATGAGATATAAAATGGCATTAGTGACAAAATATTCATCATTGTAAGTGCTGGTATATGTGACTGTACCGTGGCCATCAAATACGATTGCAGAAGAGCTCAGATGGGATTGTAACACAAGAAGGCCAAACTCCTTGGCTGTGTCTACACTGGCATCCCTTCCGGAAAAGGGTTAGGGTTAGGGTTTGTAGCACATCGGAATAGCAAAATCCGCGGGGGATTTAAATATCCCCCACGGTATTTGCATTAACATGGCTGCCACTTTTTTCCAGCTTGGAGATAAGCCGGAGAAAAGCGCCAGTGTAGAGGTGATTCTCCGGAAAATAAGCCCTTTTCCGGAGGATCTCTGATTCAAAGTAGGAATAAGAGATCCTCCAGAAAAGGGCTTATTTTCCAGAGAATCACGTCTAGACTGGCGCTTTTCTCCGGCTTATCTCCAAGCCGGAAAAAAGCGGCAGCCATGTTAATGCAAATACCGCGGGGGATATTTAAATCCCCCGCGGATTTTGCTATTCCGATGTGTTACATTAGCATCCCTTTTCCGGAAGGGATGCCAGTGTAGACACAGCCCTTGTGAGGGAGTCACACTCACAGGACAGAACATGGCCTGAAATATAGTGGGTAACGGGCTGATCTCTTGCGGAGACCTATCATGCTTGTCAAGCATCTGGAGGCATGTTAGTAACTTCATCCTGCATGGAGCTGTTTTCACATGACTTCCTGGACTACACTTCCCTGCAAGGGACAAGGCAAAGTCTTTGTTTCTCCATCTGAATGGAAAAGTTTAGCTTTGACCTGTGTTGCCAAGAAAGGACTGAGAGTGCCAGTGTGATAATGCAACACACACTGGCTGCATACAAATATGGAACAGAGCTGGAAGCTGGGAGTCATTCAGACATCAGCATGCCTGACTTGTGCATGTGTTACAGGCGTTTGTAAGATGGCTAGGGAAATCTGAGTCTGTAGCAAAACCAAGAATCAGTCTGCCAGAATGACCTTGGGCAAGTCACTTAATCTGTTGCTGAATTTCCAGCATAAAATGGGGATAGTCCTTACTGTTTTGTCTGTTTAAAGGCATTGTTTGGGGCATCTCTTAACACACAGCATGCAGCGCAGTGCACATTGGCACCTCAATATTACTGGAAATTCTAGGTGCTACTGTAACAGAAGTAATGAACAACAGTCATGTTTGCAAATAAACACTGATGTCCCACAAGCTCAGAAGAAGTTTGGGTCACTCAGAAGAAAAGCTAGAGTTTAAGGCCAGAAGAGGCGATTGTGATCATTTATCCACTGCACAGCACAGGCTAGAAAACTTCACCAAGCATTTCCTGTGTCAGGACCACAACTTTGGTTAGTTACAGCAACAACTGAACAAACTCCCAAGGGAAAAAAGCAATAGAGTTCTGGAAAGAATATAAACTCCTGTGTCAGGAAATAAGTCAACTGGTATCTAGTGGGAGGGAGGATAAAATTTTCCTCAGGGGCATGCTCTGACACACCTACCTACTGCCAGGTGTTTTGTACCTTTCTCTGAGCCAGCTGATACTAATCACTTTTGGAATGGGATACTTAGACTAGGTGGATTTTGAATTCTGCTCCTCAATATAAAAGCTACAGTCATATGTGGGGGCTGCCCTTGAAGGATTTCAAAGTAAGGCTGTCCTGTTGATCTGTCAACCTTAGAGTTGGCTAGCTCCATGAATGGCTGCTGCAGGTGAGAGTCTTGCTATAAATAACATTTTGTGCATGTACAGCCTTCTTTTACTCTTAAGAGTTCAAAGCAATGCTCAGAGGTAAATAAGCGCTCTACTTACTTTGCAGTGGGATAACTGAGGCAGAACAGTTAAGTGAATAGCTCAGGGCTTCATGCCAGTCTGGGAATACAGCCCAGATCTCATGACTCCGGGCGCAGTGCTCGGAATCAACTGGATCACAGAGCAGGCCTACATGTAAAAGGCAGACATGTCTGAATACATGTTTTTAATTGACTCCAGTTGGAAGGTGTGGGAGGCAGAACCAAGCAAACCTAGGACTGACGTGTTAATCCCAGATCTCAATATCAGTTACTTTAACTGGGTAACTTATTCGGATATTGTTGTACCCCTTCCTGTCTGGGGAAACAAGAGGAAAAGCCAACATTCGTTCCATCCGTGTAGCTGTCTCCAAAACTTCCATTTGCAAAAGAGAGCACTTTCTCCTGAGTGAATTCTAGCATTAATCCCAAATCCCAGCTCTTATTACTGTGTCGCAAAAATACTGCAGCAGTTTCCCTGGTGATTTTGTCCAGACTTCATTCTCTTAACACTTCTGTTCCTTTCCTTGGAAGAAGTTCAAACAGTACGGCTACGTCTACGCTGGCATGATTTTCCAAAAATGCTTTTAACGGAAAAATTTTCCATTAAAAGCATTTTTGGAAAAGCACGTCTAGATTAGCAAGATGCTTTTCCGCAAAAGCATTTTTTGTGGAAAAGCGTCCGTGGCCAATCTAGACATGGTTTTCCGCAAAAAAGCCCCGATCGCCATTTTCGCGATCGGGCCTTTTTTGTAGAAAACAGTACTGTACTGTTTACACTGGCCCTCTTGTGCAAATGATTTGCGCAAGAGGGCTTTTGCCCGAACGGGAGCAGCACAGTATTTCCGCAAGAACACTGACGATCTTACATGGGATCGTCAGTGTTCTTGCGGAAATTCAAACGGCCAGTGTAGACAGCTGGCAAAATTTTCCGCAAAATCGTATGATTTTGCGGAAAAACTTGCCAGTCTAAACAGAGCCTGCATGAACACCTCCATCCCATCTAGACGAGCAGTTTATTTCTAATTCTGTTAACTGCTTGCTATAATGCTTGTTTTCTAGATGGTATAGATGACCTTTCTTAGTTAGCAATCTCTCTGAAGTCAGCCAGTTCCCAATGAAGAGTTTGTCTACTAGGTCACTGTGATGTGTACTGTGCACCGCACAAATTAACACCTCAGACACAACTCTAAATCCAACACCTTTTTTTATTAGTACTTCTAACACCCTGACTATTTTGGATGCCTCAGTTCATTAGCAAGACACCATTTCTGCCTTCTAGTGTGATTGAACTTAACTACATGGAAGTCATCCAGTAATTTATAGACTGAATTGGCTGGGAGTTCTTGCATCTGCTAACACTTTATGAGGGCAGCAGACTGGTCTTGATGATCTCTTGAGGTCCTGTCCAGTTCTAGTATTCTGTGATTCTATGATTCTATTCCCTATGCCATTGTATGCAACAGAAAGGGACCCGTGTTAGTCCTTCCATAATAATACAGGTTGAAATTCTCTTAAATGGGATTCTCTGGTCTGGCAACGTCCATGGTCTGGCATGAGTCCAGAGAGTCCCGGTGGAGAGCCAGTGGCACGGATCCCTGCGGGGCCAGCAGGGCAGTGGGTTGCCCGCAAGGAGCTGGACTCCAGTGGCCTGTTCCTGTTTGAATAACATTGCTTGCTCTGGGAGGAAGAAAGCAGAATTTTGCAAGAGAACATAATCCTTACAGGTGTAATGGTGGGGAAGAGAGCTATTTTTTTTTTTTTTTTTTTTTTTTTTTTTTTTTGCCAGTTGCTTCCTGTTTTTTATGTGAGGAGTCTTGATGTTTTTACGGTGGATTCAAATCAGAGTCATGCAAAAAATGCAAATGCAGCTTTCCATTTGTAGCTTTTAAAATCTACTAATTTACATGTGAAAAGAGCTGTGGAATTTCTTTCCTATAAATCCCTGATTCTCATTCCTTATAAGCATATATTGTGTATAACTCTCTATTGTTAGCTATGGCACCAGGTTATAACATCCCATTATGGTTGTTGCAGTCATGGCTGAGGCTATAATATGATTATACAACCCTGTCCTCCACAAAGCAAATAATAATCCTTTTTGGAACAAGTATCCAAAAGTAGCTAGTGACTTATTGTTGCTGTCTCCATTTTTGGATACCCAATGTGATGGGTGCTTACGGTGTCAAGTTGGACATGCCAAATTACTAGTTATTCTTGGAAATCTTGGCCCAGATGTCTATTAGGAAGGACAGTTGCTTTACAATGTAACTGGTATTGTTGAATTAATACTTTTGTTCACTCACCATCTGTCATTCATAGGGACTGGGAAAAGGATTTTTTTTTTACAGTGTTGTACAAGGGCATTGTAATCTCAGCGGGGTTCTCTTCGTAGTTCTCTATTACCTAAAAGTAATGGGTAGAAATAAATCTGGAGAGCAAAAAATCCACTGCAGCAATGATGGCATTGACAGCTTCCAGGCAGTATGGAGATGCAGGCAGTTTTATTAAAGACAGGATAGCAGCTCCTCTAGGGAAGAGAAGGGCAGAAGGAATATTTCTAGGTCAAATCTGATGAAACTGTACCAAAAGGAGAAGTGCTAGACTATGACTTTTAGGGGCATTCTCCAGCTTCTTGGCTTTGCAGTTGTGTTTGGAGCAGGTGAGTGACTTTTCTTCATAAATGAAGTATAATCTTGAATTGCCTGTGTTCGTCAGAATACTGGCTTAGTAGCATAGCAAACTATGAGCAGTCCTGTGGCATGTTTAGGTATGTTTACACCACAGAGAAGATAAAGCTGTCGCTGTCGATCTTCCAGGGTTCGAATTAGCGGGTCTAATGAAGACATGCTCATTCGAAGTGAGAGGGGCGCTCTGGTCTATGCTGGTAGTCCTGCTTCCATGAAGAGTAAGGGAAGTTGAAGGGAGAATGCTCTCTCTCCAACTTCCTGCAGTGTGGACAGTGCCAAAAGTTGAGTTAAGGTACTTCGACTTCAGCTACGCAATTAACGTTACTGAAGTTGCATATCTTAATTCGACCTTATCCCATAGTGTAGACATACCCTATGCCAGAAATTCTCAAACTTTTTGGGCTCCGGAGCCCTTTACATGCGTAAAAAATTATGCAGAGCCCCAGCGGTCCACTGATTGTATGTGTTGTACTTATGTGGAGCCCCGTATGCGTTGTACCTATCGATGTTTCCAATTTGTCAACCTCGCGGAGCCCCTGGAGATGTCTTGCGGAGCCCTGAGGCTCCGCAGAGCACAGTTTGAGAAACACTGCCCTATGCAACTAACATATTATATCATGAGCTTTCATGGGTAAAACCCACTGTAAAAACACTCCACAGATGAGTTGGAGTAGAAATTACAGACTCCAGAATAAATATAACAGCAAAAGCAGTTATCTTGTGTAACTCACAGTATCTAATGGCTTTACACAATGGGAGAGGTTGGCCCATGCATTCAAAACTAGCCTGGGCCACAGATGAGTGATGATTTCAACCTAGTTCCAAGTAAACACTTGTTCACTAAAACTGGCAATCTTTATCTGGTAGTAGTCCAGAACTAATGTCTGAGTTGCACTGGTTGTGTTCTGGGAGAAGCCTGAGCTGTCTCTGCATGTATTATGCTTGGCTCTGTCTCATGAGCACCAAGATCCAATAAGCTGTATACTTCCCTCTAAGGATGGGTGGTGTGGCTCCGGGTTTGTTTCTCCCTTTAAAAAAGTGTAGCGAACCAAATATTTCCAAACTTTTTAAGTGTGAAGAACCACTGCTTTCTTTAAACCACTCCGGAAAAGGGCTGCCCTCCTTTCAGGCAAGGATTTGTTGGGGAAGCTCAGAGGAGGGAAAGGAAGCTAGCTTTAGCAAGGAATACTCTCTTGCCATCAGGCGCTTGAATGGTTTCTGTAGTGGAAGTGAGGAAAGCCACAGAACAAGCCATGCATTTGGTTTCTTGGCTGTACAGAGCATGGTAGGAGAATGAGTCTCTTTTCTGGCTTCTTGACTTACTCCTATCCTAGTAGAGCAAACAGCAAAGAAAGTGTTCTTTGAAGAGCTGATAATCAGACAATGAACTGATAAGGGACAGCTTGTTTCTGGGCACAATTTAAGGCAATTAGGATTACTTCTGTCCCCCATCTGCACCCCTTACACTGTTTGGGTCTTCTGGGAAATTCCTCAATATTGTGTTGACTTACCAATCCTTATGGCATCCTTTTGCATGTATCCTGGCATGGGGGCATCACTGGATATGGAAAGGAAGCCAACGTGCGTGTAGGGAGTGGGTGTGTCAGTAATTTGGTGTTCTGACTCCTCCTATTTAGAGGAATCTGTGGGCAATAGTATGGGCATCTGTAAATAGTGCTGGTCAGGATTTGATAAAACTTTAGTTCGGAAAGGTCTCAGGTATAGGATGGAAGAGTGCCTGCGTGATTGTCCATCCATCTATTTCCCAGGGCAGCCGACTGGTTAGAGTGCTTGCCTGGGATGTTGGAGACCTACATGAAAGCTGGGTCTCCCCTTGCCTTGATGAGTCCCCTATCTCTGGGGTGGGAGTAGGAGTGTCTCGGCGTGTGTGTGTGTGAAGTGCAGAAAGGTCTCAGTTTCATCCTGATGCAAAATGCGGGGGAGGGGGAATCAAAATTACAGAAGTTTTTTCAGGATGGTTTTCTGCCTAGCTCTCCGCTGAGGTAGTCTTTGGGGCTGACAGGAACTGCACCTGAGCAGCCCATCCCTTGAGACGTTTCCCGCCAAATCCACTTAGATTCAGACTTGTGGTCTGTGCCCTGACCGCTGAGAGGCCCAGCACAGAATCTGGCTGGCTAAAATTCTGTATGTCTTGGGTTGACTTCGCTGCAGACAGTCACCCTCTTTAGTTGTTTGCATGACCTTTGAGATCAGCTGATGCATTCTCACTAGCTGCCTCCGGTCAAATGTAGAGGCCAGTGTCATGGTGTCTATTTCCACTACTTGTACTTTTGCCGCCCTCCCTTTCCATTTCATCCCCACAATAGTCATAATTTGCCCTTGTCCCACTGTAAAAAGCCAAGACGGGAGTGTGTGTTTCATTGTATTTACACTGTGTCTTGACTCTGGTCAAATTTGTGTTTATAATTGTTATACTTGTCCTCTGTGTGTAGGGAGGGGAGCGCCAATGATCCTCTAGTAGGAACTGGATGTTTCTTTGGCTCTGTTATGCCTCCTAATTTAAATGTAATGTAAAGGGTACATGGTATGCCCTGCAGGCTCTCACAATCTCTTGCTGATCTCTAGATAGCTCCCTTGAGAGAGACTCCTCCTGTTCTGCAAGCGCCAACCAAGGCAGTGTAATGGAAAAAATGTAGAAGTGAAGCCTGGCTGCACGTCATGCAGTATCTTAGCAACCCACCACCACACTACTCCCTCATAGGCAAGCTCGCCTGTCAGTTTCAGGACAGTGATCAAGTGCAACATCAAGCACGCCCCCTTCCCCCCACCAGTGTGGTGGCTGAGAACAGGGAAATACCAGGGCTTTCTGGTATCACTGTAGCCTGCTGTGTGCTAACAAAGCCGTAATTTATGAGCTCGGCAAAGAATTTCACCAGCCTTCAAGCAGAACAGAAGGACTGGCACTTGGCCACTGTGCTAATGTCAATATAGGGAAAGCACTCTGCTTCTACAAAGCTGCAACTGCACTTCCTATTTTTAGGTTAACAGTACAGTCCTGCTGCTGTTCAGCATCAAACATAAACACATATTGAAGATCTATTTATATTGCTTTGGAGTACAGTTTAAGCAACATGAAGCTGGAAGCAGGCTTTTAGAGGCTATTATGAGCCTCTGAAAAATGCGCTCACTGCAGTTGTAAAATGCCTTGGCGGCATCAGCAGGGTTGCCCCTCTGAAAGGGGAATGTAACTCATCAAGTATGGGCTTTCTGACAGCATCACATTTCTTTTTCAGTTTGGAGTAAAGAGACCCAAAGTCTAGTCCTGGTCTGGCTACACATTGTAAGTGGCCTCTTATTCGTATTTGGGTTCTTCCACATTGTCTCCAGGCAGAATGCACATCGAATAATGGTTGTGGCCTTAAGGGGCTATTGGTATGGATCAGACCTTCAGAGTGCCAGGTGCTGTACAAAAGACAGGGTCCTTCCCCAAAGAGCTTAATATATTTTAATCTAATCCTCTCTCTCTATCTCTTTATCTCTCTTTCCAAAATACTGAAATTAACATTTTTATTGGACCAGCTATCCCTTCATATACAGTCCCAAAAGCAGTCTGGTACCACTGTGTGTCTGAAATCTCAGAAAGCTGAGGATCCTGTTCTTGTACTGATTCAAAACAGCCATTGTGACTAGCTCTGAGCACAGAGAGTATGAAGCCATTCAGCCCCCATGTTCCTTCCCACCTGTCCATACAATGATGTCAAACTGGAAAGCATGCCAGGCACTAGCTGCCTTTGCAGAGGGAGCGGTCTCCTTTCTAGAACCTCTTCAGGGGATGAACGGAGAGGGGATAACTCACAGCTCCTGATGAGGTTTCATATAATAAATGGATGAATTCCAGTACTGGCAGAATGGCTCCTTTACTCCAAGAATTCTGGCTTCTTGGTTGGTGTACCATAGTCCTAGAAGTAATGGCCTCTTTGAAAACTAGACATTGGAATTTCTGTGGGAGATGGGCGTCATTCCCATTTTTAAGTAATCTAAGATCAGTCATGTCTTGTGTTTTCAGTGGCAAAACCCCCCTTTGTTATTTTGGATCTGAATCATATTTTGGATCTGAATCATATTTGTTAACTTTCATGTTGTTACCCAGAACACTCTTGTAGCTCATTTCACTGGGCCCTGAGAACAAACGGAGAGGCTTGAGGGTGTGTGAACCATATTTAGCCTGTGGAAATGATGAAAAGAATTTGTCACTTTGTTTGCTGAAACTAGCATTCCAGTTTTGGCCAAGCTTAAGAGAATAGTCAGTGGTGTCATTTACCTTTCAGTGTACAAAGCTTGCTATGTTCTGTTCCCTTTAAAGAAAAAGAATTCTCACCATCCCAACTGCGGAGCAGCCACTGTGTCTTCAGCCTTCTTCGGGGCCAATATGCTGCTTTCTTACTGACTGATCTACAAGGTAGCTCTCTCTGTTTGGCAGATCAACTATGGGGGAGCAGGCTGGATTCTAGTTTGGAACATAGCCCTTATTCCTGTCAATATACATACTGCTGTACATTTGAAGTCAGTGGAGTTACTCTAGATCTGCACCACGGACATAGCTGCACTGGAGCCAAATGCCAACTATGTTGTTGTGTCCTCGCTTCACAGACTACTGCGTCATCAGTCTTCAGTAGGGTTGTGTAGGTGTCACGCAGGATAGAATCTGGCCCTGACAGAATCTTCATTACATGTGATCCATAATGGGCTTACTTCACAATGGTGACATTTTACTTGGATCTTCCCTTTGCCAGCGGTTATGCAAGCAGCCCCGCAGGCGCTGTTTTCCATTATTAATACTCAAAAGAAAGTTCCATTTTCCTGTTTCAGATGAGCATTTCCCCTTTGGGTTACAGAAACCACTTCCTGCTCAGCAGCACCCAATGGAACACTGTAAACATGAGTTAAAGCAGTAAATTCTTTTCTGAGTCTTCTTAGGGTCTTTGTGTTTTGTTTTGTTTTTAAACCAGAATGTGTTGAAGTAATTATCATTGTCCTCTTCACCTGGCCTTGCCGGGATACTACATGCAGGAATAAGTGGCTTCTTTGGGAAGAGTGTTTGGAGACTCTTACATAGGAACTGCATAAAGAGTGATTTTCTTTAAAGTTCCTTACATGTTTAGGGTTAAAGTCCTCTGTCTTTTTGGCTATATATCTGTGAATCAGTGTGGGTTCAGCTAAAAATAGTCATCGGTTTTCAACTTAATTTTAGTTTAAGTTTTGGGTTGGTCAGTTTTGACAGTGTTCCTTTTTGCTCCGTAGAGACCTGAATCCGTGGTTTCACCGCTGTATTTAAACTGCACTGAGGCTGGGTAATTGGATTTGACAACCTAAAGCAGACAAGTTGCCTTGAAAGGCAAAGTAAGAGAATAAGTATAGGAAACCCTCTTGCCACTGAGAATCATCTTGGCTTGATGTCTCAATTTCCTCTCTCAGCTCTACCGACCCCTCCTGCCTTCCCCACACTGTGTGCTGCCTACTCATCTGCCACATTTGTCAATTTAAAGGGAAACCACAGAGTTCTGACCACATCTGAATATATTTACTACCCTCCCCTTCTTCAGCAAGGATAACTGTTTTATTGCCTGTTTGTGTGGATGTGTTTCCATGTGGTCATAACCCATCTCTTACATGATAGGTAGGGTTTCCACACGACTTCTGTTTAAAAGCTGACTTTTTTTTAAGCCTTCTAAAATTGACATGCCTAGTCAGGTTCCTTTGAAATTGACATGCCTAGTCAGGAGGGTAGGACTAGAGATCCAACTTAGGGGTCATTTGAGGAAGGGTTTGCAGTAACAGAAGCCCTGAAAAAATACCCATTTTTCGGAAGTCTCTAGATGGTTTTTTTGCGCAGAGCTAAACATCAAACTATTCTTGTGATGGGGGTCAAAATAGTGTGTCAGGTTTTTCTCCAGACAGTGCATGGCACCCATTAAATTTCTGGGGTACCCAAACTGAGACTGCTGTTTAAGAAAATAGACACGTTTTACAGTGTGCATGTACCCATACAAAGAAAGGCATGTAAAATCCCAGTTAAGCACTATGTTTAACTGTTTTGCTGCATAAATGGGGCTGATTGCGGGGGGTGTCCCCCATGCCTACCGTGGCTAGGCTGAAGTGGCCCCTCACTCTACTGTGGATGGGGGCTGTACCAGCAGGGCTGGAGTGCCCGCTGCTGGTGGTGGGCCCCTCAGGGCTGGAGCAGCCCCCGCCACATTGGGTGGGTGGGCTGCTCCAATCCCCGCCAGTTAGCTGGTTAGCCATTCACATCCCTAAGATAAAGGGCTAGATGGTTTCAATTTCTGCCATTTTCTATGCTTTAAAGATTGACTCTTGTAAGTGCTTTAAAGTCTAAATGGCTACTCAAATGGCTTTGAAATTTGGTGTGCCCCATGAGAACAGAGAGTAGCATTACTCAGCCTGATTTGGGGTCACGGGACTCTGGGATTCCTGAGTTACAGACAGTCCCCTCCCCCCGCCCGCCCCTTAGATAGGTTTCCTTCTGCTACCTTGTACAGTTTAACTGAGAAGTATTAGAGTCAGGATGAATCAAAGACTTTGTTGAGATTGATGGCTGTCAATTCACCCTCCAATTAACGTCGCTCATTCATCCCAGCCCTCTCACCTAAGACGAAAGGAGTCGTGGAATGAGTGGCTAGAGGTCACTACAATATGAGTCTTGGGTGAGACAGATGAATGCTTCCTAGGAGTGGTATTTAAGGTCAGAGAAACAGGGGAATAGGATAGGGAGGTACGCGACTAGTTGACTACTTGATAAGCTTATGCTTATAGGGTCGTCAAATAGTGACTCAGCTAGTCGCTTCCCCCACATCCCTGCCTCTATCAAAGAGAGGCAGCAAAGAGGGGAGCAGAAACTGGTGCTGGGGGGATCCAGCTTAAAAGCCAGCCCCCCCAGCACTGGCTCTGGGAGGGGGGCGGGGACAGGGGAGGCAGAGGCTCAGCGAGGAAACTGTGCAAGCAGGGACTGAAGCAGTCCCTGCTCATGCCAGTCCCAACTGCTGCATCTCTCCCTTTGAAATGTACAAGAGCTGCAGGTGGCTGAAGGTGAAGAGGGACTGAAAGTATGACGCTTCCTATCTCCCCTCTATGGGGCTGGCCTGGACCTGGAGGAGCAGCAGGACTGGAGGGTCAGCTGGGTTGTGGAAAGAGCGAGTCTGGGGGTGGAGTGAGGCTGGAAGCATGGTGCTCCCTCCCTGGTACCCATGAGAGCTGGCCCAGGCCATGCTGCACCCCCTAAGGGGTCATGCCCCACAAGTTGGATACCATTTGGTTAGGGGGAGTAGAAGGGTAGAACACTAGGAAAAAGTACATGGGGCTGAGTGTCTGGAGAACTGGAGGAGAAAGGGCAGAGGCATCCATCAGCCCTGCTAATTATAAAAGTAGAGGTCTTGCTTTGCTCATTAGATGAATTCTGTCATTTTGCATTGAAATGCTGCATACTGGACACACAAAGCTGTTACCTTTTGTCACTGGGTGTCAGACATAGATCGCTGTCTATAACGATGACAGCTCTGTTACATGCCTCAAGGTAATGCGCATCTGTTCCCATATCATGAATGCTCCTTTATCAAGGAGGCCCACTTATTGTTTCCCCCATTTAGTGTGGGTACACTTAACTCACTGACTGCACCTGGAGTGTACTCATGGAATTCCCACTCTGCCAGTTTCAGGAAAGGAGAGGGAAGGTGATGGGGATAGATTCCTCCTTCCCCTTCTTTCTTTCCCCTCTCTAACAATGTTAGATGGAGTCCTGTGTGAAAGAGAGAATGGGTTGTAAAAGGAGGAGCTTGGACACGCCAGCAGTTATAGGGTTGCCAGAATAAAGATATGGTTATCCCTGGGATCTGACTCCTGCTGATAAGATGCCACAAACCTGTTCCTGCTTTTCTAGCTCAAGGAGCATGTGGTGTGTCTGCCACTTGTGGCAGTGTCTCTCTGCCCTATTCCCACAGGCCCTTGGTGTCCATACAACATACAGAGATGATGGAGGATCAGTCCTTCAGACTCTTCAGTTAAGTTCTTACCAACTCTCCCTGCTGAGTTAACTATCCCCACTTCCAAGAATGTGTAGGTACAAACAGCTTTGGTAGCAGATAGGTTTATATGAAAATGACCATGGGTGTAAACTGGGATAGCGGAAATGAACTCAGAGGAGATATGATAGCTGAGGATCTTAAGTCCTCTGAAGTTGCTATACACGTAAATTGGGAGTGCGCTGGTAGTTACTGGCAGGCCATGTGAGATGTCAGTCCTTCAAGCCCTGTAATTAAATGGCTTGTGGAAACATACACATTCTGACATGCTAGGGCTTTGATACCACATGACTGCAGTGCAGTGTCTGACTAATGTGTTCTGAAAAGAAGAGTCTGTATGACAGATAGTCATAAAAGGGTATGTCTGATATGCATTGTGCATTTTTTTCCTGTTCAGTACCAAACAGAGCCGGAAGGCTGGGGGATAGGCAGTGTGACAGAACCCTTCACCAGGCCTCTTGCGCTCAAAGCCAGTCCTGGCTAGGAGTGAATGTGAAACTGTTTCCATCAGAGTTGCCTTTCTAACAGGTGGAGTTTATTTTTGTTTTTTCTAGTGGACAGATGGCCACATTGCAACCAGCACCACAACTGGTTCTCATTGGCTGCCCCAAGATTGGGACTGATCCCTCCAAGTCTGAGATGAGCCACATTTCCAAGCTAGGGATGTTACATATCGTGTAATTGAATAGTCTGAAATCTGAGTGCTTACATGACTATTTGGTAGTCCCTGGGGGCAGGGAGCCCCCTGTCACCCTGCGCTGCTGCTTCTATATCGGGGAAGGGGGCAGGCAGGTCTGCGGAGCCGATACGTGCAGGGAGCTGGCTTGAAAACTGGTTTCCCACACGTATTGGTTCCAGTTACTCCCCTCACCCTCTATCAGAGGCAGCAGCACGGGGGTGGGGGTTGGGCAGGTGGCTCCACATGGTCCAGTGCTCATGGGGAGCTGGCTTAAAAACTGGCTCCTCATGGGCACTGGCTCCTTCTCCCCCACCTTGCTGCCTCTGATACAGAGGCAGCTGTGGGGAGGGGAATGCGAGTAGTTGACAAGATTAACCTGTAAGTCTAGGCTTATCAGTTAATCATATAGTTGACTACATGTTGACATCCGTATTCCAGGCATGTATGGAGGAGCGTGTGCTTCCACCACACCAAGGGTGCTACTTGGACAGTCCATGGAAACCGACATCTTGTATCCAATTGCACCCCTTCTACAAGCACTTAGTCTTTCATCGCTGATCCCATTTTGCGGGACAGTGGGAAGACCTGCAGACATACCATTCTTGGCAGTAACCCTCTCTTCATTCACTTGAGTATACATTTGTCTAGACACAAATAAACTCGTGTGTCATAGGCTTCCTCAACCAATTGTCCCTTTTTCTATTAGGCCCTTCTTGCTGTGCATGCCAATTGAAAAGGTGGAAGAGAATCAAAGGTTTTGTGTCTTCTGAGACAGAATGTGGGTTCAGAAAAATTGCTTGCTACTCATAGATTTATATATTTGTCTCCTAACAAAAATTAAAATCTACAATTTAGGTGGGTGTGTGACTGCTGAGTGTTACTAGTGTTTCTCTCACTTGCACATCTTTGATTCAGATGGTATGTAGCACTGAAAAAATAAGGCATAGACCCAGGGGTTCAATAGTTCCTCAATTGTGCATGTATAACTTCTGCATTAACCATTGATTGTTGGGCATGTAAACAGCTGATGTGAGAACAAGTACAAAAAGTCACAGGTGCACATCTAATTCCAACTGAAATCGGAATTGAGGCCCCTTCCAAAGTAAAATGTTGAGGCATCAATTTCTCCTGAGGTTAAAACTCCAAGTAAAGCACTTCAAAAAGAAATGGGTACTTAGACTCCAGAAGCAGTGCTTATCTTTAGGTACATTCTGTGCATTTCCAGAGAGCGCTGAGCTCTGAGACACATTGAAGTCAATGAGAATTTCTGGGCACTCAGTGCTCTCTGGAAATCAGGCTTTGAGGAGCAGAGCTTCAGATCTATTTCATTGGCTTGGCCCCTGTATCTGACCATCATTGTCTCCAAAGGATTTCTAGAAGGGTCACCCTGACCTGTCACATGTCTGCTTTCTGTGATCAATACCACATAGCAAACAGAAAGCCAGACCTGAACATGGTCCCCATTTGCGTCTCAGTCTCCGGAAATCATGATGAAGCGGTAATTTTTGTCAGTTGTCTGGGTTTCCTTTAAATGTCTCTTTGAAACACTGCCCATTTCTGGAACCTGCCAATCAATTTGGACGTCATTGAAATACTTCCCCTCTGTGAATAGAAGAGGAATCCAGGGATGGCGTCCTTAGCCCCTGCTTGTCAGAGGCTGGGAATGGGTGACAGAGGAGGGATGAGTTGTTCTGTTCATTTGCTCTAGGGCATATGGTATTGGCCACTGTTGGAAGACAGGCTACTGAACTAGATAGACCTTTGGTATACTCCAGTATGGCTGTTCTTATGTTCTTATAGCCAGGCTGACACAAAATAGGCTGCTCAGTCCTGCAGGAGTCCAGCATGTCTGGGACCAAATTGTCCTGTGTACCACACAGTGGCCTTACTGTGGGAAAAGGGTACAGGGAATGTCTTTCTCTTTTCTCCCATCTCCCTCACTGTGCAGAGCAGAGCAAGAACGCAGCCTCTTGTTCAGGAAAAGTAGGCGGAAGACCGGCCTGTGTGCTCATGAGGCAAGAAGGCACCCAGGATGCCTCTCTTTTCCAGAGCAGAGCATGTTTGACATTTCATGGGTTTGCCCTGCACCAACTGGATGGTTCCATTGTTAAATGAGGGGCCAGCCCTGCCCTCCTACTCAGCTCCACTTCCATGGCTATGTCATGCTAGGGCAGGATTAAACTTCTATTGGGAATACATACAGAAAGTGTCAACTTATTCACTGATGTTGGTTTTCAGTATTCAGTCAGGTGAGGATTTTGCTTACCAAAAAAAAAAAAAAAAGAATGTTCTAAGCACAATGTAGATACCTAACTGATAGCCTCCAGCTACAGTGATCCATAAAAATTTGTCAACTTGGCCTTTGGGCATGGAAGGGGGACATATTCATCTCTCCAATGTGCCTTTTTTTTATAAGGGTATCTAACACTACTGCTATGAATTACTGTTGAACTCTTAAGCATGGCTTTGATTTACAGCAGCTACAGATTGAACCTCTCTAGTCCAACACCCTTGTGACCTGACCGGTGCTGAACCAGAGAATTTGCCAAATCATTGGAGGTCAATATGGTCTAGCAGAATTACCAACACTTACACTGCTTACTGGGCTCTTTTAGAAGGCATTTAGGGGTAAATTAGAGCTAAATAACAGCATAGAACACTGAGAGTCAGGACTGGAGGCAGTAAACCAACTTTATGGGACTGTGGGAAATTTGGCCACACCCATGATAAGTGGACATCCGGCTAACTAATCTTATGCTGGACCATGGATGTTGCTGACCAGAGAGTGCTAGACTAGAGAGGTTCAACTTGTACTGTGGAAGGAGAGAGTTTTTACTCCACTTATCAAAACATTTGCTGTTGCCATTTCAATGTGGGAGAAACAATCAAACTTTAAATAGCACTTAAAATCTTCCAAGTGCTGTCCAAACATGAATTCAGAACTCCAAATATAAACTAAAGAACTAAGCCAACTTGAAGAGAATTGAGAGGTCAAGGTCGTTTGGCATGACTTATTCATCTTTAAATGGTTCAGTCATATCTGTGAAATTCATAATCTTTGTCTCTTAAATATCCATTTCTTATACTCCATGTGCTTAATGCGCGTGGGTGAATAAAAGGCCTCGTGACTGACTTGCTTGTTCCAAGCAAATGTGATTAAGGTAAACTTGTGATTCACAGTAGATCAAATGCTGAAAAATTCCCATTTTTCCCAAAAAAGCGTGAATCATTTAAAACCTTCATTCGGTATTTCTCATTCTGTTGGGGAATTTTATGTGTTATATAAAATGAAATTTAGTTAAAGGCAAATAGGATAATGGAATTATTTGGCTAAATGTGGATAAATCACTCAAAAGATCTTGAATGGGAATATATTTTTAAATCAAATATTGTGCCTCCATTTTGAGTTGTTTTGGGGTTCATGAGTACATTGTAATGACAGGTTCTCTTGTTGAATATGCCTTCCAAGCAGGGCTTCTTAAAGTCTTTTACTTTGGGGCTAATTCAGTAGGATTTGACACTTTTGCACTCAATATCATGTCAGCAGCTTTAAAGCAAAGTTAAATAATTTAACGACATTGTTAAAACAACCAACAAGCATAGGCAAAACAATACGCTGGTATTTACAGATTTCTGACTTCTTGAATGCTACGCTCTCTTTTATCCTGCCAATCAACATGGCTGCAAATCATAACATTGGCCAATGGAGGAGTGCACTATCTGCCTATTACAGTGCCTATTACAGACTATTACAGCCTAAGCAGACTATTATAGCCTATTACAGACTAAACAGACATATGCCATCATGCCTTAAAAGTTGCCCAAGGTAGGTTTAGGACTAGGAGTAAGCTCCAAAGATGAAAGCCATCCACCAAGAATGCCCTACCTTGGGGACTACAGTTCCAGGGAAAAGTGTAGGGTTGCCAGGTGTCCGGTTTTGAACCGCACAGTCCAGTATTTGTGCTTTTTGTTTGGGAAACAAATTGAGAAAATATAACTGAAAATGTAAATGTCTGGTTGCCGTGTTAGTCTGAATCTGCAAAAGGGACGAGGAGGCCTGTGGCACCTTATAAACTAACAGATGTATTGGAGCATAAGCTTTCGTGGGCAAAGACCCACATCTGACAAAGTGGGTCTTTGCCCACAAAAGCTTATGCTCCAATAAATCTGTTAGTCTGTAAGGTGCCACAGGACTCTTCGTTGCTTTTATAGATTGCGACGTAATGTCAAGTGTGTCCAATATTTTTGTTGAAACCATCTGGCAACCCTAGAAAAGTGCCACAGTGATATACTAGGGAAGAGTCTCTCCTACTACCTACTAACTTCCCTACCACTTTTGCCTTTGTAGATAGTAGGCAACTCTTCAAACTATACCCAAATGTGAGTTCGAAGCCAGCACAGAACTCCAGGTTCAAGTACTAGTAGTTCACGCTGGACTGTTCAGCTGACTGACTATCCCCTCTTCCATGACACTGACTAAATTACCACTAAGGAATATAAAGTAGTAACACTGTTTGGGATTAAACAAACTAGCCCATTAACTCCCCTCCCTCCACTGCAAAATGAGAGAGACTTAAAAAAGATCTAAGATGTACTTTGGACTCTCTTAGCATTGCATTTTCTGTGAGCATTTGTACACTTGATAAGTACCTGTATGCTCTCTCCTTGACATGGCACCAGTGCCCACATGTACAGTTCAAAGCAGCAACATGGATCACTTCCCCTTAGCTAGCTATCGCGCCTTCAAGCACACAGCTGTCTCTCCTACTCCAGTTAGGCTTCTTCCCATGAACCGGTTCTCTGATTAGGGTTGTCATCCACCTAGCAACTTTCAGGGTGGCTTTTTAAAAGCTGAATATCACGTGGCTTTCAAACTGCCCTACACTTTTTGGGGGCTATTGAGGTGGCATACTAGATTGGTGTATTAGTTCATAAATATGACTGGAACTGAAATAAGCATTTCCCATCAAGAAGAGAACACAGATGTAACCCCGTAACTGCAGCAGCATCTATGCTAGCTGAATGGCCAGGGGTTGTTATTGGTTGATTTGAATGAGAATTAGAGGGTAAGAAGTGTCCTTTCAGAGCAGATAAAATGACAATAGGAAATGGTGAAATCAGTATTGCTTTGCACATACAGTCTGCTCTATGGACCCGTGCTAGTCTCTGGCTCAGTGTTTCTTAAACTGTGTTCCGTGGCACACCGGTGTGCTATAAGGCAGTCGGAGGTGTGCCGCAGAGAACAACAGAATTCAAAATGGCTACCCTTAAAGGGGCAGGCAACTTTTTTTTCTCAGTAATTTTCCCCTGATCCTTTTTTCCCTCAGTAACTTTCCCTCCCAACCTCTTTTTTTTTTCCTGTGGTGTTCCTCATTTAAAATATTATTGTTTGATGGTTCTTGGTCTTAAAGTTTAAGAAACACTGCTCTGGCTCATGCTTTTTAATGTCAAGCTAGAAAGAGTACAGCAGAGGCAGCTGAGTTTAAGTCAAACTTGGAGATGGCGAAACATGCGATGTAGTGCACAATGCTGCTCTTGTAAAGAAATCAAACGAGTCTCCAGAGCCCTCATGCTGCTTCATCAAAGTCCCTGGCATAGATTCCATTGACATCAGGGCTGTCGGGTTGGGCCCCAGGAGAACATGTTGCATTTGTCAAGTGCGGAAAACGGAGCTGTCTGAACATTACACAAGTGAAGAGCTGTTCTGTGCCTTGCTTGCTATTCATGAGCACTTCCCACAGATGGGCTCCAGATCCCCTGGATTTTGGGGGGGAGAGTGGGTTGAAGTGTGTGATTCTGACTGCCAGCCAGGGTATTTCTGATCAGTAGTGTTTGAATACCCTAAAACTTGTCATCCACAGAGGGAGCAGCAAAACTATGTGACTTCAGGACGTGGATGTCTGCCTAAAATAGCGAATAGATGCTCATGAACTACTCAGATTCCCAGGATGAAAATTGCCTAGCCAAAGGAATTAGTGTATACTTCATGAATGACAAATACATTCACTGAAATCTGGATTGGTTCCCAAACAGAAATAGGCTAAACTTGTGCTAACTCTTTTGCAATTAATAATTCAACTAGCTTTACTGGAAGGCCTGTTATGACTAATCCATATTAGGAAGTTTTCAGCTGTTACTTTAAAGTAAGGGCTCTCTCTTGGGAGGAAATATACAGTGAGCATGATAGTGCTTATCGGTCTGGGGCTCAGTACATTCTGGATTCAAACCCCAGGGTTACCCTCAACTTTCAGGTAAAGCCCTGGCTAAATAACATCTCTGCTTCTGTTTTTCCCACTGTGAAATTGGAGGCATTAGAGGTATTGAGGCTTTATCACCACAGTGAACATAACCCAGGGATAGGCAAATGCCTCTCAGCAGGCTGGATCCGGCCAGTGAGACAGTTCCAGGCCCCGCCCCCTAACCGGCATGCCCAACCTATGGCACACATACCACAGGGGAAGGAGCTCAGCCCCACCCCTCCTCACCCCACGCAGCCACTGGAGAGCGCGCCTTCCTCCTGCAGCAGCTTAGGCTGTGGTGGAAGGAGGCAGCGCTGGGGCTGAGGTTCCTCAGTGGTGCCTTGACCACGCAGTCCAGTGCTGGCCCCAGAGGCGCCACTGCCAAGGCACCTCCAGGGCCGGCCCCGGGCCATGTGGCTGCAACAGCGGTGCTTCTGGCCTCTGGGGCCATATGGCTGTGGCGCCTCTGGCCTCCAGGGCTGGCCCGGGACTGCGTGGCCGCAGCAGCAGGGTCTCCCTCCGGGGAGGCTGGGATAGTGTGTCTGCAGCCATTTCTACAAGGGGGCCTACAGCCAGGTAAGGTTCCCCCTCATGCCCAGACCTCACCCTTCACCTCAATTCTGTCAAGACCGGGCACCTCCAGCTTGCTTCAGAACCCCAGAAAAGTAAACCTGGTCTATGGGAAGCCTTGAACCTCAGTTCCCCCGTCCCTTTCCCTCACCCCATGAGGCTGGGGCACCAGAGGAGTGAGGTGTCTCAGTTGGGGCCACATCAGTGAGCGTTGGGGTTTTTTGGAGGTTTTTTGCTTCTTTCTTGTGTGGTCCCCAACTGATTTTTTTTGTGGGTCAGTGACCTCCTACCCAACAGGGTTTCCCCACCCCTGCTATAAATAAAGAAAACATTGAAACCTTTTGTGTTGGACATAATATTTTACTTTATTTAAAATGAAGTTTGATAAACTAACATGAGAAAGTTAAAACGCTTCATCTGTTTCATAATTTAAATTAAACTGTTCTTACTAGCTGCAGTGGGTTCAGAAAATAAGTGGGTTCACCTTATCGAGTAGTTCTCAATGCCGCTCCTTCTGCCCAAGGCCCCAACCCTTCTGAGTTGGCCCGCGGCCACTTCCAAAATTTGTGAAGTGGCCCCCCCTTCCCTGACATACCACATAAGAATGGCCATACTGGGTCAGATCAAAGGCCCATTTAGCCCTGTCTTCCGACTAGGGATGTGAATGAGTAGTCGACTGATAAGTCTAGGCTTATTGGTTAATCTTGTCGACTACTCACATTCCCCCCTCCTTCCTGCCTCTGTATCAGAGGCAGCAAGTTCAGTATCATCTGCAAATTTTGATAGCCAGCAGTATGCCGTTCCACGAGGCGTACAGCTAGTTCGGATAGGAAGCCTAATCCGAACTTGCTAGTCCGTGCCGCGTGTAGCCGCGCGGCATGGGGTCCGACCTAGCTGGCATTTAAAAATGGCGCCGGCCGGCTTTATGCAAATGAAGCCCTGGAAATTCAAATCCCAGGCTTCATTTGCAACTCCGTATGACTACATTACCCCCCCTAGTTCGAACTAGGGGGGTAGTGTAGACATACCCTATGAGAAGCAGCAAGGGGGGGGGAGCAGTAGCTGGTGCTGGAGGCAGCTGGCTTAAAAGCCGGTTCCCCCAGCACCATCTGTGCAGTGCACAGAGGTGGGGGCAGGGGAGACAAAGCTGCAGTGGTATCTGAGCTAGCGCAAGCCAAGACTACTCAGTCCCGGCTCACACCGGCTCTGGGAGTCACCCAAGCTGCAGCGGTCCTGGAGCTAGTGTGAGCCAGGACTGCTCACGCCTCCTCTGCAGCACGCCTCTCCTTATCAACTAATCGTTTAGTCAATACAAATTGTATCGTCTACACAATTAGCAAAATACCCACTCCTTAACATCCTTACTGAAAGGAAGAAGCACAGTCTGAGCTCGGTTGCAGGTTCCTTTAGCTAGGCCACCTTAGTGTCTTCTGTTTAAAGTCTCTTTGGGTCAGTCCTGTTTTTCTCACTTGTGTGCCAGAACATTCCAGTGCTATGAAGAGTTTACAAACTTGGTTTCAGGAGTGAGCTGCTCAGTCACCTGCCAGGGCTTACAACCTGCACATCAGCCTCTCATACAATGAATAGAGCTGGCCTCCTTATCATCTTCTTGGGGTGGTACAAGGCTTTTCCTAGTGAAGGGAAACAATCATCACTAGGGAAACCGTAACTACTTTTTAAAGACCGAAAGAAAACACATTCATTCTTTTTAAACATGGAAATACTAAATGGCCTCTTTTTCCCTTGGCTGTATGTACCAAGGCCTTACAACCCGCTGACACACAGTGAACTCTGTGGGCAAACATTCCCTGCTTTTTTCAGTACTTGCTGAATATGGTTCAAAATCTGTCTTTCTCTGTGGTGAGATAAAGCAGTAGGTTCTGGGAGCAAATTGCTAACCTTTAAACCTGAAATTGGTTTAACTGATCCTTTCCCCTTCCCCTCCCTACCCACCCCAAAACCACTCCCAAGTTCTGCTGAACGTCACTGAACTTAAGAGTGACTTGTCACTGTGCAACCAAGCAACTACTGTGGCTGGAGTTCCCTTTTTGGTGGGGCTGATACTTTCACTTTAAGGGGCAGAGAACTGCTACACTGCAGCTGTGCACCGATCCCTGGAGGGTATTTTTAACATTGCACACTGTGACTCCTAGCAAGTCTAAGGCTATGTCTACACTATGGGGTGTTTCCGGTATACCAGAGGTAACCTGGAAAAACTCCGCTGCGTCCAGGGAACGCATCTGCTCTTCTGCTTTTTTTGCGGAAGAGTAGACATGCTCTTTTGGAAGCTCTGTCTTCCTCTTCCCACAAGGAAGAAGAGTTCTTCCAAAAGAAGAGGCTTTTCCGAAATTTGGCCCAGTGTAGATGGGACAAATTTCAGGAAAGCCTCTTCTGAAAAAACTATTGGAAAAAGGTACGCAAATTGCGCTCCCCCAAAATCTGCGTACCTTTTTCCGATAGATCAGTGTAGTGTAGATATAGCCTCAGGGACTGCGAGGAGTGGCGGGGCAGGGAGTGTGTGAGGCGAGTGGGGGTAATAAAGCTCTTGGTAGGTTTGGCAGACACTGCCGTCTTTCAAGCATTACACGACCAGGGCCTGGCATGCAGTAAGGATTTTAAGGACATCATTAAATGCATGAGTGGCCATGGACAGCTTTTCAAAAAGTGCTGGGGACTGTTAACATGCCACACACGGGGACATAGGACTGAAAGGGGATTCCTGGGTCACTGAGTCCAGGCCTCTGCTCTGGCAGGCAGCCCCATGGTATATCATCCTGTTCATATATTTGACAAGCTATGCCTATGAACTAGTTAGGTTTCTTGCCCAGCAAATATAAAAAAACAGACCCAGTTTCTTGCATGGATTTTAGAAGTTACTCGAGTTTACTCCCTCCTGCCCTGTCCGCTTATGAAAATAGAAACCTAGAGATTAAATTGTCAAATGCTAAATGGAGAGGGGGGTGCCTGTAAGTGGAGTTAGGAACTGGTTTCTTCTCTCCCTGCCTCTGCTTTTCCTCACCTTATCCATTCACTCTTTCCAATATGGATGCAATATACTTAGGGCCTGACTTTTCTTAGCATCAACAGCACCAATGAAGTGAGTGGAAACAGTAGTTGCTCAGCACCTCTGCACTGGACTGTGGACTCCTCTGAAGACTGCCTCAGTTCTTGACAAAGCCCTAGGTCTGTTCTGACTCCAGCTTCTTTCAAGGTCTAACTGGAGTGTGTGGGGAAGGTTGTTTTTAGGGTATGGAGTAATTACTGACAGAAAGTGCCCCTGGACTCTCATCATCTTCCAAGCTTGAGTTAAGTCTTGGCTAATGTAATGTGTTTATATTAAATAACAATAAAGAAATAATTCAGTACAAGCCTGAGCCAAGCAATTTTAAGGAACAATTGGCCCTGTAAAATTGTTGGATGCCATAATTGCAGCTAATTAACCTGGTTGCCACAGGTCTCTGGCTCAGTCTGGAATAAGGGCAAGTCACTCACAAAACAATCTGTCAAAGGAAATAATATCACTAAAACCACTTCAAAATCTGCACAAGAAAAGGGACAGGGAGGGAGGAACCTCAACTCCCTTGAGCAGTCGTGAGCTCCACCTGCTTAAAAGAAAGCCATCTGCCCTAGGGCAAATATACAGGAAACGTCAATCTCATCAGACACATTTTGTTTAATCTAATGAAACAAAATATTTCTTGTGCTTCTGGGTTGGCACTGAGCTCTTGTATGGTTTTTCCATACAAAGCTCCATCGACAGGGGAAGTCCACTGTCTGTTTTAGCCTCTCGATATGTAAAGTAAATAGAGTAGATAAAACTATGTCTTCCCTACCCGCCCCCCACCAAAGTGAGCACTAAAATTAAATGTCTGACATGACAAGTCACTGAGTTGCCCCCTCCTTTCCCATCTAGGTCACCTAATAGGAATGGCCCCAAACTAGCATCCCAAGATGCACAGAAGACAGTTAGTCAGTATCTATGGCTGTAAAGGGACAGAGGAACATGCAGTAAATTTGTAGCTACTTTGAGTTCTTACAGAAGTAAGTCTAGAATCTACTACAGCTGTAATATTTAGCCTCCCTGCCACATAAGTGTCTTAGTGTAACCTGTGGGGTTCTTCACTGAATATTTTTTCATCACTGGTGAATAATTTAGCACAAAATAGCTAATCACTCTGCATTTGCGGCTGCTGTTAAAACAGGTTAGATGCAGTGAGAGAACACGACATTATTAACACCTGCTATAGCTGCCCCACTTACGCACTCACTAACCGACTTGTGCTGCAAAGTTATATTAAATTAACCCTTGCACCAGGCTTTTTGCTGGATAGCAAGGTAACTGAAGAACCAGCTCTTCCAAACCTTACCTAAGGACACCATACTTGCAGCATTGCTGTGTGTGTCATAGACCCTTACACTTACACATTTCAACCCGGACTAGTACCATTGACCTCAGTGGATACTGATATGGTCAGACACATGAGTCATTTCACCAAAATCACCATCTGGTGCACAGCTGATACTTCACTACTCTGTAGTACCACATGACTCTTCCAGTTGTCCCAAAGAATAATTTACTCTGAATATCTGTGCAACTTACCTATATAAAAGCTCAGAGGTAATGCTCCTCCATGGAACACCTCACCAAAGGGGTTCTTTAAAACCTTGTCGCCTGGACTGCTGTGTTCCCACTTGCAGGTGCCACCAAGGGTTGGGGAGTGGTGCTTTGGCACGCAAGGACCTGAAGCCATAGTGCCTCGTAAGCTGGGCTCTGGTGTAGCTGCTCAGGAAACATTGGTGCACATAAAAATGTATTCCACACATGGATGAAAAAATCCGCACATAGATTCATAGAACACTAAAACTGGAAGAGACTTTGAGAGGTCATCAAGTGCAGTCCCCTGCCCTGGATGGAAAAGATTAGAGGGAACATTGCCTGGGCCTGGAGCCATACAGGAGATGTGAACAGGGAAGGGGTAAGCTGTAACTCTGAAAATGGGATGTGTACTGAAATGTGGCTTACAAACCCTTGTCCTAGATCGGCATCAGAACCATTCCCTAGGGGTGTAAAGCAGCAGGAATAGGCTGTGCTGTACTTGGAAACATGCTGAGGGCCGGCAACACTGGACCAGGCGGGCCAATACGGGGGGGCAGAAAGAGGACACCTGCCCCAGGGCCTGGTGATTCAAAGGAGCCCGGGGCTCCTGACTGCTGCTGCCGGCTGGAGCCCTGGGCCCCTTAAATCACCGGTGGCACCCCGTGTGGTACACTCTGGGCAGCTTTGAGCGTGGGCGTGGTCCCAGCAGCTCTGGGGGATGGCTGCCCTGGCCCTGCCCCTTCTGCTCAAGGCCTCGTCCAGAAGCATGGAGCCATCCCCCATCCCACCTTGCGCAGGGGCCCGGCGAGTCTGTCAGCCCCTCTGCCCTGGCCCCTGGTTCAGCTGGCCATTAGAGCTCCGTATTGCTTAATTGACTAGAAAGTGCTCTCAGTGCCCGCTCACTAGCACACTAGCTATAAATAGTTGCCGAGGCAGGGATTGAGCCCATCGCAGAGTTGTGAGAACTATTTCCTTTGCCAGTAAGGTCTGGTGGAGGAAGAGAAGTCGGGCAGGATGACAGAGCAGGACCTATCTGGATACAGTATCTCTCAAAGCCTCTGCTGGGGGAGGGAATTGGGATGGCCACCTCTACTCTGGGAGCCACTTGGCATCACTTCGCTCCTGCTCTGAAGCACATCAAGGCTTTTGCTGTATACCTCTAACCACCAAAAAACAAAATCTTGGCTCGAGAACAGTCGTTGCCTTGGCTTGTATCCTGAGACTGAGTGAGTTATGGTTCCGCGTTGGTGGGAGGATCCCCCCTTTTAGACAAGTTGGGTCCTATTGATCTGAAGCCTAGCTCCCATGCAGGCTGGAGTCCCTTTTAAAATCAGTCAGTGACAGTGGGAATGCAGTGTTTCTATTTTGAAAACAAAAGGACAGGGAAAAGCCCCTGTGCTCTCTGCCAAGTAAGAACAAAGAACAGTCAAAGCACACAACTTCTGGCCTTTTACTTGGAAAGAAAGTGTTCATCCACACGTCAGGTAGGGAGCTACCTTCTGCATCCTTGTCCCAACCTGGTAAAACTGCAGCTCCAATAAATAAATCCTGAACAGCAAAATTCAAGGGAGATGTATGCTCCAGGTAATCTCAGTGTTTTGGAAATGTTCTTGACAAACATTTGGTCTGAAAACAAGCCTGGGATGAGACTGACACCTCTGATTCCCCTGTAACCAGGGTACAGCTAGCCTGTGGAGGGGGGTGTGTGTGTGGAGGTTCGGGATACCAGAGATATCCCAAAAAAACTCCGCCACATCCAGGGAACACATTTGCTCTTCTGCTTTTTTTTGTGGAAGAGCTAACGTGCTCTTTCAAAAACCCCTGTATTCCTCGTTCTACAAGGAAGAAGGGGCCTTTCGAAAGAGGGGTTTTTTTCCAACATTTGGCCCAGTCTAGACGGGCCAAATGTCAAAAAAGCCTCTTCTGACAAAAGAATCGGGGGAAAGGGACACAATGCTTTTTGCATACCTTTTTCTGACAAAAATGTGTAGTCTAGCCATACCCTAAGGGTGAGTGGCCAATCCATGTGCTCTGGCAGGAGAGATGGTATGCCTGGCTCCCTTCCTCCATTGCACATCCCATGCAAGAGCCTGACATCACACGGAATGCAGGAGCTAGTCCCTCACAGTGTCTCACAAGGATATCTGGCTTTGTCTCCTCTCATACTGCCTTGGGGGGCCAGGCTCAAACCTGTTCTGTCCTGTGTATGGCGATCTGGGAGGGATTCCCTGAACTTCCCAGGAGGAGAAGTGGCTTCACATTCTCCCCTAGTTGGGTCCATGTTTAATTGGCATAACCTAGTGCACACTTCTTACAGTTAAATGTTAAAACTTTTAATGCCACATGGCTCAGCATCCTATAAAATCCCACCAAGATAGCAAAGAGAGTTGTCTCAAAATTGAGTTTAGCGCGGTGGCCACCACACATCTGTGTTTCTCTGCTGCTGACACTTCATATAGCTACTCTTAACAATCTTGATGAGTACTATGGTTCCTAAGGCTACAGACTCATACTATGGTGATTTCCAGTATGAAGGCTTAGGAAATTAAAACCTCTGATCTTTTCATTGCACCCAGATCAATTCCTTCTCCCTAATGCCTTGGCTACAATATTAGCTTTCTGGCTCTGGTCTGTGATTTACTCTAAGTAAATGCCCTAAGGACTGGGGATGATGGATCGCTCATTGACCAGACTGAGAGGGGTGAAACTTAGTTCTCCAGACTGTATGGGAAGAGGCAGCTGCTCTCTTACATGTGTTTTAAAATTGAGCAAACGAAGGTAACTGTCATGTCACTTCCAAACTGAACTCAGTTGCTCCTGAGTCCCCAGGACAAAAGCACTGGTTGTCTCATCCTGTGCAATTAGGCATTTTCCCATTGTTGTTGTATAGAGCCTGCACAGATTGTTTGCACAGCCTTCTGGTGCAAAGATAAGAAATATCTCTGCTGTTTATTAGCTATGTGTTCCATCAGCACAGTTTAGGGAAAACAACTTTCTTCAGGAAAAACTGCATCTTTGAAAGAAGCTTTCCTATGTTTTGAGAACAAACCCGCCTTCATGCATACAAGTATTTGTACTAATAAATCTATCTAATAACAAATGCCATATGCCAGAAGGGAATTGTTCTCTAAAATGTGCTGATTCACTTGGTTTGGCTGGTCAATTAGACACTCACGGACTCAGTACTTAATGACCAAAGCAGCTGTCTTCCAATGGAAACAAAAATAGGCTTTTGTTTGTGGATCTGCAGTGGAATTTTGCCATCCTGCCAAACACTGGCATATCTGCAAAATTTAACAGGTCTCCTAGAATTCTAACACACACACTGTCCAGGGTGCATCCCAAAAATGTCTATTTGCTCCTAAAGGGGAAATTTAAGAGATGGAGAGAAGATAGCAGATGACTCTGATGAAAGCATGATCAGAATCAGTGTAAAACTGAAACTCCATTCACTTCAATGGAGACATTCTTGATTTAAGCCAGTGTGAACTGATAATTGAGATCAATGACTTATTTGCATACAAGGGCAGAAGAGAAAGGGGTGAAGTAGTGTTCCCTGTGCTCCTTTCTCTTCTTCTCTTCAGTATTGGCTTTCTTTCCTCATCCCAAAAATCCACAAACCTGCTCTCCAAGCTAGACTGGAGATTAAAGAGCTCCCAGTTTTATGAACAGAAAAACATTGACCCACTATATGCCTTTCTCTGTTTCCTTAGAGCAAGTCATGGCGGAAGATCAAAAATATGGTACACTGGTCCCCGTTCGTTATGTCCTTCAAGAAAAAGTATCCTTGGATCCAACTAGCAGGGCATGCAGGTATGGAAGTGTGAGCTGTGTCAAGTCATCAAAGAAGCCCTCCACGGTGTACTGGAAAGTCTCTTGATTATTGCACTAATTAGCTGCATTGGCCTACATTGTCGCTGTGATGCTCATTAAGTGTTCACATTGAATCAGCCTTGTCTCTGGGGAAGCAGGGGCATGAGGGAGGGACTGATCTAAATGCTAGTTTGTACAGGGTGCTGTCAAATGCTGGAGTTACTCCTGTCACTCGAGCAGTAGAGGTTGGTGCTTGACTGATGAAAGTCCCAAGTTCAAACCCTGCCATGCAGCAATGTTCATGAGTGTTACTTTCTGTCATTAGGGACTAGTCCCTGGGAGAGACTGTGCTTAGAGGCAGTGATTTGGGAGGCAGGGAAGGAATGATTGAGTCCCCCCAGAAGAGTAGTATGTACAGCCTTGACTCTCACTTGAGGTCTGTCATGTCAGCAATTACCTCTGTTAATCTTTGGCGCTAGGTAACACTCAATAGCAGTTCATTTCACCTTGTTTGTTCTGGGTGGGGATGTCAGCAGGGGCAGGAGGCTTCATGACTATTTGTCTGCTCTCCTCTGCGAAAGTGGGTATTTGGCACCCGAATATGCACTGTCTTGCCTTTTGTCTCTCAGGTAGTTTCAAGGCTGCAGCTAATGGGCGAATACTCAAGAAGCACTGTGAATCTGAGCAGCGCTGCTTGGACCGCTTGATGAATGATGTCCTTAAACCCTTTGTTCCTGCCTACCACGGGGACGTGGTGAAGGATGGGGAGAGGTACAATCAGATGGAAGACCTGCTGGCTGAGTTTGACTCCCCCTGCGTTATGGACTGCAAGATGGGAGTCAGGTTAGTGCTGCGAGGTGCCCTGGCTTGTCACTGAGCAGAAACGAGCAGCTGCAGTTCCAGAATCCAAATCCAGGGCTTACAGCAACTTATTCCCTGGGTAAAGACTATCCAGAGCAAACCAGTTCCTCTAACAGGCTCACCTGACTATGGATAACTATTGCCCAGGCCTCTGGAGAGGGGAGCCCTGCTGGTGGGGGTGGGGATGGGAGACACAAGAGGAAACCTGGGCTGGGCTTTACCAAGCAGTGAGCTGGTGAGACACCGTGAGGGAGCCCTGCCTGGGAGCTCCCACCACATGTCGCTTTAAGTCCAGGCAGGGGAAGCATTTCTTAGCTATCACATACGACTAAAGCACAAGCAGTGCTGTTGCACACCCACTTCTAGCTTTGTGGTGAAGAGCACCAGGGAGCTGCATGCCTCTCTGAAGGAACAACAGCATTTACCACCTAAAATTTACATTATCAAAGTATATTCTAGCATGCTGGGACAAGGTATACCAGGGCAGCTAATGTTCTGGGAGATGCCGCCATGAAAACATCAGGGCATATGTGTATTCCATGTGCTGCTCTAGCCCATTCAAGCTGCAATGAAGACCTTGGTGCTATCTGTCAGCCTCCTTGTTTCTCCATCTCAGACTCTCCACTTCAGATCTGAATTCAAACAGCTTTTAATCCTTTCCTTTGCTTATCACTTGCTCTCCCATGCTGCTTGGGTACAGTGTATATAATATCATATTCTCTCCTTCATCAATGGATCCTGAAGCCTTTCGCAAAGGGCGAGCATAGGAATCCTAGTCTTTCTTGGAGTCCATATATGAACTATTAAAATTCAGTCCTGCAAACCCTTTCCTGTGCAGACCTTAAACAGAACTAGTCCTGTTGACTTCAGTGGGATTATTTGAGCCAGTAAGGGTTACACATGGCCAAGCATTGCAGAATCAGGTTCTTTAAATGTTTGTGTTAAAACCCAAATCCAGAGAACAGATTTGGGCCAGGTATAAATCACTAGCCAGCCTGGGTTTTAGGACACCTCCCCCCGCCCACGACTAACTTAAAGCTTAGAGGTGGTGGAGACACGTACGCTTTCTGGAAAAAAGACCGCTCTTGTGGAAAAAGAGGATTCTTTTCTTTTTGTAGTTCCCCTTTTGAACTCTTGATGTGAAACATGAACTGGCATGTTGGACTGCCAGACACAAAACCCATACTCCTCTCCGGAGGGTGGAGGAGGAATGTAGGTAATGGAATGCAGGCAGTCTCCTAGCCAGTGGTATAATCCCTGCCCCTCCCCACCCCCCAGCATAAGTTGAAGTGCAACTTGAAGGAAACAGGAACTGGGTCTTTCCCCTGGGGTGATAATTAAATCCTGTTCTCATGCCCCACAAGAAAACCCCTTCTCTTAACTCTGCCCATGTGTTTTTCTTTGTGTCACTGAATGGCAGAAGGCTATTCTGCTGCAGTGTTTCTTCTTCACTTCACAGAGGAGGAATGAAATTCAAGTGACTGTATGAACAAGTGGAAAAACATTCTGAGCAGGGTAAACCAATGCTTTGCCCAAAAGAGCACATCCTGGTCAAGGAGGCTACGGAAGAGCATTTCCTTAAAATTTGCTTGCCCTGGCCATGATCTGTAGGCCTGGTTTATGTTGATGCTGCTGACAGGCTGGGAGGCTAGAGCTGTGCAGGCTGCTGTGAAAGAGGGCTGCATATACCTTTGCCACACTGGTAGTGAGGTGTGGAACTAGGCAAAACCATCTGCATATGATGGCTGAACTTGTGTTTCAGGGGAGATTTGCAGTACAGTGGAGTCAAAACCATGTTTGTGTTAAAATATACATAATGGTGCAAAAAGGTACGCATGAAAGATGATCAATGGAGGCTCAATGAAGAAAACAAATTGCATTTTCATCTCTTTACCCATCAGGGGCTAGATCTTGACAGTGGTTAGGCAGCTAGCATGCCCTGACTTCTGTTGGTTAAATCGGACTTGGATTGTTGACTGTGGCCTCCATCATAAATGTAAGCGGGGGAATGGTCCCGCTATTGTGGGGAACTTTCCTGAGTTCTATACCACCCCGGTGAAATGGACCAACGAAAGGATCTGAGTCCCCACTCCCACTTCCTTTACTCCACAGCCTCCCTGATCCTGAGGGCTCCCCCTCCACTCTCCTGAGTAGCAGAGTCCTCGAAACCCCAACAAGGCTGGGCCCAGGTTTCCTGGGGCTTAGACCCCGACCTTGTAGTCACTTGGGGCAGGGGATAGAGTGTCCCCACTCTGGGGTGCTCTCATCACACTGCATGCTTTCTTGGCCCAGTGATCATTCCATAAAGTTCAAAGCAAATACAATTGATTAAACATCAACTGATTAGAGAGAAAAGAATAAGAAAAAATGAGAAAGGTTAAATGAGAACACACAGTCCTGCTCTGTAGCATGGGGCCATCACAAACAGCAGTCTGCAGAGTGTAAGGACAGTTCATAGTCTCTTCCTTAGAGGCCCTGTATGTGCTGCAGGGGGGGGGGGGGGGGCTGCAGGCTGGACATGCTTGCTCTGGCAGTGACCACACAGCCTCAAGCTCTAGGTGGTCAGACCCTTCTCCCAGTTTGGCCTGCTGAGCCTCTTGGCTGGTGATATCTCCCTGCCCAGAGCCTCTCCCCCCACTTTGCTGGTCCGAGCTGCTCACCACATCCAGCTGCAGGCTGTGCTGCTTTGCCAGTCTCCAGCTCCTTGCGTTGCTTCTCTGTCCCTTTTGGCTCTCTAAGCACTGCCAGTCTGCTGCTCAACACAGGGTCTGCACTCCTTGGACTGTGTGTGCCTGGCTGTATTGCTGCAGGACTGCCTCTCCACACAGCTTGCTCCTCTTAGCTGTCTCTCAGCCCCCTCTCCTTGCTCAGAGAGACCGAGAAAAATTCCAGCTCACACGGAGGACGGTGCCTGGCCTCTTACTTCCCTCACTGGCCTGTCCAACCTGTCAATCAGGCCAAGCTGGTGTTGGCTGCTTTCCATTGTCTCTGGGGTCTGTCAGTCTCATAGACCCTTCCCCTTTTGATACTGGGAGCTGGCAAACCAAAAACTCCCACAGAGTTTTAGTAAGGGGCTAACAGTCCCCTTACATAAAAAAGGGACTGTCTACTTCCATCCATGTCCAGCTCCTAGTACAAAAGCTGCTCAGGGTCCCTACTTGTTATCACAACACAAAATGAGGCTTACACCTATCATTGCAGCTTTGTGAAGCTTACAATGTTCAGTGACTAGCAGGGGATTTAGGTATCTAGATAGCAAGGGCCTAAGCCAAGGACTGAGAAGTATACTCTGGCTGGTCAGAAATGAGGTTTTGGTTCAGGGTTATCTCCTCAAACATAGCGCACCACAAAAGGTGAAAGCATTCCTGTATGCTGACCTGTTGGCTAGTCCCAGGTAAGCAGGAAATGTGGGTTTTTCCATTCTGGAAGTTCTGTGAAGGTAATTGTATCCCATGAGGGTGGTGGGGTGGGGTGCAAGAAGAAAGTAATTATTGATGCCTTGCTACCCCTCCTTTATCCAAGCGGGAAGAAATACTGTCGTGCTTTAGAAGGCCTCCTCCAGTTACCTTCAGTCTAAAACCAGATGCGTTGGGGTCCAGTGACGGATAAAGCCGAGGGGAGATGGAGAGGGGAAGGGAAAGGTATCCACAAATGAAGAGACTGTGCTCGGAGGGGGAGTATTTCAGACCGCATTGCCTGCTCTCTTCCCCCACCCTAAAGTCACATGCTAATTGAAGCCAGAGCCCTTCACCACTTTGTTGTAGGTGAGGGTTTAAAGGAGAGGAGGCTCTGGTAATGTCCTCATTTGTGACCAGATGCCTAGATTGCTAGAGCGCAGTGTGGACACAAAATTTGTATCTATATCTACAAAAATAAACCGCTGATATCTGCATCCATATTCACGAATGCGGATACCCGTAGATATAAAGTAGATATCTGCGGATTTGATGTCTGAAACAGATATAAATTGTGGGCCTATCAAGGTCCCACGAGGTGCATAGATAACCCCATTCCACTAGTCTCTCTAGTGCCATCGCCTGCATCCTGCTCGAGAGCTGAAGTAAAGTGCCTATTGACCACCACTGCCTGGGCATAGGCAAAACCGAAAGAAAGCATGGCCCATCTGAGAGAGCAAGTCCTCAACTAGCGACATGCTGGAGACTGATCTTCTGGCATTCAATTTAGTGGGTGTAATAAAGACCTGCTAAATTGAATGCCGAGGGCGTCTCCAGTTGACACCAGTATTTGCAGTTCCAAGGAGTAAGGGAAGCTAATGCGAGTGTTTGCTCCTGCCAACTTCCCTCTGTGAAGATGGCACCAAGCTTGACTTAAATTAAGGTACGTCAACTCCAGATACGTTATTTAAATAGCAGGAGTTGCGTGCCTTAAGCCAACCTTCTGGGTCTAATATAGATATGGCCTAAGAGAATAGCTTTGGTATAATGGATCAGTGGGTATGACGTGTGAAGGAGGGGCATTGTGTCTTGCTAGTGTATCTAATCTGTCATACCAAACTACTTTGACTCAGACAGGATCACAGTCCAAACAAGATTGAACTGGGACAGCAGTAGAGACACACGTACATACACGCACACGTGCTATAGGGAGTAGAATTTCAGTAGGTGATTGCTTTTTTTCAGTCAGTGTGGGAGCAATTTCCTGCCAGTGTCTCAAGTGCACTGTGCTGCTATTCTGGAGATGGAAAATCAAGTTTTTGATCCCTTTGGCTATGAAAGATCCCGTGGGCCTTTATGAATACCCACAGGGTATGTCTACACTACCCCCCTAGGAAGCCTAATCCGAACTAGCTAGTTCGTGCCGCATGTAGCCACGCGGCACGCAGTCCGAACTAGCCGGCATTTAAAAATGGCGCCGGCCGGCTTTATGCAAATGAAGCCCGGGAAATTCAAATCCCGGACTTCATTTGCAACTCGGTATGACTACATTACTCCCCCTAGTTCGAACTAGGGTGGTAGTGTAGACATACCCTCACTGTCCTGGCCAAATTCACACTATGGTAATTGCATTCTGCCTTCCTGAATTCCTGCGGCAGTTCAGCGGGGTGGCTTTCTGTATGCTCTCCTACACTGTTCAATGGCTGCCCCAGAGCTAGATATGGTTTCACAGATAGGTGGGCTTTGAGGGTTAACGTTTGTGAAATACTGATTCATATGCTTTTCTAGAGTAGAACTTAGAGGCAAGGCCTGAACCTAGAGGCAAGGCCTGAAGGGAAAGATGGAGGACCTCTGAGTTGGAAGATTAGAGCCTGATATCATGAACCTGCTCTCTGTCTGAGAGGCAGCAAACTGTGACATTTACTGAATGTCTTTGCTACCAGAGGAAGGGAGTCCTTGTAGATAGGACAACAAGGGAATCCGGGGTCCGAATTTGATTTTTATGTTTTTCATTTCAATGAATAATTTCACCAATGTGTATTTGAAGCATTTCTCTATTGTTAGCTATTCTAATTTTCACAGAAGTGTGAAATTCTGGGGCGGGAAGAAGGGCAACAGTGGAGGTCTCAGAAATAATCATTAATGATCACATTGAGATTCAGAAAATTCAACCCTCATCTCCAGTAAAACACAAATTGTCAACATCATGCATCGAAATATGTGAAATAAATAACCTTACATCAAATGTTAGTACGTTTTTAAGCAGCATTTTGCTTACGTAGCCTAGCTGTAAATTATGATTATCATTGATGGAAAGACTTGCTGTCAGTGTGAAATCAACATTTATGGATAAAAATCAATCCTTGCAACCTGAACTGTACAATATAAATCAGTGTCACCGGCTGGGACAACAGGACCATTGTAAAGAGCACTGGACATTCCTTTCCCCGCACAGAATTTCTTCCATAGCAGATCTTGTTTAATTCAACAGATGGTGGCAAAAATGTTTGCTCTGAGAGGGACTTATCTGAAGGCAACTCAGAGCTGTTGCTTGTGACTGAGCAGAAGCTATCTTAGTATGTCTTAGAGGAGATTGCCTTTTCCCCCACCTGTAGGTTTCTCTAGGAAGTAGCAGCTTACATCTGTCTGGAGGCTGCCGAAAGCAGCTGTAAGACTTTATTGCAAATCCCCCTGATTTATCACAGCTATCACTGTGAGCTGACTGGCCAGAATCCACAGCAAGGGTAATAAATACTGTATGTCTGCTCATAGAACAGAATTTCAGATAGTTGGGAACCAAACCAATAACATCTATGGGAAAGATTATATATGTCCAGTGGAGGAACATTCACTCCAGCCCCTCCCAATTGTCCCATTGTTTTTCATTATGAATCAAACCAGACGTATTTGACGTTAAAGCTCTTCACTCTGCTCTGTATTTTACAGGAGTAGGAACAAGGTTTTGCCTCCTTGACAATCCAACTAAAACAGACACACACCAGACGAACTAAGCTATCTCAAACCAGCTTTGTGTGAAAACATCCTGTTTAACACCCTGTTTGCTGCAGCACTCTGGGCTGTGTGGTGAGGGGGCAGGGAGATGTATAAAAAAAGCACAAGACAGACTTCGCAGAAGTCAAAGCATGTCAGCTGATTCTCAAAGGGAACATCAAATGCTATTAACAGTCAAGTGCTGGGATGTAGCAACTTCTCTCTCTCTGTCTTCTTGAACCCTGCCAGTTTCCATGGCACACGGTCAGTTGACAGAGCACATTCTGAAAGCTCCAGTTAGCTCAGGAGAATGACTTCTTGTTTAGGTTTGCTCAGCATTCCATACTAGTTGTCAAAGAGAAACCCTGAGTAATCTGTTCCTTACTTAGTGCAGAGGAGAAAGGTTGAGAGAGAAGACTTCCCTTCCCGTTGATGACAGTGCCTGCTCTAAATTGGTACACTTTAGGGGTCTGCGCTTTGAGTGGAAGTCTGGTAGGGCCTTGAGGGTGAATGCAAACTTGAACTTGATGCAGCTGTGCAGCACGTGCTATGCAGATCAGTGGTTGTGGAAGATGATCCCAGTGGCTGTGTTTCTGTATAGGCTGGAGCAGGTATCGAGGGAGGCTGTAGAAGAGGCTACAGGAACTGAAGTGGTGAAGGTGGAGATGGTTTTAGCTGATAGCTGATCTTTGGGATGAGAGAGAGGAAGTCATGGCCAGCCTTGGACATTGCACTGTGCAGGAGAGGTGCTGAATACCTTGCAGGACAGGTCCCTTCATTCGATGGAGAAACCCTACAGCCCTTAAATACCACATTAGCTGCATCCTAAGCTTGTTCACTATTTGTCCAGAGCCAAACTTGGTCATCTGTTTCCTTGACGTCTTTGATTTGCTTTAGCCAATCCACATAGAGTTAACTCTTGGTTAAGTTAACCCTGCCCATTGATCAGAAGATGACAGCATGCAATGTACCAGAGTTCTGTTAGACATTTAGCACTAAGAGGAGGATAGTCATGTTGAAACAGATCCAGCAGCAGTGTTATAAGCCTGCCTAGGTCTTCAGGCCCCTCTCATACCTGTCAGGAGGGAACTGTGGGGCACCATGGATAGGCAGAGCAGAGGAACTAAACTGATTTTGAATTCTAAGTAAATTCAGAATGTCTGAAGTATTTTGCAACAAGCTGGAAGTTTGGGGTACTGAATTGCATAGGATCAGTTAAACAATCTTTATATAGGTTAATATCTTCACATTTCTCAATAGGCAGCTACTCCCTGGATATCTTCTGATATTCCATGTACATGCTTCTTAGGGCAAGGACTGTCACTAACTATGCAGTGCCCAACACAGTGGGGCTCTGATTTTCATTGTAGCCTGTAAGCCCATGGTGGGCAACCTGTGGCCCAAGGACCGTGCATGGCCCATCAAGGGTTTGTTTACCATTACCTATGAGCAATGTTGGCAGATTCTGCTGGTTTCCTTCAACATAGTTTTTTTTCCTACCAGTATTACTAAAGTGATGCACAAGTAAAGCAAGGGAATGTGAAATGAGGTACATGCTCACTGTACACAACATTGACTGTGAAAGCCATATGCTACTTCTGCATCCAATCAAAGAGGTTCAATCGGCACATCCGGCAAATCTAGGGACTCAAGTGCAGTAGCAAAACGACCCCATCCAGAGTGACTGTCTTGGTTATGACAATGTTGGATGATGATGGAGGACCAATGTTGTGGCCCACTCACTAGTTTCGGCTGCCCATCACTGCTGTAGGCATTATGGCAGTACAAGTGTCCTGTGTTTCCCCTCTTTGAATGGCAAAGTGCCTCCTGTGGAGCCAGCCCTTGGATCATGTTCTCAATCAGAACATTTTGGGGTTCACCTGAGTTGTAATGTCTGTCTGTGGGCTGAGCTCTGAATAATGGCAGGTGGGATGGAAATAAAAAGCTTTTCTGTGCATGCTGCATTTGCCTTCTGCATCTCTTTTCTCAGTGTAACTGGAGAGCACTGTGGTATGGTAGCTGATGGACTCTTCTTATACCACATCTCGGGTTGCTAATGTTGAGTTTTTAGTTGGGGCCCCAGTTCACTTGCATGTCATGAGGCTCCTGGGCATGGGAGACCTGTTTACATATTTATTGCAAACCCCATGTTGCGGATTCTTGCTCTTTGGAAATTGCCTGTAAGGCACTGCCTCTTTAGGGTTTGGTCCTTGGGAGGATCTTGAGTGCTTTTGTTTCCAAGCGAAGTCATTGGGAGTTGAAGGCACTTGGACTTCCTGTTAGGGTCTGTATTGGTTGATCAGTCCCTGAGTAAGGGCAGCCATCCCTCCTTGGCACTATTAACATGTTTAGACAGTGATCCTGATACATTGGAACTGTACCACATTGATCAACTGCTCATAATCCTTCCACTTCCTTTACAGAACGTATTTGGAGGAAGAGCTAACTAAGGCCAGAAAGAAGCCAAGCCTGCGGAAGGACATGTATCAGAAGATGATTGAAGTAGACCCTAATGCCCCAACCGAGGAGGAGAATGAACAGCATGCAGTAACCAAGCCCCGATACATGCAGTGGAGAGAGACCATTAGTTCAACAGCAACGCTGGGATTCAGAATCGAGGGGATAAAGGTGAGGCTGCTTGACCCGTCTCCGTGCCATAACACAGGGCAGGGTTCATGGGAAAAACGGTCTGGGAGAAGTGATAAATTCAGTAGTAACATGAAGTTTCTGTAGCCAGACCTGGTGAAATGTGCACACAGAATGATCTCTCTCAGCCAGTTTCACATCATTTCAAGATGTCCCGGGCCTCCTTCTGGCTTCTGAGGGAGAGCCTTAGAAAAGGGCTATTTCCACCCAAGAAACAGGCAAAGCTTTGACTAAACTTTTGCTTTGAGTTATGGGTCCTAACTTGCTCCAATAAGAGAGAATCGAGCCCCTGCAAATTTTAGGGATATTTTAAAAAATATCATGATCCAGCCCTGTGATTGGCAAATTCAAAGCAGAAATTTTTTCTGCTCTTTCCCCTTCCAGTATCTTGTAACTACTGAAAAGCTTGGTCGTGTAGCTTTGCCAAGCAGTGTCATAGTGAATATGCTTCTACGGTGATGGAAGGGATTTTTCTGTCGATGTAAGTAACCCACCTCCCCAAGTAGCAGTAGCAAGATTGAGGAAGAATCAATGGCTATGTGGGGGCTTATTTTAGCTTAGCTACGGCACTCAGGAGTATTCATTTTTCATGCCCACAAGTGTCATAGTTATGTCTACCCAATTTATAAGCTGAGACCAGGCGTTAGGATGTGTAACATCCTAGCAGTTTAAAACTGCCCTCTAGCGGCAGCATGTTTAATTGACTTTCTGCCACTTCTCAGAATGTGGAGGCTGTCATCCTAATTGCATCTGTGAAATTACAACCATAGTAGATGGGTGGGGGAGGAAGGGAAAGAGAGGAATATATGAAACCATGATCCAATCCTTTAGTACAGGAGCCAGTTTCTATAATGGAGAGAAGCAAAAGCTGCTCTCAAACTTGAGGGCTTGCAATGTGGATCTGGACTTTCACAAAGCCAGGGTGTCTCTTTTGGTGTTTGGAATTGTCATGCTGAAATTTTGAACTAAAACCTTGATCCTAACCCCAATGTGCATTTTAGTTTGTGCCAGACTCAGATTGCCATATCAAGACATGGGCTTGATCAGGACTATGGAGATTCTTCTCCTACGTAACGGGCTGCTCTCCATCTCTCGTTTAAACATAATGGGTAACTCTTCAAAGGTGCTGAAGGACGTATCTTCAGTGCAGAGTTAACCTGAGTTATCTACGCTTCAGTTTCTTCTCTCAGTTTTAGTCTAGCTGGAGTGAAAGCCGCAATGCTGCAAAATAACATCTGAGCTGTTTTTTCCACTTGGGTGTTGCCCTCTCTTATGCGTGGGTCTAAGAGTTCTGTGGGCCTGTCTCACAGTTCTTGGCTCAGTAGTGCCACTCTATGAATGTTCCCCCAGGGACTTGTGGTGGAATTATCCTGCTGCCTCCTCATGAGGATGGGGGCAGGAGAGAATGCTGGGATGGCTTTGGAGGACTGACATAACTTGAGTGGAACTAGCCTTCATCCACACTACAGGACGGTTGTGTTAGCAATTACAGAGTTGTGCTATCTTGAGCTGGAGCCTGTGCCAGACAAATAAAGTTAGAAGCACCAACCCAAATGAAGGGTTTATATGTGTGAATGGGAAACAGCTTACAATTTTGCAGTGAAGACAAGCCTTAAGGGTATGTCTACACTACCACCCTAGTTCGAACTAGGGTGGTTAATGTAGGCAACCGAAGTTGCAAATGAAGCCCGGGATTTGAATTTCCCGGGCTTCATTTGCATCTTGCCAGGCGCCACCATTTTTAAAGCCCCGCTAGTTCGGACTCCGTGCCCGCGGCTAAACGCGGCACGGACTAGGTAGTTCGGATTAGGCTTCCTATTCCGAACTACCGGTACACCTCGTTCCACGAGGAGTAACGGTAGTTCGGAATAGGAAGCCTAATCCGAACTACCTAGTTCGAGCCGCATGTAGCCGCGGGTACGGAGTCCGAACTAGCGGGGCTTTAAAAATGGTGGCGCCTGGCAAGATGCAAATGAAGCCCGGGAAATTCAAATCCCGGGCTTCATTTGCAACTTCGGTTGCCTACATTAACCACCCTAGTTCAAACTAGGGTGGTAGTGTAGACATACCCTAAGTGACTGAGGGTATATCCACAGTAGAGTGGCATAGTCAGGCCTGCCAGAACTGGAGGCGGGGGAGAGGGGGAAGGACAAGGTACCATGGCCATTTTTACCACTTTTTACCAGCCATAAAGATGAGAAACGAGGAGAGGTAGAGAGGAGCAAGTGGGGGAGGGGGGGGAAAGGAAGGGGAGACAGGTGAGCTCCTGGGGGAAAGAGGCTGGGCAGGATCCTGGGAGAAGAGGCGGGGCAGGGGTGAGACCTTGTGGAAGGGACAAAATGGAGTTAGAGCCTCAAGGGAAGGGGCAGCCGGGGGGCAGGAGCAGTGTGAGATGTGGTCTGGGATGGTGTGGCATGGGTGGCAGAGCCATGATTCAGCCACCTGTGACCCCCACACTTTTAGGGTGCTTCAATAGCTCCTGGGCACATCCATAGCTCTGTAGCTGTGCTAATGTAGCACTGTAGTGTAGACATGTCCTACTTCAACAGAAGCGGTAGACTCTTGATGTAGCAATGTAGGTCAAGATAGGAAATCCATATCTCCAGAAGATGCTAGTGAGGCTGATGGAAGAATTTTACAGTGTGGTTTGTGTCATCCTAACTACACAGCACGGGGCACAACATTTTTCACAGACCTGAGCAACATAGCTAGGTTGATCCAATGTTTAGATGTTGACCAGGCCTTAGAAGCATATAACTCATTGAAAGATAATGAGAGTTAAGATCTTTCAAAACTTTTACTAGCGATAAACATCAGGAGCTGTAGCTTTGAAATGGGAAAAAGGGCAAAAGCAATTGAGGGGTCAGCTCTACTAACCAGTGATCAGATTGAATAAAACAAGCCGAGGTGAAAACAAGTGGTAAGTGGGGTGTAAAATAAGTGGTGGCAGCCGTCTAGCTGACACCCACAGCTCTAGCTGCTTCTTCCGCTGCTGTCAGAAAGAGCGGCTTCTTCAGTAATCTGCGGGGAGCCTCCTAATTACAGCCCTGTTTTCCTAACGCACGTGGATCAGCTGGGAAATAACCAACCTCATAGAGATTATTTGTATTGTCATTAGACATTGAATTTCAAACACCGTCAGCATTCTCACAGGTGCTGTTTCAGGCTGTCTGCAAAACTGGGCAGGTGCCACTGCATCCTTTTACATTAGGAAGGTCTTCACAACCACAAGGCTGAGAGAGTTGGAGAAGATGGGCTACTAAATGCAAGTGTACGTTGTGGTGCAAAGAGATAACTCAGATAACAGAATAGTAGAACTGGAAGGGACCTCAAAAGGTCATCAAGTCCAATCCCCTGCCCTCACAGCAGGACCAAGCACCAGAGACATCATCCCTGACAGGTGTCTGTCTAATCTGCTCCTAAATATCTCCAGTGATGGAGATTCCCCAACTTCCCTAGGCAATTTATTCCAGTGTTTAACCATCCTGACAGTTAGGAAGTTTTTCCTAATGTCCAACCTAAACCTCCCTTGCTGCTGTTTAAGTCCATTGCTTCTTGCCTTATCCTCAGAGGCCAAGGAGAACAGTTTTTCTCTCTCCTTCTTGTAACACTAAAACTAAAACCAAAAAGTAACAGGATCAGTTAGGACTAAATCTTGTACATGTTGATTCACACACACATTTCACCTTCCATGTCTGATTGGTTTCAGAGTTTACTGACTTGTGTGCAGTCAATACCTTATTCTGTGGGAATGGGGATCAGCTGAATCCTTCAAACTCCTCTGGGAAGACTTTACAAGGAACCCCATGACATCTAAAGCTACAGGGCAGGATATTCATTGTACTGCCTTCCTTCCCTCATTCTCTGACCCATTTCTTAAGTCTTCATCTTCCCCAGCACAACAGGATGCCTTTCCGGCTCATCATCCTTTCAGAGTGTTTTGGGCAAACAAGCCATCCTTCATGAAGAACTAGACTATGGAAACAAAGATGCATGTATAGGACACATTTTAAAACTGGTCATTATGTCTAGGAAGTGAGTGTCCCAAAGAGAATTCTGATTACCCTGCTGTTTATAGAATGTGGACAAACAATGACAGAACTTGCTCTATACTCTTTATTTCTACAGCGTCTGAGGGTATGTCTACACTAGCCCCCCTAGTTCGAACTAGGGAGGCTAATGTAGGCATTCGAAGTTGCAAATGAAGCCCGGGATTTAAATATCCCGGGCTTTATTTGCATCTTCCCATCCGGGCACCATTTTTAAATTCCCTTAGTCCGAACTAACTGCCCGCGGCTACACGCAGCAGTCAAACGTTAACTAGAACTAAGTCCTTCGTGCAAAAAGGTAAAAAGGCCCCGGAGTGGTTTTTGCACAAGAAACCCCTATCAGCAAAAGCACAGGTGCTCTGATAGCCATTCTGTGAATGGCAATCACAGCTTTCTTGAGCAAGAGTGTCCATGCAGCATAGAAGCTACCACAAAAGCACATTGCTTTTGCAATGCACTTTGAGGTGTGGATGCGCTTTTGTGCAAGAAGTTTTTGCACAAGAACTCTTCCGCAAAAGGCTTCTTGCACAAAACCCTTCAGTGTAGACAAAGCCCAGGAGACTGGTCTGAATTGTGTTTAATGACATGCCCAGTAGTGTTTCAAACACAAGTCATCTCCTCTGACAACCCGTTCTCATGACAGTGTGTCTGGGTTTCTGTTTCCCTTTTTAAGAAAGAAGATGGCACAGTGAACCGGGATTTCAAGAAGACACGAACAAAGGAACAGGTCACAGAAGCCTTCAGAGGATTCACTAAAGGAAACCGAAACGTTTTGGTGAGTTAGCAGTTGCATTAGGAAGACATTACCCAAATTTCTGCCAAGTGCAAGGATGGACTCCTTCCTTCTCTACACTCTCTCCTTGCTGGTGCATTGTATAATTCCAAGGACCAGAGAATTAAATGTACTGCTACTGTGCCAAGCCCATTGGAACATAGCACCAGAGAGGCAAAGCAGAGACCACATCCTAGCCTGGAGGAGGTGCAAGGGTAGGTAGAGGACAGGAGAGAACATGCTGTTAGCTGTAATGGCAACATTCAGACTTTGCATTAGGCAACATGATGATTTCAGGCAGCCAGTAGGATTACAAGACCACTCACTGCCAGAAGACAGATGCAGAAGGGTAGGCTTGGTCAGCTAAACCAGGGGAGGGGAAGTCTGCTTTAGAGCAAGAGAAAAGGCATAGGATGTAAGGAACAAGCTCCCATCAGTAGTGGCTGGGGCTGGTGAAGATAGACTGGACCTTTCAGTTTGTTTCTTACTTTTGATCTCTGAATCTTGCTGGACAAGATTTCCTTCTAATTTTTTAGAGTAGACTGTGGGCTGTCTCATAAGGCTGTCTGTAAGGGTGCCCAATGTCCTGGAGTGGGCTGGGAGGCATGGGAAACCGTCTTGTCTGCAGCTGCCCCTCTGCTAGATCTGAACGCTGCAAACCTATAGATATTGCATATGCCAAATGTGCTGCTGCTCATTGCTAGGTGAACTAGCAGTTTAGCTGTAAATGTTTTATATAGACTGGGCAAAATACACAGTTTGATAAACTAGCTCCATTTTAGGCCCTACCTTATAAAGCCTGTTAGCAAATAACTCTAAATGGCCTGACTCTTAGCGCTCCCTACTTCAAACCTGCCTGTTTACTTTGACTTTAACTACCTGGGATTTATTCTTGGTCTGTAAACAACTCTGCATGGCTCTGGCTTGGCCAAATTGCTCCTTAGTCCGCAGACTGGGAGTCCTTTCAAACCACTCTTACATTATTTAAAGGTAGGGCAAATGAGAGGTGAATCTGATCAGTCCAACTGCTAACCTCTTAAAGTTCTCTCCTGCCCCCCTCCACAATTTCCCACCAGAGCCAGCGTTTGAGTAGCTAACTTGACTCTGTTAGGGCTAGCAGCATGGTTAGCCAGTACTGTATATATTAAAATATTTATAATTTAGCCTGCTTTTTGGATTAGACTATGAACATTGGTATGATTAGCAAGGGGACTTTGAAGGATCTCTTGGCGCTTTCCAGAAATTCACCATGTTACTAGTTAACATATCCCTTTCTAGCCCTAACTACACTAACTTGCTTGAAAAGACTTATACTCACAGTGCTTATTTTCTTTATAATTCCAGAACGGTTACCTTAATCGGCTGAAGGGGATCCGTGCCACCCTGGAAACATCTCCATTCTTTAAATGCCATGAGGTAGAACTTGTCTTTCTCTCTCAAGATGATGCTTAGCTAGATCTGTTTGTATGTGTACACTGTAGCTTCTATCCAAGAAAAGAATATAGTAAGTGTTAAAACTCATACATTTCTAAAATTTGAGTTTATTCTCAAATTTGTATTTTCATAATTTGTCCGTTTAGTACCTGCAGAGAGATCATGTAACCTACAACTTTGAGGTAAACTTGTCACACATGACACTATGTAAAAGCTACCTTTAAATGGTATGATCATCAATTTTTATTGGCCCATGCCACAAATGTTTGCTCAGAATGCTTACAGTTATCTGTGACTTCAGGAATATTTCTGGCTACTTTCTCTCTATATATGGTATGTCTATGCTAAGTTCTACACTAATGCAAATTCCAGATAATGGCTGGCTTCCAGCATTATGAGCTATTCAAACATGGTTCCAGATATTCTGCCAGCATCCTTTGAGGTTTCTCAAAACAGCACTTACAGAGCTGATAAGAGATCCTGCAAGTGGAAGACTGGTCAGGAATCTTCTGTCAGAATGATTTTCTGTCAGAAAATAGCTTCTATATTTTTCTCCACACATTTTTGCACCTGAATTCTAAAGACAATTCAAATGTTGAAATTACCTGAAACAAAGAGTTTGGGGTCAGTTCAACAAATCAAAATTAAACATTTAGATTGCAGCAATGTCAGGGTTTGTTTGGTTTATTTTTTGAACTAATGTTGAAACAAAATATTTTGACATTTCCAAATGGAAATCTTTTGGAATTTCCATTCCACAGAAACTTCTAAATGACAATTTTTCATTCTGGTTTGGGACTGCCTTTACTATGGGATGGAAATTCCAAATTTAATGCTGACTGTGGTTGAATTCTTTTAGAGCTGCATCACTATTCTTTCCTGGGGACTGCTTTTAGGGATGTCCTAGCCCCCATGCTGTCTTGAGCTGGTGGCTAACAGGAATATCTTCTGAGCCGTCTGGTGACTGGTTGGATGGTCATTAATTTAATTTCTCCTGTAAGGATTCCTTCCCACTTACAAATTGCTCTCCAGTGCCTTTCATGGTTCAAGAACAGCTTCCTACATTTGGCTGAGTCTTTCTCTTCTACCTTCCAAGTCTCATCTGCATTCCCAGCTGAAGGTGCCCCCTTTTGCTGCTCTTGTCAGGTTTGCACTTGCTGGTGCTTTCATGAATAGCAACAGCGCAAGTCAGTATAGAGTCCATCAGTCTACAGCTCGTTCCACGAGGCGTACAGATAGTTCGGAATGGCTTGCTAGTTCGAACTATCTAGCCCGTGCCGCGTGTAGCCGCGCGGCACGGGGTTCGAACAAGCCGGCATTTAAAAATGGCGCCGGCCGGCTTATGCAAATGAAGCCCGGGAAATTCAAATCCCGGGCTTCATTTGCACGTTCGGTATGCATACATTACCCCGCTAGTTCGAACTAGCGGGGTAGTGTAGACATACCCTCAGTGGTTCTGTGTGTTCTAACTGATGTGCATTAACCTCCTGCCTTTAGTCTTAACTTTCCTGAGTGTCCCCATGAAGATAGTCCCTATGACTTCCCCACCCTGGGAAACTCCACTTGGCTTCTGAAGTTTGCCACTAGAATTTTATAAGCCCAAACTTTCATGCTCCTCAATTTGGCAAAGCTTGCATGCACAATATCTGTGACTTATGAGTGAATCAGGTAGTTTAAATATCTGATTTACATGAACAAATACAGCTGGTGTACACAAATCCAAGTTTATGCACATGCAAAAACTTGAGCCTAAAATATTTGTGCAGGTGCAGTTTTAGACAGTGGGAGTGTGATCACACAAGTGGCCATTGGCTGACTGGCATTGATGTTTAACTAAAACTGGAATGATGAATTATAGTGTCTTTCTTTCTGCAGGTAATTGGTAGCTCCCTCCTCTTCATTCATGACCAAAGGGAACAGGCCAAAGTGTGGATGATCGACTTTGGGAAGACCACACCACTGCCAGAGGGACAGTTGCTCCAGCACAACGTGCCGTGGGTGGAAGGGAACAGAGAGGATGGCTACCTCTGGGGGCTGGACAACCTCATTGAGATCCTGACAGAATTGTCACAGAGCGAGGACCTGCATTAAAGCCATATGTCCAACTCCACCACTACCCAGAATCCTGCCCCTCAAACTGACTCTTCTGAACTGCACTACAAGACACTTTCCAACCCCGTGCCCATTTTAAAGCTATCACTCCCCTATTTAAGGTGGTTTTTAGTTTTGTACATATGTAGATCACCTGCCAGAACAAACATTGAGCTTGACACACTGGCTTTGCTCAGTAGACAGGAGCAGATCGTGCCGCTCATTGTGGGTGCCAGAGCAGTGAGCCACTGTGGTCTGGTTGACAAATGCATGCTCTTTCCATAGCATTTCTGGCTCTTAGTCAATCTCGTTTTAACATGAATTTGCTTAGTGAGCAGTTGTGCAGCTGCGGGAAGATGGTGTCCCAATGCTGAGCTCTGTTGCTCCTGAACTGTGTAATTAAAGCCCTTTAGGCTAAGTGAGCTACAGAACTTGTTCATCTGTAAGGATCATCCGTCCTCTAGTGGCTGGTGTTGGTAACACACTATCCACAAAGTAGTCAAGACTCCATAGTTTTTAAATGGCCATGTTAAGGATTTATGGAATAAGGAAGACACAGATTGTAGAGAAGGTGAAGGCAGGGATACCCGATTGACAGCAATTTAGTTGCATTTAATAACATCCTTCGTCCTAGGACGCTAGATATGTAGACTCCTTAGGAGTAACTGATAAAAGCAGATCTAGGTTTCTCTCTCTCGAAGCAACTTCATTATCCATTTCTGTGATTGTTCCGTTATTTTTAAGTGGCCATTGGAATAGCCTGTTCTAGTCAGTAACCAAGTGTGGTGTGACTGTGGTTCTATTTGGTGCTGAATGATGAGCTTCCCTCTAACCACTGAGGTGGGTTGGTGTTGTCAGCTGTAGAAGTTTACCATGGGCCTGTCTTTAAATTGAAATGGCCTTATAGCAACTTAGCAGTAGGGCAGTGAGCTGGCATGTGAAGATCTGAGGCTGTGCTCAGACCTTCTGGGCCAGCACTTACTGGGAATGCTATAGAGCCAATAGTTTGAATCTAGACAGCAAGGAAGGGATTTCTCTTCTGTCTTCAGCGATCCTTCTCTCAATATAGCAGCAACTTCCAGCCCTCCTAAGCTGGGATGGATGGTGTCCTACCACAGGACTTGAAGGCCTCCAGTGAGGCTGAGGGAGAGTGAAAGTGGCTATAGGGACCACTGTGAAACTTTAAAAAGGCTTCAGTGTTGGTGGGTATTTCCTAGCAATAAGCAAGCAAGCTGCCCTCTCCGCCATGCCAGACTAATACTGCCAAGTGTGCAAGGGGGTGGATTCCGGGTAAATCGGGGACAGAAGGAAGTTCACAAGGTGGGGAGCGGTCTCCATTGTTTTTCAATGCCATTCAGCATCTTATCTAGTATCTTTGTTATGAGCCCCTAGGATTGGCAAATGCCAGACATCTGATAGGGTCTTAGCAGCACCACCGAGAGCCCCGGGCCCTTTAAATCGCCATCAGAGCACCATGCAGGGCACTCCAGGTAGCTCTTAGGGTTAGGGGGGGTGGCATGGCATGGTGAGCTGTGGGGGTCACTGAGGTCTGGCTGCCCTGTTCCTGCCCCTTCTGCTTGAGACCTCATCCCTTCCAGGAGCATGGAGCCACCCCTCCCCCCACCGGCATGGCTGTTGGCTCCCTTGTGTGCAACCAACACACCCCTAGATGGAGTGCATTTGAGAGTGCTCATATCTACAGAAATATAGAAGGGGGTAAGGTAGGGAGGCAGCTCTTAAGGTTATCGCCCCTGTTTTTCTTTGCAAGACACAGGGATCTAAGGCACCCCCTACCTCCCTTGTTGCTCAATCCCCAGCTCTGTTTTTCACAAATAGTTCACTAGTCTGCTCTGCTTAAACTGGATGTACAAATGGTTAGTCTGTGTCAAGGCTTGTGAAAACAACTAGTTCTCTATTTAGGGTGGAGGCGAATTTTTAACTTCCTGGAACATTTGACCTAAGCAGAGTGTTTGCAGCAGTACTAAGTCGCTAAAGGTCAGCTATTGACAGACCAGAGGAGAGAGGAAGATCGTTGGTGCGTCTTGCCCTTCCTGGAGATCTCCAGAATTTGCGACATAAGGCCTAGGGATGTGTATTTGTGTAAATGTGTAACCGCTGACATTTTTAGCGGTTGCATGTTTACACTCAGTGGCAGGTGGAAACCGGAGCTCACAGGGAGCTGGCTTTTAAGCCAGCTCCTCACAAGCACCAGCTTTCACCTACCCCCTTCCCCTCTGCCTGTGATAGAGAGGCGGCACTGCAGGGGGGGAGGAGGGAACAGGCAGCTCTATGGGAGCTCGTGCTCATGGTGAGCCAGCTTTTAAGCACCAGCTCCTTCTGCCTCCCCCTCTCCTCTTTGCTGCCTCTGTTGGAGGCAGCAGGGGGGACAAGCAGCTCGACGGGAGCCTGCATGTGCGAGGAGCCAGCTTAAAAGCCAGTTCCCCACAAGCACTGGTTCCCACTCCCTCCACCCCTGCTGCCTCTGGGGTGCATGTAACCATTAGGATTAACCGATAAGCCTGGGCTTATCAGTTAATCATGTAAATGATTACATGCTAACATCCCCAACAAGGACAGTATTGAGCTTGGGTCATGAACAATTCTACAGCTGTTCCTCTGTGACTAATACAAGCTAGTTAGAAGTCTGACAGACTCTATAAACCTTTCTCATCCCCCTCCCCCAACTCCAAAAGACCCATCGTCTCATCTTTTCCCCTTGTAGTGACGCTATCAGCCCACTCTGCCACAGTTTGATGGGTGCAATTTTCCTGTGTCAGGAAGGCATCTTCACTGCAACACAAGCGGGAGGGGGTGCAATTTGACTATTTGTTGTTCCCCAGCCCTGCACAAGTCTGTCAGGTGAAGATTAAAATCTCATCAGACTTCCTCAGTCTCTCACCAGGCACAGGTTTGTGGTTCTGAGGAGACAGTTGTAAATGGTTGTGCTGTTCTGCTTTTTTGCCCGGGTTCCCTATGCTACTTAAAGTAGCCCCTGTGGAAGTGCCTTACGGATGTGGCCCATTCCATTAGTGTCATGGAAAAGGTTTTTAAGTTATATTTATTTTCATTCTTTTTTATTTGCACAAAACACTACGATATAATTGCATGCCATCTTTTTTTAAAAAAACAAACAAACTGTATTTTTAGGTTTTAAAATGTCCTTTTCGAGCAGCACCCTAAATATGTACCCATTTTAGCTGTAGTTTAGCTTTGCATTGCATTGCTCCTGTGTATGTATATTATTTTTAAGTATGTTGTGTAAACCTGATTCCTTGCTTTGTGGCTCCAAAAGAAGCAGATCATTTCCTTGAATGTCGTACGCCTTCCTGGAACTGTTGCTCTGAGGTATTTTTTCCCCCCTCCCACCACCCCTCGATTGTTGGGTGATGTAGAGTAAGTCTGAACTGTTCTGAAACACCAACGCACAGTGCCTGTAAAGAGCCTATGACTTCCAAAATAAAGGCATCTAAAACCAGCTGTGTTTGTGTGCAAAGGGAGTGGCCATTCCAGGTTATTGAAACTTGGAGTAACTCAAGGGTTGGGACCTGTCCTGCTGTGAGCAATCCGCTCGTTAAGAGCCTCATTCTGTCCCTTGTGTAAATCTGGAATAACACTGGGGTTGAGAGGAGAACCGGGCCCCAAACTGAAGGCCCAGGGGCAGAGCTTACATGAAAGGGAAATCAGACTTCATCAGTGAGATAAACTAAAGACAGACCTGTAGGGATCTTGGCTGCCAGATGTCTTTCTTTCCCCCATGATCAGTGAAAATGGCTACAGCACTCACAACCTCCTAGCATTGCTTATCTGGAAAGATCCTACCGTAATCAAAGGAACTGCTACTCAAGCTGTTTTCCAACATGTTATGACTCCTGTCAAGCTTTTCTTTGTACCTTTGTAGCTGATCTTTGCTTTGGTCAAGGAAAAACCATGAATGACAAAGTGCCCTTTGTAGACCACATACTCTAACATGTCCACACCTGTCCATTCTCTTACTGCCCCGTGTACACATACACAAACCACTAGCCTGGCTGCGTGGGTGAGGCCCTGGTGATCAGGGTCTCCCAGGCAGTCAGCATTGGAAGTTGGATGATGGCTTAATCTCCTGATTTCCAGCTCCAATCTTAATCATGTCCTTACACAACTGTCAACACAAACGCTTAGGCCACATCTCCACTTACCAAAGGATCGATGCTCCGGCAATCGATCTACTGGGGTTTAATTTAGTTGGACTACTAAAGACCCACTAACTTGAATGTTGAGGGCACCCCCATAAACTGCAGTACTCCTTGCTGTAGCAAGGAGTAAGGGAAGTCAAAGGGAGAAAATCTCCCATCAATCGCCCATTGTGGGGCCTCCCCAGAAAATCGATGTACGGTATATCAACTCCAGCCACACAATTCACATAGCTGGAGTTGTGTATTGTGAATCCATTTTTTCCACCATGTAGATTTGGCCTTAGTTCCCTGGGAGCAATTACACTGCTCTACAGCCAAAATGCTTCTGAAATAAATGTAGTCAAACTTTACTAATTCTGGGTCACTGAGAACGAAAATGATGCTTAAAATTGTTGATTGGCTCTAGTTTTCAAGATATGCTATTGGGTCAGTATATACGACCCTTGACTTGCGAATGGTGGAGGATAAGTGAGTTATAAAGGGAAGGGATCTCAGTTTAAACCAGAAATGACTAAAATACATCTTTGACTGGATCTATGAATAAATCTATGACTGGGTTTGGACAGTACTTGCTTTTTAGGCAAAACAATGAATGATGCAAGCTGAAGCTGGTATTGCGTCATACATGATATGAATTGCATCATGTTATTCCTAGAAGTCATGGATGATGCAATCATAACGACGCTTACATCACTCTTCTGAACAAATTGCCCTATATCAGCTCTAGAAATCATACAGTGTCGTGCTCTCTTACTTGTCAGTGTTTGATTTTGCAAAGGGACACATTTCTGTTTAGCCAAAGTGAGCAGAGATGCCTCATACTTGTGTGAACAGTGCAGATAACTTCTGCTATGTTTGTGGTGAAGTGACTTTTGCATCACAAAAGCGCAGTATAACCACTATGGTTAAAAAAGCCTATCACCTTTATTTTGGCTGCAAAATTGGAGATCAGGACAAGAAGTGGGCCCCACACATATGCTGTAACACTTGTACAACAAATTTTCACCAGTGGTTGAACAGGAAAAGGAAATCTATGCCTTTTGCAGTGCCAATGATTTGGAGAGAGCCAACATATCATACCAGCAATTGTTACTTCTGCATGGTGCATCCAGTTGGGAAAGGTGTGTCAAAGAAGAAAAAGTGGACTGTGCATTATCCAAACATTCCATCAGCTATACGCCCAGTACCCCACGGAGAAGGACTGCCAGTTCCTGATGCACCAGAATCATTCTCACTTGAGTCAGACGAGGAAGAGGAAGAGGATGAAACTTCTGGTCCTGAACCATCAATGTCATAGGACCCACATTTTTTTCCATCCTCCTCCTCTAAACCACACCTCATAACACAAAGTGAACTGAATGACCTTGTCAGGGATTTGGAACTACCCAAGAGTAAGGCAGAGCTGTTGGGCTCCAGACTACAGCAGTGGAATCTCCTGGCAGGTGATGTTAGGGTTTCCATGTTCCGTGACCGTCAAAAGGATCTTGTCCCATTCTTCTTCGTGGAAGGTGATATTATAGCCTGCAACAACATCGATGGTGTGATGGCAGCCCTCAACATCGTTCACGATCCAGATGAGTGGAGACTGTTCATTGATTCATCAAAGACGAGTCTTAAAGCTGTTTTGCTGCATAATGGCAATGTTTTTTCATCAATTCCAGTTGGTCATGCAGTCCATATGAAGGAAACCTATGCCAACATGAAACAACTTTTGAGGTGCATAAACTATGGCCAACATCAGTGGCAGCTTTGTGGCGATTTGAAGGTTGTTGCTTTCTTGCTTGGTCTGCAGACTGGATACACAAAGTACTGCTGTTTTCTTTGCAAATGGGATAGTCATGCAAGAAATTCCCACTACATCAAGATAGATTGGCCACTCTGACAGACATTGGAGCCTGGGAGGAAAAGTGTTCAGCATCCACCACTTGTTGAATCAAGGAAGATTTTGTTACCACCCTTCCACATGAAGCTAGGTCTGGTGAAGAACTTTGTCAAGGCCATGGACAAAACACAAGCAGCTTTCAAGTACCTCCGTGGAAAATTTCCAAGGTTAAGTGAAGCTAAGATAAAGGAAGGTGTCGTTGTTGGTCCTCAGATTCGTGAACTTCTTCAAGATAATGCATTTGACCATGCACTGCGTGGCAAGGAAAAGACGGCATGGAAAGCCTTCCAGTTAGTGGCAATAAATTTTCTCGGAAACAACAAGGCAGACAGCTACCTTGGTGGTTGTTGGTGGAAAACCTCCTCAAAGCATACAAAAGCCTTGTTTGCAACATGTCACTAAAGATACATTTTTTGCACTCTCATCTAGATTTTTTTCCACCGAACTGCGGAGCAGTGAGCGACGAGCACGGCGAGCGATTTCACCAGGACATTGCAACAATGGAGAAAGGCTATCAGGGCAAATGGAGCCCATCAGTGCTTGCAGACTATTGCTGGACAGTGACAAGAGATGCTCTATTTAATGAATACAAGAGACAAGCCAAGAAGCGCCGAATAGGCACTGAATAGGACTAAACTACGTACATAATAGATTTTTGCCTTTTGTTTCATAATACATTTTATTTATATAACCCTTTTGCTGATTTTTAAAGTGTTACATAAACAGGACAGGTGAAATATTATCATGTAAAGCAACCATAAACACATGAAAAGACCTACGTTTACAATTTATGATTAAAACTCTACTATCTACACAATATACATAGACATAAAATGTAAAAACTTAAATATCTTGGAAACAGTAGCCAATCAGTTGTTTTAATTATCATATTTGAATTCAGCACATCAAAATACATACTAAATAGCACATTTTATCTCTGAAGCAGACAACTTCTAAAAAATTGTAGACCAGTGTTATGCCTCACGAACTGACTCTAGTTTGAAAGACTGAGTGCTCAGACTCCTTTGCTGCTTGCAACAGTCCCTAAAAGAAATTGTGTTGGAAAATGAACACAGCTTTTATTCCAACAACTGAAAACTTGCTTGCATGCTAAAAGGAAACCATAGCTCCTGGAGACAAGTGAAAATCTCTGCTTTCATTTAAAAAACTTTTCTAGACCTCATGGCTGTAGAGAGGAGCTTGTAAATGGACCTGAAACCAGAGAGCAAATAGAAAGAACCTTCAATCTATCTCTTACTACTTCGTGACAGATTTTTCCCTCAGGATTGTTTTGAAGGTGGAGTTGACTGAGTTTGGGTGAACCCGTGGGAATGGTAATGCTGAGAGCTTTACAGGGAGTTAAAAATGTAAAGTCCTACTTACAAATCTCATGCCCATACTGCAGTTTTGAGCAAGAGGCAGCTGGAGGGCAGCAAACCTGTGGTCCACTAGTGACTCAATCTGTTGCATTCTTCAAAGGAGTGTTCCAGCTCTCTGAATTTCTCAAACTGCCAATCTGCCTGAATATCTCACATTCCTTGTTAAATTTGGGACTAGTGTACTGGAAGGGTTATACAGTAATTTCCTGCAAACTGTGGGTATTGTTCTACATTTCCAATTTCTGGCAAATTTTACAGTTTCTCTTACTTACATGCACATGTTAGAAACAAATGCTGTGGCTCTTGAACAGGCCCTAGGTTGACACTAGACACTCAGACTGTAAGGGCACATCTACACAGCAGGGCTAAAGCCAAAATAAGCTACACAACTTCAGCTACATCAATTGTGTAGCTTAAGTCAGAATAGCTTATTTCAGCTTTTGGCGCTGTATACATAGCAGGAAGTCCGAGAGAGAGCACTCTTCCTCTGACTTCCCTTACTCCTCATAAAATGAGGGTTACAGGAGCCGGAATAAGAAATCCTCCAGCACAACATTATTTTGACATTATGTCGAAATAACTACTTTCAGTGTAGATGTGGACTATGTTACTTTGCAGTCACGTCGGTTATTCTGAAATAACACTGTTATGTAGATGTACTCTGAGAGAGAAGGGGGAGAAAACAGCAAGGTAGCATGTGATATATAGGAAAATCTTGTGAGAGTTTGAGTGATGCACTAAGTGATTGTAATTCAGATGTGTTAATCCCTCTCCCGCTTCCCCCTGGTGGAAATGCAGAGCTAATTTGTATTGGTCTGCATTTGTCTGAATCTTGATTCTGCCTGACTTTGAAAGCTGAGAATGGAAAATGGCCTAGCGAGCCCTGACTCTCTTGGTCAACAGCATTTTACTTGGAAACTAAAACTGACAAGGTGATGCTTAGCTTGTCGCTTGTAATTACCCATGGAGGAAACAGCTGCTCATACTGACTCCCAAGTGCAAATTCCTCAGGGGCTGATGTGTAGACATGCCTGCTGAAGCATTGTGGAATAAAGGCCTAGGTTAAGGCATGAGCTAGAGTGCCTTTAATTCCTTCACTTAAGCCACGGTTAGCTAAAATGTGTCTCTGGTGCAGCTGCTGTCCCTAGCGAGGGACGGCATCATGCAGCCTGTAATCACTCTTCTCATAGAAACTTCTCTGGTTTTCGAGCAGAGCTGGAATGGGGAGATGGGAGCACAGGCTTGTCAGTGGCACTGTGACCGGGCCTCATGCTGCCTTCGGAAAGTACCAGGCATTGACTCTGCTTTTCAGAAGGCCTAAGCACTGGCAGCTCCTATGCACATGTGTGCACAGAGAAAGGGAAGGGAGTAAGGCATGAGGCTGAGAGATTTGGGTGGTGGCTCCACCCAAAAATCTTCAGCCACAGCAAGAAAGAAAACACCTGTAGAAATGTGGCCTGAAGGGGAGGTTTCTGATTATTTTAACATTCATCCCTTTTCAGTAAGGTGCCGTTTGGTGTTTAAAACCAAACTGAATGTGTCCACTTAAGTCCTAAGAGATGAGAGAGCTGAGCTCTATTCCTGGTTCCGCCCCTTGGCAACAGGGAGCAAGTCAGTAACTTGTGTGTCTCAGTTTTACTTGCTGTAAAGCTGAGAGAACACAACTGTTCAGAAGAGGCACCATCCATATGAGGACTTTAACAAGCTTAGCAAAGCCTTATAATTTAACCATTTGGTTACTGGCACGTGACCAGCACTGGAGTAATACGACAGTTATGCTCTTTGGTTTGTAACTGGCAAGTCTGGCTTGAGGTATGGTATTCCTTCCCCCGGCCTCCTCATAAAGTGCCCAAATACCATGAAACATTTACCCCCTGTGCTGGAGTATATAAACCCTACACTGGGTAGCATGGGGTTAATGAGGGCTCAGGTGGACCCCACCCTGACATACATGTGAGAGGGGTCAGAGCTGGAGGAGGGAGGACCTGAAAAAAGGGGGGAAATAGCGAAGGTGGTAGGGGACTGCTTCAGAGATGACTGGCTGAGAGTAAGAGGCCTTTGGGTGAATTGCTGTCCAATGGACCCTGTGTGAAGGGTGGGCCTGATGATGACTCTCCTTTGGTGGGACTATTTCTCCACATTATCTTCTCAGCTTGGTTGGGGCTACAGCTTAACAGATGCCTACCGGAAGATCCAGCTTTAGTTCACCTGTGCGGCAGCTTGTTTGTTACCATCCTTGCAAGGGACAGACTGTCCAAGGTTCAGCCTTTTATGAGCCGACTTATGGGATGGAACACCTGTTCACTGGAGACCAGAGGCGAGGGTGAGTGCAGGGGCATGGAACAGGGTGGAAGACACACTTCACCATGTTTCCCCAAACTCCCTTATTCCCTCCCCCAAAAAAGAACCCTAGAAAGAATGCACGCTAAAAATAATTGCTTTCCCAGCGGTGGAGGAGAAACTTGGCCATTTTGTTCCATCTGCAATAGAATCAAACTTCCACCCGTCTGTGGCATTTTTGACCCAGGATGTGTTTTCAGTAATCCATGCAGGCCTAAAGCACACTTCTTCCCAGCTGTCTGCTGTTGCACAGTAAAGCCAAAAGGTGGCAATGCTCCATTTGTATTAATCTGTGAAAAATATCTACTAAGGCATCGGGATCTAAAAAAATTCATCTCTTATTCTTAGGCCTGGGCTGAAAGAAATGATGGTGGAATTAACGTGGCTGAGATTAACGTGTTTCTGGATTAAAAGGCCTCTTCTTCTCCCCGGGAATGCATGAACCACAACTGCTTTACACAGTTGTCTGGAAAGTGGCAGGTGGCCCTTGCCGGTTCAGAGAAGGGAGAGACTGAATTTTTCATTTTAACAGTATATTGACTTTTTCCCACCTTTCCTTCCCCTTTTCCTATTCTCTGTTTAGTCAGCTGCTCTCCCTCTTATGTTCCATGTTCCCCTCTCATCAGCCTCCATTTTTTCTCCTCTTCCCTCAAATCCGCATATATCAGTTTTGAGTACACCATATAAAGGCCTAAGATTGCCCAGAGAGCAGCTCTGGAGTAACCAGCTAAGAGGAGCGAATCTCCAAAGAACAAGAGAGTTTGGCATTAAAGACCCTATAAAATAGAAGGATGAGGATGGATAGTTTAGGCCAGAGGATTGGGGCACCTCCAAGGCCCAGCTCATATTCTGACTAGAGTAGCAATGGTCAAAGGTGATTGAAGCTGCCAATGACTTGAGGCTCAGACTCTGCAGGGTCATTAGATATTTAACTCCCAGGGTATGCCTACACTGAGGTGCTATTTTGGGATACTTCCAGTATCCCGAAATAGCTATTCCGCGTCTTTCGAATAAGCCCATTATTTTGAAATATAACGGACGCGCTATTCCGACATCCATATAAATCTTGTTCCACGAGGAGTAAGAGTCATTTCAGAATAGCGCTCTATTTCGAAATACACTCGAAATAAGCTTCACAATTTGCGAAGCTCAAATTGCGTAGCTTATTTCAAGCTAAGGGTGCAGTATAGACGCATTCCCATTGATTTCAATGGGTATTAAAAGCCTGAATACCTCTGAATACCCCAGGTATTTAGGCCTGAGTGATTAACAATATTAAGCTGTTCTCCTGACCCTAGTGTCCTCCCACTGAATTTGAATATATTAGTTGGGCTCAGAGGCCACCATAGAAGGTGTCATGTGACTTACACCGTTACTTTCTCTAATGCTTAACAAGTAAACGTATCAGAGCAGGTATTATCCCTAGAGCACCTCCCAGCTTTGTTACAGAGTGTTTGCCTAGGCCCTAGGCAGAACAAAACCTTCTGCCTGGCTTCCTGCAGGAGCACTGACCAGCTGTGTGGGAGGTGATGCTGTTTGGTTATGCTATACCCACTGGAGGCAGTAGAGTGAGTGCAAGCACATCCCAGCTATCTGGAGCTGGCAGAATAGCCTGTAATACCTAGCTTGTTACAGCTGCCACCATAAGGGAAACAAATTTGTATAATTTCTGGTGTGATGCCTGCGATGGGTCCAAACAGAGCTGTCGCATCCAGAGGACGAACTAGGGCAACTGTCCTGGGCCCTGCAGTTTAGGGAGGGTGGGAGAGAGCAAGCTTCAGGGGAACACAAGGTCCAGGGTGGCCCAGAGAGAGAGGAGGGACCTAACACCAACAGAGGTGAGCAACCTGGCCCCACCGCTCCCTGCCCCAGTCCACTGGCTCCCAGTGTCACTCAAGGGGAGAGGGCAGAAGCCGGAAAGAGACAGGGGCTTGGGGAAAGGGATGGAATGGGAGCAGGGAGGGGACAGAGCAGGGGTAGGAAAAGGTTGGGCAGAAGTAGAGCTGGGGTGGGAAGAGAGGGAGTGGGGGTTGGAAGTAGGGGTGGAGGGGGGTGGGCTGGAACCAGGTCACTTGCTGCTACTAGTGCCAAGCCCCCAGTTAACCCCTCAGGCTTGCCTGGACCCTGCATCCTCCTGAAGTGTAGGGCCCCACAAAGAGCAGAGCCCAGGATGGTTGACCCGGTCCATCCTATGGACAGGACGGCTCTGAAAATATAAGCCCAAACATTGGTGGAGCTGGGTCCACATTCCTGAATGTTGGTGGAGCATGGGCACCCCTGTTGGAGGAGGGGGACCAGTGTTTCTGTGTCCACCATTTTGATTTTTCCTGTGAGGCTGCAGTCAGTTTCCCTGTCACTATCCTATGACAAAAACATTGTCAGAAAAGGAAAGGTGGGAAAAGTGGGGTCACCTGACCCTAATCTGCCCATCAAGAGGAGGTTTTATAAGGGGCATTCACCCACCCCTCACGGCTCTCTGTGTGCTTGCTGCAACTTTGCACTGCTGAAGCAGCAGCTCAACTATAACCTCTTCAGGTAGCTGGGGCAGGCTGTGGGCTCTTGCTTATCACTGAGAGATTGGAAATCCCTAGCCAGAGAGAGAGTCTGGTATAGTCCTCAGTGGCGGGGCCATCCTGTTTCCCCATACCCAGTAGCGGGACAGAGTGAATTTGTTCTAGTCAGGGTAACAGTAGTAGGGCTAAGGCAATCGGGTTCTTCAGGCATACATACACACACACACAAACACAGACACACACACACACACACACACACACACACACACACACACACACACACACACCTGTCACTTTACCTCCTCATTCACAGACTTATACACACATCAATGAGTCAAGAAGGGAAGAATGGAAGAAATGACAGAAAACCTCCTGCCTCCCTGAGCGCCTACGACAGTGACCTGCTGTCCTGAGTTCCCTTTCTATGGTGTCTCCTGTTCCTGTGACATCTTCCAACCTCACTGCTGATCATTGAGAGCATGGTGGTATGCAGGGCTGGCTCTAGGTTTTTTGCCGCCCCAAGCAAAAAATTTTTGACTGCCCCCCATTTTTTTGGTCCGGGGAGGGTCCACGTGCAAATGCAGCTTGCATAGCTTGCTGGGGGTGTGCGTGCACATGCAGTTTGTGCAGCTTCCTGGGGGATGGGGCACGCGCTTCAGGGGGAGCCCAAACCCCGGGCATTTTCATCTCTTAGGAGAGCGCCAGAGACTCCCCACATGAGGACAATGGGAGGGCAGGTTTTGTATGAAATAAAACTACCTTAAAAGTGAAGGACACATAACAAAAAAATATCCAAACGCATTTTGCATCTAAAATTCATTTATTAAACAAAGGAAATATCCATAGTGAATTTAACAGATTGAATCTAGTCATCATGTTCTTCAAGATGTTAGAACACTCTCATAACCAGTTTTTTACTGAGAGAAGAGGAAAATAAGTTTTTCTGCTTCGTCAACTCTTGGTTTTGCAACGGTGAATGAACTAATCATTGGATTGAACTAGCTGAATAAACCAAAATGATAAAAACATTCTCTCTTCACCTGCAAAAGAAGCTATTTCTGGTATAAACAGTGGTTCTGGGTACTTACACTAGTGAACTGGTTTGTGAGTGGCCGTTGGTTATCTCAGTGGGCCTATGGTAAGCAACCTGTGACCCACACATTCTCTCTCTGCTCCCTTCCCCATGTGCCTCTTGTGCACTGGGGCACTGGAGCAAAGGGGGGGAGAAGCAGGGTCAAAGCATGAATCGGTTGATTCCTGGCACTCTGAAAGTGCTCTGAGGGCAGGGGAGTGTAGGACGAGAGGGGCTCCAGTGCAGCAGTGCACAAGAGGCGTGTGAGGTTGGGGAGCACACAGGAGGTCCATGAGGTCCATATGTAGCTCACCAGCCCCAGGTTGCTCACCACTGTTCTGAGCTACAGGAGTCATGACCGTCTTTTTCTCATATTTTTGTTTGCTTCTTTACTGACTCTGCATGCTAGTCCAGCTCAAATCAGAAGTCTGAATTCCTGAAGTCTCTGAAATGCTGTTTGGGTGACACGTGGATCTTTCTGGCCCATCAGTAACAAATTAAGGGTAGATCAAATAGATGGGCGGATGCTACTTCCGCAAACTCATCCTCCAGTCAGTAATGGGATGGATCTGCCTCTTAGATGAGGCCTGTCAATGTCATTTCTGAGCGGGCTGGCAAGTAATGTCCTTTCCCTGCAGTTATGTACAGGTTGAACCTCTCTAGTCCAGCAACCTCGGGACCTGCTGAACCATGGGAGTTCAATACTGTAGTGAGTGGGTCTCTTGATTTTTATTTCACCGAGGTGAATAAATGGAATAGTACATGCAATGCTACTTTATAATGTATGTTTGTATTGATACACCGTAGGCCTAGTCAAAGCTGATCAATTCACTTCGTAACAAAATGCTAGTGTTGTTACACAATTTTGTGGTATTGGCACAAGGAAATAAGGAAATAAAGCATATAAAATATGCTTATGCTTAGCATCTTACCAGCACTTCCACTGCTTGCTGGTCTCTCTTGTAGACTAATAACAGTACAAAACTCTGAGTACCAGGATTGGTGGCTGTAAACAAACTTTACGGGACTGTGGGAAACTTGGCCATTGCCACGATAAGCAGACAGTCGACTAACTAAAATCATGCCAGACCACAGATGTTGCCGGACCAGAGAGTGCCAGACTAAAGAGATTTAACCTATAGTTTTGCCCAATTAATGGTGATACCAGCAGCTTCCCAAGCCTAATGGCTACATCATATGGAACAGCGCACAGCTTCATCTATTCCAGTCCTCTGCAACATTGTGGTGTCAGCATTGCCAGCCCTCACCATTTTATTGCAAGACTCACTCTATTTATTTGGTGTGATTCTTAAAGTCTCCGCTCCTGAAGTCATGTGACTGTGTGAGACATTGATCTTTCAATTTTTAAAAAAAGGAAGTTCTATACAGTCATGAAGGCTCGAAAAAGCCTAAGGGCTCAATCCATCAATCAAATAGAGATCCAAAAGCTTTTCTAATGTTGCGGTTTGTAAGCCAAACTCCTAATTTTTTTTAAACACTTTGAGTTGGCAGTACTGCATGTCAGGCTCTGTCATCTCCCATGAGCCATGTTCTGTAATAAAGCTGGGGCAGCCACAGTAGAATACAGGCTGCATTTTGCTTGTGAGCTGCACTTCAGCAACAACACCTCACGCAGGAAAATATGAGACCTCCATGTAGGCCAGGTGGGCTGCCTCAGCTATGCTCTAGCCTTTTCGTTGCTCAAGATGCACTGAGGCACTAGGCTTGGGGCCCAGACTCTGAAGTGCTGAGCGATCCCAGCCAGCACGTAGCTCCCTGAACACCACTACAGCTCCAAAAAGTTTCAAGGGGGGTTATTTTAGTCTTCTTTATTGTTCTGAGCAACCCACAGAGACATGTGGGTGTGTCTATTTTCTACAGGCAGGTTTTTATCTTCAGAATTACACTTCCCCCTCCACCCTCGGGGCGTCTATTTTTGCATCACAGGTTTTTGCAGATGTACTTCATTACAACAGAGGAAACTGGCTTCCCTTGTGCCCTGGCATTAAGTCCATACCCATCCCACGAAAGCTGCTTTGCCCAGCCCTACCTACCCAGGTCACCAGTGTGAGCCAATAAAACAACTATCTTCCTAGTCATTTGACTGCTCTGGGAAGGTTCGCACCTGACATCTCGAACTGCCATTGCAATATCTGCCAATACATCCACAACTAACTGCAACCTCTCTGCTCAACACAACTGTGCTGCCCTTAGCAGAAGTGGTGCATCCTAGGCATAATACGTATGCATTGCGTGCTGGTGCTCAGGTTTCAGACTGAGCTGAGGTATGGAAGATAATCCTCCCCCTCTCCTCCCAGGTTATACTAGTTTTGGAGAGGGGATGCCTAATGCTTTTGGTCCTAGACTTTGTAATATAGCATCAGAAGCTGACGTATAAGGTACTGACTCTGGGCTAATTGTTCATGGAGCAGAACTAAGTCTTCTATTCTGAGCATTGCTGGTGAACCTCTCACATAGTGCTATGACCTTTAATCACAAGATTCTGTGGGCTCACAGTGGCAATCTTCTCAGACAGATTTACAGTACTAGGTACATGTCATGTGTGGAGATGATCAGGCTTCCATTGGTCTCACATGAACTTGTATGTGTTTCAGCTGAGGGCCAATAGAGAGGTGTGGGTCTGTGAACTGCTGTTTACACACAGAGATGCTCACTCTCTCACCAGGTAGCAGGGCCCAGATCTCCAAAGGTATTTAAGTGCTTAACTCCCATTGATTTCAGTGGGAAATAGATGCCCAAATCCTATGAGGCTCTTGGCCCTGGCTGTCTGTCTGGCTATTTAAGTTTAAGTTAAGAGCAAAGAACCAATGTTTCTGTGAAATCATGGTGTCTCTCTCCAGTGGAGCAGGCTTCTTGTTCTGAAAGGAATACAAAATGGTGGCTGCGTCCCACAACAACCAGACTGCTGAAAACAGAAACAAAGCTGTGGAAAAACCTGAAAGGGTAATCAAAACTTGACACTTCCTCAAGAAGTTTGATATTTTGGGGGGCAAAAAACCCCACTTTAAATGAAAATATCAGGCAACTGTACTGGAATTATGGTGGGAGCAAACGCCTTCCTGTAGCCCTATGGCTCTTCTGCTTCTGGTCCCAGTCAGAAACCAGCTGTACAGAAGGGTGAGGGAACAAACAACAAGAGCAAGGTCAACTCTGGACGTTGTTTAGTTTGAATTGCTAGTAAGGGCCCAGGGAGTGCAAGCTGAGTTAGGTTTTTGTTAGTGATGGGAAATGTGCAGGGCAGGTTGGACCCAGGGGAAATATATTCAAAGTTGTTCTCATTATGGAGCAGATTCTGGAGGCACTGTGCCAAAGTTCTATCATGGGAAGGACTGGAGAAAACATCTGAGGAGATACCTATCAGCCTCTTGCACTATCTCATCTGAAGAGCCCGTCCTATGGCCCACAGACCATATATGGCCCCCCAAGAGCATTTCATTGGGCCCACAGGAAGGACTCTGGCTGTCAATCCTGGGCAGCAAGGCCGGGTGTCAACCCTGAACATGAGAGCTCCAACTTCCGCTGACTATAAATTTAAATCAATACAGGTGACTTTAATTCTTATTAAAATAGAATCTGTTTGACCTACTCAAGGTTGTGATTAGGTTTGTGTGGCCCTCCTGTATAATAAGCTGGACACCAGCGCTCTAGTCCATAACTCTGCCACCTTTGTCACACCACAATTTATGTCTTTAATTTTCTAGTGCTTTGTCTTGTGTCCTGTAGCTTATTTCAGTAATGTCTCTAGAGACCCTGGGAGGTAGTGGGGATTGTGTGCACTGTTTGCTTTGTTATGCTGTATGGGATTCCTGCTGTCCTGTGCTGCTCTGTAGTGGCTCTGTATATGGGTGTGTGCAGTGCCCAGCAGGGAATGGGATCTTTGGGTGAAAACTCCTGAGGGAAGGCACGTAGGGAATGGCCCAGGCTGTCCTGCCACCTGACCCTAGAGGTAGATGCAACCAGTGATACTCAGATAACACCTGGGGCCTGGGAAGCAGGACAAAAGAGGGGGTGGAGCTGCCTACAGGGCTGGGACCAGTTGCTGGGTGTGTGAGTTATTTTTTCCACTGGCTGAGGGAGAGGGGAGTCTAGCTGGCTTGGGGGGCTGGGCAGGGACTCAGAGCCCTGGCTCTGGCCCCCCTAATCCTAAAATGGAGTGTACTGACTGCTCCTGGTTCCTGTAACAACAAGGCCATGCTACGCTGTGTCCCTATCAACGAATAAACCTTCTGTTCTACTTGCTGGCTGAGTCACATCTAACTGAGGACAGGAGTGCAGGGCCTGGTGACTCCCTCACACTCTGTGACAGCCCCTAGCTGAGATCAGAACCCCATTGTGCGAGGGCTGTGCAAACACCCAGAGAGAGGCCTTGCTCCTCAGAGCTTACACTCTTAAGACAAAGAGTGGACGGTGACCCAGAGGTTCAGCAGGGTAAAACGACTTGCCCAAGGTCACACACCAGGCCAGTGGTAAAAACTAGGTCTCCTGATTCCCAGTTCAGTTTGTCCTATCCTTTAGATCACACTGTCTCACTAACGTGCTTGGAATGCTGATTTGAATGGTAACTGTATTCAGATTGCTAAATAGCGTACACTCCTGTTTATCTGAGGAGACTGGCGGGGCGGAGGGGAGGGAGGTATATCCAAAACTTTTGGATAACTGGGTGTGTGGATAAATGGAAGTTTATCTTAACCAATGTGGAAGTTTAGCTTAATTTACCCACTGTGGATTTGGATAACAAGGATTCCTTTTGGATAAAGGGAATCTGGATAACAGGAACTATACTGTATTTCTCTATAATTATATATTTCTATATAATATTCTATTATACACAGAAAGCAACAAGAGCCTTTCTTTTCAAAGGAAAATGAGAAGGAATAATTTAAGGTCTCAGGAGAGAGTGAAAGAATGCTCTGTGTGTGTCTCTCCCTAGTAATGAAACATGCTCAGGCTAACAAAGGGACATTACTCTCCAGCACTGTCAGTGCAGCATCTTTCACCAGCATTATAGCTGTGCACTATAAAAAGTGAGTGGGGAAAAAAAGTACTCCTGTGATTGGCTTTGAATGGTGCTGGCATGATTGTTCCCACTTCAGCAGATCTCCTGAAGGGAAGTAACTCCTTGTGGGCGGCCTACAATGGCTTTAATTATGAGAACGACTGATACATTCCATTTGCAATCTTGATTTAAAATAGGATGTTTCAGAAGTGAACCAAAAGGAGGCGCAAATGGAAAGAAATAAGAACTGGAAAACCTCTTGGAACTGCATCCTGCCTAAGGTATTCGCTGCTAGGAGGGCTAATGCTCCCACATGCAGATGAGGGTGTGGAAAATGACCAGTCCTTGAATATTTAAAAATACAAGAGAAGGAGAAAACCTAGAATGCTTTTCTTTCTTTTACCTTTTTCCTCTCCTCCTCACTCTCTGCTCCATAGCTTCCACTAATCAGTCCCAATGCAGCTTCTGCCTTCTTTAAAAGCTCACACACCCTAAAGCCAACACCCCATGTCTCTCTCTCAGACACCAGCCCCCCTGATGCTGCCAATAAATAGTTTGTGTTGAGTTTAGGAGTGATTTTTTTTCAGGTTCTAATTCTAAAATAAATTATCCCTTCAAAGGCAACTGCTGAAACCCTGTGGTTTGCTCTGGATGGTCTGTGGGAATTCAGAAAGCCTAAGGGCCCTTTATTCTCATGCATTTTTTCCAAAAATACATAAATGTTTCTTTTTAAAAAGTCCTGTCACTGATGTATGCGAAAGTTAAGCCACCCTCATCTGAAATAAAAACAGAACCTTCTAAGAGAGCTGCAGTTCAGGCTGGAATTGGCATGCTTTCCACTTGCTCTGTAGTTGGAACAGGGCATTATTTTAAAGGGGGAGGATGTACAATGTTGATGCCAGCTTATTGGTGGCTTTTTTGAGGATGGTTTTGCTGTACACAGGCCTCTGACACAAGGGGAAAGCTTGGTGCAACAGAGAATGAATGGTGTGAGAGAATTAAGTGCCGTTCGTGGGAACTCAGTGAATTTGGGGTCAAATGATTTTCCAGTGGAACTGGCTAATAGGGCCAAAATTTCAGTCTCATCAAAGTCAATGACAAAACTCCCATTGGCTTTGGTGGGATTGGGGCCAGAATAGCATGGATGTCATGAACCCCTGCTGTCAGTGAGAAGAAAGAAAGCTGTTCTCTGGAGTGTGCATGCCTATTATACTAGACCAGGGATGTTCAATGGATCTGCTAAGCAAGGAACTGTGACTCCCACCAGCTCCATCCCCATTGCACATCCCTTCCTTAGCCAGGCAAAGGGAAAGATTCTGAATCAAGAGGTGGCCAGACCCTGATAGGGAGCAGGAAGCTCACAGCTAGCCAAGAACTGCAGAGAAGCTGGGTGCCAAGAGAAACCCCCAGGAGCTGTACACAGAGCCGACTGCAGAACAGGCTGTGCCTGCATGTATGTGTGGGACTTTGGGGGGCTCAGGGTTGGCACAGGGTGGAAAAGCAGCAGTGAGGGCAGAAGAAAGCTAACTGATACTGGAGCTAATCCACATCTGTTGAGAACATGCTCTACAATGTGGGTTAAGTGGCAAGACTTACTCCTGCTCTGATGTACTGTGGGGGGAGAGGAAGAGAGGGCATGATAGTGTCTTCAGTTGTCTGGCCATAAATACCAAGCAACATTCATAGGTCCCTTTGAGGACTAAATGTACAGATTGTGCTTTGGGCGTTGAAGGTCAGTTGTCTTGTCCTATGTCTGCAGGTGTCTACGCATATTAGATTCATCTAGTAATTGTGTATCTGTGCAGCGTAGGGATGTGTTACACAATGACAGCTCTTAGCTCTGCAGCCAACAGCAGCACCTCATGGATACTAGGCTCAATCTGCCAGTCCAAGCTTTGCTTCCTTTCTGTCAGCCTCAGTTCTCAGCCCAGTCACAGAAGCACGTGCAGGATGACCTCCTGTTGGAGCCACTGTTGGATAGTCCATGGTGGGCAGCACATAGCCCCCAGAAGAGCAAGAGAGTGGGGGCTGGAATCAGCCAGCAGAGGATGGGGAGCAAAAACAAGAAATAAATTCAGACAACATGGAAACAAGATGAGAGTGTGAGAAAAAGGAAGCACAGCAGAAAATATACCTGGGGGGCCATGGCCATGAGGGGGACCATGAAAATGTAGGGGGCCAAACCCACCAAACTAAGACAAGGGTAAATGTCAAGAATCTCTCGTTTTCTCCCACTGGTGACAGTACGTTGTCCTGCAGCACTCTGATAGCTTCTCAGGGTGCCCAAGACTGAGTCACCTTATTACCCCAGCCTCAGTTAGGGTATGTCTAGACTACATGGCTCCATCGACGGAGCCATGTAAACTAGTTTACCCGGCATAGACAAAGAAGCAGGGATTTAAATAATCCCCATTTCATTAAAATAAACGTGGCCGTCGTGTTGTTCCAATGATCACCTGATCCGGCACAGCGTGGCAATCTAGACGCGGATTTGTCGGCTGGGGAAGCCTTTGCTGACCAATCCTGTAAATCTCATTTCACGAGGCATAAGGGATCAGTCGGCAAAGGCTTCCCCAGCCAACAGATCCGTGTTTAGACTGCCTCTCTGTGCTGGATCAGGTGATCGTTGGCAGATCATACTGGCCATGTTTATTTTAGTGAAGTGGGGATTATTTAAATCCACGCTTCTTTGCGTATGCCGGGTAAACTAGTTTACATGGCTCCGTCGATGGAGCCATGTAGTCTAGACATACCCCTAGAGAGAGACATGCTTAAACTTAGCTGGGAGTCTGCTCCCTGACTCCACCAGCCTTTCAGACACCCACATAATCTCCTTGGGGCTCTACCAGCCCTTATGTTGCCTTGCAGGTAACGGTAGCTGCACCCCAGTCTCCAAGCCCCTTTGAAAGCCTCCCCCTGTCATATCCAGTCCTTGTCACTTGGACACTCACTGACAGTCCCAGGTTTGCTGTCCCTGATGGAACAGTGCACACACAGCTTGACTAGCACAACGCAGGATCAGGCCCCTTTTAACAACACAGCACTGAGACGTACGGGTAATGAAACTACTGCACGTTTATTATCAAAGACAAGGATTTAACAGTTTGTGAGAAAGGACAGTAAGTGGAGATAGAAATGGCTGCATATAAAACAAAAGGTAACGTACTTCTTGTAGACTAAACTTCGCTTTGGTAGGCCACCCAGCTATCTGATAGCAGTCTGATTCAGGGGAGCCTACAGAATTGCCAGACCTCTAGGCAAGCTCTGGCGGGGGAGGGGGACTGACTCTTTGCTTCAGGTAGGGGCGGGTCTGGGGCTAGCCTCCCCTCACTAACTGTTCAGGGCTGCCCGGCATGCACCACCTGGGGCTCCAACAGCTATTTAAAGGAGCCATGGCTTGGACTGCCGCCACTGCTGTGGTATTTCTGGACTCTGGGGCAGTTGCCCACTTTGTCTTCCCTGCCCCAATATGTCTGCAGGCCTGGTCTGATCTCATCCAGAGATTTCTTGCAGCATTTTCCAACCGGGCCAGTTTGGGATCCCATTTTCATGGATGTAATAGAGCAAATTACTTCCTCGGATGCAGGATAACAGGCCTGGAGGGGGGTGAACCTAATGCAATATAGACTTGGCCACTGGGCCTTACTGCCCTGCAGACAGGGGTGCTAGAGGCTTGCACACTGGGCCTCACTGCTCCGCAGATGGGGGTGCTAGAGACTTGGTTACTGGGCCTTACTAATTGAGGGCACTAAAGACTAAGCCGCTGAGCTGCAACACCCAGTCAATTGAGGCTATAGCCGGGGGCAGGTTATGGGTTGAGGCACTCTGCCTGGTCTCCCGGGGGAATGGGCTACCCACCCCATGACAGGCCTCATAACTGCGCCTCACAGCTCAGTTCATGCAGACTGTCCACGTGATGCTGCAGGAACATGATGACCAGCGCAGACTGTGGGTCCTCTTGATCCAGACCCTGGTGCTCCTCATACACCAAATTTCCCTCCATTTTCCCCTGCACATGGTGGACTGGTAGAGGAAGACCAGTTCCGACTGGTGGAACCACACTGTCATGCAGCACTGGAACGACCAGCATTGGCTCCAGAACTTCTGCATGTAGAAGGCCACCATCCTGGAGCTCTTCAAATGGCTGGCCCCTGCCCTCAGATGACAGGACACCCAGCTGTGACCCGCCATCTCCTTGCAGAAGTATGTCACCATCACACTATGGAAGCTTGCCATACCGGATAGCAACCGCTCCTTCAGGAACCAGTTCAGCATCAAGAGCTCCACATTTGGGGCCGTGCTCATGCAGGATTGACTATTTTATCTGGACAGTGGTGAAGCACTGGAATGGGCTCCTTAGGGAAGCGACAGAATCTACATCTCTAGAGGTTTTATGTCCTGGCTTGACAAAGCCCTGCCTGGGATGATTTAGTTGGGGTTGGTCCTGCTTTGGGAAGGGGTTAGAGTTGGTGACCTCCTGAGGTCTCTTGCAACTATCGATTCTATGTTTCTATAGGTGGTCAAGGCCATCAGTGCCATCCTGCTGTGGGGGGTCGTCACACTGGGGAACATCAACCCCATGGTCACCTGCTTTGCCATCATGGGCTTCCCCAACTGTGGAAGGGCCACTGAAGACCCCCCATGCTGGCTCCCAACCACTGTGCCTCCAAATATATGTAAGTAGAAAGGCGTACTTTTTGATGGGTCTGCAGACCCCCATGGACCACAAGGGCCAGTTCATGGACATTTACATCAGGTGGTTGGGGAAGGAGCAGGATGCCTACATCTTCTGGAACTAGAGCCTCTTCCACAGGATGCACTCCAGCACTTTTTTCCCCAGCCGCACCATCAGGATCGGGGACGTGGACATGTCCATGTGCGTCCTGGGAGATGCAGCCTACTCCTTGTTCCCCTGGTTGATGAAGTCCTACATGGGCAGCCTGGACTGCACCAAAGAGACCTTCAACCACAGGCTCAGCAGGTGCTGTATGGTGGTGGAAGGTGTCTTCAGCCACCTCAAGAGGAAGTTCCAGAGTCTCCTCACCCTCCTGGAACTCAGCGAGCAAAACACCCCCCAGGTGGCAGCAGCTTGCTGTGTGCGCCACAACATATCTGAGAGCAATGGGGAGACTTTCCTGCAGAGGAAGAGCATCTGGCCAGGGCCTATGAGCTGTCGGGCACTGCTGCCATTCGGCAAGCACAACAGGGCACTGTGCTTATCTGGAAGGCCTTGAGGGAGAGTTTCAGTGAAGGCCACCTGTGAGACTCCCTCCCAGGCCTCCCCACAAGGGGCCTCTGCATTGTTCCATGTGCCTTTCCTCCCCTACTCCTCCCTTCCCCTGCTCTCTCTTCCTATCTTCCCTCTGCCCCCACCTCTGGAGATGAAATAGAAAAGCATTTCTGTTTGAAAAAACAACTGTTATTTTTTGTTAGGGGATATGCAACAGGGTCTGGGGAAAGAATCTACAATGAAGGGGGTAGGGGCTATGACGGACCAGGCCAGGTGTGGGCACGGCTGAGAGCATCCACTTACGGTGAATTGCTCAAACTTGGGGCTCCTTACAGCCCCAGACCGAGGACCTTCCCAAATAGGCAAAAAACCAGTCACACTGAGCGCTTCAGTTGTCAATCTGGCCAGCCAGAAGCCTCACAAGCAAAACCCCTCGGACACTCCAGCTCTTGCTGTGCCCCAATCAGCCCAGGCCTAACAGACAAGTGAGGGGTTTTAGAACCTAATCTTACCTACCCCCACCAGGTTCTTCCGGTCTCAAGAAGCCAGCCACAGTTCCCAGGCTCTGGATTTTACCCACAAGCACAGCTGAGCCAATCCTTTAGAATCTAAAATCTACAGGTTTATTATTAAAAGAAAGAAAAGCATGAGAGTAAGGTTGTTAAAGGATAATGCATTACATGCATCGAATCACCCAGTTCTCGATACTGGCTCTAAGCAGATATGTTATAAACTGATATGTTAAAAGTCTCTAGTGTACATCCTATGTCAGGCTGGGTCCACGGTTCTTTCCGGCTCATTGTTCCCTTCAAGGCTGCATATGGGATTAGGAGCAAAACTAACAACAAAAAATGGAGTCTGCCACATGGCATTTTATATCCATCCCTGGTCTTTTTCAAGCTGGAGATGGTCACATGGTCAGTGGCCAGGTGTGTCTTTGGCATTTAGAGATCCATTGTCCCTGGAGCCTTGCTCATTAGCATATCCATTGGCTGAGCATTTCTCTGCATCGCTCAGCCACAGACCGAGAAGTTTCCAGCATCCATACAGAGCACATGTTTATAACTCCACATACAGACATTATACAATTACATGACCAGCATTTACAGAATCAGTAGAAAGTAAGCTTTTGTTTGACACCTCACGTGCCCCCCCCCCCGTGTATACACTTTGGGGCAAATACCCCCCCATGGGTATGTCTACACTACCCCGCTAGTTCGAACTAGCGGGGGTAATGTAGTCATCTGCAGTTGCAAATGAAGCCCGGGATTTGAATTTCCCGGGCTTCATTTGCATGAAGCCGGCCGGCGACATTTTTAAATGCCGGCTAGATGGACCCCGTGCGGCACGGACTAGCTAGTTCGGATTAGGCTTCTAATCCGAACTAGCTGTACACCTCGTTCCACAAGGCGTACAGCTAGTTCGGATTAGAAGCCTAATCCAAACTAGCTACTCTGTGCCGCGTGTAGCCGCGCGGCATGGGGTCCGAACTAGCCGGCATTTAAAAATGTCGCCGGCCGGCTTCATGCAAATGAAGCCTGGGAAATTCAAATCCCGGGCTTCATTTGCAACTGTGTATGACTACATTACCCTCGCTAGTTCGAACTAGCGGGGTAGTGTAGACATACCCCATGGGTGCAGCAGTTATCTGGCTGCTCCTCTTAAAATGCAGTAACGTGACACTCCCCTATTCCTCCCTTCCCCTGCCTTCTCTTCCTATCTTCCCTTCTGCCCCCGCCTCTGCAGATGAAATAGAAAAGCATTTCTGTTTGAAAAAACAATTGTTATTTTTTGTTAGGGGAATATGCAACAGGGGAGGGCCTGGGGAAAGAACCTACAATGAGAGAGGTGGAGGGGGGAAGGGGCTCAGGATTGGGGCTGGTACTGGCACCTGCCTCGGGTACCTTGGGATGCTTCAGCTGCCTAAGAGATCCCACTGCCACATGTTTGCAGGCCCTGGCAGCCCGGGAGTGGGGGGGCTAGGAGGAGAAACCAGGAGGTAGGGGACAGGGTAGGGGTCGGGAGTGGGGGCAGGTGCAGGGAGCTGGGCAGGGAATTGGATGTTGGGGAGTTGGGCAGAGACTTGGAGGTATGGGAAGTGGGGGGGTGTGGGGAGGTGTCTGGTGGACTGCTCTATACACATGACCATGCGTTCCATGACGGTTATAATGGAGGAGCACATGGCCTCATGCTGGTGTGACAGCTGCTCCCACATGGTTCTCTTCAGCTCCTAATCAGCCTAGCACTTCTAGAGCCCCTTGTCAAAACTACCGGCTGAGGGAATGGAGGCAGTCTAGATGTTCCCACACCAGGTCCTTGCAGGTTCACCTCCGCCTGTGGCTCTCGCAGAGTCGGGAGAATGGTGTGGGAGGTGGTGAACATGCCACGCTTGCAGCTTGCCCAGCTGTGAAGAAAAGTGGCAAGGGTAATCATTCCAGGAGACACTGGTCATGAAGCCTGGCCCTAATCTCTGAGCTGACACCGAAGATCTCAGTTCAGATGATGGTGATATGCTTTGACCAAGGCCACCTGTTGCTTACAATGGACACAGAGATCCCAGGGGAGCCTCACTGTCCCCATGTTCTGAGGACAAGACAGCATGGGAAGGTACTGGCCAGGCCAGGAGCCTGCAGGTGGGGGAGAGACGGGGCAGCTTGGGTTCCTTCTGTGTTTCTCCCATGCTGGGTCCGGCACTGGTGACATCCCACAGAGAGAGAATTTCTGTCCCTTGCTGCTGGAGGGGAAGGGAGGATGTTGTGAGGGGTGTGTCAGCAGCAGACGCTGCTTTCCAGGAAGAGTGCTACTGGAGTCCCCTCATCTTCCTCCTCCCATCAGGTTCTGAAGCAGGGGATCGGTCGCCTCCAAATTGCTGCAATTGACAGACAGCAGATGCTGCCAGAGACTACAGGCATGAACCAGTGCCTTGTGTGCCACTGCTGCGTGTTTCCATGACCCCAGACTCTTTAGTCATGGTTTGTCATGGGAAGGTGTCCCACCACAGAGTCCAGAGTAAGGCAGGCCTGTGCAGGAACCTTGTGAGAAAGACTGAGGGGTTCCTATATGAGAGCGTCGTGGGACTGGGTGCTCCAGACTGGTGCTCCATGTGCACAAGTTGTTGTGCAAGCCCCAGGCTGAGAAGCACGAGTGAGGAGCACACAGCCTCTCACCACGCATCACCTGCCCCCATGTATGTATAGGGAAAGTTATAGAACTCACCTGCCGTGCCTTTCCTGGGTTCATCTAAGCCCTAGGAAACATCCTGTGGAGAGACATCCTGAGGGGGAAGAGGGAGACAGGCTCCAGATTTCTGATGACCTCCTGGCTGGCGGGCATGGTGTCCAGGCTAGTTTGCTCCTCCTCTTCCTATTCCTCCTACTCCACAACCCTGCCCAGATGGAAGCTGATGACAGGTGTGTCCTGGCTAGAGCTGATGATGGGGGGGAGGTGACACGTCTGACTCCTAGGATGGCATCCAGTTGCTCATAGTAGTGGCATGTGCGAGGTGCTGCCCCAGCGTGTCCACTTTCCTCCCTGGTATGACAGCTGGAGTTCTTTAATTTTCATTTGCACCTGGTCCAGGGTGTGGCTGTGCCCCTTCTGGGCCAGGCTGGCAGCCATCCAGCTGTACACCTTGGCATTTCACCTCTTGGTGCAGAGATCCTGGATATTGGTCTCCTTGCCCCAGACCTTGATGTGATCCAGGATCTCTGCACCAGTCTGGGCCAGTACCCTATTTCGTCCCTGGCCAGGGGCTTCCGAGGTGGTTGCAGGCACGGGGCTGGCAGGGCTGTTGTGGTGCCACAAGTCCTTTCCCTTCTGCCTACAGCTTTAAAGTATGCAAGAGAAGGGGAGCAGTGGCCTTGTCAGGTGCGTGGCCAGAGTGGGCAGCTGTAAGAGGCCTCTGGAGGCCAATTATTTTGAAATAACAGCAGCTGAGCAGCCACACTAATGCTATTTTGAAATAAGCATTATTTCTCTTCCCAAGCAGGAGTTATTATTTCAAAATAGCAAGCCTGTTACTTTTAAATAATGGGCTTGGTAGTGTGGATGTTCACCTTCTTATTTCAAAATAAGGGAAGTTATTTTGAAATAACTCCCCAGTGGAGACATGCCCTGACTGACATTTCATCAGCTAGATGGTTTAAGTATCTCCGTTCTGGGAGACCAGTTTTTCACCTCTGCTGGGGAGTAACACCTTGATACACACTATCCGGCCCTATTTTCATTAGATAGATACTACTTTTTAAATACAATCAGGACATACATTTCACAGTAGCATTAACGATCGTCGTGAACCTGGCTTTCACTGCAGAACTTCAATGGCACTTTATGGAGGCATACTGTGTATTAGGTGTCGTGAGTTTGTCATGCCTGACAAGAGTTGCGGACACACAGAGTTGAACCCTTTGCCAACTGGCACCCATAGGCCTCTGGCACAAGTACACACAATTATTTCTGCCCTTTCAGAACTGTCTTTCAGGGGTCAAAGCTGCTTTCAATTAGAAGGAAGTTAGAGGAAAAGAAACCAGAGACTGGAATGTAAGCAGAATGGAAGGGCCTGAACTTGGAAAAGCTTTTAATAACTCCTAAGACGTTCTGTCACGTATGACTTGCCAGAACGTGAGATAGGAAAAAGGCCTGGGACACAGATGTGGATAAGAACAGCATGTCCCTTTACAAGATACAATTACTAGGCCTCTCGTTCCTGTTGGCTCAAGGCAGAAGTTAATCACCAGCTGGGGTCAAAAACAAAAAACAAGAAACCAAAAACCTTTTGCCTCGGTACAGAAGTATTTTGCACTGATAATTAGGTGATTTGTGCAATCTGTTAGTATAATTACTAAGATAGTTAATTATCTGACAGTATGAATATGGACTAAATCGGATTATTTCAAAGTCCTGCTACAGCACGCTAATCGCTGACAGGCACTCAGCCACACTACTCCATTTGAAATCAGTGGGTCTCCCACATGCATTACAGTTACAGCATCTGGTCTTTGGAATAGCCATCCTGTCCTGATACGATACCATATAAAGGCAATGATTCTGATTGGTGCGATAGGAAAATAAGGGGATCTTGTTTCCCGGACAGTTTTTGATCTGCTTCTGCCCTGAAGTACATGGATTAACTAGCTCTCCTCATGGTCAGATCTGTGTTTGCTAGAGAAGAAAAAGAGCAGCTATTGTTGTGTGCCACCTCCAAAGTGGGGACTGAGGATGGCAGAAGAGGAATGTGAGGGACAGCTGCAAATATGGGGACAGCCCTGTGAAACTCACCAGCCATCCGCACCTCTGTGCCAGGGAGGAGATTTCTCCTTTTTATTGCTCCTTGCCACAATATTTATAAACATACGGGCATCCAGTAGTTTAGGCTCCCACTGGAGGAGTTAACAATGACTATCTGACAAGCTTCCAGCACTAGCAATATATTTATTTGATTTCCCAGTTGAATTTTTGGTCTTGCTTTTGTCTATTTTTACTCTGCTGCTCCTCCCCCCGCCCTGATAACACAAAACCTTCTGGGAAGAAACAAAGGCACTTACTGCAGTACCCAGGCAAACAAAGACTGGAGAACAAAGAACAAAAGTGATGGCACAAATGTAGTCATTAGGTTAGGAAACTACGCTCTCTAGACTCCACGTCTGGTGAAGGGTGGTACCAGCCATGCCTGAATAGCTCTGTCAGGGTTATAAGACAATAAAAATGACTGTAAACAAAAAGTTTTCTTTCCTTACCCTTTTCTGGAATACAGAGAAATAAGGTGGAGTGATTTCTTTTTTATTTAATCTTTTCAAGCTCCCCACCCCCACCCCTTTTTGTGTGTGTGCATATAGTGCTGGGTCACCATGGATGTTCTGGAAAATATCTTGCTGTCACCACTGGCCAGCTATATGGCATGGGCAGAGCTCAAACAAATGTTCCTACTGTGCCCCGGTGATGGTGTGACAAAAAGGGAGATTGGGTACATCAATTACATTTTTATTCTGGCTGCTGGAGTTTCTCTCAGCTGCACCAAGTAACTCTGTTGGGCTCAGTGGTCACTGGGCCCTGTGTTCCACTCTGGAGGGCGACCATTACATCTCTTACCCCCTAGGACTACTTTGGCAGCCACCCCACACTGCTCCTCTGGCATGGCTCGAGTCTATCTGACTGGGACTTCACAAACACAGGTGCTCACGCTGGCTCTGTGTGTCTCCGCTCTCGCACATACACACAGGTTAGCCCCGTTAATTTCAGCTGGCAATGCTGTTGCCACGGTAACAGTGATGTCTGTGTTGTGGCTTAATTTCATTTACTAATGGATCACTTAATACAACTGAACACAAGTGACTGCTTGACATCCCAAGTGCTGTGTCATTCTAATAGGAGCAAGGGATTCAGAATGCAGTTGCTGCCAAAATATCCCGTTCTGTGGACCATAAGAGGAATGGCCTTCATGATGCTAAATAAAAGAGCTGAGCCCCCTGAAACTGTAACGGGCCTTTGTCCTAGTGCACAAACCTAATGAGTACAGCAAGCTTAAGTGTCTTCTCTTCAGGCCCTGTCTAAAATACAATAGCCAAGTCAGGGGATCCAGTTAAGCCTAACTGTGCCCCTGTAAACAGACTAAAGGCTTCCAGGATATTTTCGTTGTTGTGGGCACAGTTAGATTCCAACCGCATCACAGCTTTAATCTTGTTAGAATGGTTCAAGAGACAGGCAGGCAGTGGTGGAGGGTTGAGGGCCCAGGAAACTAGTTTTCTGTTTATCCTTAGAACAGCTACAGCATGTGCTACAACAATACAGCCTTCCCTTGACACTGCTCCTTCCCCCTCTCTGCCAAAGTTCCTACAACCTGACCTTGAGCAATCACCTCTAACTATGAGAGGATGGTTCATTCTCTGTATTTTATTTTGTGGTCACTTCCACTGGGAGCTGGACTGACACCAAGCAGCTGTCCAGATGTCAATAGCTTTTGATGTAAGGATGTAAAATCCCATTTAATCAGTTAACCGGTTAAACATTCCATTTAACCGGTTAATCGCTTAACCAGGATCCTGCCAGCAAGCCTGCCCAGCTGGAATGGCTCCCCTGGCTATGGTGCGGTGGGCCTGGGCACCCAGCTGCAGTGCAGTGTGGACAGGGGGCTGCTCCAGCCTGTCTGGGCCTGTCATATTGCGAACTGCTCTGGCCAGGCTGGGCTGAGCCTGCCGCAGGTGGAGGCTGCCCCAATCCAGCTGAGCCGCTGGTTAACCAGTCCATTCAGAGCACTGTAGGCAAGAATCTCTGTTTTTTTTTATCATTGGTCAAGACCACCCAAGTTGAGTAGCATTGAATATACTGTGTGCACTGTTCAGCAGAACACCTGTAATTACTTTGCATTGCTTCTTGATGTGAGTCCCAGGTGTGTGTAGTTGAGGACTATGTCACCTCATAGTCCTGGTCTGATTTTGGGTATACAATGATCCAACCATTTTTGCTGTGGAGCTGCTTTGGATCAAGGGCCATGGTCTTCTCCCCCACCCCCCTTGATCTGGGTACCAAAGAAGTTGCTTGCTCCGTGCTTGACTCCCCTGATGCTAAGTTGGTTTACTCACAGAGGGCATCAGGAATCTGCTGCCCTAACTAAAAGTCAGGCATTCAATTGAATTTAACTTAGCTAAGGGTGGCTTTGTTGGCACTTGTCACAAATAGACGGGAGTCATTAAAAAGAGCTAAGCATCGCCAGGGCTGGCATTGCTAGACCAACACTGAAGTCAGTACTATACTAGGGTATAAAGTAGTATGAAGGGTTATGAGTTACTTCACCAGCTCCATTCCTGCCTGTTGCTCTTAGCTACAGCTCACCTGGGCCCAGAAGGTCATTTCCAGGTTCATGTGCAGTCTAGAGAAGTGGGGTAAGCTAATCCGTGTAGTCTCCCCTAGCATGTTCTCCCTATCTTGTTCCTGAGCCTACTGTTCTCTTAAGAGACTTATAGTGTTGTGCAATGAAGGGTTCCCTTCTCTCTCAGCCAATCAGGACATTTTCTGGGAAGAACAGAAGTGTATAACCAGTCTCTTCCCTCATAGTTGCAGAGACAGTGGTAGAAAGAGACTGGGCTACTAGATGCTCCCAGGGACAGCTTGAATGAGAGCAGGCTCTTTGGACTCTACTTCCAGATGGCTGAGGTGGGTGAAAAAGCCCTTCTGATCCAGCTGGGAGAGCTGAGCTGGACAGTATCCCTGCATACAGATACTATTGGATTGTTTCCAGCTCACCCCAGGCAGAGTCCAGTGAAGCTCATTCTAAGAGCTGCAATACCATTTGGGGCAGAATTGCTCTGAGCAAGGTGCACAGCCCTGTGGCCTCTGCACTCTGCCTGTCTCCTGCAGTGCTGTGCTGCGTGGGCAGGACGTTCGGATGTAATAACCTCAGTGGTACCAAGAGTTCTCCCATTTCCCTCCCAGCCAGGTGTGCTGGAAGCTACGACCGGTGCAGCTAGCGCTGGGCATGCCATGGAGCTCACTGTTTATATTGCTCTGCTAGCAGCTGCTTCTTCCACGCCAACCTCCTCCATTTGCAGCAAACACATCTCAGGACAGCCTGCGTCTTAAGTGTGTTGCTAGAAGTGGATGGACAGGTGCCAGTGGCCATATGGGGCAACTAGGCTATGCAGCTGGAGCCAAAGCTGGTGATGTGGAACATCCCGGTCTGTGAGTGAGCAACCAAGCACCTGCTGAAAAGGGCACCGTTCGGTCCAGCAAGCAGTGCAGAGAAAACAGTGGCACCATAACAGCCCAGGACAATAGGGGCCGGGAAGGAAAACTGAACAAGGACAATTTTTCAGTGTGTCTGTCTGAACAGGGTCAGGCTCAGATGTGTTTCTGATAGGAGTCAATTCCAACTTGAAGATGTGCGCCATTCTCTTGTCATCCCCACCTTAGCTTTAGGACAGGCAGCTGACATGTACCTTCTGAGCACTGGTGTCATGGTAGGGAGAAGCAAGCTATGGGATAATAGGATCTAGACAATTGAGGGGGTTGTAGATGGTAACTAGAGCTTTGAATTACACCAGAAAGTGCACTGGTAGCCAGTACAGAGTACAGAAGTAGTATGTGTCTTCCTAATCTGACCTATTTTAAGGCAAACTGCTGAACTCTGCAATAGCTGAAGCTGACAGATAGCAGGTAGAGTGTGTTGCAATAATCTTTACAGCTACAGAAGTGATCACCAATGAGTAGATCAAGATCTACTGGTAGATCCTAGAGATTTTGACACATGATCCTTCCTGACTGGTTCCTACCAGAGTCTTCACCCTGAACTAGGGATGTAAAATCCTGCTTAATTGTCTTAACTGGCTAAATGTAATGTTTAACCAGTTAACTGATTAAAGGGTGGGTGGGAATAGCTCCCATAAGTGTTGCAATCATTATTTTTGCAGGAGTGGAGAAAGTGTTAGAATGTGATTTGCACGTGTAGATTATTTTGCAACTTTGGGTTGAGAGCTGCAGGATGGACAGAAAAGTGCTCCCATAATACACTATGAGCCAAGTTCTACATGGATTCAGCTAGCAAGCGAGTCAGGGACTCTGAGATACACCCGAGAAGCCACTGTGTCTGACTTGTGTCTGCATCCCACCGTCTGGCTGCATTGGCATGTGGCACGAATAACAAATGTAATATAGATGCTCAAGCAAGAGCCTGGAAAGACCAGCTTTGCAATTGCGGGTAGCACAAATCCAGGTTTACTATGCACTATAGGTGTACTATTACAACCTCAGGGCCTAATGCATCTCTGGTGTCACTTGGCTGATTTCAGTTATTTCATCAGGGATAACTTTGGCCATCTGACTCTACAAAAAACCAAGTTGCTGTATCAAAAAAACCTGTGGCTGCAAAGAACACCTGACTATCATGGGAGAGCTATAACACCAAGCACAGTAGGTAGGCTATAGAGCTATATTATTCATGAGGTTTGCTTTTTATTTGCTTTATTAACATCATCAGTGTGGGACTGTGGTGTGCTCACAGATTTGGTAATTTGTGAGCTGTGGGCCCTGTAGAACTATTAAACACACAAGGGAAGTGGTTGATGGCCTTGTGTGACCATGGTTACATTAGTGAACACCGTTCATTCTCAATTCTGCTGTGCAAAACATGTGTCACCTCCACAACTGTAATGTCTCAATGGAATGTGCTTCCTGTAGCAGTTAATCTCATCTGAAGTATCCACTATAGACACATCTCCACCTGAGTGGGAAATTATTTTCATGCAGCTTAATATACTGAATAAAGTGAAATGCTGATGCAAGAAAAACACTCTCCCTTCCTTGTACTCATGGCTCTGACACTCTCATAAGAGGACAGAAGGCTTGGGTTTCATTAATACTCAGTGCTGCTGCATCACTTACCAACCAGCCTGGAACTTTCAGGACCCATGCCAAAAAGTATGAACAACTCTTTTTCCTTTCTATTAACCTTCTGATGTTAACTCCCAACTGATGGGAGTTAATGCCTAAAAGGAGGATTACTATACAACAGTCCCAATTTCAGCAGTGGTGGGGTTTCTGGGGTATAAACATGGAAGAAAGAGGTGTCCAATGCAGAATCACAGATATAAGAGCAGAGCTTGTAATAGTTGAAGCTCCTGATACTAAATAGATTCTTACCCATGTCTGATGAATTTATTACTTGAATTTCTTGATCCTTTACCTCTATCAGTGCTATTTTCTTATCTGAGTGTCTGTAGACAATCTGCCAGGCAAAAGGCTGCTGTGTTGTCATTCTCTGCCTGTGATGTTTCATCACAGCTTGAGTTAATTTTATTTTTTGTCTGCACTGTTGTTGCAGTTCAATTAGCTACATTATTATCACTAATAACAGCAATCTTACATTCATATAACATTTTGCATCTGGAAAGAAGCCGCAGAACTTTTTGAACTGCAGAGGGGTTGCTTCCTCCATCACCAAAATTCAGCCATATCTGGGGTGAAGCATGGCAATGAATTATGCACAGCAACATTAGATAGCATCTTAGGATATGAAGTGGAAAAAACAGATTTTCCAGTTAGATTCTACAGAGTCAAATGTTAGGCAAAATGTTATTCCCCATGCTGAAATGTTGTTAGGACAGAGGGGCTAAACTCCAAGGCTACATCTATGCTGCAGGCTGCTTTTGCAAGAACTGTTTTATGCAAGAATTCTTGACAAAAGGTCTTGCACAAGAGCGCGTCCACACTGCCATGTGCCTTTGTGCAAGAGCGTCCGTGGCAGTGTGGACAGTCTCTTGCACAAGAAAGCTCTGATGGCCATTTTAGCCAGAGGGGTTTCTTGCGCAAGAAACCCCTGTTGCCTGTGCACACTGCCTTCTTGCGCAAGAGGACTTATTCCTCATGGGGAGAGGAATAACTCTTGCACAAGAAGCCCTTTTTTCTGATGCTTTACTGTAAATTTACTTGTGCAAGAACGCGCATGCAGTGTAGATGCTCCGCAAGTAGACGCCTGCAGTGTGGACGTAGCCCAGTGAAAAAAGAGACCTTCATTAACCATACACTGAAACACAGCACTTCAAAGAGCCTGTGCTGGTGCCTTAGTTATGTGCTAAATTACAATGTAAGAATACAGGGTACATCTACACAGCAGAAAAAAGAGCCAGGCTTCAGAGCCCGGATCAAGTGACTTGGGCTTGTAGGGCTCATGCTGCTGAGCTAAAAATAGCAATATAGACGTTCAGGCTCGGCCTGGAGCTGGTCTCTGGGACATGGGAGGGTCTTGAAACTCAGGTTACAGCTGACCTGAGCTCTAAGACTTGCAGCTTTGGGAGCTTTTTGGGTGTGTGTGAGAGTGGGGGGGTGAATGTACCCTAAGAAGTTTAATGATAATACGGACTCAGTCTGACACTGTGGCTATGTCTACACTGGTGGGTTCTTGTGCCAGAAATATGCAAATGAGGGTAAGCGTGGAATATTGCCGAGCCTCATTTGCATACCTAATGAGCCTCCATTTTTGTGGCAGAGGCTCTTGCACCAGAAGGAGCTGTCTACACTGCCCCTTCTTGCGCAAGAAAAACCCTCTTGTGCCATGCTGCTATGCTGATTATTTTCAGGCATAACGGCATTGCACAAGAGGGTTTTTCTTGCGCAAGAAGGAGCAGTGTAGATGCTCCTTCTGGCACAAGAGTCTCTTCTGCAAAATGGCAGCTCATTAGGTATGCAAATGAGGCTCAGTGATATTCCAAGCTTAGCCTCATTTGCATATTTCTGGCGTAAGAACCCGCCAGTGTAGACATAACCGATGGCTGTGTCTAGACTGGCAAGTTTTTCCACAAAATCATCTGATTTTGCAGAAAAACTTGCCAGCTGTTTACACTGGCCGCTTGAATTTCCGGAAAAGCACTGATGATCTCATGTAAGATCTTCAGTGCTTTTCCGGAAATACTATGCTGCTCCCGTTTGGGCAAAAGTCTTTTTCCGAAAGGCTTTTGCGCAAAAGGGCCAGTGTAGACAGCACAGTAGTGTTTTCTGCAAAAAAGCCTAGATCGCGAAAATGGCGATCGGGGCTTTTTTGCGGAAAACCGCATCTAGATTGGCCACAGATGCTTTTCCGCAAAAAGTGCTTTTGTGGAAAAGCATCCTGCCAATCTAGACGTGCTTTTCCGAAAATGCTTTTAATTGAAAATTTTCCGTTAAAAGCATTTTAGGAAAATCATGCCAGTGTAGATGTAGCCTAAGTGTCTCAGACCACAGCATAAGGTGATAGCGAATTATTATTATTATTATTATTATTAATACATAAAGCAGAAGCATCACTAACAACTGAAAAGCATTCACTGGGATGAAATGAAGCTGCTTTTTAACAGTTAAGGAAGTGCAGTAAAAAAGTGTGGTTACCCCTTAGGTGTGGTCAGACAATGGGATTTCCTTCTGTGGAAATTTTTGCCTTTTTGCAGCCAAACATCCAAATATTAATTGCTCCAGCTGAAAAATCAAAAAACTTTTGGCCAAAACTCAGAAATATTTATTTGGAAGTGCTGCTACAGCACCTCAGGAGAGCCATAGTACAGGTGCTTCAAGGCCCAGTTCTCTCCTATGGGCTTGGATTGCCTAGCTGTAGTCTCCTTTCTTTCTGAGTCCCTGCATTGTACCTGATCATAATGAATCACAGGTGATGAAATCTGGTCTGAGGAACTGAGTATGGCCAGTGTATGTGCTTATGGTTAGAAGATTTCCATCTCCAGTCTGTTGGTAAGTAGCTAGGCAAACACTAGTCCTGTGGTGCCTTAAAGACTCCACTAGTCCTTTGGAGTCTTAAAGACTAAGGGTATGTCTACACTATGGGACAAAGTCGAATTAAGATCTGCAACTTCAGCTACATTAATTGCATGGCTGAAGTCGAAATAGCTTAATTCAGCTTTTGGCGCTGTCTGCACAGCAGGAAGTCAAAGAAAGAGCACTCTGCCTTTGTCTTCCCCTACTCATGAGAGCAGGGTTACCAGCATCAACCAGTGTGCCCCCTCTCACTTTGAATTAGCTGTCTTGACTAGACTGCTAATTTAAACCCTAGAAGATCAACAGCGGCTTTGATCTTCCTCTGTAGTATACATGTACCCTAGCATTTATTTAGGCATAAACTTTTGTGGGTTTATGCATGCATCTGACGAAGTCGGTCTTTGTCCTTGAAAGTTTATGCCCAAATAAATCTTTTAGGGTATATCTACACTAAAGCACTAATTGGAACTAACTTAGTTCGAATTAGTTAATTCGAACTAAGCTAATTCGAATTAGCACATCTAGACTTAAAAACTAGTTTGAATTAGCGTTTTGCTAATTCGAACTAGCATGTCCACACTGAGTGGACCCTGAACCGGGGTTAAGGATGGCTGGAAGCAGTGCCGGCAGGGCATCAGATTAGGACTTAGAGTGTGGAGCTTCTGTCTCAGGCTAGCCCAGGTCTGTGCTTAAAGGGACCCGACCCCTATCTGGGACAGACAGTTCTCAGGGGTTCCCCGCTTGCAAAGCAGTCCTGGCTTGGAGTGCCCTGAGTGCCCACACTCGGCACATCACAGCACTCGGCCATCAGCCCGGCTGCACTTGCCGCAGGCTGCCATCCGGAGTGGGGGGGGGGGGTCAATCAAGGGGCTGCAGGAGAGCTTCCACCCCGAGGAGCCCGCAGAGCCAGCCCAGTCCTCCCCATCGGGGGCTCGTACCCCATTCCTCCCTCACCTCCTTCCACTTACCCCTCCCTAGCCCCTCTTCCTGATGTACAAAATAAAGGACATGTGTGTTCAAAAATAGAAACTCTCTTTATTGAACAAAACTCTGGGAGACTCGGAAAAGGAGGTGGGAGAGGGGAGGAGAGAGGGTGGGAGAGGGGAAGGCCAACTACAATATCAGGGGTTTGGAACAGGTCCCATATGAAGAGAGGCTAAAGAGACTGGGACTTTTCAGCTTAGAAAAGAGGAGACTGAGGGGGGATATGATAGAGGTCTATAAAAGCATGAGTGGTGTGCAGAGGGTGCATAAAGAAAAGTTCTTCATTAGTTCTCATAATAGAAGGACTAGAGGACACCAGATGAAATGAATGGGTAGCAGGCTTCAAACTAATAACAGAAAGTTCTTCACAAAGCAAATAGTCAACCTGTGGAACTCCTTGCTGCAGGAGGCTGTGAAGGCTAGAACTAGAACAGAGTTTAAAGAGAAGTGAGATCAATTCATGGAGGTTGGGTCCATGGAGAGGTATTAGCCAGGGGGTAAGAGTGGTGTCCCTGCCTGAACTTTGTGGAAGGCTGGAGAGGGATGGCACGAGACAAATGACTTGGTCACTGTCTTTGGTCCATCCTCTCCAGGGTCCCTAGGGTTGGCCGCTGTCGGCAGACAGGCTACTGGGCTAGATGGACCTTTGTTCTGACCCAGTACGGCCATTCTAAGCTCAGGGCTCAGGGTCGGGGGTCTCAGTGGACCACCTTGATTTTCATGCACACCTGCTCCTGGGTGGCCAGGCTGGCAGCTCTCCTGCCCTAGACGGCCACTTTCCTGTGCCTAATGTGGAGGTCGTGGACGAGGTCCACGATGTCTGCACTGGACCAGGCGGGTGCCTGCCTCTTGCGGTCCTGGGCAAGCTCCTGGGAGCCGCCAGCCTGGTCCCGGGAAGAGGGGGAGGGCTGGGGGGCATCGGGTGGCTGGCTCGAGCCGTGCCAGGTGCAGGGTCTGCTGGCTGGGTGCTGGCAGGCTTGCACCTGGCACGGGCACCATAGCCAGCCCGTGCCCCTTTAAGGGCTCCGGGGCCGGGAGGAGGGCATACAAATTTCCCTGGTGTTGGCCAGAGTGGCAACCAGGGAAAGCTGGGGAGGGCTAGCCTCCCACTAGTTCGAATTAAGGGGCTACACAGCCCTTAATTCGAACTAGTAAGTTCGAACTAGGCTTAGTCCTCGTACAATGAGGTTTACCTAGTTCGAACTAAGCGCTCCGCTAGTTCGAATTAAGTTCGAACTAGCGGAGCGCTAGTGTAGCGCCTATCAAAGTTAATTCGAACTAACGTCCGTTAGTTCGAATTAACTTTGTAGTGTAGACATACATCTATTTTCTCCAGCTCACACTGGTTAGGGGCATTTTTGCTCTTAGTATCATTGAAATTCACATTACAGGTATTTAGAAGCTAGGACAACAAAACAACATAAAGAAGATTTATTTCTGGTTTAGAGTAGCTTAAGCCAAGACAAAATTTCTTCATAAAATATGCAACTGGTTTTAAATTGCTGCTCATCAAATGTCCTTTCACATAAAGCTCCTGTGAGGTTTTTGGTTTTTTAATAAACCTCTCAAACTGGGTTTCAAAAGGGGAGAGGGAAAGAAAGCCAGCAAGTTTGGAACTTTCACAGGGCTTGTCCATGTGAGACTTACTGAATATGAGACAGCTGGAAGCCAGGAGAAACATACTCTGTTTCTAAAATTAGATGGGGCAGAGGTTCTGTGCTTACAGCAAACATTTTCTATCTGGGCGAAGGAATCAAAAAGGTCTAGGTATTGTCCAGGAATGCAGAACTTTTAATTAAATGTTCTTCCGTTGAGTATGAGTTTCCTGGCACAGGGCCATGTTAGGAATAAGCATAATGAAAGGAACGTACTCATATTGTGGTGTTATGATGTAGTTTCTCTGGAAATGGGAGACAGGGGAGGGATCAAGTGAGGATTACCTGTTGTGTTCCCTCCCTCTGGGGCATCTGGTATTGGCCATCGGCAGACAGGATACTGGGCTAGGTGGACCTTTGGTCTGACCCAGCCTGACCATTCTTATGTTCTTATGATTGTGATTACAGATGGTTTAAGTCTAAATGCATGGCGCACATTGAGCCTCAGTCTCAGTGGATGGAAAGAAAGTTACACGGTGTCCTACAAAGAACTTACGGTCTCTCTCTGTCATAGCAAGGGGCAGGGGAAGGGGCCAGACTATTCCAAACCTGCCTTCCCAAGCTAGAGGCTTTCTTTGTTGAGGACCAATTCCTCTCTTAGTTCACCAGTGCTGTGGCAGCAGTGTTTTAATTTCTAGGGAAACACAAGGAGAAATATGAGCATCAGCTCCTCATACGGCACAAGGAAAATGCTAATGTGCATGCCCCCATGTCTAAACTATTAACTTATAGCCATTTTGGTTCTCACAGAAAGGCACTCTGGTGGTTCTGCCCAAAGCCTCTTGTGCAAAAATCAGCCACTCATTAATTATGCAAATGAGGCACGGTGATATTCCATGCTTTACCTCATTTGCATATTTCTTGTGCAAAACTGTGCAGTATGGACATAGCCCTAGTTTGTACAGTGTCTAGCATCTGGGAGCCCTGATACCAAGCACAAACAAGTACCTTAGAGCTCCTTACAGGAAACTGGTTCATATGGCCTCACCCAAAAAGTGGTGAATGGCCCGACTTTTTACCTTTGTGAAATGTAAAATCATCAATTAAAAAAATGTTGAAACTATACAAAAAGAGAGCGAAAGAGGCAGGATCTGGTATTTCTAGGTACATGACTGCAGTGAGGTAAATTAATTCACAATAAAACCATGCAGTGCTCAATAAATGTAATTTGAACTGACAACTACTCTATTTCAATAAACAAGAACCACGTCACATACTAAATGGCTTGAGCTACAATTCCCGATTATGACTCTGGGCTGTGTGCTATGGCGGTAGTGCCAGCGCTAGGTTTATAAACTCAGCTAATAACTTTGGTAAAGCATTATTTAGTATTTAAATACATCTCTGCCCTCACTCCCCCAGGTATTCTGGCAACTACTGTGACTTATGCACACTATCATTCATCAGAACCACATGTGAGCCATCATCCTGAAAGCACTCAGGCTACGTCTACACTGGCCCCTTTTCCGGAAGGGGCATGTAAATTTCACTAGTCGTCGTAGGGAAATCCGCGGGGGATTTAAATATCCCCCGCGGCATTTAAATAAAAATGTCCGCCGCTTTTTTCCGGCTTTTAAAAAAGCCGGAAAAGAGCGTCTAGACTGGCCCCGATCCTCCGGAAAAAGTGCCCTTTTCCGGAGGCTCTTATTCTTACTTTGAAGTAAGAATAAGAGCCTCCGGAAAAGGGCACTTTTTCCGGAGGATCGGGGCCAGTCTAGACGCTCTTTTCCGGCTTTTTTAAAAGCCGGAAAAAAGCGGCGGACATTTTTATTTAAATGCCGCGGGGGATATTTAAATCCCCCGCGGATTTCCCTACGACGACTAGTGAAATTTACATGCCCCTTCCGGAAAAGGGGCCAGTGTAGACGTAGCCTCAGTGTGCTCAATTCCTATGGTCTTCATAGGAGACCTTGCAGGGTTGGGTTCTCTGTTTTTAAACATCCCTGTTGATCATGAGTTGCTTCACTGGATTTGGGGGAAGAAATAGCAACAGCTGTCAGCTTTAGGAGATTTATGAGCGTGAGACAAAAAATTGCAAGGTCTCAACTTAGCAATGTAATATTACAACACAGTGCTGGTTTGACCAGAAGTCATCATTTTGTTGGACACGGAGAAAGTCTATGCTCCTGTAAAAGATTTGGACAGCATGTCTGATGTCCCTTCTCTAGTGGCTGGTTCATGTATGCAGTAGAGCTGAAAGGTAAACATTTCAGCTTCAGCAGATGTACCTGGCTAGCTCTCACGAGCTAGCATGCTAAAAATAGAAGGGCAGCTGTGGCAGCACAAATAGGATCCTATCTGAAACTCTAGGCATGGATTTTGGCTTATTGCCTTCATGCACCTGCAACTATGCTTCTATTTTTAGCAAGCTATCTTGAGCAGAGCTACTGTGGGTAAGTCTACCCAAGCAGCTAGTTAGTTTCCAGGTCTACTGTAGCTGTGGTCTTGGAGAACAATAGTCTACCTCTCCTCTCTGATAATGGATAGTAATAGAGAGGTAGCCATGTTAGTCTGATCTTGCAAAAACAAAAGGAAAAACTATGTAGCACTTTAAAGACTAACAAGATGGTTTAATAGGTGATGAGCTTTCATGGGGCAGACCCATTTCCTCAGATATCACACAAATACCAACCCTGGAACTTTCCCTTGCAACAAACCCCGTTGCCAACTCTGTCCACATATTTACTCTGGTGACACCATCACTGACCCTAACCATGTCAGTTATATGATCAAGAACACATATTCCTGTTCATCCAGAAATATAATTTATGCCATCATGTGCCAACAGTGTCCTTCTGCTATGTATATTGGACAGACTTCTCAGACGCTTCGCCAAAAAATTAATGCCCACAAATCAGACATCTTCACAAGTAAAAACCAGTTGCTTTTCATTTCAGCCTACCTGGGCATAACTTTAACGACCTTACTACATGCATCTTACTTCAAAGAGACTTTAACCCCAGATTACAGAGGGAAACTTCAGAACTTTCTTTCAGCTTAAATTTAACACTTTACGAATGGGCCTTCAGAAAGATGCTAATTACCTTAACCATTACAAAGATAGCTTCCCCACTTATCATCCCTGATTAGCCATTCATTGACTCATAAATAGCTATTCCTTTCCTCCCTCTCACCCCACCTTCTGTATTAAATCTGATTTGTCAGTTTAATAATTTGTTCGCTTTTTTTCATTGTATTCCTTTGGTATATATGGTCATGCCCAGGGCTCGACAAATAATGTAATCTACTCACCCGTGGTGAGTAGATTACGACCTGGAAGAGCCAGCGCAGAGCGATCTGTGCATGCGCAGAATGCAGAACGGCATGAAACCGCGCGGCTGGTGAGCAGGGCTCACCGCCACTTGGCAAGCCCTGGTCATGCCAATTCTCTTCCAAAATATGATCTGAGGAAGTGGGTCTGGCCCACCTAATAAATCATCTTGTTAGTCTTTAAAGTGCTACATAGTTTCTCTGATAATGGAGTTACTGCTTTAATTTACATGGTAGAGATCTCTGCTGAAACTCTTGGGTTCAAATCCTGATGATGACTGATCCATTGTAGGGTTCTCCCTGGTGTTTTCCTCTTGGAACAAAGGTTGGGATTTTTTGTGTCTTTGAAACTAGGAAGTGTAGAACACAGAACTAAATTGCAAAGGGGAGGCATCTTAGAAAACCACTAAGATGTGCTTATTTAATGGCATCCGCATCAAGCGTTCTCAGTGTGTCAAATGATTTTTCTAATTTCCAACCCTGTAAACGCAACCTTGGATTTGAAAAATCAAGTTATGTATTTTCCTACTCCTGTGTTATCACCACTAACAGCTCTTCAACAGTACTTACTTGGCCATTTTGAAAATCAGAACAGAATCCAGCTCATGCCTCTAGAGAGATATTGGCTCTGCAGGGTGAACAGGAGTAGACAGCTGTTTTTATCAGTGAACAGGTAGCTTAACTAAGAAATCACACAAGAGGCAGATGCCAAGGTACAAAGCTGGACTCGGTACATTCATCATGAACAGTCTAGTTAGTTTTTTTAACAAAAAAGATCTGCAAACAGACTGTGATTTGTACAAGTTTATTCAATGTTCATAATCATTTGGTGAATTATTAGTGTAAATTAGCAGAGCATTGTTTCCAGCAATGGCCACTCTGTTCACTCTATTTGTTATTTGAGCCATAAGATATTACTTCTGTCACATGGCAATAGCTCTGTTCCCAGACAGAATGACTTCAGTTTTAGAAATAGTTGGGAACCCTTTCTTCTGTTTACAAAATATCCACGAGCACTGGTAACTGTCTGAATGCTCTGTGCGGAAGGCATAGTTTATTTTGAGGTAATTTCAAAATAAAGCACTATTCCAACAAGTCCCTTAGCCCTCGTGGAATGAGGGTTACAGGGATGCCAGAATAGTGTGCCTGTTGTTTTGAAATAAATAATGGGCATGTTTAAAGATGCAGAATTGCTATTTTGGGATACTTCTGGTATCTCGAACTAGCCCTGTTGTCTAGACGTTGCCTTAGAGCCAACATCTAGGAGAGTGGCACAGTCTCCTCCCATATGTGAATCTTCCCACTGAGTCCACCCAAGCAGGTGGCTGGTGGACAGCAAGCAGATACACATCACAGTGCTGGCTGCTGCCCTACCTCTGCTTCACTGCTGAAACGTGGCCATCTTGGAGTTTTCAGCCTCACATGCAGGATTCCTGTCCTAACCCTTAGGACCTTAAGGATGAATATAAACATCCTCATGAAATTACAGGGAAGTACCTAGGGTGAGCGTATGCCCTTCACTTGCACCTCCCCCAACTCTTGCTAACATGTGCCCCACACCTGCACAGCAATCTCTGTCTGTGAAATGGGCTCACCCCCCCCCATGTTCCCATCCCTTCCTACATCCTCCCCCCATGTATTAGAAGAGCATTTCCACCAGAAAGCTGAGCCAGCCTCCCTCGCTCCAACTGCCTGCCTGCAACACCTGGCCTGAACCCCCAGCCTGTCGCCTGCCAGCAGCTCGCGGGGACGTGGGGTAAGGTGGCAAATAAATACGATCAATGGCAATTTGAGTGGAAACATCACAGCTGTGGAACCAAGAGCTCAGTGTGGAATAGTCATGGGGCAAACAGTCAGCCTTGCAGGCTGGTCGGAGTCAGGCATTCCTAAAGCAAGGCTGCCAACTCTATCAGACATCACCAAAGCCTCCTCTAGGTGTAGGGTGGTCAGGATGCTTCCTCCGCCCCCCTGCCTCCTGGGAAAAGCCTGCCCCTCAGAGCTGCTGCCTGAGCTGAGAGTTGTCCTGCTCTAGGCAGAGCTCCTTTTTCCACTTGAAGGGCTGGGATGGGAGCCCTCTGGGAGTGCTGAGTCCTGTTCTCTCCTTTCTGGCTCTGTGCCATGTGTAAGGAGTCTGGGATGATCTCAGGCCCTGGGTGGGAGTAGAAAGCTGGGAATGGGTGACAGGGGATGGATCACTGGGGCGGGGGAGGGGGACAGCTGCCTATTCTGTTCATTCCCTCTGGGGTGCCAGTTACAAGACAGGATACTGGGCTAAATGGACCCCCAGTCTGTCCATTGTTCGCACATTGTGATGGGCTGCCATCATCCTTGTTCTCAGACAGAGCTAGGAAGGGAGTGAGGGAACGGAGGGACAGGAGAGGTACCTGAAGCTCAGGGAGCTAAAGCTGACTTGGAAGGTGGATTCATGGACGGGGCTGAGCCTCCCCCAACTGCTGTGGCCATGTGTGACATCGATATTGATGGGGGGGGGAGGGGAGTGTCTCTGTGTGGGAAGGACTCCAGGATTAACTGAGTGGGAGATGCACCCTGACCTCCTCTCAGTTAATATTGGTATGTGGGAGGGACACAAGTACTGATGGAGATTGAAGATCTGTGTCTTCCTTTTGGTGAGGGGTCAGCAGTGGGTGTGGTGATGGTGGAATCATTTGACTTTGCCGCAACCATCTTTGCTCCAGAGGGAAAGGAATCCTATAAAATCCACTTGCCGCTTCTTCCACATCCACTCTTTCCTCCCTCTGCAGATTTTCCCTTTATTGCTTTACCTAGAGCATTTTTCCACCCAGCCTCTTGTATAATAGCATGAAGCCAAGTTTGGAGATAGGGAGGCTATTATTGCCTGAGGGATGAGAGGTCAGGCTCCCCTGCAGCAACCCACCTTATTCACACATATCACAACTAGAGTCCAGTACTCTCCCTGCAGAAGATGTGGGTCCCAATGGCAGTTCCACACTCTTTGGGCTGAGTGTCCAATCAACCACTCCAAAAGTATGCACATGTCTCATCAGCCAGGTTGGTTTTGCCTGAGAACGTTAACAGGTCAGTGGAGGAGAAGCTCCAGGTGAGCTCACGCTGAGGCACTTTTAAAGAAATTGGGGTGAGGTTTGTTTTAAAGAACCCACATCAGGGACCTCCCCCCCCCCCAAAGGCTGAGAGAAAACTGCTATAAACTCCTTCCCCTACCCTAATGTCACACTAGTGCTTGTTACATATAAAGGCAGGGAAGGAAAAGATAAAGGTACTGAAACATTCTTGTTAAAAAAAAAAAAAACGTTACCAATGCAGAGCCTGCAAAAAAATGGCACCCAGGCATTTGTGTGTGTACATGTAGCTGTGTAATAAGTGGGCACTCTGAGCAAGGCCTTTGTTTAAAGTTGCTTAAGTGTTTCCATTATAGAGTCACTTTGTGGCTTCTAAGTTTCTCAAAGTTTCACCTTTTGGGCCTGAATTTTGACACACTTGTCAGCCAGAAAGTTTTATGAGAAACAGTCAAATCATTTTCAAGCACATAGGAATGAAAACAAAATTCTGTAGATAATTTTTTGTGTTTTTATTTTGTATTAAGCACACTAACATGTTGGGATAATATAAATAGAAAGCCTGGCAGGAACTTGGGGCCAGATTTTTAAAGGAAATTAGCTCCTGAAGATGCCAAGTGCTTTTGAAAATCCAGCTAGTATCTATCTGCATCCTTAGGGGCCTAAATACCTTTTTAACACTTGGCACTTAGTACCTAGGTTCTAGGGCAATAGATGGGCCACACGTCTGAGTCGCTCCTAACCTGTCTCTGGCTATACCCCGTAGGGCTATCCTGGGGGGTAAAGTGGGTGACCACCCAGGGAGCCTTGGTCTGGTCAGGGGAGTGCCGTGTACGCTGCCAGTGGGCAGGGGATCGCCTGGAGAAGTGAGTAATGGGAGCACTGCACATGAACAGAGTTTGGGCAGGGGCACTCGCAGAGGCAATGCATTGGAGGGCATCCAGATTTCTCCCTGTTTCCTCCCCATGGAGGATGTTTGGGGGGGGCAATGCCTGACACTGCTGATGGTTCCTCCATGATTCCACATGGGTGCAGGAGGGGTTGGCTGCTAGAGGGCTGCTTAGAGGGCGAGGGGTTATTCCTGATTATTGTTCTGTAGTTTACAAATAAATTGAGGCCTGCACCTCAGGTTTGATATGTGAAATCACACACAGTTTTGTCAGTGACGACCATCCCTCAGCTTCTCTGCTCTAGCACAAGGTGAGTCCACCTCTCCCTTCATCTGGGTTCTCCCCTTCTTTCCCTTACTTTAGTCTTAGGTTTCTCAATGCCCCACTTACCAGTAGCCAAAGATTAGACCATGCAACCTTGACTCTGCAAGGAGTCTTTACTCATATGCTCAAACCCATTGAACTCCTGAAAGTTGCAAGATCTGTCCCCAGCCTCTGCCATAGCTCATCACTTCAGAGTTTTGGAGCAGCAGTATATCTGTGTTGATTTGTCTGTAAAACTTGTAGGGTGCGTCTAGACTGGCAAGATTTTGTGCAAAAGCAACTGCTTTTGCCCAAAAAACTTGCCAGCTGTCTACACTGGCCGCTTGAATTTGCGCAAGAGAACTGACATTCTAATGTAAGAATTCAGTGCTTCTTGTGCAAATACTTTGACGCTCCCGCTCAGGGATAAGCCCTCTTGCGCAAGAGGGCCAGTGTAGACAGGCACCTTAATTTTTTGCGCAAGAAAGCCTGATGGCTAAAATGGCCATTGGAGCTTTCTGGCGCAAAAGTGCGTCTATACTGGGCACGGATGCTTTTGCGCAAAAGCACTTTTTGCGCAAAAGCATCTGTGCCAATCTAGACGCTCTTTTGCAGAAATATTTTTACCGGAAAAACTTTTCTGTTAAAAGTATTTCCGCAAAATCATGCCAGTCTAGACGCAGCCCTAATGTTTTGGTACTGCCACAAGGAGTAAAGAACAGTTCTATGTTCTACCACTGTGGTTTTCAAACTTTTTTTTTTTTTTTTTTCATGACCCAGCTGAAGAAAATTGTTGATGCCTGTGGCCCAATGTAAATTGACTGGAGTGTGGGCTTTAGGGTGGGGCTGAGGGTGAGAGCTTTGAGGTGTAGGAGGGGGCTCTGGCTTTGAGGGAGGGCCACGGCTGGGGCAGGAGGGTGTTACCTTGAGTGGTTCTCAGTCAGCAGTGCAGCAGGGGTGCTAAGGCAAGCTCCCTGGCACCATAAACCATGCTGTGCCCCAGAAGCAGCCAGCGGCAGGTTCCTAGCCAATGGGAGTGTGGAGCTAATGCTCAGGACAGGGGCAGTGTGTGGAGCTTCATGCGCTCTACCCTGCCCCCCAAATCAGGGCCTTTTGCCAGCTACTTCTGGAGTGCGGCACAGTCTGGGGTGCCAGGAGAGGCAGCCTTCCTGAGCACCCCCATTGGTCACCTGATCATCCTGCAACAATGAGACCCAGTGCCTGACGTTCAACAGTGTGACCCATAGTTGTACCATACAGTTGTACCATACCACTGTTGTACCATACAGTCTTTGCATCCTGAATTAACAATTACAGATGGCACTCTTGTTGGCTATATAGAGCATGTGCTGTGAGAGAGAAAGCGTGTTTTCTTGCCGATTCTGAGAGATATTGCAGATGTGTTATTAAAATGTTGTTAAATGTATGGATTTGCACAGAAGGAATTTCCCTACAAATTCAATCCTAATAAAGATAATTTCTTCAGAATAAGCACTAGAATCAACTTTTGCAATACTGAGTAGCTTAATCAAATTATAATTTTTGTGCCACTTGGGCAATGTATGTCCAAGTCCAAAATGTATACCACTTATGCCATGGGTTTTGTACTTATTTATATATTTTTATTATTTCTTTTTATTTTTTAGCCAACCAAGAAATTGCTAAGTAGTTGCTAAGTTAAACAATTATAACAACAGAACCCTGGCGAACCAAGTGCTGTGTGTTCTGTGTCCTGTTAACTGGTTATTATTAATGTTTTTTAACCCTTAATCTCTTGAAACTCAATTCCCCAGTTATGGATAGGCACTACAGGAATTTCTGCTATCTTGTTTTATTGGAATGTTTGAAAGAATTTTTTTATTACAAATACAAAAACAAAACAGGTAAAACAAGTCTTTATCCTTTTGTTTTAAAACATTAACTCTGCAATAACAGGGCAGCAGGAAGGAAAGATGATCTACAAATGATGTTTTCTCATGGCATTGTATTAAATTAGCCACATGGAGCAGATAAGAGACACCCTATAGGAAATGCCATCTTCATGATGTACAGAAAGATCAGCTGTTCTGTAGAGCCTTCCAAGGTTGAATTTTTTTTCATTCCCAAAATTACATGTGAAACAGTGTGAACACATTTCATCTAATTTAGCAGTTCTCGAGATTTTTTTGCCTTCAGAGCTGGGTGGTTGGAGAGCAGCGGCTGCTGGGTGAACACCCAGCTTTGAAGGCAGCAGTACCTCTAGCAGTAGTGCAGAAATAAGGGTGGCAATACACCATACACCTGGCTAGTCTGTCTTCTGTGCTGCTGCTGGCTGCAGCAGCATTGCCTCCAGAGCTGGGGGTCCTACCAGTGGCCACCGCTGTCTGGCTGCCTTGATCTTTGTCTGTGACCATGAAATTCAGTTTCACACAGCAAAAGGTGAATTATGTCTGAAAGGTCCATGTCAATCTATGTAGCTACCACTGGAAGATTAATTCCTTGCTGCCTCTCTGAAACATGTCTAATAAACACTGTATGTTAATATGGACATTACTGTGGACAGGAACCTTTTATAAGGGGTCATTATGGACAGCCCCTGATAGCTGAAAATTCACCGTACACAGCTTCATCAAACTGTGATAGTCCCCATATTCAAACAGCCCCCTGCCCATGTCTATTTGTAGTTTTCTGAGCAATGGAACACTTGGGTTGGCTAGTAGGAAAATCTTCCTACAGCGGAGATGGCTCAGTTAGACTGTGGACTGGTTTCCTAGATAAAGTGTTGGGAGCCCCATTGCTAGAGTTATTTCAAAGCTGGATAAATAATAAGGAAAGCAAGACAGGGAATGAGTCTGCTTTAGAAGGGGAATGAACCAGGTAAGCTAATGTGTCTTGTTCAATCCTTGATTTCTAGGCTGTGGACTCAGGTTATGTTAGATGGGTTCATTAATGCTTGAGAAAGCTGAGCCATGTTCCCAGTCTCCATTTAGACATTATGGGTGTGTGTCTAAGTTTACTCATCACTACCTAGGGTTGTCAGATGGTTTAACCAAAAATACTTGAGAGTTATTAAGCAAAAAAAAAAAAAAAACCTTAAAAAAACCCAGCATGGCCCCTTTAAGAACAGGCTGGGCTCTGCCCCTTCTAACAGGCTTCCGCAGGCAGCCAGACAGCTCCCCTGCAGAACCAGGTAAGTCGGGGTGCGGGGGGGAAAGGGCAGCTGGCCCTGGTTGCTGAGTGTGTGTAGGGTTGCGAGGTGTCCAGTATTGACCTGGACAGTCTGGTATTTTTGCCTCCTGGCCAGGAAAAAATCAAAACACTGGACACTTTAGGTGTCCCATCTTTTCTGAATTTTTTTACCGGAAAAGAGGCAAAAATACCGGACTGTCCAGGTCAATATGGGACACCTGGCAACCCTATCACTACCAGGTCTACAACTGGTGGGTAGCAAGAAAGGGGCACATGTTAACTTCAACCTAATAAGAATACAGCATCTCATGGCTGTATAGAGAGAATCCCTTCTGCTTCATTCAAACTATACAGAAAGTGAATATATTTAACTAAAAAAAATACACAGTATCCAAACACAGCAAGTCACAGTAACATACTTTGTGATATAAATAGTCAGCGCACATTTTTTTTTCAAACAGTTTCTCTCTCTCTCTCTCTCTCTCTCTCTCTCTTTCTCTACACACACACACACACTGCTTGACGAACCGCGGCAAAAGCCGCTTGTAAGCCCCGCACTGCACATGCGCAAGAGCCGCATGTGCACGCTGCCAGTAAACGGGGCGCCGGGCTGAAATCTACTCACCATGGGCAAGTAGATTCAATAGATTGTCGAGCCCTTTGTGTGGGTGGGTGGATGAGTGGGTGTATGAGTGGGTGTATGTATGTATATAAACAAATACAGAGCATATGAATTAAAATCAAGACTAACCATTAGCTTCCCTGTAAGGATAGGAAGGGAAACCAGACATACACAGCCATTGCCTTTGGGGATGGAAAAAAATATATAGCTGATGGGGGGAAAAAAATATTCCTTGATACTACTTGGGCATCATCCAATTTTTTGTTTGATAGCAAAGAATTTTACCCTATTCCATACAGAGCAGCAACTCTTGTGTAAATATTTGCTGAAGGAGGTCACTTCAGGACCTTCTTGCTAGCCTTCAAGGAGACTGGCTATAGGCCATGTTCTGATGATATTCATGTAATCCCAGAATAACCCCACTGCATCAAGGGACCAAGTTGCAAGCATGCTATTCCTGATTAAGTCAACAAGCCTTGTAGCAGACAGAAGATGATTCAGTGAATTACTCTGGATTTATCATTGTAAATTAAAGCACAATTTCCACATGTATGGAGACTTTCCTAACCGTTATTTGTGTTCGCTGTATATTCCCCTCCCTCCATTTTACTCTTTCATCATGGAAAGGAAACAAGGTTTTTTTGGCTTGTTCACTGATGCACTAGAAAACCAATCAGTTAATCCTATCTGAGCCCTAGCAATAAATACAGAAGATTAAGAGGAAAAGGTATGGGTTCTAGGTGTACAGTGGAGGTCATTAGAAATAATTTAAAACTGACTTAAATTTAATCTAATTTCACATCAGATCAGTAGTACATGAGGGAAGATAATGCATACTATAGTCCTAATTTGGATAGTGACTTGCAGGTATGGTGTCTGCCTGAACATGAAGGAAAGTTGGATGTACAGTATTACTGGAATTGTCACACACTGGCTGGGGACAGAGGGTGAATTAGCAAAAGAGCACTGCTTTTTCCAGGATGGACTGTTGCACCTCTTGAGATCTTATGGTTGAGGCTGGATTCTAAGTGTCTCTAAGCTTTAATTGCTGCTGTACACCAAACAGATGTTCTTTTGGCTCCAAGCGGAAAGGCCTATGTTTATGGCACAGGAGGTCCTTGACTTCTTCCCTCACTGTTGTTTGCTGTGATAGTCTGTATAACTACAATGGAATGGTACGGTGCACTTTGCTGTGCAGCTGCAATACCCACAATACATATGGAATAAAATGGGGTTAAAACCTAGATTTTTGGACTGGTTTGTGGTTCCCCAGCTCAAATCGGTGTGATCTGTGTAGTGCCTTAAAACAGAAGTTCTCCCGAAAGAACTTGCATGCTGCATACAGCTGAGAGAGATGAGCACGGGGGAATTTACACCAGCACCTAAAGGATTTTTAATCAGTTGTGTGTTACCTTTCACAAACTTATGGCACATGCATTTTTTTAAAAGAAAGCAAAGGCTGCAGAACCATCAGAGGGCTCCTACTCTACTAACCACTGATCTCATTACCCAGTGTGCTTGAACAGCGAGTCTCAGCCTTTTCAGGCAAATGGATCAATTTGCCAGATGTCTAGATCAAGAACTCTGTTGTATCAGCCAGTGTGTGCCACCTCTCCTTCAGATGTGAGAGCACTTTATGAGATGGGGGTGTGGAATATCCATGTCTGGTCCAAGCACTCACCGCTCAGTGGGAGGTGGGCAACTGTGGTGCTCTGACCTCTACTGGACAGCACCATTGGGAGAGGCAAAAAGAAACTAGAGTGACAGGTACCAAAGAATAACTGCAATAAGCCCTTTGTTTTTATTTTGAGAAATGCCAACAGGCAACATTTTGGTGTGGTCTCATGCCTTCAAGACAATGGAAATGCAGAAGAGACAAGTGCTGTCCCCCTTATAAAGCTTTTCACCTCAAACACATTCATATATATAAAGGGGAAAACATCTATATATACCCTGTGCTGTGCACATTGGAAAAGCAGATCAGATAAACTGCTAAACAATATAGAGCTAAACAGCAAACGAAGTCAGAGGCTTTTGGAGATTTCTTTACTGAGACTGTGAAAATTGGGAGAGATTTGACTGACCGTTTTGGTGGAAGCATTAAAAATGTGACTGAGGTTCCTGTTTCCTAGTTTTTGTTTTCTCCCAAGAGCTGAGCATTTAGCAGGTAATCTGAGTAACATGGTGTGGCAGGAGTTAGTTACAGGAAGCATTTGTATAACTCCCATGGTCAACAAGCAAATGATCAAACCCACATTGCTTGCTGGCATATTGAAGGAGGCAGCCTTCCTCTGGTGTGATTTTTCTAGGAGGAGGTATAAACGCTCCTGGTTATGAATCCATCCCTCACCAAACAACAATAAAAACCACCCTCTTACATAGAGGGGAAAACACCACCTTCCAACTCCACACTTCTACAGGAATGTTACCTGTATGACTCTTTTTTCATTTCGGGGACAGAATCCAGAACCAATATTTAGTTTTAATTTATTAGTTGACATGAGCTTCCCTTCTGTAAGTGCTTAAAATTCTCTGTTTGGAGCTCACCAAACATTTAAAAAAATGGTATCCTCTTGGCCGAAGAGAGGATTTTGGGTGCCTTCCATAAAAAGGCAGTGGTTCTCTGCTCTTTCCAATGAACTACATACAATAGGGTTGATTCTACTGTGCTCAGCTCCTTGCTCAGACTCTTAGACCTGGTCTACACGAGATCAGGAAAGTTGGTTTAAGATATGTAACTCCAGCTACATAAAATGTGTAGCTGAAGTTGGCTTACCTTAAGCCAGATGTGGGGTACCTAAGGCCCGGGGATCAGCTTTGGCCTCTGGCTTGCCTAGATCCAGCCCCCTGAGACTCAGTGCTCTTTCTCCCCCTCCCCCACCCGAGGCATCAGGGAGCTGGTCCTGGTGCTCCAGCCCTGCAGCCCCTCAGTTCTCCTCCTGCGGGGCTAGAGCAGCAGCACCAGCTCTAAGCTGTAGGGGGCAGGAGGAGCCCCAAGCCTCACAGTCTGGAGTCAGGGTCTAGATCTGACCAACAGACTCTGCCTGGCAGAGGGAAAGCACCCTCTGCCCCCACCCCCTGCCCTGACCCCGCACCCCCAGCCTGCTCCTGCCCAGCCCCCACAACCCAAGCCTGCTTCCAGGCAGACCCCCTCACATACTGAACCCCTCATTTTTGGCCCTGCCCCAGAAACTAGACTGGGGCCCCCAGGCTCTGGCAGGTGAGGGGCAGTCTCTGGTGTGAGAGGTATGTGTGGAATGTCCTTCTGCTTCTCCGTGTCAGGGGCCACGTACCAGCTCAGTGAAGAGGGTTGTTTGTCTGTTTTTGCTTTTCACTTTTGTGCAGCCCCCAACTGTAATTTTTTGTGTGGGTCAGCAGCCCCCTGCCCAAAAAGGGTTCCTCACCCCTGCCTTAAGCCAAGCCTTGGTGGAGTCCACACTGCAGCAGGTCAATGGGAGCTAATGTTCCCGTTGGCTTGTTACTCCTCACAAGAGGAGGAGTACCAGACGCTAGTGGGGGCTGTCCTCCGTGTTCAATTTACAGGTCAGACCCATAAATCGAATGCTAGAAGATGGACCTCCAGTGCGTCTCGCAGGGGGCACTGAAAGTAATGTGAGAAGCAATTGCAGGACAGGAGAGGAAGGCCATTAGGGATCATTCAGATCCTACCTCCTGCTTCTAGATTTACGGAAGAATTTGTTGCAGCTGCTTTGTCAGATTGATACATCTTAGTGTATTGTTTATTGGGAAGGAAGATGGTAATGAGCAGAAACATTGGGACATATGGATCCAAACCCAAACCTTATGGCTGGCTCTGCTCTATACTGTGGCCTAGACTAAAACATCAGCTCTCAACTTTGGGAAAGTTCAGATCTGGATGGCTAATGGTGCAATGGGAATTGGAGCTGTATAACTAAGAGCATGATCTGGTCCTCCCTCATCAATGTTCATAAGAGCTTGATGAGGCCTTACCCTCACTATACAGATGAGGGAGGCAATGAGACCGAAGAGTGAAGCAATTTTCCCAAGGCCAATTAATCAGTGACAGAACTCAGAGGGTGCGTCTAGACAGTGATGCTATTTCTGGATACTTCTGGTATCCCAAAATAGCTATGCCGCATCTTGAAATAGCTTTCGAAATAAGGGACATGCTATTCTGACATCCCTGCAAACCTCGTTCCATGAGGATTAAGGGATGTTTTGGAATAGTGCTCTATTTCAAAATGAACTTGAAATAAGCTACACAATTTGTGTAGCTCAAATTGCATAGCCTATTTCGAGCTAAAGGTGCAGTGTAGACACACCCAGAGTGTGCTCACTCCAGTCCTAGCCACCGAAACAAGACTCATTCTTTAGTCAGAGCAATTAGATAGGAATAAGGTGATTATTCATTTGAATGGTGGTACTTTGAGGAAAATCCAATTCTAAGCTTGTTCTTCAGTCACTGTTGAAAATCACTAGCCAATAAGCGGCATCAATAATAAACAGCATCAGCTGGAATGATCTAATTAAAACTGATTAAGCAAATCTAATGTGCCAGGCAAAAATATTGCCTTTCGTGTGTCACACACAGGACTTAGTATTGCTTCAGCTTACATATTTCAGAATTTCTTAAATGGCAGGCTGGCTACTTCCGTGCCTCAGTCAGTCTGATAAAATAGCTCCATTTTTAACAAAACACCAGAACTTGCATGTAAATGATACGTCCCATAGCCTGTTTATGCAATGCATGATGCTGTCTATGCCAATATCACTAACACAATAAAAGCAGCCAAGACACAGGACTAATTAAAACGCTGCAGTCTCAAAAGATACAAAGCAGCCCCTCAGAGTTCAACATTTCCATAGCAACTATCCCCTGATTAATCCCATTTTCCTGCTCTTGCTAGAAAGCGCAGATGGAAAACACCGAACATTAGACAAAAAAGAGACTGGCAAAATCTCAGCAATGCAGACAAGCTGCTAAATCCTTTATCACCTTTTGGTATCAAGAGATTTTCTGAGGCATCCTGAACTCCGGCATGTCGGACCCAACTGCTGTGCCAGAGGCATGTGTTGGCTGGATATAGAGTCTGGTACCTGAAGTCACAGGAGACATGTCTGTGGGTATTTTAGTGTCCTGTGGCAGCACTGGTCTATTTACAACACTGACAGTATCTGAATGTTCAGACTCAAAGGTAAGAGCAGCATCTGGAGGGTTTGTGCTACTGCCTCATCTCTGAGCTGCTGAAACTACTGAAAACTAGAGGGTCTACATTACCGCCCTCACCTCAGTCGAATCACTGAGCCCTTTGATTTGGGTCAGCCACTAGTTGCAATGAACTATGTACCCAGATGGAGAGTGATGCCCAGTGGCCAGAGCATATGATGATGGAGTTCTGTTCATGGCTGTACAACCAACTCACCTTTTTACCATAGTGAGGTCTGTGCCTCTGTTTCCCCAGCTGTAAAAGGGATATCGTTGTCTGTGGGGAGAGTAAGTGAGGGCTAAAGCCAGACTTGTATCTGTATAATACGCTGCCCAGAGAGGTGAAAAATCAACACTCCTCCTGAGCAACATAAGTATACTTCTCTAACACCTCCTGTAGAGACAGCTCTATGTCAAGGGGAGAGCTTTTCCTGCTGACTTAGCTACCGCCTCTTGGGGAGGCAGATTAACTATGTGAGGGTAGTAAAGTTTTCACTCAAATATTACAGCTGTACAGCTGCATTGGTGCAACTTACTACTGTATACGTGTGTGTGAAGACAAGCCCTACATGCTGCAAGGTGTTTTGAAGCTTAATTCCTCCATACTTGTAGCGTTCTTTGAGCCTGAGGGAGCTAAGAAGTGCAAGCTACTATTATAGCCTAGTACGATCAGTGAATAATGAACAGCCATGCAGTATTGTATTCTATGGGGTCAATTACAAAAAAGATTTAAATTCAGAGGGGGATTGCTGAGGGTAATTACTGTAGTAATAGTAATCCTGATGATCCTGTCACTTGGCTTTAATCCAGGTGATTCATACAATGCTTGGGGAGTATTCCCCATGTCATTCACTATTGATAAACCAGGCCCTGTTTTTTTTTTTTTTAACATGAGGCTGTTGTGGAACTTTCTAAGGGACAAAGTGAAGTAACCATCTCTGCCTCTGCATGTTGGGTAATGACAATGATAGCAGTTTTCTTTGTTCATCATTCCCAGTCCTGTATTAAGGAAAAGCAAAAACTGGCACCTATCACTCAAACAAACCCACTTTGCTGCTGTCTGCTTTGTGTGATTTAGAAAAAAAAAAAAGTCTCCAGAGTTGGTGTTTTGTTCTTTAAATGTACTTTCATCCATAATTTTAAAGGGCGAAATTTTCCTCTCTGCCCCACTTTGCAGATCTCTTCTCTGCAGTGCAGAGCTGAAAGGCGAGTTCTAGCCATGCACAGCAGCCACATTTAAGGGGCATTTATTTCTCTTTTTATAATGGGTGCAGAATGCTAGGGCTGTGGCTACACTGCACCCCTTTTCCGGAAAAGGGATGCAGATTAGACACTTCGGAATTGCAAATCCGCGGGGGATTTAAATATCCCCCGCGGCATTTGCATTTACATGGCTGCCACTTTTTTCCGGCTTGGGGATAAGTCGGAGAAAAGCGCCAGTCTAGATGCGATTCTCCGGAAAATAAGCCCTTTTCCAGAGGATTTCTTATTCCTACTTTCAAGAATAAGAATAAGAAATCCTCCGGAAAAGGGCTTATTTTCTGGAGAATCACGTCTAGACTGGTGCTTTTCTCCGGCTTATCCCCAAGCCAGAAAAAAGCGGCAGCCATGTAAATGCAAATGCCGTGGGGGATATTTAAATCCCCCGCGGATTTGCAATTCCGACTCGTCTCATTAGCATCCCTTTTCCGGAAAGGGATGCCAATGTAGACGTAGCCTAGGTCTTTAACTTAGCAGTGGAGTCCAATGCAAAGGGCATCAGGCCAAGGTCATGGGTTTGCTGCATGATCTTCATCAAGTCATTTCACTTCCTTGTGCCTCAGTTTCTCATTGATAAAATGGAGACACTGATGCCTACATTCATAAAGTGGTCTGAGAGCTGGAGGCAGACAGCGCTATTGTGCATGAAAGGCTAGCTCAGGCAGCTCTGCCATGGAAAGGAAAGCTGATCTGATTGAGCTGCAAACCCAGGGCTGTTTGATCTTTCCCTGAGGCTACGTCTACACTGCAGCGCTATTTCGGGTACTGGAGGTATCGCCAAATAGCTATTCCACGTCTTTTGAGCACACCCATTATTTTGAAATATAATGGGTTCACTTTTCTGATGTGCCTATGAACCTTATTCCACGAGGTGTAAGGGATGTTTCAGAATAGCAATTTATTCTGAAATAAATACTGTGTAGACAGTGCCAAATTTCAACATAGGCTATTTTGAGATTGACTCGAAATAAGTAACACAATTTGTGTAGTTCAAATCATGTCATTTATTTTGAGCTACAGGTGCAGTGTAGATGCTCCCTCAGTGAGCTGTGCCCAGTGCTGCTCCTTTTTCTAAATTTGTGCCAGTTGTCCTTGAAGAACCAGATGTCCACCACCCTCAGAAACTAATCAAAGGCTGTGCGCCTCTCCCCCACATATTGGGATTCATTTTCAGCTGAACTTCTTCATTTTCACAAGTAACCCTGCATCTGTGTAAGCATGTTGGCTGGTTAGAGATCTTCCTAGCTTGGTGCTTACCCATTAGGTAGTGTCTTTGCGTGCCTAAAGTACATCAGCGGCCTAATAAACATATAACAACATAAAATCAGTTGTTTATATTGAGGATTTGGGTCATCATAGCTAGTCTCTTGCAGTCTCCATGTGGGATATCAAGGCAGCTGAGATCAGTTAAAGTACTTCAGCTAGCACCCCCCAAGTTTAAATGTAAGAGGCCTGGAAACTTTCAGTGAGGATACCTGGGCTCTTGAACTCACTCTCCTTTCTTTCCATGTCTGACAGATCCTCAACCCATTGCCCATTAGGGCAGTTTGACTTCAGTGTGGATCTATATTCCCATGCCTGGTCTTTGGGTATGTCCTCACTGTGTTCTCAGTCTCAATGCCCAGATTGAGGTGAGGTATTGCTCACAGAGACAGAAATGTGATATTACCATTACACGGGTGAGACCTCATCTGGAATACTGTGTGCAGTTCTGCTCTTCCAAAAAATAAACTCATGCTGGAACAGTATAGAGCAGGGTTCCTAGGATGATAAGAGGAATGGAGAACCTATCTTATGAGATGAGACTTCAGGAGTTTGGCTAGTTTAGCCAAACAAAGGCTGAGGGGAGCAGTGTTCCTTGTAAACTGGATGCCTGTGCAGCCACTTAGGAGAGATTTAAATGCTGCCTAGCTGATTAGCAGTGTACCCACAGAAAGGCTTTTGTTTCTACTGGTAGTGCACATTTGCACATTTGCACATTTTGCCACAACAAAATTTATTCTGCACATTAATGGAAAAGATTAGAGGGAATATTGGAGGAGTGTCTCTGAAATTTAGACAAAAGATGAATGAAATGCACAGGTGAAATCCTGACCAAACAGGAAGATGTGAGTGATGTGTGGGGTGAGGGATGAAACCCTGGCTTCAGAAGAAGAGAGAGCACAGCCTTAAATGAAGACCAGCTGTCCTGTTACAGCTGGGAGAAGAGCATCTGAGATGGTCTGAGCTACTTGCTTAGTGGTGATGATAGTGTTGAAATTGGGTTACTCTCCCATCTATGACTCCTGTGGTAATTATTTACATCCAGATGCAGGGCACATCTTAGTCTGGAGAGAGGTGCTGAGTTGTGGTGTATCTAATTACATAACTGTTATTTCTTGGTTTTCTCAGCATTGCCACTTTTAAATCTGAAAGGATTTGGCTGTCTGCACAGCGAAGCAGCCATTTTTGTGTTCAGGCTAGTGCTGACTATCATAGAGGAGGCCCATATCTGCCATTGGTAGTCCATCATAGAGACTTTACTTCTGTTCTTTCTTTATCTCTTTCAACTAGATTAAAGGTCATTCTCACTGAACATAACTGTTTGCTCTGAGTGTCTGGAAACCTTAGCATGGTCCAAAAGCGGACTGTTAGGGCAAGGGAAATCTGGATAGAAAGCTATGTGGAGCTTATCCTAGCCCCTCCCCCACTGGTTCTCTTACTTATGAAACAGAGAGGTGTGCATAAGAGAAAGGGAGAGGGAGTGACTGAGGAGACTTGCACTTGGATGTGTCTCTGTTATGATGCATCTCAATTAAGGCTACGCAGATTTTTAATTAGTTCACAGAAAAGATAGTTCCCAAAGGGTGGGAATGGCAGTAGGATTTTGCTCCTTTGTGGGCTCCTCTTGGCATCTTCTCATTGAAGGAAAGTGACTGGCAAACTTACAATGCTCCATGGGCCTGATATTCAGAAGTGCTGAATACCCACAGTACCACTGAACATCAGGCCATCAGTCTTCCCATCAATTTCACTCTGAAGGGCCTGGAGAGTGAAGTCCTGCCTTTAGCCTTCAGGCAGACAATAGACAGAGGCTGTGCTTCACAATACCAGTATGGCTCAGCCCTGACCTGAAGGGACCACCGCTTTAGGCTGGAAAGGGTAGTTAATTGTCCATGCCTCAGTAAGTCCTTAACCTTGTAGCCAAGGTTACTAACATGGTGTCCAGATAGCCCCATCTGTTGAAGTGGTCTTTGAAATATGGGCACTTGTCCACTAGAAAAAGGACCAAGACCACTAAATCATGCAGCCCAGTACATTAATTAAAACACACACTACATTAATTTTCCCAGTATGGTGCTATTTAACTGAAGTCTCTTTCATGGGCAGGTGGGGGAGAGTGATCTTAGTCTCTGTAAATACCAGTTTACACCAGAAGCTTTAGACAGCATGTTAACCTTCCCTTCCCCCCCCCCCCCCCCCCCCATACACACACAAAGCACAGGCCATGCCACGGAATCCCAATCCTCTGTAAGAACCAGTTTGTTGTTGGCTCATGGCAGGTCCAATCTTTTCTTTCGACAGGTAGAAAAGCAGGCAGGGCATATTCACAGCCTAGGTCACCAGTAAAGTATGATTTAGAATGGCCACAAGCAAAACCTCAGGGCATCTGCAACGACAGAGCTCGAGAGAGCATCATAAACACAGGCAGCAGACAAAGCTGAGCTGAGCCCCTGTTATCAAGAAGCAGTCAAAAAGGGCTCTCAGGAAACAAGGTACCACTCAGCTTTTGCATTTAAATACTGTACATATATCTATAAATATCTACTTCATCTTGCTGTTCACAGCTGGGCTCCTTTCATGGTGAACTACAAGGAGGCCAAATGTCTCCAGCTGCCTCACACCCTGAGGATGGAGAAAGCAGCTTCCCCGCTCTTCTCACCGCTGACCCAAGTGCCATCTTCCTTAGCAGCATCTCATTCTACCAGTTTTCCTCCCTCCTTGGGAGTGGCTGCCCATCACGATGTGTTGGCTGTGCCAGTCCTAACCTCTGTCGTGTTTGACTCATCTCTGGTTCTAAAAGGGCTCAGTGAAGGTCTCCATCTGCTGCTCTGCACCTCCGCTCCGCTGAACAGGCGCACGCATTGGTTTAAAAAAAAAAGAAAAGAAAAATGAAAATGGAAAGGTCCTTGTGCCCACAGTGGCAAACATAACCTCTCACCATGTTCCTTGGAACACCCTTGTCCCAGCCATTACAGCTGCTGTGGGATCCCCTGCTCCTTGTAGCCTGTTGGGGGGAGGTGGGAAGGGAACATGATTAAAATGTTGTTTCATGGTCCATAGCCTTGGTGAATGGCAAACAATGAATCGCCAATGGGTCATGTTTAACAGGACCTGCTGCCACCCTGGTCAGCTAAGAAGGAGGGCAGAGAATTTCCTTTCACTTAGTTCCCCCTGTGCAATGGCATGCGTTAAGGGGGGCTTGGGCTTGGGGTCATCATTTCTGACTAACCCATTTGGGGGTAGCCTGGTCATTGCCCTTTCTGATGTGCAGTTTTGAGAGGAATTTGGGTATGTGTTGTGGCAGGTGTGTTGGGGAGGGCTGGGAGGTGTGGTTTGGAGGACACAGAGCCAGTCCATTCAGGGTGCCTATTAGGGCATTGTGCTAAGTACACTGGGGAGCAGTGGCTGCAGCTCCCTCCCATATGGCTGGCCTCAGAGTGCTATGGAGGGAGGGACCAGTGAAAGATAAGGGGATCTGGCAATACCTCCATCCTGCCCAGCCCAGGCTTCCCTTTGGAATGTATATAATCATCCTTCAAATCTCCCCTTAAAATTTACCTCTGATGTGCTGCCTACAAACACTAGACAGCAAACAGAGCAAGTGGCATGCGGGGACTGCAGCTTATTGAAATCATGTCACTTGTGTTGGGTTTATTGACTGTACAGCTGCAGTGTAGGTCAGAATTCTATTCCCTGCAACTGCTCCCCAGATGACAATGGTCAGGAGAGAGAAACCTTATTGGAAAACCCTCCCTCTGCTTATTTGTCATGATGCCATATGACCATGACGGGCGGCATTTGGTTTTTTTTTTACTTTTTCTAGGTGCTCACAATGTTTTTACCAATATGGCCACCTGACTTTTCCCAACAGAGCCAATGGTTATTATCATTACATCAATGTGGCACTCACCTATATAAAAAACAACAGTTATCCTTCTCTGTGTGACCAATAACAATGAAGATGTTTAAAATGAAACAATTAAAATGCCATTTCGTTTTCACCTTTTTTCCCACCCTTTACCTTGGATAGTGAAATTAGACTGGTCAATATCACTTCTTGAATCTCAAGCAATTTTTAAATGGCCAGCATTTCAGAAGGACATTTCAATCCTAAAACAGCTTTCTACTCTTTCTTTTTTTATACAGCACAGTTTGTCAAACCCTGTGAATACAAATGCTCAATGTAAACTACTGGAAAGTATCCCAACCTGTATCTTTGAGGAACTGTTTCAACAAGCAATAGAGAGATACAGATTTAAAAAAACAAAACCCAAGTTAGAATCATCCCCACACTGTGTTAACAGACCTTAGGATTCACACATAAATTTGCACCAATTTAGTATCACACCTTTACTTAAACCGAGGCAGTTTTATGTGCAGATGGAGCATTAAAAAAACCAACACTCTCACACACACACGCGCGCGCGCACACATACAGACACACACAGAGGGGAGAACTCTTCCCTAGGCTGTGCCTGCAAAAATTTCCTACTCAGATAACTGGAAGCCTTCTGTACACACATACAAGGTCAGATTTTTGGCTGAAAATGAGTAAAACATGCTCAGCCAAATCCTAAGGTCTTTAATTGAGGTAAACATTCATTGACTTCAGTGGAAATTTGCTACAGTAGTTAGAGCAGGATTTTACCCACTGGAAGTTGATAAGAATAAGAAAACCTTACCTTGTGAAACTTTGAAGATGAACAAACGGAAGCAAAAGAAGAATAAAAGGGGAAAAAAAGGGAAAAATATAACAATACAGGTAACATCTGAAGCATATAAAGAACTAGAAAAGAATAAGTAAATTGAGGCTACATAGTAAACAGAGAACAGTTTAGTTATAATCATCAATGACTTAGATAATGGCATAGAGAGTACACATATTTTGCAGATTATATTAAGATAGGAGGGGCTGCAAGTGCTTTGGAGGATAGGATTATAATTTAAAATGGTCTGGACAAACTAGGGAAATGATCTGAGGTAAACAGTATGAAATTCAATAAGAACAAATGCAAAATACTCCACTTAGGAAGAAACAATCAACCGCACACATACAAAATGGGAAAGGACTACCTCAGAAGGAGTACTGTGGAGTAAGTACCAGGGTCATAGTGGACCACATGCTAAATATGAGTTAACAGCGTAAAGCTGTTGCAAAACAAGCAAATATCATTCTGAGATGTATTAGCAGGAGTGTTGTTAGTAGGAAACAAGAAGAAATTCTTCCACTCTACCCATTGCTGATTAGGCCCCAATTGAAATATTGTGTCAAGTTCTGAGAGCCACGTTCCAGAAAAGATAGGATCAAATTGGAAAAAGTCCAGAGAAGAGCAACAAAAATAATGAAAGGTCTAGAAAACATGACCTATGAGGGAACATTGAAAGAACTGTGTTTGTTTAGCCTGGATAAGAGAAGACTGAGAGGGGATATGATGATAGCTTTCAAGTACCTGAAAGACTGTTGCAAAGAGGAAGAAGTAGAATTATTTTCCTTTTCCTCTGAGGATAGGACAAGAAGAAATAGGCTTAAATTGCAGCAAGGTGACTTACATTGGACATTAGGAAAAACTTCCTGTCAGGGTGGATAAGAGCTGGACTAAATTGCCAAAGGAGGTTGTGGAATCTCCATCACTGGAAATTTTTAAGAGCAGGTTAGATAATCACCTGTCAGGGATGGTCTAGATGGTGCTTGGTTCTGCCATGAGGGCAGGGGTTTGGACTTGATCACCTCTTTAGGTCCCTTCCAGTCCTACAATTCTTTGATTCAAATTGAATATCCACACACAGCTAAACATTGTCAAAACTTTCTTGATTTAAAATCCTTCAGTTTCAAGCATCTGATTTCATTCTGTGAGGGGAAAATCCTACTTGCTTTTATGTAACTAGACCAGGGGTCTCCAAACTTTTCAGCCCGAGGGCCGCATTAACTATCAAACAGCAGTTCAGGGGCCGCTTTCACGACGGGGAATTTCAGTTGCCTATTGCGCCTTCTGTCGCAGCGCGGCCGGTACTCTGACCATGCACTCCCTCCAGTGCTGAAGGGGAGGGAAAGGGGGGCCCGGGCCCACCCTCACTCACGGGCCCCAGCCCAGGGCCCTAAGGACACGGAACCAGCTGGCTCCGGTCCGGCTGACGGGGCTCCTGCCGTAACTCGTCAGCCCGCCAACTCTAACGAGTTCTGCCCTGGGCTGCTTCCTTTCCCTCCTCGTGTGACCCTCTACCTCCCCCCACCGTGGGGCGGTCACCTTTGATTCGTCCGTCAGGCTGACGGTCGTATATCCAGACGCCCACCCCTCCCGCCGGGGCTGGTCCTGCCGTCTGGGTGGCCGTCGGGTCTGGACTCCTGAGAGGGGGGGGGCTTTTCCCCCGCTCTCCCCTTCCTCTGCACGCTGTCCTCCCCTCCTGCTTGCCACCGCTCACTCCTTTCCCCCCCCCCCCGGGCGGAAGGGGTCACCTTTTTAAAGTTCCCGCCGGGGTTCACGTTCCCCCCCACGTCGCCGGGCGGGCGTTACCACCACCGCCCATCCTGCCCCCTGATTGGCCGGCTGCCCTGTCAGTCTGGGCGGGGGAACGCCGCCCGTGCTAACCCCCGCCCCCTGCGCCGTTTGCCGCCGCGCGGCCGCTTGTCAGCGGAGCGGCCCGCTTCTCCTGCCCCGGCGCGGCGTGAGTACACGCCGCACACCCCTGACAGGGCCCCCCTCCCCGCGGCAAGAAGGGCCCGTTCGGCGGCGCCCCAGGGACGGGCGGGGGTCGCCTCGTCACACCGGCACGCGGAAGGCGGGGCCAGACAAAAGGTCTCCACGGGCCGGATGAGAGGGCCTCGCGGGCCGCATCCGGCCCGCGGGCCGTAGTTTGGAGACCCCTGAACTAGACCTATGCCAATAACAAACTTTTATACTTCATGACCAAAATAATTACCTGACAAAACTTGCATTAGCAACACAGCAATTCTGAATAGAAGTACATCCGATTTGTCAGAGTAGAGGACTAGCAAACAAAACTTCTGAGTTCTTTTTCTAGTTTTGCTACTGACTTGATCTGTGCCCACAGATAACTCACAGCTCCCACTCTGTGTCTGTTTCCTTATTTCAGAAATAAGGACAATGCCTATCTTTCGGTCAAGTGTTGCAATGCTTGGTGATAGTTGTAAAATGCATTGAGATTCTTATCCTATTACAAAGTAGATCAGTATTGAGTATGAAAGTGCAGAACAGGCTACTTTTACATACTTTCCCCTGGCAGAGGTTAAGTACAGCTTTGGGGGTAAAAAAACACATAAGCAACCAAAATTTCATCTCAATCTCTTTCTTTGCAGGAGAGCTTTCTCAATCAGATAACTGGTTTTGGCTTTTCTTTTACTGTGTGTTTTAGCAACACTTGCTACCCTCCCACCTAGCCACTGAAATCTGGTTCAGCAGCTGCAACATGAAGAAAAGAATGCTGGATATGCTTTTCTAAAGTCCCCTAGAGTCCAAAAGTACAGCAGCCATGTAATCATTCTGTGCTGCTAGCAGGTTCTGAGCACAGCAATTAGCAAATGAGTGACATGTGGACAGCATGATTACAGATAGTTTTTTATTACCAGTTGCCAATGAAGACAATTCGCAAACAGGGGCAGCAAACGGAGTTTTGAGAGGGAGTTCTCCAGGTAAAGGAGGAGCAAATATGGGAACCTTGAGGAAAGTATCTGTCTGTAGTGTGTGTTTGGGGGTTACTTGCTGTGTGCTGAGCTTGTGTTTGTCTGTTTGTTTTGTTTGCTTGAAGGAGTGTGTGCTGTGGCCGGCAGTTGGAAGCTGTGGGTGTCTAAAGGTTTGAATCTAGAAGCCTCTGTTAATTGGCTGAGTCTTAGTCAGGGGGCCGGGCTATCAGGAAGGCCAGGGCTTTATAAAGCAGTGAGTCAGCAACTAGGGGCAGCAAACAGGGAGTTTTGAGAGGGAGTTGGGAAGGGGCCAAGGTACACTTATCTTTCTTTATAGTTTAGTTTAAAACTTTTAATCAAAAGTTAGGGTTTCTGATTTAACTAGAAACCCTATCAATAACGTAGGTAGCTGTAGGAGAGAATGCAGGCAGAAGCCCAGCAGCAGAGTGGGGGCTATCCTGTTTATTGCACTCAGTGTAGCATGTATGATTACCTGCCCTATGGACAGGTGGTGCATGTGTGCATTCGGTGCAAGAAGCTCCTGGCCCTCAGAGATCATGTACAGGCTTTGGAGGCCAGGGTGACTGAACTGGAGGAACTGAGGGAGGCAGAGAGGTATGTAGATGAGGCTTTCCAGGACACTGCAGAATTGTCCCATCTCTGGTCAGACAGCCCCTGCACTGTTAAGGAGGATGAAAGGCTCAGGGAAGGAGAGCAGTCAACGGAAGCAGAGGGAAACCTTCCCATAGTTGGGACCCTCCTTCTAGATGTTGGGGTATCCTCTCACACTGAGGTTACCTCTTTGGGGGAGGGAACTCCAGTCAGTAGGAAAAGGCAGCTGTTAGTAATGGAGATTCGATCATTAGAAATGTAGATAGCTGGGTTTGCGATGAACAAGAGAACCATATGGAGACTTGCCTGACTGGTGCGAAGGTTACGGATCTCTTGAGGCATCTAGATAAACTTATGTGTAGTGCTGGGGAGGAGCTGGTGGTCGTGGTACATGTAGGTACCAATGACATAGGGAAGGGCAGCAGAGACGTCCTGGAGGCCATATTTAGGCCTCTAGGAAAGAGACTGATATCCAGGACCTCTATGGTGGCATTCTCAGAAATGCTTCCAGTTCCACATGCAGGGCCAGGTAGGCAGGCAGAGCTTCAGAGTCTCAATGTGTGGATGAGATGATGGTGTAGGGAGGAGGTAGCTTTATAAGGAACTGGGGAAACGTTTGGGATAAGGAGAGCCTATAGAGAAAGGATGGGCTCTACCTAAACCAAAATGGATCCAGACTGCTGGCACTTAACCTTAAAAAGGTCGCAGAGCAGTTTTTAAACTAAGAGATAGGGGAAAGCCAACTGAAGCACATGGATCGGGCAGAGACGTCTTTTAGAGGAAAGTCTATTGATAGAGATTCTCTAGGTTTTAATCAGGAGGAGAGGATGGAAGAGGATAAAGTATGGGCCAGATCAGATGAAAAACATTCACATAAAAAAGAATCTGACACATCAGAAAAGGGCAAATAAACAGTGACAAGTTTTTAAAGTGCTTGTACACAAGTGCTAGAAGTCTAAAAAATAAGATGGGCGAAATAGAACAAAATGCAGGACAATGTAGCACTTTAAAGACTAACAAGATGGTTTATTAGGTGATGAGCTTTTGTGGGCGAGACCCACTTCCTCAGATCAAATAGTGGAAGAAAATTGTCACAACCATGTATACCAAAGGATACAATTTAAAAAAATGAACACATATGAAAAGGACAAATCAAATTTCAGAACAGAAGGGGAATGGGGGGGGAGAAGGTAAATGTCTGTGAGCTAATGATATTAGAGGTGATAATTGGGGAAGCTATCTTTGTAATGGGTAAGATAATTAGATTCTTTATTCGGACTCAGGTGTAAAGTGTCGAATTCAAGCATGAATAACAGTTCAGAGGATTCGCTTTCAAGTGCAGTCTTAAAAGGCTTTTGAAGCAGGATGCAGGTAATTAAGTCGTTGAGACAATGTCCTTTCTGGTTGAAATGGCAAGAAACTGTTTTTTCTTTGTGATCCTGTCTAATATCTGTTTTGTGGGCCTTGATCCTTTGGCAAAGTGTCTGAGACGTCTGTCCAATGTACATAGCAGACTGACACTTTCGGCACATGATAGCATAAATTATATTTCATATATTAAATATATTTCATCAAAAAATATATACTGGCATTAGAAAAGGTTCAGAGAAGGGCAACAAAAATGATTAGGGGTCTGGAACGGATCCCAAATGAGGAGAGATTAAAGAGACTGGGCCTTTTCAGCTTGGAAAAGAGGAGACTAAGGGGGGATATGATAGAGGTATATAAAATCATGAGTGGTGTGGAGAAAATGAATAAGGAAAAGTTATTTACTTGTTCCCATAATATAAGAACTAGGGGTCACCAAATGAAACTAATGAGCAGCAGGTTTAAAACAAATAAAAGGAAGTTCTTCTTCACACAGTGCATAGGCAAGGAGTTCCACAGATTGACTGAAGAGGTTGTGAAGGCTAGGACTATAACAGGATTTAAAAGAGAACTAGATACATTAATTTATCAGAGGGGTAGCCGTGATAGTCTGAATCTGCAAAAGCAGCGAGGAGTCCTGTGGCACCTTATAGACTAACCAAAGTGTTGGAGCATAAGCTTTTGTGGGCAAAGACCCACTTCGTCAGATGCATGTAGTGGAAATTTCCAGAGGCAGGTATAAATATGCAGGCCAGAATCAGGCTAGAGATGACGAGGTGGATCCAATCAGGGAAGATGAGGCCCACTTTTAGTAGCTGATCTGGGGGTGTGAATACCAAGAGAGGAGAAGCTGCTTTTGTAGTTAGCTAGCCATTCACAGTCTTTGTTTAATCCTCATTTTTTGAGGAATAACGTTAGTTCGAACCAAGGGGTTTGGTTCGAACTGACGCATCCCGGCGCACACTTTTTGGTTCGAATCAGCTGTGATTCGAACTAGCGAGCCGACGAGATCATGCTAATGAAGCGCGAGATATTTAAATTCCTCGCTTCATTGACTATTTTGAATGCCTGCATTTGCATCCCTTGTTCGAACTAGGGTGCAAGTGTAGACCTACCCTAAGATCTTTCATTTTCTGTTGAGACCATTAATATGGAGGGCTTTTCTGCTGTGGACACTAGACCCTAGGACTTGGGCTGGGACCAATCCCCAGCTCATTTCACATGTCATGACTTTTAACTGGTTTAAAGTCATCAGTAGAGTTGAGACTCAACCTAAAGGTGAAAGGCTCCCCCCACAGATCATTACCAATCTCCTGAGCCAGTGTGTCCCTTCCTGCTAGCTAGCCTATCTACCTAGATATGGTATTGATTTCTGTGTAGATTGCAACAACTAGTATGATTTTGTGCCAGTGAGGCACTACCTCTAGCAAATGTGTGAACTTGTAAAAAGGGCAATTTTATTCCAACTTTCTGGCATTCATTTGACTAACATTTGAGATGGTGAAAACATACCTCAAGGGCTGATTTTTGTGTGTGTGGGGGGGGAGAAGGAACTCACACAAAAACATCTGTTTCATTGGACAGGTAACACAAAATTAGCTCCATTTCACTGTGGATCAGTGCAGCTTCTATATGGATGCAGTAAAGGATTCACAGAAACCTTAGACCAGTGGTCCCCAACACGGTGCCCGTGTGGCACATGCGCGGTGCTGGCCCCGGCCCCGGGTGCACGGCACACGGGGAGCGGTCCTGGGCGCACGGCGAATTGGCTGCTCTGGCCCCCGGATGCGTGGCAAATTGGCCTCCCCACCCCTGGGCACGCAGCTTTGGGGGGGCCAGCTTTGGGCGTGCAGCTCTGGAGGACGCTGGCCCCAGGCTTGCTGAGAATGGGCAGCCCCCCCGCCTGTGGCCACGCAGCACATAGGATTCCTGGCCCCAGGCACGTGGCTCGTGGGGGTGTGGCATATGCACGGCTCCGCCCCCGGGTGCGCGAGTGCCCCACCCTCTGGCGCCCAGCAGGCGAACGGCCACGCCCCCTGGCACCCGGCAGCTTCAAATGGTTAGGGACCACTGCTTTAGACTTTAAACACGGCTCAGCCACTAGCAGTTGGGGAGGGGCTGGATGGTGATCATAAAGTGAGAAAGCTTTGGAGCAGAAGGGAGCAGTAGAGGGAGAGTTTACAGTCACTCTCTGGGATTAGAGTAACTGGGAGAGGGGAGGAATAAATCCTGGGATCCTCGCCTAAGTACAAGAGGTTGGCAAATGGCCATAGGTGATACAGAAAAGGCATTGGAGAGGAGCTGGCTCTGGAGAAGCCCTGACAAAAGGGCAGGAACTGGACTGTCAGTCAGAGGGCCTGAAATGCATCTAATTGAGAGATGTACAGTCAAACTCAGAGGGAGGAAGTGGGTTTTTGATTGTGCTTTCGTGATGGGACTTTGTTAGGGGACCATAAGGGAGGGCCCTGAAAGTCCCTCCTCTGTAAAAAGGTTGACACTGGAGTGGTTGGGGAGTGGGGGGAGGGAAGGCCTGAGAGAGGCTGAGTGGGAAGATACCCCAGGAAACAGCAGAAAGGAGTGAGTCAGCATAGCCCTTGGCTGCTGGTTATAGGGAGCCAGGTGGGCTGGTATCTAGTGATGAGGGAAAACATAGGTTCCCCTGCCAGCCAGCGGAGAAGGTGGTGTGAAGCCCTGAGAAGGGCATAAGGGCCAGAAAAGTGCTCTGAGAGGAATTGTTGTGATAACGAAAAGGTCTGGAATTGGGGCCAAAAATCTTTGGTTGAGGACATTTGGATCATTTATTTGCTGGGCATTCTGTTACCCTGGAAGGCATGAACTAAACTGGGCCCTGCCCAGAGGGCTGAGTTACAAGAAAATCAATCACTGCAGTGTCAGAGTGACTGGCGGTAGCGGGTATCTGGTGGGGAGAGAGCTACTATGCCACACATGGCCACAAGGAGGCACTCTTGTGAAAAGTTCCCTACCTCTATTGCCAGCCAGCTCTTTTTCTTTCAGGAAGATGTTTCCAAAGCCATATATGGTTGGTTAGAGATGGCACCTGTTTGCTAGCTAATGAGGCCAGCTGGCAATTCATTTAAATTAGGAAAGAAATGGGAAATGTGCCTTAAAATTGGCCAGTCAAAAAATAATTATCTGTGAAAATAAAGTTCAAGTACTGTTTCTCTTGAAGTTGTTCCCTGACAAAAGGGCCTCATCCTCTGTGCCCTCTTCATCGAACTAACTCAACCCACACCTTTTATTCTAGAAAGCTGAAGAGATCTCCAGCAACAATTTCCACACAAAATGTTGGAATCTAGCAGGCTCTTACAGGGAGAAACTTTGCAAAGTGATCTATGCTTATCTCTCTGGAGCTACACTGCAGGCTTCTTGTGCAAGAACTTTTTGCAGAAGAGATCTTCCGCAAAAAGTTATTGTGCAAGAGCACGTCTACACTGCCATGTGCTTTTGTGCAAGAGATGTGCTTTTGCGCAAGAGAGCGTCCACACTACCATGGACACTCTTGTTCAAGAAAGCTCTGATGGCCATTCTCAGAATGGCCATCAGAGCACCTGTACTTTTTCTGACAGGGGTTTCTTGCACAAGAAACCCCTGTTGTCCATCCACATGCCTTTTTGCGCAAGAGCTCTTGAGCAAAAAGGCTTATTCCTTGTAGAAAGAGGAATAACTCTTACGTAAAAAGCCCTGTCTTCTGACAATCTACTGTACTTTTTCTTGCGCAAAAATGCGCTTGTAGTGTGGACGCTCCGCAAGTTTTGGGGCAAAAACAGTTGTTTTTGTGCAAAAACTCTGCGGTGTAGACGTTGCCTGGGAGTTTACACACAGGATTTATAGTTTAACCTGCACCCTTGGGGTTCTTGATGAAACTTTGCAGGGATCTAAAACGAGATCCTGATGTCTCTTCTCTAAGTACAAAGCTCTCCTATGAGAGAGGCAACTATTCTTCTGACTCCTTTACTGGGTCAGCTGTAAGCGTAAGTTATCTAATACATGCCTAAAATAAGCCTGGGACCACTGTCATCAATAACACACCAGACATCTTTTTAGTAATTAAGCTTAGCAGAGCTGTAGTGGGGTCCAGCTCTAGGTGAATAACTGATTTCTCAGTTCATTGGCCATTCAGAACGATTGGGGGAAAATGTGGTTGTTGCTGAACCAAAGCTGAAAATGCCGAAGACTTTTGGTGAGTCCAAAAAGTCCATTTTGGGTTGAATGAAAGGTGATGTCTGAGCCACAATGTTTTGTTCCTGGGTGCTTTTAAAGGGGCAAATTCACATAGTGGCTGGAGAAGGAGATAGTGTTGCCACTTAAAATGTGTTGCCCTGAGGAGTGGTCAGGACACACAAATGGGATGTGGGAGATCCAAGCTGGAATCCTCTCTGGTGCCGGGATTTGAAGCCAGCTCCCCACTGGCAAGTGAGTACCCTAACCTCCAGCTTGTAGGCTAGTTGGATAAAGCTGTTCTGCTTGTGCTAAACTATATGGGCCCGAAAGAGAATGACTCCATTAGCCTGAACATTCACAGACAACAGGGGTGGGAAGAAGACCCAAACTGAAGTCCCTGTCCCCACTCCAATTAATATTTATACCCAGTGGGAAATATGGATAAGGCCCAACCTTAGAATAGCCTATAGCCAGGGGGCTCAGGTGCTCACCTGGGGGGAGGGAGACCTGTATTTAAGTCCTTGCTTTAGAGCAGAGAGAACTGAACCTGGGTTTCCCACCTCTCAGGTGAGTGCTTGAACCATCTCACTACAAGCTGGACATTACCTCCTCTGCCAGCTATTCTGTGAGTGTAAAAAATAATTTATGGCCAAAACTGGTGGGCAAATTCAGGTTGAAGTTGTGGGTTGAGTCAACCAAAGCTGTGGTTTTTAGTCAAACTATTTGCCTGAAAAAATGTGCCAGATCTACTCAGGTCCCGAATGGCAAGGGGAGTCACCATTCAGGATACAACTGCCACTACAAAGCTACCATTAGATGGCCAAAGCCTTTGTCAGCACCCAGTGCCTTACACCAGCATCTAGCCAGTAAAACTACACTACTCCATCACTGAGCATGCACAAAACCAAAAGGTGTCCCAAAACAAAGACTTAGGACTCTCCCACTTCCTACTTCCTTTTTTCATTGCTAACCTCACCCTCCAAAAAGCCCTTCATAAGCCATATAATGGCACATCTAGAGGCCCTTATGCCAGCACAGTGCGGGGGAGGGAGCGGGGGGGAAAGGGATGTTCTTCTGAGAAGATACCAAATCAGAAGCTGACACAAGCCCTGGCTGCCAGATTGCCAATAGTTGTTGCCATGCATATTTCCTAGGAGAATAAATGTGCTTTTGGTGTCTCTCTCCTTCCCTGCACAGAACAAACAGAGCAGCACTCGCTAAATCCTGCTGTTATGTTCTGGCACTTCTTGACCTGAACTTAATCACATGCCTCCTTCTGCTTGGCAGATGTGTGTTGCTCTCTGAGATGGTATCTGCCAGCTTTCAAATTCAACGGAGATCTACACTTGCAACAGAGGCCACTCCTGTCAGATGCTTTCCATTGCACCTTCCTTCCTAGCAACCAGGCTGGAAAATTACTGAAAGCCTCCTGAGACCCAGGCTTTCTGCTGCTGCCCAGATGATTGACATTGCACTGTCTGCTCACCAGTGGGACTAGGGATTCAGCTATACTGTGGGGTTATAGCACTAGTACTGTAATATTGCAGCTATATAAGGGGTTTTTCCATCGCTGAAGGAATTCCACCTCCCTGAATGGTAGGACCTAGGTTGACAGAGGCATTCTTTCATCAGCCTTGCTGCATCTACCCCAGGGGGTAGGTTGGCATAGATCCAATGAATTAGAGAGGCACAGCTGGGCCTTGCCTAGACCCTAAACTATGGGAAAAGGTGCTTGTTTGATTGTTAGCTCAACTAAGTTAGTTTAACTTGATTGAAAGTTCCAGTTTTGTTAGTTTAACACCTTTAGCTTAATTTTTAGCCTGCCAAGTTATAGCCTATTGGACCTAGATTGAAAATAAGGAGATGGTCATAGCTATGAGGGTTGGCCAACACCTGGGGACTAAGGAGTTAACTACGTCCCTTGTACCTAGCCAGGTATCTGGTCAGCCAATGGTAAGGCAGGTAGGGATTTCAAACTGGGACAAAGGAATTTTTAACTTTCCCTCCTTTGTCTGAGACAGAGCAGTTTCTTCCAAGTAACAGAGAGATAGGAAGGCCTGTCTCTCTCCAAGAAAAGTCTCCTCAAAATGTGTAAGTAGGGCAAAGTTAGATCATCCATCAGGTTTCATTGTTTTTCTGGTTTGGGAATGTGGAAATGATGTCTGTGCTGTTAAAAGTGGATTTTCCCTCTCTTTTGTAACTAAGTCCTGAGCCCAGGGGATTCCCCTGAGTATCTAGATTAATTGGTGGCTCTTTTCCATCTAGCAACTATGCTGGCACCTATGGTATTGTTTTGATAATAGAAACTCAAATCCTGGGCTTCATTTGCAAGTGCGGTATGCCTACATTACCCTCCTAGTTCGAACTAGGAGGGTAGTGTAGACATACCCTAAGGTGCTACAAGACTATTTGTTATTTTTTAAGTTCTGTTATTTTTATGCTTTTTAAAAAATATTTCGCAAACCCACCCAACAGATGGACGCAGGCCATCTTTAATAGAAGCACAGAGCCTGCAGAGCTCTGCACTATTCTCATGAACATTACAATTACAAGATGCATATCCTCCTGTATATGCTGCCCCTGTACGAAATGGCACCCCTGGGTAACATGGGTAGTGACAGTGGAAGCATAACAGAGCCATGCAGAGTGCATATGCCCCTGGGATACATACTCTGCATGGCTCAGCTGTGCTCATAATGTAGACAAAACCTCAGGTAGCTTTCTCCACAGATGCCTTAAATCCTCTTCACTCTCTGAGTGGCTGTCTCTCCATTTCCTCATAAATCCCATTTATCCAAAAGTCTCATGAGAGTTCATCTAATTTGTAAGCAAATGGGGTTATCAATGCATCTTAAAAGTTTCCTCCAATGTAAAAGTCCCCTTTTGAAACCTTGAAACACTAAGAAGGACCTCAGTCTTAGGGGAAGAAAGAGACAAATGTATTTCTAAAGGCTTGGACTACGCTACAAAGTTAGGCTGATATAAGCGCATGCCAGGAGAGGCCCAGGAGTTCCAGCATGAAAAGAGATGAAAATACACCAGGATAGCAAACCCAAATGCTGTAGGTCAGTGGTCCCTAACCATTTGAAGCTGCCGGGCGCCAAAGGACGGGGCACTCACACACTGGGGGCAGGGCCGTGCATACGCCACACCCCCATGAGCCACATGCCTGAGGCCAGCAACCCTATGCGCCGCGTGGCCACGGGCGGCGGGCTGCCCATTCGCAGGAAGCCTGGGGCCAGCGTCCTCCAGAGCTGCATGCCCAAAGCCGGCCCACCTCCATTGCTGCGTGCCCAGGGGCGGGGAGACCAATTTTCCGCTCTCCCAGTGCCAGCACCCCCCCATAGCCGCGCGCCCAGGACTGGCACCCCCCATAGCCATGCACCCAGGGGCGGGGCAGCCAATTCGCCACGCGCCCGGGGGCCAGAGCACCCAATTCGCCGTGCACCCAGGGCTGCTCCCCGTGCGCCATGCGCCCGGGGCCGGCACCACGCATGTGCCACGCACCTGGAGCGGGGCCAGCCCCGAGTTCTTGGCCGGAGCAAACAAATGCCCCTGCGGGCGCCATGGCACCCATGGGCACCGTGTTGGGGACCACTGCTGTAGGTCCTGGTTGACCTCCAGATCCAAAACTCCTGGTCTCCTTACTCTTTTCAGCCTTTGGAGAGCTCCACCATCACTGCTTCTTATATCCCCCAACATACCATGTGGTATCACAAACCACATCCTTACCCTACCACTCCATTCCTAAGGACAGCCAAGAAAAACACCGCTGCATGTACACTGACCCGTGACTGAGAACCATGGCTGGTGTATCATGTAGCTACAATGATCTACATTTGTGCACTGAAATGGACAGAAATGTTTGCTACCTTTCCAGTTTCAAGTTCCACTGCATTAGTTTATCAAAAGTTTGTATTATATTGCCTCGTAAGGGTAGGATCACGCTGATTTTCTGCACTGTTTTCCTACTCAAAGTTTTATTTTTGGAGAATAAAACTATCTTTATTCATTGACAATGCATATTGCAGAATGCACAGTGGTACTCAAAGTGAACAGTATTTGTAAATGGACAGCAAGCATCTTGTAATCCAGAGATTCAGAAAAACACCCAGTCCTACTTATAACTGCACAACAATTTTTAGTGGCACCCAAAGGCCAAAAGAATGCTCCAATGGAGAACGCTACTGTTGCTAAAATGTTCTTTTAATGCCTCCCTCAACCACATATCTCTATGTTTTGTTGTTATAATGGCCTTTGTGTCTGGCTGTTCAAAGGCAGCAGGCAGCTGCTCACCCTTCATCCTGGCAGCAACTTGCCTCACAGATACCATGTAAGACACAACAAGCAGTGATAACGATTGGGATATTGTTCTTGCTGAGCTTTAGTCTAAGTGAGAGGCAAGCATCCCTCTGGGCTACCAAAAACATTCAACTGTCATTCTGCACTTGCTAAGCAGGGAGCTGAATCTTTCTTTTGTACTCTCCAGTGACTGGTGCAGAGTTTCATGAGCCAGAGGAGCAAGGGGCAGGGTAGGTTCCCCAGAATCACTATAGGCATTTCACTATTGCCCGTGGTAATCCAGCAGGCAGGAAAGAATGACCACAAGTGGATTATGCATTTATAACTAAGACTGCATGTTTCCTGACTCTCTCTGGATTACATGCTGCTTGCTGTACACTTACAAATACCGTTCGCTTAGAGTACTACTTACAGCTTTCTGAACGGGACAGTTGCATAAGGGGGTTTTGGTGGGGAGGATGGTGGGAAAAGCCCTTCGAGAGGGGTGACATGACACCGTTTACTTCTGGTCATGTGTCCATCTTGCCCCGAGCGTGTTACCTCCAGAGGCGTGGCTAACAGAGGGGAGGGCAGGGGGAGTGGCTAACAGGGGCCAGGGGGCGTGGCTAATGGGGCACCACCAAAAATTATACAAACCTACCGCCCATGATGACAATGACTGCCATTGTGGATTTTCCAGCTTCAAAATGGAAATGATTTCCCTCTGACTGGCAGAGATCTGACACTGCAAGATTCTGGACTGTGATTGCCACTTGTTTCTCCACTATCCATACAGCTTTCATTCTGGTGTCCCTGTGCTAGAGTGGCCAGGCAAGCTTGGCACAGATCCAGGAAAATGACCTTTAATGTCTGCAGCCACTGCTCATTGTCCCAAACCTTCCTTACAAGGCATTCCCACCACTCAGTGCTCATTTCTAAAGCCCAGAAGCAGCGCTTCAACATCTGCAGCTGTTTCATGAATGCTAGCGACAACCTGGAACTGGTTTCTGCTATGTTCCTTAGCAAACTGGCCTCGAAGAAATCCTCATGTCTCCTGCTGCTGCACTTCTAACTGCAGGGCAGCACGTACTGGAGGCTATGCATCCTGTAATTGTAGCTCTGCAGCTTCTGTTCAAGATGGCTAGTGTCAAAATCTGTTGGGTGGGTTTGCAAGATATTTTTTTAAAAGTATAAAAATGATGGGACATTTATGGGATGAGGCAAATTGAATGTCAGGAACCTGAGTTCTACTTCCCAGAGTTCCAAGGATGCATATTTTTCAGGGATGCCATTTCAGATTTGAGGGGGGACCCATGCATGCCATGATGGGGGGGGGGGGGAAGAGTGAAAACATGGGGGGTGGCTGAGGACAGAGGCTTCAGTAGTATTACTGAGCATGCTTAGTACAAGCCAAGCACCAAATGGTAAGTAGGGGAACCAACCCCATCTGCCCTATCCTCCCCCTTCACCCCCCCCCCCCACACACACACATCGTCTCTATCCAGGGCTACCAAGGTACTGGAAAACTCTACTTTTCTTGGCAGACAACTTAGCAGTTAGCTAACAAAAGCACTGTCTCTAAGTCCTGTATAAAAGAAAGAAAATTTAAATAAATATTAGACCAACTCAACTCTAACACTAACATATTCTTACTTTGTTACTAACTCTGTGGAGAGAGAGACCCCATCAGGACTACTGGGCTCTAACTCAGCTCTAGAAGGAGAGTGGGATCTAGTGGGTTACAGGATGGGGGCAGATACATTTCAGCTCTATATAAGAACATCAGAATGACCATGCAGGGTCAGACCAAAGGCCCTTCTAGCCCAGCATCCTGTCTTCCAACAACGGCCAATACCAGGTGTTTCAGAAGGAATAAACAGCAGAGGCAATCATCATGATCCATCTCCTGTCACCTATTCCCAACTTCTGGCAAACAGAAGCTAGAGACACTACCCTGCCCATTCTGGTGAGTAGCCACTGATGGACTTAGCCTCCTTGAACTTATTTTGTTTTAATGGAACCCTGTTATAGTTTGGCCTTTTCCACCATCTCCTGGCAAAGAGTTCCACAAGCTGATGGTGAAAAAATAATTTATTTTGTTTGTTTTATATCTGCTGTCTATAAATGTAATTGGGTCAGTGTGATGGGGCGCCTTTGCCCTGCACTTGGGGAAGCCCCGAATCCCGAGCCGCGGAGTATAAGGAGGGGCCAAGAGGAGACGGAAGCGCGCCGGAAAGCCCCAGCCGGGAAGCAGCCGGGGCGAGGAAGAGCGGCAAAGCAGGAGCCACGGTGTTCCCGCCACCGGGGGCGCCTGCAGATGACGTCATCTGCAGCGTCACGCTGGGGGCACCAAGAGGCAGGGGCGGGGATGTAAGCGGGAGGACGTCTCTGGTTGCATTGGTGGGCAGTTTAAAAGGGTGTGGGGATCCCCGAGGGGAGGAGGAGAAAAGGGAAGAAGGAGAAGAAAGAAGGAAAGAAGAAGAGGAGACATTGCGGGAGGAACGCCCGGCAAGAGGGCTTGGACTGGGGGTCGGCAGTGGTGAGTCCTGCCCCAACCCAGCAAGTCGGAGCTAGGCCCAGGGATGGGGGAAGAAGCAGCCCAGGGCAGGGCCATGGAACCCGTGAGTGGAGGGGTTTAGGGGCTACTGCCCCCTCTGCCAAGCATTCCAGCACACAAAGCTCCCTGCTTTAGGGCCCTGGGCTGGGGCTCGGAGAGAGGGTGGGCCCGAGCTCCCTTCCCCCATCACTCTAGGCAAGTCGAGAACCCTGCCGGGGGTAAGCTACAGGGCGTTTGACCGTCCATCCAGACGGTAGCGGTGTGAGAATGGACACAAACATAGACTGTAGAAGTTGAGACTGAGGGAACCGGAGCCACAGCAAGTGGCGTTGCGGGACCACTGGAACCCTGGGGAGAGGGGGAGACTTATAACAGTCAGCTTCTCATATTATGTTAGTGAAGGAATAAATAACATTTCCTTATTCTATTTTTCCACACTATTCATGATTTTCTAGACAACTAACATATCCTCCCCACCCTTTCGTCATTTCTTTTCCAAGCTGAAAAGTCCCAGTCTTGTTAATCTCTCCTTGTATGTAAGCTGTTCCTTACCCTTAACATTTCTGTTGCCCTTTCAGTACCTTTCCCAAAGCCAATATATCTTTTTTTAGATGGGTTGATCAGGTCTGCATACAGTATTCAAGATGTGGGCATACAATGACTTTATGTAGAAGCAATATGGAATTTTTCTTATTATCTATTCCTTACCTAATGATTCCCAATTGTCTGTTAGCTTGTTAGTTTTTTGAATGCCACTGCACATTGACCAGATGTTTTCAGGGAACTATCCACAATGATTCCAAGATCTCCTTTTTGCGTGGTAACAGCTATTTTGTATCTCTAGTTAGAATTATATTTTTCCACGTGAATTACTTTGTTCTTATCAACACTGAATTCCATCTGCCTTTGTGTTGCCCCGTCACCCAGTTTTGTGAGATCCCTTTGTAGCTCTTTTGCTGTTGGCTTTGGACTACTTCCTGTTTACTCCTTTTTCAAGAACATTTATGAGAAGTTTATCAGCAGTGGTCCAAATGCAAATCCCAACAGCACAACACTCATTCCTACTCTCTTCCCCCCATCTTTTAAGTTAAATTTTCATGATGATCTAATGCTCCTTCAATTACTGGAGTGCCCAGTCTTTTGTTATTCTTAATCACCCTGTCCCTCCCTCTTTTTATAACAAACTCCCTGTTCCAAAGGCAAAGCTGCAAGCAGCTCAAACTCTGTTGCAATTAAGAACTGCCTATTGAGTCAGGGCATGCGGCTTTAAGCAGACCTCAAACACAAAACCCAAAATTGGGAAGGGGGAGCTACTGTCCCTTTAGTCCTCCCTCCCAAATGGTGCCGATGATGCTACCATGGCTAAACTGCTGTTTATACTCATACTAGCTTCATGGCAACCAATCTGTGTGTACAGAAGCAGGGAACACAGACCCCTAGTGCATAGTGTAGATATAATTTAAAAGTACAACACCAGAGAGTATAACGAAACTTGGGTTCACCTCTGATAGCTGGTGTATGGTAAAATGGGAGGATGCAGCAGGACTGCTGAGGGCAAGAGTGCTTATTTGAACATTGATTGATGCAACATCAGGAAATGGGGCACCGTGAAACGGGGGTTGGGCTGAACCAGTGTTATTTGCCAGCCCTTCTCTGGCGGTCCCATTCATTTCTACAGCTTTCATTCTAAAATGGAAAAGACCATCACTTGGTTGTGATGCTAATGGTTGTGGGGGGAAAAATTCTTCCAATTGTGAATCAACGGGTGCTTTCCTCCTAAGTCTGCCAGGCAGCAGAGGAAAAATCACTCTGGGAAGTGAGGGCTGCTCCACTGAATGCAACAACACTGTTTTCTTTGAAGCACAATGATGCCAATTAATAGATGAACTTTATTAAGCAATTCAGTGCTTATCATTTTACAGAAATATTCAGCTACTTCTGAGGTTGGGAGCAGAGCTTGATATCATGGGAAGAAATCAAACAGATGCGAACACTAGCCTCACCCTTGTGCTGAGGCAGATCCACTCTGTGTCTCTTCGCCCCATGTTTTAGTGTGACTGTCCCCATTTAATAAAAGCTGTCTGGTACAGTTTCCACTTTCCTCATTTCGAGGGCTGGGTTCCAGGACACTAGCTGAGCACTAGCAATGTGGAGGTGGAGAAAATGATTGCACATTGTACTTACTAGCAAGAATGACCATGTCCATCCCCCAAAATATACTCATGATCCAGCCAACCATCACGATGGCCGTCAGAATCTGAATCAGTGCCGCGGCGATGTTCAGCCAGAAGACACAGCACATGTGCCGGTCAGGGAGGTCAGTCCGGGCTCCGCACAGCACAGTGAAGGCCGACACAAACGTCCCTATGGAAACAGCAACAGGAAATGATCAGTGGAGAGTCTGACACAAAACCAGCAGGAGTTGAGCTGGGATGATGGCGCTGCCCCAGAAAACAGCAAAACTCTTTCCTGACCTCTGCACCAAACTCTTGTTTTAGATCTAGTGTTCACAACAGAGGTGAAAATAAGGGAGTGTGCCTGGTGCACAGCTCCGGCAAGAACTGGCTGAGCTGTAGCAACAGCCAGCAGGGAGCTACCTGAGTTACAATAGGACAGTACCTGTAAGAAATGTAAGTTACTTTCACCCCTGGTTCACAGCATCCACCTTTTTATTGCTGCAGCTAAAGAAATAGTACAGACACAGAACACATCGCAGTGTTAGCCCAGACATCTCAAGAGGCACTGACTCCTTCCATGAGGTACAGCTGCACAGGATCCTGCAGGAGTCTAAATGTCACAATTCAATAGCCCCTTAGCCTGAGCTCCAGGAGCACAGGCCAGCCATAGGTTATTTATTGCAGTGTAAACATGCCCAAAGAGTCCTGTGTAAACATGTCCAGTTACCTCTATGCTATGTCCATGCAGTATTGCCCCAGTCCCGCACAGCACTGAAACATGTGAGTAGCTTTACAAATGTGAGTGGCACATGCTCAAATGCTGAGTGGACTTGCATGCCTGAGTCCTTCTACCAAAGGTCTCTTTACAGTTGTGCTCTGCTCTAGACTGAAGAGGGGCCATTCGATTTCTCTCATGTACTGAGTAAGGAGGTCTTCAGGGAGCTGATCATTGGTAGGGAGGAGAAGGTTCTCTACTGCTGCCCTGGCAGGGGGGCGGACTGGACGAGCTCAACCATTTCTGATTTCTTTTGGTTCAGAACATAAGAACGGCCATACTGGGTCAGACCAAAGGTCCATCTAGCTCAATATCTGCTGACAGTGGCCAATACCAGATGCCCCAGAGGGAGGGATCAACATAGGTGATCTCTCTCCTGTTACCTACCCTCACGTGATCTCTCTCCTGTTACCTACCTCCAGAGAAACAGAGGCTAGGGACACCATTCCTACCCATCCTGGCAAATAGCCATTGATGGACCTAACCCCCATGAATCTATCTAACACTTTTTAGAACCCTGTTAAAGTTCTAGCCTTCACTGCATCCTCTGGCAAGGAGTTCCACAGATTGACTGTGCACTGAGTGAAGAAAAACTTCCTTTGTTTGTTTTAAACCTGCTGCCTATTAATTTCATTTGGTGACCCCTAGTTCTTATATTGTGGAATAAGTAAATAACTTTTCCTTATTCACTTTTTCCCTACCAGTCATGATTTTATAGACCTCTATCACATCCTCCTTTGGTCTCATCTTTTCTAAGCTGAAAAGTCCAAGTCTTTTTAATCTCTGTTCATATGGGACCTGTTCCAAACCCCTAATCATTTTTGTTGCCCTTTTCTGAACCTTTTCCAATGCCAATATATCTTTTTTGAGATGAGGCGACCACATCTGTACGCAGTATTCAAGATGTGGGCATACCATAGTTTTATATAGAGACAAAAAGATATTTTCTATCTTATTCTCTATCCCTTTTTTAATGACTCCTAACGTTCTATTTGCTTTTCTGACTGCTGCTGCACATTGAGTGGATGTTTTCAGAGAACTATCCACAATGATGCTAAGATTTTTCTCTTGGGTAGTTGTAGCTGAATTAGTCCAATCATATTGTATGTAAAGTTGGGATTATTTTTTCCAATGTGCATTACTTTACATTTATCAACATTAAATTTAATTTGCCATTTTATTGCCCAATCACTTAGTTTGGTGAGTTATTTTCGAAGCTCTTCACAGTCTGCTTTGGTCTTAACTATTCCATGAGGTATGGGGTGAGGCGGACTGTCAGACAACAAAAAACCTGCTGAAGGCAAAAGGAGAGAGGCTACAGTCTATTTTTAATCTCAGACTTCTGCAGGCTCCAACTCCAGTTGCCTTCAAATGCTTCCCAAGTGCGTAAAGCCCCCACTTCTCTTCTTGAGGCTGCCTTGAACTGATTTCATACTCCCACTTGATTTCCTTTGCAGCAGCTTGAAGATGGGAGCGGGGAAGCAGTTTAGAAGCAACATAGAGAAATGGAGTAGGTGGGAACTGCTGAAGCAGTAGGAGGCAGCCCCACATGAGAACATTGCGGGGAGGGAAGATGGGAGTCCTTCCCCCAAGTGAGAAATCCCCTCAGGCTTTAGCCTCCTACTACTAAGTCTCTGATACCCAGGGTTTTACATTTGGAGATTTTGAAGCCTAAAGTTTCATCTGTGTAATTAACCCCTGCATTGCTGCCTCATGTCCATTAAAACAAAATGTATTTTCAGTACCAGCCCCTGGGCCAGGTATGCAGGCTGGAAAAACTCCTATTGTCAGCCAAGGGCAATCAAAGCCTCATCTCAGTTTCCTGGTAAACAGCAAACTGTGTCTTATGCTGTTCTTTGGAGACAGCTCTTCCTCTATATTGGCCATGTGTTTTCTTCCAGGTGGGGCAGTATGGCACAGAGGAATCCGTGGAGTCTAGCAGATTAGCAGGGATGGACAGGCAAATCTAGTTCCTCCCAGAAGATGGAAACATGCATTTGTGAGCATGTATAACCTACTATTCAGCTTGTGTGGTGTGTTCCTGTTTAAAGCACTGCTGCAACTAACTTTTGAGGTCCCAGGCTATGGCCTCATTGGCAGCCTATGATTAGGGTTGCCAGGTGTCCGATATTGAACTGGACAGTCCATTATTTTTGCCTCCTGTCCAGTAAAAAATTTCAGAAAATAGTGGACACCTAAAATGTCCGTTACTTTCTGATTTTTTTTCCTGGCTAGGAGGCGAAAATCCCGGGATGTCTGGCTCAATATGGAGGCAGTCTAGCAACCCTAGTGCCTGCCCAGCACAAGAAGGCAAGATGTTAGGGCAAAAAAGCCTCACCACGCGGTTTTTAAAGGGGCCATGGTGTTTTGGGGGGTTTTTTGCTCAACGTTTTTCCTGGCATGTGTTTTGTTTTGTTTTTTGTTTGTTTGTTTGTTTTTTGGTTCAGTATTTTTTCTGAAACCATCTGGCAACCCTACCTATGATGACATGCATAAAAGAGATGTGTGCAAATGTACAGACATACAAAAATCAGACATATATGCACATCTCAGGTATATTGCACACACATGCGCATCAGCTATGTTGCCTCCATGCATGTCAGCTACACTTTTAAATCTATAGGAAATCTGTGTGATATGAACATTCAGATCAGATGTTTGCACGTATGCTGGTGCCCACAATTTCTTGTGACTAGCATTGATGATCTGGACTTAGATACAAACAAACTTTACTTATCCTGAGGGCTTTTTGCCCAGTCTGGCAGACAGGCAGAGAGTGATATTACAATAGTTTGCCAAGAAGGCTGACTTAAAAGAAGGGTGGGCTGTGGCAGAGGACAGAGAGATGAGAAGATAGGAATCTAGCTATGATTTGTTTTGGGGTTTTTTTTAATTCTGTGGTAGAAAGTCTCTTGAAAAACTCCTTGACAGACTGCTGAATTACTGCCACCCTCCACAATGAACTGTCATTTTTCAGTCACCTTTCTCTTTACTGGTGGGAAAAAAAGTAGTTTCACTTAGCAACTTGAAGAAGGACTCTGTGGAAACTCAAAAGCTTGTCTCTCTCAACAACTTACAACATATTGGTGCATATAACACAGCAGAATTCACAGCCACAGTGCCTCTTGTTGGGTCACTTGGGAATTAGCATCATTCAGTGCTGGAGCTCCCCCTTCTGGCTGGTGTCATGCCTGGTGTTACCTTTTTTTCCTCCACCACTTTGTGTTAGGGTCACATCCCTCCCAGACTGTGGTGCCCTTCCCCTTGCCTCAGTGCTCTCACACTCTGGAGTCCTCCCCCTCAGGGACCCCAACCCCTAAGTCCACCTTCCCTCAGTGAACCTACTGCCAGTCTTCATCTAGCCCCTGCCCCAAACTACAGTCTGAAATGGCCACTCATCATAGGCAAGGGGGTGTCAACCTGCTGCCATCTGCTGCCCTGGCTGCCTGTCTGCAGCCCATATATCGTCAGGCCTTGCTTCTTGCTCGGTAACCTGGGAATTTGCCTGGCCAGAGCTTTCCCAGCTCTGCCTACCTCTCCCCAACCCTGCTCTAAGAAAAAAAGTCTCTAGCTTCCCTGGAAGCTAGGTCCTTCCTGTTCCACAGCGGAAGCCAGAGTGAGTCAGAGATTCCTCCCTTCCAGGAGCCTTTATTTATATTGCCCTGGGCTGGGCCCTAATTGACTGCTATCTGCTGCAGCTGCTTGCTCCATAACTCTAGTCTTCTCCCAGGTCTCGGTTTTAACCCTTGTAGGGCCAGCGTGGGACAGACACCCCATCACGGTCCACTAAAAGATACGATCTCATCCACTTTGTCTCTCTAAGGCCATGTCTTCACTAGGGAGAAGACTGATGCTGCCACAATCGATCTTCTGAGGTTTGATTTAGTGGATCTAGTAAAGACCTGCTAAATTAAACTCAGAGGGAACTTCCACTGGCGGTTGGTATTCTTGCTCCCGCGAGGAGTAAGGGAAGCCAAAGAAGTGTTTGCTCCTGTTGGCCTCCCGCTGTAGGGATGGCGGAGAAACTCGAATTAAGGAATGTTGACTATAGCTACTTAATTAATGTAGTTGGAATTGTGTATCTAAATTCAACCTTCCCCTTTAGTGTAGACCTGGCCCAACTGGGGAAGATCGGGAAGGGAAAGAAATCCTCCTTTGGAAAACAAGGGCAAGTAACATTAACCACTTTGGTGCCACCTGGCTGTGGGTAGTCAGTGATGTGGGATAAGGAAGTTTGTTTTCTAGGACAGATGACTGAGCCAATTTCTGGTTGGGCAGGAAAGAGGATAATTTTTTGGTGCTGTATCAGTCTCCCTCTTGTTTGTTTTCAGAAGCAACCTGCTCTGACAATGGCTTTGCTATCATTTCAGAGGAAATATCTGATGCCGCTCTCCCCATGTCACCTAACTGTCCCTGTACCTTATGTTTAAAAAGGCAAGAAAAGGGGTTGGCATATCTGCCAACCTTGCAGAAAACTGGATTAGGAATGGAGAATTGATCCAACTTGGTTCAGGGATAGATTAGAAGATGAATGAACATTTCTATTCCAGTGGACAGCAGTTTAAGTGTACATTTAAAGTAACCCAACCACCCTCCCTCCCCCACCTTAATCTCCAAGCTTACCAAATAATTTGTAAATGAAAAATAATTCTCAATAGAATGCTGAATCGCATGAACTAGTCTTCCTTCCCAAACACCTCGTACTATAGGCTTTGTCTACACTGCATGCTTATTCCAAAATAAGCCATTTTGAAATAGCTTATTATAAAAATAGTGCTTCTACACAGCAAATGCCCATTGAAAGGGTGCTGAGCTATTTCAAAACAGAGTGTCCACACTCATTCGATGCTGAATTGCATTTAAGGCCAACCGGAAGCAGTTCAGGCAGGTCATCAGGACAGCAGTCACTTCCTGTAGCTGCTGCCTGAGGCCATGTGAGGTTTGTGCTTAAAGGGACCCCCTGTACAGTCGTGTCTCAGGCTCCTCACTTTTGCCTACCTCCTTGAGCAGGGGTGGGCAATAATTTTTGCCCAGGGCCACTTCAAAAATTTTTGAAGTAGCCCTAGGCCACTCCGGAAGGAGTGGGGCCTAAACGGGAAGGGGCGGGCTACCCCACCCCCAGATCATGATTGGTCTGGGGGTGGGGGAGCCACTTTGCCCCCCCCCCTTCCCACTAGGCACCCATGGAAGAGGTTTGGCACGCTCCTCCACCCCAGGCCAATCAGGGTCTAGGGGCAAAGGAGCACAGGAAGCCTCTTCCTGCCCTGTGAGGCGCACATGGCACTTTGAAGTGCGGCAGGCTCTTCACAGGGCCGGGGCAGGACGAAGGAAGCTTCACACAGCTCCCCTGCCCCCAGGCTCTGATTGGTCTGGGGGCAGGAGAGCGCACGAAGCCTCCTCCGCTCTCCCCCCGGCCCTAGAAGCAGCGCGCAGCGTTTCTAAGCACCACATGCTCCTGGCAGGGCGGGAGGAGGCTTTGGGAGCTTCCACACCGCCAGGCCTTAATTGGAGGACCCCCAGCTTTGAAGCGCTGTGTGCTGCTCACAGGGTGGGAGCAGAGCGGAGAAGGCTTCGGGCGCTCCCCAGCCCCTAGACCATAAATGGCCTGGACCGGGGAGCATCAGGGCCTCCGTGGGCTGGATCCATCTGCTTGGCAGGGAGGGTCCGGCCCACGGAGGACCTTTTGCCCATCCCTGTCCTTGAGGGACAGCAAAGCCTTTTCTCTGAGTGTTCTAGTTGCCCTTGCAGACACCACAGCACTCCTGCCATGGAGCCAGACCTGCCTCCAAGCAACCAACAGCTCTTATGTTTTATGCTGCAACTCCTGCTGCAGTTTCTACAGGCTGCCATCGTGGCTCTGCAGGAGGACCCCCAGCTCATTGCAGGGCACCTCCTCTCCTCTCCATGTGCTGCTCATCCAGCTCAACCCCTCCCGACCTCCCCTGCACACCATGCACCGCTGCTTCTGGTGACGGAACACCAGTTTTGACTGGTGGGACCAGATCGTCATGGACGACCAGCAGTGGCACCAGAATTTTAGCTTGTGGAAGAACACCTTCTTTCATCTCTGTGTGTCGCTTGCCCCTGCCTTCCAGCGATGGGACACTCACATGCGACCCACCATCCCCCTACAGAAGCCATCGCTACCTGGAAGCTTGCCACGCCAGACAGCTACTGATCTGCTGGGAACCACTTCAGTGTGGGGAGATCAATTGTTGGGGTTTTGGTCATGCAGGTATGGTGCTCTCATACTATTGTCCCAAGTCCCGTCCTCATAAAGCCCTGCTAGGGGATGGGGACAAGTTGGGGTGGTGTGTGTGTGTGTGTGTGTGTGTGTGTGTAGGGGGTTGGGCTCAGGGAATTGCCAAGGGCCTTGGCAACCCTGTGATTCTCTGTGTGTTGCCTTCTACAGGTGGTGCAGGCCATCAACACCATCCTGCAGCGTAGGCTCTCAAACCTGGGCAATGTGGACCCCATCATCACTGGCTTTGCCGCCATGGGCTTCTCCAACTGTGGGGAGGCCACGGACGGGATTCACATCCCCATCCAGGTCCTCAACCACCAGGCATCTGAATACATCAACCGGAAGGGATACTTTTCTGTGGTGCTGCAGGCCCTTGTGGACCACCGAGGCTGCTTCACTGACATCTGGTGGTCGGGAAAGGGGCACGACGCATGCATCTTCAAAAACCCCAGCCTCTTCCAGAAGCTGCACGCTGGCATTTTTTTTTCCCAATCACACCAGCAGGGTCAGAGACGTAGACGTGCCGATCTGTATTGTAGGGGATGCAGCCTACCCTCTGCTTCTCTGGCTAATTAAGCCCAACACTGGACCCCACCAAGTAACGTTTTAACACCAAGCTTAGCAGGGCCCGCATGGTTGTGGAGGGCGCCTTCGGCCATCTGAAGGGGAGGTTCTGTTGCCTCCTCGCACGCCTGAACATCAGTGAGTAGAAAATCCCACAAGTGGCGGTGGCCTCTTGTGTCCTTCACAATATTTGCAAAAACAAGGGGGAGACGTTCCTGCCAGGGTGAGGGGCAGATGCCGAACAGCTCAGCAGGACCTTTGAGCAGCCGCGCATGGCTGCTATCCAGCAGGCCCAGCAGGGAGCTGTGCATATCCAAAAGGCTCGGAGGGAAAGTTTCACACAAGGACCACAGTGACACTCCCCTGGGCCTCCCCACAAGGGACCTGTGGACTGCCCCTCTTTGCCTTTCTTTCCACACTTCTCCCTTCCACTCCCTGGCCCTCCCCTGCACAGACAATAAACCACACTTTTTGTTTTGAAATAAACAACTCTGTTTTTTTTATTGGGGTAAATGTAACTGGGGAGGGACTGGGGAAAGAACCTGGAAGGGGGAGGAGAGGCTTGGGTGGTGCTGGAAGCCGTGCCTGCCATCAGGGGGTCCCATCGATTTGGATGCAGGGTCCTTGGCGGCCATGAGGGGTAAGGGGAGAAGCTGGAGGGTTGGGAGCTGGGGTGAGAGCTGGATTGGGAGCAGCAGCAGGAGCAGCCACCTGCTGCAGCAGCTCCTGCCAGGTGTTTCGGCACAACTCCAGGTCCATCTCGTCTGCGGTCCAGCTGGTCCAGGGAGTGCTGCAGGGCATGCAGGGAGGCACTGTGCTCTCGCTGCAGGTCATCCTGGGCTCGCCTGTGCCTGCAGGGCTCGCAGGGTCAGGAGGATGGCATGGGAGGTGTTGAGTGTGTCCCTCTCACAGCTGGTCCAGCTGTGAAGAACAAAGAGAAGGGCAGTCATCCCTGGAGACACTTTGCCTGGAGCCAGCCCTCATCTCTGAGCTGAGACTGAGAAGTTCTGAGCCAGACAAAGGTGATGTGCTTTGAGCAAGGCCATCTGTGGGCAGTGGGCTTTCCTGCAGGGGCACACATATCCCAGAGGGGAGTCTCGCTACCCCCACATCCTGGGGACAAGCTGGCATGGGAAAGTGCTGCCTAGACTGGGAGCCTGCAGGCAGGAGAGGGGCCACAGTGCTTCAGGGCTTCCCTCCATGCTGTGCACATGCCAGGTCTGGCAGTGGCGGTGTCCCACAGGGAGAGGACTTCTATCTTTGCCCCCTGGAGGAGAGGGGAGAGGGTGTTGGAGAGGTGTGTGTGTGTGTGTGTGTGTGTGTGTGTGTGTGTGTGTGTGTGTGTGTGTGTGTGCGCGCGCAGCAGACACTGCTTGCCGGGGAGGGTGCTGCTGAGCCCCCCTTCGCTTTCTTCCCCCTGGCAGGTTCCTATGTAGGGGCTCGGTGTCCTCACCTCGCTGCACTTGCCCAGGAGCACATGCTGCCCCGGGAGAATGGGCAGGACTGTGTGGTGTGTGCGGCACTGCTGTGTGTGTCCATGACCACATCCTCATTCGTGGTGTCCCACCACAGAGTTGGGAGCAAAGCAGGCCTCTCCAGAAACCCTGTCAGCAGGAGCACAAAGTTCCTTTCTGGCAGGCTCCAGGGCTGTGTGCTGTGGACTGGCTCTCCATATACACCCATGTGCACGGGCTGCTGTGCGATCCCCAGGCTGAGAAGGCCAAGTGAGGAGCATGCAGCCCCTCACCACCCCCTGCCTCCCGCCCCAAGTGTGGGGACTTCTGGCCCAAGTAATGGAACTCACCTGATAGGCCTTCCCTGCCGTTGTCCAATCCTTAGCTGACACCCTGGGAGGGGGATACCGGTTCCAGGGCCAAGATGACCTCCTGGCTGGTGGGCATCGTGTCCACACTGGCCATGTCCGGGTGACTCATGATGAGCGATTCCAGACCTGAGTCCACAACAAAGTGGCGAATGGGACTGCCCCCACTCCCAGGATGCGATGGAGCTGCCCGTAGTAGGGGCAGGTCTGTGGCACCGCCCTTGAGCGGGAGCTGTGCTCCCTGGCCTTCGTGTAGGCCTGACGCAGTTCTTTGACCTTCATGCGCACCTGCTCCTGTGTGCAGATATGACCCTTGTGGCCCAGGCTTTCTGCCATCTGACCATAAATGTCTACATTCCTGCATCTGGTACGGAGATCCCACTGGTTTCCTTCTCATCCCAGATCTCAAGGAGATCCAGGATCTCTGCACCAGACCAGGATGCAGCCCATGCAGGAGCTTCAAAGCTACCTGAGGCAATGCTGGCAGCTGTGGGGGGGCTCAGCTGGAGCAGTGAGCTCAGCACAGCAGCAGGGAAGCCTGTGTAGGGTCCTACTGTGTATAATGGTGCAATCAGGGCCTGTTTCATGCCACAAGCCACTCCCTTCTGCCTGCAGCTTTCAAACCTGCAGGGGAAGGGAAGCTATCGAGTTCTGATGAGTGTGGACAGAGTGTGGCAGCTGTGGGATTTCCTGGAGGCCACTAATTTCAAAATAACTCTATCTGCCCCGTCTACCCACACCCTATTCTGAAATAGCAGTTTCAGAATAGGTGTAATTCCTCGTAAAATGAGGGTTACAGAATCCAAAATAAAGACACCGGTTAGTTAGATATTATTTTGAAATAACAGGCTTCCTGTGTAGACGCTCACTTTGTTATTGTGGAATAACATCTGTTATTCCGAAATAACGCTGCTGTGTAACCATGTCCATGGAGAAGCACGTTTGTTCCTTTTCACAGAGAAGTGTGAGGTGGCCAAGCCTAGAGAGAGAATTTGTTTATACACTAGGATATGTATGATTCACAGATTGTAAAGCCAGAAAGCTCCATTGTGATCATCCAGTCTGAGAGCCTGGATAGCAGGGTGACATCTGGAGACACAGCTTCTCCACCAAATACCCCCTCCGGTTGCTCTTCCTGCCCCACCCATTCTCTACAATACCTCCCCCTGCACTCCTCCCATGTCTCTGCTTGGGAACCTGAGAGATGGTAACCTTAGGCCTGCCAGTGACCATCTGAAATGACAGAACCCAGTGAGAAGTCCAACAGAGCTCAGCGATGGTTGGGTGGGACAATCACTACGGAGTATTTCTGTGAATTCTAAAGCAAGTTAACTTGACCATGTCTGGGAACATCGAGGCTGTGTCTAGACTGGCAAGATTTTCCGCAAAAGCAGCTGCTTTTGCGGAAAAAACTTGCCAGCTGTCTACACTGGCTGCTTGAATTTCCGCAAGAACACTGACAATCTCATGTAAGAAATCAGTGCTTCTTGTGGAAATACTATGCTGCTCCAGTTCAGGCAAAAGTCCTTTTGCGCAAAAGGGCCAGTGTAGACAACTCAGATTTGTTTTGGGCAAAAAAGCCCCGATCGCGAAAATGGCGATCGGGGCTTTTTTGCGCAAAAGCGCGTCTAGATTAGCCACGGATGCTTTTCCGCAAAAACTGCTTTTGAGGAAAAGTGTCAGTGCCAATCTAGACGCTCTTTTCCACAAATGCTTTTAACAGAAAACTTTTCCGTTAAAAGCATTTGAGGTAAATCATGCTAGATTTATGCTAAATGCTAAATTGGTTAACTGACTAAATGGGATCCTGGGCAGGGGATAGCCCTCAGCCTGGGGGGCTTCCGTTTCGGGCAGCCTGCCAACTTCCAGCCCCATGCTGAAGCTGGCTGCAAGCTTCCAGCCCCGGGACTGGCGCTGTTCATGACAGCTCCTGTTTCCCACACTGGGGCAGGAGTTACCGCCACCAGCTCCTGGTCCCTATGCTGGGGCTGCTGCTGCTGACTCCCAGCTGGAGGTGATTACCCGTTCACATCCCTAGATTGTACTGAGAAAAAATTGCATTAGGCAACACAATATAGACACAGCATCCAAGAATTAACTGTTTTAAATATTTTGTAGTAATGTGGAGCAGTGAATACATGTTGTGATCTCTGTGTAGACAAATTGCAAACAAAAAAAAAGACAGACTGTGGCAAATAATTTGTCAGCTCTGCTTAATGGTGATGGCACTTCAGTTTGTCAAGTCCTATCACAGCCCCGTGAATGATCCTCATAGACACTGATTGGGTGTGTTTGTTTTGCTCTTCACAGCCTCAGCTTGGGATCTGTAAGGAACTCTCAGGTGCTAGGTCCTGAGGCAGTGGGAAGAGATTGCACGGTAGACTGGGGTAGAATCTTGGATCTCTAAAGCAGCTGAGGAACGCAGCTGTGAAACCATCAGATGCAGCAGTGTTGGACAGGATCAGGAAGCCTGTGGCACTGTCACGGCTCTCTTTTCACCAGGCTGTCAGTAGGATATGGACCTCATAATGGATAATAGGCAAGAAAGAGAAGACAGATTGCAGGAGCAAAGATAAGCAGCCTTTGAGAAGCTGTGTTTGCTTTCGGGATCAACAAAATCAAACTATTTCTAATGATACAAGCAACTTTGGGAAGGCTTCCATTTCAGCAGTTTGACCCTGGCAGGGAGTACACTCGTGGGTGTGGGGGGACTTTACATAGCCTGCGGCAATGGATCAGCAGACTCAGGCTCATGGGGCTTGTGCTATAGAACTAAAAATAACTGAGGATGTTGCTGCCTGGGCTGGAGCTTGACATTTGACGCTCCTTGTCCTATCTAGGTTACAGAGCCTGAGCTCCAGCCAGAGCCAGAATGGCAATGCAGCTATTTTTAGCACAGTTGCCTGAGACCTGAGGGTCAACCTGGGCTCTCTGAGACAAGTTGCTGCTTGGTGTGTAGATGTACTCAGGAGCCAGTCTGTCAACTCCTCTCCTTCCACGGTTCTTCTCCCTTCTGCCTTCCTCTACCAGACAAGACCTCTTGCTCTTCCCTGATAATCACTCAAGACGCAGCTCTCCACCCCATCCCAAACACACTGATGGCTTCAAACTCCCAGCTCATTCTCTCTGTTGCTAGTTGTATGATAGTCTCCTCTCTGAGACAGGAGTGGGGGAGTCTGATTAAAGCAGGAGTGCCAGCCAGGAGATAAGGGTGATGGTGTGAGGACTGGGATGCAGGATAACTGTAGGGGCGCTGGGCACACCAGCCAATCCCATGGGTTTTCCCATAGACTAGGGGTTTTCTGGATCGACTAAAGGAAAAACCCTAGCCAACAAGGAAATCCTCATCTGACTGTCTGCCTTAGGAAGCTGGGGAATGGAGAAGGGCAAGCAATCAAAGATGCTCCATATGATCACGGACAGCTGGTCTCTGAGCACATGGAACAGCCAATGTTTCCTCTCCCATTCAAATCCAAGAGCTATGTCTACACAGAAAAGAAAAAACTGGTGGCTGGTCCATGCCAGCTGACCTAGGCTGCAGAGATGTTTCATTGCTGTCTAGACTATTACATTTGGTGGAAGGGTCCCAGAACTTGGGCTCCAGTCCAAGCCTGGAAGTCTACATGGTAATAAAACAGCCTTCATCCATGAGCCCAATTTGGATGGCATGAGACAGCCATGAGTGTCTAGTTTCTGTGTAGACATACCCAAGATGTGAAGCACTAGGGTTGCAAACAAGCTAGGGAACAGCTCCTCCCTGTTGACTCTGCAATTCTGCTAGTGAGCACACTTTCTTCCAAAACTGGATGATTCTCATGATACTGCCCCTATTGCCTGAAATAGGTGCAGGGGGCAGAACCTTAAGATGTCTAAAGGGCCCCTTTCCCACTCCCTAGCAGAGGAAACAGAAGCATTTAATAGGGAGTGGCAAGGCATGGAGACAGAGCAGGAGAAGTAGAGGTGAGAGCCCAGGGCAAAAGGGCACAGTGACAGCACAACAGAAAGGAGTGTATGAGAGGTAGGTGGGCAACTGTGTTGGGAGGTAGAATTTGATTGTGAGAAGGAAAGGCAGCAGAATTAATTGTTGAGGAACAGAATTGCTGAGGAATGTACAGCTGCATTTTCAGTTTCACGTACATGAAAATGATGCTCTGTTGTGTTTGAACTGTGTTGGCAGGTATCTGTGGGTGTGGTGACTGAGTGTTGTGGGGTTGTGTAGTAAACCCAAGGCTTGCTCAGAGCATGTGACACAAAAAGAGGAAAAAACTTGTGTGAGGATTAGGTCAATGGTGCAGGGTGAGGTATACGTGTACACTTGTAACCCACTAGTCAATCTGTGTTGTGCATCACCTCTGGGCATGAGCCACAGATGTTGTGAGCATACTACAGGCCTTAGCTTTTAAGAGGTAGCTATAAAGGCAGGTGTTTTTGGCTCTGCATGTCTTCAGTTCAATGCCAGAGTCAGTCAAGACAGTGATTGTTACACTCTGAGGAGAGAGAAAAATAACTAAGGTAAATGCTTAGCCAAACAAGGGGGCTGTCTGTTAACTATCTATACAATTTCTCCTTTCTTCCTCAGGTTTTCAATCTGAGTAAATACAGAACTGTCCAAAGGGCACTGCTTATAAGTCATGGAATGAAACTGTAAAATAAAATTCAAGCTGATGATCTGGAAACATCTCCTGAGCATATGTTCCCTTCTACTTTGGAATAGTTTCTCAAAACAGGTCTCATTGCTTGAAGTGGCAGACTAGCTAAAGCCCTTAAATAGACTGTTAGGGATGAAGCTTCTTTGGCCACAAGGACAGATGAATGATTCTGGCTGTAACTAGGGCCTAATCGATACCAGAAAAGATTTGCTGGTATAGCTATATTTGATGGGGCAGCCACACCCCACACTCCTGGCAGAGCGACTCCGTGGGCCCCGCAGGGGAGCTACGGTGGCCTGCTGAGGACACAGACGCAGCGGAGGAGAGCAGACATTCCCACGTCGGACATAAAAGGGGAGGGGCCCCGGCATGATGGGGGGGCGGCGCATGGGAAATCCGGCACACAAAGGGAGGGTAGCTGGGGGAAGGAAAGAGGGAACCTGTCGACAGGACGGGGAAGCGGGATACCACAGAGGCACTGGGGACGAAGTGGATGCCCGCGAGTTGGTGAGTTTAGGGGAAACACCCCAGCAACCAACTTGGAAGGGTTTTCCTGTCTTTAGGACCCTGGGTCAGGACCTGGAATGAGGGTGAGGCCCAGGTCTCCCTTCCTCCACCGGTTGAGTTGCGCTAAAAGAGGCATCTGCCTGGTGAGAGGGAACTTGGCTGGGACTGCGGAACTGAAGCAAAAGGAGAGGGGTGTGTGCCCCAGGGTGTGTGGGCAAATGTGTAAATAAACACTGGACCAATGGTGAACTCAAAGTGCACGTGAGTATCACGGAGAGAGAACATGGGGGAGAGGCCAAAGAGTGGCACAGGCTGCTGCGTGACACTATACCAGTAAGCTGTCCTAAGCAAAATAGTGCTTTTATGGCTTATACTGATTCTCCACAAGGTATACCAGTTGTTGGTACAACTGCCCCTACAGTACACTATACTCTTCTGTCAGTAGAAAATTTTCTTTATAAATTACACCTTCAGTCGATATTATTATATCGACTAAAGTTTCTAGTGCAGAATTGGCCTGTCTCAAATGAGCGGATGATCATCTTATAGCATGACTGCTGTAATCAATAAGAGGGGAAAAAAATCAGTTAAAGATCCAGTTATTTTCTTTGCTCTAGAAATAAGACATTACTTGACAAGCTGCAGAATTTCACCGATAAGGAGATATGCAGGTCAATGAAACACAACACATAGCATTCAATTACCCTGTTAATCTAAATGCTGGAATTATATCGAGACTCAATCTCTGCAATTAGCTGCCTCTCTTCTTGAAGAATTGGTCTCCTAAATGTAATACATTTTCACTTTCAAATCAAGTTTTATTAGATAGCTATGCAAGCTTCATTATCCCTCCAGCTAATGTTACAAGGCCTACTTACTCTCCTCACAAATAAGGTGAAAAAAGGCTAGGAGGGATAAGTGTCTTTAACAGATGAAGAAAGGGCTCAGTAAATAGGTTTGTTCAGTCCTAAAGAGCATACTTTAGAGTGGGGAATTTGAATTGCAGATCCACAAGCCAATGTTGATCATCAAGCATAATGGCCTTCAGCACAACAGACAAAACTGTTGTGTTTGGGGTGGAAAGAAGACAAAAAAACTAGTGAGATAAACAGGTACACACCCGCCTCAATGAGACCAGCTACCATAAATGTTAAAGCTTGTCCCCATGGGGCTGGGGGGGAGGAATTCACATAGGATCCTAGTAACAAATGGGAGTAGAGGGGATAGGAAGTGGAGAGGGAAAAAACTAGAGGGGAAAAAACTCTGATTAAATGTACTGGAATCCAGCCATTGCCATTGAGTGCATCTCTCATGAATTTTTTTTGTCTGCCATGAAAACAGCTATGTTTAGGATAATATTCAAAGGTTATAGCTGAAGCCAAGCAAAGAAAGGAAATTCTAATTGAAATCTGACTCGCTGTCCAGTCCTTGACTCACTATGAACAAAAATACACAACTTGAAGAGTGTAAGCTGAAGACTTATATTTGCACTTTCTGTCTCCCTTCTTTGTTAGGTTTATCCCAACTTCAATGTCCCTTTAAGAAGCAGCTTTTGATAGTGAATTATCTTGTTGTTCCATTAATTAATTATGTCTTTAAAAGATGTTTACAAACCACATAATTTATTCAAGATAAATTGGAACATCTCCAAATATGTCATTAGAGCTCAGAAAAAAAGAGCTCCAGTTGTTTACATTCTAATTTGGTTTGTTTCATGCAGTCAGCATGACCTTCATTATTATTAATTTGCTTTGTGGTATCATCCCCAAAGTAGTAAGTGCTGTCCATGCACACAAAACGAAGATGCAGTTCCTGCCTCAAAGTTGAGGTTTTCTTCCATGGGGGAAAAAACCTATTAGTTAATTTTGAAATGTTCCAAATTTTGCTGTAAGCTTCAAAATGATTGCTGTGAAATGATTTTCACTGACACACTTGCAGCTGTGAAAATATAAAATATAGATAGCAAATATGTCAAGTTGTACAGGCTTTTGTGAAGTAAAGTGATGTATTGATGCCTCCTTTAACCCAACGGATTATTTTTATCCTGTAACACTACTATACTTTTGTACATTTAAAAAAAGTAAACAAATCTCCAGCAGCAACTACTGATAAATAGTTAGACCACAGTACATCATGTTCTCCTGCCAATGTTTCTTAATAATTTTATTAGTTAGGAGTCCAACCCCTCACGTCTCTGCCTAAGGCCCTAGTTCAGCAAAGCCTTTAAGCAGAGGCTTACATTCCATTGACTTCATGCTTCAAGTTAAGCAAGTGTTTGACTAAATTGCTGCTTAAGGCCCCAGTCCTGCAATGGCAGACCTATGTGGAGCCCTTTCAACTTCAGTGGGGCACTTAAAATGGGTGTACAGGTCTGCCCATGCCAATCTCAATACAAGACTGGTAGCTAATGCTGCTGATTTTACAGTTGTCATTACACTTGCTCAATAGGTTAACTAACATATCTCTTCACAAGGGCATTAAATAAAAATGTGTTCCTAGCATTGAGATTTTTTCAGGCAGCATTGCAGGCCACAGGGACATTCTTGGGTGAAGTTATAATCTCCCAAAGGGAAACAAACATTTATTACAAAGAAAATTTGGAATAGTAAGCAGGAAAGACTGGAACCTACCAACCAGTGCCTGCAATCCCAAGAAACCTATCAGCTGGGAAAAGCTCTCTTGGTCCTAAGGAATGAGCCTCACTCAGTTTTTAGGACTAACAACCCCACCCTCCCAAGGTACATCCTAACAGACAACAGGGTGAAATTCCCAGCTCTAAATTGGTGATCAGTTCAACCCAAACTTATCAATAGCAACTGTTATCTAGTCACGCTTATACCCTGCTGATGCCCCATTAACAATAATTATCTCGTTACCAATCTCTACTGACTTACATTCAAATCACTTTGCAGTCATTAGTGAACCAAGGCTTCTTCTCAGGGCCAATTTACACTTTACGCACCTCTAAGCACAGCATCTTCATCACCCCTCCCACCTGCAGCTGATTCTCATTTTTCACACAATTTTAGAGAGGTCAGGTGGCCCTGGAACACTGGTGCCCCACTGTGTGCAACTTAAAATCCAGTTCTGCTTATGATACTGATCATTCCTTGTCTCAGAGGTATCTCCCTACTACAGATGTAGACCTTAAGGGACCAGAGAGGGTAAGTAAGAAGCTAGCCCACTGTTGCACAGTGAATGGCAAAGCCATGACTAGAACCCAGGAGTCCTGGCTCCAGAATCTCCCACACAGAGGACCTAATAGGATTTCTAAACTGCAAGTACTTCTGGCAAAGTATAACATTTGGGCCTTTTCCAGCAAGATGCTGACTGGCCTCAACTCCAGTTACAATCTATTGAGCGGAGAGTGCTTGGTGTTTTGCAGGACTGGGCCCATAAAGACTCTGAGAATTTCCTAAAACAGAAAATCTAATGAAATCCGTCTCTTGTTTTCTTATGGTCTTGTCTGCTGACCAAGAGGATTACCAAATTCATTAACTTTGACAGCTGGTGATTTTCCTAATGGGAGGTTGAAACAATAGCCTCTGTATTCACAAACTGAGTTAATAGTTATGGGAGGCTTCAATTAGCAATTTTGGCTGCTTTCTGTCCACTATATCTGGAAAGACATGAAATGGAAGGGAAAACAGAAGCTGTCAATATCAAATAGAAAACAAGTAGCTGCACATGTAGCACTTTCCATTCCCAATTTGGACTTGAGAACCTCACCACAGCTGTTTTGGGGCATTTCTTAGTTTATAATAGTGAGCCTCAATCCTTTCTTTGCCTGGGGGGGTTCTCCCAAACTTCTGTCCATGCAGCACTATTAGCATCAGCATTCTATTGGGGCTGTATGATGGGAGGGGCTGTAAAAACACAGAGTAAAAGATGGCCCTTATCCAAAAGAGTTTACAGTTTAAGAAAAGAGCCAACAAGTGGGGATAAGAAACAGTTGGAAAGACTGGAGGGGAGGGGGAGGGAGGAAGAATGATAGAAATGTTGGTAAAAGAACGTCTTTACATAAATCAAATGGAAATTGGAAATCCCCTACTGGCTGATTCTGTTCGGTTTTCTGTGGGGATCTTATTAGGAGAAGATCTTGATGAGGGATTTGAAGGAAGACTGGAGTGGCTTTATGGACTAGTTTGGGGAGGCATGAAAGATAAATGCAAAGATATTTGTGTCAGAAATGGACAGACAGATCATGAAGGCTGGTGTCACTGCAGGGGAGAAGACAGAGTACTGCACTGTCTGATAGAAGCAGAGAGGGCCTAAGATTTAAAGTAGAAAGATGGCATCAAAAGGAGCCAGGGAAGGATGAAGTGGAGGCCCTAAGTTTGGTCATGAAGCAGGCATTAGTGAGCTTGGCCACTTCAGTTGAAGGGAGAGGGTGGGAATCAGAAGATTGGAGGAAACTGAGGATGGAGTTGGAGGTGAATCCGAGGCTACAGCTATAGAAAGTGCATTCAGGTGTGCATAGAGGAAGAGAAGAAAGGAGGGGGAGCGGCAGTTCAAGAGGGAATGTGGAGGGAGTAAAGAAAGGGGTTTGACTATGAGGGTGTGTGTAGACTACAGGTTTTTTTTTTTTTTAAATAGCCTTTTTTTGAAAACGTCACCTGTGTCTAGACTGCAGCCACGTTCTTTTAAAAGTAAATCGAAAGAATGCGGCAGTTTTTTTTTTCCAATCGCAGTAAACCTCATTCTATGAGGACTAATGCCTTTCTTTGGAAGTACTCTTTCAAACTGTGCTTTTTCGAAAGAGCGTCTAGACTCTCAAAAAAGGCTTGCTTTTTTGAAAAATATGCTTGTAATCTAGAAGCCCTCTTTCAAAAGAGGCTTGTAGTCTAGGCATAGTCATATTGTCAAGAGAGGGGAGCTAAGGAGAAAGAAAAGGGTCAGGAAGAAGGGAATGGATATAAAAACTTGGCATTCACCCAAGAGTTCTGAAAACTCAAATATGAAATTGTAAAACTATTAACTGTGGTTTGTAACCTATCCTTTAAATCTGCTTCTGTACCTAATGACTGGAAGATAGCTAATGTGACGCCAATATTTAAAAAGGGCTCTGGAGGTGATACTGGCAATTACAGACTGCTAAGTCTAACATCAGTACTGGGCAAATTAGTTGAAACTATGGTAAATAATAAAATTACACAGATGAACATAATTTGTTGGGGAAAAGTCCACATAGTTTCTATAAAGGAAAATCTCCAAGATCTGGGGATTCTTGTCCCACTCCCTTTACCTGCTGCCAGTATGGTAGGGAAAAATGGTGTGCCCAGAGAAAAAGGGGCATGGTCGGGATGCCCATGGTCCACATTAATCCCCAACTGGGGTTTCAGCCCCTTAGAAGCTAGTGAGAGACCAAGCAGCCAGGCTGCTCTAGTTCAGCACAAGGAGATCAGACCTGCACTTTCCATAGCAGCAGGAGCAAGGGAGTATAAAGTTGACCTTTAAGCCACCCACAACAATCCTCTGCGTACAGTCCAACAGTAGCCAAGGATTGAGGCCTCTCCCTGTGTCTCTTCAGCCATCATCTCCAATTGAATTGTAAATCTAATCTGGCCCTTTTAAATAACAACATAACCTACCTAATAACTAATTCACCTGCCTAATAATAATTCTTCATTTATGGAGGAAGAGATTAAATACTTCCCAGATTCACTCCTCAGTGCTTGGTGGTTTGAATAATGGTTTACTGAGATGCCTGAAAGCCTTTTACCATGGGGACAAATTACATTAATTGAAGGCTACAGAGACACAAGACAGAATCGATTTTATTAAAAAGTTAAGATGGGGACCTATAGCAACTAGACTGGGATGCAGACCAAAATAACCTGAGCGTATCTGTAATAGAGTAAGTGCCCACCACCCAGTAGTGCAGCTACATAGGAATATAACAAAACACATAAACATGCACTTCCAGGTTTTGGAGCAATATATGCAACTAGCTCGCAAGAGTACTGGTAATCTGCACTGATGGTGGACAAAGACCAAAGTCAATTGCATATCTTATTTTGAAATAGCTTATTTCAAAATTGGGAGCATCTAAACAGCACTTAATCTGAAATAGCGCTCTCTTCCTTCAACTACCTTACTCCTCATACAATGAGGGCTGTAAGAAATCCTCCAGCTTGACAGTATTTGGACATTATATGCGGGACTGGGAGATGGGTTGGAAATGGGGGGATTACGGCCTATAATGGCAAGGAGAAAGGAGGGTCAGGGCACAACAGGGAGGCAAGATCAAATCAGTATCTTAGATGCCTATATACAAATGTGAGAAGTATGGGTAATAAGCAGGAAGAACTGGAATTGCTAACAAATAAATACAACTATGATATCATTCGTATTACAGAAACCTGGTGGGATGGGACGCACGATTGGAATGTTGGTATGGAAGGGTATGGCTTGCTCAGGAAGGACAGACAGGGAAAAAAGGGAGGAGGGGTTGCCTTGTATATTAAATGTACATACTTGGACTGAAGTGGAGATGAACGTAGGAGATAGCTGTGTAGAGAGTCTCTGGGTTAAGCTAAAAGGGGTAAAAAATGAGGGTGATGTCATGCTAGGAGTCTACTACAGGCCACCTAGCCAGGTGGAAGAGGTGGATGAGGCCTTTTTTAAACAATTAACAAAACTATCCAAAGCCCAAGATTTGGTGGTGATGGGGGACTTCAACTATCCAGACATATGTTGGGAAACTAACACAGCGGGGCACAAGCTATCCAATAAGTTTCTGGACTGCATTGGAGACAACTTTCTGTTTCAGAAGGTTGAAAAAGCTACCAGAGGAGAAGCTGTTCTGGATTTGATTTTAACAAATAGGGAGGAACTAGTTGAGAACTTGAAAGTGGAAGACAGTATGGGGGACAGTGATCATGAAATAATAGAGTTCATGATCTTAAGGAAAGGTAGAAGGGAGACCAGCACAATTGAGGTAATGGATTTCAGGAAGGCAGATTTTGATAAGCTCAGAGAATTTGTAGGTAAGGTCCCATGGGAAGCAAGACTGAAGGGAAAAACAACTGAGGAGAGTTGGAAGTATCTCAAAGGGACGTTGTTAAGGGCCCAAAAGCAAACAATTCCGCTGTGTAGGAAAGATAGAAAATATGGCAAAAGACCAGCTTGGCTTAACAAGGAGATCTTGCGTGATCTCAAAATAAAAAAGGAGTCATATAAAAAATGGAAACTAGGACAAATAACAAAGGATGAATATAGGCAAGCAACACGGGAATGCAGGAGCAAGATTAGAAAGGCAAAGGCACAAAATGAGATCAAACTAGCTACAGGCATAAAGGGAAACAAGAAGACCTTTTATAAATACATTAGAAGCAAGAGGAAGACCAAGGACAGGGTAGGCCCACTGCTCAGTGAGGAGGGAGAAGCAGTAACAGGAAACTTGGAAATGGCGGAGATGCTCAATGACTTCTTTGTTTCGGTCTTCACCGAGAAGTCTGGAGGTGTGCCTAACGTAGTGAATACAAGCAGAGAGAGGGTAAGTTTAGAAGATAGGATACACAAAGAACAAGTTAAAAATCACTTAGGAAAGTTAGATGTCAGCAAGTCACCAGGTCCTGATGAAATGCATCCCAGGATACTCAAGGAGCTGATAGAGGAGGTATCTGAGCCTTTAGCTATGATCTTTGAAAAATCATGGAAGACAGGGGAGATTCCAGAAGACTGGAAAAGGGCAAATATTGTGCCCATCTATAAAAAGGGGAATAAGAACAACCCAGGAAACTACAGACCGGTCAGTTTAACGTCTGTCCCAGGGAAGATAATAGAGCAGGTAATTAAGGAAATCATATGCAAACACTTGGAAGGTAATAAAGTGATAGGGAATAGCCAGCATGGGTTTGTGAAGAACAAGTCATGCCAAACTAATCTGATAGCTTTTTTTGATAGGATAACGAGCCTTGTGGATAAGGGAGAAGCGGTGGATGTCATATACCTAGACTTTAGTAAGGCATTTGATACAGTCTCGCATGATATTCTTATTGATAAACTAGGCAAATATAACTTAGATAGGGCCACGATAAGGTGGGTGCATAATTGGCTGGATAACCGTAGTCAGAGAGTTGTTGTTAACGGTGCTAAATCCTGCTGGAAAGGGATAACAAGTGGAGTTCCACAAGGGTCTGTTTTGGGACCCGTACTGTTCAATATCTTCATCGATGACATAGATATTGGGATTGAGAGTACGCTTATTAAGTTTGCAGATGATACCAAACTGGGTGGGGTTGCAACTTCTTTGGAGGATAGGGACATAATACAAAATGACCTTAGCAAGTTAGAGAAATGGTCAGAGGTAAACAGGATGAAGTTTAATTAAGAGAAATGCAAAGTGCTCCACTTAGGAAGGAACAATCAGTTCTATACATACAAGATGGGAAGCGACTGTCTAGGAAGGAGCATGGCGGAAAGGGATCTAGGGGTCATAGTGGACCACAAGTTGAATATGAGTCAACAGTGTGATGCTGTTGCAAAAACAAATATGATTCTAGGTTGTATCAACGGGTGTGTTGTAAGCAAAACTCGTGAAGTCATTCTGCCGCTCTACTCTGCACTAGTTAGGCCTCAGCTGGAGTACTGTGTCCAGTTCTGGGCGCCACATTTCAAGAAAGATGTGGAGAAATTGGAAAGGGTACAGAGAAGAGCGACAAGAATGATTAAAGGTCTAGAGAACATGACCTATGAAGCCAGGCTTCATGAACTAGGCTTGTTTAGTTTGGAAAAAAGAAGATTAAGGGGGGACATGATAGCGGTTTTCAAATATCTACAAGGAGGAAGGAGAAAATTTGTTCCTCTTGGTTTCTGAGGACAGGACAAGGAGTAATGGGCTTAAAGTGCAGCAGGGGAGGTTTAGATTGGACATTAGGAAAAAAATTCCTAACTGTCAGGGTGGTCAAATATTGGAATAAATTGCCAAGGGAGGTGGTGGAATCTCCCTCTCTGGAGATATTTAAGAACAGGTTAGATAGACATCTGTCAGGGATGGTGTAGGTGGAGCTTGGTCCTGCCTTGAGGGCGGGGGGCTGGACTCGATGACCTCTTGAGGTCCCTTCCGGTCCTATGATTCTATGATTATTTTGAAATAACTGCCTGCTGTGTAGACACAGACTAAGTTATTTCAAAATAATGTTGCTGTATAGATCTACCCTAAGACAATTTTTCAGCACAGGGTACTTTTGCTAATTGCATTTGCTTACTTAGAGCTTGCGGGGTGCCAACTGAACCATACAAGTGCTTTGATTGGATACAGAGGGAATGCTCAGCTCTTGCAGTCAGTGTTCTGTGCAATTAGCGTGCACCTGACTTCATGTGCACTTACTTTATGTACATGTCACATTAGTAATACTAAAAGGAAAAAAAATACATAGATGGAATCTAGCAACCCTGCACAAGGGCAATGTTAAACAAAATATCTTGTGGGCCACACACAAAACCCTGATGGGCTACATGCAGTCCACCACTGCACTGTCTGTGACTTGGGAAATCAGGTTTTAGTCTCTGGAGCTGCTGCAGAGTCACTATCTGATCCTGGGCAAGTCATTTTAATTGCTTCTGCCTTGGTTTCCCCTCAATAGAACAAGGATGATGATACTTCCTTGTTTGCCTTTTGTAAATACTTTGGGGGCATGGGTCTGTCTCGTATCATGTGTCTATACAGTTCCTCAGTGGGGCCGGATCTCAGTTGTGCTACAGCTGACCATCATACACTTTTTACAGAAGAGACCGGTGACAAGCTCCAGGTTCTTGTTTCTGTGGGCCACCTGGTGCTGCTTCTAAACTATCAGCAAAGCCACTTATTTTTTAGGGCATTAACAATATTCAGGGTGCTTCCCAGTTTAGGGTAATGCGGCTTCTCCATTAAAGTGGCTCTCATGCTCTTTAGTGGTTTGGATGGATAAATGGGCACACAAATTCACCAGGGTAGCTACTTAAAACCTGTAAGGAAACTAAGCCACTTGTCCCTTTTGGAAAAATGGGGAAAGGTGCATGGGACGTTATCAGACCTACTTTTAATCAGATAACTGGCCAGGAGTCAAAGCAAACACTAACATCCTTTGAATGATGACTCTCAAAGCAGGATTGTTTCTAGAGAGGAACAGCCTGAAGTGAGGATGACAAGAGTAACCTGGTTGGGTGTGACTGGCATAATTGTGTGCATAATCGTGACAGGTGAAATTCAATGCAGGGCTCTACACGCAATGTATGCCTTGCCATTTAGCGTCTCAGAGAAGAATTGTGGGAGGATCGTGAATGCAGAGGCATAACTACAACCCACCTACATGCTAGGAAAGGTGCTTTCTGGTGGCTCCAAACCACCCAGTATATAAGTGACATGTGGTGAGAGGCTGAAGGGGAGACTCTAGACCAGGGGGGTACATGACTGCACAGGTTCTGCAATCTAGGGGATGTAGAATGACGGGGCTGCTACTTCAGTCAATAGATTTTACGCACTGATCACCTTAGAAAGCCAAAGCTCCGGCTTTGTGAAGATGAGATGAAATTCACTATGGCTGTGCACAAGAGAAACCGTAGCCAACTAGATAGGAAAGTCCATTTTAGGGATAAACCAGGCAATATAAACCCAGCTACAGATAACGTGCTCCATGTTCTGAAAGGAAGATTTCCTATTGGGGCTAACAGAATGCAGAGAATATGGAAGCTGATGCACCATCTCAGCACTACCAGGCACTTAGCAAATATCCTGTATATTTCAGGAATTCCAGCCAGTCTCTTCTAGGTTTAGCTGATATAAATAGAGGCTGATTAATGGGAAACCTAATAGACTCCCAAACCTTTTGAAGCATCTGTGTTTTACATACTAAAAAAAATAAACTGCTGATAAAGACAAGCCTGGGTAATCTCCACAGGGAGTTTGCCTTCCCCTCCCTTGTTCCCTTTTCCCTTGGTTTTTATACACAAGTAAAATACACTCTGTCTGTCATGATCAACATCAAAATTCAGCTTCTTTTTACCATGCAATGTTCTTGTGCCACCAGGGCATGGACCACCCTTGAACATGACACTCATGGCTGTGTGGCCACACCATATTCATCTGTCTGACACCTGAACATATGAATCCAGTTACTTTCCTAGGAATTACGTCTGAATGGGAAATACTTTTGCAACAATCCACACTCATCTCTGTGACCACATACATGTTGTTGTCCAAGCCCTCTCCACACTTCCTGGGGTTTGCATTTAGTAGCAAAGCCCTAAAGCAGAACTATGCTTCCACATGTAAAATGGGTTATGTCAGCCAAAATTCTTTTCCACAGAAAGCCTCTCAGCCTTTTATATCTCCAAATGTGGGCTGAAGGAACCCACCTCGTATAGCTGCCAAGGTGAGTCAGAGAAATAGCTTTGCAGATCCCCACACTCAGCATATGGGTTGTTTGAATCCCGTTAAAATTCTTTAGCCACTGTCTCATCGCTTTCCTACAGCTGCATTTGCATCAAGACCTAATCAGAGCAAAACTGTGAAGGGTACATGAGTGTGAGTGCTCACCCGCTGTGCTTGCTAGAGATGGGCCAAATCAGAATCACTGATCTGAATGTGTCCCACCTACCACTGTTTCTGGGAATTCTTGGGGCTTCCAATTTCCTGTAAATTGGATCTCATTTACCCTTGGTTTGGGTGTGTCACATTTTGACCATCTATGGCTAGGTATGCACTCACACATTTAAATATGTATTTGTGCATGTCTTTGTATGGAAAAAATGTATATGTTCATATATATCAAAGAACTGAATTTCCTGCATCACTTATATCATGAGTATAGCATGAAGAATTACAATTCTATTATGCCAAGATTCAAGAATGCTTTGCTTTAAAGATTAGAGAAGAGATACATACGAGGTTGCGAAGTACTGGGCGAAATGCCATAAAAAGGTAAACCAGAAGTTAACACAATTTCATGTTATTTGTGGTTCTTTATTTTATCTGAGAATTAAAAATGGATATATTGGGCTTTGGGGTCCATAAGTGGATTGAAATAGATTAAATCTCTACTGGCAAACTACTGAAAATACTGGCCTTAATATTAAAAGGGTAATGTCAAAATAAGTCTCACATTTCTATACATTTCCTCTCCTGGCTATGAGCACTTTAGATTATTAAAACCAAACATTCTAAAAATGAACATGGACACTGGTATAGCAGATACTACAGTGACAGGCAGACTGCAATAGCCTAAGCAGAAAAGGATAGATTTATGTTTACTTATTTTTTGGAATTCTTTTAGCTTGAGAAAGTGGACTGAGTCATAGTCTGTACCCATTCAGTTTCTCTTTCTGGATCTATGGTCTTGGGCAGTGCTGTTGTGTTTTGGTTTCCAACACTACAAAGAAGTGATTCTCAACCTCCCCAGTCTACTATACCCCTTTAGAAATTTGATTTATCTTGCATATCACAAGTTTCACATCACTTAAAGTACTTGCTTACAAAATCAGACATGAAAATACAAGTGTCACAGCACACCATTACTGAAAAATTGCTCACTTTCTCATTTTTACCATCTGATTATAAAATAAATCAAATGGAATATAAATATTGTACTGACATTTCAGTGTATAATATATACAGCAGAATAAACAAGTCATTGTCTGTATGAAATTTTAATCTGAACTGACTTCACTAGTGCTTTTTATATAGCCTGTTGGAAATCTAGGTAAATATCTAGGACCTGCTCCACACTGCAGAGGAAGGTCAACTTAGGATACACAACTCCAGCTAAGTTATTACGTTGGGTATCCTGAGAAAGTGTTATACGTGCATCCAGACCCTTTCCAAATCCTGCCCATCTTCCTTTTCTTTCCATCTCCACATCTAAATCTCTCATCCAGTCACTCATTGCCCCCCACTTCAATGACCACAACATCCTCCTCTCCAGCCTCCCTAAAAGCCACCCCTCCTCCTCCAGTCCATACAGAATGCTTACTGTTAGAGGTCTTAGCATGACAAGATCCTACCCAGTGGCACTTGTTGCTGCAGGAGATTTCAGTGATTAATCCATGGTTCTCTCCTTCACAGGATCTCACTGAGGTTAATCTGTGACACTTGCTGCTGTAGGACTTTACTAAAGTGAATCCAGGCAATTTTCTGTCACAGAAATTTAAGACCAAGCAGTAGATTAGAAATCTCAATGAATAAGAAAAGCACCTGCAGTTCTAACACCTGAAATAAAATGACAAAGGCTCTTACATTCTTATGCCTCAGGGGATGAACTAAGGTCAGGAAGAAATTTCCCTCTGCTACTTTTAACCAGTGACACAAATTGAGGAGAATTTGCCTGATGATTCAGTAGAAAGTGTAAAGTGTGCTCTCTGATGCAGCAGAATTAGGGATCCTAGATAGGAAGATTATAGTGAAATGTGCCATTAGTCTGCTTAGCTCCATAGAAAGAGAGCTCCAAAGAGGATCCCTAATTCTGCTACTTTAATTCACAGAGGTGTCTATGGCATAATTATATAGTCATTATACCCTAATATATAAGCATTAAATAACCCCACATTTCTAGCTAAAATTCCTTTTTCTTTCTCTTTAAAGGTAGGAATGTAGCATTTCTCTCCCATCAGTCTTTTACAAGAAAAAAAAGTCTAAGTTCACTATCATTCAAAGATAGCTCACACTGCCACATTAGATGGAGCCATTCTGCCCTCCTTTATTGTGAATTCTGTGAAAAAATAAGCAAGTATTTTTAGCTGACTGTGCTACCCAGAACAGTCTGATTGCAGAAGTTTGTTGTTCAAAAGAACACTTGTTTAATCAGATGCAGTCAAAAAAATTACCTTCACTTTTCTGATCAGAATGTTCTACAGAAAAAGTTTGCTGGTTCCAAGTGAAATCCAGAGATACCAAAGTACCAAGGCCATCCCTTTGCCTTTGCTCTGAGACAGGTTACAATAGGATCAACTAGACTCTAAGACACACATGGCCACCTAGGAAAAATCATACATAGCTTGCAGATGTCTGTGTCAAAACTGCAACAGGAGAGAATGTCCCTAACCACTGTACCATACTGTGTACTACCCCCAAAAAGCACTTTTTTCCTGTTGGGATAGAAAGCAGCAAACTGGCGCACATCTCAGTAGTGAGGGATGGGAGCTTTAGGGCCAAAAATGATGGCACAAACATGTGCACTTACGAAAAGTGCCATGGGGTCTTTAATGACCACATGCAGCTAATCTCAGAATTTAGGATCTTGTCCAAATTCCCTTGCACTCTAACCTACTCTGTGTTCAGTACCTCTGCCTTGGAAGAATGAAGAGCTGCACTGACACTAGCTGGAGTTGGGCTGGGCTGTGTTTTTTTTGTGGGGCACTGGTGGTACAAAGCAGCCCTAAAAATAAAGTAACTTGTTACTGAAAGATCAACCCAGAGGAAGCTGATTGTGAGGATGCATGATGCCTCCATAGCAGATTCTATTCCACCACTATTCCTGTAAGGGCTAAAGCTGAAATAAGTTATGCAACTTAAGCTACATCAATTGCATAGCTTAAGTCGAAATAGCTTATTTCAGCTTTTGGACTATAGCCGGAAGTCCAAGGTAGAGCACTCTTCCTCTGACTTCCCTTACTCATAAAATGAGGGTTACAGGAGTTGGAATAAGAAATCCTCCAGCTCACATTATATGAAAACAACTGCTTGTAGTCAGTTATTCTGAAATAACACTGCTGTGTAGACATACCCTAAGGCTGTGTCTAGACTGGCAAGTTTTTCCACAAAAGCAGCTGCTTTTGCGGAAAAACTTGCCAGCTGTCTACACTGGCCGCTTGAATTTCCACAAGAACACTGATGATCTCATGTAAGAAATTAGTGCTTCTTGCGGAAATACTATGCTGTGCCTGTTCGGGCAAAAGGGCCAGTGTAGACAGCTCAGATTTGTTTTGCGCAAAAAAGCCCCGATCGCGAAAATGGCGATCGGGGCTTTTCTGTGCAAAAGCGCGTCTAGATTGGCACGGACGCTTTTCCGCAAAAAGTGCTTTTGCGGAAAAGCGTCCGTGCCAATCTAGACGCTCTTTTCCACAAATGCTTTTAACGGAAAAGTTTTCCGTTAAAAGCATTTGCGGAAAATCATGCCAATCTAGACGTAGTCGCTTGACTAAAGGAGGCCGGGGGATGGCAGAAATTAGGGATAGCTAGAGCCTTTGTGTCTACTTGAAATCTTAAGGGAGCTCAGCCCACACAAAGGGACAGGTGTGGTCCCATGATTGTTTGGGAAGTCTGTCTGTACAATTTTATGAATTCCATATGAGTTTCTGAACTTTCTGTCTATCCCTTTATCAAGTGGCACACTCCCTTTTCAATATGTAGCACTTTACTTTCTCCATTGTTCATCTGCCTCCATATTAGATTGGATTTGCAAGATTGGGTGTCAAAGGGCTTACAAAAGAGGATAGTTGTCTTATGTGCTCTCTCATTTAAATGTAATCACCCTTAACAAGAGACTGACTGCCAACTAGAAGAACTAGTTTAGTAGAGGAAGGTCACCAAAATGAAATAACCTGGTAGGACTCTGTAGCCTCTGTAGAGGTTGACTGGAAGTCTCCTGACTGAGGGATGAAAAGATTAAAAAGGGCAAAAGGTGCTCTTTTTGTGGTCTCTCTTTGGCAATTTTTTACCAGCTTAAGATGAGGGAAGCTACTGCATGAGCTGGATGAGGTAATCAGGGGAGAGGAGGAAGAATGCTATCCACATCTCTAGGCCCAGTGAAAGAGTTTGTGGGCCCAAGGCAGCATGCTTACAGTTGGACCCAGCGGGTAGACACTCTAGTTTAAGTCAAACTCAGTTGAGGGGTTACAGAGCCCAGCCCGAGCAGCACAAGTCGCTTGCAAGATATATTCCATAACACCTCTACATTTAAGAAAAATTTCAACTGGTGTCCATTTCAATGTCATCTGCTATGCTTTCACTGTTCACTATGACATCATTATACACTATTATAAAACTCCCAATAGAAGCCCCCAGCATCTATTAGTACAAACTCTCCGAGACCCCCAGCTTGTATTAAAGACCTGGGCTACGTCTAGACTGGCAGGATTTAGTGCAAATACTCTAAACTCAAGAGTTTTTGCGTTAGAGTATTTGAATAAGAGAGCATCTATACTGGCATGTGCCTTTGCGCAAAAGATTTGCTTTTGCGCAAAAGCATCCGTGCCAGTGTAGATGCTCTCTTGAGCAACAAAGATGGCCATTTTTAGCCATCGGGCTTTCTTGCGCAAGAAATTGATGTTACCTGTCTACAATGGCCTCTTGCGCAAGAACACTTGTGCAAGAGGACTTAACCCTCAGAGAGTTGTTGTTAACGGTTCTAAATCCTGCTGGAAAGGGATAACAAGTGGAGTTCCTCAAGGGTCTGTTTTGGGACCCGTACTGTTCAATATCTTCATCAATGATGTAGATATTGGGATAGAGAGTACGCTTATTAAGTTTGCAGATGATACCAAACTGGGTGGGGTTGCAACTTCTTTGGAGGATAGGGACATAATTCAAAATGACCTTAGCAAGTTAGAGAAATGGTCAGAGGTAAACAGGATGAGGTTTAATAAAGAGAAATGCAAAGTGCTCCACTTAGGAAGGAACAATCAGTTCCATACATACAAGATGGGAAGCGACTGTCTAGGAAGGAGCATGGCGGAAAGGGATCTAGGGGTCATAGTGGACCACAAGTTGAATATGAGTCAACAGTGTGATGCTGTTGCAAAAAAAGCAAATATGATTCTAGGTTGTATCAACAGGTGTGTTGTAAGCAAAACTCATGAAGTCATTCTGCCGCTCTACTCTGCACTAGTTAGGCCTCAGCTGGAGTACTGTGTCCAGTTCTGGGCGCCACATTTCAAGAAAGATGTGGAGAAATTGGAAAGGGTACAGAGAAGAGCGACAAGAATGATTAAAGGTCTAGAGAACATGACCTATGAAGCCAGGCTTCATGAACTGGGCTTGTTTAGTTTGGGAAAAAGAAGATTAAGGGGGGACATGATAGCGGTTTTCAAATATCTAAAAGGGTGTCACAAGGAGGAAGGAGAATATTTGTTCCTCTTGGTTTCTGAGGACAGGACAAGGAGTAATGGGCTTAAAGTGCAGCAGGGGAGGTTTAGATTGGACATTAGGAAAAAATTCCTAACTGTCAGGGTGGTCAAATATTGGAATAAATTGCCAAGGGAGGTGGTGGAATCTCCCTCTCTGGAGATATTTAAGAACAGGTTAGATAGACATCTGTCAGGGATGGTGTAGGAGGAGCTTGGTCCTGCCTTGAGGGCGGGGGGCTGGACTCGATGACCTCTTGAGGTCCCTTCCAGTCCTATTATTCTATGATTCTAACCCTGAGCGGGAGCGTCAGAATATTTGCGCAAGAAGCACTGATTTCATACAGTAGAATGTCAGTGTTCTTGTGCAAATACTCACGGCCAGTGTAGACAGGCGGCAAGATTTTTGCGCAAAAGCAAAATCTTGCCAATGTAGACACAGCCCCGGTGTATATTTAACAGATCTGACATCTATTACAGCCTGGGAGTACTGACCACATGTTTTATCTAGACTGCATCCCTTTTCCATAAAAGGGATGCAAATTAGACACATCACAACTGCAAATGAAGCGGGATTTAAATCCCCCCTGCTTCATTTGCATAAACATGGCTGCCGCTTTTTTCCGGCTCGGAGCTTTGCCAGAAAAAAGCCCCAGTCTAGACGGGGAACTTTCGGAAAATAAAGCCTTTTCTGAAAGATCCCTTATTCCTCTTTTTAAAAAAAAAAAAAAAAAAAAAGGAAACGCTTTATTTTCCGAAAGTTCCCCGTCTAGACTGGCGCTTTTTTCCGGCAAAGCTCCGAGCCGGAAAAAAGCGGCAGCCATGTTTATGCAAATGAAGCGGGGGGGATTTAAATCCCCGCTTCATTTGCAATTGCGATATGTCTAAATTGCATCCCTTTAACGGAAAAGGGATGCAGTCTAGACACAGCCCCATTGTCTAACAGAGTAAAACACTCGCACTGAAGGTGAATGTTTTCATTTCAGAGATTAGTTTACAATTTTCTGTGACTTAAGACAATTTTCAATATGGCTGAAGACAACTCAGTGTTTCAGTAAACTGGTGCAAGTTTACCCCATGTGTGAGATCTAGGGATCCCTCTACCTTGTTCCTCCCCCTTACATGAGACATCCTCCCCATCATGTTACAGGATATGGGGAGGAGGAGGAATTTTCTCAATGAAGCAGGGTTTCTCTTCTGCTCATTCTGACCAGGGTATCCCCCTAGGCAGGGATGATCCCAGATTGGGAATCTCTTCTGCCTCGCCAGTGCATCCCCTCTGCAGGGCAGGCTCCAGGGGTATGGGCATAGCTCTGTTGCGAGCAGTCACAGGATGGGCTGGTGGCTGTTTCTGTCTCCTCCCCTTTACAGGAAGGAAGAAGGGGCGGAGCCTGGCAAACTTTGTCTCTGTGGTTGGCTGCACCGCACAGCTGGGCGGGTGGGCATGTGCTAGGAAGCATGGGGCCCTGAAGGCACGGGACCAAAGGCAACTCACCTTGCTCCAAGGCTGGGTCTGCATGTCACCCAAAGGAAGGGGGAGCCAGAGTGAGGAGAAATTTGGTGGGTTGCTGGCAGGGGGAGCCCAACTGGATCTGTGGCAACACTCACTGGCTACGTCTACACTAGCATGATTTTCCAAAAATGCTTTTAATGGAAAAGTTTTCCGTTAAAAGCATTTTCGGAAAAGCATGTCTAGATTGGCAGGATGCTTTTCCGCAAAACCACTTTTTGCGGAAAAGCGTCTGTGGCCAATCTAGATGCGGTTTTCCGCAAAAAAGCCCCGATTGCCATTTTCGCGATCGGGGCTTTTTTGCAGAAAACAGTACTGTGCTGTTTACACTGGCCCTCTTGTGCAAATGATCTGCTCAAGAGGACTTTTGCCCAAACAGGAGCAGCACAGTATTTCCGCAAGAACACTGATGATCTTACATGAGATCGTCAGTGTTCTTGCGGAAATTCAAATGGCCAGTATAGACAGCTGGCAAGTTTTTCTGCAAAATCCATGATTTTGCGGAAAAACTTGCCAGTCTAGACACAGCCACTAAGTTCAGCTTCAGGAGAGCAGAAGCATGACTTAGAGCCCCCTATGTGTCCTCCTTTCTAAGTTACATTATGCTTTCTTCAACCGCAGCGGAGGACATGGGTCTGCTTGTGTTGAGCTTGAGGTTTAGAATATTCCACCAGCTGCTACCACCAGCTGCTACAACTATCACAGCTGCTGTTGTTTGTATCTAGTTTAATAGGGGATATGGACCCCTGCGGATACTCGGAGGTCTTCCAGGAGGTACTCAACTCATCTAGGTTGACCTGGTGCTTGCAGCCCCAAGGGTGGTCATGAGACAGGTTTAGGGGGATCACAAATGCAGGGCTAGCATTAGGAGGTGGCAAGCAACTGCCAGGGCCCCACGCCATAGAGACCCTTCCATTGACCCCAGCAAAGCTAAATTACATGCTCCAGCCCCAGATGGCAGAGCTAGGGCTTCACACAAGGCTCACAATTGAAAAACAGGCTCAATGTCACTGTGAAATGTAAGTCCAATGCTTACATTCCAATGGATTTATTTTACAGTTATACAGTAAAAATAGGGAAGTGAGCAGTTTCGCTAACAGTGCACTGGGACGCTATTGTATTTTTATGTCTGTCTGTGAGTAGTTTTTATGTGAGGTCAAACTTGGGGATGCTCAAGACAAGTCAGTCTCCTGAAAGGGGTACAGTAGTCTGGAAAAGTTGAGAACTGCTGCGATAGATGACCAAAACCTGCTGTTTGTTTAAAGTCTCCCTGCCCAGCAAGCAGATATGAGGCGCTGTATAGGACTTCATAGTCACCATTTGATCTTTTGGCTACATTTTTTAACTAGAACAATGCAGAGATCTTTAATACAAAGACTGCAACGAGCCCTCCAAGCTTTACTGGAGAGGCAGTACTTTATAGCCTACTACAGCAGAAGTTTCTTAACTAATTTGAGCCACTTGCTGGTACTCCATGCAGAGCTGACTAGTGACAGGGAACTAGCTCTGTGCATGCAAATGAGAGTGTAAGGCACCATGGGTCTAGAACCAGATAGCTGGCATCTTCACACCACCACCCTGCAGCAGCTGTAACTAGCTTGTGTCCACTTCCCATGACCTGTTGTATGCGCAGATCATGGGAAGTTCCACCACAAGTGGTTGATAGTCATTAGTCCCCTGGCTCCTGACTGGCTCCCTGCCCTATATAAACTCAAGAGGCATTTCAGGAAGTGCCCGGGCAATGGTGTGGAGCTACTCTAGCTGTCATTACTGTGCTTTTGAATTCCTAGCTTGATTTGGACTTTGCCTCCTGACGTGGACTCTGATGACTCTGTATTGACCCTGGCCTAGACCTGACTACAAACTGGTCAGCTGCTCCTAGCTACAGGTTTTCCCCTGCTCTGCCCTTTGGCCCTGACTGCTCTTATTGGTCTCCTGACAGAGAGAAGGGTGGGGATGGGGAGAAGAAATGGAGCAAAACAGCAGGCAGGATGATTAATGCTTTTCACAATGGCCAGAACATATTGCACTAAGACAGATGAATGCACATAAAAATAATGTCTTAATGTTAGATTCCCTGTAAGTAATTTCTCCATGGACTGCTAACGGCACTCCACTATCCAAAGACTATCAGTGGGTGGGCTGGAACATTGCAAGGGCACTGTTTGCATCATGTTTAATGTTAAACCAAGAGGAATTTTTGTTTATGTTCTCTCCAGTGTCTTGTAGGCATGATCCTGCATAACACAGACATAACACCTCCAGCCCTCACTACCTGAACAATCATCTGGCTTTCCTAACATGTTCCAGGACTGCTTACACCCTCTGGCTATGTCTACACTACAGAGTTTTTTTGGAAAAAGTCTGTTTTTCTGAAAAAAGTCAGAGCATCCACACCTCAAATGCGTTTTTGCCCCCAAAAAATAAAAAAAACAGAGGGTTTTTTCCGACATCAGTATTCCTCATTCTAAGAGGAAGAACACCTTTTTGCAAAAGAGCTCTTTTGCAAAAAGGTGTGTGTGGACGGGGAAGAGGGGGCTTTTGTGCAAAAAGAGGAAAGAGAAAAAAGCACAGGTGCCCTGGTGGCCATTCTGTGCATAACAATGAGAGTTCACTTTTGAGAGAGCATCCACTCAGTCTGGACTCTCTCTTTCGCAGCGCTTTTGCAGTGTGGATGCGCTCTTGCGCAATAAGTTTTTGCGGAAGATCTCTTTCAATAAAAGCTTCTTACACAAGAAGCCTGCAGTCTAGACGTAGCCTCTGTATCCCATGTTTCTCAAACTGTGCGTCCCGACTCACGAGCAACTTAGAGAGGGGTCACGAGCAACTTAGAGGGGGGTCATGGTATCATGAAGTTTGAGAACCCCTGCCCTACAACAATGCGTGAGAGTTAGGAGAAACGTGACAGTGTCTATGTCTGTACAGTGCTATTTAGGTTCTAAGTATCAGCATTATTAGCTGTATGGCAAACAGTGTTAGATGGGCACCACTCAATATCACAATTATAATGCAAATCTAACTGCAAAATTTCAGCTACCCTTCTACCACTACCTTTTTCCAAAGCACCTTTTATTTTCCAGTTGTTGCAGAATATTAGCAGCCAAGCCAAATTCCTTCCAAGGAGACACTACCAACATAGCTCTCATGTTTCTCAAATGTCTGGCTCAGAACTATTTATAATGAATGGAATTTTTTAAACATATGCAAATAACTCTGCACATATCCTCCTATTTTATTCTGATTTGCACATATTGCTGCTTCTCTCCTAACTCAGCTAAGCATTTTGAGTGAAAGTGACACTTTTTATCTTTGGTATTTTGTGCATATTAATAAATCCTTTCACTACTCCAGTGAAGCAGGTAGCTTTGAATTATTCCTGTTTTACCTCTGGGGAAACTGTGGAAGGGTGATTAAGTGACTCGCCAAAGGCCCCAAGGGAGTATGTGTCAGAGCTAGTCTGAAATTCATCTGAAATTCAGGTGTTCCTGGTTTACACCATGCCTCTCCTCAAGGCTTTCTGCTGTGATGAACATGGAGCATATGTGCTGTGGCCAGTAGTCTCCTCCCTCTTAAAGATCTACAAATTATAGAACTCTGAAGGCCACACTTGCCCAGCAGGTCACTGTGACTTAAACTGTTACAATTAGTATTAGATCTTCATACCAGCAATTATGCTAGGTCCTTTACAGTCAAGCCTCAACAGTGGCATGGGAACATTTTTACTAGTGGGGATGCTGAAAGTTGGGTCCTTTATCCCTGTCTTCTGCCACACACACACACCCCCGAGCTGGGAACAAGCACGGATCCAGGAGAGGAGTCCCAGAGCTGCAGCCAAGACCCCCAGTGGAGCAGCATTAGGTACCCCAGGTGCTAGGCCATGTGGCAGCCAGGACACAGGAGGTGGGGGTAGCATAGCAGCTGGGACAAGGTAAAGAGTGACAGATCCTGGGCCCAAAGAGCTTATGAACTAAATAGGTACAGTACAGATGAGGATCAAAGCAAAGTAGTGAGAGATGAAGTTTATCATCAATCATGTTACTTCAAGTGTAGCCATGTTAGTCCCCAGGTATTAGGCAGACAAGGCGGGTGATCCAGTAAAAGATACTACCTCATCCGCCTTGTTGGTTCTAGGAATGTTTTAACTTTTCATAGCGGTCAGGATTAGGGTGTCATGGGGAATTCCATAAGCTCTGACACAGACTCCCCTGATGCCTTTGGCAAGTCACTTAATCACCCTGCCACAGTTTCCCCAGAGGTAAAAATAGGTTTATGAATATGACTTATCTGGAATATGGTTTACACAAAATGCCTCGCTTAAGGTATCATTGGAATGCTTGCAATCTACTGAACATGATTAACCCATTTGTATGAATGTACCATTCATGTATTTGAAATTAGAAATATGGAGTATAAATCTGTTATTAATGTAGTCCTGTTAAGGGAGGGCAATAATGGTACTTCGGGATCTTGATGGCTGTGATGGGGCATCTGCTCCGCCCTGGCCTTTTAAGGGTAAAACCCAGCCCTGGGAAAGGGCTGAGAGCAAAGCCCCACAGCTGAGGCAGGTACTAGCTAATTACGGCCCAGCTGATGGGAGTATAAATAAAGGCTCCTGGTGGAATGGAAGGACAGACTCACCCTTCATCTAGCTGGGGAACAGGAGGGACTTAGCTGCTAGAGGCTTTCTGACTTAAGAGTAGGGCTGGGGAAGCTCTGGCCAGACAAGCTCCCAGGTGGCAAGGCTTGAGGCTACTAGGGCTGCAGAGGGGTAGGCAAAGGCAGCAGGTCCATACACCCCTGCCAATGGTGAGTGGCTATTTCAGACTGTAGTTTGTCCTTGTGGCAGGGGCTAGATGAAGACTGACTCAGGACCTGGGTCACTGAGGCAAGGTGGGTATAGAGGGTTAGGGGTTCCCAAAGGAGGAGGACCCCAGAAAGTGGGGACACTGGTAGGGCAGTACCCTGAGGTGGAGAGAAAATAGGTAACAGTGGGTGAGACACTGGCTGCAAGAGGGTGTTCCAGGACTGAATGAGCTAATTCCTGAGTGACCAGCAGGGGGTGTCCATGGTGGTGAGGCAAACCTGGTTACAACGGCTCATTGTTTTCTTGCCAATGAACTGAAAATGGATGTGGTTTTCCTGTAAATCAGGGAGGAGGGGCTATGGCAGTGTCTCCTGGTGCTGGGACCTATCTTGGACACTACTTTCTCACCGAATGTGAGAGTTTAAACTGAACACAAAGGATTCCTGCCTTTGGAAAAACTGACGTAAAGGTAGGAAGCCAAACAATAGAGGCAGCTGCCAGTTGTTAGGATACCCCTGTTTACCACCCAAGATAACTGCTGGAAACATCTAAGGCCTAATCTACCCTGGCAAGTTACTGTACAGTCAATCAGCTCCCAGAGATGTAACTCTCAAGATGTCCAGACTGGCAAAGCACTTAATGCACATTAGTTCTGCAGTAACTGCACTTCAGGTAAATCACCTTGATGAGGACCATAGTGCCTTGTAATGAGTTTAGGACAGCAGCATGGCTTCCCTCTGACCTGGAAAAGGAAGGTCCCTCTAAGACCCCTTGGTGGGTGGATCTAGGCTCACCCAGCCCTGCCCGCAGGAAGGTGGGACCAGGAGTATCAGAGCTCAGCTGGAGCCCGGTGGCTGAACAGGTGATTGGCTACAGCTCCTGCAGCAAAGGGCCCAGCTGCGCTCGATGGGAGGACTGGGTTGGGCTGCCAGGACCCCTGCAGGTCCCTGAGGACTGGTCCAGGCTACTGAGACCACAGCCATGACCTGAAGATTCACCGAGACCTCCGAGGCTCTCACTGGGCCCTGACGACTGGACCAGTCCATCTGGGCCCCTACCTAAGCCAGATCCGGAACCTACGGACGTGCTGTCCGCACCTCTGTCCCCTTCTGACCCCAAGGAGAAATGCCTGAGCCAGGTAGGCTCCTGTGGGAACTGGGAAGTGGCCCAGGGACAGCCGACCCCGGGGCAACTGAGGCTTGGCACCCTGCTGACCCACAGACCTGGTTGGCGTGTTTGTGGTCCAGATCCCTGCCAACCCAATGGCTGCTGTGTTGCTACGGCCCTGGGCTGGGACGTAGCAGAGCAGGTGGGCCTGCATCTCCCCACCCTGCCATCCCTCCTCTTGGGTGGCAGGCTTCCCCGTGGGGGGGAAAATCCCCGTGCTTGTCGGCTTTCTGCCAGCAAGGAGACCCAACCCCTGCCCAGCTGGGAACTGGATGGAGCTTTAAATTGTTACTGACTCACTCTTGTCTGTCTGCCCTGCCCTGACCCAGGGCTGGGCCTTATAAACTGCTTGCCCAGGCTGCATCCCAGGTTGGGCCCTTAATTGATGATCTGTGGTTCTGCCCAAACTGAAGGCTGAGAGGCTTGAGTCCCTGACTGTTTAAACTGCTTATTTGGTGCCTACCCTGGCCAAGGGTGTGGCCGTTATAAACTGTTGCTCAGCCTGTGGCTAGGCCTGAGATGTGCCAGGCAAACTGTTTACAGACTGACACACTGCATTGTTCTTTAACCGAGTGGTCTAGGGAGTCAGCATAGCCTCCTGCTGATGTGGACCCTTTACAAGCCTGCTGCATTCTGGATATAGTGCTTGGGGGCTGGGGGAGCAGTGTGGACACTTCAGCTGTTTGGTGTTGTGACTGGCCTCTGGAAATGGCCCATAATCCCTCAAGTTCCCTCTGCTCTTTGTGGAACTTGTCTGTTTGCCCTGCAGTCATGTACATATGCCCTTTCACAGCTCTACTTCTGACAGCCTGCATGCTGTGCTAATTTGCTCTGCACATAGAGCAAACCATTCAGATGAAATGCTTGTGCTGTTGAACAGAGAGGCAGAGGGGTGGGTGTGTGTGTGTGTGTGTGTGTGTGTGTGAGAGTGTGAGAGAGAGAGAAATTGCTGTGCAAAGAGCCAGCAAAGGAGAGGGGGCTAAGATGTTGGGGTTTTCCTCTCCCCCTTCCTCAGGAGGGATTATTTCCTGACGCAGTCTGCCCTCCCTTCCCCTGACTTATCTTGAAAAGCAACTGTCATTGTAGCAAGATGACCATGGAGCAATGGGATTGGGAATCCTGAATCATGTGATGCTGACTGTCCCATGTGACCTTACGAACCCTTCCCAAAGCACTCTCCGGCCAGTTGCACAGTGGGATAGGTACCACAATGCACTGCTCTCTGTGGCATTAGAAAAGCTGTTAATGTGGACATGCTCCACCATCACAGTGTGGACACAAACAGCGGTTTCCCTGCAGCACTCTGTGAGCAGCGCTGTAACTACCAACGCTTTACATCTGCCAGTGTAGGCATGGCCTTAGACCGGGGTGGGCAAAAGGGCCTCTGTGGGCCGGATCTGGCCTGCCAAGCGGGTGGATCTGGCCCACGGAGGCCCTGCCGTTCCCACACCCACAGGCCAATTAGGCACAGGAACACCCAAAGCATCTCTCGCCCTGCCAGAAGCACGTGGTGCTTTGAAGTGCTGTTCACAGGGCAGGGGAGAGAGTGGAGGAAGCTTTGCGTGCTCCCCTGCCCCCAGGCCAATCAGGGCCTGGAGATGGGGGAGCTGCATGAAGTTTCCTTCTCCCTGGCCCAGCCTTGTGAGGAGCCTGCTGCACTTCAAAGTGTCATGTGCTCCTCTCAGAGCGAGAGGGTTTCCGTGCTCCCCCAGACCCTGATTGACCTGAGAGTGGAGGAGTGTGCCAAGCCTCTTCCTAGTGGGAAGAGGGGGTAAAAGGGCTCCCCCAACCCCAGATCAATCATAGTCTGGGGGTGGGGTACTCCTGCCCCTTCCTGTTTAGGTTCCACCCCTTCCAGGGTGGCTTGGGACTACTTCAAAACATTTTGAAGTGGCACCCAGGGAAAAATTATTGCCCACCCTGCCTTCAACTGAACAGGGGAAGGATTGAGCCCAAACTGGGAAGCTCTTCAGTCTGTGAAAGAATAATTGAAGGTGAGATATTACATGTAACCAGCTTTTTAGTGTATTAAGCTTGATTTGTGTGGGGGGTTTTATTTTGTTTAGTTTACATTGTTCTGTCTGCTGTCTCTTGTGATGACTTAAAGCCTACTTTTTAAACTTAATAAAATCGCATTTGTTTAATAATAAACACAATGTAAGTAATTGTTACCTGGAAGGGGCAAGGAGTCTGTGCATATCTCTCTTTACCCTAAGAGGGTGAACAACATGAGCTTACTCTGTATATAGTCTTATAAAAAGTAAGATGGATTTATCTGGGGTTCACGCTGTGCATTTGGGTGCTGAGCCAAGTCCCTTTGGCTGAGCCTTCCCAGAGCTAATCTGATCTCAGTGTCTGAATTATAGAATCATAGACTAATAGGACTGGAAGGGACCTCGAGAGGTCATCGAGTCCAGCCCCCCGCCCTCAGGCAGGACCAAGCTCCGTCTACACCATCCCTGACAGATGTCTATCTAACCTGTTCTTAAATATCTCCAGAGAGGGAGATTCCACCACCTCCCTTGGCAATTTATTCCAATATTTGACCACCCTGACAGTTAGGAATTTTTTCCTAATGTCCAATCTAAACCTCCCTTGCTGCACTTAAAGCCCAGTACTCCTTGTGCTGTCCTCAGAAACCAAGAGGAACAAATTTTCTCCTTCCTCCTTGTGACACCCTTTTAGATATTTGAAAACCGCTATCATGTCCCCCCTTAATCTTCTTTTTTCCAAACTAAACAAGCCCAGTTCATGAAGCCTGGCTTCATAGGTCATGTTCTCTAGACCTTTAATCATTCTTGTCGCTCTTCTCTGTACCCTTTCCAATTTCTCCACATCTTTCTTGAAATGTGGCGCCCAGAACTGGACACAGTACTCCAGCTGAGGCCTAACTAGTGCAGAGTAGAGCGGCAAAATGACTTCACGAGTTTTGCTTACAACACACCCGTTGATACAACCTAGAATCATATTTGCTTTTTTTGCAACAGCATTACACTGTTGACTCATATTCAACTTGTGGTCCACTATGACCCCTAGATCCCTTTCCGCCATGCTCCTTCCTAGATAGTTGCGTCCCATCTTGTATGTATGGAACTGATTGTTCCTTCCTAAGTGGAGCACTTTGCATTTCTCTTTATTAAACCTCATCCTGTTTACCTCTGACCATTTCTCTAACTTGCTAAGGTCATTTTGAATTATGTCCCTATCCTCCAAAGAAGTTGCAACCCCACCCAGTTTGGTATCATCTGCAAACTTAATAAGCGTACTCTCTATCCCAATATCTACATTATTGATGAAGATATTGAACAGTACGGGTCCCAAAACAGACCCTTGTGGAACTCCACTTGTTATCCCTTTCCAGCAGGATTTAGCTCCGTTAACAACTCTCTGACTACGGTTATCCAGCCAATTATGCACCCACCTTATCGTGGCCCTATCTATGTTATATTTGCCTAGTTTATCAATAAGAATATCATGAGAGACCATATCAAATGCCTTACTAAAGTCTAGGTACATGACATCCACCGCTTCTCCCTTATCCTTATTATACTGTAAAGGGCTGTGTTACTACTTGTGTCAGTGCTGGAGGGGAATGGAGGGCCTTGCTCAGCAAGACATAATTGAGGGGTGCCCAAGAGGGCAGGTATTTGGGCTCAGTGGTATTTCAGCACATCAAGTTCAGTACAGAAATCAATGGCATGCCCTCCTCTTGAATACTGTTTGGGAATACTATATTTGGTCACCCCATTTTCAAAAGGATGTAGCAAACACAAAAGGTGCAAAGAAGGATGATGACCATTAGAGACACAGAAAAGCTTTTATGTGAGATGTAATTAAAAAGATTAAGATAGTTTAGCTTAGAGAAGAGACAAATAATATTAGATGTTAGATCAATATAAATTAATGAACACTCTAAGGTCAGCCCTAGATATTCTTTCGCATAATGACAAGAACAAGAGGACAGCTAATAATATGAACAGGAAACACATTTAAAGTTGATCAAAGGCAACATTCCTTTTACATAGTACTTAATGAGAATAACAGTCACCATTCGCTAATTGATAAGCCATATGAACTCCATGTTTCAGTGCATAAGTAAACCAATAATTACCTATGTTCAAAATAAATGTATTATACTTCCCTCCAAAGCATCTAGTACTGGATAGGACACTGGACTAGATGGACCATGGGTTTGATCCAGCATAGTGACTGCAATAGCCCTAATGTAAAAAATGAACTTATTGTGGATGAAAAGGGGAGGAGAGGATCTGAACTGAAGAACCTATTCCTTTTTCTAATACTTTTGTCATTCTTCCCTTTTAAGCAAGTCAGGTGAAAGTGAGATCTTTCCCACATTTATTTGCTGTGATTAGTGCTCTTTATCAGAATGTCCTTGACCACCACCTGAAGGCTTTGTAGTGCTGATTAAATGTTCCTATGTGTTCAGGAAGACATCCCCAAAACTGGCTGTTTCTAGTCCTTTTATATTGCAATTTTCTAGTGGGCATCTTTTCACAACATGACAGGGTTCACGTGGCTTAGATGAGCATTGTTGCTAAGAAACCAGTCCCAACTGTGCCTTTAAAACTCTGCGTTTAAACATACAACTCAGGAAAATATTTCTCACTTAATTGCATTGTGTGTGTTTTATTATAAATTTCTTTTTACTAGGCTTGATGCACCTAGGTCACAGATTGCAATGATTGGTAGACATACCCAAGCTATCGCTCCTCCTGATTCCAGTGTAGACATGTCCTAAGGGTATCATGTCCAGGTCGGGTAGACCCACGTATGTTAATTCTGCTCAAGCTAGCATGCTGAAGGTATTAATATGGCCTCAGTGGCATGGATGGCACCTCAAACAATCCCATTGACATCTAAGGTACACACTTGGGCAGTTAGCCCAAACCACCACCCTTGCTACTATGGCCATGTTGCTATATTTAAATTAAGTTGAACTAGGAGGCAATGAAGACATACCCTTTTGGAACTTGGAATGAGATTCCCAGCTCAAGGAGACATATCTACACTAGCTATCATCCAGCTAGTGTGCTAAATATGGAGTATAGCCACCTGAGCCATGTTATGGGCTAGCCACACCAAGTAGGTGCCTGGCATCTAATGGGCACCTACTAAGGCTGTGTGTACATTAGCATTTTTGTTGACAAAAATGTTGTTTGTTAGGGGTGTGATAAATGGCCTAGAAGAGGATCAACATAAATGAAGAGGTATGTTAGGGTATGTCTACACTAGCCCCCTAGTTCGAATTAGGGAGGCTAATGTAGGCATTCGAAATTGCAAATCAAGCCCGGGATTTAAATATCCTGTGCTTGATTTGCATGTTCCCAGCCAGTCGCCATTTTTTTAAAATTTACACAGCCGGACTAATTGCCCGTGTCTACACGTCGCAGGGAAACGGGCATTCGAAATAAAGCCCTAAATTGAACTACCTGTTATTAGTCCGGCCGTGTAAATTTTTAAAAAATGGCGACTGGCTGGGAACTTGCAAATCAAGCACGGGATATTTAAATCCCGGGCTTGATTTGCAATTTCAAATGCCTACATTAGCCTCCCTAATTCGAACTAGGGGGCTAGTGTAGACATACCTTTAGAGAGTTACAGGCCCAAAGAAGCAAAAGGAAAACAGAGTGTATGGGATGTATATTCAACAATGTAAACGCTAAAGAATTTCCTTGAACCTAGATGGGCATATAATACTGAAAATACAAAGTTTCAACAATTTAGATTCCAGAATGTGGGCAAATGCAGGACAAAATCAGAAGCAGGTTCAAATGTACAGAGAGATAAGTGATGTAGTGTGTGACAGGAAAATACCAAGTCTATAAAGTGGTGGGCCATCCAGTATTCATGTCTGACTCTGAAAGTTGGATAACAGAGGAAACCTGAGCAAATGACTATTCCACAGAAAAGTGGTGGTTGAGATTGAGTGGTGTAAGCAACACTTGAGGGATGTGTATGTTAGGGACATGTTCAAAATAATGCCCATGAAAGAAAAAATGAGGGAGTGCAGGCTCAGACAGTTTGGTCACATAAAGTACAGTCTTGACAACTAAATGGGTAAGAGTACAAAAGATCAGAAAGAAAGGGAAAAGAGAGAAAGAAAAAGGCCAATCCAAGAAAAAAGTGTTATGATGTCATGAGGGAAGATATATTAGCATGTGCTGTGATAGAGGATATGGCATTGAACCAAGCACTTTTGAATAGTGTGCTCATAACACAGAACATAACAGCCATATTGGGTCAGACCAAAAGCTAATCTAGCCCTGTATCCTCTGTTCTGACAGTGGCCAATACCAGATGACCTAGAGGGAAGGAGCAGAACAGTTTAATCATCAAATGATCCACTTGATAGGATTAATGCAAGGAAGGAGACTTTTGTCTGTCTTGTCTATTTAGATTGTCAGCGGTCTGAGTGCAGGGATTGTCTGTCAATATATTTGTACATCACCTGACACAATGGGGCCCTGATCTTGTTTGGTGCCTTTAAGTGCTACTGTAATCAAAAATGATAATACTATAGTCAAGCCTTGTTAATGTGCCTACTCTATATTTCAAACACAGTAATTGCCAGTCTCTGTGCACTTCTTAGCAAAGATTTCAGAGCAGTCACTGGAGTGAGGTTGCCTTTTATTAAGCCTTCAATACTTTACAAAATATACAACCTAGCATACAACTGCATTTCTCAAATAAAGAAAAGTATGCTCTGGGAGGCATTATTCCGGGATTTTTAATCTTGGCTGTTTGCTCATTTGGAAACACAATTCTCAATAGATTTCCTAGTCGTTAGTGCAAATAACCAGTGTTTATTGTTTGGTGTGGAGTTTAAGGTGGCCCCATGCCGCAACCTTTCCTTACTGAGTAGCATTTATTCACATGAGCAGACCCATTTATTTCAATGGGGCCCTGCATGGAAGTACAACTCTGTGGGCCTGAGTATCTCTCTCTTTTCACACTGGTGTAACCTATTGGTACCAGTGAAACTATCACTGATTTCCACCAGTGTGAGAAGATAATCACTCAAGGTGAGCAGAAGTTGAAGAATTAAGTCCTCAGGATTTGATTTGATATTGCCCTGAACTTTATGTAGCCACAGCCCTGCTATGTGGGTATAAAACGCTGACAGTTCTGAAGGATACCATCTTGTACCCACTTTCCTCGGGTGTAAATTACTGCAGAAGTGTAAGGGATGCTGGATCAAGTCCTTAGAGTAATTAGAAGTAAGGGTAATTAGAAGTAAGGGTTTCTATGGGCCTGGTTACCTCCCTAATTACCTGGATGCCAACGTATTCAAGGAGCAGTGACAATGTCTTCAGTGGATTTAAAATATTATGAAAGGGGGGGGCCTTTATGGCCAGTTCATCCACTGGTATAAATCAGCAGATCTCCATTGAATGTGCATGCTATAAGGGAGCAATTCTCTTCTCAGTCATCACTCACAAGACCCCAGAAGCCAATGTTCCAGCAGAAGCCTGAACGACTACTCTGCAATTTCATAGCTCCACAACTTGAACCCCATGAGCGTATGCCAGCGGTAGGTGTTTTGTTAGGGTACGCCTACACTAGCCCCCTAGATAGATCTAGGGAGGCTAATGAGGGTGACCGAAATTGCAAATCAAGCCCGGGGTTTAAATATCCCGCGCTTGATTTGCATGTTCCTGTCTGGTCACCATTTTTAGAAACTGACTAGCCCGAAGTAACTGCCCGTGTCTACACGCGGCAGTGAAACGGGATTCCGATTTAAATCCCTAACTCGAATTAGCTGAGGAATATTTAAACCCCGGGCTTGATTTGCAATTTCAGTTGCCCTCACTAGCCTCGCTAGATCTATCTAGGGGGCTAGTGTAGATGTACCCTCAGTGTAGACACCGTCACAGACTTCCTTCCTTTTCATCACAGAAAAGGCTTGCTTCAGCATTGCCCTGCACCTTGCACAGCCATTCGCAGCAGTGCAAAGGTGATCTAAAATGCCATTGTGCAATGGAGCTCTGCTCATTTGCCCCAACTAAGGAGCTAGTCCTTGTGGTATCTGAGTGAGGCCATTCAGGGTACCTGAAGTTTATCTAATACATCAGTTCCACTGCAGCTGAATGTCCACTTCACTAAGGCCTGCTCTACTACACCCATACATTGCTTGAGGCAGTGAAAATGTCTCAGCTCGTAGGATTAGGCTGACCTAAGCTCAAGATACCATCTACATGTTTTGTTAGTCTATAAAGTGCTTCCAGACCATTTGTTTATTTCTGTAACAGACTAACTCGGTTAGCCCATGAAGCTCCTAAGCCTCCACTGTTAGCTGCAGCTAGACAACAATTATTCTGTAAGCCTAGCTACTGCCTCTCAGAGTGGCGTGATGAACAGGGTCCAAATTCACTAAGAGGAAGACAGAAGGTTTAACCTCCCCCACAACTAAGCAATTAAACCAACTGATTGCATGAGGTATTATTGTACTATAAAAGTATCCTGGATAATGTATTTTAGGAACACTTGTAATGTTCTGAACTTGATGGTCATTATGAGATGTAGACAGATTGTGGTCATGCATTTATATACAGACAAATACATAATACTGTACTCATAATTTGTGCTTCAACATTCAGCTATACCTCTTAGCTGGGCAATGAATAGTTACCCAAGAAAGCGCATCTCCCCTACCAGATATTTACATAAACTGACTCCAAGTAATTATCCGTGGTCCAGTCCAGGAAAGGATAACAGTGGACCACTGAAGTTAATGGAAAGACATTAAGACTACTGGGAATTTCTCCGATCTGAACTGCCATGAGTCACCATAGTGTGAGGGAAGAGAAGGAAAAACAGTTTAAAAGAATACTCAACATTGAGGCCTTTGTATAGCAACTGAGGACTGGTCCACAGCAGCTTATGCTTATGTTGACCTAACTCTAGCTAGAATGTAGCTCCCATCAATGGAACCAACTCACTGCAGTGTCTCCACCACTACGAGAAGCATAGCGCTTAGGTTGATGTAGCTAGGTGAACGCAGTCAGTGAAGTCACTACATTGCTTGCATCAACTGTTGCTGACTTGAGAACCTGTCTCTCAATGCCCACAATGACCGTGTAAATGGCGCAATTGCTTGTGGTGAGGAGACACGCCGCCAACACAAGGAGTGTAGTGCAGACACACACAAGCAATTCAGTTACTGTGGTAAGTTATATGTCTATGTAATTTATGTCATCTTAATTTTGTAGTGTAGGGTTGCCCTGAGGGACAGTCACTGGGCAGGAGGTGAGCCAACAGGTTTGGCAGGCCTCTGGGCAAGATGGGGAGGAGTGGATCCAGGCTCATGGAAAGTACAGGGCCTCTGGAGGAATGGGAGGGGCCAGGGCAGCTAGTCATCAGCACCACCTGGACCATTCTCCCTCCCCAGCATAATCTGGAGCACGCTGCTGGGGGCTTTGTAGCATGGTGCAGAGATCCAGCGACTGCTGCAGTAGTGGCAGCAGCAGCCAGAGCTCCAGGCCCCTTTGAACCGTATAGCTCTAGAGCATCGTATAGCTCCTGCTATCTATTTGCTCTTTTATGCGATACAAGTGTCTCCTAGCAGCTCCTTTTCCCTTTGTTATACAAGAAATGGTCTCCATAACCGTAAAGAATCGACAGTGGGAGAAGAAAGTTGACGTCTTTCCCTATACAGAGACCAAAATATCATTTACTCTGAACATCTCTCTCTCAATCCCCTTTTACCTCCAAAGACATTAATCATAGTTTGTTTGTCAAATTCAGAGCTCAGAAACGCCTTCACTCCTTTTATTCCGAAAACACATCATAAAAACATATATAATCACTGCCATTTATATGGGTGGAGCTGGCGGTGTTTTCAGATTTATTTGGCTAATGTAAGGCCCCATCCTGAAAATCCTTACATCAGTGAGGAGTCGTCTTATCGCAATGCCAATGAGCCAGCATTCACACTAAATAACTGGAGAAAGTGTCTGGAGTAAATGAGATCAGACTCAGGGCTTGCCTTACACAGGGCTTCAGATGGAGTTCTGACCTACCCAGGCACAGCATGGGGAAACTTAGAATGCTATAGGCGTCCCTCACAGACATGTGACTGTGACCAGCAGAGTCTCAGAATCACTATATCACTGGCTCCACTGTGCAGAGGACCTCTCAAGGTCTCTTCAGGTACGTCTACACTGCGGCGCTATGCCTGTTGTTTCTAAATCTAATAGACTCGCTATTCTGACGTCCCTGTAAACCTCGTTCCATGAGGATTAAGGGATGTTTTGGAATAGTGGTTTATTTTGAAATTAAAGTTAGAAAAAAGTTACAAAATAAGCTATGTCATTTGCGTAGCTCAAATTGCATAGCTTATTTGGAGCTAAAGGTGCAGTGTAGATGCACCCTTCCAGTCCTGTGATTCTGTGTCCTCCCGCCTCAAAGCCATGTCAGCAGCCACAGAGAGGATTATAAGGCAATGGGCGATGAGGATACTTGGTAGTTCTCAGATGCAGTTCTCATGACTGCTTTGTAGATGTGCAACCATTTGGGGCCCAGCTGTGCTTTTTGGCAGAATTTCCACCTAGGATTCTTAGAATTAAATTTTCAGCCTTTGCTTGAGATTCAGAAAAGGACTAGTCAGTTACATGAATAATGACAATTTCCCCAGTTATGTTAGATATGGAGATCTAAACTCTCATGATTCCAGCATCCAAACTAATCACTGACTACATGGATGTAGGAAAGAACTTCCTTTATTGGGCAAGCTATATAATTGTCTATAACAGGGCTGTTTGCACCTTGCTCTAAAAAGCAGTTGGTAATGACAGCTATCAGTGATGGGATACTAAACTAGATGGGCCACTGGTGTGATTTGGAATGGTAAATTCCTATGTTCCCATGCCAAGTTGCCACCTACTTTTCCCAGAACTGAAATGTTGAATATGCACTCACATACAAAATCATGTTTATGGAAATGAAATTGTCATGGCAACAGCAAAGGTCTCACCAGTATTTTAAAAATAGCAAATTAACAAAACCCATTTATGAAATCCCAAATCCATTCTTTTAGAATACAGAATTTTAAAAATGGTTTACCTACACAAGAAAGAGATTCTCTAAAGTGAAGATTTTGCTTCCTGATGTTGGTGGATGCTTTCTTCTTTAATTCAGAAAAGCAGTGCTCAGTTTCAGTGTGATCATCATACAGAACACTTTAGAGTTATTGGTTTCTCACCAGGTAAAATATTGTGTCACAAATAATATTATGATTCATACTCAGTAAGATTATTCTGTTTTTTAACCTAGTACATTTGTAACAGTATTTAATCCTGGTGTCTCTGACTTTGTGAATCTCCATTTTAAAATGCAGTTTCTCAGGGGTTTATAACACTCCTCTGAAAATGTATGTGGCTCCAGGTTACAGCAAAGCAGCTCTTTGGTTATTTAGATGATTTTTTAACTGAAAATTTGTCAAAGAAAACAATTTGGACATTTAGGCTTAGCCTTTGCTTGAGTTTTGGTCATAGTGTGTTTTGGTCATAGTGTAACTCAAGCTAATTGTTTGCCAATAGACTTGTATTAATTACCCTGGCTATAAACTCCAGCTTGGACATGCATAATGTTTGTGGTTTGCTGAAAGCTCAGCCTAGAGTAAATAACAAATATTTGTGGCTTTGGACAAACCTCTTTAAAAAGCATATTAGGAACAGAAAGAATCCTGGCAATGATATTGGTCCATTATGTTATGGAAAGGGTAGAATTATCAATCAAAATGCAGAGAAGTCAGACACGTTCAATAAATATTTCTGTTCTGTATTTGAAGAGAAAAAAAGATGTTATATCACAATGATAATAACACTTTCCATTCCATTAGTATGGAGAATGTAAACAGAAGCTACTAAAGTCAGGCATTTTAAATAGGCAGCTCCTGATAACTTGTACCCAATAAGGATGTCAGCATGTAGATGAATACACGATTAGCCAATAAGCATGGGCTTATCGGTTAACCTTGTCTACTACACGCATTCCCCACCCCTTTCTGCCTCTATATCAGAGGCAGCAAGGGGGGCATGGAGCAGGAGCCAATGCCCATGAGGAACTAGCTTAAAATCCAGCTTCCCCATGAGCACCAGATCCACCTGTCCCCCCGCACCTCCACGCTGCTGCCTCTGACAGAGGCAGCAGCGTGGAGGTGCGGGGGAAGGGGGACAGGCTGGAGCCAATAAATGTGGGGAGCCTGCTTTAAAGCCAGCTCCCCATGCGTATTGGTTCCAGTGGACCCGCCTGCCCCCACCTTGCTGCATCCTACAGAGGCAAAGGGGGGTAGGCAGAAGCCTGTGCTGGGGAGAGCTGGCTTAAAAGCCAGTTCCCTCCAGCACCAGCTTCCTGGAGCCACCTGCCCTTCTGCTGCTGCCTCTGAGAGGCAGCAGAATGCAGGGATGGGGAGCAGAGGAGGCTGCTGCAAAGCAGCTTCTGTCCACAGAGGGCCCCACCTCCCCGCGGACAGAGGCCGTTCTGTGGGATGCAGAGCAGCCTGTGTCCATGGGGAGCTTAGACCCCACCGCAGATCGGCACTGCTGCCACCCCGCACTGCTGCCTCTATATCAGAGACAGAAGCACAAGGTGGCAGGCAGCTAGTGTTTGTTGGGAGCAGTTTTTTAAACTGGCTCCCCTCCGACTGGCTCCTGCCTGCCACCCCGCACTACTGCCTCTGATACAGAGACAGCAGCATGGGGTGGCAGGGGCCTCCCCAGAAGTGATGCCATGAACACACTAGTTTCCACCCACCCCCAAGGACTATCGACTATTTGTGTAACTAAGATTTCATGTGGTTATGTGACTAGTCAATTACACAACATCTAACATCCCTAGTACCCAAGTGTTTTAAAAGAGCTACTGAGGAGCATGTTGCACGGTTAATGTTGACTTTCAATAAATCTTGAACACTGGCAAAGCTCTATAAGAGGGGTAGAAATTGAATGTTGTGCCAATATTTTAAAAAAGGGTAAATGGGATGACCCAGATAATTATAGGCCTGTCAATCTGACATTAATCCTAGGCAAGATAATGATATGAGATTTGATTAATAAAGAATTAAAGTAGAGGAATAAAATTAATGCCAATCAACATGGGTTTATAGAAAATCAATCCTGTCAAACTAACTTGATGTCTCTTTTGATGAGATTACAAGTTTTGTTCATAAATGTAATAGTATTAATGTAATACACTTAAACTTCTGTAAAGCATTTGACTTGGTACTGAATATACAAAGAACTGGGCACACATTAAATGGATTAAATGATGGCTAACTGATAGCTCTCAAAATGTAAATGGGAAATCATTAGTGACCAGATGTGTTCTAAGTGGGGCCAGTAGGAATGGTTTGTAGAACTTTGCTATTTAACCTTTTTATCAATGACCTGGAAGAAAACATTAAATCATCACTGATAAAGTTTGCTAGTGGAAGAAAAATTGAGAGAGTTGAGGGAAGTTCTAAAAACTGAAGAGAATGGGTCACTGATACAGAGCAATTTAGATTGCTTGTGCTCAGTTTACCAAGCAAACAATATGCATTTAATGCAGCTAAATGTAAATATACACATCTAGAAATAAAGAACATAGGTCATACATAAATGGATGGGGGATTCTAGCTTTGGAAGCCCTGACTATTGAAAAAGATTTGAGGGTTGTAGTGGATAATCAGATTAATATAAACTTGCAGTGTTACACTTTGGCCGAAAGGATTAATGCAATCCTTGGATGCATACACAGAAGTGTCTTGAATAGCAGTAGAGAGGTTATTACCTCTGCAATAGGCACTGCTGGAATAGTGTGTCCTGGTCTATCGTCCACCATTCTAAAGGGATGTGGATAAATAGGAGGGGGTTCAGAGAAAAGTCACGAGAATGATTGTAGGGTTAGTGCCTATATAGTGATTGACTCGAGGAGCCTTCTAGTGATCAACTCAAGAAGCTGGACTATTTAGCTCAACAAAGAGAGAGGGGGAGAAGCTAGACAAATTCAGACTGAAAATAAGGTCAGGGCTGGATTAAGGAGGGGGCTAGCCAGGCAGCTGCCCATGGCGCCAACCTATGGGGGGGGGGCGTCTGATGGCAGCTGTAAGGTGTGCCGGGGCCGTGCATGCGTCATGCCCAGGGGTGGAGCCGTACATGCATCGTGTGCCTGCTGCCTGGGGCGCAGGAATGGCTCGAGCCGGCCCTGAATAAGGTGCATGTATTAAACAGTAAAAGTAAATTAATCATTGGAACACCTTATGAAGGATAATGGTGGATTCTCTATCCCTGGCAATTTTTAAATCAAGATGGGACATTTTTCTAAAAGTTCTGCTCTAGGAAATATTTGGGGGAAGTTCTAAGGGCCATGATGTACAAGAGGCCAGACTAGATGATCACAATGGCTCCTTCTAGCCTTGGACTTTATGAATCTTTATCCAAGGCGACCAGTGAAGGAGTATGGCAGTGGCCACCAGCCATAGGACACACACCCCAGCTTGGGGAAGGGCCATTACAAACCCTCTCCACCCCTGCTCCCCACCCCTCTCTGCACTTGCTCCACCTCTTCCCCCAACCGAGGTAGCCTGGGGCGGACCCCTGCTGCCAGTGCTGTCCCCCCCACACTCACCAGCAGTGGCAAGGGAAATGGAGCAAGGCAGACCCAGCTCGCTTTACTCCCCTGGCTGCCTATCTCCACTTCTTGTCGTGGAGTGCAGGGGCAATCCTGCCCCCTTTCCCAGAGCGGTGTGGCCAAAAGAAAAACGTAGCTGAAGCCGAGTTGCTTCACTTCCCCCAGTTGCTGCCAGTAAGGTGGGGGGGAAAGGCCACCCCTCTCTAGTTCTCCCAGCAGCTGCTGGCTGGCCTCTCATCCATGGAATTTGGTGGCATGTGATCTTTCATGCTCCTCCCCCTGCTCCAATATGTCATCCCTGATCTTTATTCTATGCCTAAATTAGCATTCCCATAGGTGTTTGGTCTGGTCTACACATAGATTTTATACCAGTATAGCTATTTTAGTTAGGTGTGTGATTTTTTTTTAACTGAAATAGATTCCCAGCACCTGGAGTACAACTAAGAACAGTACCATCTACAGGCAGTCCCCGGGTTACGTACAAGATAGGGACTGTAGGTTTGTTCTTAAGTTGAATCTGTATGTAAGTCGGAACTGGCGTCCAGATTCAGCCGCTGCTGAAACTGACCACCAGTTCTGACTTACATACAGAATCAACTTAAGAACCCCAAGCGTCCCCAAGTCAGCTGCTGCTGAAACTGATCAGCGGCTGATTCCAGGAAGCCCAGGGCAGAGCAACTCTGCCTCAGGCTTCCTGTAGTCAGCTCTGGTCAGTTTCAGCAGCAGCTGACTTGGGGACGCCTGGGGCAGAGCAGCTGGGGTGCTGCCGGGTTGGTCCAGTAGCGCCCAGAGCGGCGCTGCGGGACCAACCGGCAGTGCCCCAACTGCTCTGCCACAGGCATCCAGATAAAAGCCTAGTCTGCTGGGAGGGGATGAGGCGTACTAGCTGCGCCCCCCCCCCCCGCCCCAGCAGACCAGGAAGACGCGGGTGGCGGACCGAGACGCACTGCGGTACCGCCGCCCGGGTCCTCCGCGGCTTTGCTCCCAGTCTCCCTGGTCTGCTGGAGACCAGCAGACCACGGAGACGGGGAGCAAAGCCGCTGAGGATGCCGGCAGAGGGACAGCCGTGGCGCGTCTGGGCTGCCCCGCTGCCGGCTTCCCCCGAGGCTTTGCAAAGCCGTGGAGGGGCTCAGGCAGCGGAGCAGAGGCTTTGCAAAGCCTCGGGGGAAGCCGGCAGCGGGGCAGCCCAGGCGTGCCGGGGCTGCCCCGCTGCCCGAGCCCCTCCACGGCTTTGCTCCGCGTCTTCCTGGTCTGCAGACCAGGGAGACGCGGAGCAGCTTTTCTCGCCCCCGAGTACACGGGTGGCGGGACCGCGAGGTCCCGCAGTCCGTGTCCTCCCGGGCGAGAAAAGCCCCGTTCGTAACTGTGGATCCGACATAAGTCGGGGACTGCCTGTATTGCAAGAGCTTACATAGGCCCTTTGTAGGGGCAATGACACATGGATTAAAACAAAGAGTTAGTGGGCAATGACACATGGATTAAAACAAAGATTTAGTGTATCTTAAAGGTGACTTGCAAAAGGAGAAAGAGGGGGAGGGGCATTTTCACATATGTAAAAGGCCTAAGCAGTTTTAAAAAGAAAGAAAGAGGGTGAGGACATTTTCTACTTGTATTTTACATTAGAAATTCAATTTTTATCTACCATGGTTTTTTCCTGAAAGAGTCCATGGACTACAGAACTAGGAAGTGTACATTAGATATATCAACAAGTGAAAACCAGTTAAATGACAGAGGAAGTGATTCTGATTTAGATGTGATTTTTTTTTAACACCTAAAAAATGTGTGGGGAAAATCTCCTTGTTAAAAATGTGACACCTTTGCCCTTTCAAATTAATGAAAAAGCTTGCAATCTGCAACAGATACCTTCATCAAAACCAGGAAAATCCAGACTTGCCACTCTTGCTATATCCAAGGCCTGGTCTGCACTGGTAAAATGATGTCATTATCTATTACTGCTATAGTTATATCAATATTACCACTAGTGTTGGAGGCATGTTTAATGGTACCAAAGTGCTTATACTGGGATAGTGTTTCTTTTGCTGGCACAGAGGTGATGATCAGGGATGAGCATCTAAGGCTATGGTCCCACCAGTTCTGAATTAGCCACACTCAATGGGCCAAATAGCCAGATTATTCAAGCCAACTAGCCACACTCAAACAGCCACATGTGGCTAGCACGTTGGACACCACGGATCTAAGGTGTCAGGAAACTTGGGTTCTATTCCCAGGTGTCACACTGACTCTCTCAAGCAAATCTACAACCTCTCTGTTTCACTGTAAACATGGGGATGATAATACTAACCTGCTTCTCAGAGAGCCTGACAGACCTTGATAAAAGTACTCTTGTGCGATTTGTAGCTGGAGGGGAGTATAGGAATATTGCCTCTTACGGTCTTCCAGTCTGGCCAACATGCTCCAGCTAACAGAACCTTCCTTGTCCAAGTCTCTTCAAATTCTTTCATTGGCTTCCCCCTCCCTTTGCACAGAGTGCAAGCTCCTTATTCTGCTCCCTGCCCCCCCCCATCACAGCTCTGACCCCTGCAAACAGCTCAACTCTCATTTCCTTGTATAAAGCCCCCTCAGATCCAGTCCTCTTCCCTGAAAGTGCCTTTCTCCTCCCACACTTGACATTGTGCTTTCCATTATATCATATATTCTGTGACTGGAATAGCCTCCTTAAAAATCACTTTATTCATGTAGCCATGTATCACCAATCTCCTCTCCCTGCTGCTGTCTGCTCCCACCTTCACCTTTAATCTTCCTAAAGTATGTCTAAATTACAGTAGAGAATGAATTGGATTGCAAGAGATGCTCAGCGAACTCTGTCTTCTGTGGCTGTTTGATAAGTGCAACATCCACCTCTGACATAGACAACAGCAATGAACAGACATGCTTTTATTTACCTCTTTCCACCCCCATTTTGATGAAAATGGTGGGGAAAGGTTGCTTGGATTTAATCAGGCTCTGAAGTGGCTGCCGGGCCAGATTTCCCATTAGGCAAAGTAGTTAGTAGTGCCGAGGGGTGTCAGCATTCTAGGGGTGCCTAAAAATACAAACTTTGCCTCTCCCGGGTCTATCAGGGGCAGGGATGGGGCCAGCTGAGGGTGAAACCACCCCATCCAGCCCTGCTGAAGCCTTCCTCACTCAATTTTAAAGACAGAGCCACTATCTCCCAGCGGGGCTGGTGAGTATGGCCAGAGGGTCAGCGTTTGGGAGAATGGGGGTGGAGTATGGAGGAGTTTGGGGGGGTTCTGGACATTGGGGTGTCTGTTGAGGGTACTGAGTTGTTGTGGGGCTCTGGGGGAGGGGAGACACAGGTCTCAGGGGCCTGTATGTGAAGAAACACTGTACAATGCATAAAAGTTTAAAAACAGCAGGGTACCCCTACCACCCACAGCAGCTAAGAGCTGCAAACTGCTGAGGGTGGAGGGTACCCCAGAGCTCCTGAGCACAAGGGGGGGTGACTCCAAGCCACTGCAGGTAGCAGTGGCATCGTGCTGAACACTGTGGTCGGCAGAGGGGTGGGGCTCCAAGCTGCCACAGGCAACCTAGGGTGCTCCATGTCATCATAGATGGCAGGAGGAGACTCAGAGCCCCTGTGCCTGGGGCACCCAAGATGTAAATCCAGTCCTGAGTGACAACACCCCAAATACTGAGGCTATGGGCTGGTAGTGCATGGCAGCCCAAAAATGAAATTGACTAGAGTCACTGTAATCAAAACTGACCAGAGCTCTTTCACTGGCCAAGCTGAATAAAGTGCAAAAACTAAACAACACAAATAAAAATATTATTTGTATCATGGAAGTCTCCCCAGTCAGGATCAGAGCCTCTTTCAGTTAGGCACCATACACAGACAGCCATGTCCCTGTCCCAGGGAGCTAAGAACTGTGTTTATAAAGCACAGCCCATGCCCGTCCTTGCTCAAGTGCTTGGAATATTGTGCCCTATAATAAACAGTCGGTTCATAATCTCTTAAAGCCAGGCAGATTAAACCCAACTGAAGGAGTCCAACACATCAAAAGTGGGGAAGAGGAAGGTAATAAGATGGGAGGGGCAGTAGTGGCCATAATCAAATACAATGGGGAGGAAAACAGATGCAAGCTGTTGCCTAGATATAGGGAAAGGTGGATGGAGGTGGCTCTCAATGGGAAGTGAATTCCATCTAGTGCACAGCACATTTAAAACCTCAGCCCTTTTGGACCTGAGACACGGCTGAAGCCAGAACGACTGTGTAACAAATTATGTGTTGGGTGAATGTTGCCCTTTCTTCTGTACACAAATGATCTGAGAATAGACACTCTATGAGTTTGTTTGTTATCCCACATTGTCCATACTCTTCATGGTACAAACATATTGCAGAGCTATTCACTTTGACCAGCGCTTTATTTGCAGTCAGCAGTCTAAGACACCTGGTATTCTTTCTGAACTGAGTGAAACTGTTGTAAACATGAGGAGGGAAATCAAAGCCCTTTTCTATATTGGCAGAATGGGATCTGCAGTGGTGGGAATGCAATGGTGGGGGTTGTAGTGTATGCAAGCTCAAATGTTCTTACTACAGTCACTGAATTACCTAACCCTGAGATCCATCTATACTACACCTTTCACCATTGACAGCAACCACTGACAGGTCTTTTTTGACAGTGCAAATTTAGCCAGAGTTCTGAACTAAGGTTCCACTGTGAAACTTCACGCAAACACAAACATGCACAGGTTATTTGCCTTCTACACACCTGCTTGCAAACAAACAAAAGCACTAGTTTCCCCACTTGTGGACAAAAAAAAACCCCACAAGTTCCTGGGTTTAGTGCACAGAGGTTTGAAAGGCTTTTTTTCCTTTTTGTATTATTTGCCAGACACTACATGTGGCGATGAGAATGTTTTACAATTCTTCATTTTAATAAATTGGAGTGCTGTTGGTAATAGTGAGCAGACAACCCAATGTGTCCTATACAGGACCTAGTAATTCAATCTGACCCTCTGATCCTAATTTTTCATACTTGCTATACGGCCACCCTAGTCTTGATAACAAAGGAAGAAACTTTGTCCTGAAGCATCCATATAATTAATATGACTGCAAAAATAAATAGGATATTGATGCAGATTTCATTCTTCTGACTGTTGCTGGTGATGTATTTTGAGACCTTATTCAGCTTGTCTGTAGAAACTCAATGGGGCCCTCTGTCACAGAATCGTCAGACAGAGCCCTAGTTTGAATAAATCAATGTAGCTCCATTGATGTTAATGGGACTACATGAATTTATCAGCTAAGGATCCGACCCTTAAACTTTGACAAGGAGATTGTAAACTGAATAAACAGATGGACAAGAAGGGAAGAGTTGTGAGTGGAAACATCCAGGATAAACAAGAATGGCAGAGCACTAAAAAAAAAAAAAACCACCATTCAGTGGGATGAGAATCATTCCTTGCTTCTTTGCATATATGTAGGAGATAGTGGACTGCACATTCTTCAACTGGGACCTTCAGAGGTTACCTGGTGGCAGCTCCCCCTGTCTTCTTTTTTCATTATTTCATGCTATTTCTTTCAATTAATGCACAAAGATGCTCCCTTTAAAACCACCAAGTCTGAACAATACAGGATGTTCTAAACGTAACCCCCTTCTCCGCCCCCAAAAGGAGGTTGTTGTACCGGAGCATATCTCCCACTTTCAGATCATTTCACTCACTTTTCATATTTCCTCCAACACTCCCCACAGCACCAGACATATGCATGTGCTTTAGTGGAAGAGAAATGTTTAGGGAGGGGTGCATGACTTTAGTGTATTGGCTCAGAGGGAATGCTAGGGAGCCATATCTACTCCCACGCTGGCTGGCACATGGCAGCCCCAAGGGAGTATAGTCTGCTAGCAAAGGGGCATGGCCAGCCCGTTATCTCAGCAACCATCTGCAGCAAATGCTAGCTGGAGGCTCGCACTGTGAAATCCAGCAGGATCTGTCAACGATGCTGGAACAATTTGTACAGTGTGGGTGCAGAAACCCATTGAACCAAACTGAGCCCTGTATATAAGGGAAACTGTTTCAAGCCAGGGGTATGGCAGCACCCCTACACTCCTCATTTCAAGACCTATGGGATCCATGGAGCTGTCTCTGCTACATCCTTTGACTCCCACAGTCCAGAGCAGGATTTGGCACCGAGGCTTAAAAACCGCCTCTCTTCCTGAAGTTCTCACTGCAGGATATAGACTTTGAAATGGCTGAGAGGCCAAGTCTACACTACTGGAAAAAGTAAACCTAAAATATGCAACTCCAGCTATGTAAATTGTGTAACTGGAGTTGATGTACCTTAAGTCAAATTTCTGCGGCATCCCCACTGCAGGAGAAACTCCCATTGACTTCCCTTGCTCCTTGCAACCCAGTGGCGTACTGGGTGCCATCAATGGTCAGTTTAGTGGGTCCTTACAGAACTTGCTAAATGGAATCCTCGGAGATCAATCTCCGGAACATCCATCTTGGGGTAAGTGGATATAAGCTCGGACAGAGCTAGAAATAATGCTTCATTCTGCTAATTTTTTTCATTTGTAGCTCTCAAAGCACTATACTGTTATATAGCAGAGCAGTATCATTACCTCCGCTTGCAGAAGGGGAAACTGAGGCACAGGGCTGGGACATTACTTGCCCAAAGTTACCAGCATGTCAGAAGCAGAGCCAGGAACAGAAGCCCGACCTTCTGATGCTCAGTCCTATGCTTTGGAGAGATGCGCACCTGCACACACACACGCGCGCGCATGCGCGCACACACACTCTCTCTCTCTCTGTCTGAGTCTGGCTCTCCCTTTTCTCTCTCATAGTCTGTATTTTCTGACCCTGAACTTGTGACCCCACCATTATTTCTACAACTGTGTCTTGCACAGTCAGGCAGAGCTAGAAGAAGTGCAGATAATGCAGATTGCACAGGCCTGTTGAAAATTCTGACCCAGCATCTCCACATGCTGTTATGTTTAAATATCACAAATGAATTCAAGCAGTGTGTAAGTACCCTCAGCATGCAATGCGATGATCTAAAGGGACTTTTGCAGGTGGTATATGGCCTGAATTTAAAGTTATGGCAAAGCAAGGGGAAGTCACTAACCCATTTTCATTCTCAAAACTGGAGCAATTAGCATTACAAGTAAAAAATAAATTAGATGTTTAAAGTTGTCAGATTCTACAAAGTGATAAAGTTTGGTTTAGGACATGTTTTGTTGGGGCAGATCCCTACCCCAGTCAGAAAGGCATTAGTGTTCTGCTGTGCATAATCACCCCCTAATCAGTGTGCCTGTGAAGCCTGGAAATGGGCAGGTCCTTAAAGGAGAGGATCCCTGCTCAGTGTGTAGTGTGAGGCTCTGAGGGAGCAGGCCTGTAACTCAGAGCTCCCTGGCCCCTGGAAGCAGGGGTTGCTGACCTGTGAAACAGCTTGTAAGCCTGGGCTGCCCTGGTCCTCTCAGAAAGGAGAAGAGCTGATATTTTTCTTTTCGTTGGCTTCTCACAGGCCTAGGACTGTGCTTTTTGTGGCCTGAAGAAACACACTGATATTTTGTTTCAATAAATTTAACTCCCCCCTCCTCCTACAAGAGATTCAATGCCTTGAATATCACACCTGGATCTGAGACAGGAGCAGCATCCACCCTCTCTCCAAAGGTGGTAGAGAGATGTGGGTTGCTACAAATGCAGGTAAGCACTTTCCAGCCATTACACACGGGTAAATTAGTGGGAAACACATGCACGGAAGAGACAGAGAATCTAAGCACCACTGATCCAGAGCAGGGGTGCAAGTGGCCTATGGAGAGAACAGTGAAACAAGCAACCAGCTACAGTAGTTTCAACAGCAAGTCTTGCAACAGTGCTATTCAACAACAGCTACAAACAGCCCAACAGCAACAGCTGCTAGGTGAGATGGCAATCCAGGAGAAGGACCTCCCACCAAACTTCCTACAAGAGCTACTGACAGGGCTGCAGCCTGCTAGGGCGGCTGGGATTCTGGCTGCAAGGTTGGAAGCCACCAGCACTTATGAAGCTAACTAAGATAGGGCCTGATCATTTTTGGGCGAGCAGCAGTGGCTTCCCAATGGCCTGCTGAATACTGAGCCTTTGTGAATGCCCCCTACCTGAGTCGCCCAGCCTTGGCAGCCTACTGAAGGTTTGACTCTGTGGCTGCATGGAATTCAACAGGTTAAGGCTGCCATTTTGAATATTACCAGCACTAATGGGCATTGAGAGGGGCTCAATCCCTCTCAGACCTGAGAACTCAATTCCCCTTGTTTTTGTTCACTGACTACCCCAGAATGAGAGAAATTTTGACATGACTTCGACAGACCAATTCACAGGAAGAGACAGATCACCACAGGCCAGAAACGACTTTCCACCACAGATACCTGATGGGGAGACAGCTGCCAAGCCCCTCCACAAGAAGATACTTGGACTATGTCTACATTGCCCCTCTTGCACAAAAAAAATACAAATGAGGCAAAGCGTGGAATATCACTGTGCCTCATTTGCATAATTAATGAGGCTCTGTTTTTGCACAAGAGGCTTTTGTGCAAAAACAGAGCCTCATTAATTATGCAAATGAGGTGTGGCGATATTCCATACTTTGCCTCGTTTGCATATTTTTGCGCAAGAGGGAACAGTGTAGACATAGCCTAGTTGTGAGTAAACCCCTTCACAGCAACACACACACACACAGAAAGGGTTTTGTTTTTTTCTTTGCTGTTACTTTTCCAGCTGAAAATCAGAGTGGAAAGTGGTCCCGCCACAAAGTACCACTGAAATCAGCAGGTCAAGGTGAAGAGGGGTCTGAATAATCTTTAAGAAAAAAGGCTGTTGGGTTGGCCTAGCCTCAAGTGCCCAGCCTGGCAAAGACTAGAGGTATTGTGGAGGCAGCAGACTATAGAAGGGAAGGAGTACCTTCTGCAAAGAACCACATGGATGAACAACACAGTGCTTTCTGCATGGTTTGATCAGAAGAAAGCCAATAGGAAGAATGAAAAAGATCCACAAGGACAGCCCTTTCTATGCTCACATGGCAGAGGGAAGATGATGAGGCAATTTTAGGGTCTCAGAAAAGCTTGTAGTAGTCCTCCAATAAAGTCTTCAAATTAGTTGGGAAAAGGGTACTAACAGCCCCTTCCTTTCTAGATTCTCTTATAATTTTACAGGGGGGTGTAAATCTTTTCCTGTGATTATAAGATATATTCAGTAAGATGGAAAACTTTGCTTTTGAAAATATTTTTAAGAGGAGAACACTGAGGTACTCAAGTGGAGTTTTTCTGTGTGGTTCATTAATCTATTTTCTACAAGTAGCTGAGTACAAGGAACACTAACGTAACATTCCTGAAGAGTGTAATAGCGGACCCTGGAAGCATGTACCTCAATGTCATAGTTATATAACAAAAAACTTTTTAAAAAAATTCATGTTTTCCTTTGAAATAGATCCTTGGCTTTTTAAAAGCATTGCACACATTTACAAAGACATACATAAATGCAACATTATATACAAATGAAACTTATTTCACTGCAGGAACTCAGTCATTTTGCATGCATTAAATCACATAAATACACCTGCAAAATAGCTGTGGTAGGGTGCTATGGCTTTAAGAGTAGGGCAAGGTGGGAAATCTTTCTAGAATATATATAATCTTCTGAAGGAAGGCTCTCATAAAAGAAAGACCAGCAGGAACAACAGTAAGGATTCTGCAGTCCAGAATGGGATTTCTGAGGTATGGGTTGCTCCAGATTTGTGTGTGTGTGTTTTGTTGTTAATCAACTGCGACTTGGCCTTGCATTCCTTGAATCCTTGTACTGATAAGGCTGGAGAATTCAAATGGCTCTGCATTGCAGTAGGCAAGTATCCCCATTTTAAAAATGAGAACACTGAGGTTAAAACTAACATTTTCAAGAGTGGCCTCTGTTTGGGCGTGTCTACTACTATAGTAACCAGACATCTGATAGTCAAAGTCATTGGCGTTCACAACTTCCATGGACATCATTGACTAAAGTGAATAAACACCCAGGCTCCTTAGAGGGGGCAGCTAAACATGGAGGCTAACACAATTAATGGCAATTTCCAGAAATTTTTACCTCAGTGGCTTGGCCATGGTCATGTAGAAAGTCACTATACCAGCTAGGATATTAGAGCCCAGGAGTCCTAAGTGCTAGGCCTTTTCTCTGACCACTAGACAGCATGCCTTCCAAACAGTCTGAGGAAAAGCCCTGCCTAGAAGGCATGTTAACTGGTCAATAGGGGTAGACATTACTAAGAGCTTTATGATAAGAATAATTATTAGATTGCTGAGTCTCTATGCAATCCCTTCAAGCTGTGAACCCCTTGCAGTGAGTACAGGATAGGGGAACCAGAAGGCTGTCCTCTCAATGTTGGCATAATTTCCTGGCTGCTGTAAAAATTCATTTTGTGGCATTTCCATCATTACTTTTTTTTTAAATAAATGAAATATAGATGGGAGTACAGTAGCTGCTATTAATTCCTGCTTTAACAGCTGAAGAAAAATCTGCTTTCATTCTAGCAGGTGGAAAACTCAGCTGTGACTAAAATGACATTCTCCTGCTTCCTTTCTAGTGTCTGTGCTCAGAGCTGCAGGAAGTGAGACACAGTTGAATGTCACTGGTTCGAACAAACTGATTTTTCAGAATGCACTTCTTTGGAGTATTACAAAAATCAACAGTTTGGTTTTGTGCCACTTCTTCGAACGGATGGGGGAAGCCGCTGACTTGTGTGTGTCATCCTTAGAACAATGCAGAGCAGACAAAAGTACCAGAACAGGGAGGGGATAAATACATCCTCTAACAAGGAACAGGCAGCAGAAGGTGAAATCCTGACCATTAAAGAAAAGGGGAGCCCTGCAGCTGACCTCAGTGGAGCCAAGATTTCAGGCAAAGCTGGGAATGGAGGGGTCTCCCTGACATTGTCCCCTTCCCTCAGCTCCTATGACCATTAGTTATATTAGGTTCGGAAGAACTTTGTCAGGAACAGACTAGAAGTGACTTGAGGAGACTGATCTATAAGCACTTGGTCTACAAAGCACAGCAGGTTAGTGACAGCTCCAGCGTGCAGCTGATCCAAAGCCCTTTGAAGTCAGGGAAAGGGAGTTTCATCCTGGGCACTCAGCAGCACAATGCACACTGTAGACTCCCCCCACACATGCCTTGATCCTCCACTACTGCAAAGGCATTTTGCAGGGGGTCCTGTGCAGCAGAAGTGAAGGACCTTTCAAGTGTGCAAACATGTGCCATCTCCATCACAGAGACTAGTGCACATGGGTGTAGGTGCTGGCACTAGGACTGCCCCAGGTGCTGCCTCACCCTCTGGCTGGAAGCGGTTTCCATTCTATACAGGGTTTTCAGTTTGGTTCAGTGGCTCCCAGCACCCCGACTACACAAACTGTTGCAGCACGACTGGCATAGGTGGAATCCCGGGCAAAGGGCGGTCACCTGGCACCTCTGCCCAACTGGTCTTTCCCTATGCTCGGGTGGGGGGCCTGCCTGCCTGCCACCTCCGGTGGAGCGGGGAACAGTGTGGCCAACCCCCACACCTGCCTCTCTCCCCGGGCCGGGGTTACAGTGCTGCACAATCCACATCTAGCACTGGGCAGAACAACCCCACCAGACGAAAATGTCGATCTTCGCGGGGTCAAAGAGCAAGGGACCGGGAGGCAGGCGTCCCTGCCTTCCTCGCCTCTGGCTTCCCCTCTTGCGAAAGTATAATCGCCACACATTAGACAAGTGCCCGGGGCGCCCCCACCCTCCTCGCCAGCCCCGCCTGGAGGGCGATCTCCCGCAGATGACCCCATCCCTCACCTATCAGCGCCCCGAGCTAAGCTCAGCGAAACAAGGCTGGGCCGGGCAGTGGCTGCCCGGGAGGAGCAGGGAGGGCGGGCAGGGCGCCGTGCCTGGTTTCCCTGTGCGGTCGGGCCAGGAAAAGTTGTGAGCAGCCTCTACTCCCGTCCCCGCCGCCCCAGTGGGCCTGGGAGAGTAGCCCCCTGGCTGCAAGGGGGGATGCAGTCCAGTCCTCCAGCTCGCCCGCGGTCCCCACGCCCTCCCGCACCCAGCCGGCGCTGAACTGCTCGCACAATCGCCAAGTAGCGGGGAGCGAAGTGGAGCCGCAGCTCCGCTGGGCTCAGGGACGGCGCCGGGCTCGTGCCTGCTTAGAAGGGCCGGTGGGGCGCTAAGGCGGCGATGGCCACGCCATCGAATCGACGGGAGCCCTAGTCCCCTGACCCCTCGCAGTGCCCCGCTGCACAGCGCAGCCCGCCAGGGCGCGGCACCGCCACGCCCAGGCCGGGCAGAGCTGCACGCGGCCACCTATGGCTCGGGGACCCCCACCCCGCACCGACGCGCCCTTACGGGGCCCCCTTCCCCGGCACGGCGGCAGCTCGGGGGCGCCTTACCCAGCCCTGGCACGAAGGTGTTGAGGAACAAGCAGATGACCGCCACGGGGAACGGCATGTAGGGGATGGCAGCCCGCAGGGGGCCCTTCTTCTCCCGGACTTGCACCACCACCCCGCTGGAAGAGGCAGTGCCCCGGCTGGGCTCCCCAGCCGCCGCCGCGGCGGGCTCCCCTTCTTTGGGAAGCGCATCCATGGCTGGCGCAGCGCTGAGGGAGCTCGCCCGCAGCGGGAGGCGACCGGGCCCGACGGGGGCTCCGCTGGGCTGGGGTGCGGGGACCGGGAGCCTGTCTCTGCTGGAGCCCCTGGGTCTGGAGTGCGAGCTGCCGCGGCTGCTGTACTGAAGGAGCGCTCCGGCTCCTCAGAGCGGGGCTTAAAGAGACAGAGCGCTACCACCTCAGACACACGCAGTCCCGTCCCCCCCCCCACCCACACACACACACACAGTCCCCTTTATGGTCTCCCACACACACGGTCTCCCACACAGTTTCACATACACACATTCTCCCACACAGTCTCTCTCACACACACACCAAGACACCCCCTCTCATACACGCACCCTTTCCCACACAGTCTCTCTCACATACACCCTTACCACCCACCCAATCTCACACCCACAGTGAAATCTTTCTCACAGGATCCCCCATCACACACACTCTCCCTCAATCTCCCTCCAATACACACGCAGTCTTTCTGGTACACTTCCCCCCCCCCCCCCACACACACATGCACAACCTCTTTGACACATAATAGTTCTGCCTCACACACTCCATCCTCACACACTCCATCCAAAGCACATTTTCTCTCACAAACAGTCCTCATCACACAGTCTCTCTCTCTCTCTCTCTCTCTCTCTCTCACACACACACACATACATACATCCAGTCTCACTCCTCATGTTGTCTCTCCAGACTAGGATAGATGGTCATGTTTAAAATAAAATTGCAGCATGAGAGTGCCCTTTTCCAGAGTAGTTAACACATGTTAAAAATATGTGTTAACTAAGCTGGAATGCTCTTATTCTGAAGTAAGCATCCACATAGTGGGATTCAGACTGGTAAAATCAAAGTGACATGGTTATATGATATTGTATGTGTGGACTGGGGATGTAATAGTGTAGTCAATTAACCAATAAGCAAATTCGTATAGGTTAATGCTATAGACTACATGCATTTCACACACCCACTTGCTAGTAGATTTTTTTAGCAGGCTGGACAGCAGTCCATCTCAGTCCTAACTTGAAACGGGTCTGGGACCTACCCCTACTGTGGCTCTGCATTTAAAGTGTATTAGAAGCCAGGTGGGCGGGCAGCCTGGCTCAGTTCTGTCTCACACCAGGTTCGGGAGCTCAGACCCACCCTAAACAGTGGCAGCAGCACAGGGCAACAGGTAGCCAGTCCACAAGGGGAGCTGGTTTTTAAACTGGTGCCTCTTGGGGACTAGCTCCCACATGGCACCTTACACTGCTGCCTCAGGTACGAGAGGCAGCAGCTTGGAGTGGCAGGGGGATTCTCAGGAGTGGGGCTGGACCGCACTGGCTGCCATCCCCGCCCCCGAGTACTATAGAGTAGCCAATGAACCGATACGAATTCTTGAGGTTACTGGAATATTCAATTAACTGATAGTTAACATCCCTAGTATAGACAAGCCTAGATTCAGCTCCCAAGCAGGCCAAGCTCACATTTTCAAATATGCCTTGCGCTTTTGTAGGCTGGGTGCAAAGTCCTGTTTGAAATCAATTAATTAAAACAGATTAGTTAATCCTAGTCAACTCTGACTATGTCAGATTGGCATATTAACTAATGTTTTAAAACATGCCCCTTTTACCTAGCCTCCATATGCTCAGGCTTTCCCACAGTCTCTCAGATCCACCCACATAGCCTCCTGCATGTCCATCTATACTCACAGACATTCACACGTTACCTGCCTGTGGCTCTCTTTGACCTAGTCTACCCTACACTTAAAAATCAGATTCCCCTCACTACGTTGTTTGGGCTGGCAAATCTTAACCTATACCACTACCACCATGGATGTGGCTAGGTCGGTGATGGAAGATTTTTTCCACGCTTGCTATTGCCACTCGGGTGGATTAGGTGTATTGGTGGGAAATCCCCTGCTATCAGTGCAGAAAATATCTACACCAGTGGTCTCCAACCTTTTTACACCCAAGATCACTTTTTAAGTCTCAGAACTGGCGAAGATCTACCTCCCCGCCCCTTCCTTGAAGCCCCGCCCTCTCTATTCTCCTGTCCATCCCTAGCCCTTATACACTCTGTTAAACAGTTCATTTTTAAATTATGCAATATATAAAATTAAAATCACGTTTATAGTTAAATAAATGGTCCATTTTTAATTCATGCTATAAATGTCAAATGAAGCATTTACAATTATACATTTTGTTCTCTGCTATTTTGTAAATCTAAAATCAAGTATTGATAATTATATATTTTTCTTCCAATAACAAAGTCTCAGTGTGACACCTGTGACTGAACAGTATCTGCCAGTGTCTTGAAGTCTGGGTTATAGTCTGAGATTGCTAGTCATACACAGTCCATCAGATGGGCATCTGTGATCCTGCGCTCAGCCTGGGAAGCTTGCTCCAGCACATCTGGAGCTAGACGCAGCCTCCCTGGGCTGAGCGCAGGGTAGCTGGGCTGGAGGGAAGAGAAGTGGCTGCCCAACCAGCTGGCCATGGCGCTCAGCCAGGGTGCACTAAGCTTCACGTGGGGAGGTGCAGAGGAGAAGCTGCCGATCAGCTGGAGCGTGGGACAGCCGCTTTCAGCTGAAAGCCACAGTCAGCTGGCTGGGGTGTTTCAGCCCTCCCGACCTCCCAGCTCCCACCATTCCTCGCAGCTACTCACCTGTGTAGCTGCTCCTCAAATGAGGAAATCTAATGTAAATGTACTGCACAGGCGCGCAGTTCAGAGAGGGCTCAAGAGCTACTCTTAGAGCCCCTGAGATCTACCAGTAGATCGCGATCTACTGGTTGGTGACCACGGATCTACACTATGGTGCTACCTGCAACACAGCGGTACCACCCTACCTGTACTGCTTTAATATAGACAGACCTTTACACTTACACAACTCACTCTGTCACTCTACACATACACAACTCTGTCACTCACCCACACAAACATGCAGAATTTATATCAGCATAAACCAAGAGTAATTCCAGTGATATCAATAGAGCCACACTGGTGTAACATGGCTGTTGGTGAGAAAAGCAGGCACACTGTCTCACACATGCTCTCCCCCATCTCAAATATATGCTGCACATAGACACTTAGAGACTGTCTCTCAGACACTATACATCTGGGAAATGAGGATAAGAGAAAGGCAGGGCAGAAGGGTATTTGATTTAATTATTTTGAAGGAAAGAATCCATTGAAAAAACACAAAAACACAAAGATAACTAAAACTGAAAGCTTTTCATATTAGAAGAAAGCTGCTCTTGAGTTAGAATTGAAAGTTAAACCCACACATACACTCATTTTTTTCTGGCAAAATGTTGCTTTAGAGGGAAAATGTGGGTCTGAAAATGTAAAGAACAAACAAATACATACCCCTCAGAAGTTATTCTGGGTTTGGAACAGAGTGAAAATATATCTTAATTTATATCAATAGCATAAGATGTAATATCCTTTTGTCTGACTAGCGATTACCATTCAGCATGCCATTTGATGGATGAAATGGTAATAGAACTTGAAGGTATGTGTTGTTAGAAATGATGACAATGCTGATCACTGCAGATAGTCTTGAGCGAAGAAATCATGGAAAATATCAGCGGCATTAATCACGGTACATTGTGTAAGCGTGACATGCATTTTGTATTTCTTGTGGCAATGATCAATAGAGAAGAACCTGTGTCTCTCTCTACAGTTCAAAGATGCATTTGCTTTAAGGGTTCTTAAGAATTTTAACCATGACAGCAAACTTAAGTGGTTTATACATCTAGTTAGCACTCCATCTCATGTGAACATACAGTTTAACAATATAAACTGGATTACAGAAATGAGTATGGAGAAGACTATTCTGTACTCTAAACAATCCCATGGCCAGGGTAGGTTTATTTTTTAATAATTGTTCCCTACAGTGTATTTTTTAATAATTGTGTGTATTTAAATTTGGTTATCATTTTTCAAATATATATGCAATGATCCTCCAAAATATAGACATCCAATGTAAACTCTGACATTGTTAACTATATTCGTTAGCTCTAACTTCTGGAAATGTATTTGATCTGCAAATTTCTCTAATTTCTTTTGATTAAGTAGCTAATTGGACATTTTTCTGGACTATAGTAATTGACAGGCATCTTGAATAATTATCACAATAACATTTATTCGTATCACAATAAATCTTGACACACACACACACACACACACACACACACACACACACACACCAGGACTTTAAATACACTAGATCAGAAGGCTATTTCAGGTGTGTCCCTGTTTTTGGAAAATTCTTATGGAAATTACTTTTGGATCTATCAGTCTCTCTAATATTTATGCAATAAGATTACATTTAGACCATAAGATCCTCAAGCCAAGAAGATTGTCTAACTAGATTGTATATAATAAATAGCAGAATTAGTCTCTACATTCTCAGCCAGGGTGGGACACTGCTAACAATTCTGGTCATTGTGGGAGGATGAGTCTTCATTATTGTCATGAACTCACAGGTAGTGCCCACACTTGAACCCCCTTAAATGCAGTAGCCCTTCTCAGGGGTTCATTCTTTTTTGGGGATCAAGCCCCTCCGCCTCGTGGGACTGCACCTCTCTGAGCCTCCAGCATGTCTGTCTCTCATCATGGGCCCCTCAAGGAGTCCCCTCACTCTGGATCCCTTGGACCTGCACTCCCACAGAAAACATTGCAACCCTGTTCTCTAGACTGTAGCAACTCTCAGCAGCATACAGGAGGAGGGTTTATTGGGCGTATGAACACAGCATGGGAACTCTCATGGTCTGTAGGGCTGGCCTCCCTCAACACAGCATGTCTGAGTCTCTCCTGCATCCAGGTGGGCTCTGCCTGCTTTCTCTGCCCACTCCAGAAGCCCCCTCCTTTCAGACAAGCCTCTGAAATTTCACCCCAGCAGCTCCTCCCTTTGTTCTTTGTCTTCTGTCCAGGTAAACACCTGAACCCCTCTCTTCTCCACCTTGCCTCTAATCTTCCTTTGTTCCCCTTGGCTGGAACCAGCTGGTCACCTCACCGGGATCCTCTTTCCACTACCCATTGTCCTCCCACTGGCCAGAACTAGTTGCACTGTTCGAGCTGGGTCTCCCAGTCAACAGATCATCAGTTGTTGAGGTCTCCATTCTCTGGCCCATTGGTTGGGGTCCACAGTTTCATGCTGATCCCTGTAACAACAAACTCTCTCTCTGCTCACTTCGTTAAACCAGTAACAGGGACACTGCGTGCCATCTCTCTGCATGCAAACCCTTCATAACTCTCTCAAATCCCTCACTTTGTCTTGGTTGTGTAGATTATAAAGTAGGCAAACAGTAAACCTCCGTGAGGCACCAAAATGATTTGACAACATGAAAACATTGTGTTGCACGAAAAAGACTAGACAAAACAAGAGCACTGATCAATTTTAAAAAAGATGTTATTAATAATAAGTTAGTGTTTCTACAGAACATTGCCTTGGAGAGACTTGTAGTGCTTTACAAACACAAATTAATTACATTTCATCAGATTCCTTTGAGGTGGGTAAGGAATCTCTAGGGATCACTTTACCCATCACTGAAATGCAGTCACTTCTGGAGTGGAACAAATCATTAATTTAGTAGCATCCAGCAACACTACTCAATAAAGTATTTGTTCATATAGCCTTAGAGTGTAGGTACTTTTAGGAAAAAAGCTCCCTACTTTGAAAGACTTAAAATGAGGAAGATCCCGATACTTGATTGAATAACTATAGCAGGAACCTGAGAAGAGTGTGATTACTGGAGCAGGAATTTGGCTAGGATAATGGGGTGAACAGCTTTACTCTTACAAAAGGTGGGATTTTTAATCACCAAAAATTTTATTAAGATTTGTTCAAATTAATATATATATAGAGAGAGTGTGTCTGTTTGTCTGTGTGTCTGTCTGTGAGTCTGTTTCTTTAAGAACTCCTAAACGGTAAGAGCTCAGACCACTGAATTTGGTCTGTAGTTTCCTCTTCTAACTTAAGGCAAGGTAGGGTTTAGTTGTGCCAGGACAATTGGAATCCAAGGGAAAAGGACAGTTTTCCATAACATGCAAAGGAAGGGGCTGCTGTTCCAAGGGACACAATATTAGAGTGACCACGGGAGCAGAGTGCCCACAGGGGAGAGCAGGGTGGCCACTGGGGGCAGCTATGCCACTAAGGGAGTTGTCAGCAGGGCTGGGGCTCCACCATCTTGCCTGCTAGCACACCAGTAAGTAGCCCCTCTGCCCCAGCCCTTTCACGCAGTGTTGGTGGGGGCTGGGGGATAGCAGGCCCCGATGGGCTGAGTGGGTGGCTGACTGGCCAGCCAACCTGGGGGAAGAGAGCACATGCCTTTGGCCCTCAGCGTCCTGCCCCCTTATCCCAAGGCCCTGCCCTGAAGGACCTGGGCAACACCAGGTACATTTACTATTAATAAAAAGGGTTGCCAGCTGTCTGGTTTTCTACTGGACAGTCCAGTTTTTGGGCTCTCTGTCCCGTAAAAAAATCCAGAAAATACCGGACATGTGCAATGTCTGGTATTTCCTGGTTTTCCAGGTGGGCGCCAGACGGAAGACTGGTGGGGGCGGAGGGAGTGACTGGGAGGTGGGGTGCGATCGGCACGGAGCCCTGGTTGCATGTGAGGAGGAGATGGGGCAGCCCGGTCCATGCTCCTGCGCGCTGGTCAAGTGTGTGGTGGAGCCGCAGCCAGACTGACTCACGCAGTATGGGAGCGCCCTGAGATCTGCACAGCCTGAGTCAGTTCAGTCCTGCTCCCCGCCAGCTGATTTGCTCCCCCGCCCCCTCCTAGCTGGCCAGTTGGTTGATTCTCCCCGACTTCTCCTCTTGGTCTTCCCTGGCCAGTCCCTCCCCCCGCTGCCAGCTCTGCCTCCTGCTGGCTAGTTCCTGCTCCGGATCTTCCCTGGCCAGTCCCACTGCACCCCCCGCCAGCCCTGCTTCCAGTGGCCAGTTCTCCTCCTGAGCCCCCCCCACCCTGACCAGCTCCACCCCGCCAGCCGCCCCTCCCAATATCCCGCAGCCAGCCCCATTCCGTCCACCCCTCCCCCCCACCAACCAGCCCTGCTTCCCGTCGGCCTCCCCATCTCCCCCGGCCAGCCCCGCTGCCCCCCCTTCCTCCCAGCCAGCACTGCTCCCCTCCCGGCTGGTTCCTCCCCCCTTTTCCCCGTGTCCGGTATTTTTTGTATGACTATCTGGTAACCCTATTCATAAATAAAAGTCTTGCTTCATCTTCTTAGCATGAAAACAGCACTCAGATTGGGTTTGGGGCCCCCCAGATTACAGCTTTACTCCCATTGTGCACCACAGTGCAAACATCCCTGTATCGATGTAGATCTCTTAATCTGTGTCTGACTGTGATTACATCTTCCCTAAGCCCTCCTCAGACTTTATGCAGCAGTGGTGTGGAAGGCAAACAATCAGAAATGAAGGTTAGGGCATAGCTTAGTAGTCTAAACATCATTCTTTAGCTACCTGTGCTCTGTGTTTGTTTGACTTTTGTTTCTGGGGCAGACAGTTGGTACAAGGCTCTAGGCCAGATTGGTAGGACTATACCCAAGGTGAGACCAATAGGAGGCAGAAGCAAGGATTCTGTAGTGATAGGGCCTAAACCAAAGCTGACCTGCCTTGTCTAATGTAGACCAGGCCTAAGTCATAGCAAGTTTAAAATCCTAATATCAGTAACTGCCAAAGGTGCTGGAATTAGAGTTGCAGGGGGTGCTGCAGTACCTCCTGGCTTAAAGTGGTTTCCATCATATACAGGCTTTACAGTTTGGTAGAACAGCTATAAAAACATTTCCAGCAGCCTTGGTAATGGCTTAGCAAATCTGAAGTGAGCAGGGGTCCTGTCCCTTTAACACACTCCCCACACCACAGATCTTGAATTCTTTCCACAGCAGTCTGACATATACAAACATTTTAGGAGAGAGATACAAAAATAAACCCCAATACAAATCAAATGAGGAATGTTATTAACAGGGACAGTAGGGAACCCAGTAGACTTACCAGCTCACTATCAAACTCCTAGGGGCAGGAAAACAGCCCCAGCCCCTTTCTGCCCTCAGTTACACTGCCAAGAAGCCAGAGTTACTCCATGGATTTGAACAGTTTATCTGAATTTATAGCAGTGTGGCGGAGGGCAGAATTTTGCACCAGAAGTCCACTTTGATCATACTATAAAAAGTCAATTAACTGCAGGTTGTCACTCCCTAGTCCAGCAAGATCTGTGGGCGGACATGATTTCAGTTAGCTGAATGTCCACTTATCATGGGTGTGGCCAAGTTTCCCATGATCCCATAAAGTTTATTTACAGCCACCAGTCCTGGCTCTCAGTGTTCTGTGCTGTTATTTATCTCTAATTTACCCCTAAATGTCCTCTAAGAGCCCAGTAAGCAGTGGAAGTGTTGGTAGTGCTACTAGACAATACTGGCCTCCCATAGTTAGGCAAATTCTGTGGTTCAGCACCAGTCTGGTTCTGAAGGGGCTGGACTAGAGAAATTCAATCTGTACTACAATGGAGGGGATAATATTAATTGTATTGCAAACATCATAATATTGTCAGATAATCAGGCTGGTCAGAGAAACTAAGATTAAGGCCCCAATTTGCAGTGCTTTACACAGAGGTAACTCTCCTTATGCCAAAACCTTCCCCTTTGGGATTAAATTTGCACCTGTGCAGAGAACCAGCCTCAGGTTAAGCACCAATTCTATTTTAACTTGACTTAAATGGTATCTAGGCCTCATGTTATCTGTCTGCCCAGGAGTGAATCTCACCATCATCCCAGTGCAAGACCAAAGACTTTCCACAGAAGTCCATGGGCTCACACAGATGCATCTGAGAATAGGAGCTGGTCCACTGACTTCAGTACAGAGGAAATCATGGTCATTGTGTAGTCTGTGATAGAACTCCAACTGATGTTTCTTACCTATCAAACCGCAGGCAGAATGGGGACATATGGGCAAAATCTTGTTCTCCTGAAAGCGGTCAGCAACACCTCTGATTTCAAGTGGAACAAGGATGTGGCCCTACATTTGTAACCTACTCTTGTGTCACATGCTTTGTCTCTGTCATTATGACACAAAATACTGTTCTTTCCTCAGTTTCAGCTGGCCTGTGTGATTTAATGGTGGCATTTGCAGATGTGTTCAGACCCATTCTAAGAGTGCATGGTGCTAGTGCACACGAGCTTCAGATTTCCCGTTTGTTCTCAGCCATTTAGCTCTCAGGTCTACTCTTTGGAATCCTCACTTCACCTTTGCTTTCTGTACATATCCAAGCGGCTAAAGGAAGCTCTAGGCTGTTGTCACAAGGCAGGCCCTAGGTTTAATGGGGTCCTCCTGGATTAATACATCTAGATTTCCTTCTTGTGACAGGATCCTGCCATCACTGGGTATCCAGAACCCCCCTTTGTCCCCAGCAGCTCCTGGCGGTGGCAAATCCCCTTGTCATTTATCAGGCTCTGTGGCCTCTTATGCATCTCTACATGGACCAGAAAGCCCAGCGGGAAAGAGAGCAAAAGCAAAATTGTCCAAGCAGGGTGTGGGAGAGGACAGCTAGGAAATTCAGTCTCTACTCTAACCTTGACGCCACAGCTGGAGAATGAGAGATGATATTCTAGTTGGCAGAGCAGGCATCAGAGTGAAGAACTATGTAGCTAACAGTTCATGTGTAGGTACACTGCTCAGCAATCTCTCCTGGCATAGACCTCCGACTATACCCTCCCCTGGCTATTAAGGGTGATCCACATTTGCTTTGAAAGATGAAACTACAGCGCCAACCACCGCAATAACCACTACTCTGACTCCCCAGCTATTGCCCTACATTGCATCGTATAAACGTGAGGCAGGCAAGCTAGTGATGGTTTTCTGGTCCTATTCTGCCTTTCTTCATTTTGCACAGATTATAGTACCAGCCCTCGGGAGTTCATCCCATATAAGACTTTTACATACATCAAGAATTCTTTGGGAGGAAGAACACTTTCATATTAGTGACAACTGAACATCACGAGGTTCAGAGTTTGAAGTGAAAGATGAGCACAAGCCAGAGCATTTGGATCAGGGTCTAGATTTTAAACTCTCTGAAGCGGAGCTGTTCGGGCCTATGGTTTTGCTTTAGCCAAAGGATAAGAGTCCCTTTATGAAATACACATGCAAATCAGCGTTCACATCCTTAATCCTTCGCTCCCAGTACAGGAGTGCTTGACTCCCTGGCTGTGTCTTGTTCAAACGCATCCCTGACTCACCTGCAAATTACAAGTTCAGGCTACTAAGATACACAGAAACTAGTTGACAGCTTGTGCTAATCTAAATGAATGATTTAGTGCGTTTAGCCTGATCTCTAAATGTTCAAACAGATTGCCTCTAGAATTTACCTGTCTGTCACTGTTACAGACTAACACAGAGGTTAGCTAATAAAACCTACGAACGTTTCAGGTTATCACTCCATATATCTGCCTTTGCCTATGTTATCCACTCACAGTTCTTGCTTGCCAAACAGCCACCTCTAAAGGTACGTCTACATAGCAGTGTTATTTCGGAATAACTGATGTTATTTCAAAATAACCAAATGCACGTCCACACAGCAAGCCGTTATTTCAAAATAAGTGAGCTGGAGGACTTCTTACTCCGACTCCTTTAACCCTCTTTCATGAGGCATAAGGGAAGTTGAAGGGAGAGTGTTCTTCCCTCGATTTTCTGCTGTGTAGACAGTGCCAAAAGCTGAATTAAGCTATTTCGACTTCAGCTACACAATTGACATAGCTGAAGTTGTGTAGCTTAATTTGACTTTTGCCCTGCTGTGTACCCTTAGGGTCTGTCTGCACTGCAATTGGGAGATGTGATGCAGCCCATGTAGATAGATCCAAACCATCTGTGATCTAGCTAAATCAAAGCTAACTCAAGAATAACAATAGCAGTAAAGTTGTGGTAGCACAGGCAACAGCACAGAGTAACCACTCAGGTAGTACTCAGAGTCCTGGGTGGGTGGGGTGAGCCTGTGCCATCATCTATGCAACAGCAGTGTCACTGCTATTGTTCCAAGAGCTGCTTGTTACAATGCTGTCAGTGTGAGCCATCCTACACCAGCACGCTCTCTGCCCACAGGATTAAGACCCTGGTTTTCTAGTACTTTTGTTCTCAAGCAGCTTTTTATTAGAGACGAGCCCAAGTCAGGCAATTCATGTGCTGCTTTTGATCCAGTTTTGAGCTACTCCAAGATCAGCAAACCTGCAAGTTGGGTCCCTTTCAACTTCTGATACAAAAGGCCCCAATTTCACCCTACCCATATCTCTTCTCAGTTCCTGGGTATCTATCACTATATCACCACAATGTCTGGCTTCTTTCAAGAGCTCATGGGGAATATTATTGGGATTAAAGTTTTTTTGTGTGAAACATGCCACTCCCACTGCCTTGCACAAAGATTCTTACCTGTACAACTCTTAATTGGTCATTCTCATCACCACTTGCTTATTTTCCAGGAGCCATGGACATCTTCATTCCCCTTTAGGACTTTTGCCATCTGATGCTTGGATGGCAGTGGAGCGTAATGGGAGTGATTTAGAGATTCTCCTTGGCAGTATTGAAAAGGTCCTTTTACCTTTTTCCCTGCAGCAAACCGCCTCCTTTCTCCTCTAATTGCCTGCACTATTCAGGGAAATGTTCCTCTAACAGCATTTCACAAGCCATTTTGTCATTTGCTTTAAGCAACCTTGTCCTTTCTGCCAAAGCCAGCATGAACCCTTCTGAGATCACAGACCCATGATCCTCCCAAGCAGGGGTGAAAGGAAGCGGGTGCGCCCTGGTGCGCCGCTCAGGCAACAGCTGGCTGAGCTGCAGCAAAAGCCCACAGGGAGCTATTTAAAGACCTGGCAGGAACCTGGGTTGGAATAGGATAGTACCTGTAAGAACTTTTAAGTTACTTTCACCACTGCTCCCAAGTATTTATTTGCTTGGAAGTATGGAAAATTCCAGGGTAATAGGGACTAGCTGATTTAATTTTTTGTTTACTGGATCATTTAATTCTCTTTACGCTATAGATTGGTTGGTGTTTTCCTTCATGGGAAAGCAGCTGCTGTACTTGGAAGCATCCTGAGGCTCTCTTTCTTTAAACTATTTAATTATTTCTTGCAGGAGCGCCCCAGCTTCTCATCAAATCTGTCTTGCTGCTTTCCCAACCTCAATCCCATCACACTTTGGTTCCTAGTCTCCCTCTCCAGCAAGCTCCAGTGTCCCCTAACCTCAGTCTCCAGTCCGTTTTCCTGTCTCCTTCCTGCCTCCCTCCACTTCAGTCTCTAGCCACCTCCCTAGCTCCTTGTCCTGATCCATTTTCCCTTCCATGTCTGGTTCTTGTCCCTGCTGCATTTGATTCCGGCAGCTTCCTCCTACACATTGCCTGGCCCCAGCAGGAAGAGTTTTAAGAGCACACAGATAGTTTTCCTTCCCACATTTCAGGCACCTGGACCCAGCATACCCCATAGCAGCCCAGAGCTGCAAGTACAAAGAAAATCCTGCTCATCCCCAGGTTGAAGCAAGTCCATTGCTGGTGGAATCTCCAGGGCTGTGTCTACACTGCACCCCTTTTCCGGAAAAGGGATGCAGATTAGACACTTTGAAATAGCAAAATCAGCGGGGGATTTAAATATCCCCCGCGGTATTTGCATTAACATGGCTGCCACTTTTTTCCGGCTTGGGGATAAGCCGGAGAAAAGCGCCAGTCTAGACGTGATTCTCCGGAAAATAAGCCCTTTTCTGGAGGATCTCTTATTCCTACTTTCCTACTTGCATTCTTACTTTCAGTAGTGTGAGATCTCATCTAACTGAAGCTATACACATCAATTATCTTATGCCAACAACTAACCCCTCTCTTATTGGTTCTTCTTTTAACAATCCACAATTATAATGCTCAGCAAAACTATGAATTGGAGTAATAAAAGCCTCTGATGTTTCCCCTTGGTCCTGGAATCTCCTATTAAATTTGGCCCTTTTATATATAATACTCAGTCTGCCTATGAAGGCATTAGCAGTCTCTTTCACTTTGAAGTATTCTTTCTTTTCCTCATCAGTGAGGGGTAGGGCACATACAATATCAGCAACAGCATCACCCATGGCACATATCAGGGCATTTATCTGGTATTCTTGTGGATTCTTCTGCTAAATCAAAAGCCATCCACTGTCACTCAGATCTACGGATGCAGCAAAGGAAGCTGTCTGAGCTGCCAAAACCAAACTTCTCCAACAGAGCCATCTGCACTGTGAGTGCCATTGCTGCACGAAGACAGGACTGTGCCTCCTTCCTGCTGCTACTTTCACTGGTTATTTTATCCTTTGTTTACTTCCTTGGCACTCTCACATGCTGGGGGATCTCTTTTTTCCTTCACTCCATTCCTTCTTTAGAGTCACTCACTTCTCGCAGGGCATAGCAGGAGGACCTAAACACCACAGGCCAGCAACTAGAGGACTTGCCAGCCAGGAAGTTCCCCTCCCCCTGTTTATTAAGATCCCAGTTTGCAACCAAGTCTAGCCCTCTCTGGTAACCGTGGACGCATAGGAACTCTAGAACCACTGCACAGTGGCCCTTGCAAGCAAAAAGCAAGTCCAGAAGGGGGTTTTCCTGTGCTCAAAAGCATCTCTTGAAGGGACAGATGTGGAACTGGACTCCTCACAGGGAATCAGTGCTGGACTAGGTGCACAGAAGCACTCACTACAGCATACATTTCCACACTGTCCTGGGCTGGATTCAGACATGCTGAGGCCCTGAGCTATATCAAGTTTAAGAAGCATCACTAAAAAAAATGTATTATTCTCATATAAAGGACAAGTAAAATAGAAATAATAAAGTTTTATATTTGCATATATTCCAGTACATAGGTGAGGATGCAACTAAAAACTTGTAATTTTATGAGGTCCCTCATAATCTGAGGCCCTAAAATGTACCTTACTTAGCTTGTGCATAAATCTATGGCTGCCCATGACAGCCAGCCTAAGGCAGCTGGTATTCTTCCTGCGCCTCTCACCAGCAGAGCTGCCAACAGAAGTGTCATGGTGGAGAGGTGGCTCCAAGCCCCAGAAGGGGTAGGGCCTATGGTGGAAGTGGCAGGGCTGGGGCTTGCATCCCCCCCCAGCCAGCCTTTCAGAGCTGCCCAGCTTGCGCAGCAGTGATTTAAAGAACCTGGGGCCCCAGCCTCTGGACTGTGTTGCAGTAGTGGGGGCAGCAGCCAGGAGCTGGGCCCTTTTGAATTGCCAGGCCCCAGGGCAGCTGCTACTCTTACTCCCCATTTGGCAGTCCTGCCCCGCAGTGACCTACTCAAAAGGGCCAGGCTGCCCTGCTCAAGCTGATGGCCAGTGACAGAACGCCACAATCTTGCCCTAAGTGTTCGTCGTTTATCTGCAGGAGCTGCTTACAATTCTCATGGTTCCTTTTCTCCCATATTCAAACCCATTCACTGGTCCATTGAGCAACACTCAGACTCCTGCTGGGCTTATTTTATAGCATAACCTTTTATATGAGACAGCATGTGTTTGGAAAGGCTTCCCTAAAGTCCAATTAAATCGGAAAATCTGTCATCAGATTTGTTAGGTATAAGTCTCCAACTATTCATTATCCTTAATGAAGTTATAACTTCCTGAGTGATGCTTATTTGTCCTTAAAAAGTGCCTCTTCTATGCATCTGCCCCCTCATTGGGAAAGTCAAGCTGTAGCTTTCTGTTTCTTTCTTAAATCCTTTCATAAATCTAGGCATAACACTAACTTTTCTCCAGCCTATTAACTTCTCTTCTTTCTTATTTCCTTTGGGAGTTTTTAACTTCTCTTGCCACAAAGATAAAATCAGAAACCACCTTCTGAGGCTTCAAGAAGTAATAGGCAATATTGTGGACAGTGGACACCAGTGTTCCCATAAAGTATACATGAGATTAGATATATTTTTTAGGGCGACTAATCACGTGTCCAGGTTTCAGCTAACTGCCAGATTTGGGCAAAAGTTTCTCCCTGCAGCATGTTTCCAGGAACTTTAAGAGTTTTATCTTCCTCTGAAACTTTAATCAGAATCGTTATTAGGATCAGATGAAGTGTGATTTGCTCTGTCAATTTTGTGCAATTGCCAGAGTTAGAAATGGGCGAACTTTGGTCTTTCTGATCTCCTATGTTCCTTTCCTTACCCATCTGCTATAATTTTTTTAGTTAATTGCTTAGTTTGTTGAGATAGGTCCCACCTGGCCCTGATGTTGTGTCAGTTTTGTGGCATTATGATTTTCCTGATTACTGCTCCTGGCATGAGCTCAACTTTTGGCAGTGTTTCTACTGTCTCCCTTAATATGGCTGTTTTGGGCATGGCCTCAATCCCTCCTTGTAAACACAAGGCAAAGGATTTTTACTAAGTACTCTGTTTCTTCTTGTATATTAAAAGTGACCCATTTACTTTCCTGAGGGCCTGTGTTTTCAAAGCTCAGCCATGATTTGCTTCTGATTTCAGTTCTAATTTTCATCCATAATCTGTTCCCCTTGTTTACTCCCTGGAAAAAGATAAATCAACGTAGACGTTCCATTTCAAGCACAAGGCTTTAGATATGCTGCAGCTGTGTGGCTATCGCATTTTAAGTGTGGACACTCAAGGCAGCAATAGGAGGCGTTCTCCTCATAGGCGACAATGCTGGTTGTTCTGGGGCTGGAACGCCCACCGGCAGCCAAGCTCCCCCTTGTCCCTGCCTCTCCCCTACACCTATTCCCTGCTGGTGACCCTGCAGATCTACTCTTCCCCCTCTCTCCCAGTGCCTTCCACCACAAACAGCTGTTTCTGCTCTCTCCCCTGAAGACATGGCGGCTGTGTCTACACTGGCATGAATTTCCGGAAATGCTCAAAACAGAATAGTTTTTGTTATAAGTATTTCCGGAAAAAGAGCGTCTACACTGGCAGGCTGCTTTTCCGGAAAAGCCCTTTTTCCGGAAAAGCATCCATGGCCAATGTAGACGTGCTTTTCCGGAAAAGAGCCCCGATCGTCATTTCCGCGATCGGGGCTTTTTTCCGAAAAAGACTACTGGGCTGTCTACACTGGCCCTTTTCCAGAACAGTGTTCCGGAATAAGGACTTATGCCCGAGCAGGAGCAGAATAGTTTTTCCGGAATAGCGGCTGATTTTGTACAGTTCAACGTCGTTGCTTTTCCGGAAATTCAAGGGCCAGTGTAGACAGCTCGCAGCTTATTCCGGAAAAGCGGCTGGTTTTCCGGAATAAGTGGCCCAATGTAGACACAGCCGGCATGTTTAGGTGAGGGGGCAAAAAGAAGCAGGGAAGAGGTGGGCCAGGAAGAAGCTCAGCGGGGGCAGGTGCTGAGTGGGAGTGGGAAGAGGCAGGGTGGGAATTTGGGGGAAAGGGTAGAGTGGGGGCAAATAAGATCACATTTTGAATTGCATGTGCCCTGGTTTGAATTGCAAATGCGCCCAGGGTCTTTTTCTTATGCATAAACGGTAATATTCTTCCTTCACAATTTGCATCTCATAATATCCACTGACACATTCCACCACTTTCTTTCTTGAGGATTAAGCTGGGCTACTATTAGAATCGGCATTCCACTCTATCTTTTGCTTACTTGCATACAGCAGTACTTGCTTTCATGCCCCTTCTGCTACTTCACAGAATGCTCTGGCCACATGTGGGCTCATTTGATCTTGCTCTATAAGCTAGTTACCTCACTAACATGATCTTTGTTATTTCGAAATAAAGTCAGTTATTCTGACGTAACGATGCTGTGTAGACACACCCTAAGGGATGAGGTTTTAATAAAATCAAAATTATTTAAAAGTTGCAGGGATTCTAACAAACAGATTCTAGGCTCTGCTTTCCAGGTATACTTTTATGAATGTTATACTTGCCCCATGCTAGACCTGCTAGTTTGGGCCAAGATCCTGTCTGTTCTGGCTCTACTGATCTCTCATAGAAAGGAGAATTCTTCAGAAGTGATCACCAATATTGCCCTAGTGACATACTCGCTATTGCAGTGCTATTCACGGGCAGAGGTTTATCACTAGAGGTGGTCAGGAAGGGATTCCCACACACCCAGTTCTACCACAATTTGGGTTTTCAATAGGCAGGGGGAAGAGTTGGGGAATTTTAAAAAAATGGAATATTTTTGTTGAACAGTGATTTTTCAACCCCCAAAAAATCATTTTGATGAAATCCTTTTTCAACAACAGCAAATCTTTCATCAGAGATATTCTGAACAGCTGTTTATTTCATGTGTCTGAAATGCTCTTCTTCAGTGTCTGAAATGCTCTGCGACCAGTATAGCTCTTACCCAATACCTATGGGTGTATTCATTCGTACATATCTATTTTTATGGGGCAAGAGAAGTAAGGATTTTTTAACAGGCTTTTACAGCTTGCATGCCAGCATCTCATCCAATTTCCAACTAATTGTGTCTCAGCATCACAGTCTCACTGAAGTTTAAGATGGAAAAGCCCTTATTAGTCACTGGCATGTACTCGTACACAGTAGGTTGCAGAGCTGCTACTAACAGGTTAAGCTTTTGTACCAGATATGGACTGACTATAGAGCGTTCTCAGAGATACACACCAGATGTATTTACCCTGAGATACATTAATGCTCTACCTGGTATAACTCTTAGCTTAGATAGGTAAAAACTTAAAAAACAACTAATATTCTCGTGGCACTTTAGAGACTAACAAAACACGTAGATCAGTGGTCCCCAATGTGGTGCCTGCGGGCGCCATGGCGCCTGCCGGGCCATTTATATGCGCCCGCGGAGCAATCTGGGCTGGCCCCACTCCCGGGCGTGCGGCAGGTGCCAGCCCCGGGTGCATGGGCAGCCCCTGCCCCGGGGTCGTGGCGTGTGCTGGTGCTGGCCCTGGCCCTGGGTGCGCCGCGCATGCCGGTGCCGGCCTTGGCCCCGGGTACGCCGCACATGCCAGTGCCGGCCCCGGGTGGGCAGTGCATGCTTGGCCCCGCCCCCAATCACGTGGCCCTTGAGCGGCCCCGCCCCCGTACACCCAGGCACCCGGCAGCCCCAAAACGTTGGGGACCACTGATATAGATGGTATCGTGAGCTTTCGTGGGCACAACCCACTTCTTCAGATGAATAGAGTCATTAAAGGTCCAGTTTCTAAATTAGTGAGCCTGTGATGCTGAGACACAATTAGTTGGAAATTGGATGAGATGCTGGGCATGCAAGCTGTAAAAGCCTTTCTAAATTAGAAACTGGATCTTTAATGACTCCATTCATCTGAAGAAGTGGGTTGTGCCCACGAAAGCTCACAATACCATCTATATGTTTTGTTAGTCTCTAAGGTGCTGCAAGACTATTCGTTGTTTGAGTTTTTCCAGTAACTTACAGACTAACAGGGCTACCCTTCTGAAGCCTTAGATAAGGTAGTTTATATCTAACACCACCTAGTGGCTGACTAGTATAGTACAGTTTAACATTGCAATCGCATCTATCCATCCTTTTGCTACGACAGGATTGTTCCCTACGCTATATTATTTTATTATTATTTTACTAGCTGTGGGATGCATTATAGAACAGGAATCATAGGCTTTCTTGAGGAAATACATGTGTGTTTTATACGGGTTGCCTCTTTATAGAAAAGATTTCCATCCTTTTCTATTCCTTCCTCATAAGACTTTCACCATGGAGACAGATCATTAATTAAATCAAAGCCACTAAAGTCTCCTGCTGTATTTAACTGGCCCCAGAAACACAGAGCATGGCCCAGCTGAGGTCATGCATTCTGTAGTGTGGTTTGGTTTAATTAACTCTTTTTAATGAATTTAGTCCTGGTTAAAGTTGCCATATTAATAGTCCTAGCCCCCTGTTCAATCACAGAACAGGTAGAGGATGAGCAATGGATGGTGCAACCTTCCCCCATATTTTGTCCAGCCATTATGCCATAATCCTGGTCTAGACCATGTTCTAATGAACTTAGTTCCAGTCCAGGTTTTTTACTGGTTACTTGTGGGAACCAGAGCAGGTAATTTTATCTCAATTTCTGTAGCAGCCATCACTAGCATCTAATTGTGAAATGTTACTATTACAGCGGTGATTGTCTGTGATGCCAATACGGCTACTAGAAAATAGACTGTGGCTGGCATTTGCAGAGCACCTTCAGCCACTTCCAAGCTATATTATCTGTATTTTAAGCAATTCTAGCAGAGTAAAACGTTCTAACATGTTGACTGTAAACAGGTGAAGGAGGAAAACAAAGCACAGGAATCTCAAAGGTAAATTGAGGGGAAAAAACAGAGAGGTGTGAGTTAAAAGGTTCTGCTTAACCTTGTTCCTCTAACTAGAATAAATCAGCGTGTTTTTGCCTCTGGATATGTGCCATGTGAATCTTTATAGCTGGTAAGGCATTGTGTTAAGCCATTATGAAACATTGCAAGTGACGATGGTACAAAAGCAGCCCTGTGCAGCTAAGAAGCTTCTAGCCAGCTGACAGTGATTTAAAGCACCTTCATAATGTAAGGTCTTATTTTCTCCTTCCCCTCCTCTCTCCCCCTTCTTTCCTCTGCCCCCCCTCCCCCCCACTCCACCTCACTTTCCTAGCTCTACCTTTCTTCTATTAACACATTACCATGTAGAATAGGAAAAAAATGTTCTCGTTTTCTGCTAATATATCACTAGACTCAGCGACTGGCTCTCCCATTCGGTGTAATGGTATATAAAGTGTTAGGTGAGCCAATTCCAGAACCTTGAAGCTGATTCCTTTCTGAATTTCAAAGGGTTGGATTCGATTTGGCACCGTCAAACCTAAAATTTTGCTTTGATTCAAACCTGAGCCTTGAACTCTCTCCTAAATCCAATCCAAATCTAGCTCTGAGAATTCAGAGCTTGGCATCAGAGTTCTTATTCCACTTGCTGATGCATCTGGGTATGTCTACACTACCACCCTAGTTCGAACTAGGGTGGTTAATGTAGGCAACCGGAGTTGCAAATGAAGCCTGGGATTTGAATTTCCCGGGCTTCATTTGCATATTGCTGGGTGCCGCCATTTTTAAATGTCCGCTAGTTCGGACTCCGTGCCCGTGGCTACATGCGGCTCGAACTAGGTAGTTCAGATTAGGCTTCCTATTCCGAACTACCGTTACTCCTCGTGGAAAGAGGTGTACCGGTAGTTCGGAATAGGAAGCCTAATCCGAACTACCTAGTTCGTGCTGCGTGTAGCCGCGGGCACGGAGTCTGAACTAGCAGACATTTAAAAATGTCGGCGCCTGGCAATATGCAAAGGAAGCCCGGGAAATTCAAATCCCGGGCTTCATTTGCAACTCCGGTTGCCTACATTAACCACCTTAGTTCGAACTAGGGTGGTAGTGTAGACATACCCTATCTTAGGACCAAAGACTATAAACAACCATCCCTTCCCCTGCCCTCCCACCCCCAAAAAAAATTCCCTAAAACATTTTTAAATGACTAGAAAATGCATTTAGGAATCACACCCTATACTATTATACTGCTTTCAGTGGTCAGTGGATACGATTTCATCACTGAGGTCAGAGATCCCTTGACTTTAACGAACCTACCTGACTTCATCAACTGGAGTTGTCAGCCCTAGGATGGCAGGGCTAGAGTGTTATGCTTAAAAGAAGCACACTGGATCTGTTTCAGGGAGATAAGGCAACATGCCATATTTATTGATAATGTAACAAAGTATCATATGCAATCACACACACACACACACACGTCCTGTTGATGTTATAGTCACCAGTCTGTTGCTCGACCCCACTTATTGGCCAGATAGGTTGAGTACAAGGGAGGAGCCAGGTTCTTGTCAGTCCAGACTGATGCTTTGTGTTGTAGCAGGACAGAACCTGAATAATAATACAAGGCACCCCATTCTTTATAGGATTTTCTTTCCATGCAAGTCTATGCATTTTGCCTTGTCAGGCCTTAATCAGTTACTCAGCATTACAATCTGTCTTTCTGTGACATATGTTTATCTGAAGGTTGTTTTCGCAGTTATCTGATATTAGTATGCAGATGACCCCACCTGAGTGTTGTTTTCTGGTGAAAGTTATCTGTTCCCTGTCAAGGGGTGCTTCCCATTAACTTCAGAGTTCGTCAATCTGTCCTGGTCCAGTCTTCATCTTCAGTGTTCTTAACTTAGTTGATAATTATTTGGTGCTTCTGAGTCTTTGGTCCTTCCTCTGGCCATATGGGTATACAGTGGCCTTCACACTTACCTCTCTTAAAACTTTCTTTCTCCTATTCACAGAAACAACTCATTTACATAATTGCAGCATAGAACAAAGGGTACTTAAAAGTCACAAAGTCTTTCAACATTAAACTTCTTTCTATGTATTACAAGGCTTTACCTAATACTAACATTACTATGCATTACAATATTCCATCCCTTCACTTTAACATCAGAACATGCTAATATCAAATAGAGCTGGAGCTAAGTTAACAAAGCTGCCTTGTGTTTGTCTGAGGCCTACATCTTGTATTTAAGTCTATCAAAATGTAATTAAAACCTTATATTATAACATATATTTATTATAACTAACTTATTACCTACAAGGCTACAAGGGTATGTCTACACTACAAAGTTAATTCGAACTAATGGATGTTAGTTCGAATTAACTTTGATAGGCACTACACTAGCGCTCCGCTAGTTCGAACTTAATTCGAACTAGCGGAGCGCTTAGTTCGAACTAGGTAAACCTCATTTCACGAGGACTAAAGCCTAGTTCGAACTTACTAGTTCGAACTAAGGGTTGTGTAGCCCTTTAGTTCGAACTAGTGGGAGGCTAGCCCTCCCCAGCTTGCCCTGCTGGCCACTCTGGCCAACACCAGGGAAACTCTACTGTCCCCCCTCCCGGCCCCGGAGCCCTTAAAGGGCCACGGGCTGTCTACAGTGTTTGTGCCAGTTGCAAGGCTGCCAGCACCCTGCCAGCAGACCCTGCACCTGACACCCCATGAGCCAGCCACCCGATGCCCCCCAGCCCTCCCCCTCTTCCCGGGACCAGCCTGGCGGCTCCCAGGAGCCTGCCCGGGGACGCAAAAGACGGGCGCCCGCGTGGTCTAGTGCGGAGATCATGGACCTCATCCAGGTTTCCACGAGGAGTACAGCTAGTTTGGATTAGAAGCCTAATCTGAACTAGCTACTCCGTGCCGCGTGTAGCCGCGCGGCACGGGGTTCGAACTAGCCGACATTTAAAAATGGCGCCGGATGGCTTTATGCAAATGAAGCCCGGGAAATTCAAATCCCGGGCTTCATTTGCAATTGCGGATGACTACATTACCCCCGCTAGTTCGAACTAGCGGGGTAGTGTAGACATACCCCAGGAAAAGCTGAGAACCGGCTGTCCAGGGGGGTCCCTTTAAGCACGAACCTCAGATAGCCTCAGACAGCAGCCACACAACGCAACTACTGACCTGATGCCCTGCCAGAACCGGTTTCAGGTGCCCTTAAATGCGCCCCTGCGTCCAATCAGTGTGGATGTGCTAGTTCGAATTAGCAAAACGCTAATTCAAACTAGTTTTTAGGTCTAGCTGCGTTAGTTCGAATTAGCTTAGTTAATTCGAACTAAGCTAATTCGAATTAGCGCAGCTAGACTTAAAAACTAGTTCGAATTAGCATTTTGCTAATTCGAACTAGCATGTCCACACAGACTGGACCCTGAACAGAGGTTAAGGATGGCCGGAAGCAGTGCCGGCAGGGCATCAGATGAGGACTTAGAGCGTGGAACTGCTGTCTCAGGCTAGCCGAGGGCTGTGCTTAAAGGGACCCGACCCCCACCCCGGACAGACAGTTCTCAGGGTTCCCCGCTTACAAAGCAGTCCTGGCTTTGAGTGCCCTGAGTGCCCACACGCGGAACATCACAGCACTCGGCCATCACCCCGGTTGCACTTGCCACAGGCTGCCATCCGGGGGGAGGGGGGAATCGGGGGGCTGCAGGAGAGCTTCCACCCCGAGAAGCCTTCAGAGCCAGCTCAGTCCTCCCCATCGGGGGCACGTACCCCATTCCTCTCTCACCTCCTTCCACTTACCCTTCCCTAGCCTCCCTTCCTGATGTACAAAATAAAGAAAACGTGTGTTCAAAAATAGAATCTTTCTTTATTGAACAAAACTGGGGGAGACTGGGAAAAAGAGGGGGGAGAGGGGAAGAGAGAGGCTGGGAGAGGGGAGGGCAACTAAAATGATCAGGGGTTGGGAACAGGTCCCATATGAAGAGAGGCTAAAGAGACTGGGACTTTTCAGCTTAGAGAAGAGGAGACGGAGGGGGGATATGATAGAGGTCTATAAAAGCAAGAGTGGTGTGGAGAGGGTGCATAAAGAAAAGTTCTCCATTAGTTCCCATAATAGAAGGACTAGAGGACACCAAAGGAAAGGAATGGGTAGCAGGCTTCAAACTAGTAACAGAAAGTTCTACTTCACAAAGCAAAGAGTCAACCTGTGGAACTCCTTGATGCAGGAAGCTGTGAAGGCTAGAACTAGAACAGAGTTTAAAGAGAAGTTAGATCAAGTCATGGAGGTTGGGTCCATGGAGTGGTATTAGCCAGGGGGTAGAAATGGTGTCCCTGCCCAAAGTTTGTGGAAGGCTGGTCACTGTCTTTGGTCCATCCCCTCCAGGGTACCAGACAGGCTACTGGACTAGATGGACCTTTGGTCTGACCCAGTACGGCCATTCTAAGCTCAGGGCTCAGGGTCGGGGGTCTCAGTGGACCACCCTGATTTTCATGCAAACCTGCTCCTGGGTGGCCAGGCTGGCAGCTCTCCTGCCCTAGACGGCCACTTTCCTGTGCCTAGTGCGGAGTTCGTGGATGAGGTCCACGATGTCTGCACTAGACCAGGCGGGTGCCCACCTGTTGCGGTCCTGGCCAGGCTCCCGAGAGCCGCCAGCCTGGTCCCGGGAAGAGGCGGAGGGCTGGGGGGCATCGGGTGGCTGGCTCATGGCATGCTAGGTGCAGGGTCTGCTGGCTGGGTGCTGGCAGGCTTGCACCTGGCACGGGCACCGTAGCCAGCCCGTGCCCCTTTAAGGGCTCCGGAGCCAGGAGGGGGGCAGACGAGTTTCCCTGGTGGTACCCAAAGTGGCCACCAGGGAAAGCTGGGGAGGACTAGCCTCTCACTAGTTCGAATTAAGGGGCTACACAGCCCTTAATTCGAACTAGTAAGTTCGAACTAGGCTTAGTCCTCGTGCAATGAGGTTTACCTAGTTCGAACTAAGTGCTCCGCTAGTTCGAATTTAATTCGAACTAGCGGAGCGCTAGTGTAGTGCCTATGAAAGTTAATTCGAACTAACGTCCGTTAGTTTGAATTAACTTTGTAGTGTAGACATACCCTGACTGTTTAAAAAATGTTACAAATTGAAAACCTACTCTGAAAACCACTATTCAGACACTATTCAGAGTGTAACTACACTTTAATGCTTTCTTTGCAACCTGAAATCAATAGGGCTGTATCCGTTTACACAACAGAGAATCTGGCTCACAGCTTCAACTCACTTTCTGAGAAACCAGCAGTGTCCTGCCTCTTCCACCATCACACGTAAGAGAGAATCTGCCAATAGAGCTTAAGCAACAAGTCTACTGATGATGCCAGAGAGAATAGAATCTGCCTCATTTTCCCATAGCTTATCTTTCCTTGGTAGCAGAAATGACTGGAAAAAAGCACACAGAGCAGCTATTATGTGTTAAATTGTTTTTATATACTCAGATTTCTGACTTACGTTTTACAGGAACTCTAGTTAGCTCTAAGTAGTCAGAGTATTGTTCAGGCAATAATTATATAAAAGGTTCTCTATATTGCGTCCATGAGCAAAGGGGGAATTTCTCTGCTATAATCCGATCCATTCACAAGAGAATATGAGACTTATCTGACATTTCATAACTATAAAGTCAATTAAAAACAACAGAAAAGTTACCTTTTATTTTAGTGAATCCCATTGGGTCTAATTTGGGCAGAAACCTTACTGAAGTCTGAGTATGGATGTCTGCAAGGAACACAAACCACCTCTCTTTGCAGAGATGTAACTTTCCATAGACCAACTTCAGACCCTAAGCAGAGTTTCTTCATAGCTAGAGATGCAATTTTCACATTGTAATGCACTGAAATGCTCTGAGACTTTCACCTTGAACTTAGACATTAGATACCTGAACCCAAACTCTGAATTTTTCTGCATGCTCGAGAAATGTGGAGATGCTTAAAATCCAAACCTAGGTTCAGCCCTAAGCTTTGCATTTGGCATTTATCGCTAGTACACCTTCACTAGCTTCAAAGCTCACAAAGTGGGTGCCACTACATAATATACTGCTTTGTTTCTCATCTCCTTTCTATCCTTAGCCATAGATTCAGCCTGGCAACTCCTCCAAAACCATTTGTAGCCACGTAACACATTGCTAAGAAATTCAAGCAGTCCTTTGTATTGTCTCCCCTTACACAAAGTGCAGTGTCTGCATTATTCCTGTGGTGCTGCAGGAAATGTCTATACTAAGAAATTATTTCAAAATAACTCCCCCTTATTTCGAAATAACAGGTTGAGTGTCCACACAGCAAGCCCATTATTTCGAAATTATTTCAAAATAATGGGCTTGTTATTTCAAAATAATAACCCCTGCTTCTGATGAGTAATAATGCCTATTTCGAAGTTATTTCAAAATAGCGTGAGTGTAGACACTCAGGCTGTGTCCAGACTCCATGCCTCCGTCGACGGAGGCATGTAGATTAGCCAGATCGGAAGAGGGAAATGAAGCCGCGATTAAAATAATCGCGGCTTCATTTAAATTTAAATGGCTGCCCCGATCTGCCGATCAGCTGTTTGTCGGCAGATCGGGAGAGTCTGGACGCGATGCCCCGACAAAGAAGCCTTTCTTCATCGACACAGGTAAACCTGGTTTCACGAGGCTTACCTGTGTCGATGAAGAAAGGCTTCTTTGTCGGGGCATCGCGTCCAGACTCTCCCGATCTGCCGACAAACAGCTGATCGGCAGATCGGGGCAGCCATTTAAATTTAAATGAAGCCGCGATTATTTTAATCGCGGCTTCATTTCCCTCTTCCGATCTGGCTAATCTACATGCCTCCGTCGACGGAGGCATGGAGTCTGGACACAGCCTCAGCCGCTGCTATTTTGAAATAATTGGCCTCCAGAGTCCTCTTGCAGCTGCCTTGATGGCCACTCTGGCCACACCCCTGACAACTCTATTGATTCCCTTCTCCTGCAGTGTTTAAAGCTGCAGACAGAAAAGAAAGGGCTTGTAGAAGCACCCTAGCCTTGCCAGCCCTATGCCACACAGCACCCTTTGCTGGAGCCATGGCAAACCTAGTGCTCCCTCCAAACCCCCCATGGCTACAGGTACACCTGCAGCCACCTCAAAGAGGGCACCAGCGTGGACTGGTGCGGAGACCCTGGATCTTATAGAGGTCTGGGGTGAGGAGTCAAACCTCCAGGATAGCTGCACCTGACAGCACAATGCTGATGTCTATGGCCAGATGGCTGCAAGGAACATAGCTGCACCCAGGACCAGGTGCAGATGAAAATGAAGTAACTGTGGCAGGCCTACACAAAGGCCGTGGAATGAAGTTCCCACTCTGGTGTGGCACCCCAGACCTACCGCTTTTACAAGCAGGTAGATGCCATCCTGGGAGGGGGGCCAGTCACTTCCCTCCACTTTCCATCATTGGCTCCACCCTAGACATACCTGTCATCAGCCTCCAGGAGGGTGGAGCTATGGAGGAGGAGGATGGTGATGACAATGAGGAGGCAGAGGAGAAGGCCGGTCTGGACACCATGGCCACCAGCTGGGAGCTTGCTATCTGCATGGAGCCGGTATCCTCCTTCCAGGATGTCTCCCAGGGCTTGGACAATTCCAGGGAAGGCACGTCAGGTGAGTTCCATAACTTTCCCTATCTGCATGTGGGAGGAGTGTGAGGGGCTGTATGCTCCTTGCTTGGCCCTCTCGGCCTGGGGCTTGCACAATAACCTGTACACATAGAGCACCAGGCTGAAGCACTGAGCCGCACGAGGTTCTCACACAGGAATCCCTCACTCCTTTTCACAAGGTTCCTGCACAGGCCTGCCTTACTCCTGACATGCCCCACCACTAAGGAGGCTGGGGTCATGGAAACACACAGCAGTGCCGCACATGGCATGGCGTCATGCCTGCAGTCTTGGGCAGCATCCGGTCCCGGTCAAGCACAGCGAGGCAGAGGGCACTGATCCCCTGCATGGGAACATGCTGGGAGGAGGAAGAGGAGGGGACCCCAGTACCAAGTTGCCTCTGCTGCTCTCACACACTTCCCCCAATACCCTCCCGCCCTCCAGCAGGCAGGAATAGAAGGTCTCTGTCTGCGGGATGCCGCCAATGCCGAACCTGACATGTTCAGGCACAGAGGGAAGCTAAGCCGCCCTGTCTCTCCCTCCCACCCACAATCTCCTGGCCTGGCTGGCACCTTCCCATGCCTGCTTGGCTCTAGGACATGAGGGTAATGAGGCTCCCCTGGGACAACTGTGCCCCTGCAGGAAAGTGCCCACTTTCTAAGCAACAGGTGGCCTTGCTCGAAGTACTTCCCTATCATCTGAACCGAGACCTTCAGTGTTGGCTCAGAGATTGGGGACAGGCTTCGTGCACAGTGTCTCCTGAGATGACTGCCCTTGTCACTTTTCTTCACAGCTGGGCCAGCTGTGAGTGTGGTATGTCCACCACCTCCCACACCATCCTCCTGACCCCGCGAGAGCCCCAGGCGACTGCACAATGACCTGGTGTGGGAACACTTGCAGTTCCCTCAACCAGAACTTTGAGGAGGAGCACCAGGCTGACTGGGAGCTGAGGAGGCCTGACTGGCAGCAGCTGTCCTGCCAGCATGAGACCATGTGCTCCTCTATCACCACCGCTGTGAAATGCTGGGTTGCAGCCATCGAGAGGTCCACCAGCCAGCACCCACACCCCCAACTCCCAGCACCTGCCTCTGCTCCCCGGCTTCTTCTCTTTGCCCCCCCAGGGGCCACTGAGGCCCGTGAACACATGGCAGTGGGACCTCTCAAGCAGCCAAGCCATCCTGAGGTAGCTGGAACAGGCGCCAATCGCAGCCCCATCCCTAAACCCCTCTTCCCCTCTCTTTCCCCTCCCAGGTTCTTTCTCCAGTTTCTCCTCTCTTATATATTCCCCAAATAAAAATAAGACAGTTGTGTTTCAAACAAAAAAGTCTTTTTTATTTGGTCTGTGGAGGGCGTGTGTGGGAGAGGAAAGGCACAAAGGGGCAATGCAGAGGTCCATTGTGGGGAGGCCTAGAGGAGAGTCTCGCAGCTTGCCTTGGCTGAAACTCTCCCTCAAGGCCCCTGATGGATTCACTGAATGGCAGCGGTGCTCAGCTGCTCAAAGGCCCTGGCCATCTGCTCAGCCTCTGCCCCCCACCCTCACAGGAAAGTCTCCCCTTTATTTTCACAGAGGTTGTGGAGCACACAGCAGGCCACTGCCGCCTGGGGAATATTCTGGTTGTCCAGGAAGCTGAGGAGACTCCAGAAGCTCCCCGTGAGGCGGCCAAAGGCACCCTCCACAACTATGTGGGACCTGCTGAGCCTGGTATTGAAGGTCTCTTTGGTAGGGTCCAGGCTGCCTAGGTAGGACTTCATCAGCCAGGGGAGTATGGGGTAGGCTGCATTACCCATGATGCACATGGACATATCCACCTCCCTGACCCTGATGGTGTGGTCAGGGAAAAAAGTGTTCACTTGCATCCTGTGGAAGAGGCTGGAGTTCCTGAAGATGCGAGCATTGTGTGCCTTCCCTGACCACCCAATGTGAATATCTGTGAACCAACCCCTGTGGCCCATGAGGGCTTGCAGCACCATTGAAAAGTACCCCTTCCTATTGATAAAGTCCAAGGCCCGGTGGTCGGAGCCAGGATGGGGATGTAGGTGCGCTCAATAGCACCCTCTGCAGTTGGGGAGGCCCATGGGAGCAAAGCCAGCGATGATGGGATCCGTGTTGCCCAGGGTGATGACCCTCTGCAGCAGGATGGCGCTGATGGCCTTCACCAACTATAAAATCATAGCAACATAGAATTACAGGGCTGCAAGAGCCCCCGGGAGGTCCCCGAGTCCAAGCCCCTTCTCAAAGCAGGAGCAACCCAAACTAAACCATCCCAGGCAGGGCTTTGACAAGCCAGCCAGGACTGCAAAACTTCTAGGGACAGAGATTCTTCCCCCCCTCCCTATGGAACCCATTCCAGTGCTCACCACCCTCCTAGTAAAATAGTAAGAGAGTGAAAACTGCATGAGCACGGTCCCTGCGGTCGATCTCCCCAGTCACCGGAGAGCAGGGGCAAGCTACTTGCGGAGCTCCCGGAAGGTGTCCCGCATGCAGAAGTTCTGGAGCCACTGCTGGTCGTCCCACCACTGCATGATGATGCAGTCCCACCAGTTGGAACAGGTCTCCTGCCACCAGAAGTGGTGGTGCACTGTATGCAGGGGAGGATGGAAGGGACTGCGGTGTTTGAGGAGCACCCAGACTTAGGTGAGGAGGTCATCCATTCTGGGCTGGTTATTATGCTCCTGCAGCACCACATGGGCAATCTGCATTAACTTGGTCAGGAGTCGCAGAAAGAGGTCTAAGAGCCTGGCACTGCTTTGCAGCAGCTCCAACTCTATGTTGGAAGTGTTGTGGTGTCCACAAGGGCAACCCGAGCATGCGGCATGAGTTTGGTGTTCCTCAAGGAGGCAGGCAATGGAGAATAGGAGTGTGAGACACGGCTGTAGAGAGGAGCCCCTTTAAGCATGAGTCTCAGTCTCAGGAAGCAGCTACAAGAAGTGACTGCTGTCCTGATGTCCTGCCTGCAGTGCTTCCAGGGGGCTTTACATGTGATCCAGGCGCCAATGAGTGTGGACGTACTGTTTCAATATAATTCTGCACTATTTCGATGGTGCCTTGTAGTGTGGACGTACTATTTCAAAATAGCTATTTTGGGAGTTAATATTTCGAAATAACTTATTTCAGAATAAGCACATAGTGTAGACATAGCTGCAGAGAAAAACAGATTTATTAGGGCATAAGCTTTTGTGGGTAAAACCCCACTTCATCAGATTCAATCATCTGATGAAGTGGGTTTTCGAAAGAGTATGCCCCTCATAACATGCCACAGGACTCTTCATTGTTTTTGCAGATACAGACTAACATAGCTACACCCTCTGAAAATTTGCATTATTTCTGTCAGGCTTGAAGCCTTGAATTGCTCATAACTTTGTTCTCCTTTAAAAGGTTGTTTTTAACAGAGCATTTCCTCCTTTATATGACTTCCCCAAGAATTTGACTTTTTTTTTGTATTTAAGAGACACTTTTTACCCTTTAAAATACCAACACTGTAGCAATATTTAATCTAGATAGCAGCTGTATGCTAACACTCACAGAGTTGGTAGGCATTTGCTCAAACGCAGTGGATCCAAAGGACCACGCAGAGAACAATCTGCTCTTTAAAGGCTCTTTGACTCACTCCCCCAAACCAAGAAGATTAAAGGAGAGCTGTGGCTTCTGATTCTCTACTAAGAGGTTTCAGATTCATTTATTTTTTCCTTTTTAACTCCACAGCCATATCATGCATGATCACAGAACTGTTCTGAAACAAACATTTCATCAAGTGAATGCATTTGTCTGGGAAGTATTTCAAAATAAAATTGATAATGGATGGGGAAAATACGATGACTGCAGGCTCCAAAGACTCCATAGATTTCACATGGAAGGGAGCCTGCAGCTGAGGAATGGGGGAGCTCTGACACTTTGGCATGACCCTTTTTCTGCCCCAACCTGCCCATTCATGGGGACTCCATATCGGTTCCATGGACCTGGAGGAGGCAGCTGCTTGAACCCACCTCTTCAGAGTCATGGAGGGGAAGCAACACAAGTTAACACAAGTGACATTCAGTGGCCCAAGTGGCCCTTTGTGCAGATCTCCGGAGATCTAGGTTAACAGAAAGGATATTGTGCTGCTTCTCAAGGGGAGTCAAATTATTCCAATGAAACAAGGAGCAGGAAGTTGCAAGAGATGATACTGCATTTCTTCTCTCCTGTACGGATTGTTTCTGCCCTGTATCTTTCTGGAGGGTAGTGATAGGAATGTTAAGTTTGGGGGTTTTGCAACAAACATGGAAAGATTTCATTTAATCAGGATATATCTCTGTGTGCATGAGGAGATGTTAAGCAGTACTGGATATGTTTAGAGGCTGTGCAAAAGGCTTACAGGTCAGATACTTGTGAAAGTGTACATGTGCTGTTGTAGCAAATTGTCAGTGTTTGATAAACCTCTTGCTACGAGGAAGAAGCCTTTTTCCAAAAGAGCTTTTTCGGAAAAAGGCGTGTTTGGATGGGAAGGAGGGAGTTCTTTTGAAAGAAGAGGAAAGAGGAAAAAGCACAGGTGCCCCAGGCTATGTCTAGATTACATCCCTCTTTTGACAGAGGGATGTAAATTAGACACTTCAAAATTGCAAATGAAGTGAGGATTTAAATATCTCAAGCTTCATTTGCATAGTCGCGTCATGGAGCTCTTTCAAAAAAGCCCCATTTCAAAAGTAAAACCGCGGTCTATACACGGTTCTTTCAAAAACAGCAGGTTTTTCAAAAGATCCTGTATTTCAAAAAATGATGTTTACAGGATCTTTCGAAAAAGCCTGCTGTTTTCGGAAGAACCGTGTTTAGACTGCAGTTTTACTTTCAAAATGGTGCTTTTTCGAAAGAGCACCATGACGCGATTATGCAAGTGAAGCACGGGATATTTAAATCCCTGCTTCATTTGCAATTTTGAAGTGTCAAATTTACATCCCTCTGTCGAAAGAGGGATATAGTCTAGACACAGCCCCAGTGGCCACTCCATCCATCACAGCTTGGATGCTATCTTTCGAAAAAGCAGATCACTTTTTCAATGCGCTTTGGCAGTGTGGATGCGCTCTTTCTGAAGAAGTTTTTTCAGATAATCTCTTCCAGAAAAGCGTCTTCCGAAAGAAGCCTGCAGTGTAGACATAGCCTGACAGAGCCATAAAGGGAAGACAAGTTACTTCCAGTTTTGTCATGTTTAACTTGCTCCTTTTGATGGAAAACCTATATTATAACACTCCATTATTCTGTTCTATTAAACGTCATCCTTTTAGGCAACTGACATTTTCTTTGTTTGACTTGGTGTTTGCTTGTATAAAATTAGTTTGGTTGGGTATCATTTTTCTTTTGAAGGCATAATGCCGAAAGAAAAGTAACTTTTTTACTAAACATAAAAATGAGGCTCCGTCAGCATTTGAATCTTCAGTCTTCAATCAGCAGCTTTTGACTACACAGGATTATGTTAGCAGAGCCAAGAAATTTCTCATACAATAAGCATTTCATCCAAACACAAGCCAGATAAATCAATTTTTATTTCCCTACCGATAACAACACCCTACTGACATTAATTGGTGTACCAAATCCAGGACTTCCTTGCAGTCAGACCTCTGGTTTATTGTGTCCATTCATTTAATTGCTTTGCAAAAGTCCTTCCTTCACACAATTTACTTCTACTGAACTCTCAAATTATAACTTGCCTTTTGCTGTCATCGGCTAGTGATTATAATCATTAACACCACTCCATTTGTACTGCTATAAGGCCTTTCATCTGAGGTTTATAAAGCACTCCGGGAACTTTAATTAATTAAACCTGAAAGTACCTATGTGATAGCAGTAACTGGATATTAAGAACACTTAATTCAGCTCTTGGGTGGAATTCAACAGCTGTTTAATAGCTTTCAGCAGTGTTGTGCAGCAATGCAGCAGGACAGGAAGTGAAAAAAAATTCTGGGTTCACTTGGAGCTTGTAATTCTTATACAGACTGTCCAATTTATTATAGGTACATCATTAAGGACTAGATCCTACCAACCCATAGTCTCATGAATAGTTTATGTGCACAGGGCTAGTCCCACTGATTGCTATTTCAGCTGCTCATCTGTCCAGGTGTTTATATGGTCACTGGGGTATCTGAACCCTTCACAAGTATTTTTGAAAAAAGAACTATTCAATGGAACTACTCCTTAAGAAACTATTAATATCACTAAGCGGGTTTCAGAGTAAAGAATCGAAGGCTTGGGGCTTTAATTGGGGACAGAATTTAGCTTTAGATGTAAGAGTTGTCAGTAGATGCTTAAACATAAATAATGCACAGTTGAATATTTTGCTTTTCACTGGGTTTGCATAAAAATATATGCACATATTTGATAGGAATTCAAAGAGGGTCAATGAAATGGAAATTGGATTCATAATTTTTTTAACAGTAATTGATCGAGATGCTCTGCAATTCTTTGCCATTGCCAGTTTGCCTGACTTAGTTTTCTGTGCTTTTGCGAAATAGTTGCAGTACATTTGACATGCTTTTTTCTAAGCTCCCTATTTTTTTGTCCTAAGGAAAGGAAGGCATACTCAGCACAGGCAGCCTTGCAGAACTTGAGAACGTGTCTACTGGCTACTGTACACAGAGTGCCAAAAGGATGACAAGCAGTTCTGGTTTGTCAGATGCATGCACATAACATGTTTTTCTTAACCAGTTAGGGCTGCCTTTGGTTGTTTACACTATCTTCAGGCTATTTACATGCTGCTACTTAAGTGTACATCTTCCTAGTCAAATATTCTCTGACCCTTTGTATTAGGGATGTTACAATGTGTGTAATTAACTAACTGTGTAACTGTTGAATATTTCCGTTGTTACATGAAGGGCAGGAGCCAGTGAGCACAGGGATCCATCATTAAAGCCCTCTCCCCCGCGTATACCGGCTCCTGCCTGCCCCGCCCCCCATTCTGCTGCCTCCGATACTGAGGCAGCAGGTGGAGTGGCAGATGGCTGCCTGGGAACCAGTAGCATGTGAATGTTAAAAGATGAGTCTGGGTTAATCGGTTAACTGTGTACATGGTTACACTTTCACATCCTTATTTTGTATAGAAAGCATCATGCAGCTGGGTGAGATATGTGGAGCTACTCTCCTCTCATTCTTTCTTCCTTTCTATTCCCTTTCCCTCCAGTCCCTAATTCCTAACTCCTCCCATTCCTCTGCAAAGACTGTCCTCCAGACAGGCACAGATGAATCTCCCCCTCCTCCTTCCTGAAAATTCTTCTGCACTAGAATGACGGGAAGTGAAAGAACCCAATCCCAAGAGAGGAGCCATCTTTGCTATATTTCCAGCATGATCAAAAGCAGGAATTCACAGGAGAGCCTCTTTCCAGGAGCTACTGAGCTCAATTTTGAAGGCTCAGTGTAAAGATTTCAGGGTTGAGGTTCTGAAACTCAAGAACCTGTGAAACTTAGCTAGGGAGTTTGGATGCTCAGTCAGGAGCAGATGTCAGAAGTTTCAGTTGTTTAATGTCTATGCATGGGTTCTGAGCTTTTCTGACCCAATTCACCACGAAGACCAATTCAGCAAGGTGCAGGGTAGAAGCAGTTCACACTTTTACCTCTAAAGACAAAACCACATTTAAAAAGCAAGGGGAAAGTGGGCAGGAAAAACACCAAATCAGCATAGAAAATAACATGCTTGTAAGGCATAACCTTTGGTGTGTTTTTAAGTTAACAGCTACTTTGCTGTTTCTATAGAAACACTTAGGCGTTTTAATAACAATTTGCAGTATACTCAATAAATCCATGAAGCCCTAAATGCAGGCCCCCTGATGGACTTAGATCTGAAGGTGGAAGTTTGTTTGACTTTTAAAATTTGGGTTTAATTTGTGTCCTAGAATGGAAGTTTGTACAGTTCTCACACGGAGCAAAGGCACATTTATTTGAAGCAGGAAAGTGCATTTAGCATGGAACCGTTTAGTCTGGAAAAGAGAACCTGATACCAGATCTACCCTATAGGGGAAGATTGAATTAAGATACGCCACGATTTTGGAAAGTGGTCAAGGGCTGCACTTTTCTGTGGAGAGGATTTGAGATCTAGGATAGAGTCTGGGTGCAGAAGGGGTCATGAAGTAAGGGACTGGGGTGTAAGAGAAGGTGTGAGAGGGTGTTTGGGTGAAGTAGGAGGTTATGACCTGGGGCAGGAGACTGGGGTGCAGGGTTAGGGAGGGGTTCTAGGTGCAGGAGAGGCTTTTGGCCTGGAAGAGGGGTGTAGGAGGAATTACAAGGTCTGGGAGGGAGTTGTTACCGGGGGCAGGGGGTGCAGAGGGTTTGGATGGTGACCTGGGAGAGGGAGTTGGGATGCGGGAGGGGTAGGGGTGCCAGAGGCAGGCTCTGACTGAGAGGCACTTACATAAGCGTCTTCTGGCCAGCAGCCCCAGATCACTTATAGCTGCAGGCTACTCCTTCCATGTGGCTCTCAGCTCTGGGAGGGGGAAGAGGCTTGCGCTGCCCCCACTCACCATGCCAATCTCTCAGCTTCTATTGGGTGGTTGTTTCCAGCCAATAGGAGCTGAGAGATTGGCTGGGGTCAATTCCTGTTGGCTGATTGTTTCTGGCTAATAGGAGCTGAGGATTGGTTTGGGGACAGGGAGATCACACAAAGCCTCCCCTTGCCTCCAGAGCAGAGAGCCTCAGGACTGCGCTTTAAACGTGCGGCAGTTGCGTGCCTTAGGGTCCCAGCAGGGTGGTCCGTGGGCCAGATCTGGTGGCTTCACGGGCTAGATCCAGTCCCCAAGCCATGTTTTGCCCAGCCCTGGTCTAGATGGTGTTTGGTTCTACCATGAATGCAGGGGATTCCGTTACCTTCCCTGGCACAGAAGTTAGACTGAATGGTCTGTAGTTTCCTGGGTTGTTATTTCCCTTTTTATAGATGGTCACTATCTTTGTCCTTTTCCAGTCTTCTAGAATCTCTCCCGACTTCCATGACTATTCAAAGATGACAGCTAAAGACTCAGATACCTCCTCTATCAGCTCCTTGAGTATTCTAGGATGCATTTCATCAGGCCCTGGTGACTTGAAGACATCTAACTTTTCTTAGTAATTTTTAACTTGTTCTTTTTTTATTTTAAATTCTAAAGCTACCCCCTTCCCACTAGCATTCATTACACTAGGCCTCCCGTCACCATCAATCTTCATGGTAAAAACTTAAACGAAGTCATTAAGCACCGCTGCCATTTCCAACTTTCCTGTTATTGTTTCTCCCTCTTCACTGAGTAATTGGCCTACCCTGTCCTTGGTCTTCCTCTTGCTTCTGATATATTTGTAGAATGTCTTCTTGTTACCCTTTATGTCTCTAGCTAGATTGAATTTATTTTGTGCCTTTGCCTTTTTAATTTTGCCCCTGCATACTTACGTTATTTGCTTATATTCATTCTTTGTAATTTGACCTAGTGTCCACTTTTTATATGACTCCTTTTTTATTTTTAGATCATGTAAGATATCCTGGTTAAGAAAAGGTGGTCTCTTGACATATTTTCTGTCTTTCCTACTCAGTGGAATAGTTTGTTTTTGGGACCTTAATAATGTCCCTTTGAAAAACTGTCCACTGTCTTCAGTTGTTTTTCCTCTTAGTCTTGCTTCCCATGGGACCTTACCTACCAGTTATCTGAGTTTACTAAAATCTGCCTTCCTGAAGTCCATTGTCTCTATTTGGTTGTTCTCCCTTGTACCATTCCTTAGAATCATGAACTCTATGATTTCATGATCACTTTCACCCAAGCTGCCTTCCACTTTCAAATTTTCAACCAGTTCCTTCCTATTTGTTAAAATCAAATCAAGAACAGCTCTCCCCCTCTCCTCCAGTAGTTTTCTCAACCTTCTGAAATAAAAAATTGCCTCCAGTGCAGTTTATTGGATAATCTGTGCCCTGCTGTGTTAGTTTCCCAACATATGTCTGGATAGTTGAAGTCCCCCATCACCACCAAGTCCTGCGCTTTGGATGATTTTGTTTAAAAACAGCCTCATCCACCTCTTCTGCCTGGGTAGGTGATCTATAGTAGACCCCTAGCATGACATCACCCTTGTTTTTTATTCCTGTCAGACAGTAAGGAGGAGTCAACGAACAACTAATATGTAAAGAAGAAATAACATTTGCCAGCCCGAACCTGATGGAGTGCTGCTGCTTTCTCTGTCTTTCCATTCTCTAGCTTCATAGGAAAAATCTGATAAATAAATAGGCCCTTTTCCAGCTATGTGTTTGATCACCACTGTTTTTCAGGAAAGGCTTGTGCTCTATCCCAGCGCTAATCAACTATTGTACTAGCAGTCAGCCAAACAGCTGTATCCATCCATGTCACAAACCTGTATCCCCCGTGAGTAAGAAACAAACAAAACCCATTATATCTGTGGATGAGAAAAGAGGCCAGGGTTGACTTTCATGGCTACAATAATAGCCAAGTAATGAAGCTGTCATATCTTTTCTCTGAGCCTTTGTTTTACCCTAATCCCACTGAAATATTACATTACAGGAGCTGCAAAAGCAGGCTCCCCGGACAAATCTGTGTCATACATACAAATTAAAGAATAAATTATAACTGCACCATACAGGAACAGTGTAATACTTCCCATCGAAGTATTGAAAGAACAGAAAATGACAGAGCTCCTATGGCTTACACAGATACTTAAGAAGTGAAGGTTATCGCTTGTCTGGTTGAAGCAATAACAAGGGAATATTTCTAGCTGAATTAAGCTTTACTGGTTGACAAGAATGAACAGCAAGCATGTCTCTTTACACTAGTAATGTGGAAAAATAGAGATGACCTTCATTGCAAATCCTGGATCTAAATGCAGATGAACTTTGGATAGAAAATTTTGCTTGGGTACAGTTCCATGGGAATCCTACAGGGCCAGGTTTACAGAGGTTCAACCTGGTCTCCAATGAGGGGCATTTAGAAGTGTGCTGCTGTGTTTTTGTACACCTATTCTTGGCACTTCTTATGTTCACTTTGGAGCTTGGCTGTGGGTAGGAGACTTCTGTGGCTGTGTGTTAGATACAAAGCCTAACTTTAGGTGCCATAAAATGAACACAAGACAGAAGTGTAGCATTATGTGTGCAAATTGGATGGCCACTTGTGAGAATTAGACCCATGCCAAGGGCCTGCTTCCAATCCTGCTGATCTCATTGCTCTTATTGGGAGCAAAAGCTATGTGAACATTGTCAGAGGCACTCCGCAACCTTCCAAGACTAGCTCACTGTGGCTATGTCTACACTGGCGGGTTCTTGCACAAGAACATGTCCACATAGCCATGTGCGAGCTGTGCTTTTGCGCAAGAGCATCCATGGCAGTGTGGACGCTCTCTTGTGCAAGAAAGCTCTGATGGCCATTTTAGCCATAGGGCTTTCTTGCACAAGAAACACCTGCCGCGCATCCACACTGTCCTCTTGTGCAAGAGCTGTCATGCAAGAAGGTTTACACTTGTCAAAAAAGAGCATAGCTCTTGCACAAGAAGCCTTCTCTTACCACGCCGTACTGCAAATCTTCTTGCGTAAGAGCGGGCAGGCAGTGTGGACGCTCTGCGGCTTCTTGCGCAAGGACCCGCCAGTATAGACATAGCCTTAGAGGCCAAATCAGAAGCTGTATTGGGCCTCTGGATCTCCCATTGTGCACTGTGGAAGTTGCAGGAGCCCATCTGGTGTTCAGGATTTGGCCTTATGTTAATAATCATCATTTGTGAATAGCTGGGAGAAATGAAACCTTTAACAATACACAACTGTGCCAGGCAGGTAATGGACAGGAATACTGTAGGTCAGTGAAGGCCACCCTCTGAATGCAATTAGATAAAATGGAGCTAATTACGTGGGCAAGAGGCCAGCGTTAATAATCCTACTCTTGTGAAACCAACTAACAAACCCACCCACACGCACTTTAATGACCACTGATGATAAGAACTGCAGCTTAACATCTTTTAAACATTAGCCACCAGCAAAATTATCTCAAACCCACACCTAGGCTACTGCTTCAAAAAGGACTCAGGAGAAGAGTGGGGATGCAGCAGGGACAAGATTACTTCATACAGCGTGTAGGCATTTGTCCAAGGCTGCCATCCAGGCATTGCCCTTGCTTAGCTTATAAGACCTGACAGCCCCAGGCTGTTGGCTGTAAAAATAAATAATGAAAAAGTATGGCACTAGTTCTCATTTGCCAGACCTCCTCCTTCAAATAAAAAGTACTGGCAATACTCAGATTTCTTACTAGTCCTTTGGCTTTTTCAACAATACAATGTAAGTAGGAAAGCAGGGAATAAATCCACATTGTACGTTAAAAGCAATGCTTGAAAACATCCCCAGAAAATGTAATCGCAAGGCAATTTTAGCAATACCTGAGTTTATTATCAGAATAATTAATAATGCATCTGTCCATATATTGCACCCCTCATCTGAGAATGGCAATGCATTCACAAATTTTAGTTAAGCCTCCCGACCAACACTCCTATGAGACCGGTAATGTATTGCCACCATTTTACAGATGGATAAACCAAACCACTAGGAGACAGAAGTGGTTTGCCCAAGGTCACATTGTTAGAAAGTAGCAGGAGAAGGAACTGAATCCAGGAGCCCTGACAGTCTTTGTGCAGCTGGTCATTTGGAGAGAGTTTTCTATGGTGTCCAGGCCCCTCAATGGGGTGAGGGTGATGGGACAAAAGGGCCTGGGGCTCCCGCTACATTTTAGTCACTTTTGAAGTGCTTTGCAGTGGCTCTGAGGGCTGGGGGAGAGGGGCACAGCATTGAAGGCTGGCTGCCCCAGCCTTGCCCTTTCTGTCTGAGGCCCAGGGGCAGATGACGATTTTGCGGGGCCCAGGGTAGCACAATTTCGCGGGGCCCCCCCTTTGACACGGTGCATGCGCGGGGCTTCTTGAAGTGCGGGGCCCGGAGTGACCGCTCCACTTACCCTGCTCTATATCCGCCCCTGCTGGGGCCACACCCCTTCTGGGAGCCTAGGGTCACAGCAACTCTGTTGGCCCTCCTGATGGTGTCTGTTATTACTAAATAATTTAGCCTCACAATACCTATGCTCTGGTCTACACTAGGGAGTTATTTCAAATTAACTCCCTTAATTTCAAAATAATAAGCAGAGCATCCACACTACCAAGCCCGTTATTTCGAAATAAGGGACTGGTTATTTCGAAATAATAACTCCTGCTTTCCATGAGGAATGATGCTTATTTCAAAATAGTTCTTTCAAAATAGCAGTAGTGTGGATGCTCCATGGCTGCTATTTCAAAATAACTACTCCCCAGAGTCATTCAAAGTAATTACTCCTGGGGTTCTAAGTTTAGCCAGGAGCAGAGAACTGACTGCTGCTCCTCACTCTGCAGCACTTAGCAGCCGGTAGTGGTGGTGGTGATCAGGGCAATGCTACTTAGAACTAGGAGAACCTGGGAGGGGAAATAACTTCTGTGGCAATTGTTTGCTTTAAATGCTGTTTGGATTTTAGTCAGACTGTTCTAGTTCACTTTCTCAGTCCATGTGATTTTTCCAGCTCCTCTGTAAATGTAGCAGTGGGGAAAAGAGTCATTTCTATTTTGTTGTTCTCAGGTTTTTTGTATTTTCTTGTAATAGGGTTTCTTTAAGTCTGTTCATCTGTGAACTAACTGACTAGTTAAATCAGCGAGTTGCCTGCCTAGCAGTGACCATAGCAAAGGAAGAATCTGCCTGGACTCCAGCGGAGGATTCCCTACAAGCAAGTAGAGAGAGAGAGAGAGACTTCAGACTCAGCACATGGTGCAGAGTTGATATCAGAGGCACAAACTGAAATTTTGGTGAACTAAATCTAAGATCTTGGAACCTCTCAGTCTTTCCCTGTGTGATGGGCTCGGGTCTCGTCCCCTTTGCCAGGGGGGCGTGGGGCGGACCCTCCTAGGCCGTCTCACCCGTCACTTTAGTTCCGGGCCAGTTGAGTCCCTCAAGTCAGGGTCTCTAGCCCTGCTAATGGCGGGTAGTGCCGTCTCTCAGTCCCCTAATCCAGGGTTTTGGGGGGCCACGGGGGAGGAAGGGGGATCCGGGCCCGCCCTCACTCACGGGCCCCAGCCCAGGGCCCTAAGGACTTAGACTGTCTTGCAGTCTTAGTCTGGCTGACGGGGTTGTGTCCCTAAACTTGCCAGCCCACGGGCTGATTCACCGCCCTGCCCTGGGCTGCTTCCTTCCTCCCCTTTCCGTTCACCTCCGTTGCTTGCCTCTGGTTTCTCTCGGGAAGGCTGTCCTAGGCGGTTACCCCCTTCTTGGTGGGTCCGCTCCTCTTTTGCTGCCTCCCCCTCTCCTCTGCCGACGGGAGTGATTTATAATCCCCACGGCGTCAAGAAGCCGCCGTGCGTCCCGCCCCCTGCGTTGTTCGGCCAATACCTGTGATCCCTCCGGCGTCCGGCAGGGCTTCCCCCTTGGCAAGCCGTGGCGCTCCCCCAGCTGAGCCGCGGCCCGGGAGCAGCCGGCGCACGGCCGGTACAGGCTCCGTGGCCCTTCCAGCAGGGCGCACACCCCCGGGTTCTCAGTGCGGGGTCTCAGCGCCCCGTCACACCCTGCTATGTTTGTGTGGACTGAACTATTCACATTTCACTTTTAGTTTTCTCTTTACTTATGTTTAGTGTAATTATAGACATTATTTGTGGATTGTAAAATAGTTGTGTTCTGTTGTAAGAATGAGAATTATTTGTTTCTTCATAAAATTTTATAAAGTTATTTAATTTAAATTCATTATGTTAGTTTCTTTTGGAACTTGAATGTAGGGAGGCTAACACTGGGCAATCCTTGCTGAAATAAACTCTGGGTCTCCAGTACTGCAGTGGAAATGGGGTTTCTTTAGACACTGGAGAAAGGCAGTGATGTCTGGCCCACTCAAGGTTACATAGACATACCCTATGTGAGGTAGAGTTCTTATTCCCATTTTACAGTTGGAAGAACCGAGGTACACAAATTAAGCAACAGCCTCAGAACCATGTAGCAAGTCTGTGGCAGAGAGAGGAATAGAAAACAGACAACCTGGTTTCTAGAAATCAGACAACCTGAATCCTGGTCCAGTGGCTTAATGTAATCATAAGACTGTCCTTCCTCCATGCAGTCCAGCTAAAGAGGGACAGCATAGTCTAAATACTATAGAGAAACTGATTCAGCTCTACTATTTTTTTTCCTATCAGTGAAGATTTCCTTCCATAATTGCAGTAGGAAATCTTCAGGTGTTAATCTCTTTGCATTATGAAACAGAGACTGCAGATGGGCACAGGTACCACCAGGATATAATTTCATAACAACTTCCTTATCTAAGCCTTTTCTTCCTAGTAAATATCTGGATAAAGCAAGCTGTTTCAGATAAACACTGTGGAAATCCATTTCCATCAGTGTCTTTCACCCCTGGAAACACACAACTATTAAATGAATGTACTTTTGTGGCACCAAGGGTGCCTACAGAAATTCTTACATTACCCATGTGCGAACAATTTAATTACAATAATAAGGTGACGTTTCAAAAGAACAAATAGTTGCTGATCAGCTATGCCTTGCCAAATAACATATTTGCAGAAACCTTTAGAAGCAATTGTCACAGGAGTCACCCCATTAGCAAGTAGATATGGAGCTCAATAACCTAAGAGCTGAGAGATGCTCAAATATGTTTCCTGTTCTTTCTAATTCCTACCACTGTGACTTTCCTTTGGGGCGGGGGGGAATGAGTTCTGAGAAAATTGAGATTATTTGTGATGGCTTATTACAATGCAAAATGGATTTGGTCTAGTTCTCTTTCAAACTAACCAGACTATGGATATTAATAATGGGATCTGAATTTCTTCACTAGCAGTTAATGATGGCAGTCACCAAATGTTACCTTCTGATGATGGTTGGGAGGCTTTTGTGAAAGTAGCTGGAGTCTCAGCCCAGCTGATGAGTGATGAACTGATAACAAAATGATCCCCCAAATGTACAGACACAGCAATGTAATGTACTTCATAATTCAGGTAGCATACTATAATGACAGGCACTCAGGTACTTGGCTTATCAGTTTTAGCACAGCGCTTGTCTTCATAAAATGTATTAGTTGTGATTTTTATTCAAAATGTGAGGGGGGAGAACTAAGAGAAACAAAAATGATAAAATTCTCATTTTGCGAATATGCACATTTCTGCTCTCCTTTTCTCTCCCAATGATTATTGTGCAGCTCAATGATTGCTGTTGTAATTTTAAATAACTGAAAGATGTGGGTTGTAGTTATGGGGTTACAGCAGGGGTGGGCCAATAACTGCCTGTGGGCCGGATCTGGTCCTCCAGGGTTAGCCTCCGGTGGGCCCCCCACCACTATATTTACCCACACCTCCACAGGTATGTGTGTTCATAGTTCCCATTAGCCGCAGATTGCTGTACCTGACCAAAGAGAGTTGTGGGAAGCCATGTTAAGGTTTGTGCTGCTTCCCGCTGCTTCCACAGGCCGGGAACGGTGATCTACAGTCAATGGGAGGAGTGATCAGCAATACCTGCAGAGGTGTGGGTAAATATAGCAGTGATGAGCCACCAGGGGCTGACCCTGACAAACCACTGCCATTGTATTGCCTACCTCTGGGTTACAGGTTTCTGGAAAACAAAGTTAAAGTGAATGATATCCTAGTTCAGAGCAAATTATAGCTTTATCTTGTAATAAGGCAAATTTCACATTTTAGATGAAAATGTCTTTTCCCTACACATAAGGCTGGCCATTTCCTTCTAGTTTAATATTGTAAACTATAGACATTGAGCATATTGTATTAGCAAGAGCTGAATAAATCACTGAAAGTGGATAATTTGATGATATTTTGTCTCTCTTTCATGAATTGAACAACAAATACATGTGAGAAAAATGAGGGAGGGCTGTTGTGACTTACTTACCGAATATTTCTTAAAATGATTCTTGGCGTAGAGATTGTTTGTAAGCAATTCTTAGCAAGTGTTCAGTACTTGAAATTCAGATGAGCTGGTTAGCTCTGACAGGATGCAGAGGTCACATCGCATTTTTGTTCCCTCTCTGGATAAGCATAACTCCAGGAATCAGTTATTTCACTTAGTGAATCAAAATTTATTTTCTGTGACTATTCTCTAATATTAACTTAAAGTTTCTGTTTCCATGAAAACACCAGGCAGGAAGCTTGTTTGCTAGAATAATTATGGTAAAAGAATGACTCTTGAATGCAGCCAAATCTAGTTTACATTTGTATTCAAGCATATATTTAGGCAACAGTATAAGCAATTCACCAAGCCCCAGAATTAAGGATTTACACAGGGACTAATATTTATTGACTGTATTCCCAGCTTATATAGTACCTAGTACACTGTTGGTGCTCCAGAAATAATGAGTTGCCTATGACTGGTACTAGATATGTTGAAATACAATTAAAATAGTAAGACATCAACTCTGTCCACCACTATAGGTGGCATCAGCAATAACTTTATGGCTGTGTCTAGACTGCATCCCTTTTCCGTAAAAGGGATGCAAATTAGACACATCGCAATTGCAAATGAAGCGGGGATTTAAATCTCCCCCGCTTCATTTGCATAAACATGGCTGCCGCTTTTTTCCGGATTGGAGCTTTGCCGGAAAAAAGCGCCAGTCTAGACGGGGATCTTTCAGAAAATAAAGCCTTTTCCGAAAGATCCCTTATTCCTTATTTTAAGAGGAATAAGGGATCTTTTGGAAAAGGCTTTCTTATTCCTCTTAAAATAAGGAATAAGGGATCTTTCGGAAAAGGCTTTATTTTCCGAAAGATTCGCGTCTAGCCTGGCACTTTTTTCTGGCAAAGCGCCGAGCCGGAAAAAAGCGGCAGCCATGTTTATGCAAATGAAGCGGGGGGGATTTAAATCCCTGCTTCATTTGCAATTGCGATGAGTCTAATTTGCATCCCTTTTACGGAAAAGGGATGCAGTCTAGACACAGCCTATGTGTTTAAATAAGTGGGGAAATGGCTTTCAGATTGCAGAGTTCTCATACTGGGTACGTCTAAACTACATGCCTCTGTTGATGGAGGCATGTAGATTAGTTTATTCGAGAAAGGGAAATGAAGTCGCGATTTAAATAATCACCGCTTCATTTAAATTTAAATGGCTGCCCCGCTTTGCCGATCAGCTCTTTGTCAGCAGATTGGGGCAGTCTGGACGCACCGCGGTCGACAAGGAAGCCTTTGTCGATCGGCACAGATAAACCTGGTTTCACGAGACTGCCCCGATCTGCTGACAAAGAGCTGATCGGCAGAGCGGGGCAGCCATTTAAATTTAAATGAAGCCGCGATTATTTAAATCGCGGCTTCATTTCCCTCTGCCGATCTGTCTAATCTACATGCCTCTGTCAACGGAGGCATGTAGTCTTGACACACCCACTGTGTCCAGACACTGGAAACTCCCAAAATTTCCAGGGTCACTAATCCTAGGGAGGATGCACACAAGTTTGTTTGATTCAGCTGTTTTCACAATGCAGAAACACAACACTGAAATATAATTATAGTGAAAACAATCAGAAGCTTACTAGCAAAGATTAAGATTTTAAAAGCTAGTGAGTAAGAATGGTTACAAATAATTCAAATAGTACAACTCAAACTTGGGTTTACACTAACCAGCAGAATAGTGATAGAGATGTAGCCGCGTTAGTCTGGGGTAGCTGAAGCAAAATGCAGGACAATGTAGCACTTTAAAGACTAACAAGATGGTTTATTAGATGATGAGCTTTCGTGGGCCAGACCCACTTCCTCAGATCAAATAGTGGAAGAAAGTAGTCACAACCATATATACCAAAGGATACAATTTTAAAAAAATGAACAAATATGAAAAGGACAAATCACATTGCAGAACAGGAGGGCGATGCGGGGGGGGGGGAGGAAGGAAGGTAAGTGTCTGTGAATTGATGATATTAGAGGTAGGGAGAGTGGGATGTTTGTGAGTTAATGGTATTAGAGGTGATAATTGGGGAAACTGTCTTGGTAATGGGTGAGATAGTTCAAATGTTTGTTAAGTCCTTTTTGGAAAGTGTCGAATTTTAACATGAATGACAGTTCAGAGGATTCCCTTTCAAGTGCAGATGTAAAAGGTCTTTGTAGCAGCATGCAGGTGGTTAAGTCATTGAGAGAGTGTCCTTTCTGGTTAAAATGGCAAGAAACTGTTTTCTCTTTGTGATCTTGTCTGATATCTGTTTTGTGGGCATTAATCCTTTGGCGAAGTGTCTGAGATGTTTGTCCAATGTACATAGCAGACGGACACTTTCGGCACATGATAGCATAGATTATATTTCTGGATGCGCAGGAATATGTGTTCTTGATCTTATAACTCACTTGGTTAGGTCCAAAATGGTATCAGCAGAATGAATATGTGGACAAAGCTGGCAACGGGGTTTGTTGCAAGGGAAGGTACCAGGGTTGGTATTAGTGTGGTATGTCCTGTGGTGGTTGGTAAGAATCATCTTGATTCTAACCAGCAGTTACCTTTCTTAGACAATAAAGCAGATTTCCCCCAAAACATTCTGTCCTTTGCAGAGCTAGCTAGTTTCAGACACACCACAATCCAAGCATTCATGAAGCACCCTCCTCGGCCAGGATATTCCTTGGTGAAGGATAATAAAATGTCTCCTTGCATTCTTTCATACTCTTCAGAGTTCTTTTTGCCACCCAGTAACAGGACAACCAGCTGTGGTTTAATCTTAGGTGTCTTCCCATCCCCTTGTTGACTTCATACGTAAGATGGGCTCTCATCCTGCTGACTTGCAATGCTCAATGTAACTTGTGAATTGAGAGAGGTGAATATACCTCCTGTCTGGGGAAAAAAACTGCTTTTCTCTTTGGTGATAGACTTTAAAACATATTTTCACTACATATACACAACTGCTTACATATCATCAGTTCATACATCTTATGGCAGTATTCATAATCAGTGAGACACCAGTTTTCATTAATACACCACATGATATTCTTTATGGATAAATATTGTGAAAATGGTGTACTAAGGGGAGCAAGTTTGTCAGGCCAATTAAGAGATGCTGTTGCAAAGTGAACCCTTTGCCACCTGCTGTGAGGCTCTGTGAGTCCTGAACCCAGGCCACATGAGGCTCTACTAGTGACTAGAGAACTGGAAGCTCTAAGGCCTTCATTCCACCAAAGGAACCACCCATAGGGACCTGATTGGATAAAAAACTCTAGAATCCCTGCTTGGGCCAAATACGCTATTTAAGCCAGAAGGAAGCATAAGGCAGTTGTCTGTGTAAATTCCTGTCTGGCTGTTACATTGGATCCTGCCGTCTCACCTGACCTCCCGCGCCCTGCTTTCCTGACTTGTTCCTCATTCCTTATTCCCTGCTTTGTTCCTGGTTCTAGCTTTTCTGGCCAGCTCCTGTCTCTCATCTTGCTGCCTTGTTCCTGTGCTTAGTCTCTAACTCTGATCCTTGGCTTGACTCCTGACTCTGACTTCTGCTCCAGCCACCGAAGACCCAGTTGTCCAAGACAGTTGTCACCAACAGGCCTCTGGAATCACGGGGGTGCACCAGCTAAAGAGACAACAACTTGTCAGCTGCAGGTAGAAGTACTGTTAAACTCTGCTAGGCTGAGCTCAAGTGGAGCAGCTCAAGTACAGTAATGTGAGGTAATAGTTACACTGAAGACAAGCTCTAGGTGCCAAAACTTAGCTTCCCTCTTTTGTCATCTCTCTTACTGATGGAGTTAGTAAGTGATTTATTATTGTTTATGCCACAAGGGAATGGAATTTATGATGCATATCAGTAGAAAGGGACAGAAAAGCCATTGAGGCGACCGCCTGCTGAGGGGGGGATTGATTTTCTGCCAGGATTTTCATTGTTCCGTAAGAAAGATGAAGGTCTTCTCACATTAAGTGTTGCCAGTTTCCCTCTGGATTGAATTGAGCACCTCTTGATCCAGAAATGATGGTGTAGCAAGTCTTTGAGCTACAAACGAGAAGTTCATTTACCATCACAAACATGCTGATTCTCTAAATTATGTCACTGATTCACTTACAAAAACTTTAAGGCAGAGTTTCAATTGCTGCTGGAGAATATATCTGTTTCAAACATGGGACTTGTAAATCACAAAGTTAAACTTTAAAAAAAATCAGGACACGATAGTTTAAGATCTTCCCATTCAGTCCCGAAAGACTGAGTGTTACAAGAAAAAACAAACTGCAAACTTACGAGAATAAAGAAATGCATAGTTAGGGCACAGCTACACTGCAGCATTATTTCGAAATAATTCACATTATTTCAAGCTGAACTCTAAAGGTGAGCATCCACATAGCAAAACCCCTTATTTTGAAATAACAGGCTTCTTATTCCGAAATCTGTAACCCTCATTTCATGAGTGTAATGGGATGGAGGGGCCACCCTCTGACTTGGAAATGGGAGAACCCCTCTGTGAGCCCTCTTCGGCTGAGCCTGATCCCATCCCCTCACATGACCAGAAGTCAGGAGGCGTGGCCAGGGCTATAAAAAGCCAGCCCAGGAGCTCATTGTTGAGCCAGCTAGCAGAGGAGCCAGATGTCTGCTCTGTGCACTGGGCTGGGAGGCTGAGGACTGGCCCCTCCCCTCCGGAGGCTGAGGACTGGCCTGGTCTTGCGTGACCCACCCTGCCTGCAGGAGTCTGAGGACTGGCCTGGACCCCTGGGACCGCTGCTGGAGCTACCAACACCCCAGTGAACTGACTGGAGAACCAGGTATGTGTGGAGTGGGAGAATGGAAGTGGCCCAGGGACAGCTAACCACTGTTGCCAGAGCCAGGGTCAGCATGTTGGAGTCTGGATCCCTGCTGACCCAGCAACAGACTGATCTGCTGCTGCTAGAGCCCTGGGATGGGACAGAGTGGAGTGGGTGGGCCTGCGTCCCCCCCACCACCCAACTGTCAGGTGGCAGTCTCCCTCCCCCGCCACTCCAGGTCAAGAGCCTGAGATTGCAGGATCTCTGCCCGAGCAAAGAGACCCAGCTGTTTGTTTGTTTGCTTTGCGGCCCCACCCTGAACCAGGGCTTGGGCTATGAACTATAACTAGGCACGGTTCATCTGTGTTGCTACCCTGCCCTAGACCAGGACCTGGGCATCTAAGGACCTGAACTGGCCTATTACCCACTGAACCGGACTGATCATCGGCCCGAGACCAAGGACTAATGAGGCTCTGTGGACTTAGGTGGAGTGGCTGCCCACTGACCCTGAAGGGGAAGAGCCCTTCCGTGAGCCCCAACCAATCTACAATGAGTAACAACGCCTATTCTGAAATAGGATGTGTGTACCCAGCATAGCTGTGATTATTTCTAAACAAGTGACCTCCAGAGATTCTCACAGGTGCCCTGGTGGCCACTCTGTCCACACTCATCAGAACTCTCTAACTCCCATTCCCTGCAATCCTTAAAGCTGCAGCCACAGAGGAAAGGGCTTGTGGCACAAGGAAAGCCTTGCTAGCCCTGTGCTGTTCACCAGCAGCCTTCACTGCCACCCTGAGTGACCCCTGTGCTCCCACCGAGCCCTCCACAGCTGCAAGAGTCCCAGCAGCCAGCTCCCAAGCCCCTGCCCAAGGGAGAAAGAGGAGTCCCTTTCCTGGTCTGGTGTGGAGATCCTGGATCTCATATAGGTATGGGAAAAGGAGGCAAACCTCCAGGATCTCATCACACATAGGAATGTGGGCATCTATGGCCAGACAGCTGACAGCCTGGGCCAGAAAGGCCACAGCGGCACCCAGGAGCAGGTGTGCATGAGGTTGAAGGCAGGCCTACACCAAGACCAAGGAATGCAGCTCCCGCTCAGGGATGACACCACAGACCTGTCCCTATCACGACCAGCTCCACCACATCCGGGGGGGGAGGGGGTCAGGATCAGTCCATTCCTCTCACCCTTGTTGTAGACTCTGGGCTGGAGACACCTGTCATCAGCCTCCTGGAGGGTGTAGTTGAGGAGGAAGTGCAGGAGGGGGTGGAGGTCAGCATCGACACCATGCCCGCCAGTCAGGAGTTCATCATGTCCCTGGAGCCATCCCCCTCCCAGGACGTCACCCAAGGGTCAGACGAAGCAGGGGAAGGCCTATCAGGTGAATTCCATTACTTTCCCTAGACACACATGGGGGAAGTAGTGGGCAGTGAGTAGTGGGGGAAGTAGTGGGCTGCATGCTCCTCATCTGGCCTTCTCGTCTTGGGGATCGCACAGCAGCCGGTGCACGTGGGGTGCCAGCCCAGAGCACACAGCCACAATGAGGCTGCCGCAAAGGAACCTTGTGCTCCTGCTCAGAGTTCCTGCCCAGGCCTGCCTTGCTCCTGACCCTGCTGCGGGACACCTTCCTGCCACAAGCCACCACTAATGAGGCTGTAGTCATGGACACACACAGAACAGTGCTGCACATGGCAGATGGTCATGCCTGCATTCTCAGGGCAGCATCCACTTCCAGGCAGGCATGACGAGGTGAAGGACACTTGCCAGGGGAGCCTGCCAGCAGAGGGAGAAAGTGAAGGGGACCCCAGCAGCACCCTCCCTAGCAAGCGGCATCTACTGCTCACACACACACCTCCTGCAACACTTTTCCGTCTCCTCCGGTGGGCAGGACCCTGGCCCTGATGCAGTTGGGGAAAAGATTCCGGCGTGTATCTTCTGGTAGAGGCTGGAGTTGTGGAAGACACGGGCGTCATGTGGCTTCCCCAACCACCTGACATTGATGTCGGTGAACTGGCCTTGGTGGTGCAAGATGGCTTATGGGACCATGGAAAAGTACCCCATGGTCCAGTTGATACAATCAGAAGCTTGGTGGTCTGGGGCCCAGATGGGGATGTGGGTGCTGTCAATGGCCTCCCTGCATTTGGGGAAGCCTATGGCGGCAAAGCCAAAAACAATGGGGTCCATCTCGCCCAGCCTGACGAGCCTGTGCAGCAGAATGGTGATGGCCCGCGCTGCCTGTAGGAGACAAAGCATCACAGGGTTGCCAGAGCCCTCAGAAGTTCCCTGAGCGCCCCCCCCCCCCCCCCCCCCCCACACACACACACACCAGGACCAACCTTAACTTACCACATCCCCTGGCAGGGCTTTGAAAGTGGGACTGGCAAACCTTCCAGGGAGGGAGCTTCCACCTCTCCCCCCCCCCCCTTAGGGAGCCCCATTCCAGCAATTCACCTCCCTCCTGGGACAATAGCATGAGAGTCATACCTGCATGAGCACGCCCCGACGATCGCTCTCCCCACACCGAACTGTTTCCCCAGAGAGCAGTAGCTGTCGGGCATGGCGAGCTCCCAGAGGGCGATGGCGACCTGCTTCTGGAGGGGCATGGGGAGTCAATGTTGGTGTCGCGTTGCCTGAGAGCAGGGGTGAGCCTGCTCTCAGGTCATGGGACCTTCCGCATGCAGAAGTTCTGGAGCCACTGTGGGTTGTCCCACCACTCCATGACAATCCGGTCCCACACGTCGGAACTGGTGTCCTGTAACCAGAAGCAGCGGTGTGCAGGGGAGGAAAGGAGGGGCTGTGCTGCATGAGCAGTACATGGAGAGAGGAGAGGTGGTGCCTGGCAGGGAGCTGTGGATCCTGTTCCTGCAGAGCTATAAGGGAAGCCTGCAGTAACTGCACCAGATCTAAGAGCTAGCGACTGCTTTCCAGCAGGTCTGGCTCCATGGCTAGATAGCTGTGATGTCCACTAGGGCAATCAGAGCAGGCAGTGAAAAGAGGTTTTGCTGTCCCTCAAGGAAGTAGGCAAAGGTGAATAGCCTGAGACATGACTGTATAGGAGGGTCCCTTTAAGCATGAGCCTCAGGCAGCAGCTCCTGGAAGTAACTACTGTCCTGATGCCCTGCCCAAAGTGCTTCCGGGGAGGGTAGGGCCTTAAATGCAATTCAGGCTCCAATCAGTCTGGACGCTCTATTTTGAAATAGCATTGCGCTATTTTGATGCACATTTGTAGTGTGGACGCACTATTTTGGAATAAGCTATTTCAGAGTGTTTATTCCGAAATAACTTATTCTGAAATAAGCACGTAGTGTAGATTTACCCTCTGGGTGCTGCTTCAAACACAACCTCAACTCTGTGTCACTCTTATTTAGAGGTTATCCCAAAAAAAGTCCCATAGATGCAATAACAAACACTGTTACTAAACATTTGTATTATGGTACCACCAAGAGGCCAATGAAGTCGGTCCTCATTGTACTAGGTGCTATACAGTCAAAAAGTGAATGGGAAAGCATGCTCCAAAGAGGTTACGATTTAAAGAAAAGATACGACCAGCGCATGAGACAAACAATCAGACTGAGGTTGGGAGTGGATATACCAAAAATAATAGGAAATGCACAGTTCTAACAATTCTGCTACAATAAAGCTCAACACAGTGTTCCTTAAGTGGAAGAATGGCCAGCCTTAAGAATTCAAAAATTAGAACCGTAAACTCAGAAGCAGAGGTGGATTTGGGATTTGTAGGACTTCCCCAGCCCACTTTGGTGCTCCTGCCAGGGAAATGGAGTCAGTGTGGGGACTTCCCCTGCCAGTTCTGCTCTCCAGGTGGGGAGCAGAATCAGGGTACAGGGGTTGTCTCCACCTCTCCTCCTGGGAAGCAGAGTCCGGGTGCAGCGGCTTGCCAAGTGGAGGGGGACAAGCCCCCATATTCTGACCCTGCTTCCCAGCAGGAGGAACAGGTGGGTGTAGCATGCTAGGTATGGGGGCATTTTTCTGGGGCCCCCAATTGTCCAGGGCCCCTAGATATGGGCCCCATTGGCCCAGTGGCTAATCCACCACTTCTCACGAGAGATAATTTCCACTTGGAATACCTATTCTTGGTGATTTCAGCCTTGCTCCCTGCCTCCATTTTGTTGTCAGCAAAACTGCAAAGTTTTCTGCTTAGTACCACCAGCCCTGTTCCTATAGTCCTCTTGTGCTCCAAAGGCAACTCTCTGTTTTCACCCTATTAAGCAGCAGTTTGACTGTGGATCTGAGTGAATGTGACATGTTCGGTTCTTAGCCAGCACTGGAGAGAGCAGAGCAATGTTTTCCAGCCAGCTCCTCTGATCATCGCTTCTCTTTTTTGGTTTAACTTTACAATGTTTTGCCCATACCTTCAAGCTTAGAGAATTCCCTGAGGGCAACATGAAAGCCACAGCCCTGGCTCCTCTAGACCAGCTAACAACCCCTTGCTAATATGCTGAACTTTACAGAACCCTGGATTCTCCATGTGTCAGTGCTGTGAATCACAGGGAGAAGGATTTTGACTCTTGACAGGTAACCCAGACTTTTATTTACAACTCCTGCACTGTCCATACAAAGTGAGAGCACACACTTGTTGGCATCTGTAGCATGTTTTTATTTCAGGGAACTAGCATTTATACTGCCTGTTTCACACGTTCATGCTTCTGTGTTTCATCTTCTTAAATGAGTGTAGTGATCACAAGAGAGCATTAGGCTGTTAACAAGAGAGGCTAATGGAGCTAGTAGACCAAGACCGAGTAAGCTTCCTCACGCTGACTGCAAGAGGTCAGCTCACAGACATCTGATTAGAGTGGTATTTGTGAGGTGGACACCCATCTGACTAAAACATATTGAGGATGCCAGCTTTCCTGTGGGCCACCAACTAGTCAGATCTGACTGACCTCCACTCACTACTGACTTGAGATGGGCATGGGATTAAACGGTTTTGTAGGCTATGGACTGTTCACCAGAGTTCTCCACTTCTGTAATCAGGTGCATTCTAAGAGTCTCTCTTGGGGAATTCACTCACAGAATGAGCCAGCCCCCTTTGATCAGACATTTGAGGGTAAAAGCTTAGACAACACTCTTAACTCAGCCTGTGCCCAGCAATGTGGTTTATATAAGTGGTTTTCAAACCTTTTGGCTCGCGATCCACCCTGGTCAATGTAGACCTCTCTGCAGACCACCATTTGATCACAAAATGGGTGCAGTAAGAGATGGGTGTATGAGGTTTGGTTAGGAGGTAGGGTGCAGGAGTAGGCTGAGGATGGGATGGGGGGGGGTCTGGATGGGAGGTAGTATGCAGGCCAAGCCAATGCACGAAGGTAGTCTCCAGGACTGGGGCAGCCGTCAACATACACAATGGCACTTTATCAAAACCAGTCCCCAAACCCACCCTCTGAGGTCTGCATGAGATCTGTTTAAGTCAGGGGTGGGCAGTAATTTTTGATAGGAGGCAACTCTAAGATTTTGGAAAGTGGTCGAGGGCTGCACTCTTCCCTGGTATCAATGGAGGAAATGCAGGGTCTGGGGTGGAGGTTGGGTGCAGAAGGGAGCTTGGGGTGTAAAAGATTGGGGTGCAGGAGGGAGAATGGAGTCTGGCAGGGAGTTTGGGTGAAGGAGGCAGTTGTGACCTAGGGCAGGGAACTGGGGTTCAGATTTTGGGATGTGACTTAGGATAGGAGGGGATTGTGATCTCAGGCAGGAGTTTGGGGTGCCAGATCTGGGAGGGGGTATGAGTGCATGTGGCGTATAGGGTTGCCAGGTGTCCGGTTTTTGCCTGGACTGTCCATTATTTGGTTTCCCCATCCTGTGTGGTTTTTTTTTTTTTTTTTTTTTTTAAACCAAACAAACAGAAAATACCTGTTTTCTTTGGATGGAAGCCTGGTGGGGACAATTTTCCCTTGCCATGTCTGGCAGGGGCAGGGGAGTGAGGAGAGTGGGGCCATTTAAAGGTGTAATGCCTTTTCCCGGTATTTTTTGGAGGGAGCGGGTGTTCAGTATTTTTAGTTAAACCATCTGGCAATCCTAGTGGAGTACCAGGGCAGGGGTGGGGGGGACAAAGGGTTGGGGAAGGAACGGTCTGGCATGCCAGAGGTAGGTTCTGGTCAGGAGACTTATCAGTTAGCAGCCAAACCAGCCTGCTTCCAGAGTTTAAAATGTTTCTGCCTGCTTGGCCATGCTCCTCAGTTAGTGAGCAGGAGGGTGGCTGTCTGTTACTCAAACAGTTTCTGTCCAAAAACTGGCCAATAGGATTGTGCTGGGGGCAAGAGAAACATCTGAATCTTCCCCCCTCCCCTCTGGGCTCAAAGAGAGAGAGAGTCCCACAGCCGCGTTTCTGAGCAGCATGTGGGGCTGCAGGGTGTCGCGAGAATCACAGGTCCAATGATAAATACCCAAGGGGGGAAGGACAGAACCAGGTGGACAGTTTTATCAAATACAAATTATTTATTTATGACAGTGGTGAATTTATAGTATTTATTCTAAGATTTTTAATAGACCGTGTTAATATAGAATTTACAGTATTTATTATATTCTATGGTTTCTAGTTAAACGTGTCAGAGATATAAGGATGGGAATGGCAAGGGGAATAGTCTCTAATCTTAAAATATCCAGCTACGGTAATTAAATAACAGTGATAACTACAAACTCTTATGTACTACCCAAAAACAACTACAACACTAAGCTTATACAACAGGAAAAAATCAAATCATACATACCAACTTACACAGCACACAGAACATTTCACAGATATCGGTTCGGTTGCGAAGGCCTTGGTTACGCCCGAGAGTCAGGGGAGGTGGCTGGTCGGTTGATCAGGCCAGCAGCGCTTTGAAGTATACGAGAAGGCACACGCACAGTGGTACGTGTGTTGCGAAGACCTCCTAGAGCAAACTGTGCCATGGGTATTTATCCCCAAATCTGCACATCGCTTTCCCGCGCTTGCATATTACCATATATGGCCCAATGGTCACCAAGTGGGAGGGTCTGTGTCCCAGGGGTTGGGCCAAAACTGTGCAGGTTTCATGCGACCAGGTAAGCCCAGCAGTTCTCACGCCAAGGTGACGGGTGGGAGAGTCTGAGGCTATTTTCCCCTTTTCACACCTTTCCTTTATCTAAAGGCAATGGTATGCAGGAAGGGTGCGGCCGGTTTCTCTCAAGGAGTACTGCAGAACAAGAGCGGCCTGGCCAAACTTTTTTACTGGGGGGGGGGGCAGTTTCTACATGCCCCCATAGGGCAAGCAGGAGAGCCTGCCTGGAGCTCCCCACTGCCTCCATGGGCCAGATCCAGTGGCTTGGCAGGCCGTATTTTGCCCAGGCCTTGTTTAAGTCCTCAGAATAGGCTGACAATGCTGTATTAGCTTTGACTGGTCCCGTGTTCATGGCTATAACTTGTCCTGAATGAGGAAATCCAAGAACTCTATACCAGATTTATTCTGAGCCAGAAGCTTAGTGGCCATTAATGTTAACTAAAGAGCATTTATTTATACTTAGCACAGCGCAGACACTGGTTACATTCCCTGATCAATCGTTCTATCTGCTTCATCAGCACAATGCACGTATCTGCATTTAACTATCAGTTCTCTTCTACTGCCCAGTGACATGAGGGCACCATTCCCTGCATTTAATTAATTCATTAATTTAATTAATAGTTCCCAATGTGGTACCATGTGAAATCCTTTACTGAAGTCCAATTATATTAGAGCTATTACATAGCTGGAAATGATGTACCTTAATTCGAGTTTCTGCATGGTCTCCACAGCCGGAGGTTGACGGGAGCAAACAATCCCATCGACTTCCCTTACTCTTTGCAAGGAGCAGGAGTTCTGAAACCAATGGGAGTGCACTCTGAGTTTGATTTAGAGGGTCTTTACTAGACCGGCTTAATCAAACTCCAAAAGATCGACTGCAGCAGCATTGATCTTCCACGTAGTGAAGACCAGTGCTTTTTATGTTTTTAAAAAAAAAAAAAAAAGGTGCCAGTACTAGGGTTTCCAGATGGTTTTGTCGAGGGGGGAAAAAAAAAGTGCCTGGGAGGTCGGGGCCGAATTGCAGTTGCAACCCCTTTAATTGCCGCGTGTCCCAAGCAGGCTTCCATCTGGTGCAAGTGCTTCCAGGGCTGGCTGGGGGCTGTGCCGGAGGAAAGCAGCAAGTGCTCCCAAAAAAAGGTGACGGTACGCCATACCGGAACGTACCGTCACAAAAAAAGCACTGAAAACAGTGGTTGGAATTAATTTAGTCTATGGAAGAGTCTCCTCCCATTGGCATAGAGTGACAGTACTAGGGAGCATATAGCAATTCAGCTGCATTCGTAAAATCAATAAACCTTCTACTTGCCTATTTGCTAGAAACTTTCACCTAAGCTGCATGTTTAGGAGCATTGCGTGTTATTCTTAGTTAGGACTGACCGATAATAAATCAAACCGCATTATCATGTGGAATAAACTGGTAATGCCATTTCAGAATGTGTCTCTCGTCCAAGCTTCTCCCTGCATCCCCTTCTATTTACTAAAAGCATATAATGGCTTGAATAAATCAGAGCTTCACCTTGCTGGGTGTGAGACAGCAAGGAGAGGCCTTTCAGCAAAAGATCACATAAAAATCCTACCTGGGGATTTTCTTGGCAGCCTCTCCAGGCTCAATCCTGCAGGAGGCCAGATGTAGGTGGTGCAAAAATAGAGTTGCCAGAAGGGCTACTGAGCTTAGTGTCCTGTTATTCAGGATCCAATGGGGGGTATTAGTTGAGGGGAGCTGCTGGCACTGCAAACTGAAGGTGCTGGCAAGAGCATGGTGCTCTCAGTGTGTCTCATGTTGTACTGAGTATCTGGTGGAGAGGGATGGTGTGGCAGGGGGCACATTTCTGTGTCAGGGCAGCCTGTACTGTCCCTTTGCCCTACATGGTAGCATTTCTGCACACTCAGGTAAAGCAGCATGGAAGGTGTCAGGGAGTTACTCGTATACTGCAGCAAGAGAATAAAATATTAGAGGGACAGCAGGAATATCTTGCAGTGATGGGCATGGTGGCCATTTTCATGTCCAGGTTTCAACCCACTGACCACACCCTATCTGTTCCCACCCGGCACCTTCCCATCTCATCCCTTCTGCCCTCCCTTGACAACTTGCAGATAATGAAAGGTGCTTTTTAAGTTGTTTATGTTTTTTAAGGTTTTTTTTTCCAGTTACAGGCTCATATGGCAACCCCTCAAACTTTCAAACTTACAGATAATCATGGAAAGTTCATTCACACTGAGGGGAAATGGAACGGCTAGGTAACAAAACCGGTGCTAAGTTGGTGTTGAACTTCAGTAACACTACAGTTGGATCTGAACCATACTAGCTAGGAAACCATGCTACCTTGGAAAGGGGCATGCATGCTCCATGCAGTCAGGACATGCTGAATCAGGAACTCCAATGGCCTGTAGATCCCCCTCCCCCTCAGTGGAACTTATAGCTACCCCTCCTCACTTTGAAACAGCAATGGAAATACCACCTTGCGTCCCCCAAAGACAGTTTCCTCCCTGGAGTACAGCATCCCACCTTGGTGCAGGGAGGTACATGCCGCATTTGATACCAGCAAGTCTGGCCTGAGATTTTAACTTGGGAGATGCAAAGTAGAGAAGGACTGGGGCTAAAATCCCTGTGTAGCTGTGAATGCCCATGGTAATTCCCAAACACCTGGCCATCCTGCATGAGCGCACAACTGGCAAGCCTGCCAGCATCTGACAGTCCTCAACCCATCTGGCTCCAACTAGACCTCACACCAGGAGGTGTCTCCTCTCCTACTACAGAATTGACTCATTTGACCTCCCCAAGGCAGTCGGGCATTATAATCCCTGATTTCATTCTAATAAAAAACAAGTGTCTCCTCCTGACTTGGAACAAATCACCAATGTCAGAGACAGCAGCATTAAGGTGAGTCCTTTCCCTGTTTGGCATAACTATGCCACCTGCATAGCAAGCAGGCAACCACTTTCACCCTTGTCCTTGAAATGGTGATTAGTGCCAACTTACCTCTTCCTTCCTGACTCTCTGAAAGATTCTTCTGCACCCTCTTTGCCTGGTTTTTCTTAGCTGCATAGGTGCAGCCTGTGGAAAGGGGCTGGACAGCCTGGGCAAAGTGAGGAGGGGCCATCTCCAGGCTTCCAGAAGGGGCAGGCCTCAGGAAGAAGGAGGCCTATGGTAGAAGGGGCAGCGTGGTTCGGAGCATATGGCACTGTCCCCGTCCCCCCCCCACCCCACCCCACAGCCAGCCCTGAGAGCTGCCTGGAGCATGCCGTGCAGTGCTCTGGCAATGATTTAAAGGGCCCAGGACTCCAGCAGCTGCAGCTGCTGCTGCTCCTGTGGTACCAGCAGCAGGGGCCTGGAATCCCAGGCCCTTTTAAATCATCAGGCCTTGGAGCAGCTGTCCCTTTTGCCCCCTCCCCCAATCAACAGGCCTGGTCTGTGGGGAGTATTGCTTGAAAGCCATGCCATTCCCAAACTGCCATAGATCAAATTACCCACATAACACAGGCCATAGAGCCTTGCCCAATAATTTCTGCATCATGGCATTTTGGGTTGCCTTCTGTGACAGGTCTGGCAATTTCCCATTAGCCAGAACAAACCTTATTTGAATTAACTTCAAGTATCTTATGGGTTCATTGCATAAAACCACAAATGTTCATGTAGGATTATATATCATGTCTCTGGGAGGAGGGGCAGGAAGGGGGAGACATGAGCATGACTAATGTAGACGTTGGGAAGTGGTATGAGCATCAAAGGACTCTTTGAAACAGTGAGCCAGCCAAGAATTAACTTTAAAGTTGAGTGGGTTTCCCAGGAAATCTCTTGGAGAGGCATAGGCTAATATACCCTCCCAAGTTATGCAAGAGCTCGTACTTTGGCAGCTTTGCCCTGAGGAGGGGACCTTTCTCTGCTGACTCCTTGTGTTGCCAGGACAAGATCAGAGGCCAAAGGAGTGCATCACTGACTCACCGGGAAGCTTGTTCTGAACCAAGGGGGTTATGAACTTGTGACCACAGAAAAACCCTCCGGTAGGGTTTGAAGGACTGATTGCCTGCCAGAGCCCTTCTTACAATTGGGGGTGAGCACTTTAAAGCTAATTAGCATGTGTGTAGGTTCCTTTATTGTTGTAATGTGTCTTCTTCTCTATAATGCTTAAGAATTATGCAACTATGCCTGCTTAGGAAAATTTGTGTGGTACCTCACAACCGTGGGCATTTACACTGATTAGAGCCTCTGGAGAGAAAGCAAAGCAGGCCTACTGAGTCTGACTCATTGGGGAACTCAGTATATGCAGGGAGCTGTACGGCCTGGAAAAACCCATCAGGAGGAAGCGAGATGCACATCTCTGCCCCACAGAGGTGATGACTAGGAGTCGAAAGCCTAAGATTGGATGATCCTTGGTGGACCATGGAGGGGGAACACAAATATAGTTACTCTCAACCATCTCATCCTCTTTGGCTCTTACTCTAGTCTCTTCTCTATGGCTAAGGCCACTAGCCCTGGGTAAGTGCCCTCCCACTCACAGCGAGAGCCCAAACCCTCAGCCACAGCACGGACACCAGAAGGGAGTCCTGCTGGGCAGCAGACCCATAATTGCAGCCCTCCCTGTGGAGAGCCACTGCCTGGGCTGTAGCTGCTGGTTGAAGCCAGCTAGGGCAGCCCCTGCCACCATGGCATCCCCAAACACCAGCTGCCAGCCAGACAGCGCAGCCCAGCTAGCCTCAGGGCTGCCCTGGGCTCCCTCACACACCTCCCAACCCCCTGTACTGAGTCCACTGCTCTGAGTCCCCTCACATACCTTCCAACCCCCTTTCCCTGAGGTCCCTCACACCACAACCCCTGACTCCAGTGTCCCCATGCCCTGCCCTGAGCCCCCCCAAACTTCTCAATTCTCTGCCCTGACTCCTGCACCCCACATCCTCAGCTCCCCCCCCCCCCAAGGACCTGAGCAACATCAAGTAAATCCTCAAGTGGTTACTAATAAGAGCAGCTCACAAGGTGGCATTTCATATCACACTTGGCATATCCAATTACAGCTAAAATAACAGTCTTAATGTATATTCCCCCCTCTCCTTGACCACCCTTAATGACCAGTGCAGCTCAGCTAATGGGGAGCATAAGCACCTGTTGGAACTCACCCCTGCTCTCTGAGGGCATCAAAATCCATGGCCCTCTGGGAAAAAGCTGGGCCAGGGGTGAGGAAGGAGCAGCAGCTGCTTTCCTCTTGTTGTGCCTCTGCCCTTGTTCCACCCCTTTTAACCCAACATCCAGGCCTAGAGCGGCTCCTCAGCATCCTCTCCACTCACAGCAGTGGGCGTGGGCAGCAGTAGTTGATGCTTTAAGGGTTGGTGAAGCTGACTTCACAGCCCCTTCTGGTGACACCTCCCAACCCTTGGAACTGAGCACTGGCATCAGTGCGAAGAGACTCCCATCTCAACTAACATAAGCCCCTGACAGGATGGTGGAATTCTGTGAGTTAAAGGATTGCTTGGCTATTTGTGGGGATCAACAAAAGCGTAAAAACTGCTACTATAAACAGCCCTCTTGTGCAGGCTGGGGAGAGTCTGATCCATAATTTTGGTTTTAGTTTGCCACTTCCGTCTCTGGGGGTGAGGAATTTAGATGCCATATCAACATTTCGCAATGTTTGCTTGCTGTAGGGCTCTGAATTGCTGTAGGGCCCTTGCCTTGCTACTGGCACCAGGAATTTTTAAAATGAGCCAAATTTGGACCTGAAATTCATTTTTCTAGGCCATTTCAAACATATTTTCTTCCTTTCATGTAAGACTTCTATTTGCCTTTCCTTCCACTGCAGACATGGATTTTTAATATTTCTTCTCTCATCATACCAAGCCTTTCTCCTGGGTTCTCTGCTCTGTGTTGTGCCTGCACTGCTATCTTTCTGGACGTTACTTTTCACCCTGACTCATAGTCCTAAACCTTGGCATAGTGCTTGTCTAATGAGGTTAAATGTGGGTGCAGAGGAGAGTCCCAGTCCCATGGCAGAGGCTTACCACCTAGCTGAGATACTGTCCTATCATATATCACTAGTGGCTTTACTGGACAGAATATGTAGTACCTGGTTGCATTGTGTTTAATTATTAGCAATATTTGGATCATAATTTTATGGGGGAAGAAACTGATTAAAATGTACCAAACTGCATCATCCGTAGTGCTTTGAAAAATCCCTGAAGTCAGTGGGTGGGTGGTTGTGGGGGAGGGAATGATTGATGTAAAATGTCCCCTCTCTCCAGGAAATCTTTCTCCCCCACACCAATAATAATGTTATTTGGTACTTGTATAACATTTTCATCTCTCGGTTTTGAGGGAGGAAGCACAACTAGAAATTTAGACCAAGGTACTGGAAGTCAAGAAATCTGGATTCTGCTCTCAGCTCTTCCACTGATGCATTCTGTGTCCCTGGGCCAATTACTTAACCTCTCAATACTTCAGTTATCTCCCCTGTGAAATGGTGATGCAAATGATTTTACGTAGTTCACTGGGCAGATGTGAAACTGAACTAATGTTTGTAATAAGTGCTTTGAGATCCCCTGATGAAAAGTGGGCAATTATTAATGAAGTATTATCTTCAAAGAGTCTTACAAACATTCTCTATTTAATCCAGGCAAAACATTTGCAAAGGCATAGGATTATCTCTGTTTAACAGATGGAGGAACTGAAGTAGATTCACCCAGAACTGCAGATGGGCTCAGTGCCAGCATGTAATAGGTCAGAAAGACTCTTCTCTTGACCCACACAGACAGCACATATTAGAATCCTGTGTAATGCTAATGAAGCTTGCTGACTGGTTAGGCAGGTGCAACCTCTTAACTGTGGGAGTGACTTGTATTCCCTGGATATGAGAGAGGTGGGAGTGCTTTCTAGAGAGTAGGAACTAGGACAAAAGAGATTGTGGAAGAACCTAGAAACAACCAAGCATAAAAGAAAACTTAGAGTGAGGCTTATATTCTGTGGTATGGTTATTATTTTACTTACCCATAAAGCCATTCCCTTTCTTAGCAGAGTATGTAAGAATAGTGGTATACAACTGATGGAGGACCCACTCTTTGGCTACGTCTACACTGGCAGCTTCTTGCACAAGAACTCTTTTGTGGAAGAGTTCTTATGCAAAAAATCTTCCAGAAGAGAGCGTCTACACTGGCATGTGCTTTTGCGCAAGAGATGTGCTTTTGCGCAAGAGTATCCATGCCAGTATAGACGCTCTCTTACGCAAGAAAGCTCTGATGGCCATTTTAACCATAGGGCTTTCTTGCGCAAGAAATTCATGTTGCCTGTCTACATTGGCCTCTTGCGCAAGAACAGTTGCGCAAGATGGCTTATTCCTGAGCGGGAGCATCATAGTTCTTGCACAAGAAGCCCTGATTTTATACAGTAGAACGTCAGCTTACTTGCACAAGAACACAGGCAGCAAGTTTTTGTGGAAGAGCGGCCGCTTTGGCACAAGATTGTGCCAGTGTAGACACAGCCTCACAGTGCTTATTTAGGCAAAATTTATTTTGATTTTTATGGAAGATTTGCCTGCATAATGACTAAGCAAAGACTGAAGGCATTGACTCCATGATTCTGGGTTTACTGGTTCTAGAATCCTACCAGACCCAGTCCAATTGTTCTGTTCTTTAAGCATGATCATTTGACTCCTGCATCTTCTCCAGGTCTTCTGCCACCTCCTCTCTCTGTCCCCTGGAAGATGTTCAATGCTAACCCATCTATATCTTTCTTCTTTTTAGCACCATTCACACTTGACAGTGTGGAATACTTCAATAGCCCCATGATTCTGCCCCTCGTGTCCACCTTCAACAGAATTGCTCACAATGGGCAGTGTGCAGGGATTCATACAAGCAATGGAATCCCTTGCCCCCATTGATGCTGATTTCTAGGTACAGAATTCCTCATGTTTTATCTTAATTTACTACTTTAACCATCTTTTTAAGAATACTTTTCAGTGGTGTAGCCAGAAGGGCACCCACTGACTTCCGGTGGGTGGACAAGAGTGGAGGGTTGGAGAGAAGCTGGACAGCTGTGGACCCAAGCGGAAATAGGAAGAATGAATTCTGACCCTGAAATTGCACAGCAGGCAACAGAGTTGAATTAAGATCTGAGTCTTAATAACGTGTTACTGATTGTGTTGTGGTGCCTGAGCTAAGATTTCTTATGAATTTCCTGTTACCACCTTTAGGGTTGACTAGTTCTTTGTCTCAGGATCAGGCCCAGTATTCAGTTATTCTAAGATTGGGAACCCTGATGTGCACAGATACAATACTCACAGTATAAGAACTCTTGTATATTTGCAAATACAGTTTAACACATTAAGCACAGTCACAGACACCCAATTTCATAAGATAAATAGGGAATGTACATCTATATTTCCATACCATATACTCACACCATTCCTTCTAGAACAGGGCTGGGCAAGATGGGGCTAGGGGGCTGGATTCGGCCCGCCTAACACTTTGATCCAGCCCTCAGACTGCACCTGGCCATTTTCTATTTATATCCTGCTGCCCATGCCACCAAATTTCCAGGCAGTGGATCAGGAAGCAGGATCCTTAAATGGCTCATGGCTACTGGTCATGGCAATACCCTGGCAAGGACCAGAGCTGCAAACCTTTTAAATAGCCTCAGCAACCCTCGGCAGCTGCCAGGCTATGTGGTAGCAGTGGGGCCAGGAGCCCTTTGCTATGTTTTTAATTCAAAGCCTTTTGCTCCAGACAACTCTGGGGGGAGGCCAGTCCCCAGCCCTACTCCTTCCATCCCGGGGGGGTGGAGCCAGCCCATGACTATGTCCAAAAATTAATTAAGTGCCCCTCTCTCTGCGAAAATTATTGCCCACCCTAATCTAGAATAACCAGAGGTGTTAGCCATCATCTTCCTCATCACCTGCACCTTCTCCACCATTGTCACCAGTGGCTCTCGTTCTGGCACCTCCCAATCACTATATCTCTTTTTCCTATCACCCCTTGGCTGGGTTGCCACTTTTATCATATGTTACGCTGATGTTGTTATGTCTGATACATATTCAGTAGGGGGTGTTTCCTTTTCTCCTTATTTCACCTCACCTTACTAATGGTGAAGTGTCTTTTTCCAATGAGTCAGGATATCATTGACCTCAACTTATTATCATATGTGTCAATTCGTTACCATAGGCCTTTTGTGGTTATCTATCACACTTATTATTTCTGTCCTACCCAGTTATTCAGTCTGGTCTCAACTGGTTATTTTGGGTTTTTCCAAGTAATGATGTACCTGCTAAGTTTGAGGGTATTCTTGGAAGTTCCTATATCATGGTAAGTCACTCTATCTTACCACCATCTATCTAGGTGAAAGTTCCCAAACATATGTGAGCTACCTGTGTTATTTGGGTGAAAGGTCCCAGACAAAAATACTAACTTTGCCTTAGCTCAACATACAGGAGGTGGCCTGGAAGTTTCTTGCATTACAGCCAAGCTGCCAATATAAACCTACTGTAAATTATTATAATAAACATATTGTCAAAACCACATGGAAATAATAAATGTATATATCTATAGGCAAGCAAGCAGGTTAGCCCTATAGGTCTGATTGTATCATTAAATTTTGGCAGGAAAAGTTACCTAGAGGTTTAAATTGTGGATGTGACTTGATAGAGCCTATTGCATTGTTTTTTGTTTTTAATTGAAATGTTTAAACTTTCTAATATACCTTGAGGTAGGTAGATAAGTATTATCCCCCGTTTCACAGAAGGGAAAGCTGAAATACAACAAAGGTTAAATAACTTGTACAAAGTCACACACCGAGTCAGTGGCAGAGCCAGAACTAGAACTATCTTCTCCCAGAACCAGTCTAACTATGCTGCCTCTAAACAAACTCTGTTTATTTTTCTAATTCCCCTACTGACTAGTTAGGGACTTTTACTCTGACTTCTTTGTTGTTTATCTGCCTTAAATCCTTTAACATTCACCCATTACTACCAAACATGCCATGTCCCCAAAGGTTCTATTAATTTTCCAGCTTAAATCCTGTTCCAAAGAAGCCTTTTCTTTCATTACAGTTTTTAATTCCTCCAGCATCTTCATGCTAAGCATGCACTGCACTTACGAAAAATAAGTTACAAGCATGTCAGACATCCTGAGGCAACAGCAATAACAGCAGCTGCATACAAACTGTCCTCAATGAGGAGAGTGTCTGTCCATCTGTTAGACACACTTTTTTTGGTCACCCTCTCATTCTAATTCTGTGCTACAAGTGATATGGACCACAAAAGTAGTATTTATTTTTTATTGATTCATTTTATTTCTGTGTTTAGGTTTTATAAACACCACTTTAAAAAAAGCAAAAAAATCCTAAATTTTGGTCTTAACTTGATTTGAAGCGCTGTTGTCAAATAGGGTAATATGGAAACATTTGGTCTTTCCAAATGTAATATGTAAGATGGCTTGATTGGAATTTTCATTATGGAAATGGACAAAAATTTGCTTCCTTTTCTAGTCAGTGTATTGTAACCTTCTTGTGATTTGTATAGTTTTCCATTAAAAACTTTTGCTTCTTTGTGAGACAGTGAATGTCAACAGGATGCACTTCAAAAGAACGCACATGACAAGGGAAGGCAATGGACAATTGTAGAAAACAGTAAACATTCAGAATGTGGAATGACAAAGATTTGGGCACTTTGTGTGGCAAAAGCCACACATGGAACTTACTGAAGGACTGTTGGACAATACTAGTCATGGGGAAATTGAGTTGTTTTGCCTGTAAAGTGCTTTCTTCAGTAGTTTGGGGACTAACATTAACTACAGAGCCCATAGTGGCCTATGTGGCCTGGCAGACATTTGTTTACCATTGCCCATGCACAGGGTTGCCAGGTTTCCATCTACGTGGTTTTTTTCTTACCAGTATTATTGAAGTGACACACACATAAAGCAAGAGCATATACATGAGGGGAGTGCTGATTGCACACAACATTGACTGTATGAGCCATGCACTCCCTCTGCATCCAGTCAGTGATAGAAATGTAGCCGTGTTAGTCTGGTGTAGCTGAAACAAAATACAGGACTATGTAGCACTTTAAAGACTAACAAGATGGTTTATTAGGTGATGAGCTTTTGTGGGCCAGACCCACTTCCTCAGATCAAATAGTGGAAGAAAATAGTCACAACCATATATACCAAAGGATACAATTAAAAAAAATGAACACATATGAAAAGGACAAATCAAATTTCAGAACAGAAGGGAGATGGGGGGGGGGGGAGCTAATTATATTAGAGGTGATAATTGGGGAAGCTATCTTTGTAATGGGTAAGATAATAAGAGTCTTTATTCAAACATAAATGTAAAGAGTCGAATTTAAGCATGAATGACAGTTCAGAGGATTCTCTTTCAAGTGTAGTCTTAAAAGGCCTTTGAAGCAGGATGCAGGTAATCAAGTCATTGAGACAATATCCTTTCTGGTTGAAATGGCAAGAAACTGTTTTTTCTTTGTGATCCTGTCTAATATCTGTTTTGTGGGCATTGATCCTTTGGTGAAGTGTCTGAGACGTTTGTCCAACGTACATAGCAGACGGACACTTTCGGCACATGATAGCATAAATTATATTTCTGGATGCGCAGGAATATGTGTTCTTGATCTTATAACTCACTTGGTTAGGTCCAATAATGGTATCAGCAGAGTGAATATGTAGACAAAGCTGGCAACGGGGTTTGTTGCAACGGAAGGTACCAGGGTTGGTATTAGTGTGGTATGTCCTGTGGTTGTTGGTAAGAATCATCTTGAGGTTAGGTGGTTGTCTATAGGAGCATCCAGTCAGTGCTGCAACAGTTCAATCAGCATACCCCACAAATTCTAGGTATGCAAATGCAGTTAGCAAAACTACCCTATCTGAGGACACCATATTGGTTATGACACTCTTGCAGCCCACTGAGATTAAGGAGGGCCACTCATGCAGACCACTCACTAGCCCAGGTTGCCCATCGCTGGCACTGTATATAATTTCTATCTCGCTTTAACAGGAGAATCTCAAGTTGCTTATATTTTTATCTCTGCTCTCTCTCCATTTGACTCACTGTCCTTTAGCTTGTACTTTAGAAATGTAGCAAAAGAGGTGGTTATATAATTAAACCAGGATTATATACTGACTTTAGATTTTGTGTCCTTTGGCTCCACAAAAAATCAAATAGATGCCTCCAACCAGTGAGAAAATGCTGACAGCCCCTAACTTTAACACATGCAGCCTGCAGGCAGGGGAGCATTCTCCCAGTGGAGTATCTAGCTGTGGAATATTCCTGCTGTCCTCTTTCAGAGTCCAAGTTTGTTGAGAGCACAATGCAAGGCTTGTGCCTTTGCCTAAACATTTGCTTGATTTGAAATGAAATTCAAAGATGTTAAAGGATGGATGCAAGCTGATGAGAGAATGGTGATTTGTTATGAGCAAAATGGCTATAGTTCTTTCATTATGTAAATGTGTTCAGATTCTTGTGCAAGGCATGTACTATGTGCATTTGTCAATAGCATTGTAGAATATAGACATTTATTCTTCCTCCATTTTAAAAACTCATCCACGCACAAAGAAGGCATTGGCCAGAACATAAGATTAGAATTTGACTCTTCAAGTCAGGCTGCAGCCCTGAAACAATGCTAAGGAGTTTAACAGAAACAAACAGTTCCAGAACTAATCACAAGAAATACTGTTTTCCCTGCTCCCTTCATTTTCTTGTCTGTAGAAAAGAGGATTCCATAATGGTTATCAAATCTCCCTCTGATACCTACATTTCCTTTTTATTAGATACAGATGATCAAACTCACTTGAACAACTCCAGGGCCCCTGCTTACACAAATAGTGAATTTGGCCCAGAGTTTGGTTTTAAAAAAGGAGAAGCCCATTTATTAGACCATCTTGCCTTCTCTCCTAGAGAATGCTAAGCTTTCAATAACATATTTACATTGCGCTGATCTGCAAAATCGGATCACACAGACACAGCTGGGTGATAACTAAGTGCAAATGAATGTACTTGTGTGTGCAGAATAAGTAATTGCACTAACTTAGTGTCTTGTGCTTGCAGTTTCCTGTTTGCAGCTGTACATTTTATGGACACAATTTAGGTATCTGTTTTGAAAATTGGGGTGCGTCTTCACTGCACCCAGAGCTCAAAATAAGCTACACAATTTGAGCTACACAAATTGCATGGCTTACTTCAAGTTAATTTTGAAATAGCTTATTTCAAAATTTGGTGCTGTCTACACAGTGCCCAATTTTGAAATAAAGTGCTATTTCAAAGCGTCCCTTATTCCTCATGGACATCAGAATAGCAAGCCCGTTATATTTCGAAATAACAGGCTTGCTCAAAAAACGCAGAATTGCTATTTTGGAATACTTCCGGTATCCTAAAACAGTGCAGCAGTGTAAACATAGCCTAAGGCTCCCAGATTACTTCCTACTGAGCAGGCACCTCTTGGTTTTTGGCATAGTAGAGTATAGAGGACAAAGCACTAGCATGACTCCTGCTCTGCTTAAACTAATGTGAGTCTGTTGAAGGAAGTGGACTTATTCAAGACTTATTCCAGTTGCTGTTCTCTCAGGGCATGTCTACACTGCAGGGCAAAAGTCGAATTAAGATACACAACTTCAGCTATGCCAATTGCGTAGCTGAAGTCGAAATAGCTTAATTCGGCTTTTGGTGCTGTCTACACAGCAGGAAGTCCAAGGAAGAATATCTTCCTTTGACTTCACTTACTCCTCATGAAATTAGGGTTACCATGAGTCGGAGTAAGAAGTCCTCCATCTCGACATTATTTCGAAATAAAGGTTTGCTGTGCAGATACACATTTTGTTATTTAAAAATAACATCATTTATTCTGAAATAATGCTGCTGGGTAGACGTACCCTCATTGGGCCCACTACAATCACATGGGTTTGGAAAAAGGGTCTTGGGGCTCAGGATAGGGTGGGATGGAGATAGGGATTGTGTTGAGGTGAAGAATCCCAAGACCAGCTGACTCCTCTCCAGTACTCGTTATATCACTGTCCCCACAAGGTTTGGTCCTCCACAACAGATAACAAACAAGTAGCAGCTCTATGCTAGTTTCATATTACAACAGTGTTTTAACATGACTTAAAATAGAAGAACTGGCAGCTCCTCTGCTGCTGGAAACTGAGCTATTTTGAGCAGGTAGCTGCATTAAAATGCTCCTTTCTTGGAGTTATACAGACAGCAAACAGCTTAGTATGTTCCCAGAAAGGATTAGATATGTCTCTGAATATCTGCAATTACTAATGCTGAGGAAAAAACTTCATGCTTCAGTGTACAAACTGATCCCCAGATGAGGCGAAAAAGAAATCGTTCCTTGTTGTGTAGTATTAACCAAACTTATAGCCAACAGTGCTTAACAATTGATCTTGCACAATACATAATTTTTGCCTTATTATAGCATCTTCCACCTAAGACACTGAAAATATTTTTCAGCTAAGCCTCCTTAAGAGATATTGCAGTGTAAATAACATTCCCATTTTACAGATGGGAAAACTGAAACCCAGAGAAAGTCACTGGAATATCTGGATTTACTAGAACCAGCTCCTCATAATTAACAGTCATATGCTTGAGCAAGTCATCCTAGATGTATTAGGCAGGCATCCATACCTTCCTCTGATCCATCAGACATTAGCAGCTGTCAAACAGGATACTCATCTGGATGGACGCTAGGGCTGTTCCCATCTGGCAAGTGCTATGGAATTTTCAGCTGAGAGCTCTTTACAAAATCTATTTGAGTTTTCTGATGAACTAATGTTCTGTGCAGCACCATAAAACACGCAGTGACCATTAATAATCAGCAATTTCAGCCTTTAGGATGCACATATGCACAGTTTTAGAAGAGCTCCCAGGGAGACACAAGGCTGCTATATCTACTTCCTTCATCAGATTGATTGTGTTTGGTTTCACGCAGCAAATATTTTTGTGCAGTCTCTGATTGTCACTTTAACATCATGTTTGATATTCCAGGCAGTGTGAGGAATTTAGTAGTAGCCAAGATCCAATTTCTTTGAGGCAGCCTGCCAATGTCTTCCAAACTTCAGAGAGGTAAAAAAACAGGTTAAGATGCTGAATATTATCATCTTGTTGGCGGCTTTTTGGGGGGGGGGGCGGGGTAGGTTAGATTATTTCAATATCAGATCCAGATGCAATACCTGCCTGTAAATATACAGTAGTTGCTATATGGGCAGCCCATATTCTGAGTTGTTTTCTAAGGGTGTGTCTAGACTACTGAGTTTTGTCAACAAAAGTGGACTTTTGTCGACAAAACTATACCTGCGTCTACACTACCGCTGAGTTCTGTCGACATAACGTCGACAGAACTCAGCAGTTTTGTCGACGCTGGTAAACCTCATTTTACGAGGCATAACACCTTCTGTCGACAGAGTTCTGTCGACAGAAGGTGTTATTGCCTGTAGGGTTGCGTCTAGACTACAGGGTTTTGTCGACAAAGCAGCTTGCTTTGTCGACAACTGAATTTGTCTAGACGCTCTATGTTGACAGAAGTTTTGTCGACAGTATTTGTCGACAAAACTTCCATCGACAAAACCCTGTAGTCTAGACGTACCCACAGTGTTTCTTGGGTTTTTACTCTGAACTGTTTGGTGTTTATCTGCCCTAAATCCTTTGATGTTTGCACATTACTGCCAAACACACCATGTCCTCAAAGGTTCTAATAGTTTTCCAGTTGAAATCCTGTTTCAAATCAGAGTTTTCCCCAAGTGTTGGACAAGGGCTGATCTGGATCCCAACTTTGTAGCTGGGGCTCATCTCTAGTTCTTAGTGTTCTTCCTTAGGGCCATGCATGATAAGGCTGTAGAAACAGAAAAATAATCTGCCATGCCATAAAATGAAGATTGTTATTATTTATATTACCATTGCATGTAGGAGCCACAGGCATGGACCAGAACCCTGTTAGGCTAGGCACTGTATAAATGGAACAAAAAATGGTCCCTGCCCCAATGATATATCTACGGTGCTGCTGGGAAACGTTAACATGTGTGGGGTATTTCAAATCAAGATCCAGATCCAAATCTTTTAACTTAAGTCCCTCTCCACTTTTGGATGCTCAATGCAAAAAGAGACATGTTACCAAAGTCTTAGGTACCTAATGATCTGATCTTGCACCATTGAAATCAATGCAAGCTCTGCCATTAATTCTACAGGGGCAGGATCAGCCTCCAAAGCCCTGATTCAGCAAAGAACTCAAGCATCTGTTTAAAGTTAAGTATGTATTTAAGGGCTTAGGGCCAGATTTTCGCACTTAAAGATGCAGATAGGCCCTAGTGAGACTTCCTAAACTCCCTCAGTAGCCTAGGCAACTAACTCCTACTACTTTCAGGCACTTCAGACCAATGGATTTCAAATAGAGTTATGGGCCTAATCTGCTTAAGTGCTTTTGAAAATCCTCATAGACTCCTACCTGTACCTTGAGGTATCTAAACACATTTGAAAAGATGGTGTTTAGTTGAACTGGGGTTTAAACAGATTAAACAAGAGATTTGTCATTCCTCTTCTCAAATGGGAAGCCGATGAATGATCCATGAACCTAGGATGGGGGCATGTTAGATAGAGCAAATGACAGTAATAAAATCTTACATTTATATAGTGCTTTTCATCCTGAAGAACCCAAATTGCTTTGCATTTCTTTTTCTGTAACAACTGTATTGGCATGACAGCAAAAGTCAATATGAGATTAAGCAAAATTAATGCATGCCTCTGTTCCCAGCATAGACTTGCTGTTGGCATTGGGTTTTTCTACTCTCTGTACATCTTTGGTTACAGAGTATTTTTGATTCATGGGCAGACCACCACCTATTGTGAAGCAGTTAGGGAAAAAGTATTTTTGTGGCTCAAGCAAGGAAATGGGAGGCGCAAGACTCAGGTTCTATTCTTGGCTTTACCAATTATTTCCTGAGTGCCCAGAGCAAGATAACCTAAGCCCTCTAAACCTTTGTTTCACCAGCTATAAAATAAGGGTGATACCTACATAATGGGGGAACTGGGACAATTAATTGAAAGTATATGGAACTCTTCGTGTCTCTCGGAAAAAGGTGGTGTAGAAGTGCAAAGTCTTCGTAGTTCTGTTGTCTTCTCTCATTCTCTCGAGGTTATGGAGTTGCTCCTGCTCATGGGGCCATTAAGGTTTGGTTCTGCAACCCATCCCTTATGACAGGGGCAGCTGGGCCAATTTGACTGAATGTGGAGGGGAGGGAAATTTCCATAGTGCACAGGGCCCCAAAATTCTTTAATAATCTGGCTCTGGGCAATAATTGGTTAGTTGTTAAAATGAGAAAGGAGGTGTCAAGAGAATGCCTTGTTCATTACAGTTATGAAGACACCATTTCATCTTCACAATTGGTTTATCTTATGCTGATATGTTACTTAATCAAAGTTTTTGGTGGGCATGAATGAGGCCAGAGATCCTTCCCATAGGATACTTCCTAGCCTACATAGCCAGGAGATTAATCCAACATGGACTTGTACATCAAAAGATGTTAGGTACCTGAAATTGATCAATCCCAATTGATAGCAGAGGGTATTGACCTACAAGAATCACTTCTTGTAAAATGCCTCTGTTTTGTTTGTGAATAAGAGAATAGTGTGGTCATCAGCTGATTAACAGCACAGAATATCTTGAGATCAAATTATCTGCTGGTCTCCTGAGTGAGCAATGACACTTTGGCTACGTCTACACTGGCCCCTTTTCCCGGAAGGGGCATGTAAATTTCACCAGTCGTCGTAGGGAAATCCGCGGGGGATTTAAATATCCCCCGCGGCATTTAAATAAAAATGTCCGCCGCTTTTTTCCGGCTTTTAAAAAAGCCGGAAAAGAGCGTCTACACTGGCCCCGATCCTCCGGAAAAAGTGCCCTTTTCCGGAGGGTCTTATTCCTACTTTGAATAGGAATAAGACCCTCCGGAAAAGGGCACTTTTTCCGGAGGATCGGGGCCAGTGTAGACGCTCTTTTCCGGCTTTTTTAAAAGCCGGAAAAAAGCGGCGGACATTTTTATTTAAATGCCGCGGGGGATATTTAAATCCCCCGCGGATTTCCCTACGACGACTGGTGAAATTTACATGCCCCTTCCGGAAAAGGGGCCAGTGTAGACGTAGCCTTTGAGTCTATGCTTCCTGATAAGGGATGCTTTGAATAAGGGAAAATGAGGAAGTTATACCTCCATCTGAAATACAGTGAGGGATTTGCTTTGGCTGGTCCACTGCTCCATAAGGTTCTCAGTGTTCTGAGCAGTTTTCATGAGGGTAAATATGTGTATTAATACAACTTTATGCTGATCTCATGTCTTTTATCTAGAGTTGTCAAAGTGTAGAAACTACGTAATTAAGCCCCTTCACACTCCCTAGCTCCTTGTAAGGAAGGTAACTGCTATTCTTATTTAACAGATGGGAAAATTAAGGCACAAAGTGTTGAAGGATCAAGAAGTACTTCCTTATATTTGTTTTATACCTGCAGCCTATTAATTTCATGGGATGACCCCTTGTTCTTGTTATGTAAAGGGGCAAAAAACTTTTCCTTATTCATTTTTCCATGCCATTCTTCAACTTATAGACCTCTGTCATACTCTCCCTCCCCACACTGTCATCCTTGCCAAACTGAACAGCCTCAGTCTTTTTAACATCTCCTGATATGGAAGCCGTCCCATATCCATAATAATTTTTGTTGCCCTTCTCTCTACCTTTTCCAATTCTAATGTATCTTTTTTGAGATGAGGCAACCAAACTACATGCAGTATTCAAGGCGTGGGCATACCATGGATTTAGAGAGTGGCATTATTTTATTTACTGTCTTGTTATCTGTCCCTTTCCTAATGGTTCCTAACATTGTCAGCTTTTCTGACTACCTCTGCACATTGAGCAGATGTTTTCAGCACTGGGGACAGCAGTAGGGGCCTGGCCTGGGGGCAGAATGTGGGTGGGGTCATGCTAGGCTGTCTGGGGAAGCACAGCCTATGATACCCGTGGAGCAGTAACAACTCATTTAGACCCATCATTTTTGTGTGTATGGATGGGATTATATTTTCCAGTGTGAATTTATCAATGTTATCAACCTCTGCTTCAGATCAGTGGGTATTAAGCACTCAAGTACCTTTGAGGATTTGGGCCATTATGCTTAATGACTTTCTTTCCCTGATCCACCACTAAAGTACCCAAGCACTTGAAGCTGATGGAGTTACTCATGCAACTGGCAATCTTCAGACAGCCACTGGTGCCTGTGCTGTTTTGACATTTCAGGCCCTCATTACATCTAGTTGGTGAATGAGCTGTCCATCTTACTCAGATTTTATTTAGAGGAAGTAGCGATTAGCCAGAATAGGGAGTAAAGAGTCCAATGTTTTCTCCTCTGGAACTGTGTGTTCCGTGATTGAGAAGACAAGCTGGTGTTTGTGTCTTTCCTCCGAGAAGAATAATAAGATCAAGTGCAATTTGTAACCTCACATGAGAACAATTTTGTGGAGAAAAGCCACCAGAAATCAGAGGAACATCCTGAACAGCTGACACCACTATAATTGCACTTGGAATAGAGGGAATAGAAAGGAAATGATAGCAATTTTTGCCTGTGCTTATAAACCAACATTCATCTCATTTTTTTCACATGTTCTGTTTTTCCCAGCAAAAGCATGTTTTTTGTTTTCCTCTGTTGTCTGTGACACACATTCTTAGGCCATGTCTACACTAGGGAGTTATTTAGAAATAAGTTATTTCAAAATAGTAAGTTCCGAAATAACAATTTTGAAATAGCGCTATTCTTCTTCACAAGTAGGAATTATTATTTCAAAACAACAAGCCCTTTATTTCAAACTAATGGGCTTGGTAGTGTGAACGCTTGCCATGTTATTTCAAAATAAGGGGAGTTATTTCAAAATGGGTCCCAAATGCAGACATGCCCTAAGAGGGGACATAGCAGCCAACCCTTCCTCCTATTGAAGTCACATGGGAGTTTTGCCATTTACTTTCATGAAAGCAGGATCATGCCTTATATTTCTTTCTTAGGACCTGATCGTACATAATGATGATGAATTAGGAAGAATAAGATGCAAATCTGAAGGTTGAAGGCAATTTGGGTAAAAGTGGTCATCATGAAATTATTTCATAATCCTAAGGAAAGGAAAGAGCTGAGAGCAGGAGCATAAGGACAAGGGACTTAAACAAGCTCAGAGAACTGGTAAGTAAAGTTCCCTAGGAAGAAAATTTAGGAAAAGAGAAGGTCAAGAGAACTGACAGTTCCTTTAAGAGCCAATATTAAGGGGATGGCTGCAAACTCTCCAGATAAAAAAGAGGTGTGGGTGAAGGAGAATAACAGGAGGCCAATACCAGGAGCGCTTGACCCGAAAAGCAAAAAGAAATCCTGCAAGAAGTAGAAGCATGGATAAATTGCTAAGTACAAAAGAATAGCACAAGCACATAGGGAGAGAGTCAGAGTAACCAAGAGACCAAAATGAGTTAAACCTAGCAAGTGATGTAAAAGGCAATAAGAAGAGGCTCTTTCAATGTCTGCACTACAGGGTTTTGCCGGCAAAGAGTATGCTAATGAAGTGCTCATTAGCATTTGTCACGCTGTCATTTTTTATTGTGATGCTTAACACAATCAATAGCACAATAACACAATTGGAGGAGAAAAATTCAGGAATATTTAGGTAAATTAGATGTATTCAAGTCTGTAAGGCATGATGAATTCATCCTACAGTACCTAAGGAACTAGCTGAAGCAGCAATCTCAGAACTGTCTGTTAGCAATTATCTTCGAGAACTCATGACAGATGAGTGATGTCTCAGAGCACTGGAGAAGGGCAAACACAGCACCTATTTTTAATAAGGGGAATAAAGAGGACCCCGTGAATTATGGACCAATCAGCCTAACTTCAATACTTGGAAAGATACTGAAACAATTTATTAAACAATCAGTTTGTAAGCAACTAGAGGGTGATAAGTAAAGGACAATGTGGATTTGTGAAGAATAAATCTTGCCTAATTTCCTTCTTTGACAAGATACTAGCCTAGTAGATAGAAGGGTCTGAGGGGATGGTGGACCCCACACTGAAGCCAAGATAAGGTTGGGCTGGACCAGTAGTGGGCCAGGAAAACTCTCTCCAGGTATGTCTACACTACCCCGCTAGTTTGAACTAGCGGGGTAATGTATGCATACCGCACTTGCTAATGAAGCCCGGGATTTGAATTTCCCGGGCTTCATTAGCATAAGCGGGGAGCCGCCATTTTTAAATCCCCGCTGCTTCGAACCCCGTGCAGCGCGGCTACACGGGGCTCGAACTAGGTAGTTCGGACTAGGTTCCTATTCCGAACTACCGTTACTCCTTGTGAAACGAGGTGTACCGGTAGTTCGGAATAGGCACCCTAGTCCGAACTACCTAGTTCGAGCCCCGTGTAGCCGCGCTGCACGGGGTTCGAAGCAGCAGGGATTTAAAAATGGCGGCTCCCCGCTTATGCTAATGAAGCCCGGGAAATTCAAATCCCGGGCTTCATTAGCAAGTGCAGTATGCATACATTACCCTCCTAGTTCGAACTAGGAGGGTAGTGTAGACATACCCTCCCTTAGGCACTACTAAGCATCCTCCTGAGAAGAAACCAGAAGACCAGTATAATGAGAGCTCCAGCAGCAGCCCAGACTCTGAGGGGTGGGGAAGGCAGTCATGATTTTTAACTGATACCTCGCAACTCATGGGAGCAACACAAATGGGAACACCAGCTAAAGGGAGATACATGACCCCTCCCACCCACATGACTCCTCCCTGCCTAGCTCCAGTCTGGGGCTCCTGCACTCTCCTCATTCCCTCCCCATCCCATCTTACCTGGGGGGAGGCTCTGTCATCCTCCTGCTGTGCCAGACTTCTGAGCCACGGGGCTGTCCAGAACTACAACAGCAAAAGGAGCAGAATGTGGAATCACCAGCCGGCTCCTGCCAGTAGCTCCTGCAGCATGGTGTTGCTGTTCCTTGCAGCTGCTTCTCCTGGGGTCTGTACAGCCCCACTAGAGGCAGAGCCATCCCATTCATGGGACAGTTCAGGGCACATTCCCCAGGCCCTATGCTTTGGGGGACTAGCGGGTGACCTGATGCCAGCAGCATGGGTTGGGCCTGCCCCTGCACTCTCCATTCTCCCAGCCACATCGCTGGGGAGAGGGGGCTGGAGGGAAGAGGTGGGACTGCCTCCTGCACTTACTGGTGGTGGCGGGAAGCAGAGTGACACAACTGGTAGTCAGAAGAGCTGAATGGATTGGGGCCCCACCACTTCCTCCAAGCCTGAGCTAAGAAAGACAGAAATGGTAAGGGAAACTTTGCCCCACTGATTTTTAAAATGATGGCAAAAGTTGAGAATGAAAAACACTTTGATCAGCAAGTGCTTTACTTTCCTTCGAGTCACTAGCAAAGATCTTCCACATGTGAGCTGGAGAAGATTTCAGTGTAACTTTCAGCAACAGATCTATGATCATTCACCATCCACTTTTGGTAAGGAACGCAGCAAAGAGTGACAATTGATATCATTTTTAGTGTGAGCGGCTGGATTTCGGAGCCCAGTCATACTATGGTGACTCTTCCCCAACACGTCCCCACATTGTCTAGTAACTGAATAGCCTTGCTGCCTCCAATTACACAATTTATGAATTAATTATTATTTTTGTGCCCTGGCTCCAAAGTCTGGTTCTGAATCTGAGCTTCCTCAAAGTTTGTTCAAATCTGGATTTTTGGTTCTCATTGGATGGAAAAGAGCCAGTCATGGAGTGAAGCTCTGAACACAAACTTTTGCTCAAAATGTGGGGTGCTCAAATCCACGGATTAATTCCAAGCCCTCTCTACTCTCAAACTATCCAAATAGAACCGTGACATTCAATAATTAAGGTAAGTTGCAGAACTATTTAACTAGGCAACAATTCCTTTTGCAAGAGCCATGAACACTTAATCTATGACCCAGATAAAGCTCAATATGCTTTCCTTGGCTGGGAAATACATGTTCCCTGCTGGTTTGGGTCACTGAACTCTAGTTAGAGAAAGAAAGTCACCATATGTATTTTTTTTCAGTTCAGCAGGGGTTCTGAATATTGCTTCCCATCAGCAATTATGATACTGGGTCTCACCTAATGAGCAGCCACTGAAACAAGCATAAGCATGACAGCAAATTAGCCATTATATAAATGACACTGTACAGGAAGTGAACGAACAACGCCAACACCTTTCGTAGATCACTGATTTCCTGTAGCAAAGTCCTTAATGAAACAGCGAATTGGTTCTCATCCTGCTCTACCTTCATCACAGATTCCTCATGCTGCTCCCTGTAAGCCAGAAGACCCAGGAGGTGTGCACATCACACCTTTTATTAAGCAATATAACTTCCCCTCTCTTCCCCTCCCCCCCGCTCATCAACCTTCTACACCCAGCGTTCCCTCGAGCCATGACCCACTCAAGTCTGAATGGGCCGAGTCTCAAAGCCGCCACCAGTTGCCCCCATGGTCCATCAATTATTCAGTCTCCACTACTATTTTCAACATATATCAGCCTCATCAGCCCGAGGCATAATTGAGGGTGGCATGGTAGGGGGACCTAGGCCCACCCTCTCTCCCGGGTCCCGGCCCAGGGTCCTAAGGCAGGGACACTGGCTTCCCGTACCTAGATGACAGGGGCATTCCCCTAAACTCGTCAGCCCGCGGGCTTCATGACCCCGCTCTGGGCCACTTCCTACCCGACGACCGGGGCCGTTGTACCTGCGCCAGGTGCTGCTCTCCGTCCGGCTGTGCCTCCAGCTCTCTCTCTCTCTCTCTCTCTCTCTCTGGCTGGCATCCTGCTTCACCAATCCTCTTCTGCAGGGTGGTGATCTTTCTGCCTCTCCCCTCCCCCGGGGCCTCGCTGGCTCCTTTTAAATATCCCGCTGGTGGATGTGCCCACGCTGCAGCCCGTGTCCTGCCAATCCGCGGCTTGCCTTCGGCACCTTGGCGGTCTGCGTCACTTGTCTGCGCCGCCCCAGCAGGTGATGTCATTTGCTTGCGCCGCTCCTGCAGGTGGCATCCTCCGCCTGAGCCGGGCAGAGGTAGGTGCCACACTGCTGCCGCCATGCTGGTCTCCCCCACAGCGCCTAAAATGTCTGGTATTTTCTGGGGTTTTTTCCCTGCCAGGAGGCAAAAATACCAAACAACTGGCAACCCTACGACACACTCAGCAACCGGGCCCTGCCCCCCGGACAACCCCCTATCCCTTTACCTGGTTCCACAGGGGCTTGTCTTGTGGCTGGAAAGAAAAACAAAATGGCCACCCGCAAAAAAGCCTCTTCTTAAAGGGGCCATGCTGATTTTTTAATTGTTTTGCGTAGTAATTGCTGTTGGGGTCCTTTTTTTCTTTGCTCAACAACTTTGGTCTCCCTTTTCTTTTCCTCAACAGAATTTTTTTCCCAGTGGTTTTTTTTTTTTTTTTAGGGAGGTGGTGTTCGGTATTTTTGGTTAAACCATCTGGCGACCCTAGTTCCTAAAGATCATGTGTTTAAAGTCTCCACTACCACCTTTGGTTCCATTTGCCAGCAGTCTCGGCAAAGAGACCAAGTTCTGGCTGAATGCTAAAAATGGACCTTCCAGATTAGTGATGAGGCACATTGGGGTGAGACCTAGGATTTCACTGCCATCATTGTGCCATTATATTACAAGCCTCCAAGGCTTCTAATCTCCCATGAAAATCATTCTAGGAACAAAGACAGGGTTGCAGCTCTATGTAAATCCAAGGTGGAAATTGGCATATTGGTTGTCCAGAGAGATTCATCCACCAAACAATGTATTTACCTCACTGTCTTCTCTTATGCTATATATTTTCACTGTTTCACATAATTTAGGTCTCTACAATGCTTTATGTATAATTGGTATAGAATATAATTTTACATTGCATTTGTGTTGCACTGCATGTGTTTTGAAATATATATCTGGATAGGTATTGTCTAGTAGCTAGAGCAGGAGAGAAGGGATCATGATACCTGGGTTTTGTTTCCAGCTTCTCCACTGTTTGTGTGTGCTCTTGTGCAAATCACTCGAGTACATTTTTCAACTTAGATATCTAATTAAGCCATTTAATAAACATTCAGGCAGCTAAATAAGTGGCCTGCTTATTAACAGATTTCTGGACAGATGCAGTCAAGGCTAACCTCAGGTGCCCTTGAACAAATTATTTTATTTTTATTTTTATTTGAATTTAGGACAAAATCTAATTAATCTTTAAGCAAAGCCCTAGTAGTTATTAGTCACAGTGGAATGCTAGGATTTTTTATCAAGAATTCATAAACACAGGAACCCTGTAGAGATAAAAATATAGTGATTTGTTTAAAATGAATAGTGGTGGTATAATACCTACAGCTGGGCAAATAATTCATAAAGCATAATTTATCACTGATGTTGGCAATTTGCCTGCAAATTGATCATGATTTTCTGGAATGAAGGAAATGATTTCTAATGGAGCCACATCTATGTACACCAGCAGTATATATTTAGCTCTTTTATAGTAACATACATAATGGAAATCCTAGTTGAGTGTTTGATATTTGCATGGACTCCTAGGCTTAAGAGAAGCATCCTTATGTTTTGATGTCTCGGGGAAGAAGAATAAGCCTTTAGGTTTCTGGGTCCAAATTGTGGTCACCTTTAAGACAATTTAGAATGCAATAGCATGTAAATGAAATAAATTGAGGAGAATTATACTGACTGCTATAGCACAAGGCTCCTCATCAGGGAAACAACTGGAATAAATAATGTTATAGGGGAGGGTAGCCTCCACTTGTCAGCAGTAATTTGTTGCTCTTAATGAATGAGAGATTAGTCACAAACTAGGCAATTAGCCAAAGACTTAATAGAGTATCCCACTTTTCACCTGGATATAACTGTAGAGATTCATTGGCTACGTCTAGACTACATCCCTTTTTCATAAAAGGGATGTAAATTAGACGTATCGCAATTGCTAATGAAGCGGGATTTAAATCTCCCCCGCTTCATTAGCATAAAAATGGCTGCCGCTTTTTTTCCACATGGAGCTTTGTTGGAAAAAAGGGCCAGTCTAGATGCTGATCTTGCAGAAAATAAAGCCTTTTCCGAAAGATCCCTTATCCCTCTATAAAATAAGGGATAAGAGATCTTTTGGAAAAGGCTTTATTTTCCGCAAGATCAGCGTCTAGACTGGCCCTTTTTTCCAACAAAGCTCTGTGTGGAAAAAAAGCGGCAGCCATTTTTATGCTAATGAAGCGGGGGAGATTTAAATCCCGCTTCATTAGCAATTGCGATCCGTCTAATTTACATCCATTTTACGAAAAAGGGATGTAGTCTAGACGTAGCCATTAAGTAAAATCATGTACGTCCTTCACCAGATAAAAAGAGCCAATGTACACAGAAGCGAAGAGAAGTCGGTTTTGGCTAAGCCACAGAAGCAAGATTTATTAGGATCAGCTGTCATCTATATTTGCAAAAAGAAGAGTGTTAGAATTTTGCCTGCACTCCAGAGCTAACTTACACAATGACCTTCTCCTTCCCTAAATTCCATTTTTAGCTTAATTGGTAACGTGTTGTTGAGCACTGTTTAAAAAGTTGATGTGTGCCATCTTAAAAGGGGTTGCGTTTCTGTGGTAGGAGTCATTGTCCTCCGTCCAAAGCAGATTGCAAGCTATGGAAGTTTTACCCTCCAGTGTTCTCATTGCACATTATCAACAGTACCACTAACAGTAATGCCAGAGAGATTGATTACTACTCTCTTTCGTGCCCGAGCTCATGCTTCTTGCCTCTTCTCCTTCCACTTGCAGAACCAGAATTGACCTTTCTGCCTTCTGGGGAGGGAGTCACTGGGCCCTGCACCTCCATCCGCAGTCCCATGTGACACTCAGCCAGCAGGTAGAACAGAAGGTTTATTGATTCACAGGAACACAGCGTAGCCCAGATTTGTTGTTACAGGAACCAGAAGCAGTCAGTACACTCCATCTCTGGGAAAGGAGTGAGGGTTAGAGTTAGGCTCCCTTCTCTCTCAGCCAGCTGAAAACTAACTGACACACCCAGCCACTTGTCACAGCCTCCCAGGCTACCATGCCTTCTCCTTTGTTCAGATTCCCAGGCAAAGTGTCACCTGACTGAATCCTCCGCTTCGCTCTGGTGACAGGCCAGCCTGGGCCATTCCCTACGTGCCTCCCTTCAAGAGTTCTTCCCCAGAGATTCCATCCCCCTCTGGGCACAGACACACACGTGCGTGCGCGCACACACACACCCAGGAGGAATCACACACAACACAACAAACCAAACAGTGAATACAACAACAGAGTGAACACCATGGCTACAAGAGTGAATGCAGCCCCTACTACATCACCCCTTTTGCTCATGGAGATCCAGTTGACGTCCTAGCCTGTTGGTGGCCATGATGGATAAATTAGAATGTCTAGGCCAGAATTGTTGACTCGAGCCCCACAACTTGAACTCGAGTCTGACTTAAGTCACCTAGGTGACTCAACTTGAGACTCGACTCGGGTTCTTTGTTTGTGACTTGAGACTTGACTTGAGACTTGCTAATTTTGTTAAATTGACTTGGTGAAAAAATTGTCTGAAAATGCCAATATTGATGGCTTGTACAAAAGTGATTTGACATCTTTTAAATTGAGACTTGAGACTCTACTTGAGACTTGAACAGTAGTGACTTGAGACTCGACTTGGACTTGACAATGATGTCTTGAAGACAACACTGGTCAAGGCAACTCGGGTATACAAGCCAGTTGCCTGGCCCACTAGGGACATCTGCTAGAAGATAAAGCAAATCAGCCACGTTGGATTGGGTTTTGGCTCATCTTGGAGAGAAATTTAATCTGAAAATGGATCTGGGGATTAGGTTCAGGAGAGTCTCTAATGTTATCTTCCTTTCTAGTCCTGGCTACAGGTGGGGCTTTATGTATATCTGAGAATATGAATATTTTTTATTCTTTCTCCTCTCTTCTCCTGATTCAAGCTTGCAAATGTTTTTCCATGATGCTGCTTCCTCATTTGTTTACTAGTGGCAACACACAAGTAGTCATTAGAGGCCACACTGCAGATGGTGAAGAGGGACACAGTCACCAATGCCTAAGGGGTGTCACGAGCAGAAAGAATTGGGTGTGATTTGGTTTCCCGATGGTGATGCTCACCGGATATTGGAGCCCATACATAGCCGAAGGCTAGCCTAGGATGATGGTTTTCCTTTCAGTGTGTGTGTGAGCGCGCATGTGTGTGTGCATGCGCCCCCCAGTGCCATAGTCCAGGGTTGGGGAACGTGTGTGTGTGTGTGTGTGTGTGTGTGTGTGTGTGTGTGTGTGTGCACGCACATGCGCGCGTGCCCCCCAGTGCTGTAGTACAGGGTTGGGGAACCTGTGTGTGTGTGTGTGTGTGTGCCCCAGTGCTGTAGTACAGGGTTGGGGAACCTTTTTTGGGTTGGGGGCCACACACAAAAAAAAACCCAGGTGAGGGCTGCACACAAAAATCCCTCACTGATGTGGCCCCCAGCTAAGAAAGAGAAAGACACACCCCATATTCCCCTCACAGACCAGAGCTTAGGAGGTCCCAGCCTAATAGATTTTGTGTGCTCCAGCCCCGTGGTGGGCCAGCGGGGGCCTGGAGTACCAGCACAGGCTCCCCAATGCAAGTGGAGCCCTGAGTCTTGGAGGTCAGATCCAGGCAGGCAAGGGGCCACATCTGGCCCCTGGGCCTGAGGCTTCCCAGCCCTGCTGTAATCCAATGATGGTTGGATGGTACAGTGGCTAGCTGTAGCTTGGAAAGTGAGAGGAACAGGTTCAATTCCCCACTCTGCTACAGCTTTCCTGTGTGACTTTGGGCATGTTATAGGAGTCCAGACTGCATCCACTCTTCCAACTCTGACAATGGCCAGGTTCAGAGGGAGACTTGAGACAGCAAAGGTGGGATGATCTATTCTTATATTAGGTCTCATCGTGATCTCTAATGGTTGCATTCTTATGCTCTGAAGCACGTGTCATATCCCATCCAAAACTCATAACTCTCCAGATAATCATGATAGAATATGTGTCCAATCCCTTTTTGAATCTTAAATACCTGCTCTGAACCGTTCCCTGTGGTAGTGAGTTAATTACAAACAGGAAATACTTTTCACCCCACCTATTTTTAATTCACCACCTTTTAATTTCATTGAAAATCCCTCTGCCACTTTGTGCCCTGGTCCCCAAACATGTACAATGGGGATAATAGCACCTCCCTACCTCATTGGTGATCAAAGATAATGTAAAGAATAGACCCAATGAAAAGGGGGGCATTTATAACTGTGACAGCTTTGCTCAAGCTGCTGTCGTTGACTGTGATGAAAATAGTGCAGTCTCATTCCCCCTACCCTGGATGTGTAACTCACGCCACTGTTTATATCACCAATAACCCAGACTGCAGGGTTAAGCCCTCAGTAAAGAAAAGTTGCGATGCTTTTGCACCCACACAAGCCCCTTCAACTCCATTTCCTCTCCAACATCTTCCTCCTTTCCTCCCCTCCTTTCCCCCCAGAGCAGGAAGGCTGGAAAAATAGGCTTGTTTAAGGAAGCTCTCTGCAGGTGGGAGGAGCTGTTTCTCTGGGTTTTCTGAGCTGGTCTGTGATGCAGAATTTCCAGTGATTGAGGAGGACGGAGTCTATTCTTAAGGGTGAAATTCACCCCATCCGAAGGGTCAACAAAAAGCCTAAGCATCATGTAAATCCCACTTACATCCTTTTCAAGTTTATGTATGTTAATTATTGCAGGAGGAAGAACACTACCAGAAAAGTGTGTGTGTGTGGGGGGGGGGTGTTAATAATTACTTTAGAGTCAAGATGTTCCTAGAGCAAGGACAGGCACACCAGCTTATTAAGTGTACAAATCAAACTAAATAGACATTTAAGTGTGGTAGTGCATGCCTACTGCCAATTCAACACCAGTAGATTTAAATTCCCAATCCTCCTATTCCCACAAATAAAGAAGTCAGGATCAGGCCCTAGGTGGCAGCTGTCAACAGTTAAATCCCTAATTGGTGTTTCTGCCTGCAAAATCCAGGGTACCTGCGAGGGCTGAGAGAGAGATTGAGGTAGCAATGAAGAGAAGATAATTTGTCAGTGAATTGGTTTCTTCCTCCCACTAAAATGAATCTATATTTAAAAAAGTCTCAACGAGGGACCTGTCAAGCTCCCCAAGACGAAAGGGCAGGTAAGGGAAACTCTCCTCCAGTGACTCACTCAGGCATGAGAAAGAACAGTTCTGACTCTTCTTCAGGCTACAAGCAGCAATGTCTCACCTTTATCAGATGTTCAACTGGGTGGAAATGCTGGAGGAAGGCCTCTCCCCATGTCACAACTTGAGACCCTAAGCAACCTGGCAGAGGCAGCCATGACTCAGAAGACACTGTGAGTACAGCACAAGTGGAAGGGCTGAGCTTTGTGCCATTAAGAAAGGCCACTGTTCTTTAATAGCAGCCTGACTTTCTTCTCATTCAAAACAATGGGCTACAACAGGAGGGATAATGGGAGTTTGACCCTTGTCCTGTAATTCCCCTGGCCTCCAGGAGGTATCCCACAATCTAGTGAACAAGCTGCCCAGAATGTTGTTATACTGAAGATCTGGACTAAAATTAAAATGTAAGTTGCCATAGCAACAACACTCAGAGGCATGAAAAATCTATACTCCATAGCACTGTATCTATGATGACAAACCAAGAGTGGGGAACCTAAGGCTTGTCCTGGGGCTTGGGGCTACCCCTCAGCACTGGGGAGCCTGTGCTGGTGCTCCAGTTCCAACCAGCCTCCCCACCCCCCGCTGTTGCCCCTCTGGGGCTGGAGCACACTAAATCTACTAGCCTGGGCCTGATTTTTTTTCTGTGGGTCTGTGGTCCCTGACCCTAAAAAGGTTCCCCATCCATAACTTAAATCTTGGTGTAGATGCAACTAGATTGATGGAAGAATGCCTCCTAGCTACTAGGGAGGTAGTGTTCCTACAGAGATGGAAAAGTCCCTTCTGTTACTCTAGACTGCATCTATGTTGCAGGTACTCTAGCTATGCCACTATCGAATCCCTAATTTAGACATGGGTGTGAATTTATAGTGTGATAGTTCTACTGCTGCGGCTCCTATGTGGAATCTCTTATTCCACAATAAAAAGGCCCTTTCCCAGTTTAGTTTGGCTTTGTCTACACATGTATGTTTTTAAAGTGCAGCTGAAGCAGCACTTTAACATGGCCATGTGGTATTTCAAAATAACTCCCCTTATTTTGAAATAACAAGTGGCGTGTCCACACTACCAAGCCCGCTATTTTGAAATAAGGGGCTGGTTATTTTGAAATAACTCCTGCTTTCCATGAGGAATAACACTTGTTTTGAATAGTTATTTTGCTAGTTATTATTTCAAAATAAGTTATTTTGAAATAATTTCCTAGTGTAGACATGCCTGGAGAGAGTTCTCTCAGTGCTGTAGGCAAACTACCTCTTCATGGGGAGTAGCTAACAGCACTGGGAGCCTATTTACACTGGTGTTATCAAACACTGTATCTTGCTGCATTGGGGCTGGTTTTTTTCACACCCTTGAGAAACTTACAGCACAGTAAAGTAGCAGTGGACAAGCCCTTTGAAAGTGATTTATTCCAGAATAAGTATGTCCCTATAGGAAGCTATAGTAGTACAATTATAGCAGTGTAGCTGTACTAGTGCTGTTACAATTTAATGTATAGATAAGCCATAAACTTCAGCAGGTGTGTCTACACTGCGTTAGGCACCTGTAAACAGACACATACCCAAGCTAGCTTTGAGCTAATTAACTTGAATAACAATTGGATGAGAACCTCGCAGCTTGTCTTGTGCTTAGTCCTTTAATAATAATGCATGTTGTAGAAAGGAAAATAGCCAACGAGTTGGAGTTGGGGGGAGTACTAATTATAGCAATGAACTTTTCAATGGCTGGCAGAATTAAGAGAAAAAACAACAGGATTGTCAAAGGAGTGAACCCTTATTTTTTTCTGAATTATTTCTCTATATAAGTGCTTCAGGAGTGAGATGGTGTCATATCTGAAATTGCAAGAAAGCAACATTAGACTACAGAGTAATTTCTCAAAGGAAGTGGCTAAAGGCCTTATTGCTTGACACATTTAAAACTAGATTGAACAAAAGCCCGGGGGGAATACACTGTAGGGGACAATCCTGGCTCCTGGTGAGATTGCCTAAATGTGTCCAAACGAATCTTTTCCACTTCTGTTTTCTAGACGTCTATTGTATCATGCACATGAATGACACTGTGTGTATATATAGGGCCATCTAGTGACTAAGCACGCAATTTCCCCCCTTCCTAAATCTAGAATATTCAAAATATGCTAGTATCAAAAAAAGTCTTTCCTTTCAGGTTCTGTGCTGATTAGTACAGTTAATCCCTGATTTTCATGAAATAATTGGGGAATGAAGATGGCATAAAATTACAAAAGGTACGGTGCATAAGCTAATTTAATAATCATTAAATGATACTGTACATAATGGTGACAAATGTTCAGCATGCAGTGTTGTCTTACAGTGTTGTCTGCCTGTGTGTACATAGTGTTCCTGTAGGTACTGGTGAAATAATACACCTACATTCTGAGTTTGCATGCCTTCTGCCCAATTATATATGCGTGTACCTTGTTGATCCAGGAATACATTTTTTTCCCACATCAGGAAAAATGATTCATATAACCATTCACGCATAAGATCAGGACTCTTCTGTAAAGGTAATAAAATTAAATGATACTTTGTATTAGATCCTATTTTTAAGATGCTGCCTGTACTTCTCTTGAATGTCTGAATCCTTCAGAGAAGGAGGTTATAATGTTTGGGGGCACATTTTAAAACCTTGGACTATATGTTTTTCCTCAACACACTGTGCTAGTTGCATTGATAGCCATGACTACATGAAACGCACAATGGCCTAAACAGAATGCTTTATCTCTGGACCAACATCTGGTTCAAGAATCACTGAAGTACTCTTTAAATGTTGGTCAGTGTTTTCGAATAAATTCAACAGTAATTTCTCCCTCTGTCCAAGCAGATACTGACCCATTTCTCTGAGGCTACGTCTATACTGCGCCATGCCATTGTAAGGTAAGTAGTAGCCACTCTATCGCCAGGAGAGAGCTCTCCCAGTGACAAAATAAAACTATCCCCAACAATAAATGTTAACAGGAGAGTGGCTCCTACAGATGTACTGGAGAGATTCCACACCAGCACTTTTTGTCATTACTGTACAACTTTTTTCATTTGGGATGTGTTTTTTCACACTCCTGAGCAACAAAAGTTTTAACAGTAAAAGTGCCAGTCTAGACAAAGCCTTCCTAAGTTGATGTTAGGTGGTGCTGCCTGCTGGTATAGATGTAAACCTAACATTTGATTGCTTGTGATTACCAAAGACTTCAGGCACTTTTTCAAGACCTGTATTGTTAGCCCTGGTGTCCTGCTAAGGTATCTAGCTAGGGAAGCAGAGGGGTTGGATCATCAGGTCAATAACCTCTGCTGCGATGAGTGGGGGTGGCAACCTTTGCGGCCCTAGGTAATCCCCCAGACCTCCCTGGGACCTGTCCATAGGACAGTTGAGGCAACCTCTTAGGAGCTCCCCCAAAGCAAAGAGCCTGTGGTGGCCCCCCTGAACCATCCTATGGACACACTGCTTTCCTTCCCCAGGCCCAAAGAAGAGCCCTCTGCAGCCTGAATCTTCCATCAATAAAAGGTCCTATCTCATCTCTCTCCTATCCTGGACCAACATGACCACAACGCTGCAAAGAAATGTATTATTGTGACGTAGAGATATTTCCCAGAGTAGGGATCTGCTTATGGAGTCATCAAGTCTTGTAATGTCTACCTGAAGAAGTGGACTGTGCCCACGAAAGCTTATGATACCATCTACGTATTTTGTTCTATAAAGTGATACCAGACCATTTGTTGTTTTTTCCTGTACAGACTAACTTGGCTACCCCCTGAAGCTTTAAAAGCTAATATGCCCAAATTCTCCTCTTGTTTCTAGTCTGTATTTGTTTTTGATCAAGTAGCTGGGATGAAGATGATGACACTTGGTCTTTTGTATTTATTTTTCTTAATTAAGAGTTTTACAGCACCTGAATACAAATAAGACAAGGATTCTGAGCAAAATTCACTGTTGCTGTAAGCAGACAAACCTAGGAAATCAATAGATTGCTCTTGTTTACCCCCAAAGTGCATTTTGGTTTGGTTACTCAAACCTGGTCTACCCTAGAAATTAACTAAATTCCTCAGGCTGCGAAAAGCCACCCCTTAAGTAGCACAGTTAAGCCAACCTTACATCCGGTGTAAACAGCACTAAGTTAACGGAAGAAATCTGTCAGCCTAGCTAGCATGTCTTGGGGAGTAACTACACCAAGAACCACTTTAATTGACATAGGTAGTGTCTGCATGCTGCTGTAGCACTTTACCTGTGATGGGCTCTGAGACCTCCATAGACATGCTATAAAATTCTCATTCATGCTGCAACTGCTGTCGATGAGCCAAGTCTGCATGATGCAGAAGACATAAATGGTTTTCAGAATGAGTTGGCAACATATGCCTTCTTTGAAGAGGGTGCTGTTCCCCTCCAAATTTGACTCCCTCCCCCCCAAGCCAGGAATAATCAGGGGGAAAATATCTTGTTCTCCCTGGATGGCAGTTTCTCCTGCACTGCTGTTTTTTCCAAAACTCCCACTCCCCAGAATGTCCATCTGGTGTCTGTCTTCTGCACCACTGATGTCCCCAGAGTGTTTGCATCTCAGATCTTTCACTCCCAGAGGACCAGTTATGTCCCCAGAGCTGCTGTTCGCTATAGAAATTTCATCTGTTGCCTGCCATGCTGCCAGGGATGCCCCTAGAGCAAGTGTTCATTGGCATTCCCATTCACTGGGCGACTCTACCTTTCTTGTCCTCAGAGCTTAATTCTGCCTGCTCCTGGCCCATGGTACCACAAATATCTCTTGAGCTCCAAGTCCCCACAGCCTCTATTCACCTATCCCAACTGTTCTGTTCAAACTGTGATAGATCAGGTGCAATAACCTTTGGGGGCTATATTGTATTGAATGTAAGAATGTTAAAGAGCGGTTATTTGGCTAATCGTGTAAGTCGATACAATTTGTGTCAACTACACAATTAATCGATAAGGAGGCCGCTCTGCAGAGCTGCAGCAGGGGTAGCTCCTGGAGCTGGATCAAGCCAGGGTTGAGCAGTGCTGGCTCGCGCTGGCTCTGGACTGCTGCAGCTCTGCATTTTAAATGTAGTAATCCAGCGCAAGCTGGGGCTGCTCAGTCTCCGCTCACGCTGGCTCCAGGAGCTACCCACACTGAGCCTCTGCGTTTTAATTGTAGTAAGAGCTGGGTGGCTATTACTACATTTAAAATGCAGAGGCACAGCGGTCCCGGACTGGTGCGAGCTGGTACTGCTCAGGCTCAGCTTGCGCCGGGTCCAGCAGCCCATTGCGGCGGCCGGGACTGGCCGCAGACAGGGGCTGCTGCTGGAGCAGCTTCTGCCTGGGCCACTGCAAACAGGCTGCTTGGCAGCAGCACCCCCTGTCCTCAGGGGGCCCCAACTCCCTGCAGCGACCCCCACAGAAAGGGGCTGCTGCCAGAGCAGCCTCTGCTCATGGTGAGTCTCGGCCTGCCATGGGCAGAGGCTGCTTTGTAGCAGCCTCCCCATCCCCCTTCACTGCCTCTGATAGATGGGGGTGCAGGTGGAGACAGTGCTGGGGGGAACTGGCTTTTACAGAGGCAGCAAGGGGAGGGGAGTCTAGTACTCCATTCATAAGCTTATGCTTATCAGGTAGTCGAGTAGTCAACTACTTGCTTACATCCCTAACTGAATGTATGTATCATTGCAGCTCAGATACTGTATGTAACTCCAGAAAGGAGAGTTATCTCAGCTCCTCCAGGAATTAAAATAATTGGTTTGGGGTGGGAGGGGATTAAGTTGTTGATTCACTAGAGCTGTAAACACCTCTAGTGAGGTAGCATGCCCTGGAGAGATTTGCGTGTACTGATTCTAGGTGGGTTTTCCTGAGACCAACAAAGAAAGAGCTTTTGATATCAAAAGGGTAGGTTTTTTGGCTCATGGCTCCCTATTTCATCTAGCAACTAGACAGGACCTTATGTCTAAGGGTAGGGGCCACCTCTGAGGGAAGGGTTAGAAAGACTTTGGCCTACTAAGGATTCCATACAAGTGATGGATGACCTCTGGAAAGCTTTTAGCATGCACATACAATATTGTATGTTTTATATGTTTTCTCTAACACTTTTACCTGAAGAATGCAGGTGGTTGCTTAGTGCAGTGGCTTGTAACTTCTGGCAATATGTTGTTCAGTGCCCTTGAAGAGAAAGCAAAACACAGGTACAGGCTTTTAGGAAGACTGGCTTATTGGGAATATCATGGTGGAAACAAGGAATTGTGCAGTCTTAAAATCCTTGTTGAGAAGGGAGAGGGACAGGGGTTTCCACCCAAGACAGGTGACAACTGGAAATCTCAAGTGGGTACCTTCAAGGACCCATAGAGGGGAAATACAGTTTCAGTTACTTTGAAACTGTGACACCAGCTACTTACAGATGGTTCTTGTGACTCCCTGGCCACTTTTATACTATTTCCCAGCATCCTTCAAGAGAAGAGCTTGGTCTTCTGCTCTTTAAAGGAGCAGTACCATGACTTCTGAGACACATGAGCACCCAGTTGCAAGTAACTGTGCAAATCTGTTTTTGAGCCAGAGACCAGGAAATGAGAGCTGATACCTGCTAAGACAAAGGATGGAAACTGCTGACTTACACAGTACAGTTTCACACACAACTTGAGGTAATGGCCCTTTTGACAGCTATGTCTATGTATTTTATGGCTATGTCTGCAGCTCTACAGATCAGTTATTGGTGTTTGTAAAGGTGCTTTTGAAATCTTGTTATCTTTTTGTTATTGAAATATCTCAGAACACCCAGAGAACTCTGACTCTGTCATGATGCTATGTATCTCATGGATGTTGGATGAATACCAAATGATATTCCCTCTCTTCCATAATGTATGCATTCTGGAACTTGTTTCTTGTTTTAAGTTATTGGTAATAGAGATGTTAAATTTTGTTTAATCAGCTAATCGAGTAGTTGATGGAATTTCCATCAACTTCTTGATTAGTCAATAATGGGAGAAACTGCAGAGCAGCAGAAGGGTTAGCTCCTGTCTCCAGGAGCTTGCCCCGCTGTGGCTCTGCATTTTAAATGTAGAATCAGCTGTCTGGCTCTTACTACATTTAACAGGCAGAGGCTCAGTGGGGCACCAGGCATGAGTCTGGAATCATAGAATACTAGAACTGGAAGGGACCTTGAGAGGTCATCGAGTCTAGCTAGTCCCCTGCCCTCATGGCAGGACCCAGTACCATCTAGACCATCCTTGACAGATGTCTATCTAACCTGCTCTTAAATATCTCCAGAGATGGGGATTCCACAACCTCCCTAGGCTATCAGCTGTCTTGGCTCACACCTGGTCCTCCACTGTACCTCTGCCTCCTCCGCCCCTCCCCAGAGATGGTACTGGGGGGAACTGGCTTTTAATCTGGCTCCCCACAGCACTGGCTCCTGCTCTCCACCCTTTGCCCCCCCCCCCCGTTCCCTGCCCTTGGTGCCTCTATCAGAGGCAGCAAGGGGAGGTGGAAGCGACTAGTCAAGTAGTCACTCAACTATTGGGTAGTCGACTACTCAACTTACTGCCTACATCCCTAATTGGTAAATAGGTCAATATTTACTGAATATAGGATATCTTATCTGCTAAAATCATTTCCCACAACTTTTGTCAATTGAATCCCTTCCCAAAAGTACACTGGTGAGATAGTGTCATTATCAAATTTTTGTGACCTAAAGCTTAGGGACAGTTTGTAAAATAATAGTATAGTGTGATGTGGGGGCAGAAATTGTATACAAATTTAACTTCAGCAGAAAAGTACTCCTACTCTAGTAGAACCCTAATTTTCTGAACACTGATGTTATGAACAACTGAAGCTGTTACATGAATCATTTTTCCTGGTGGAGGGAAAACTGTATCCCTTAATCAACAAGCTACACATATGGTTTTGGCAGTGAACAGAAGGTATATACACTCAGAATATAGCTGTATTATTTCACCAGTGACTACAGGTACACTATGCTCCTATAAAACTGTAAGATGTTACCATTCATTATGTACATAAAATTATACACTGTACCTATTGTAATTCTGAAATGTTCAATTTTATTTTATTTTTTTGAATACCACAATCCCCAGTAAGTTCATGTCAGTAGGGTTCTTTTGCAATGATCTTAATCAGAGTGGTATTTACAAGTTACATAAGTTATATACTGACCTAGTTAACCATAGTTCCACATTGTACAGATAGCTGTCAACTGGGATCAAACCTGGGAGCTTCAGCAACCTTGCTAATTAGGGAGAATTCTAAGATTCTAACCTATGCCCAGAACTAAGGAAGATTATGGATTCATTACAGAACCACAGAATTGTAAATGGACACTAATACTTGCCCGATCTACACACACAAGTCAGCTTCCCAATAATGCACAGAGTATAGGACTTTTTTGTGACATTTTTGTGCATTCACATCTAAACACAAGTGATTTTTCTGTGATTTTTGCCTGGCACATGCGCGCGCACACACACACACAAACAGGCAATAAGCACACAAATTGGGTGAAGGCTTAAAGATTTTACCAAGCAAATATTAGGGTAAAATACAATGCTTAATATTAGAGTAAAGTACAATGAAGCAAATTTAGAATAAAGTACAATACTTATTAAGAAAATACAATCCTCATTAAGCCTAAGCAAACCTCAGAATAAAATGCAATGCCTATGTGCCGGGAACCCCCTGAAGAAGGACAGCAGACAGACCCCAGTGGCCAGTACATAGCACCTTCTGTGGCTTTGGTCTACGCCGAGGTTCTAATGTTAGGAATATCCCTGGCACTTATATACTGTTGGATCTACAGGAATTACCCCTGTTGTTTTGAGAACCTAACAAGATCGTTGATACATTGCATATTTTCCCCACATCCAATAATTAGCTTTTTGATACTTTGTATATTTTTCTAGGCCAAGTAAGTAGCATTATCAGGTTGGAAACATTCAGCACAGATATCTATGTGACCTTCCCAAGCCCTCCTGCACTCCCATACCAGGTGCATGGCCTTGGGAGCTGTCCCAAAACTTGTTGAAAGTCAACAGTGCATTCCTACACTGTACCATCTTGAGCAAACAGATAACTCTTTGGCTATGTCTACACTGGCGGCTTTTTGCGTAGTAACATCTTAGGCAAGGGTTCTTATGCAAGAAGTCTTGCGCAAGAAAACGTCCACACTGCCATGTGCGAGCTATGCTTTTGCACAAGAGCGCCCATGGCAGTGTGGACACTCTCTTGAGCAAGAAAGCTCCGATGCCCATTTTAGCCATAGAGCTTTCTTGCGCAAGAAACCGCTGTCGAGTGTCCACACTGCCCTCTTGCACAAGAGCCCCTGCGCAAGAGGGCTTATACCTGTTAAAAAAAGAGCGTAGTTCTTGCACAAGAAGGCCTCTCTTACCACGCTGTACTGTAAATCTTCTTCCGCAAGAGAGGGTGGGCAGTGTGGATGCTCTGCGGCTTCTTGCACAAGAACAACTGTTCTTGTGCAAAAACCTGCCAGTGTAGACATAGCCTTTGAGAATAACAAAAGAATAATAAGAAGCAAAAAGCATAAATGGCTGCCTAAAGCATCCAGGCCTGTAAGAAAATGCAGGCACGAAAGGAAGGATTGTGGTACACCACCTAATTTCCTCAACCTTACAATCATATTTCCCCCCCCCCCCCAGCGTCAGATTATGCTCTTGACATAAAAGGACAGAAGTGGTTCATTACCTGCAGATCTCCCCTGAACTCTATGGAGATTAACATCAATACTCCACCACTGGGGACTCTCTGCAGGTTCAGGGCCCATATCAGGGAAAGGAAGCTGAGAATGTGTAAATGCATGGGTCACACCTGATCCCTGGAAACACTCAGGCTGTGTCTAGACTGGCATGATTTTCCGCAAATGCTTTTAACAGAAAAGTTTTCCGTTAAAAGCATTTGAGGAAAAGAGCATCTAGATTGGCACGGACGCTTTTCCGCAAAAGCACTTTTTGTGGAAAAGCTTCCATGCCAATCTAGACGTGCTTTTTCGTGATCGGGGCTTTTTTGCGCAAAACAAATCTGAGCTGTCTACACTGGCCCTTTTGTCAAAAACTTTGCGCAAAAGGACTTTTGCCCGAATGGGCGCAGCATAGTATTTCTGCAAGAAACACTGATTTCATACAGTAGCAAGTCAGTGTTCTTGCAGACATTCAAGCAGCCAGTATAGACAACTGGCAAGTTTTTCCGCAAAAGCAGCTGCTTTGTGTGTATCTACACAGCAAAGTTATTTCGGAATAACTATGTGAGTGTCTACACAGCAATTCTATTTCAAAATAATTTTGAAATATTCTGACTTCTGTAAAACTCATTCTACGAAGAATAACGCCTATTCTGAAATAGCTATATTGCAATAATGTGTGTGTAAATGCTCCAATGCTGCAATTATGAAATAGGCCCTTATCAGGGCCATTCTAAGTTATTCCTTCTGGAGCTCTAAATTGAGATAGCACGTCTACATTAGGGAAGCCTGCCTTGGACTAATTTTTAGGCTTCCCTGCGGTATAGACATGCTATTTTGAAATAAGCTATTTTGGAATAACTATTCCAGAACAGCTTATTCTGAAATAACTGTGCAATGTAGATGTAGCCTCGCAGTCCATCCAGCTTGCTGTCTGGTGGTGATGAGTTTCACAGAGACTGAATTAACTGTTTTTGCGGTTCCCTCAACAGTGAAGAATTTCCCCTTTCAGAGGAATCAGGAACTAGCTAGTTGCCATTGGGCCCATGCTGGGAAAGGGGTGTTGATTCCCTAAAGCAGTGGTCACCAACCAGTAAATCTTAGCTCTTGGAGCCTCTGACAGGTGATCCTGCCTGGTTTGGCCAAGAGGCTATCAAGTGCCAGCACTTCAGCTGCCCCTCCTCACACTGCTGCTCATCTCCTGCCTCTCCCACTGGGGAGCCACCTACTTTCTGGGCAGGGCAGGGGAGGAAGATGAGGAGTGATGATATCAGGGTGTCCCCTCTCACTCTGTATCCTTTCTCCACAAAGCAAAGAGTGGGCACAACAAGACTTGGGATGGAATTTGCTGGCTATTTTAAGGAGTAGGTCACTACATCACCAATCAGGAGCCACCTAGGTATGCAAAGCCCAGGTGGAGCCCACATCCTGAACTCCTACATTGGTCATGAACCTTCCCCTGCACCCCAAGCACCCCTCAGAGCCTGCACTTAGAACCCCTCCTACATCCCAGCTGCCTGCTCCAAGAGTGGCTCCAGATCCCTTAATCCAAGACCAGAACCTGCACCCCAACTCTCTGCCCCAGCCTGATGAAAGTGAGTGAGGATGGGCAAGAGAGGGAGGATGGAGCAGGGGTGGGGCCTCAGAGAATGGAGGGGGCCTATTTGAAATCATGGGATGGTGGCTCTAAAAGCCCCTCCCCAACCTTATGGGAGGGACATTGGACCCATGTCCAACTGATTGCTTGGGACAAATAATGACTAAAGGATCAAGAAGTGCGGGCTAGAGGTTCAAAATAAGGGAGCCGGATGGGGACACCGAGCAGAGAACCCCGGACAGCGCCCACTGCTCCTCAAAGCTGTCGATGGAGCCAGTGGACGCCGCCCAGAGGAACTCTGCCCGGATTCATGACACGAGGGAGGAGCAGAAATAGGCCCCACAGTCGCAGAGAACCCCCTTGTCTAACTTCCTCCTCCTGCTATTATAAATGGCAGCTTTCGCTAAGGCCAGGAGGAGGTTGACGAGGAGGTCTCGCGACTTTGTGGGGCCGTGGATTGGGTGTGCGTAAATAAAGGGGGAGAAAGTTGGGGCAAGAGTAATTATATTTGAGGTAAATCTTGGATTGCACTTAAAATTCAAATGATTTTTCTGCTTAAAAAGGTTGGAGACCCCTGCCCTAAAGCAACTCATGTAGGCACAGAGCCATGAAGTGGATCCTGGACAGAGGGGGACTGGTAAGGTGTGGGAGGAGCTCTGTGGAAAACAGTGGAATTTTCCTCCACCTGTGAGTTTTACCCCCTGGAGCCAGAGAGTTTTATCTCTGGCCCGGTTATATCAGCCCAGCTGTAAGCAGGGGCTAGATCTGAGGGTACAAACAGCCTCACCCAGCTCTAACTTCAAGGGACACGTTCTAGCGCCTTGAAGCGAGCAGGCGGCCAAGGCACGGGGGGGAGGAGGGGAGCGCTGTGCGGCTAGAGGCCAGCAGACCACACAGCCCCGGCCTGCAGCCACTCTAAGCAGCCCCGCTGGCTGGGACCGGCAGCTGCAGCAGCAACGCGGCCAAGGGGCGGGGCTCCGCTCTGCCCCCGCCCCCTACACTGCGCGCCCGGGCAGGGGCTGCCATGTGACACCTTCCCGCGCGCCCCAAGCTGCGTCCTTCTTCCCATCGCTCCAGCGCAGCGAGCCGGGACACGCGCCGAGCCCGGCCAGGGGGCTCAGTCGAGCGCTGCACAGCGGCTCGAGCGGCGGGGCTGAGCCCGGGTGGATCGCGTGGCGCTCGGCTAGCGCGGCGGGTGCCTGCGCTCGCTGCCGCCGGCTCCCGCGCGTCCCCTGCCCGCGCTCGCCATGGCGGAGCCGGCGGACAAGCTGTACCGGGCGGAGTACGCCAAGAGCGGCCGCGCCTCGTGCAAGAAATGCGGGGAGAGCATCGCCAAGGACTCGCTGCGCCTGGCCATCATGGTGCAGGTACCGCGTGGGCCGGGAGCCGGCACCGCCCCCAAGCTCCCTGCGGCGCCCGGCAGCGGGACGGGGCGCTGCCCCTGCGGCTAGGCCGGCAGCGGCCACGTGCCGCCTTCCCCTCGGCGCCCCGGGCCGAGCGTCCGCCCCATTCATCCCTCTCGGTTTGCAGCGCGGCTCGTGCTCCGCGGCTGCAGCCTCTGGGGCTCGCGCGGCGCTGCGGGCTGGGGTCAGCCGGACTTGAGCGGGGTTCCGAGTCGCGAGCGGGGGGCTGCTCTTGCAAGCTGGAGGGGATCGCTGTTTCCGCAGAAGATGGTGTGATCAGTGCACATCAGTCAGAAGCAGTGACGTGATCTCCGGCTGCCCTGACTAGGGGGCATTCGAAGTCCATACCTTGAAATGAGCGAGAATGCGAGATGAAAGGCAGAAGGCATAGTCATCATTCCCAAGTCATTGCGTTGTCTCAGCTTGCTTGATGCTGTGGTTAGATGATGGCAGAAAGCAAAGAAAACCTTAAGTTATGTGCTAGATGGCTTCCATTTTAATTTCTCTCTATTTGGTTGACAGTAATTAGTTGTGTAATTTTTAGCTGATTTTCACAGGAAGGCATGATTTATTTAGAGTTGACGAAAAGCAGTATAAATTCTATCCCTGATAGAATCTCAGTCCATGTGATACTGGACTCTAACTACATTCACTTCCTCACTGGGGAATATTGGCCATTTACTCCTCAGTATATTTTTTGTGAATTGCTTATCATTTGTAAAGTACATTGGAATGCTCTGTTTACCTCAAACAAAATACAGGACTATGTAGCACTTTAAAGACTAACAAGATGGTTTATTAGACGATGAGCTTTTGTGGGCCAGACCCACTTCCTCAGATCAAATAGTGGAAGAAAATAGTCTCGACCATATATACCAAAGGATACAATTTAAAAAAAACTGTTTACCTCAGTCTGCAGCTTTGAGACCTGTATGTGGAGACAAATAATTGCAGATGGGGGAGGGCTGGAGGTCAAAATGAGGCATTTAGTTGAAGTGTGAACTCAATTTCCATTATTGCTGAGGAACTTTGAAGGCATTTTCCTGGGCAGTTTAAGATGTGTTTTGGACAATGCTATTTGTGTTTGACACACAAATCTTCCTTCCTGTCTGTAGATGAGTTTAACCTATTTTTAGTGGCAAGTAGCATTCCCTCTCTCCCCTTTTTTGATCTTTGCATTTGTAAAGAAATCTGCTTTACCACCTTATCAGTGAATTCTCACACCTTGCTCTATTTTTCCCTCTGGTTAGATGCATTTGTTGCCAGGTCTGACAAGACAGCAAAGCTGCACAGAAGGCTAGTGTACACAAACCTAGGAATTTACCAAGGTTAAAACGTGGTTATGATTACTCTTTTTCTTTTCTTTTTTTTTCAGTCCACACAGGAACACGTGTGTCATAATTATAGTTTGGCCACATCCATGATTAAACCTGGTGCAGAGGCATTCTTCTGTCCTTGGAATTAATACCTTCTTAAACGACATATCAGTTAATTGATTAAACAGGATTTTACATAACCCTAGGCTTGCCTGCGGTAGTGATCACTTACATCCCTAATGGGGAAGAGTCACTACATGTCTAGTCACTTCTCCCCTCTCCCTCCCTCCCCCACCATGCGCAGTGGGGAAATGGTGCAAGTGGGGATCGAAACAGTCCATGCTCGCGAGGGTTCCCAGCTGTGCCTCTGCCTTTGAAATGCACAAGTCGCAGGCGGCCCCCCTTATCGACTAATCAAGTAGTCGAAATTCCATCGACTACTCGATTAGCTATTGAAATTTAACATCTACCACAGACCCTTTATGGAGAGAGGTCTAATTTCTGTTGCTGTTGCCTTTGCTTCAGCCAAATAAGATAACATTCCAGAGTCTTGAGCACTTCACAAATTCCTCAATAGGGGACTTTTCAGATAATGTCCAAGTGCCAACTATTCCTAGTGTGGTTGTGTTCTGATCCCTACATCTCTATGAGCAGGGCTCGCCGAACTGCGGCGAGCCCTGCTTGCCAGCCGCGCTGTCCGGCTATCTGCACATGCGCAGATTGCCCGAACCCAGCTCTTCTGGGTTGGCGAGTAGATTGCATTATTTGTCTAGCTCTGCCTATGAGTGAAAGTAGCACAGGAGGGAGATCTCTTCTCGTTAGGGTAGGGCTTGAAAAATCTGTCCAACTCCCACTGAGTTTATTCACCACTGGCTTGCAGCCTTCTGCTTCCCAAGAGGCACTGATACTCTTCTAGTTGTTTCCATTAAATATAGGAGGTTCCCCCATGAATGGCAAAGGTTTCCTGCATGCCTTTTTTTCCCCTCCCAAAATAGAGCTGTTTGTTGTAACGTAGGTATTTAGCTCTGTAAAACACAAAACCTCAATTTATTAAACTGCCTTTATATTTTTCTTCCTTCCTTTTCTCTTCACTTCTTTTCTTTCTACCACAATATAGCTAGGTATCTTTTCCTCCATCTGTTTTGGTGTCTGCTCTGTTTCCTCTCTTGCCCTCACTTTATTCACTTTACTCTTGCCATTCCTTTCTACCTTATTCTCTGCTTCCCAATCAGACCCGTACACAGAGGGGGTGCAGAGCGTGCGACTACACCTCCCCCTGCCAAGGCTGGGGTGGCATCTAGCCAGCTGGGGGAAGACTGGGGTTGATCTCCCCCCACCATGGGGGAAGAGGCAGGCCAGCCATGGGAGTAGGGCAGCCACCAGCTCCTCCTATGGCTTGCACCTCCCCCCCCCCCCCCCCAGGAATTCCTGCATAGGGGCCTGCCATCATATGTATGGAACTTACTCACAGACTCCTCATTCTACTCCCTGTCCTCTACAGAAAAGGCTCCTGCTTCCCTTTCAGCAAAATGCCTGTCAGAGCCCTGGCTCCTCTGGAGTCTCCTCTCCTTCACAGCTCCCTACTCTGGGCATCTTCTGGTCTCTGCACTTGTGGGGTCCCTGCTCCTGAACAGCCCCACATTTTCCTTCCTTGCTCTTCCATCAGCCTGGGTGAGGCCGGCAGACACTTACTGCTCTGCGCCAATGCAGTCTGATCACATGCCCCATCTAGAACTTGTACCCTGGACCAAGGGAACTTTTTATCTTGTGCATTAGAATGGTGCTTCGGTTGTCACTTTTGTGGTTCATTCATAAAGGGCTGCATTGAGGTGGGGGTGTGCAATGAACCCTGAGATTTCATTTCCTTCCCTCTTCAAAATGTAATCTGCATATTATCCTGTGCTGCTGTCTGAGCCAGCCTCTAATGAGATCACACTTGTGACATCTCCAAATGTTATGTGGATCCTCAGTGAGACATGCCCTTTACTTATCTTTCCCTTCCTGTTGAAGGAGAGCATCCTTAGTGGGAAATGGCACACAGGGGAGTGTTCATCATGGCCATCTGAAACAAGCTCTGCACTAACCAGGAGAGCTTAGTGTTATCTTGGAGTTTACAACTTGCTTTAGCTGCTTATGTGCCCATACCACAAAGTGACCTGCAGGGTCCTGTTTTCCAAGCTTGTTAGCAGCTTAATTGTGTGTAGGGGTAAGTGAATGGGGAGTACTTCGTTTGTATACGGTGTATTTGCATAAGAAGTGTTCTTCAGATTGTTACTGACTGGTGTGGCGCTTTTCCTTTTTTTTGCCCTGTTCTGTATTTTCATTCCAGCTCCCTGCCCTGCTCATCTTACATCTCATCTTTGCTCCAATGATTATTTTGCATTGCAAGGAAAGGTTTTCATCCCAGAGCCCTTTGGTTTTACCCCATACTTTGCTGAAGCTGCACTGTTAAGCAACTTAAGACCCCCTGCCAAGTACTGAAGGTGGGGCTTTGGCAACATTTGCAGCCTAGGGAAGAGAGGAGAGTGCTCTCTCACTTTTAGGTAATGGTGCCCATTGTCTTTTAATATGCAAAATGGACATCAGCTTCCAGCTCCTCTGAAGAAGTGGGTTTGCCCACAAAAGCTCATGATACTTTGTTAGTCTCTAAGGGCTTGTCTGCACAGCAGGGCTAAAGCCGAAATAAGCTACACAACTTGAGCTATGTCAATTGCGTAGCTTAAGTCGAAATAGCTTATTTCGGCTTTTGTCATGGTGGTCTACACAGCAGGAAGTCCGAGAGAACGAGCCCTCTTCTTCCGACTTCCCTTACTCATACAGTGAGGGTTACAGGAGTTGGAGTAAGAAGTTCTCCAGCTTGGCGTTATTTTGATATTGCTGAAATAAACTGCTTGTAGTGTAGATGTGGACTATGTTATTTCAGCCTGTAGGCACATGAGTGGCCAGGGAGGCTCTGTTCACTGTCCTTGCCTGAGTGCTGGCTCCGCAGTTCCCCCTGGCCAGGAACCACAACCAGTGGGAATAGTGGGGCAGAGCCTGTGGGCACATGGGCAGCATGTGCCACCTCACTGGCCACCCATGCACTTAGGGGCCATAGGGATCTGGTGGCCACTTCTTGGCAGCTGTGGTAAGCGCTACTGGCACCCTGAATCCCCTTCTGCACCCCAAACCTCTTATCCCCTGCCCCACCCCCCTGCTGGATTCCTCGTACCCTAACCCTGCCCAGCCCAGCATCCTTTCCCACACCCAAACTTCCTCCAGGAGCCTGCACCCCACACACATACTCCAACCCTCTGCCCCAGCCCAAAGTCCCCTCCTGCATTCCAAATCAAACCGCTCATCTCTGGCTCTGCCCCGGAGCCTGCACCCCCAGTCAGAGCTGAGACTCCCCTCCTCACTCCAACTCCTTACCCCAGCCTAGTGAAAGTGAGTGAGGGTGGGGGGAGATGGAGTGACTCAGAGCAGACCCTTGAAGAAGGGAGTTCCTGAGAATCCTTGTGACCCTGCTCTTAGCAGCAGGTCACTTGTATTAGTGGTACTTACATAGGATTTTGGATTCTTGTGCCCTGTTCTAAATCCCTGCATGTGGTTAGAAAGAAAGGGCTCGTCTACACTGGCCCCTTTTCCGGAAGGGGCATGTTAATTTCAGCTATCGTAGTAGGGAAATCCGCGGGGGATTTAAATATCCCCCGCGGCATTTAAATAAAAATGTCCGCCGCTTTTTTCCAGCTTTTAGAAAAGCTGGAAAAGAGCGTCTACACTGGCCCCGATCCTCCGGAAAAAGCGCCCTTTTCCGGAGGCTCTTATTCCTACTTCCCTTCAAAGTAGGAATAAGAGCCTCCGGAAAAGGGCGCTTTTTCCGGAGGATCGGGGCCAGTGTAGACGCTCTTTTCCGGCTTTTCTAAAAGCCGGAAAAAAGCGGCGGACATTTTTATTTAAATGCCGCGGGGGATATTTAAATCCCCTGCGGATTTCCCTACTACGATAGCTGAAATTAACATGCCCCTTCCGGAAAAGGGGCCAGTGTAGACGTAGCCAAAGTGTCTAGGTTAATATACAGAAGTGGCTATGTTTCCTTATCTGAATTTCCTCCCCTCATTCTAGTGTTGCTTTCTTCCTAGTCACCCATGTTTGATGGTAAAGTCCCCCACTGGCATCATTATGCTTGTTTCTGGAAGCGGGCCCGACTTGTGTCTCATGCAGATGTTGATGGCTTCCCCGAGCTCAGATGGGAAGACCAGGAGAAAATCAAAAAAGCAATTGAAACTGGAGGAGCTGGAGCAGGTATGTGAGGCAAAAGTGATGTTAATGGAGATGTAAGATGCCATATCCATTTAGAGCCAACTTAGCTACGCTCACGAGGATGTGATTAAAGGTACTGGGTTTTTTGCTCACTTGCAGTGATGTCCCTTCAGATGGCAAAATCAGAATAATCACTGGAACTTTCTTGATTCTCGGTAACAGCTAGGATACTCTGTATGTTGAACCTAATGAGAAAGTGACCAAACAGTGTGGGGGGGGGAGCAAGGATATTGCATCACTAAATATACTTTTTCACTTACTTATCTAATGGGTTTTGCCCACGAAAGCACATGATTCTATATAGTTTGGTCTCTAAGGTTCCCTAAGACCACTCGTTGTTTTAAAAGTTCTAGACTAACATAACTAGCCCTCTGAGGTTTTTTAGCTAGTGTAGTTTCAATTAGCTGATACTAGTAAATCATCTGTAATACACAATGGAAAAGAGGGAATGTTTTAGTAACCTAGTACCTTATATAATTACCATGAAACCATCACACCTACCAATATATCAGATCCAGAAAACACCAATAAAGATTGCATAAGCGCTGTGTATTGAGAGTTCAGTGTAGATAACTAAATGGTCAGGGAAATGATCTGATGCAGATTGGAAGGTCTTGGGTATGTATAGCACTCCTACATGTTACAGTAAAACTAATAATATTGAGCAGACTGCAGATACCAATGTCTGTACAATACAGGAATTGTGGGAGGCTTGTAGATTAAAGTCAGCCTATCTGACACATAACCTGTCAAAGAAAATGGTTGTGTATGAGGTGTGGCTATTTGCTTGACTCCAGTTCTGGTCAGGTCGTCTTCAAAAGCAATTTTTATTTATTTTATTTTGTACTACTTCTAGAACAGAGGTGGCTGTTCCAGGCTCTGGACACCCTTGAAGATCTTCTAAATTAAGTATGCAGTTACATAAGCAGACTTACACAATTCCTTCTTTCAAGCATACAGAACACTTGATTTTTCCCAAGTGCTTTTAAAATACTAACTGGTTAATCCTCACAGTATTCATGTGAGCTATAGTTAAACCTGTCCTCTCTTGACACGTGGATACGGAAGCACAGAGGTGGCGATTTACCTCATTGCAGCTCAGTGACAGAGCTGGGATTAGAGATTGGGTCCTCACTCTACTTCTTTGACAGGCCAGGCTTGTGTTCTTCAGGGTGGAACATTCATCTCATAGGGATTGTTTTTTAAATTGAAGTTGGAGGAACTAGTGTTATTGCAGCATTATGCACTTTTTGACAAGTGCAGAGAAAAGACTGAAATTGTCTTCCCCAGTAGTGAAGACTGAGGCAAAGGTGAGTAAGCCTAGAATTTTATTGTGGATCTGCAGACATCTTAACGCTTTCTGTGGGATTCTGAATTGCAGAGAGGGCTTTATGTGTTTTGTCACTGAACTTATTTCAGTAAATGTACTGAGCTGTTGCTAATGTGGATTATTTCATAACTAGTCTCTCGTTATGTTTTGCGGGGGGGATGATAAACAATTGGGGAGATTTTAAGAAATAAAATGAACAACTTCAGAAGTTTAATGATGGGTTTTGCCTCTGTTCTCTAGGTAAAGGCGGTGACCAGGATGGAGGTGGCAAGGCTGAGAAGAGCTTACATGATTTTGCTGCAGAATATGCCAAGTCTAACAGAAGTACCTGCAAAGGTTGTGAACAGAAAATAGAAAAGGTAGGGACATGCAGCTATTGGGGTTTATCCCCTTCTAGTCCTAGCTGACACAGTTAATTTCATGAGTTCTGAACTATTGTTCTTTGTTTTCCTTCTCTCTTTATATATGTATAAATGTTTTCCTGTGGGATGACAGAGTGACATCATCATGACACACTGTGTCCACAGGAGCCAAACTCCATTCACTCCCCAGGGTCCAGGTGGAGAGCTGGGGCTGTCTGTGGCCAGGGCAAAAGCTGGAGCTGGCATGGCCTCAGCCTGGGCCCCTCTCCCCCCCCCCCCCCGGCAGCTGTGGGGAGACCCGGACCTGGTGTGCTGCCAGGGGCAGAGCCAGGCTTGGTGCGCAGCGGCCTCTGCCTTCTCTAGCCACTGGGGGCAGAGCTGGGTCTGACGTGGCTTTGGCAGGGCAGTGGGATTGGTTAGGTTTATGCCTTGGCCAGGGGTGGGAGAAAGGACCGGGGCTAGCACGTGGCCCCAGGGTGGGAGGAAAGGTTATGGGGGAAGGGCTGAAACAGCCTTGGGGCCAGGCCCTCCCACAGCTGCTTGGGGGGAGGGGAGGAGCAAGAGCTGGGGCCAGGCCCTCCCTGGCAGTTGGCGGGAACGCTGGGGGGGGGGGGGGGAAGCAGGGGTGCCCCCCCCCCTGCACTCCCAGTGAGACCTCATACTCCCGGCCCCCTCAATTGCCCCTTCCACTGAGATCCCTTACCCCCCAGTCCACTCCTGCCTCCTTCCCCCTGCCAAGCACCTACTCCCAGAAAGAGGGGGATTGGCGAGTGTAGCCCCCTAGTATTTTGGGTTTAAAAGTTGTAGTGCTTTCAGAAGAACTGCTCTGCTCTGAACAGTTTGCCTACCCACAGCTCTTTCAGTACGGGAAGGTCACTTTTTCAAATCTGACCTCTTGAGGCCCCCTGGGATTTACTCGTGCTGAATCTTTTTAGTGAAGGAAAGAAAACGTTTACTTGGTCCAGGCAGTGGAGCTGATTGGCAGATTATTGCTGAGATTCCTGCACAAGAAAGGCCTGGAGAGAAGCTTTGGCTTCCCATTGTTGTATTGTAAATGTATTTTTGTTCAGGAAGGCCAGCAGGATACATACACATGCACACAGAATGCAGCTCTCCACAGATTCATCCCATCACTGTTTTGTAGAGTTTGTCCTGTTCCTCCATGTACAGGTATTTAAGAAATCTTGCCAAAGAAGGTTCTGAATTTGCAGCCCTTGTTAATGTGAATATTCTACTGAGTTCAGAGAGAGTACTCATTTGCAGGGCTTGGCAAAAGCCGCTTGCTAGCCCCGCACTGCGCATGCGCAAGAGCTGCATGCGCGCGCCACCAATAAACGGGGCGTGCGGCTGAAATCTTCTTGCCACGGGAGAGAAGATTCGATAGTTTATCGAGCCCTGCTCATTTGCATAAATGTTCACATGTGTTTGCAGGATTAGAGTCCAGATTTGCTTTTGAAATGAGGCTTTCTGAGTGATTGTTTTGGATAGTAAAGGCTGGATTGTAATTCAGAATAAGATCTGCGGACTTTGGATCACACTTCATTAGTACCCACATACTACTTTCTGGAGAACCAAAGTTTTAAACTTCCTTGCATGGGAGCCTACTCATGCATGATCTGCTTCCTTGACCTCCATAAGATTTCTTGCACGAGTAAAGGTTTCTGAATTGGGTCTAAAATGTGGTTAGCTATTTTGAGTCATTGCTGAGCAAAAATTACTTAAGACTTGAATTTTCTTTGCTCAGATTGATTATGGGATTTCCAATCTTATTTTGTAAATTAAGTATGGGCTGAGATGAAAAGTGAAAAGTTTCGTTCAAAAAGGGAGTTTTTGGCGCATGGGGAACCAGGGGAATTAGAATGAAAGTTATGGTGTAAATTTCAATGTGGCTGCTAGCGGATGATTGGAACTGTTTTTGCTACTCTACTATTTAAGAAGCATTTCGTTCATTATAAATTCACCAGCTATTTCTCTGAATTAATATTCAAATCTTCCTGGAGCAGCATGGCAGCCACGCCTGTATTGTTGGTTTTTCTCCACTTCAGGGCCAGATCAGAATTTCCAAGAAGATGGTGCATCCTGAAAAGCCCCAGCTGGGAATGATAGATAATTGGTACCATCTGGACTGTTTTGTGAGCCACCGAGCAGAATTGGGCTTTCTCCCTGCATTTGGTGCCGGTCAGCTCCAGGGCTTTGGGATGTTGAAAGCAGAAGATAAAGAAGCTCTGAAGAAGCAACTGCCTGCTGTGAAGAGTGAAGGGTACGTGGGGGATATGAGAGCCTGCTGACTGGAAAACACATAATGCACGTCTTTACAGATTCGGTGTTTTAAATAGGATTTTTTAATGTAATTGTCTTATCATTTATTGTTTGTATAGCAGTAATGCCTGTAAGCTGTCACCAGGGGGATTTACAGCCCTGTTGTGCTAGCCACTGTGCAAAGTAAAACAAGATTCATTCTTGCCCCTAGGAGCTTACAATTTAAGCATCTCCCTTGAACACATAGTGTGTGCAACCATGCAGCCGTGACTTTGAACACTGACGTAATATTTTGTGCCATAAACTTAGCAATCATGAAGGTCAGTTGTAAAGATTCTGTGCTGCACTGTCTGATAGTGGTGTTAATGTCCTTATTTCTCATCCACTGAAGTGATTCCTTAGACTTTCATTCCTCCCGTGCCACTAGCACATAGGACTCTCCAGGTCTTCCATTGATTTGTCACTCACTAGTTGTGGTACTTTTCAGGGGATGCCAGCACATTCATATCCTCTGGGCATAGAACAGTGACAGTCTTGGCCTGCCTTACTTAGGCACCCACTTCAGTGCTTGCTTAGTCTGTCTCCCTTCTACCATGTGGTGTATATGTCCCAATCACCTGCACTTTCTTTGATATTTTCTAACGTGTCTTGCTCTGTCAGCTCCCTTGCTCTCACATTTGTTGTTGTCATTCTGTGAAATGTGTAGTATCTTCCTCAGCTCACTGAAGGGTAGTCTCCACTCTCTTATTAGCTGCTGTCATTGGCCAAACCTCTGCACCATCTAATAGCATGCTCAGTACGGTCATAAGGTATAATCTTATCTTTTGTTTGGTGTGGAGAACTCTGACCATATGTTTCACCTTTTAGACATGGTGTTTGCTTTTCCTAATCTTTTTCCTATGAGTATCTTTTTTGCGCCCACCTTCAAAAGTGTGCGCAGTTCTCAAGAAGCAGAACTCTTCTACCCATTTGACTTTTCCATCCACTTAAGCCTTTGTATCTGTGGTCCACTTTCCTGCTTTCATAATAAGAATGGCCAGACTGGGTCAGACCAAAGGTCCATCCAGCCCGGTATCCTGTCTGCCGACAGTGGCCAATACCAGATGCCCCAGAAGGAGGGATCATGACAGGTAATCCTGGTTTTTGCTGTATTTACTTTCAGTTCCATTGTTGCTGCTTCCCGTTCTACCTCTGCTGCAAGGCAGTCATTCTGTTCCACATCCTATTTAGGAAAGCGGTGTTGTTGGGAAAGTTACAGTCTTGTACTTCTGCTAACTCTTTTTACGTCTTCTGCAGTGTCTTTTGTTACCTGTTTCATCTCCCAACCTAATGCTAATGCAAATGGGATCATTGATAAAGTGTTCTCTTGCCTAATTCCAGTCACATCATCAAGCCACTCCTCTGGTCTGTATCTGAACATACTGGGCATTTGCCTCAGTCATGTACATTGTTTATTATGTTGATCAGTTTGTCTGGTATCCCATAGCTTAGAGCAGGGGTGGGCAAAAGGGCGTCCGCAAGGGCCCACCAAGTGGGCTGATTCAGCCCGCGGAGGCCCTGCCGCTCCCCTACCCCCAGGCCGTGTATGAAGTTTCCTCTACCCTGCCTCCACCCTGCAAGGAGCACATGGTGCTTAGAAGTGCCATACGCTCATGGCAGGGTGGGAGGAGACTTTGTGTGCTCCCCGCTCCCAAGCCCTGATTGGCCTTGTGGCAGAAGGGGGAGCTCACAAAGTCTCCTCCCATCGCCAGGGCCATGGGCGCTGAGGGGGAGCCTCTTGGGGGAAGGGGGAGATTTCACTTGCTCCCCCACCGCAGACCAATCATGGTCTGTGGTTGGGGAAGCAGAGCAGTATTCCGGCCCTGCCCCTTCTGGTGGAGCCCAAGGCCACTTTCAAAAATTTCTGAAGTGGCCCCCAGTAAAAACTTATTGCCTACCCCTGGCTTAGAGCAATATTTCATGGGATGTCCCTGCTGATATTATCAAAAGCTTTCTTGACATCAGTGAAGTTAAGTTGGATTTTTGCCAGGCAGTAACTTTATCAGTGAGCTGTTGAAGAGTGGATATCTGTTCACAGCATGATCTACCTGGATAGAACCCAGCCTGATCTCCTTGTAATATTTTATCCACTACGTTCTTCGTTCTGTTCAGCATAACATTAGCCAGTACTTTGCCTAGTATCGATAGTGGTACAATACCTCACCAGATCGTGCACTGAATAAGATCACTATTGGCAATGCCATGTTGATACCATCTTTCCAGTCTTGCAGTGCTTGTTCTTTCACCCATATTTTGTTACTTTTGATCGTTGCTCATTCAGAATTTTACCTCTCACCTGTAGTTCCTCAGTTTGAATTCTGTCAACCCCAGGAGCTTACCCCGTTTGAGGCCTTTGATCAGTCATGGGCCCCCACTGCCTTAGATGGTTGCTTTAATTTCATCACATAATTGCTCCGTCTTCTATTTCTTATTTAGCATCAGCATGTCTCTTGACTCTGTGCATGATGGTTTAGCACTGGAGATTTCAGTATAGAATGAGAATCTCCTTTCTCATCTGGCTTGTTCTTTGTGTGTTTTCAACATCTGTCCAAGAGAATCATTGATGGGCATCACCTGTGGTGATTCAGTTCTTCAAAAGAACTTTCATTATTCTGTGGAGCTGCTTGAAGTCTCCTCTTTTTGCTGCATCTTCTGCTTTTTTGGCTTTATCTGAATCCAGGCGTTTTTGTCTTGCCTGCATCATTTATTTTTATCCTTTTCTTTGTGTCTTGCATCTGGCTCTAAGATTTTTGCCAGCATCTTGCTCTGATCCTCTTTTGCCTTCAGAGCTTTCTGCTTGTCAGTCACTGCCTATGTCCAGATGTAAACCATGCATCTGTCTTCCATCCTCTTCAGTTGTCCACTATTCTTCTACTGTCTTGACTTCCAGGATGTTAAGTCCTGTTTAATCCATTAACCGCTCAAATGAGGGCAGATGGAGGGCTGGCCAGACTGGAAGGGCCTCTGTCAAGGCCAGGTGCTGGTCTGGCAAACTGCTCCAGCCCTTCTGGGCCACCAGTTAACCATAACCAGTGAGCATTCACATCCCAACTCTGATCTGTGCTTTTGTTTTTGGACTTCTCTATTGCTGTAACACTCTTTGTATCCATCTTCCCTGCTCTTTTTGAGTTTGTAACATGGCCACTAAAAGATAATGATCAGAGCCAACATCTGCTCTTCTGACATCTCTCAAAAAAGATACATCTGTTAGATATATACCTGGCTACGTCTAGACTGGCATGATTTTCCGGAAATGCTTTTAACCGAAAAGTTTTCCGTTAAAAGCTTTTTCAGAAAAGCGCATCTAGATTGGCACGGATGCTTTTCCGCAAAAGCACTTTTTGCGGAAAAGCGTCCATGGCCAATCTAGACGCGCTTTTGTGCAAAAAAGCCCCGATCGCCATTTTCGCGATCGGGGCTTTTTTGCGGAAAACAAATCTCAGCTGTCTACACTGGCCCTTTTGTGCAAAAATGACTTTTGCCCGAACGGGAGCAGCATAGTATTTCCGCAAAAAGCACTGATTTCTTACAGTAGGAAGTCAGTGCTTTTGTGGAAATTCAAGCGGCCGGTGTAGACAGCTGGCAAGTTTTTCCGGAAAAGCAGCTGATTTTCTGGAAAAACTGGCCAGTCTAGACACAGCCCTGATCTGTCTGGATGACAGTTGTGCTGTCTGGCCATCTTCATGTAATGTTGTTATGAGTTCTCTTGTGTTTGGAAGTGTCTGCCTCCTTCTACAGGGTGTTTCTCATTAATAATTCTGCTATCTTCTGTTGCTGGGCACCGGCTGTGCTAGACCGGGGAAGGCACTGTCAGCCTGGCCCCAAGAATACCTACTGTAGTTGTACTGGGGACGGAGTGTTGCTGCCCCTGAGGGCCCACTCTCCCCATGCTCCGGGATAGGGAGGCTGAGGGGCAGGGCTGGGGAGAGAGGCCTTCACCTGCCACCCATGTACTGTGGCATTGACTTCCTCCCATATAGTAGAGTTGTTGCCAACATACGCATCAAAGTTGCCTGTCATCCACTTGATGTCATAGCTAGGCAATTCCAAGACTTGGTGCTTGTGAAATAGATCTTTTTCACCATCACCTGCTGCATTCGTGAGTGCATGTTCTTGAATTACTGTACACTTGTCTTGTTTCCAGCCCAGCTGCTGCTGTTCCGTCGTTCACTGGCTCCTGAGCCAGTAGAGTTCACTGTGGTTTTATTTGCATAATTCCTGTACCTCTTTCTCATGCTGCTCCTTCTGAGTGTAAGATTGTAGAAACGTCAAATGCAGTCTTGCTATTTCCTGCCCATCTCGTCTCACTGACACCAAGCACATTCAGATGTTTTTAGGGGTTGGGGGTTTTTTTTTTTTTCATTTCTCATTAACCTGTACCAACATCGCCATGCACGGCATGTTCATTCCTCTTGCCTGCTCTTGGTACAGATTTGGTTGTCAGGATTTGGCATCTCAGAATCTCCACTTCCTTCCAGCTTTCATTGAGATCTACTGTACTTGTGGCTTGGGCTCCATCTACACCAACTGCCCTTGCGTTTTGTTTTCACTGAGCTGTTTCTGTTGTGGGGAGGTTTTATCTGAGTAGGTCACAAACTCAACTGCAGATGTCCTCCCCTCCATCCATGGAGCTTGGAGTCATCACTTTTGCCCATGGACACAGAGTAGGAATTGACTGTCAGTCTTTTATTTCCCTGACCACTGAACTGGGTGACAAAAATTGGGTCTAATCAAATAACTTACATTGAAATGCATCTTTTTTATTTAATTTTCAGTGGTAAGAGTGAAGCATTATTATTCGCTATTCAGAGTTCCAGTACAATACATGTACAAAGCACTTTTTGAAAACTCGTATCTAAGGCAGAGCACTTGCCATTCCTAGTTGCAGCATTTGTGAGGAACGGAGGAGGGGAAATAACCATGTCCTACAGGTAGTTCATAGGCCTGGTTTGGCAGCACGAGCCAATCTTATCTCTTTGTTAATGAAGGTTTTTGATAGTTACACCGAATAAGGAATATGCTATATTATACAAGCAGTAAGTGTGTAGTTCTTTGTGAGGAAAGGATAATTGTGTGACAGTCCCTATTTAGTAATAGCAAAGCACCTTGTATTCTTCAGTCATCCCTATACAAAGTGATTTCATTTTGTGTGGTAAGATTTAGGGATGTAAAATCCCTTTTATTTGGCTAAATGAGTAAAAACTGGCTCCCCGCACAGACCAGCTCCCACCTGCTACCCCTTGTTGCTACCTCTGATACAAAGGCAGCAGCACAAGGTGGCAGCAGCCCCTGTCTGCGGGGGGGAGGCCCGAACTCCCTGCAGACAGAGGCTGCTCCAGCATCGCTCTCCTTACCCACTCTATCAAAGGACAGGTAGGCAGCTTCGCAAAACCAGTGCTTGTGGGGAGCTGGCTTTTAAGCTGGCTCCCCCTGAGCACTGGCTCCTGCCTACCCCCTCTGCTGCCTCTGTGGGAGGTAGCAAGCAGGGGGCAGGTAGCTCCATGTGAGCTGAAAGGTGCAGTGAGCTGGCTTGAAAGCTGGCTTCCTGTGTGTACCAGTGCCCGCCTGCCCTCCTCACCCTCCACGCTGCTGCCTCTGGCTGGGTGAGATCAGGTGCTCATGGGGAGCCGGCTTAAAAGCTGGCTCCTCACAGGCACTGGCTCCCACCCCTAGGCAGCATGGGGTGTTTACATGATTGTACGCTAACATCTGTACGTCAGAGTTGATTAACTCAGGATTGAATTGCCTCCTGGTCAAAGGAGGTACTGCAAAGCTTTTTAAGTGGAGTGAGAGAGCTCAGAGCTTGTCTATACTGGCAAGTTTCTGTGCTGTAACTTTCTCATTCAGGGATGTGGAAAAACATCCTGTGAACACAGCAAGTTACAGGGCTGTAAAGTGCCAGTGTAAACAGGGTCCCAGCTCTGGGCGCCTCACCCCTTGTTTAGGTGGTTTCCATAGGACACTGGGAGATAGCTGGTGCTGTGGCCATGCTTTCACGTTAAGGCACTGTTGTGGCGACATTTTAGTGGTTTATGTGTAAATTTAGCCTCAGTTGGAGGGAGGCTGCAGAGGAGACTGGTCTCTGGCAGAGAGAATCCCTGAGAGAGGGTTTAACAGGTTGGACACAAAGGTGGAAAAATGCACTGCAGCAAGTTCAGCTCCTGCAGGGGAAGCCCTGGGAAGGACCAGCAAGGAAAGTACAGTGAAACCCAAGGGAATGGAAGGTGGGCCTTTGGAGTTGAGAATTTTATGTGACTTGACTGGAGAGCCAACCTAAGAACACCCAGAGGGGAATTTGGGGGAAGACGCCAGCTGAGAGGCCAGTACAGACCAAGAAGGGACTACTTGGGGAAAGTGGAGTAGGGTATAAGAGATGAATTTTGCGTAAGGGGGCACCCTGAAGGGGAGGATGCACATTAATGGTTCTAGGTGTCAATAGTTGACAGCGGCCTTCCAGAATTTTTTCCCCATTAATGCTTTCAAAAACTTGATTGACACGTGTTGTACACATGAATGAAGGAGAAATTATGATTCTGCTCAGAACAGGCATCCAGTGAGTAGAGCACCAACTCAGCAGATTAGTGTAACTCTAGCAAGAGGGACTTATGTACAGACGGTCTCTTTTGTGCCAGTCTGCTCATTTTCCTAACCTAGACTTTTGTAGATGTAGTGAGTTCTCAGAACCATCTGAGTTACAGCTAGTACAGTTCACTGATCATAATGGACACGGTTATTGCTGGGTAGCACCAGGGAATTGAGCATCTTTACACTTACCAGCTCTACTGTGGTGTGTACCATTCTCAAAGGCAGAGAAGTGAAAGTTTACATTTGCATGCAGTTTTCTGGTAGGCTTTGTGCTCTGGTATGTGTTCTGTTTTGCACAGAGTAACGTAAATTTAGCTGGATCAATATATAACAGTTTGCTTCAGTTCCTTTTGGCAGAGCAGAAGTAGTTTCATTATGCAAATGTTTCCTCTTGTCTGCTTTGGATTTTGGAGATTATGCTTAAACTGTGAAGCCTTTACAACAAGAGGCTATAGGTTGGTTTGTTTAAAAAAAAAAACATGACCCCTAAAACAGGCGTGGGCAATAATTTTTGACGGGGGGGCCACTCCAAGATTTCGGAAAGTGATTGAGGGCTGCACTCTTCCATTAGATTAATGGAGGAAGTGTGGGGTCTGGGATGGAGGTTGGGTGCAGAAGGGAGCTTGGAGTAAGGGATTGGGGTGCAGGAGGGAGAATGGAGTTTGGGAGGGAGTCTGGGTGAAGGAAGCAGCAAATAATGGGCATGAAAATGCCACTTCAAGCTAGACTGGTCTATCAAGTTCAGTACCTTTCCTTTTTCTGTTCATGTTTTGTGGTCACACTAAGGGTGCTAAGGATAAGCCATGTGTGTAAAAAATAATTTTAGTAAAAATTGGAAGCAATGTAGAATTCTCTTGCTTTCTTATTGCTCGCCTTTTACAAAGAGAAAGGAAGACATTCTCCTGACACCCAAAACAATAGTGATTCATAGAGAAACTAATACCCCAGAACACTTGCCTCACATTAGCTCTCGCAGGAGAAATGAACTGAAATCTTTAGTCTCCGATCACTTTTTATTAAATCGGGTGAGATTTTAACAATGAGCTTCAAAGATGCCTTTGACTTCCTTTTTCAAAGCTCTGTTTGAACCCAAATGCTGTGACTAGAATACCGCACACACCTTTCACGTTTCCATCACACCCTCCATTGAGGACTCAAGGAGATTTTCAGAATTAAGTCTTGGAGCACTTCTTGTGATGGAGACAGTGTTACTTGCATATTCCAGATTGTGGGGCAGGCAGATTGAGGTACAGACGGTTTATAGAAAGATACCCTGGCGCAAGTCTTCCATCTAAATAAAATGTGTATCAAAAACATAAGGAAAATTTTATGTAACTGTTCCCTGTTTCTCTGGTCTGCTGCAGCTGAGACTTGTCCATGGTAACACAATGATTCAGTGGCAGAGTTGGAGCTGCAACCCAGATCTTCCGAGTTCCAATCCAGTACAATCTAAGCCCAACACCTGATTTTCCTATATGTGCTCTGGGCTTTAATGTCTAGTCTTGAGGTAAAGTAGGTAGATGCATTGGCTGGGCTCTTTGCTTGGCAATACAACACTGTAACAGCATGAGAGAGAGGTTGTGGCTCTGTGCCAAAAGGCTACATTGGCAGTTTGTCAAAAGTGTCTGTGGGCTGCACCTCATTTGAATATCAACTAGCTTGTGTTCTAAAAATAGAATAAATGCCCATAGCTCTTGTAGTGTAGAAATTGCTGTTTATTTGAGACAGCTTTTACTGGCAAAAGAGAGATACCATCATACAAGGTTGGTTTAACTGTATTGTTATATGAACCTGCAGGGGAATAGCACTCATGCAAGGAACAAGAGCAGTCAGTTGATTCTTTGAAGATGGGAGGCAGAGGTAACGGTCTTTGTATTTCTCCCTTTTCACACTAGTGGCTGGTTTTGCTGCACTTTAAACTTTTCAAGTGTAGACAAAGTGTAAATCTGCTATAGGCATGTCATTATGTAGATGGGTTTATCGGTTAATCTTGTTGACTACAGACATTCTCCCCCCCTCCCCTTGCTGCTTCTGTATTGGGGGGGCAGGGAGGGGAGTGGAAGTTGGTGCCCGTGGGGAGCCAGCTTTCAAGCCGGCTCCCCACACGTATCGGCTCTTGCAGTCAAGCCAATGGTGGGGGGAGCCAGCTTAAAAGCCAGTTCCCCTCAGCACAAGCTCCACAGTGCCACCTGCCCCACCCCCTCCACAGCTTGGGGAGCAGGGCAGGGGAGGCGTAACAACGCAGTCTCTTATGCAGAGAGCCTGGACCTGCCATGGACAGAGGCTGCACCGCAGCAACCTCCTCTGTCCCCGCAGCATCCAATCTCCCCGCAAACAGAGACTGCTGCCATCTCACACTGTTGCCTCTGTATCATGCAGCTGGTCTGCAGGGGAGGTGGTTTTTAAACTAGCTCCCCTCATGGACTGGCTCCTGCTTGCCACCCTATGCTGCTGCCTCTGATGCAGAGACAGCAGTGCAGGGTTGCAGGGGGCTCCCTGGGAGTGGGGCCAGGAGCACGCTGGCTGCCAGCCCCGCCCTCAGGGACTATCAAATAGTCATGTAACCACTAAAATTTCATACGGTTACTATTCAATTCCACAATATCCAACATCCCTAGTCAGCTACATCTGTTGATGCTCATGACCCCTTTTTAGTTAGAAGGGGAATGGCAGTGTAGCATACAGCAGCTATAGCTGTACTTCCATAAGCAAGATGAAAATCTATTAAATCTACACAGACAAAAACAAACCTTTTCTTAAAAAAAAGTTTAAAGCTGTAAAACTTGCTTGCTTGTATACAGGGAAAATGCAGCCTGTGCTTTGCCCGCCCCATCCAGTATGATTAAGAAGTGTTTGCATTCACGTTTTTCTAAGACAAATCAGTTACGGCAACTGACTTTCTTATGCCTCTTGCTATCTGCTGTCCAGATGTTAACTTACAACGTACACTAATTCCTCTACCAGGAGGAGAGAGTAATCCATTGCCGCATGACTCTGAGGAAAACCATCCAAAGATTTCATTAGCTAATGGAACGTGGGCACAGTGCCTCGACTGCAGTGCCTTTCAGTGGTGTATTAGGCTTCTGGCTATTCATGTGCTTACTCTGATTGCAGGGAAAAGTCTGATTATTACGTAAGTGTGTTGCTTAACTTTCCCCTTGCCAAAAAGGAGGTATTTTAGATCCTAGTGCACTAATTCAACAATGTACTTCAGCATGTTCCTTAGGTTAAACACATGTTTCTTCCCAAGTCAGAGAATGTAATAAATTTAAGCACAAAGTGCTTTGCTAAACAGGGCCGAAGTCGATAACTTTTTGCACAGATTGGGTTTGGTACAGGTGACAATCATGCCGAATTTCCAAAAGACTTTAATCGCTGCAGCTGGTACATAAACTCTATTGCCAAATAGGAGTTCACCAGAGAGGTTCCTGGCTTGGCTCACTTGGGGAAGGTATTGGGTGGACTCATTCACTTTGGTGACACTTGAAGGCAAGGCTCCCTCTTAGCTTGTTTTCCTGGGTATTCATCCCGGAGATGAGTTGCAGGCATGTCGATGGATGGAGGGAGCATGTGGCTTCTTTTATGAAATACCAGTGATTTCCAGGATGGGATGCAGCTTTTCTGCCTCTGTCTGGGTCTTCCAGCTGGAGATGATAGTTGGTGTGCATCCATCCAACCATCGTCTCCAGCTGGGAGGCCCAGACAGAGGCAGAAAAGCTGCACCCCATCTTGCAACAACAAACATGCAACTCTGTTTAGAGAGAGATTGAGAAGAAGTGAATGCTTTAAAATGCTAATTTGGTAGACAAGAGCCCTGGGGATTAGCCATTTCCCCCACAAGTGTGATCCTGATTAATAATAGATGCTGTTTAAAGGGCTGCTGCTCGGTCACTGCAGATAAAATCCAAGTTTGGCTCACCTCTAGCCCCTCAGCAGGTTTTATAATGTCTAAATGCAATGGAAATATTTCTACGAATCATTGACTTTTGCATGAAAATGAATCCTTTAATATATTACATTTCGCTATGTTCTTCATAATCCACATATGTCAAGATTGGGCTAATTTATTTCCACGGTCAAGACTGACAAAAGTGTACAAAGAGTAAACCATGTAAAATGGTGATAAGTAGTTTCATAGGGAATACTAGTTTCACAATCCAAGGTGATGGTAGAAATGTAGGTATGGTCACTTTGTTCTTAATATACAACAAATATGGTTTTGAATGATAGGAGACCTGGAAAAATTAAACCATAAGTCAAAAATGCTATGTGTATGTATCCTGTCTTGAGTTTGGGGTTAGTGTATGTCCCTCTCTCTTGAGCTGTGTGAAATTTCTCTTCTCTGCAGAAGAGTGAAAACATTCTTAATTTTGAACACATCAAGTCTACCGTGGCCAAGAAAATGTAATGCCTGGATTTGGAAACTTATAAATTGTCTTCTGTGGGCCCCTTGTATTTTGTTTTAAGTGTGCCAAATCTTTTGTTAGCTTTCATGTGATTTCCTTATCTAGCTGTCTTTCTAAGCCAAAATTTTATACTAGAATTAGTAGCAGCCACTGCAGCTCCAGCTAACTTAGGTTAAACTGCTTGTGAAGAATTGTGTTATAACACAGGGAGTATAGTGTCACTTTACAACCAGGGAGCCTGGCATAAACTCTTTTTCTGTTGGATACGTAGGTAGGTTTCATTTGGGGTCTTTCAAAGAAAGCTGACCTACCAAGGTCATTGTGTTTGCCATTTCTGACCGTTTAAATTGATTCAGAGCCTAAAATGAAAAGCCAGATTCTGCTGATAAATTATCCACTAATGTTCCTATTGTGAGGAGTTGTATTTGTGCCACCTATTACACTGAGCTGAGAAAATTCCTACTGAGTTTTTATTTGTGTTGTCTCAAATAGTTAATACGACTCCTGATTAATATTTCTGAGGCTCTTAGGTAATGCATTTAATTTTTTTACATGTACTTTTGCCAGTCTGTACAGGTCTCCAGCGGGCAGTTGTTCTAAGCAGACTTAGTCAGTTCATGATTTTCCATTGAGCAGTTAACTCATTTATATTGCATTTAAGACCTATCAGGAAGGAAATTTTTTAAATGAACTAATGTTGCACAAACCAAAAAGTTAGTCTGCACAACATATTCCATTTCTATCCAACGCAGTCAGAGTAAAGCTCTGGTTGTTGCTGCCAATCACGCTAATGATTTCCCTTTGTGTGTGCTTTTCTCTCCATTAGAAAGAGAAAAGGTGATGAAATGGATGGAAATGTGATCTCAAAAAAGAAACAAAAAAAAGAAAAAGAGAAAGAATCCAAGCAGGAGAAGCTATTGAAGGTTTGTTGTTTGTGCTACCCCAAACTTCTAAAACTTTCTTTCTTAAAGGGCATTAAATGCTGTTGAAGTTATGCTGGGTTGACAACCATGACACGTAGAGTTCTATTTATTCACTGCTATAGGATCTAGAGTCTTATTTATTCACACAAGTACAGTGTGAGCTGCAGCAATGTAAGCTTCCTCATGCTTCCTTGTTAGTGTGCTTCATTGTAACATGGTACAGTGGTGAGAGTTCACTGTACAAACCCATTTAGATCTTGGACCCTGAAAGATGTAAAAGACACTTGTGCTGTGGAGCCCTTTTTGCTCCTGTTAGGAACTGAGTTGAGAACAAGACATTCGATACAGGTCACCAATAGGGTATTGGATGGTAATTGCTTTAGGTCAGTGGTCCCCAACCATTTGAAGCTGCCGGGCGTCAGGGGGCATGGCCGTTCGCCTGCCAGGCGCCAGAGGGTGGGGACACTCGCGCACCCGGGGGCGGGGCCGTGCATACGCCACACCCCCATGAGTCACGTGCCTGGGGCCAGCAACCCTATGCGCTGCATGGCCACAGGCGGGACCGCCCATTCACAGCAAGCCTGGGGCCAGCGTCCTCCAGAGCCACACGCCCAGGACTGGCACCCCCCCCCCCATAGCCGCACGCACAAAGCCGGCACACGCCTTCTCTCCCCCTCCCCCCCCATAGCTGGTTGCCTGGGGGCAGGGAGGCTAATTTGCTGTGCTCCTGGGGCCGGCGCCCTCCATAGCCGCGCGCCTGGGGCGCAGGCGACTAATTTGCCGCGCTCCCGGGGCCGGCGCCCCCATAGCCATGCTCCCGGGGGCAGGGTGGCCAATTCACCGCATGCCCGGGGACCAGAGCGCCCAATTCGCCGCTTGCCCGGGGCCGGAGCTCCCCGTGCTCTATGTGCCTGGGGCCGGCTCCGGCACCGCGCATGCGCCATGCACCCGGGGCGGGGCCAGCCCTGGGCACTTGGCGGGCGCATACAAATGCCCCCGCAGGTGCCATGGCGCCCGCGAGCACCGTGCTGGGGACCACTGCTTTAGGTCCTTGCTGTTGCATTAATTGAGATGGAGTATGTGAGCCTAAAGAGTCAATGGTGTTAACGTGACTCTGGCATTGTCCAACCATATACAGTGTTAAACAGGTTTCACATTTTGCTTTGTAGAGACTTTAGCCTGCTCGTTACTGCAACTGACATCCTAAACATCTTTTAAATTCTTTATTAAAGAGACAGAAAAGGAGAAACAACTAAACCTCTAAAATGTGAAATACTAAATAAGGTTTTCATTTGAACAATATTTATTCCCTTTTCCTCCAGCTGGGTTTTTAAAATTACTCCTTCCATCCCCCAATTTGACAATCTCTTAGATAGTATTAAAGAGAGTAATAGAGTCCTTTTGAGGGAGAGAGAAGTTAGTGGACATGGACGTGGGCTGGAGCTGCTGCTGTTGAAGTTTCCTAGAAAAATACAAATGAGGGAAGAGAGAAGTACGGCTTGTCTCTGTGGTGCTGGCTTTCACTTGCAGCCTCTCTCCTGGAAAAACACAGACACCGCGCACAGTCTCATCAGTCATGCCGAAACCTGACAAAGGTGTTCCAGCATCTGGCAAACTCTTTGCGAGTGTTCTTTAGTTGCTGCTTTCTGGTGTGTCGAAAGCCTGACAGAAGTCTGCTACTTCAGGATGGCTCTTCTTGGAAAAGGATTGCAAATATCCAAGCTGCTGGGTTTTTCTCAACAGGAGCAGACAGAGCTGATTTGGAGCATCAAAGATGAGCTGAAGAAAGTCTGTTCCACTAACGACCTGAAAGAGCTGCTGATAGCCAACAAACAAGAAGTGCCTTCTGGGGAATCTGCTGTGAGTTGGAGTTTTATTTCCTTTAGGAATGCTGGTGTGTGTGTGTGTGTGTGTGTGTGTGTGTGTGTGTGTGTGTGTGTGTGTGTGTGTGTGTGAGTTGGAGTTTTATTTCCTTTAGGAATGCTGCTGTGTGTGTGTGTGTGTGTGTGTGTGTGTGTGTGTGTGTGTGTGTGTGTGTGAGAGTTGGAGTTTTATTTCCTTTAGGAATGCTGCTGTGTGTGTGTGTGTGTGTGTCTGACTGACTGACTGACTGACTGACTTGGCCAGGAGGTTCATTCACAGTGACCGTTGGTAATGAGATCTGAAGGGAAAACCTATTATAAAATCTCAAGAACAGAAAAATCTGTTGAATTGCAAAACTTAATTCCTTTTGTCAGAGTTCCACTTCAGCACACAGGCCTGTGAATGGGGGAGGAAATTGCCTTTGTGATCTGCATTGGAAGGTGTGACTCATCCCTGCCTTGGAATGTTTACCTTTCCTAAACAGTGCTAAAGCCTCAAGGGTGGGGGTGGGGAAGACCAAAGGTGGGTTGAGCACAGTTGCTCTCCAGGATTAAAATGGTCAAGGACCATTTTCCATTGGAGAAAATTATTATTATGGACTGTGTATTGACAGCTGATTACTGTGTGATCAAATGTAACACCCATCTTCCAGCAACATTATTAATTTACTCTAAGTGGAAATGTGCTTAGCACTTTACATTTTCTCAAACACAGTGCAGAAGCCTTGCCGTAAGGAGATGACAGCCCAAAGGCACAAGGGGGTGCTCGTGCAGGGACATGCTAATTTAGTGGCATGAGATGAAGGCTTTGTGGGACAAGTACTTTTGAAGAATGTCTTTTTATCCATAAGCTTCAGAGGGGTAGCCAGGTTAGTCTGTAACAGGGAAAACTTAAAAAGCAACAAATAGTCTAGTAGCACCTTAAAGACTAACAAAACATGTAGATGGTATCATGAGCTTCCGTGGGCACAACCTACTTCTTCAGATGTCACAGATACCATCTACATGTTTTGTTAATTTTAATCAGTGACATCTGAAGAAGTAGGTTGTGCCCACTGAAACTCATGATACCATCTACATGTTTTGTTAGTCTTTAAGGTGCTCCTAAACTATTTGTTTTTGGTTTTTTTATTCCATAAACTAGTTAGTCAGCAAGAAGCACAGTTTGTCTTTAGGTAAGGGTGTTCAGTTGTGTGCAAGATAGATGAATTCTCTGACACAGTGCCTCTTGAGCTTGCGGTGTGTGCGCATCCACAGTTATCCTGGGATGACCTGTTTGCTTCTCTGTTGCTTTAGATCTTGGACCGAGTAGCAGATGGGATGGCATTTGGAGCTCTGCTTCCCTGTGAAGAGTGCAAGGGACAGTTTGTGTTCAAGAGTGATGCATACTACTGCACAGGGGACATCACTGCTTGGACTAAATGTGTTGCCAAAACGCAGATCCCCAACAGGAAGGAATGGATAATCCCAAAGGTAGGTGCAGCAGACTTGACAATCTGAAACTCGACCTTTTAGTTTGTAAAATACTCTTGCGCACATGCAGGGGAAGCACAGAGGTTAATGCCTCTACACCTTGATATTAAAGGGCGGGACATACTGTAACTTCTGTGCTGCTCTGCCTCTGGGAATGGGAAGAGCTGCTCATAGCTAATGCATAGGGGAGATGATTACACAGTAGCACTGGGTTGGAGAGATGATTTTTTTTCCGATTCCTTGCTGTTTCCTCTGCTTTTCCTCTGAATTGGGGAAAAAAAACATTTTCAAAGACAGTGCTTGTGACTTTTAATAACCAGTGTCTTGACCAGGCCTTTAAAAAAAATTACAAATATAGGTATGTCTTCACTTATAAAAATTGTCTTTACTGGTGACCAGCAGCAGAAACGTGAAATGTTCATGAAATAGCAATTGAAGAAATTGAGGGTTTTTTTTTTTCTCCACTTTCTGTTTTAAACGGAGCAAATGTGTCTCAGGGATTAGGTTCTTGTATAACAGGGAACAGTGTTCTCTCATAGTGAGAGCAAGATGGGGGAGTTCTAGGACTCCTAATTCTGTTCCTGGCTTCCACTAAATTGCTGTTTTCACCTTGAGCAAGTCACTTAAGTTTTCTGTGCCTTAGTCTCCCAGTCAGTAAAATGGGATAGTTATCTACCTTGCATGGGATGATGTGTCTTATGCAGTAAAATAATTGTGAACTACTTTGAGATCCATATAAGAATCTTTCAGGAGTAAATGCCAAGATTTGCCCAATACTGAATTTAGTCTTTTAACTTTGTTACATTATTAGTATATTTTAGTCTTTTTATGCTGCTACCCCATAGGAATTCCGGGAAATCTCCTATCTGAAGAAATTTAAGTGTAAAAAGCAGGACCGAGCATTCCCTCCAGAGGCTGTGGCGGGGAACACTGCACTTCCAGCAACAGCTTCTGCTCCTTTGACAGAGAAAGCATCTGTGCCATCAGGTAAATGACTGGCTAAGCAGTGTTCAGAGCAAGGAGAGACTGGTTTGAATGGGGATATGTCTCTCCAGTTGTTGGAGCCAAATAACACATACTTTGTACTTTCCCTAGTTGGCAGTGGGGGGCGGGGAGTTGGCAGATGTCAGTGCTGCCTTAAGGTTTTGCTCCCAGCACTCCACTGGCAAGGAGGCATTGAGCGGTCTTTTGAGAAGCCTTTGTATCAGTGTGTGTACTGCTCACCCAGCCTGTTTGGCAGAGTTCCTTCCTCTTGCTCTGCTCAGTGACTTGTCTGTTATACCTCACTTTAGGAGGGGGAGCATGGCTAGCCAATGACATGGTGTCCCTGAAGTGCTGTACAATATACCGTACCTATCCTTCTCTCCAACATTGGGCTGAATTGCCGAGGTGAGAAGCAGAGGTCACATCTTCTGTTCCCCACCCTCCATATGGATAGATCCCAGCTGCAGACTGTGGGCAAATGCATTTGAGATCTAAGTTATGCTTCGACAAGTCCCCAGGGATCCTCTTACTCTACCGCGTTTATAACTGTTTTTGCAGAGCTCATCCAAATTCTTGAGCAGTGAGACAAGTTCAAAGGAAACATTTCATGAAGATGGTTCCTTGCTTGATTTTTGTGAGGAGCATCCATAGACCAGAGTCACATGTTCCATGTCCAACATTAAACTAGCTTGTTTGAAATCATTCATTTGCGCGTGGCTTATCAGTCATTGGCTTCTCTCATCTAACGGTTATTTCTTCTGCCCTCTGGATCCAGATTCCTCCAACATTCTCCCACTGACAGTAGCAAACCAATGTTGTATCCTTTAGTGGGAGATGACCTGCCTATCCGTAGGAGATGCTCAGACTTATTCAGCCCTCAGCACTTGTAATAGTCTTTAGTGTTCTGGTGGTACCTTTCAGCCTTTGTGGTTGTCTAGAAAGTAAAAACTATACCTGGTACGTTGGATCTATAACGGGATAGCACCCCAGTTGTGTTACCACTTAGCTCTGTAACCACTCAGGATCATATCTGTTCCACACTCTGGTCCCTTTGTGCAAGTAAGACCAACATATCTTATAACATGTTGGAAACAGTATCTTGTATTTATAAGACATCCCTAATTCCTCCAAAACCAGGTTTTTTCAATGAAGGAGGTGCCCTTTGTGTCTTAAACGGCACCTTTTCGTTTCTTTTAGGTCCTCCCTTCACTGTATATGCAAAAGGGGAGCAGTGCTAGCACTTTCTAGCCAACAGTGTACAAGCAGTGTCTGTAGGAAAGTGCCAGTATAGTTGTGTCCTCAGTATAAAACCCTTTTCATTTCTTCACCTCTGTCCCCAGAAAACCTGCTGTACATTAAGGAGATTAAGAGGCGAGTAATTGGCTAATCGTGTAGTTGATACAATTTGTATTGACTACACGATTAGTCGATAAGGGAAGGCACTCAGTCCCGGCTGGTGCTGGGTCCAGGAACTACCCTCTCTGTGGCTCTGCCATTGAAATGCAGTAAGAGCCAGGTAAGAGGCAGGCTGTCTGTTTACTACATTTAAAATGCAGAGCCACAGTGGGGGTAGGTCACAGACCCAGTGCGAGCTGGGACTGAGCCGGGCTTGCTCAGTCCTGGCTCATGCCAGGTCCAGCAGCCCTTGTCTGCGGGAGGTCCCTGATAGAGGCAGCAGCCAGGGGCGTGGGGTGTGGTAGGCAACACCACAGAGACAGTGCTGGGGAGGCCGGCTTTTAAGCTGGCTCCCCCCAGCACCAGCTCGTGCTCCCTCCCTGCCCCCCTGGCTGCTTCTGATACAGAGGCAGCAAGGGGGGGAAATGCAAGTCGTTGACTACTCAGCTACTCGCCTACATCCCTACTGTACAGTGGGGGTATGCTGGCTTCTGTTTTCTCTGTACTGGGGAGGATGAATTATTGTTCCAGTTGCTCAAAGATGTGTCAGGGTCTGTGGGTTTAGGGGGTGTATCTTGCTTTTGTATCATCCATGCTCCCAGAAGGCTCGATGCTCTTTATTTACTTGATGTTTTTATTTCTGAACAACTAGATAAACCGTTATCGGGCATGAAGATTTTGACCCTTGGAAAATTATCCAGGAACAAAGAAGAAGTGAAGGCAATAATTGAGGGCCTGGGTGGAAAGGTGACAGGAACAGCAAACAAGGCTACCCTGTGCATCAGCACACAAAGTAAGGAGATGTTATCAGCAACCTTAGGATTTGTTCGTTAGTAGTTGGCTGTAGTTAAATTTCTGTGTAAAGGCTGGAGGTGATATTCTGTTGAGCCATGTTTGAGTAGTGGGGGGCGTTTCACATTCATAGGAACGTGAATAAAAATATCTTTAGTAAGCAAGACTTTCTATAGCACTTTCTATTCTGAACGATCTAGTGTTTTCCTGACTCTGCGACAGGGATGATGTCAAGAATAGGTATATTTCCTGTTGGGGATTTTAAAGGGTTTTAAAGAGCTAAAGTGAGTTTTAATTGTAAGATGGCTTCTTTTGCGTAACTGGTAGTTGAGGTTGATCTAGGTATCTGCATGTCAAATGCAGGGTGGGTTGTAACTATTTAAAGCATTCATTCAAAGCCTCATTGTGTCTGTTTGTGTTAGGTCCTGCTCTCTCTGAAGTAAAACTTTTGTTGACTTTGAGGGTGTAGGATCAGGTTCTTATAGTGTGGGGGAGAAATGTCCTTTATAGACATGCAGTTGACTGGGAGGGTGCTGCAATTGCTGTCCTCGGAGCAGCTCCCATCAAGTCCCCTGACCCAGTGGGGAGGTGAGGCAGGGACTGAAATTCAGAAAGTCATTGTACAACAGGTAACTTTGATTTAACCTAGACTAGGCTGTTGGGATTTTTGTTTTGAGCAAGGTGCACCACATGCAAAATGTGGTGACACCTGCACATGCAAACTCTTCTTTAAAACATATTATAAAGCCCAGACCAGTAAAGCAGGGCAAGAATCCAAGCATCTCAGAAGGTTTATGTTCTGTGTTTGTCTCTAACATTTCCTCCATCTTCCCTGACGCTTATCCTCCTTGCAGAGGAAGTTGAGAAAATGACCAAGAAGATGGAAGAAGTGAAAGAAGCCAAAGTCCGAGTGGTCTCTGAAGAGTTCTTGCAGGATGTGAAATCCTCCAGCAAGGGCTTCCAGGAGCTCCTGTCTTTGCATGCAGTCTCCCCTTGGGGTGCAGAGGTGAAGCATGAGCATACAGAGATGTCCCTGGGAGGAAAGTCCAGCAGGCTCCCAAATATGAAGAGTGCTGGAAAGGTCAAGGAAGAACAAGGTAAAAAATACAATGACTCTTGTCTTCACAGGACTGTTTGTTACTGTGTGTTTAAGCATTGCTTTATCCTTCCATAGCATAGCTCAGTGGTGCTCACCTTTTTTCATTTGCAACCCCCAGAGCCAGGAAAAAATTTGTTGGGGGAAAAAAAAGGGTGGGGATTTTTGTTGAACAAAAAGAAAAAAAAAAAGCCAGGAACATTTTGTGGCAGCCCCTTTAATTTAAAGCGCTTATCCACTCCCCTACCACTCCTCCACCCCCGCCGCGTGTACGTCAGACACTGAGCCGGAAAAACAAAAATGCCAACCAGCCCAGGTCAAAGCGCTGCGACCCTCCAGGAAGACAGACGCAATCCCCTTGGGGGTAGTGACTCATGGGTTGCGCGCTGCTGGCATAGCTCTTGTGTGAGGGTCTGAGGGCTTGTGAGCTCCTCAGCACAGTGTAGGTGCCCTGGCAATGGTCCAAACTCCTGGCATGTTCCCAGATTGGGGTCTTATTCTTCAGTTAATGAAACCCCAAAGCCAGACCAGCCTCAGTGTCCAAACTCCCTCTCAAAGGGGCAGTTGGTAAGAGTTTCTTGCTGTCATACTGCCAGTCCCTCTTCTAGCTCGCTCTTGCCTTGGAGCGAGAGAGAGAGGGCCTGTTGTATTCCTTCGTTTGAGCTGGGGGGTTCTCCTTCAGTCTTATACACTGAGACATTCTTTTGGCATAAATCCATACAGCCCATTGGCTTCATACAGCCTCCCCATCTTACACCAGTAGAGAGGTTGGCTCTGTGTGTTACTCAGGGTCATATAGTGAGTGGCAGAACCAATGTTTCCTATTTTCTTTGTCCCATGCTGTTCTAGACACTCAAAATATAGTGACTCGCAACAAAATAAATCTGTGAATGCTAGTGACAATCCCCATCTGAGCAATAGACAAGCTCAGGTACAAACCACAGGCTTTTGTATGGGGTCCAAGATAGGTAGGTAAGTTCCAGGTAAATAAATTAAACTTCAGAAGTAATTACACTGAGTTCAGCCTTGAGAATTATCATAATTCTACCTCATGTGCAAAAGTTATACACGCACATTGTAGTGACTTTCTAACATTGTTGTAGAAGCATTTTATACAGGTGGAACCTGTTACTGTAAATCCAGATGGGATGAAAACTACACATGTCTCTTAAAGAATTTGAGCATTGATTGAAGAGGAATTCCTCAGATAATGCCTGCTTTATTAGACCAGAACTCTAAGGTCTTCCCATCTCTTTCTTCAGGAACTAGCAAGTCTGAAAAGAAAATGAAGTTAACGGTTAAAGGAGGAGCAGCAGTGGACCCTGATTCAGGTATGTGTTGTCTCCCACCATCCTAGACAGAGTCTCAATTTGAGTCTGTGCATTCGCATTGCATTTTCTGTCAGTACCCAGCCCTAGCCGTGGAAACTGATGAGCCAGCCAGCTGACCAAAATCTGTGTGTTAAATTCTCCCCTGAAAAAGAAGCATGATGACCGAAACCTGAGACGTGAGTGCTTTTGGTTTCCATTGAGGCACCTAGGAGTTGTGGATTCTCAGCATCTTTTGGGCTGCCTGTCCCATAGAAGAAACATTTGTTGGGTGAAATGTTAAGTGCTGGTGGTCGTCATCCTGCATATGCAGAGAAATTACAAGGGCAATTCCATTGTCTTTATGCATAAGAACAGTAATACTGGGTCAGACCAAAGGTCATCTAACTTCGTTTCCTGTCTTCCAACAGTGGTCAATGCTCGGTGCTTCAGGGTATGTCTACGCATCAATGTTAATTCGAAATAACAGCTGTTATTTCGAATTAACTTTCCTAACATCTACACAGCCAAACGGCTATTTCGAAATAGTGGGCCACTTATTTCAAGTTTGGTAAACCTCATTCTACGAGGAGTAAAGCCAAACTCGAAATAGCTAATTCGAAATAAGCACTGTGTGTAGACACTTATTCCGAAATAGGGGGCCTCCAGCCCTTCCCAGTTTCCCCTAGTGGCCACTCTGGGCCAAACCCGGAAAACTTCTCTCCTCTCCCCCAGCTCCAGAGCCCTTAAAAAGGTAGACTCTGGCCACAGTGCATGTGCCAGAGCCAGACCTGCCAGCAGTTGCTGCCCCTCACCCAGTGGCCACAGAATGCACCGGGCAGCCAGTGCCAGCCAGCTGTCCCTCGCCCAGTCCCCCAGCTCCCAGGAGCCAGCCAGGGGCTATAGACGGCGGGTACCCTCCTGGACTAGTGCAGAGATCATGGACCTCCTTGAGGTTTGGGGGGAAGCCTCCAATGTCGATAATCTCCGCACTAGACGGAGGAACGCCACTGTGTATGGCCGCATAGCTGCCACCATGGCCACCAAAGGCCACATGTGCACCCAAGAGCAGGTGCGCATGAAGATTAAGGAGCTGTGGCAGGCGTACGCCAAGGCTACTTGGGGCAGCTCCTTAACAGGGGCAGACACCTGCTCCTATTTCAACGCCCTGGACCTCATCATCAACGCACAGGATAGTCCGTGCCACCGCGGAGGGCAGCAGTCTGGAAGCGGAAGGCCCTGACCAGGGCGTGGAGGAGGAGCTGCCACGGAGGGTGCCATGCCAACAGGACCCCCCCCCCGAGCTGTCCCAGCAGCAGTCAACAGGATTGTCTGGGAAAGCCACACCATGTGAGTGCCATCACTGTCCCTTTCTGGGGAGGAGGAGACCAGGGACTGTATGCGTGGGCGTTGCTTACCATGGATCATGCAGCAACCAGTGCATGTGTAAGCATGTGCGGTATCACCCCTGGGCAGGTGGCTCCAGCTGCCTGCCACATGGGGTCTGTGGCCTGATAACCACACGCATGTGTGAAGAGACATGACATGCTCCTGACTCCGGGGCGGGACACAGCAGGATGCCCTCCCTTCACAAGCCCCTTCTACACAGAGGCAATAGACATCTCCCCTCCCCCAACCTTGGCCGCACTATACACAGCACAGGGGCATGGGTGCGGTCTCGGGGCAGATCCCACTCCTGAGAATAGCCGGACATTCCAACCATGGCCTCTGTGCAAGCACATTGGCTGTGATGGTGCAGGCCACGATCATCCTCACTTTGCAGAGGGGGGCTGGGCTTCACCCACTGTGTCCCCAAGGAGAACTGACCACTTCTTTTGTTTCTCCACAGCTGTACCAACTGTGCATGCAGGTGCACCACTCCGCTCGGGACATCCTCCTGCACCTGAGGGCTCAGCAGGTCCACCCAAACACTGCTAGGGTACCACAAGCAGCACCTGGGGGCCCTGCAAGCCCAGACCCGCATCATGGAGCATCAGGCACAGGAAGAACGGGAGTTCTGGCGGGAGCTGCTTGCCCAGGGTCATGTCATCTGTGAACACCTGCAGATCTTGATGCAGAGTGTGCTGCCTTGTGCTGCTTCCCCAGCTACCACTCCTTCTCCCCCTCCTGCCTCTCCCTCCTCAACTTTTCCACACCTTCCTCCCCACCCTGAGCTTCCCCTCCCCCTTCTTCCCCTTGCTTCCCCCTTCCAGCTCCCTCCTCCCAGATTTCCTCCTCCCCTCTCCCACCCTCTCTTCCCCTCTCCTGCCTCCTTTCCCCAGTCTCCCCAGAGTTTCATCACTCCGCCCCCCCAGTTTTGTTAAATAAAGAGAGTTTATATTTTTGAAAATACGTATATTTTATTTGCTATTAGGAAGTGGGGCTAGGGAGGGGTAAGTGGAAGGACGCAAGGGAGGAATGAGGCACAAGCCCCCAGTGGGGCAGACTAGGGAGGCTTTGAGTGCTCCTCAGGGTGGACGCTCTCCCACAGGGCCTCCTGGATACTGACAGCCCCCCGATGGACCTCCCGGATGGCAGCCTGCAGCAAGTGCAGCCAGGCTGATAGCAACATGTCCACGAGATGCACCAGAGTGCCCAGGGGCAGCTCTGTCTCCATGTTACAGTGCTATGGTGTCCCGAATGAGGGCAACCAGAGCACTCCGAGACACAAGTGCTTTGCTTTCCCTCATCGAGGCAGGCAAGCAAGCAGGGACACCTGAGAATTGGCTGCCGGGGGTGGGAGGGCGAGGAGGGGTGTTCCTTTAAGCACAGGCCTCAGATAGCCTCAGGCAACAGCCACATACAGACACTCCTGACCTGATGCCCTGCCTGACCTGGTTCTGGCAGGCCTTAAATCCAAATCAGTGTCCACTCAGTGTAGACGCGGTATTTCAAAATAGAAAAAGGCTATTTTGAAATGCATTTTGTGTGTAGAAGCGTTATTTTGAAATAACTTATTTTGAATTAACTATTTCAAAATAAGATAATTTGAAATAACACTGTAGTGTAGACATAACCTCAGAGGGAGAGCAGAAGGAGTAGTCATCAAGTGATCTGTCGCCCATTCCCACCTTCTGGCAAACAGAGGCTCGGGATCCTGTTGTACCTCCCCATTTATGAAAATTGGCTTATGAATATGCATAACTCAAAGATGCTTTATGCAAAGTACATCACATGACATACATTCTAAAAGATGTCGTCCACTGTATCTGTGTATCCTATTTATATTAATGTATTTATCTTTTTTATGAAGTTATGAATATTAAGTGGGAACCTGTTTTATTAGTCCAGGTATTCTATTAAAAGCATTAGTGATACTTTATTAACTTAATGGCTGGGTGATCAGATCAACAGCCTGTGAATGGATTTGTTTTTCCTGTAAGTCCAAACTGTGGTTAGTCCTACAAAGACAGGTGACCATGCCACCTGATGCTGGAACCCATTTTGGATCTGGTACTTTTATTTGTTGTAAATCTGCTGCCCGTTAATTTCATTTGGTGACCCTTAGTTCTTATGTTATGAGAAGGAATAACATTTCCTTACTTACTTTCTCCACACCAGTCATGATTTTATAGATCTCTGTCATATCCCCGCTCTTAGTCGTCTCTTTACCAAGCTGAAGAGTCCCAATTTATCAATCTTTCCTCATATGGCAGCCGCTCCATACCCCTTATAATTTTTTGCCCTTTTCTGAACCTTTTCCAATTACAATAAAAAAAATTTTGAGCTGGGGCGACCACATCTATACCTGGAATTCAAGATGTGGGCATACCATGGATTTATATAGAGGCAGTGTGTTATTTTCTGTTTTATTATCTATCCCTTTCTTAATGATTCCCAATATTGTTTGCTTTTTTGACTTCTGCTGCACATTGAGAAGATCTTTTCAGAGAACTATCCACAGTGATTCCAAGAGATTGTAATAGCTAGTTTAAATTCAATTATTGTATATATGTAGTTGGGATTATGTTTTCCAATGTGCATTACTTTGTATTTAACGACACTGAATTTCATCTGCCATTTTGTTGGACTCCAGTTTTGTGCCCATGTGTATCTTAACATCTCTTGGTTGAGTCTGCGTACACAAAATTAGTCTGAATAAGGAAAGGAGATACAAAATCACTATTTCACTCTGGCTCTAATTCACTAACTCTCTTCATAGGTTTGGAGGACTCTGCTCATGTCTTTGAAAAGAGTGGTAAAATCTTCAGTGCTACACTTGGCCTGGTAGATATCATCAAAGGAACCAATTCCTATTACAAACTGCAGCTACTGGAGGATGACAGAGAAATCAGGTGGGTTTTATTTCCTATGGAAGTACGGGGTGGGGGAGATGGGTTAGAGAACGATTTTTACAAATGCCAAATATAAATAGAAATCTCTTGATGACTTTTTAAAAATTTCTGTGAAGTTTGGTTTTTTTCAATGTGGAAAAGTTCCTTTTTAGTTCTGGAAACACAAACCTAACAGCACCACATCACAATGTGTGTGAGAACATGAAAGTGAAACTGACCAAACTAGTTTCATTTTTGCCAAATAGTGAGATGAAGAAACTAAACCTACACATGCAAGAAATTAGGAATTGATAAGCACCGAAGCAAATCTGGTTTGTGCTTAATTCCACTGATAATGAAAACATCCCAGACTGAGCAGTTGGGAGTTTTTTAGATATAGAATGGTGTACCATGACCCAAGTGTGCCCATTTTAATTTTGGGAACTATTTATGAAGAGGCGTGCAGGATGCATTTTTCCTCTAACTCCTGTTTGGCATGAGCTGACTGCAAAAACTTCTGGATGCCAGCTCAGTTTCAGATTGCTCCACATCTGTGTAAACATGTAGGAATCAGTACACTGAGGCTTCACAAAATGCATTGAAAAGAGCCAGGAAGCATCATGTCCAATTTCAGCCAAGCATACATCAGAAGAGGGCCTTAGGGAAAAGTGATTCTTTACTAGCAGGGAGCTTACAATAACCAATGTAAGCTAATGTCTGCATATAAGCAGCCTGTTTCAGCTGTAGGTGATGTGTATTTTCAATTGCTCTCTACTTGGACTCTTGTTATCAGGTCTCATATCTGGATTTGTGATTGATATATGACAAAATTTCAGGGCTGGTATTCAGTACTGACAGATCAAAAAAGTTTATTAATTGTATCTCTACAAATCATGCAAATACAGGCAGTCCCCGAGTTACGCGGATCCGACTTATGTCGGATCCGCAGTTACGAACGGGGTTTTTCTCCTCCGGGGCGAGAAAAGCTGCTCCACGTTTCCCTGGTCTGCTGGGGGTGGAAGCCTCCCCCAGCAGACCAGGGAGACGCGGAGCAAAGCCACGGAGGACCCGGGCGGCGGGACTGCGGTGCGTCTCGGTCCGCCGCCCACATCTCCCTGGTCTGCTGGGGGGGGGGGGGGAGGGGGGCGCAGCTAGTGTCCCCCTCCCGCCCCCCCCCCCCCCAGCAAACCAGGCTTTTCTCCAGACGCCTGTGGTAGAGCAGCTGGGGCGCTGCCGGTTGGTCCCGCAGCGCCGCTCTGGGTGCTGCTGGGTTGGTCCGAGGAGCGGCGCTACTGGAGCAACCCAGCAGCACCCCAGCTGCTCTGCCCCAGGCATCCCCAAGTCAGCCACTGCTGAAACTGACCAGCGCTGACTACAGGAAGCCCGAGGCAGAGTTGCTCTGCCCCGGGCTTCCTGGAATCAGCCGCTGATCAGTTTCAGCAGCGGCTGAATTAGGGACGCCTGGGGTTCTTAAGTTGAATCTGTATGTAAGTCGGAACTGGTGTCCAGATTCAGCCTGTTGAAACTGATCAGCGGCTGATTCCAGGAAGCCTGGGGCAGAGCAACTCTGCCTCGGGCTTCCTGTAGTCAGCCACTGGTCAGTTTCAGCAGCAGCTGAATCTGGACGCCAGTTCCGACTTACATACAGATTCAACTTAACAAACCTATAGTCCCTATCTTGTACGTAACCCGGGGACTGCCTGTACAACAAAATGGTGCCAGTACCTCAGCTGGAGTTGTAAATTATTGTATTTTGACAGTTTCTCACTCTTTAGATTTAGACTAGAATCTGGAGTCTTGTCTGATTTGTGAGAAGTTTAAATGTGTGTATGCTTAACAAGGTTTTCATAGTGTCTGCTTTCAAAATGTATGACCACAGTAAGTTGAAACTTGCATTGTTCTATTCAGTTTCTATATTACACAAAGCAAAAATTAGCCACAGCAGTGACTGGATATAGGCAGTGTAGTAGTAGCGCTAACACACATGGGAACTGTGGGCTTCCCACCCACTCCTTTCATTCTGAATTGCTGCTTTGACTATTAAATCTCCTTGTTTCTCTCCTTTTGTGTGTCAAGACACTTTGGATTCTTTGTCTTTGTGGTCACAAGAGTTGAGGCTGTCTCTTACTTCTCTCTCTCCCCCTGGCTCCCAGGAGCTATCAGAATCTCTTTGAATAACTGTCTCCTTTGGCTTCATTATAGGCCAGCTCATCCTCGATGTAGGCAGATACAGTTGCTCTCTCAAATGGAATTTGAACCCGCTTACAGTGCTGTTGCTTATGGCAAACACTTAATGACTAGCCAATTAGCCCGTCATAAAACAGGATTTTCCGATAAGAGGTTCACATTTGTAGTGAGCAAAAGTTGTTATATAGTTTAGCTTTTGAGTATCCACAGTGAAGAAAGGTTAGTTTTAATTCAGCTTCCATAAGTACGGCCCTACCAAATTCATGGCCACGAAAAACATATATAGCTCGTGAAATCAGATCTCCCCCACATGAAATCTAGTTACTGTACAGGAGGAAAAGGAGCAGGGCGGGAGGTGCTGCGGTCTCCTGTTGCATATCCGACTCCAGCTGCTAATCCCAGCAAGGCTGGGGAGGACAGAACTTCTTCCCTTGTTGTATGGCTGCTGTTAAGGGGAGATCATACCTGCCTCTAGGTATCTGCCCCAGCTGCAGGAAGCTCGGTGGCTGCACTGCCTTCAGAGCCTGGATCCGAAGGCAGCACAGATGTCAGGGTGGCAATCCTGCAAACCCCCTACAACCACTTTATGTGAACCCCCTTTTCGGTCAAGACTGCATGGTTACAACACCATGAAATTTCAGATGAAAACATGAAATTGACTATTTTTAAAATCCTGTAACCCTTAAATTGACCAAAATAATCCATGAATTTAGCAGGGCACTAGCCATAGGTCAAGTGCCAACATCCCAGCCACACCAGCGGTACATTTGTTGGCATCTCCCGAGATTGCAAAGGGTTACCTGGCTCTTTGCCATACGGCTTCTCTGTACACAGAAGTGGCCCTGTTTTAACTCTTCTGGTATATCTAAAGCAGCACCCTCATAATATGAACACTGTTACACTGGTACTAAACTTCCTTTGTAATATAATCCTGTATTACTTTCATAGTCATCCCCAAGTATCATGGTGAAATCAGTACAAAAAACTGTGTTAGTTCAGGCCTTAGAGAAAATTTCTCCAGGTCAGAGTTGCAGCATGATGATAGAGCAGTAAAGGAAAGCATTCGCTGCTGCCCTCACTTTTGTCTCCAGAGCTGTTTATCTAGTGGCCTAGTACAACATTCACGCATCAGATTTTAATATTGGTGCCTACACACCTTTCTGTGGCAACTGTTTTGGTAGCCGTAGGCATTAATGTTTAAATATTTGGCCCATTATGTGTGTGTAGTCCTTCCAAAACTAGAAAGCTTTCCATTTAATGATAGGCGGATGGATGTTTGATACTATGCTTATGTCCCCATAGCCTTTATCGCAGCATCTGACTCATTTAGAACTGACTTCTAGAATGAGTGAATTTACTTGTATCCCCTTTAACTGTTTTGTTTGCTTCTAGGTACTGGGTTTTCAGATCTTGGGGTCGTGTTGGCACCGTAATTGGGAGTAACAAACTGGAGCAGATGCCATCTAAAGATGATGCCATTGAGCATTTCTTGAATTTGTATGAAGAGAAAACAGGCAACTCCTGGCATTCCAAGAACTTCACTAAATATCCCAAAAAATTCTACCCTCTGGAAATAGACTATGGACAGGTAACTCCCCAAAATTCCTGTGTTGGGAAGCTAACAGGAACTCCCTGTTAGATTTTCTAACTACTCTCCTCTACCTAGTTTAGGCATAGTTCTTTTCCCCTGTTCTATTCCAAGTTAGCTTTCCTTGTTTCTTTCAAAAAGAAAAAAAAAAAAAGAAAAAAAAACCTAGTAACAGGAAGAATACACTTAACTAAATCTCCCCCTCAGGGAGACTTGAACCTGCTTCAAACCGGGACTCTGATGAACTGGCGTTTCCACAGCTGTTCAACACACGAAAGAAAGAGAAGAGTTTTTAAAAAAAAAAACCCAACATACGGACACAGACGATAACAACAGTAACATCTAAATAAATACATCGAACAAGCTCAAAGAGGAGAGAACTGGCCATCTCCGGCTCCTCAGGCTTTAAGAAATGCGACCAATGCTGGGATCCTATGCCGGCTTCAGACGGTCATTCAATGTGCATCTGCTGTTTGGGGGAAACTCACTCTCCCCACAGCTGCACTCATTGCAACTCACTCACAGCGAGAGCCAGAAAGAACCGAGAGCTCCGCCTAAGAATGATTTTATTTGAAAAGGCTTTACGGCCCTCTGGGGAACAGGCGGCAACGCAACAAGAGCCCCCCCCCCCCCCCCCACCCTCCAGGAGTGAGCTGAGGGGCAGACCCTCACCATCCCGCTCCCTTCCAGCCTCTTCCTCTCCAAAACATAGAGGAGAGGCACACCAAAGCGGGAGGACCCCTGCTACGAAGGCTTCCGGGCGATCCTCCCACTCCGCACCGGCATCGGGGCACGCTACAGCTGAGCGGCCCCGGGAGCTCTCCAAGCAGCTGGCATGGCAAGAAAAGCCGGTGCCGCTTCAAACCGCGGTGCCGCTTCAAACCGCAGCACCGCTTCCAGCCCCGACGCTGCTTCAAGCTTCAGCGGCGCCGAAAGCCGCAGTACAGATTAAAGCCACGGCACCGCAGCAAAACGAAGTACAGCCTGCTAAGTGCCCGGCACCAGCTCCAGCTAAGCAGCATGATGCTACACTGATGCTGCCAGCACACCCAGACAAGCAGCCAGATGAGGCTGCTAGGGATCAGCCTCAGCAGGAAACTGACTCACAGAGCAGGCATCACTATCAGTGCCTGCCTTCTACATCTTACTCCCCTGGAAGGTCTCCATCAAGGCAATCCCCTCCCAGGTCTATGTCACCCTTATCCTTCCATGATGCTCCTCTTCCTGAGGATGACCATCACATGTCCTATTCCTCGAGACACGCATCACCTAGGCAGTCTCGCTCCCATCATTACAGGGCTCCACCACAACAAAGCCCATGACACCCATACTGGCCTTACCCACCCTCACCTTATCCACCACAATGGGGATCCTGGGAACACTGGGAGCCATACGGACGACGCTCCCCAGCTCACTCCACTCCATCCCGGAGAAGCTCATCTCGGCTGCAGCCCCTACCTCCAGCAACTCTTTCGGAGGAAGAGGCAGATCGAATCTCTGACAATGAATCAGACATTCATTCAATAAATGTCACACATTCTGATGCCCCCGAGGCACAACCAAATGAAGCCGTAGTACCATCAGATTCTGGAGCAATTGACGATCTAAAACAGTTCCAGGAACTATTCAAGAGAGTAGCGACAAGCCAGAATGTCTCCCTGCAAGAGGTCCAGAAGAAACAATACCAATTGCTAAAAAAATCTCCATCCTACATTACATAGCAAGATTGCTCTGCCCATAGACGAGGCAATAATGGAGACCTTGGAAGACCTCTGGAAAACACCTGCATCCATTCAACCAACTAATAAGAGAATCGACAGGAAGTACTTTGTCCCATCAAAGGACAACGACTTTCTCTTCACACACCCACAACCTAATTCATTAGTCGTAGACTCAGCACAACAACGTGCAAAGCTCCCACAATACAAGTTGGGCAATGCAGACAAGGGCCACAAAAAGTTGGACTCCTTTGACAAGAAGGTATACTCCTCTTCCACCCTACAACTCAGAATATCGAACTATTCTGCTCTCTTAGCAAATCATGACTTTGACAGTTACTCGAAACTGGGAGAACTGATGCCACATCTCCCTGAGTCCAAAAGATCCATCTTGAAAACAATAGTTCATGAGGGCCATCTGATCGCCCGCACCGCTCTCCAAACCGCAATGGATGTTGCTGACACCACCGCCCAAATTACAGCTACAGCGGTGGTCATGCGTAGAGCTTCTTGGCTCCAGTCGTCAGGAGTTCCCCGCGAACTCCAGCCTAAAGTGGAAGACTTGCCATTTGACAAACAAAAGCTATTTGCAGCTACTACGGACGAAATGCTCCACAACAGCAAAAATTCTAAGTCCACACTTCACACGTTGGGCGTGTACACGCAACCCTATAAACGTGGACGATACACCCCATATAACTCATACAACCGATACCGATATGGGCAATACAATCGACCACAGAGGCCCTATGAAGACACTAGACCAAGACAACGAGGTCCTAGAAGGCGCCCCAACCAGGCCCGCCCACCAACTACCCAACCATCTAAACAACAAATTTGAAGGTTTGGTCGGGGGCCTGCAACACCTCTCTTACGATCTACCACGAGTTCAACATGGCCATCTATTCACCCGCTGTTTGCGGCCATTCCTTCCTCAATGGGAATCCATAACATCGGACCGCTGGGTTTTAGAGATAATTTGAGTCGGCTATACTATCCCATTTATCTTTATCCCCCCTATCCCGTCCCTCTTCAGGGACCACTCTCACAAAACCCTTCTAAAGCAAGAAATCGATTGACTCCTCCGCATCGGGGCTATAGAAAGGGTACCCCGAGAGTTCCACGGGAGAGGGTTTTACTCAAACTATTTCTTAACCGAAAAACGAACGGGGTTGGAGACCTATATTGGACCTCCGCAAACTGAACAAGTTTCTCAAGAAACAGCATTTCAAGATGGTCACACTCTCCACAATCATTCCTGCACTAGATCAAGGGGACTGGTTTGCAGCCCTCGACCTCCCAAGATGCCTATTTCCATGTAACCATCCACCCCTCCCACAGAAACTACCTACGCTTCACGTTGGGACCAGACCACTTCCAGTACAAGGTTCTTCCCTTCGGTCTCTCATCAGCTCCGAGGGTATTTTCGAAGGTACTGGCGGTCGTAACTGTATCTCAGACGGCAGAACGTCATCATATTTCCCTAACTATACGACTGCCTCCTAAAGGGATCCTCACGCCGAAACCGCCTCTATGATACATATGACCACGGCCCTCCTCAATCGTCAAGGCCTTCTACTCAACCAAGACACGTCAATTTTGCACCCGGTTCAAGATATAGAGTTCATTGGCACACGCCTGGACTCAGTTACAGCCCAGGCATACCTACCTCAGCAACGTTTTGCAACTATACAAGAAATTATAAACTGGATGCTCACAGTTCCTATCACCACAGTACTTACATGCCTCCGACTAATGGGACACATGGCTTCCACCACCTACGTAGTCCACCATGCTCATCTGCACTTTCGATGTTTCCAGTTCTGGGTTGCAACCGTTTATATCCCATCACGACACCCTCGAAACAAAACGGTTACTATCCCACCAGACGTGTTCGCATCCTTACGATGGTGGACAGTGCCAAACAATCTTCTGGCAGGGGTTCCGTTCCAACAAATCGAACCCACTATCCAAATCACCACGGATGCTTCCCTGCTCGGCTGGGGGGCACATATGGACGGTCACGAAGTTCAATGCAGGTTGTTTCCTCTTAGCCATCACCTCCGTGAGGAGGGTGAGCGAACTCAGAGCATTAATGTCAGAACCTCCTTACACAGTTTTCACAAAGGATAGGGTCATACTTAGACCCCACCCCACGTTTTTGCCGAAGGTCTGTACAGAATTCCATCTCAACGAACCGATCGTATTACCTACCTTTTTCCCAAAACCGCATTCTTCGCAGACAGACGCCAGCCTGCACACTCTGGACATCCGGAGGGCTCTGGCCTTCTTCCTAGAAAGAACAAAACCATTTCGTAAATCTGAAAGACTTTTTATCTCCATTGCTGAACGATCCAAAGGGACACCAGTATCATCGCAATGAATCTCAAAGTGGATATCGACATGCATAATTAAGTGCCACTCTCTGGGCAATAGACCGCTACAACACCCACCACGAGCGCATTCCACTCAAGCCATGGTTGCTTCTACAGCCTTTCTGGGCAATGTCCCCTTAAGAGACATTTACTGGGCAGCAACATGGTCTTCAGATCATACCTATGCTAAACATTACGCTATTTTTCCACAACTTAAGAGTGACTCAGCAGTTGCCACGGCAGTGCTCTCCACCACTGCCAAACACTGACTCCGGCTCCCTCCAGCCGTATATTGAATACTGCTTTGTAGTCACCTAGAGTGGAGCACCCACGGGGACACTACTCGAAGAAGAAAAGGGAGTTATTCACCTTGTGCAGTAACGAGTGTTCTTTGAGATGTGTGTCCCCGTGGGTGCTCCACGACCCTCCCTACCTCCCCTCTTCTCGGAGTCTAAATTACTTGGGCGGAGACGAGGAACTGAAAGGGGTGGGGTTGAGCCGCGCTCTTCAGGAGGTGGGAAGGGCTTGAGATGCCTCCTGGGCATGCGTGGCTCAACAGGGGAAACTGCTATACAAAGCTCCGATCTGAGGCTCAGGGCAACCCTTCACCAAGAGTGGAGCACCCATGGGGGGGACACAGCCCTTTTTTGCATTATGCAGAACACTACACTGTGCTCAGTGCTATTCAAATATAAGGTGATGCAGTGCCTGTCCCATGTGGTTTACCATGTAGATCAGACGCCAACAATAGTGCATTTAAATAGTTAACTAGCTATGTTAGGAAAGTGGTTAAACTAAAGTTAGCTCCAATGCCTTTGAGTTGACACTGTGTGTCCACTCTTGGGATCTCTCAATCATGGAAATTAGAAGGACTTCAATTTGAAAATTAGTCATTTAAAGTAAGTCAAAAGTAATTTCATGAACTACCCTGTCCCTGAGTCCCATGACAGTTGTACATCACAATTTCATTTTCCTGTTTTTAAAATAGTACACATCTTCCCTGCCACTGTGTGAGTGACCGACCCAAACGTGGGAAACACTAAAACTGCTTCTTTCCCAGAGTTTTGTCAGATGCACATAATGAATAAATGAAAGGTGATAACTTAGCCATTGCAGAAAGGAGTCAGCTGTTTAAATAGTAAAACAAAAATTTACCCTTGTCTGGCCCATGAAAATTTGTCAGTTTACTTAAAAGAATATCCTCAACTTTAATCATATTTCTGCACATTTTTTTAAACCAACTATTGTTGAATAAATCCCTGAAGATAGCAGTAACAAAACAATTAAGAAATATTTTCTGTCGCACATCTGTATGGCCAAATTGTTGGATGACAACTGAAATGTTTGAATATCAAAATATGTAACTTTAGTGAAGTGGTCTGCATTAATGCAGAATGTTACACTGAGTAAATGTATATTTTTAAAGTACAGACAGTCCCCGGGTTACGTACAAGATAGGGACTGTAGGTTTGTTCTTAAGTTGAATTTGTATGTAAGTCAGAACTGGTACATATTGTAGGAGAAACTCTAGCCAAATGTTTCTCCAGAGCTCAGTTTTATTCTCCTACACCTCACTTCCCTCAGTTCTTTATTCTCAAGCTGAGGTGTCTGCTGAGAGAAGCCGCTCCGCGTCTCCCTGGTCTGATGGGGGGGGGGCGCTAGCTTCGTGTCTCCCTGGTCTGCTGGGGAGAAGCAGCTAGTGCGGGGTTGCCTCATCCCGTTTGTAAGTAGGGATCCAATGTAAGTCGGATTCATGTAACCCGGGGACTGCCTGTAGTAGAGCGTACAGCCTGTGAAGTTCAAAGAAAGTACAGTCCCCTAGTTGGGGGTGAAATGTTAGTACAAGTATTAAGATGAAAAATGTCAAGTTAGCATTTGCTTGGGTTTTTTTAAAATACAAACTTAATGTCCCATTGCTTTGTATTGTCAGAGCAATACCCCACATTTCCCACCAAATTCAGTTGTCTGTGCAATAGTGTGGCCTCTCTAATTTGGGTTTGAGTTATTACCAAAGCAGTCAATACATTTCCCTTATCCCTTGCTATGTTTATATTTATGTTTTCTAGGATGAAGAAGCTGTGAGGAAATTGACAGTGAGTGCAGGGACCAAGTCAAAGCTTCCAAAACCAGTCCAGGACCTTATTAAGATGATATTTGATGTGGAGAGCATGAAGAAAGCCATGGTGGAATTTGAGGTACTTGCACTTTTCTTTAATGTTCCTTGTTTCTAGTCACTCCTTCCCAGTGGACACCTGAGTTAAACTGGCAGTAACTGGTCATTTTTACTGTGGATTTGATCCAGCACTGTCAATATCATTCTTTTAGTTGAGGGCATAAGCACTGTAATCCACCCTTCTTTCCGTGTCTTTACTGTAACATATAGCTGTGAATCCAAACAGGTGGGGTTAAGAATCGTCTGGTAGTGCCTGCCTAAGGTCTTACTTCCCTTACAATATTGTGGATTACACAATATTAAACTTCCTCCGCAGTTTGACAGAGGAAGCCCCATTGTGCCACAGGGCAGACAGTGGGGGCCCTGAGTGGCCCATAGTGGAAAATCACAGAAAAATAACAACAGGCTTTATTACCACAAACAAAACGGTCCATTATTACTTCGCAGTCTTCCATGAGTTGTCCACAGCTCAGCCGCTATTTTTTAATAATCATACCACAATTCAAGAAGGGCCATATGCCTGCCTGCCTTCTGGGCATAAAAATGTATGCACTAACTTTCATCTGCCGTCTGCAACTCAGTGGATGGACTGCTGCATCTCAGGGCATCTGTCATATTAAACAACTTTTCTCTGGCTTTCTTTGGTCAGCCTGTAAAGATAATTTAATCTACCTAGCGTAACATTGAATGTTAAAAGAGGTGCTGCTTGTTCTCTGACATATAGATTCGTTTACACACCACTTTTTCTATAGCTACACTGTAATTTGTCATGTGCAGTGAAACTCTGACTGAAGTCCCTTTAATGTGCAAGCACATTCTGAACCATCTGATAGATTTTCCATATGTTCTTTTGAAAGCACAGATTTAGCCTTAAAGCCCTTAAAATAAATGCTAATAATTTTCCATTTCCAATACTGTCTACATCATCTGGAGAACATTAATGTCATTGGGCCTATGCTAATTTATGCCAGCTGAGGATCTGTATGGACCCTAGAGCTTGAATGGAGACATGCTCTTCCCATTAGATTCTGTCTTCAGTATTATCCTATGTGCAGGAGATCTTTCCAATGAAGGAAAAATATTTGCCTCTGCTTGGGAGCAAAAACACTGGACACAGTCTTCCCTGGGGATTTGTTAGGTCATTTTGCCAGCCTGATTTTCATGTGCTTTTATTTACTACATCCTATCCAGGCATTCCCAGTGTGCATAGATAGCTTTGGCAGCTTCAGGCTTTTTTCCTCGTAGACTTGTGTGATGTAAAGGATTATTTCCATGCTGGGGGTGACCTGAAGACTCTCTTTAGCTTTCTAATTCTGTAATGACTTGCCCTCACTTAACCCTGTACCAGTCTTGTTACAGTTCTTCAGACCCTTGCCTTGTAGCAAACACTTGCTAAGTGGACTATCTTGGTACTGCGGGTTCTCATTCCTGGATTGAGACCCCAGAGGTGATTCTGACAATATATCTGTTGCATTTGGCAGCAGTAAAGTGGCTATAATACTGATCTAGACTTGATCCATCATATGGTGTTTTGTTTAAAGTTAGTTAGAACAGACCCGTGTTGCTCTGCAACTTAAAAATCAGAGTTTTGCAGTTTGTGTGCTACTTTCCTCCTTGTAAAGCAATTGGAGAGGGACATTATATTGGAACATCTAATGACTCAAAGAACCAGAGGGGTAGCCGTGTTATGCATGTCTTCGTCATGCATCTGACGAAGTGGGTCTTTGCCCACGAAAGCTTATGCTCCTACACTTCAGTTAGTCTATAAGGTGCCACAGGACTCTTCGTCGCTTTTGACTCAAAGAAGGAGCTTTTAGCAGCTCTCTCCCCCTGCCACTTCCACCATGTGTGAACCTGCTGAATCCCAGCCTGCAAACCAGCAGCCCTCCCCTTTCCTCCTTTGCCACTTCCCCCTCCTCCCCAGGCTGCCAGCTCCCAGCCCACAGAGACTGGGAGCTAACAGCTCCTGAGTAAACAGTTAAGCGTTACTTGGTAAGCATCATCTGTTAAGGGTTATGCTTCTGAGTAACTGTGTGTTCACGTCCCTACTCTTCGACCAGCTTTTTTTTTTTTTTAAATATAGCTGGATTTCATAATGATGGAGATGCAGCAGGAAGGGGAAGCTAATCTCTGTAGCATGGTACAAGGTGCAAATTGCTATGCAAATTACTTCAGTGCTATGGTGGCAGGGCTCACTGGTTCAGAAGAGCTTCTTAAGCTCCATTGCAGAAGCTGGTGTGCATGTAGCTGGGATTTTAGCTTAACTTAAACAAATAAAATAGAATTTATCCAAACAGTAAATGATGTATGGTGTTTCTTAGGGTGTTCTTCCATTGAATCTTGTTTAGACTATTTTGCCAGCTCCTTGAGATGGGAACCGCTAGAAGATTTAAGATGCTGGGGGTGAGATAGGTGGGGATGCCAGGTTACATCTGTTTTTAAAATAAATCAGTAAATCATATGTGGAAAACAGAGGCATAACTTGTACTGTGAGATTACATTTTTAGTTACCATGCGCCTCGATGCGGCACCCACCCCGTGTGCAAAATATAGCTTCCTCATGCTTTACGTTGTCAGGTGCCAAGTTGAAATGCTGAAAATGGAGCATGAATCACTGTTACTAGAATCAAAATACTGGGCACGTTATATGATCTCCTAAAAGATACTTTGTTTTGTTCAAACTGCCCTTTATATTAGTTTTTTTTCCAGCAGCAGACCTAATTTAAAGGACTATGAATGCTTGTGGCATTAGGTAAATATTAAAACGAAATGTTAGAAAACATTTATTTTGTTCGGTCCAAGTACTGCACACATGGTCTTATGTTACTGATACAATTTTGCCTCGTTGGGAGATAACTGGTCTGTATTCTGGCTGCGCTGTTCTATTTATTCTTCAACCCATGCAGCTCTGAAATGTTTTAATTTTTATACGATGTATTCTGTCTGGAGACTCAGATCTTTCTGGTGGCCAGATGGAAGGAATTATGGAAGCATCATTGTAATGGAGTCCTGTTTTAATTGCTTCAACAAATCTTTGTCAGATTGACCTCCAGAAGATGCCCCTGGGAAAGCTGAGCAAGAGGCAGATCCAGAGTGCATACTCAATCCTTAATGAGGTTCAGCAGGTGAGCAAGAAACAGACTAACAGCAAGGGAATTCAGAAATCAATCTGGGCTCAGAATATGACTGGATTCCTTGCTGCATCTGTGCTTTATTGAGATTACACTTGTTTTGATCAAGTACAAGTTAATGGCAGAAGGTACGTACTTTAGGTTGCAATAAAGGGGCTGCTTCATTCTTTTTGAATTAACCTGTGGCTGAGGACATTATTATGGTTAGTCATACACCACTGGTGACTGAGGCTGTCTTAACTTGAAAACAGCTGCAGCACTTCAGCATAGATACTCACTGCCACAATGGGAGGGGTTCCCATGTCACTGTAGTTAATCCACCTACCCCAGAGGCAGTAGCTCTGTTAATGAAATAAGTTTTTCATCTACCAAATGTTGTCTATACCAGGAGTATGTCAGCATAGCTACATCTGTTAGGTCAGCATGAGAGACAGCTCTGCTGATGTAAGTTTCCAGTGTAGACTGGCCCAAAGAGGATGTAATATTAATATGCAACTAGTGACTTTGGTTCAGTGTGATAATATAAAGAGACCTAATTTGTTCTTTAGGATGAACAGTGTTTTAAGCATGTGATAAGATTATGATGTAAAGTTTAACCTGGTCTACACTTACAACTTAGGTTGCCATAGCTACAGCATTCAGGGTGTAAAAAAATCCACTCGCCTGGGCACCAAAGCTATACTGTCCTAACCCCTGGTATAGACACAGCTAGATTGACAGAAGAATGCTTCCATCAATCTAACAGTTGTGTGTCTCAGAATTGGCATTCTTACAACAATAGAAAAACTGCCATTGTCATAGTTGGTCTCTAAACTACAGGGTTGCAAGAATCATATCTGTGCTACTGTAGCTATTCTGCTGTAGAAATGGCCTAAGACAGGACCAGATCTGCTGCTGCTGGTGTAAATGAGGAATTAATCCACTTATATATTTGGAATTGCGCTAGCAGTGAACTTGAGATATTCCTGAGAAATGAACTCCTGTTCACTGCATTCCAAGATGAGAACCAAGCATCTAAGCTGCAACGGGGAGTGTATTTGCTTAATGATCTGTTTAGAAGCGCTGTACTGCTAAGCTTTTCTGGGTGCTATAAGGAGCCGTTGCTTATGTTTTGGAGCATTCCCAGGATACCTAGTCAATATTTTCCAGAGGGGCACTTAATATAAATGCAGATCAGCTGCCTGCTGCAACAAAATGGATTTGTTTCATTGTTCTCTAGTTCACATCTGCATTCCCAGTTTTATTTGTTTCAGTGAACCAGAGCCTCTTTATTTTTCTGATAAGCTTATTCCTTCATCAGTTGTTGCTTCACCAAAAAATGATTGTATTTTTGTAGATATTTGATATGGTACATGGAAACTGATTTAATAGGTCAGTCCTTGTATTTGTTTAAGTGAGTTCCAGTATTGAAATTACTTTGGTTGTCTTTCTTTGTCCTTGTATGGTTAGCATTTCTTTTTACTAGTCCTTCAAAACAAGTACCTTGACTTGAATGTATTGTTGCATGCATTTGTCCCAGAACTCCTGTTTCTTCTCCTTCTCATTTAGGCGGTTTCTGATGGTGGCAGTGATTCTCAGATACTGGATCTCTCCAATCGCTTCTATACACTGATACCCCATGATTTTGGAATGAAGAAACCACCTCTCCTAAATAACCTAGAACATATCCAGGTATTGATGGGTCTTATGACATTTATTGTAGAAAGCTGCTTTCGCACCTGATATCCAAATGCAGAAGGTTTGCATCTTAGACCTTCTAAGAATTTCACTCGGTCAGCTTAAAGTGGCCATTTCTTCATTGTTTGGGGCTGAGCTGCTTGCAGTCCTGTTGGACATTGCCAGGCTGTAACTATAATAACGTAGGTATTTTTAAATACAGGCAGTCCCCGGGTTACATGGATCCGACTTACATCGGATCCCTACTTACAAACGGGGTGAGGTAACCCCGCACTAGCTGCTTCCCCCCAGCAGACCAGGGAGACACGAAGCTAGCGCCTCCCCTTCCTCCCCTCCCCCCCCCAAGCAGACCAGGGAGACGCGGAGCGGCTTTTCTCAGCAGACACCTCAGCTTGAGAATAAAGGACTGAGGGAAGTGAGGTGTGGGGGAATAAAACTGAGCTCTGGAGAAATGTTTGGCTAGAGTTTCCCCTACAATATGTACCAGTTCCGACTTACATACAAATTCAACTTAAGAATAAACCTACAGTCCCTATCTTGTACGTAATCCGGGGACTGCCTGTATGTAGGCTTCCTTTTATGCTGTTTTAAATTGGATCAGCTGTTATCCAGAGATGTCTGAAGAATTGTCTCTGGAGCTCTGCATAGCAAAGGCTGACTTAGCTCTTAACAGTCACTTAACTGGCTTTGTGGCTTATGTACAGCTAGAGAGATTCTGGGCCAAATTCGTCCCTCTTGAAAGTGAGAACACTTTGGTTTTTCAGGCTTGAAGATGCTAGCCTGATTCGCACCCATATTCTGACATGTATCTTTGCCAAAAGATCTATTGATGTAAAGTTTTAACGTAGCAAAACTGAATGGAAAACGGAAAACTTGAGAGGATTTGTTTTTTTAGCTTTGTGAAAACATGGAAAGATGTGGGGCTTGACCTTAAAGCAGGAATTGCAAGTTTTAATGTAGGTTCTTCCTCATAGATACAGAACTGCTTTTAACATCACACTCTGGGATCCACTTGTCTGAGAAATTGCTCATCTCCCCATGACCCACTGCAGAAGATGAAGTCTGTCAGTTTGCTTGAACTCTTTGTGCTGTAGCTTAAATGCTCCTTAGCTGGCAACAGAACAGGGTAGGGCTTCTGAAATCTGCACTCTTCTTTGGTGCCTGGGATGGTTAGTTTAAAAAGAGAAGAGTCAAGTCTATTTGTCCAGCTGCTATATTAATTTTATAATAGGGGTAGGTGGGGTTTTGTTAAGTTCTATAGATCGCTTTATTTGATGTGAGCTACCCAAGTGTTGTGTTTTGCAATGGTGCATAGACATTTATAAATACCTCAGCGTTAACATGCTCATAGCAACTATAAGACAAGGTGTTAAAGCTGTAAAGACTTTCCTATGGCAAGAAAAATAACCTCTTCAAATTATCCAGGCCAAAGTGCAGATGTTAGACAACCTGCTTGATATCGAGGTTGCTTACAGCCTGCTCAGAGGTGGAAATGAAGATGGGGATAAAGACCCCATTGATGTCAACTACGAAAAGCTCAAAACTAACATTAAGGTAAATGAAATAGAATATTAGATTGTTGTCAGTAGCTGTGAATGTGAACTTGACACCCATTGGTATAGAGCATAACAGATGAATAAGACACTGCTGGTAAACTAAAAATGTATCTTTCCACTTATCAGGGAATGAATCATGCCTCATGTTGAGCTCCCAGTTTACCATTATATATGTCTCTCTTCATTTCACCATCTGTACAGAAAAATGTCTCTTAATTCTAATACCCTGCACATGTGTTCCTGACGGGTGGAGTGGGAAGGCCCATACATCCCTGCCTGTCCAAAGCCTCCCACAGCAAATTGTGTGACTCTTCTTCTCACACAAAGATGAGCCTTTGACTTTGGCCAAAAAACAATATATGATGCCCTGGGCATGTCTGTCCTAGTGATAAATAAGAAATGAGGAGAGCCACCAACTGCAAGATGAATTTTTCAGTCCCCAAAATGACCTAAAAGGCTCACATTAATTTGTATTTTTAAAGGAAACCTTTTGTGTTTTGTTCTTTCCTCCCAGGTTCTTGATAAAGATTCCGAAGAAGCCAAGATCATAAAGCAGTATGTGAAGAATACACATGCCTCTACCCACAATGCATATGATCTGAAAGTTGTGGATGTAAGTTCTGAAGGGATGGGGAATGTAGGCTACGTCTACACTGCAGGGTTTTTGCACAAAAACACTGGTTTAGCGCAAAAACCCATGGAGCATCCACACTTCATGTTTTTGCGCAAGAAAATTTACAGTAGAATGGCAGAACAGAGGGCTTTTTGTGGTGGAGGTATACCTCTTTCTACAAGGAATAACTCCTTTTTGAGCAAGAGTAGTTCTTACACAAAAAGGCATGTGTGGACACTCAACAGGGGTTTCTTCTGCAAAAAGAGCCTATCAGAAAAGGCACAGGTGCTCTGATGGCCATTCTGTTAATGGCAGTCAGAGCTTTCTTATGCAAGTCTGGATGCTCTCTTGCACAAAAGCACATTGCTTTTGCTATGCGCTTTTGTAATGTGGACATAGCCGTGGTGTGTAAAATTGATTTATACACCTTTGCTTTCTTCAGTGTCTCTTTTGTGTGTTAAGTAGCTACTAAGCAAGAACTTGTTACATGAGTAAATACAGCAAACTCTGAAGGCAAGATGCTGGGGAGGTATTCTCAAATCTAAGTTTTTTGACATTTTTTTGCTATCAAAACATCTTTATTTTCATTTTGTCTCTTAATAAATCTAGGGGGGAAATCACCTTCTGGCTTGAGGTAAATCTGGAAGATTTCAGCCCTGGAGGAGAATTATTCAGAAAGTTGCGAGCAAGTAAAAATTAGAGGAGTTGAGGAATAGAGATGGTGCTAGCCCACTGGGAACCCTAAGAAACAATATTTTGGTGCTCCCCTAGCCTCTAACGCATGCTGAAAAAGCAAGTGTCCCCCCTCGAGTCTGCTTATGTTTAACACCAGCACTTAGGGGACTAGCTTTAATGAAATGTCCTGGTACAACCTTTGCTATATATAGATAACTGGTAGCTGGACTTTGATTGACAGTATAAAACCCATGAAGTTTGCTTCTCTTAGTATGTTAACTTTCCTAGCACAGATTACTCATTTTCAAGATCACACCAACTTGCCAAGGGCCAAATAACAGATAATACTTTTATTTTTCCTTTCTCTCTTTGAAAAGATCTTCAAGATTGAACGTGAAGGGGAAAGTCAGCGTTACAAACCATTCAAACAGCTTCATAATCGCCAACTGCTCTGGCATGGCTCCCGCACTACCAACTTTGCTGGCATCTTCTCACAGGGTCTCCGAATAGCTCCACCTGAAGCACCTGTGGTATGTTAAACAAGTGCAAAAAAATAATTGTGCCACTCATCCTGTTCCTCTGGTCACCTTTTGCCCCTTCCATCATCTGGTCTCCTGTGGTCATTAGTGGTAAGAGCCTAAAGAAGAGAATGCTTGGGTAAGGAGAGGACAGATGACTGTTGTGAACATGTAATGCTATTCAGGCTGTTCAGAGTGGTTGCTGAGCAACATTTCTGTAATTTGCCACATGTCTGTAAGTTTGCCAATAAGTTACACTTCTGGCAGCGCTTGGGACTTGTTTTGTAGCATTACTCTTCTAGTTAATACAGACAGAATTCTAGGCATTTCACCATCTCTTTTGTCTTTGAAGCTAGGATTTTATTTTGATTCCCTTTTTCCTTTCCCACCCCCAGACTGGTTACATGTTTGGTAAAGGTGTCTATTTTGCCGACATGGTGTCCAAGAGTGCCAACTACTGTCACACATCTCAGACTGACCCAATAGGCTTAATCTTACTGGGAGAGGTTGCCCTTGGAAACATGTAAGTAATTTGTATGTTGTTAACTGGCTCAGTGTTGTAGAAGGTACCACATAAGCTGTTAACCTATTCAAGTGACAATGAGAAGCTGTTGTAGTTTGCTTGGAGATAATTTAAAACATTTTGGTAACTCCTAAAATAAATGAATAATTTGAGTAAAATTTGCCTTAAAGAAATAGCATTGTTGTTGTTTGTTGTAATTAGTTATTTTTAACTATAACAAGGAAGGCGAAATGACAGCTGTGATACTGTTGCCTTCTAAAGGCATAGTATATAAAATAACTTCATAGAACTGTAACTTTTTTTCTTTTTCACTAAGTTCTCTTACAGTTTTCTAGAAATGTTCTTTCTACTTTTTAGGCATGAACTAAAGAATGCTTCTCACATATCTAAGTTGCCCAAGGGAAAACACAGTGTCAAAGGTAAAGCTTAGTTGAGAAATTATGCAGTTGATAATTGTACGAAACATTGCTGCTTCATCCCATGACAGCTTTTGCATGGTGAAAATAATAATCTAGACATGTGCTATGGCTGTATCTTCAAAAAGGGTTGAATAACATTCCCTTCACGAATGTATTTATGTACTTTCAGATGGGGAGAGGGAGGAACTCTAGTTTCATGCTTCATAGTGTGTTAATTGTCTGTGTGAAAGTTCGGGCAGGAATTTCCCCCAAGTGTAGCACTGAACAATGAACTAAGTGTGTTTTTAGGGCTTTGTACTTGCCTCAAAGTACTGGTATTGGGCGTTGCTGGAGGTAGGATGTTACTTGATAGACCAATAGTGTAAAGTATTTTGAATAACACTTTCAAAATGTCTTTAATATTTAGGGATTAAATAGCTGGTTTTGTATGTTACTGATAAAAGCTGGAATTGGAATGATTGCTGTTCTTACAATGCTACTCCTCTCCCTCTCCCCCTCCCAAAAAAAAAAAAAAAGAGTTCCTGTTTTCTGGGGGATTTGTAGAGGGAATTAATGAATGTTGAGAATTATTCACACAGGATTGGGGGAATAGTAACATTTGACAAATACCCTTGATTAAACAAAGTGCTTCAAATTGATCTGATAGGCATCTTGATCTTTGAAATCTTTACTGGAGTTTATATCTTTCTTAGGTATCCATTTAAGTATATAGAACATTAGAACCTAAATTAACTTATGTCAAGAAAGTGTTTATACAGGAGAACAGGAATTAGTTCATTATTTTAATTTCCTTTACATTTTACAGTTTAAATGTATTCTATATTGGGAAGGGTGTATGAGAACTAGAAGTGAATCTGACCCCTCAGTTTTTAAGTGTCCAACCTGTGTGAAATTAATGAAGCAGCCAGCACGAATGGAAAAATAAAAACATTTTAAAGTATTTCAGGCGTAACAATCTACTCGTTCCACAAGTGAGGTTATAGAATATTTAACATAGCCTGTGTGTGGTCATTGTCACTTTTAAGATCACTTGGGATACAAAGCTTAAGCTTACTGCAGTGGTTCTCAACCAGGAGTCAGGAGCCCCTTGGGGGGGGGCCACAAGCATGTTTCCTGGTGACCACCAAGTATAGCCAATTTGTTGTGGCACAGCTGAGCCATGGAGTTTTTGCAGCATTGAAGGAAGTGGGGCCACAGAAAGAAAAAGGTTAACAACACCTGGCTCACAGTACAAGTGAGGCTGTGCTGATGCCAAAGTGCTTGATTTCCAGGCGACATAAAATAGGAACTGGATAGATCCCTCTGACTTCAGTGCAAGCAGAAACAGGCTCTTAATGTGCATGGGTAATCTGGCAGTTGTACACTTCTTCCTTTGAAGAAATAACAACATTTTAAACTTCATGGCAGAGAGACTGGACATACCATAGGATTCCCCAAATGGCTTTTATGGCAAACCATTGTGAGTCGGGGTATGGTGCTTGTAGTGGGCTGTAAAGTATCATGCACATCTTCTGCACTGTATAAATGACTGACATTAAAGAGACATTTTCTCATACTAAGCAAGAAAGATTCTGCCTACATTCCAGACTTATAATTAACACTGTCTTTCTCTTTCATAGGTTTAGGCAAGACTGCACCTGATCCTTCAGCCACTATCACTCTAGATGGTGTGGATATTCCTTTAGGGAATGGAATTCCATCTGGAATTAGTGATACCTGTCTTCTATATAATGAGTATCCTTTGCTATCATTCCACTTTAACAGGAAAGCATTTCTCTGAATAACATGCAGAATCTACCATTACAGTTGAGGAAGTTTAGATAAAGAAGCCTTTTCTTTTAGATCTTTCATGGATTGGTCTCAGAGGGGTTGCCGTGTTAGTCTATATCAGGGGTCTCCAAACTTTTCAGCCCGAGGGCCGCATTAACTATCAAACAGCAGTTCGGGGGCCGACTACACACTTGAGGTCCAAATAAAAAACAATCAAAACATGGATGTTGTTTTTAATTATGTATTTAATATTATTTTATTCAGTTATTATTTAATAACACATTCATACACTACACATGAACACCTGTATTAGTGTGAATGGTGAAATTGTTTCCTGGATGCCAAAATAGCAGACATTTCTGGCTTTAGATTTGTTGTCCCTAACATCAACAGTGACCTGAGATTATCATCGGACAAGTTTGTTCTCAAATTGTTCTTCACGTATTTCATTCTTGAAAATGTTTGTTCACACAGGTATGTTGTTCCAAAGATTGAAAGGTACCTTGATGCAAAAGTTTTGACATTAGGAAAGTCTTCCTTGGGCAAAAACTGGTAAAAACCCACCAGTCCTATTTTGAACTTGTCCCTAAGGAGGTCATTTGCTTGCAACTCAATGACTTCCAGCTGCAGTTCATCTGGGCAACTGGCCACATCTGCTTCAAATGGGTTTTGAAACAATCTCACTTCTTCTGCCTTTGAATCCAAAAAGGTCTCCACGGGCCGGATGAGAGGGCCTCGCGGGCCGCATCCGGCCCCCGGGCCGTAGTTTGGAGACCCCTGGTCTATATCCACAAAAATGAGAATTCCTGTGGCACCTTAAAGACTAACAGATTTATTGATAAGTAATTCCCTCCTTTTGAGAGTGTGTGTGTGTGTGTGTGTCTACATGTATAGAGAGAGATACACACACCCATACCCTACCTCTCTGATTTCTACTCCATGCATCTGACACAGTGGTTTTTACCCACAAAAGCTTATGATCAAATAAATCTGTTAATCTTTAAGGTGCCACAGGACTCCTTGTTGTTTCATGGAGTGATTAGCAAGCTATGATTTGCACAGTCCCCCTTACAAGGGAAACAATTTTAGAATAATGTTTAAAGAAACTTTCATTGTCAACCCTGCATATAAAGAAATAGCACACATGGTGAGTAGTTATATTAACTACAGTACTTTGCACTTCTGTAGCATTTGCAAAGCTCTTTGCAAACAGTTTGGCTGTGTCTAAATTGGCAGCCGCTTTTGCGCCAAAACTTGCAGCCTGTCTACACTGGCCGCAAGTTCTTGCACAAGAACACTGACGTTCTAATGTATGAAATCAGTGTTTCTTGCGCAAGAACTATGATGCTCCCGCTCAGGAATAAGCCCTCTTGCGCAACTGTTCTTGTGCAAGAGGCCAATGTAGACAGGCAACATGAATTTCTTGCGCAAGAAAGCGCTATGGTTAAAATGGCCATTAGAGCTTTCTTGTGCAAGAGATCGTCTACACTGGCATGGATGCTCTTGTGCAAAAGCACATTTCTTGCGCAAAGGCACATGCCAGTGTAGTCGCTTTCTTCTGGAAGAGTTTTTGCACAAGAACTCTTCCGCAAAAGAGTTCTGGCTCAAAATCATGCCAGTGTAGACGTAGCCTCTTAGTTTAAACTCCACACTGGATGTGGGGGGCAGAGATTAGCCTTTTCCTGTTTCTAGATGGATGGATAAACTGAGACTTAGAATTCATTTTTCTGCATTCAGTTTATGACCGGGTCAGAACCAGAGATTCTCAAATAGATGATCTAACCGTTAGACACACTTCCTCTGATCCTGCTAAGCAAATAACTTTTTAAATTAATAATCTCTAGACAGGCCAGACTCCGCTGACTGCTCTTTGAATTGTTTCATCACAAGGCTGTCTATCATAAGAGCTGACAGCAAGGAGCATATAGCAACCTTGGTTTTTAATATCACTCCTGTTTTAGTTCACTTGACAACATGAAATGGAATTATAACTTTGTCCAAGTCATCTAATGTGCTACTCATTCAGCTTGTCAATATGTGTTTTAAAATCCATTAGACTTAGTGAGAATTTGTTTAATTTAGTTTTAGAGCACATCTATGCTACAGCCTAAGTCAATATAACTTACGTCACTCAGGAGAGTGAAAAAGCCACCTCCACCATCCCTGAGCAAAACCAGTTTCACATTACAGCTCTATGTCAGTGAGAGATGCTCTCCTGCTAATATAGCTTCCATTTCTCTACAAGGTGAAGTAATTATGCCAACAGGAGAGCACTCTTCCATCAGCATTAGTGTGTCTTCATCAGACATGTAGCACTGTGGTGTAGACTTGCCCTTAGGAGTCATCATCTTAGAAGTAGGTTTGTAGCATTAAAAGCTGAGAAAATGAATAGATTAAGTGCCTGACTTTTCTAATGAAACTTAGTCACATAATAACCAGGATGTGGATAGTCTCAGTCTATTCCAATAATACCAACAATTGCACTGTTTTTCATTTTCAATCCATTCCCTGACTGGCGAGCATTCTCTGTTTCTATAGATGGGGAACAGAGACAGAGGCTTCACACTGGAAAACAGTAACATAGATACGATTACGGTTCAGGAATTCCTGATTCCGTAGTCCTGTGTTCAGTCTTCACTTTTTTTCTCTGTCCCCAGTATTTAGACTGAGCATGTGACTTGGTACCATGAGGTCATGGCAGACAAGAATGGCTTTGGATAAACATAGTCTTCAGCTAATGCAGTCCCTGGTCCAGTCAGTCAGTTTGTCTCTTGAGATTCCCATCACACTTTCTTTAATGTTGCCCTTGTCTAGTGACTCTTCCTATTCCTGATTTTGTATCAAGAGCTCCGAAATAAACGGTTGATGCTATATACTCTGATTTAAAGAAGAATGGGTTTGTGTGGGGTCAGGAAGTTTGCCTAATTTTGGTGTTCAGTTCTGCTTTTCTGAATTCATTATTTGATTTAGCCTGGAGCTGATTTTCCTATAGTATTTGCAGAGTTTAGCACTGTTCCTTTTGTTTATATTGTCAGAATTTTTTAGAACATAAACTTCTATTTCACACATTGCAAACTAAAAAGTAAATCAAATGTGTGTGAGGGGGAAACGTTCTAACTCACAAGAAGAAATATAGGCATGCACCTAGAATTTGACATCATGAGCTTGCTGTTATGTTCAGATTGGCATAGTGCAAGACTCAAACACTGTTGAAGTCCAAGCTATGTTTATATTGTTATTTTAAAGTAGTTTTTCCTTAACTCGCTGTTTCCTTCCCAGATACATTGTCTATGATGTTGCTCAGGTAAATCTGAAGTATCTACTGAAACTGAAGTTCAACTACAAGACATCACTCTGGTGAACCCTGCTTAGAAGCCCTGTTAATGAGTTACAATGTAGTTACGCTCTAGTGCTGACTTCTGACATGCTTATGCATTGACTTTCCTTATCAAGGTATCAAAAAGCTAAGATGCAGAAGAGGTTACTAAATCCAGATTTAGTAACACTTTAGTAAGCGTTTTTTTTATAAATATGTGGTGGCACATGGAACTGAATTTTGATGAGAATGAATACCAGTTTTTGTTTTATGCCACTTCTAATTTTTGGGCTATCAAGTGTATCTTTGAATTGACAGACCAAAAAAAATTAAAGGAAGGGGATTTTAACCAAATGGAGTTGAAGGGGAGTTGGAGAGGAAAAGATATTACTGAATGTTTACAAATAGTTGTGCTATTTAAAAAAAAATTGCTCACTTGTTTAAAATATCCTCTTCGATTTTTGATTTTGAATAAATATTAAACGTGCATTTATTTTGAGGTAAAAATAAAAGCTAATTTCATACTAATAACTTTTATTTTTATGTTGCAAAATGATTGAATTGTGATGTTTGATTCAGTTTGTGTATTATTTTGTAATACTTTTAAACACGCCATGGCTCTCTAAATATAAACACTAAACATTCAAACCTGTGGACACATCTCAATCCACACTGGATAGCCATTGGGATTTTTTTCCATTGTGGTGGTAGTAACCAGTTTCTGATTAATTTGAGGCCTAATGTAGGAAATGTCCCTGGAAAGAACCAATACATGTTGCCATGATTTATTGAGAATTAGTCTCAACAGACCTCTATAAATACCAATTTTTCATGTGATTTAGGGTGTGTGGAGGACCTTCATTGTAGACTATCCTTTTGATCCACAGAACAAATGTGTAGGATTGGTACAGCAGGCTTTACTCACCCAGACCTAGATTGAAATGCAAATTCAGTCTGTGGTCAGTTTTGTCATTGACCACCGTTAAGAGGACTGTCAACAGAAAGTGCCATTAGCTCCAAATATGATAGGATGTGGGTATGTCTTTTGAATCTGCTCACTTCCAAAAGACCACAAAACATCCAGAGACAATTTTTGACCATGGTGATTTCATGTTGAAATGTTCCTTACCTAATGTCGTGAGCCATCCATTTCCACATTGTTTTGCTATATGCAGGGTAAAACATAGTCAATAACTAAAGTAACCATATTTCTGTGACTCATTCACAAACTACACTTTGCAAGCTAAAATACATACATTTTATATTTTCAGGGCATTGTTCTAATATGTAGATCGTAATGCCTGTGACCACATTAATAAAATGCTTGATTTTTAGAGTGTGAACCAGATTTGTACATAATGAAGTTGATGAGATTGCAATTAGTGTTCTAAGAACAATGGTAGTTGCTAATCATAAACTTATAGAATATAGAGACTCCCTGCCCCCCACTGGCACCCCAGCCTCGGCTCCCTGTTCCCTGCCCTCCCTGTGCCCCCTCTTCCCTGTCCCCCTCTCCCCAGCCACAGAACTGTCCCCACCCACAGAACTGTCCCCAGCTGCAGAATCCTGTCCCCACTGGCACTCTGTTCCATGCTGCAGAACCTTGTCCTCTCCCCTCCCAGCATTCTGTTCCCTCTTCCCTGCCCCCAGCCGCAGAACTCTGTCCCCACTGGCACCCTGTCCCCTGCCGAAGCACCTACTAGCACCCTTCCCCAGTACTATCTCCCCTGCTCCCACCAACACAGTTGGGCCGCATTAGTGAAGCTTGGGGGTTGGAGGAGGGTTTTTTTGCATCTCACTTGTGTGGCCCCAACTGACTCAAAACAGTGAGTCGGTGACCCCTGACTCAAAACAGGTTCCCTGCCCTTCTCAGAAATAAAGACAATGCAGAAACTTTTTGTGTTTGACATAGTATTTTATTTAAAAATGAAGCCTGGCCAACAAACCCCCAATTGGGGCCAAGCCCGCATCTGGCCACAGCATCATAACACTCCTGCACGCCCCTTTCCCCCAGACCCTACATCTGAGCCTATCATAAACTGGAATCCCCTGCCCTGAGCCCCTCACGTACCCCAACCCAAATTCCTGAACCCTCACATCCAGAAGTCTGTGGCTTGCTTAGTACCCTAACCCTACATCTGACCCCAACACTGCCCGGCCTGGAGCTCCCTCCCCGAGCATCAGTGTTCCCTTATCCACCTCTTCCTGCATCCAGATTTCCTCCCACAGCTTGCACCTCTCACCCCTTCCCACACCCAAATCCCTCATTCCCACCCTAGAGCCTACACATCCTGTCTCAACCCAGCGAGGGTACGGCTAGACTGCAGGAGTTTTTCAGGATTCTGGAGATATCCCAGAAAAACTCTTCTGCATTCAGGGATGTGTTTGTTGTTCTACTTCTTTTAGTGGAAGAGCAAACATGATCTTTCGGTCACCCCTATATTCCTCTTTCCACGAGGAATAAGGGGGCTTCCAAAAGAAGGGTTTTTTTCTGATATTTGGTCCAGTCTAGACAGGCCAAATGTTGGAAAAACCTCTTCTTACAGAAGAATTGGGGAAAAAGGCAGCAGTGTAAGGGTTGGGGATAGCAAGTAATGGAGAGGAGGAAACTAGATAGGGTGGGGCTTCAAGGAAGGGGCGGGGCGGTAGATCTTGGCTTGTTCTGTCATTTAAAAAGTGACCTTGGGTGTAGAAAGGTTGGAGACCACTGATCTATGGGGAAGGAAATGTGTAAGGAACAGGTAAGTGATGTGACTTAAAATCCACTGGTTCTAAAGGAGCAAAATAGCTGGTACTGTAAGGTTTTTTTGGGGGTGAGGAGATTGAGCAAGAGAGAAACTCGGAGTGACCCCGATTTGTTGCTCCTTTCTGGAAAGGGGTGGGGGGACCAGAGCATGACAGGTATATTAGGAACTTGGAGGCTAAGGGCTGCCTCTGAGTACAGCAGCCACCGCCTCTTCCCTCTTCTAGAGTGAAGATCCTTGTAAAGAGTGAAGGGAATAGTGGGGAATTGATTGATTGGGGGTGGAGAGCAGGGCCGACTTATCCATTAGGCACAGTGCCTAGAACCCATGATAATTTTAGGGGCCCACAAAAATGTTTTAATTTCTTTTAAAATCAGAAGAAAAAAATGAACTTTAGGGTCGACGAAAATGTTTTAATTTTTTCTCACATCAGAAAAAAATGAAACTTTTAGGGCCCACGAAAATCTATTCAATTTTGCCTAAAACAGGAAAAAAAATAAAATGTTGAAGTATTTAAAGTTATATCAAAAATAATGTTTAATGGGTTGGTTTTTTTTATGGAGGAAGGGGCCCACAAAGGCACAAGTGCCTAGGGCCCACGAAAGTCGTCATGCGGCCCTGGTGGAGAGATGGAAGATTATGGCACAACACAGGTGTGTCATTTAGCAGGTTGCAGTATAATTAAATCTTTTACAGAATGGAATTTGAGTTTGAAAATACTGGTGTGTTTTCTGTTTAATAATTATTAAGCTTTAAGACTGTCATAAACTTGAACAGAATTATTGTATTTTACTTTGCAAGTTCCTATAGGGAAATCAAATTCACTGAACCCGAAGCATTGGTATATATCTGTTCTGAATAACTGGTTTTGTGTTTATGGACTTGTGAGGGAATGAGAGGAGGGCCTGGCAGTGCAGGGGCTAAACAAGCCCTTTTTCCCCAATTAGCTCCGCCCTGTTTTACCTCAGCTAAGGCCGGGCATGGAGAGAGAATAAAAGGAGGGAACCTCGCTCAGTTAGGGGATGACCAATGAAGAGACAGGAGCTGGTTCTGTGTCCTCAGGACCTGAGCCAGCGCTATCTGCTGGGTCAGCCACAGGAGGACGCAAGCCTCCAACCCCTCCCTCTGGTGCAAAGGGGGAGAATCAGAAGGGAAAACTCCACTGAGGAGGGGGAAATTGGACTCTGGTCACCCCAACCTGTAGGAACAAACTCTTATAAGTGGCTGGAAGTCCTACACCCTGGGCCCCCAGCTAACACTGAGACCTAACCACTAGGGCACCCCACTGCCTGGGAGACCCGGCCACAGGTGGTGGAGAATGGCCTGCTGAAGGGTCTTATTACAGAGACAACCATAGACCAAGTGAGTGTGAGCCCAGCCATTGAAGCAAGATGGAGCTGCTGCTGAAGTGGATGGCAGAGCAAAACGCCAACCAGCAACAACAGCAGCAGCTGTTCCAACAGATGGCCCAGCAACAGCTGCCGACTCCTGCACCGGCGTCTATTAAGCTTGCTAAGATGGGACCGGATGATGATCCTGAGGCGTTCCTGGAAACCTTTGAGCAGATGGCTGTGGTAGCCCAATGGGCCCAAGCACAGTGGGTGGCAATCCTGGCTCCATACATGATGGGGGTCGCCCAGACTGCGTACCACGTCCTAGACCCCGTTGCCACTCAGGGCAATGCCCAGGTCAAAGCAGCAATCCTAGACGCTCTGGACATTTTGGAGGAAATGTTCAGACAACACTTCCTGGGGGAGCAGGAGCCTAATCACGGCTCATCACCCAGAAGTTGTGGGACGCCTGCTGGAGATGGCTGAAGCCAGAGACAAAGATGGGAGTGCAGATTGCTGAGCAGATCCTGCTTGAATAGTTCAACCAGGTTCTACACTCTGGGGGGAGGGAATAGCTGATGAACTACCTAGCAGCCAAGTCCCCAGAGACAACACCCTCTTTGAACCCAGAACAGCCAAGGGCACCCCAGCACTGACACCTGAAAGTAGCCAGGGTCACCTGAAAGGAGCCTGAGCACCTGCTGCCCCTCCCCGGGCCCTGAAGGGCTCGTGGATTCAAGGGTACCCACATATCCCAATTCCTGGGCACAGGACCAGCCCACCAGCTCCCCCTTCGGGATATCAGGCGCCCACTAGACATAGAGCCAGGGCCCCCACTCAGCCCCAGGCTTGGGGAACCTTGTCCATGGCCGTCCTCCCGGATGCCTCAAGGAGACCCATCTCTGCCCAATATCACTGGGATATTTTGGGGAACTGCTGTCAGAAGGAGTGAAACCTTCTGCTCTGGAACAACAACCCCGGCCTTTGAGGGCTGGTTGAGTTGAAATCACGACTTTTGTCAGAGTGGGGGAAGTGGCGGATCTGGGGGAGGGGACTTCCCAGGGCCCAGCATAAACCCTGGTGGATCCAGGCCCCAGCCAGCCTGAGAGGGAGCCAGCTCCATTACCTGAATCAGCAATCCTAACGTGCCCCTCGGACTTTGTGGGAGAGCAACAAGCTGACGAGACCCTGAACAGAGCATATGACCAGGTGGCTGTAGTAAATGGGGAGACCACGGGGCCCTATCAAGTGGGACAGTTACCCCATTTTGAAATTCAGGGAGACTGCCTATACCGAGTCGATAAGGATCCGCAAATGGAAGAGGTGCGCCACCAGCTCCTGGTGCCTTGGCCGTATCGGAGGAAGTTCATGTGGCTTGCCCATGCCATCCCCGTGACGGGACACCAGGGGAGGGAAAAGACGCTGGCTCGGATCCTGGCCTGCTTCTTTTGGCCTGGGATCCACCAGAAGGTGGCAGACTTTTGTGCCTCCTGCCCAGAGTGTCAGCTCATGGCACCCCAGTCAGTGGAGAAAGCCCTGCTAATTCCCCCTCTCACTCATGAGTGTACCCTTTGAGGTGGATATAGTTGGCCCGCTGGAGAAGAGTGCTGCTGGACACACATTCATCCTTGTAGTCGACTACGCAACCCAGTACCCCGAAGCTGTGCCATTACGCTCCATGAGTGCCAAGAGAGTGGCGACTTAACTGATGAACATCTTTGCTCAGGACGGAGTCCCTCGGGAAATCCTAACAGATCAGGGAACAAACTTTGTCCCAAACAGTGCAGCAACTCTGCCGGTTATTAAAAATCAAGACACTCCGGACGTCCGTCTACCACCCCCAAATGTACAGACTAGTAGAGCGTTTCAACCAGACCCTGAAGGCTATGCTCCACAAATTTGTTATAACGGATGTGCACCACTGGGACCAGCTCCTCCTGGCCTTCATGTTCACAGTCCGTGAGGTCCCCCAGGCTGCCACAGGGTTTTCATTTTTTGAACTCTTGTATGGAAGGCAGCCACATGGGCTTTTGGACTTAGTTTGGGAGATGTGGGAGGAACAGCCCTCCCAAGCTGCTAATATATGTGCTTAACCTCTGACAGAGGCTTGAAGCCCTAGGTACATTTGCGTAGGAGAACCTCCTCCAGGCCCAAAGGGCCCCGGAGGCAACTTATAACAAATGGGCAAGACTCCGTGAGTTCCAACCAAGCGATCAGGTCCTACTGTTGCTGACCAGTGGCCTTATGAGATGGTTCAGCAAGTGGGCCCCGGTAAACTATGAAATGCACTAGCCTGACATGCGCAAAGTGCGACAGATTTACCATGTGAATCTCTTAAAACCCTGGAAAGCCCAGGAAGAGTTACTAATAACACCCTACCTGCCAGACCTGGAACTGGGGCCCCAGGCGAACGATACATCAAAACCCGGAAAGGTCCAGATTGGGTCCAACCTCACCCCTAAACAGAGGCTTCAGGCCTAGCAGTTAGTCACCAAAGTCTCCTCTGTCTTCTCAGCAAAACCAGGTGGAACTCACCTGGCCATCCATCACATCCACACAGTAACCAGGGGTTACGGTCCTGGAGAACCCTGGTCCCTTCCCCAAAAATTGAGGGATTTGGTAAAACAAGGGCTTCAGTCGATGCTGGCAGTGGGGGTAATTGAGGAGTCCTTCAGTGATTGGAAGAGCCCGATAGTCTTAGTCCCTAAAGCTGATGGAAGCACCCAGTTTTGCATTGATTTCTGGAAGGTGAATGCTGTGTCCAAATTTGATGCATACCCCATTCCCCGGGTGGGTGAGCTGCTGAACTGGCTTGGAGAGGCAGAGTACCACGCTGGATTTAACAAAAGGCTACTGGCAAATCCCCCTCATGCCTGAGTCTAAGGAGGAGACGGCTTTCTCCACCCCCTTTGAGCTCTTCCAATTCTGAACCATGCATGGCGCCCCTGCCACATTCCAGTGGCTGATGGGCTGTGTTCTGCGTCCCCATGGCCAGTACATGGCTGCTTATTTGGACAACATAGTGATTTATAGCCACGATTGGCAGGCCCACTTAAAACGTGGCGGCTGTACTGCAGTTCCTCAGGGAAGCCAGCCTGACAGAGAACCCTGCAAAATGCTGCCTTGGAAGGGATGAGACCATCTATCTGGGCTACGCCTTGGGGAAAGGCACTGTACAGCCCCTAGTGGGAAAGGTCCAGTGATTTTTTTTTTCCCCCCTCCATCATCCAAAAGGCAGGTACGCCAGTTCCTGGGGTTAGCAGGGTACAAGCACCGCTTCATCCCGGGCTTCTCCTCCATTGCAGCCCCTCTTACTGACCTCCTCAAGAAGGAGAGTCCAGACTGAATCCAGTGAACCCAAGCTTGTGAGGAAGCTTTCCAAGACTTAAAGGCCCAGCTCTGTCAAGAACCTGTCTTGTAGAGTCCAGACTTCTCAAGGGAGCTCTTGTTACAGACAGATGCCTCTGACATAGGCCTAGGAGCTGTTCTCTCCCAGGTCCTAAGAGGTGATGAGCACTTGATCCTCTACATCAGTATTTCCCAGAGAGAAGGCCTACCCTGTAATCAAAAAGGTGGCGCTAACGGTGAAATGGGCAGTGGACTTCCACCGATATTACCTCCCGGGCAGACACTTTATCCTCGTCACAGACCATGCCCCTCTTTGCTGGCTACATGCAATGAAAGTGACTATAGTGAGTCAGCGTGGCCTCCCGCTGACCCAGAGGAGGAAACTCCCTTCAAAACCCCTTGGTGGACGGTGCCAGAATCACCCAGCCCCACCCACAGGAAACAGGAAACTAGAGCTGGGGATATAAGAAGGGAAGCTCCCAGCTCAGTCGGAGCCCAGCTGCCGAGCAGGGCAGAGGCTCTCCCCGGCCCCAGAGAAGGAAGGCCCAGCCAAGCCGTGCTCCGCTGGACGACTGGGTCGGATCGCCCGGGCCTGTACCAGGGCCCTGAGCCCAGGCCTAGACCACCCAGGCCGCTGCTGGACCTGGATCCCAGGACACATTTGCGAAGGCTGCTACCTGGACACTCTGCACCCGTGCAAGGCCCAGCCGAGTGGGCTGAACTGCCGGGACCCTTACCTGCCCTGGACCCTACGCCTATGGACACGCTGCCGGCACCTCCATCCACAGCCAACACCAAGGAGCCGTACCCAAGCCAGATAGACCCCTCCTCCCCCGGGGGGGAATGGGGAAGTGGCCCAGGGACAGCCAAATCTGAGGTGGCTGAGAACATGGAGGTCAGCTGGGCAGCGCATTATGGATTGGAACCCTGCTGACGCAGTGACCCAGACCAGCGCGTTACGGCTTGGAGCCCGCTGGTCCAGTAACTGTGTTGCTGCCATTGTTAGGGCCCTGGGCTGGGACACGGTGGAGTAGGGAGGGCCCATGTCCCTGTCTCTCTCCCCCCCGCCACCTCCTTTGTTACCCAGGAATCTCAGTAACAAGATAATTTAGTAATTTAAGGATCTGATTTTAGATGTTATGCATTCCTGTAATCAGAAGAGAAGCCCCCCTGATAAACACCATATCTGTCACCGGCAGATTTCCCAATAACGCACACAGAGCCAGAATTAAAGTTAATCAATATATTGTAAGAATTTAGAAATACAATGCATGTAATTCATACAATCACTCACTAGCAAACCAGTAAACAACCCACCCAACCCCAAAACAGAAGAAAAAGAAGACAGAAAAGATCCCTGAATACAATAAGGTAAGTATACTTTACAATCACTGTGCATGGCTAGTGGACAGCTGTAGGCTTGGGACCTTCTACCCTAGAGCTGTATCCAGCTTTCAGGGAGGAACACCAGATAATTCCTCGATGGAAGATGGAAACTGAGGTCAGCACCATCCTTAGCTGAAAATCTTGGGTGTTCGCCACAGGATAAGCCTGGAAGTGCTTGTCCACGCTGCGGGTTTTCCAGCTGCCGATCCTTCTTGGGCCTTCACCACAAAGCAATGGAGCCACAGGAGGTCTGCAGAACAGATGACTTTTGAGAGGAGGCAGAGATCAACAGACCTTGCTTGGTGCATCCCAGTACTGTAACCAAGTCTTAACTATGGCTCAGTATGGGAAAGGCACCTCAATAGGCTGGAGACCCCAGACCACAACCTCTTTTTCTCTTTCTCTTTGCGTTGGCAGGCAGGAAAAGCCACACTGTCCCTAGAGGCGCAGGGCTTTTATTACTTCTTTGGTGGGAAAACAGGATGATTGATAGGCTGGCTGTGCACAGTTCTGAGGTAAAGTTAATATTCTAATGAGTCTCTGGCGGGAAAATCCAGTTCTAGCCAGAACTTGTTTACAGCTCAGCGTCCTTTGGCGGGAAAACAGTTCACCTCACAGTTTCCATTGGATAAAAAAATGGAGGCCATGATGGATTCAAGATGGAGTATGCACAATCACAGAAATCTTGATTATCATAAAGAAAACAAATCATACCTAACAATCCTTCCTTTGGGTAACAGGTTCCCCCCTGTGGACAAAAACCCTTGTGCTTGTTGGCCCTCCGCCAGCATGGAGACCCGATCCTGGACCCTGCCTGTACATGGGCTGGTGCTGTTAAACCTGGTGGACTATTTACTGTTTAGAATGTACTATTTAGACTATTTGCTAGACTGTTGTATAGGGTGTGTAGACTGCTGAGCAGCTTATTTGAAACTGTTCGTTCGTTGCCCCACCCGCATAAGGGCGAGACCTTTAGAAGTGAGAGTGGACCGGCAGCAAGGCTTGGAGCCTGATTCTGGAGGCAGTGGTGAGTCAGCATGTCCTCCACTGACACCAACCACTACAGAGACAAACCCCAGAATTATGAGATGGTACCACTCCTTCCAACCCTTCTCCTTCTGGGTCCAACATTGGGCTGGGAAGGCCCATGCAAATGCAGACTTTTTCTCTGAGAGGGATGGAACACAGTTGGGGGAGGGCAGAACCCAATGGGAGCCATAAGGGGGAATATGTTAGGGAGTACAAGGAGGGCCTGGCAGTGCAAGGGCTCAACAAGGCCTTTTTGCCCAATTAGCCCCACACCGTTTTACCTGCAGCTAATGCCAGGCCTGGAGAAAGAATAAAAGGAGGGAACCTAGCTCAGGGGCTGACCAGCGAAGAGGCAGGAGCTGGTTCTGCTGTCCTCAGGACCTGAGCCAGAGCTATCTGCTGGATCGGCTGCTGGAGGACACACGCCTCCCACCTCTCCATCTGGCCCAAAGGGGGAGAACCAGAAGGAAAGCCCCACTGAGGAGGGGGAAATTGGACTCTTGGGGCCACACCCCAAACTGAAGGAACAAACTCTAAGTGGCCTGAAGTCCTACACCCCGGGCTCCCAGTTAATGTTGGGACCTAACCACTAGGCCACCCCGCTACCTGGGAGATCCAGATACCATGCCAAAAAGTTTTTTAAAAATCCTAAATATCGGCCCTGCATATCCAACGTGGGATCAGAACATTGTGATTCTTGGGTTCATATTACTATCAGCAAATAAACTCAGTGCCTGTCTCAAAGTTCGTTTTACACCCAGATCTGTAAAGGGCATTAATATGGCTGTACATGTAATTCTAATGCCAGCACTGTATAAGTGTGCCTTAGCATAAATGATAATCAGTCCCTCTGTTTGATAAGAGAAGAAACCAGCTCACTTTCCTATAACTGTATTGGCTCTGCAGTACTAACATGAGAGGAAAAACATACTAGACCTATTTTGTTGCTAAAATACCAGATGAGACTTGAAATAGATGCAGGGAACAGACTTGTTAAGTAGGTACAGGACAGCATTTGACCATAAAGAACTGGTAGAGTTAAGATTAGATTTTGAGGGTTAAAGATTTTAGATCAGAATAGAAATAATTCTAGTTTAAATGTGCTGGGAAGAAATTATGCAAGTGTTACTAAAAGAATAATTTTCTGAATGAGCAGAACTGGCAGAAGCATTTTAAGAATAAATCTGGTATTTTTGTATTATGCTAACACTAGAGTGCCTGCCTGAGATTGTGGCCTCAATGTACGGTATCCAACACAAACACAAGAAATTCCCTGCCTTAAGTGTTGATCATCTAAATGGACAAGGCAGAAAGGAAGTACTGTTATCTCCATTTTACAGATGGACAGATAGAGTACAGAGTAAGTGATATGCCCTTGTTTTCCTGGGAAGTTTCTGGCTGGAACAGGAATAAAACGCAGATCTCTTTTAAGTGGCAGGCTACTTTAACCATAGAACCATTCTTTCCCTTTAAACCACTTCAACATTTAAAGACTGGTGAAAAAGCCTCTATTTTTTTAATCATTGTGCACGTAAATTAAGCAAAAAATACTTGTGGCGAACCTCCATCTCAGGGTTATAATATATCTTTTTTTTTTTTTTACATCTTTCATTCCTTGCATAATTCTTCTGATGGACTACATACATCTGGTCAGCAGCTTTCTTGGGTGTCTACATCCCAGAAAGTATTTCCGTTTCATTGATATACTGGCATCTAGAAAACTGATCATATAGTATGGCTAAAGTGACATTGCTACTGCAGTTTTAAGTATAAGGACAGTGGTTCATCCTAGTAATTTAGGGGGGAGGAATTCTACAGTGAGGGGCCCTACTAAGGAACCAGCGCTTACAGCATCCCAACTGCAGTATTCATGTTGTGAACTGCAGGTAATGAGGAAAAGGCAATCGGAGATGCTTGTCTGTAGTTTGCTCAGAGCTTTAAAGATCAGGGTCCAACATACTGAAGTACATTTGGAATTGGATCAGGTGCCACACTAGAAAGTGTGGAGCACTAGTCTTAGCTAGCCCAATTTAGAGGCAACATGCTGAATGATGAACTGGCTTTGGTTACCATGTGGCCTTCGCATTAATTTCCACTGAGATTATGGTGTGGTAGTCCTAGAGATGGCAAGCTTCTCCAGGGAAAGAACATGCTCTTCTTGCTAGTCACAGGTGAAACAATGTTTTTCTAGCCTCTGCTGGGTGGCACAGGATAGTGGTGAGTACAGCAGGATAAAGAGCTTGCACTAGAATATCCTTCTAGGAGCACTGTTGCTGACCAGAGAGCATTCAGTTGCAGTTCCTGGCAGCACATGTGGTGTTCCTCCTGTCATCACCATCTTCCCTAGGGTAAGTGTCAAGCTAATTTTTTTCAGCCACTGGGATTGAGCATTAGCTGCACGACTCACAAAAGAGATGCAGAAAACATTAATGATAATGAAATAGTGATTTACATTTTCACCTAATATCTTGCATATTTGAAAAATAAGGGTGATGAGTGGGATTTTGGGAAATTTCAGAAGGATACCTGGGCCATTAAGTGCAATTGCCTGTTATGACCCTGTAGGACAGTCAGTAGTGGGTAACCTGTGGCCCATGGGCCACATGTGCTATTGGGGTTCTTATGAGTGGCCCAAGAGACATTTTGTTTGTTGCCCAAGCACGGGCTACCAGATGCTGAAGGTGTCCATCCATGTAAGGTTTTTTCCCTACCAATGTTACTAAAGCGACACACATAAATCAAGGGCACATAAAGTGAGGTATATGCTGATTGCCCTCAGTGTTGACTATGAGAGCTGTGCACTCCATCTGCATTCAATGAAAGCACTTCTATGGTTCAGTTGGCACATCCCGCAAATTCTAGATGTGCAAGCGCAGTTAAAGATATCCCAGAAGCCTGTCTTGGTTACAGCAATCTTGCAGCCCACTGAGATGGAGGGCCGCTCATGCAGCGCACTCACTAGATGAGGTTGCTTATCGCTGCTTTAGGACTGCTTAAGGAAATAAGCAAAGCCAGTTTAAAGCATCTTCTTCTGTATTAACATAGATGGTCAGCAACATCTAGATAAATTGTATCAAAGACATATATATTGCTAGTACTGTGCACATCTGTCTATCAGTACAAATGAGGCAATTCCCATGCCATAAAGCTTGAAAGGGGAAAACTTAAGTTTTCAGATTTCATGAGCACACCTGGTACCATTTGAATGTAAGCTATAAAAAGAGATGAACAATCAAAACAAGTAAATCAGGTTTGGCGCTTAAGAACTGCTGTCATCAAATGCCAGCAGAAACTGCACTGACCTGGTGGATAGTATCTGTCAGTGTACATAGCATGTTATAGAAAATACCACCATCCAGGAAATGGAAAAAAGCATAAAATGCTTTAATACACTGATACAGTAGCTTTCTTGAAAGGCCAAAAGGTAAAAATATGTTAATGCTGAAATTCAAATTGTACAGTAGTTATTCTGTATTCTTGTGACCTCCTGTGTAACGGGAGTATTTTACAAAACCTGTAACAGCAGTAACCACAGCTAATGGAATCAAACACTGGAAATGTCCAGATGATTTGTAGCCTGTGATCTAAAAACTTCATGTGACCTGCAAGGGGGGGGGGGGGTGTGGAAGCTCTGGACATTTTGTTTGTTTTTTAATGGAGTTCATCATACTTCCTTTTTTATAACAGAAATTCGGGTCCTAACTGCAGTTGCAGATCGATTGGCTTGTGTATAGTAGACTTTTTACCCTAAAATTTCCCTTCAGTTGCCTCCAGTGGTAAGAGGACTTAGCAACTGCTGGTGTCATTGCTATCATGTTTTCTAATGCTGTAGGTCTAGAGGACACAGTGATATAAATACTGATGGCTGCCAGCGCCTCTCCTACACTAGAGCTCTCACCATTGTAGATGCAATGAAGAGAAATTTAAGGCAAAATCTGATGTAAAGGTTTGTGAAGATTAGTGAACTAATTAAATACCTGTGGAGCCAAGAGACTGTTTTACTGTTAAGGGGAAGGGATTTTTTTAATGACTTCTGAATAGCACTTGAAGAAAGTCTTTGTTAAAGATCCAATGTGTGAGAATTCATAGAGGCCACCCCAGCAAGTCCTCCATCAAAACCAGAGTTGGCATGTGGGTACTTCCAAAGTGGCAAAACAATGGAGAGGACTCTTCTTACCTTTTATAAAAGAAAGGAGAAAAAAAATTACAAGTGCCATTTGGAATGTGCAAGTCTGTGCCTTCATTTCTTAAAAAAAAATGGAATTATTGCCTTAGAGGGCTGGACATTCATAAACATTATTTCACCTACCTGCAGTAAGAGGGAATATCATACATAGGTGGCCAATTTGTGTGAACTTTACATTTAGATTAAGCAAAGTAGAAGAGAATACAGAGCCCTTTTAACAGGCGATTAAGTGCTAGCATCAATGTCCCTGTCAAATGAGGCAAATTACTAGTAGCTTTTTTTTTTCTACTCCTTGAAATACAAATTCCTGCTTCCATGAGAAATTTTGCCAGGGGCCATGCTAAATTTTATGTTGTAAACACTGCCAAGTGGATAACTTCTTCATTTTAAGGCATTGCTGCCAGTTGCAACTTAGAATTATGTTTAAACCTCTGGGCTTTGTGAACTTTAACTCAGCCTCTTCCAACAGTGAAAATATTCTTTCAACAAATGAAAAGAAACCGTTTTTCAAATCAAAATCTTGCTGCTGTTTGTGTACTTAATTCCTATACTCTGCTCAAGGTGAGTCATTTGATGGGATGTATTGTGTCGCTACCATAATAAACAGTGTAACTATAATGATCAGATGTTCTCTACTGATTATATATTTGATGCAAAAACTATACAAACAATGCATTTAAGGTAACCATCTCCATTTGAATCTCCCTGCTGCAATTACTTATTCATACTATGCAATGTGCATCTCTTGTGTTGATACACCTCAGTCACTCTGAAAAATAACAGGAAGAAAGGCTGTAAAATAATTCCCTTTTTAGAGAAGCAGTATTGTTTCTGAATTGCTGGATGGAGACTGGATGCTCGTGTTGCCTAGTCTGCTCAATTAAACTGCTTTTGAGCACAAAGTTTGTTGAAAGAACCTCTCCTAAAATCTCCTCCCCAAAACACTGATTGCACTGGGTTTCTTACAGAAGAATTCTTCATAATTCATAATTTCAATTATTTAAGTTTCCCATATAAAGGATCCAAATGTGTGAAATTAGGCAAACAGATGGTATGAATCTACCTTTCTTTGTGTGATGTATCCCATGAGGATTATGGGCATGTGGCTAGAAACAGATGTTTTCAAAGTAGTATTACTCATATTGCACACATGCACCTTTGTACTGCATTGTGGTTTTGGCAATAATGGGCGGAAAGGACTGGCCATGTCTCCAATACCTGTTCACCACCATGTGGTCCTAGCCAAAGCTGCTTCCGCCCCGGGAATGCATTTTCCAAACTCATAGGAAAAACTACTTTTGTTCATAGCTAGCATTTTATTGTTTTTTCAGTAATTTTCTAGTTCCCAGAAGTTTTATAGGATTTAGGACTTGAAAAGTGCCAAAGAGCTAAGATTCCCTAATCAAACAATTCACATGTCGTGTGTCATTCCCCCCGGAAACTGGTTTATGCTGATGACACTGGGATTCAGAGCCTGCATTTCTTACCCTCGCTCATTTCCCATTAGCAGCAAGCACCAACACTGTTTGAGGGCAGCCCAGACCATGTCTCCTCTGACCAAACATGGGAAGGCCAAGCTCTCTGCCTCAACAAACACCTCATGGGGGTTGCCATAGTGCCATGTCACAATAGAATCCTGACTGGGGACCTCTCCCCTTACCACAGAGTCTCTGTCCAGCTCTACTGATCCCACACTGGGGCCCATCCATGAGCCATGGAAGCACTGTGCATAAACAGGGCAGTAACTCTTCTTCCAAATCCAAGAAACCATGTGTTCCAGCCATGGACGAAGAGCATATTCCAAGGCTCAAAAGAGCAACAAAAGGTTACACCATTCATGTAACCAAGTTACCCTTCTGATTCAGCTTCACCAGCATCCTATAAATCATTGGTTTGGAGCTTTAACACTTTTCTGGTTCCAGTCCTGGCAATAGACTGGGTATCACCGACTCCTGGAAGACTTGGAAGTGTTCCCAGACCTCTCAAACTGTTTACCTTGGAATAAGTGAGCTTGTGTGACCATCTGCTCAGAGGTTCCCATCTCCTGCATTAGATCTACGATCTACTGGTAGTGCACTCTGTTCCCACAGCTCTGTCAGCATCACTGTGTAGTGCTCAGTTCTGCTGAGTCTGAGAATTCAGATACGATGTAATCTGCTACTTCCAGTTTGGAGACATTACTACAGAGCTTTCCAGTTTCTTTAGTACTTGTACTACAGCAGCAAGAGCAACCAAGTTGGCCATATTAGAGCTTATAGCTTCACTAATTGCCTTTGAAATGGTCTTAGAACGGGAAGACTGTTTTATCACTTCATTCTTCATCCAGTCTCCCCTTGGCACCTGGATCAGACAATGCATGCACCAGTGTGGTGCCAAGGGGCCTCAGGAACTTCCCGTTAGGGTACCTAGATGTGGCTGTTTCTTTAACATTGCCCGTCCCACCAGATGACTATCATCAGTTTCAAGAGCTACTGAGAAGGATAGCTAAAGCTCTTCAGAACCCCACAAGAAAAGGTGGGACCAGGTCCTAGACTTACACACATCAATACCAGCATGCAGAGTCAATGCAGAGGTGTATAGTAGTCCCGCGAGCAGTGGTTCTTAAAGTGCAGTCCGTGGACCGTTAGGGGTCTGCTGCCATCTCCCGGGTAGTCTGCGGCTTGAGCACAGCCTCCCCATCCCCACCCAGCAGGGTGCCCACATTGTGGCTCAAGTCTTGTGGTTACTGTGCAGCTGCAGGCTGGAGCATGAACTCCGGCTTCCCACTGGGACAGTGCAAGGGCATGAAGGAGGTGCAGGCATTGCATGGTGTAGGGGTCAGGGTAGCCTGGCAAGTGGAGTGGGCGACATGACCTTGTGCTGAGCTCCGTGTCCCTGGGACTGCCCCTGCCCAGCCTAGGCTGCACCAAGCTGCTCCCCATGAGGTGTGTGCGGGGGTGGGGAACCCCTCCTCCAGTGCCCTGCTCTGCCCGGCTGGGCTGGAGCCAGCCCCAGGCTCTGCCCACCCCACCCCTGGAGTGGCAGCCTACAGGTGAGAGGCAAGCTCTGGACAAAGGGCTGGGCCAGGCAGGGAAGTGACTCCGTTCCCCCCTCCCCCAGCCCTCCTTGCCCCACTGCTGCTCCTGGGGGGCTGCAAGTCCCAGTGCTGCTACCCTGCTGTTGTGTGTGCTGGGGGCACAGGGATGTGGGGCCAGGATGGGGTGAAGGAGGATGTAGGGGAAGGTTCAGAGGAGGCAGGGGTTGCACGGGGGGGGGCGTGATGCAGGGGATCAGGCTGGGTGGGGATCAAGGAGCTGAGGGGGGTGAGGCTAGAGCAGAGGGAAGACGGGGGGGGGGGGGGATATAATTTCCCTTTACAGAAACTGCACTTTCCTTTGCTCTCCACTTTGCCTCCCTCTTCCCCTTCCATCACAGCATGATCTTTGCACCTTATTCTGTGTGAATGAGAATTTCAGCCTATTTGCAGGCATTGCTGGAAAACTGGCAGGTCTGTACATTGTTCAATAATATTCTATAGCACCCCTTGGCATTAGATCTGGGACATTTGCTCCCCTTCAGGTCTCCAGCAGACTATCTTCTTTTAATGCCAGTGCATATTTCTGCTGGCAGCTCAGACCTTCATTCGTTATTTCCACCAGAGCTCTGAGCTGTGTCTGTCTGGGGCTCATTGCTTTTCCAGCCCGTTTTAACCCCTCAGTTACTGGCAACACTTCATTGGGATTGCCAGAAAACAAGTCAAACTGAGGGGCCATGTCTAGACTGGCAAGCTGCTTTTGTGGAAAAACTTGCCAGCTGTCTACACTGGCCGCTTGAATTTCCGCAAGAACACTGACTATCTCATGTAAGATTGTCAGTGTTCTTGCGGAAATACTATGCTGCGCCCGTTCGGGCAAAAGCCCTCTTGTGCAAATGCTTTTGCGCAAGAGGGCCAGTGTAGACAACGCGGTATTGTTTTGTGCAAAAAAGTCCTGATCGCGAAAATGGCGATCGGGGCTTTCTTGCGCAAAACCACATCTAGATTGGCACGGACTCTTTTCCGTAAAAAGTGCATTTGCGGAAAAGCATTTGCGGAAAATAATGCCAGTCTAGACGTAGCCAGGGAGATCTCTCCCCTCCATGATATTGAATACTCGTTGGCTTAGGATTTTTAAGATAAATAGCCACTTCAGCATCTACATATAAAAGTGAATCAATGTTTTTCTTTTACTTAGTTTCAGAGTCTTATAATTGCCATAGGAACCACAAATCTCCATCATAACCCAGAAAGACATCAGTGTTCATTTCCCTTCCGTATATGGGAGCACACTTAAGCAGCCACAAAGGTTTTGTTGAGCAGCTAGTTGGCTGCATTCTCACCCTCACTTTTTCTGCATAACTTCCCCACCGATCTCCAAACTCTCTCTCTCGTGCCCCCACATTCTCCTGCTGCCGAACTCCCTTCCGCACCCTGTCGTCCTCACCTCCTCATGCCTAGATCCTGCATCCCTATCCCACTCACTGGCAGCCCTCATTTTTGTCACCACCCCAGCGCCTAAGAGGGTCGACAAAATCCACTAATTCTGGAACCCCAGAAAAGTAAACCTGGTCTATGGGAAATCCTAAACCTTATTCCTCATTGTCCCCCTCACTCTTTGGGGTTGGAGTCCAGAAGAATGAGGTGTCTCATTTGGGGGGTCACATCAGTGAGGGTTGGGGTTTTGGAGTTTTTTTGCTTCTCCTGTGTGGTCCCTTAACTGATTTTTCTATGGGTCAGTGGCCCCTAACCCAAAAAAGGTTCCCCACCGCTACCATAAATAAAATATGGGAACCTCTTGTGTTGGACATAAATTAATGTTACTTTATGTAAAATGAAGCTTGATAAACTAACATGATAAAGTTAAAATGCTTAATCTGTTTAATAATTTAAACTAAACTGTTCTCGATCCTAGTTGCAGCACTAGGAAAATGGCTTGGGTGTAATTATGTAATTAACAGTGAGTTTCCATTAGCAACTGGTGATCTATGAAAAGGTTTGCAGTAAGCCAGGTGGTCCATCGCCAAAAAGTTTAAGACCCACTGCCTTAGGGGCTCCTTTATGGCTACTCTCACTTTCTGACAATTAAATGTTTCTTTTTGACCTTGCCAGATCCTTTCCAGTATTCTATGAAATCGATGCAGTTGCGCCTGAAGTGCTGCATCGCGGAGCAGGACACTTGAGGGTATTATTGAGCAAACCACCAACAATTGCGTGTTTTGCATCAGTGGGCAGCCTCACGCCAACGGCTCCCTCAGCCAAGGGGAGGCAGCCAAGATGGGGGGGGGAGGAGTTGGGAGAGGAGGTAGAATTCCTTGTTTACAAAGCTAGAGCACAAGTAGGAGGATGGTCAGCACAGTGGCTCCTTTGCGGGAACAGTATGAAAACCGGCTCCTGCTCCCAGGTAGCCTCCCTCTACAGCAAACGGCGCGCGGGGGTGAGGCACAGACCCCAGCAAATTGCGAAGCGAGGGAGAAGGACGGTGCATGCAAATACCGCGGGCTGAGAGGAGCCCTGCAGTTGCGGTGGCGCGCTCAGGCTGAGACCGCTGCTCGCTGCCGGGAAGCAGGAGCCCCCCGGGGCTGCCGTAGCTGTCTCCGCTGCTCCTCGAGCCCCTCCCAGCCCTTTTGTGTCCCCGCGCGCCGCCTCCGCCGCTGCTGCATCCCGGCCGGCAGCACGAGCGCTCCTCGCAGCGTTCGAGCAGCCCGGGCGGCGGCAGCAGCGCGAGCCGGGTTCGCCAGCGCCGCCTCGCGCACGGCCCAGACCCCTCCCCACAATGCACCGCGCCAGGCAGCCTTTGAAAAAGCGGCGCGGCTCGTTCAAGATGGCGGAGCTGGATCAGCTGCCCGACGAGAGTGAGTAGCGCCCCGCGCCCCCGGCCGGCGCCCCCTGCCCGCGGCGCCCCGCAGCGTCGGGGACCAGCTCGTCCCCCGCCGGGCTGCCTTCCCCGCGTCCGGCCTGGCCGCGGCGGGCGCTGCGCGGGGCCGGACCCGAGTCTCCTCCTCTTCCTCTGGAGCCGCCCCCCCCCCACGTCCCGCCACCCCCTACCCCGCGCAGGCGGAGGGGCCGCCCCGGAGCCGGGCCCGGAGACCCGCGGGTTCCCCACGGCGGGTGGCGCCGGGAGGAGACTTGCACCCCGAGTTCGGCGCAGCCTGACAGGCCGGGGCCACGGCCGCACCCGGGCCAGGGACGGGCCCGCACTCGGGCCAGGGCGCTGCCTGTCAACAGAGATAGGGAGGCGCCGTACAGCTGCGAGCACCGATCCTGCCCCGGCGCATGGGGGTGCGCTGCAGTGCGGGTGGGCCCTCAAACATTGCAGCGCAGGGGAAAGCGGGCACAGGGAGTGCCCTGCATAGGACGTGCCATTAATACAGGGGGGAGAGGTACAGGTTAGTGCTGTGCCCTGTCCATGAGGAGGAACTAATGCTCTGGGGGAGAGGGTTACACAGGGTAGTGCCCTGCGCCCCGAGCAGGCTTATGGGTGGGACATAACATGCATACTGTGCTGGGGGGTGGAGAACACTAAAATGCTCCAGGGAATTTCGGGGGTGGACACACAAACATACTCTAAATGCTGTCTGACAGAGGCACCAGAGAAATGGAGGTCATTGAGACATGCAAATTGCATCCAGGGGCATCCAAGAATGAGGATACACATGCTACTCGGGAACAGACACTGGATCTAGGGGATAGATGCAAACTAAACACAATAAAGGTGCTATGAAGACCCACAGTCTATATACAAAGACACAAGCATGCACTGTATGCAGACACATAAATGAACGTACAAGAAGGTTGATACCCAGCAAGTCTGACTGAGTAGATCATGTGTATGGGAGGTAATGTCACTTAGATAATATATTTTATTGTACTAACTTGTGTTGGAAAGAAGAGCTCTGTTACTGTGCAGAAGACTGCCATGTTAGCTCAAAATCTTGTGTTTCAAATCAATGAAAATGAACGGTATTACCTTCCTCTTCCCATCCTGTCTCTCTATATCCTGGGCCCAATGTGGTTACAGCACTGCTGCAGATACATACTGTGGCCAAACAAAACTACAGATACAGAAAAATAGATTCATTCATTCATTGCATTACTCTTTCGTAGGAGTAATGCAAGCTATATAGACATGCATACCATACATAAATGTACAAATTAACACTAACGCAGCAAGGCACAGAAAAAAATGATAGGGCTAATTTAAAATACACAATAGCTTATTCCAGCTAAAACATATTAAGTCTCTACAAAGTTTATCCATTAAAAAGGAGCATATGATAGAGCACATGAAGTATAAAATTTAAACTGAGGGCTATGTGAGAATTTGAAATGCAAATCAAATATATAAACAAGAAATTCTTTATATCAGAAGCAGAAAGCAGTTGGGCTGTGTCTACATTGGCATGATTTTGCTGCACAAAAACATGCTGCCTGTCTACACTGACGAGGAGTTCTTATGCAAGAACACTGATGTTCTAATGTAAGAAATCAGTGCTTCTTGTGCAAGAACTATGACCCTCCCACTCAGGAATAAGCCCTCTTGCACAAGTGTTCTTGCGCAAGAGGCCAGTGTAGACAGGCAACATGAATTTCTTGCACAAGGAAGCCCAATTGCTAAAATGGCCATCGGAGTTTTCTTGCGCAAGAGAGCGTCTACACTGGCATGGATGCTTTTGCACAAAAGCACATCTCTTGCGCAAAAGCACATGCCAATGTAGACGCTCTCTTGCGCAAATACTTTAACGGAAAAACTTTCATTAAAAGTATTTGTGCAAAATCTTGCCAATGTAGACGTAGTCTGGGAGAATAGCAATGGCAAAGAAGCATTGGGCAACAAGCTAGCTGATTGTCACAAGTACAAGGAATGTACATTCAAAATAACCATTTGAACTAATGGATTCTAAATGAACTGTAACAATAACAAGGAAAAACCTAAATGGTTTCATTTAGAACAGCCTGATAAACTGCTTGATGCTCAACTAAATAAGCAAAAACTTAGATTGGATTACAAAGGTAGAGCAATGATTTTCAGTCTTTCCCTTACTGGGGTCTTTTGTTACAACAGAAAAAGTATGGGACCCTCCTCCCTTTAAGCCAGAAGAAAAGATGGATGTTCGTGACCTTCAGATTGAGAACCCATGGGATAGAAAACAATATAAAAATATTAGGCAACTGTAAAAATATATAATCTCACCTTTAATATGCTGTTCAAAGTCTAGTTCCCCTATCTGAAAAGATACATCTTATGAAGGTTACTATAGGCAGTCAGGAATGGAACACACACCTCCAACTTGGCAAACTTAAGTCATTATCTGCTACACCACATACCTTCCTGATTGACTTTTCCAACTTTGCTTATCCTATTTCTAACTAATATAAATCACACTCCTCTGCCATTTGGTAATTACTCCAGTATCTGAAATATTAAAGTTCTGAGCTGAGGATCACAAGGTCAAGGCATTTGAATGCTGCTGCTCACCTTTGTAAGGATGGCATTAGGGATGTAAGCAACTAATCGACTATCTGATATGCGTATGATTATCGGGTGGTTGAGTAGTGACTCGACTAGTCACTTTCCCCTTCTCTCTTGCCTCTATTAAAGAGAGGCAGCAATCATAAAAGCTGGAAATATGCTGATTCCCAGCTCGTGTCTGGTCTCCCCCTACTGCTCCTCTGCCTTTTAAATGTATTAAGAGACTAGTAGCTCTTAATACATTTAAAAAGCAGAGGTGCAGCGTCTGGGACCAAACGCAAGCCGGGAATCAGCTGATTCCCAGCTCACATCCGGTCCACCTGCTACGCCTCTGCCTTTTAAAATCTTTTAAGAGTCTGGGGACTCTTAATACATTTAAAGGGCAGAGCTGCAACAGGGTTAGCTCCTGCTCTAGGAGCTAGCTCTGTTGCGGCTCTGCAGTCCTCTCCCACCCCCCATCAACTAATTGACTACTCTGTTAGCTGATTAAATGCGATTTAACATCCCTAGATGGCATAGTTGTATATTATTCACACAGTACAAAGACCTCTTTAAAACTGATTAAGAATTATGATAATCTGTAAATTAGAGTGTAAATTGCCAAAATACATAAGAACAGCCATATTGGGTCAGACCAATGGTCCATCTAGCCCAGTATCCTATCTGCTGACAGTGGCCAATACCAGATGCCCCAGAGGGAGTGAACAGAACAGATAATCATCACGCGATCCCTGTCCTATCATCCATTTTCAGCGAAACAGAGGCTAGGGACACCATTTCTATCCATCCTAGCTAATAGCCATTGATGGACCTAACCTCCATGGATTTATCTAGCTCTTTTTTGAGTCCTGTTAAAGTCCCAGTCTTCACAACATCCTCTGGCAAGGAGTTCCACAGGTTGACTCTGTACTGTGTGAAGAAAAACTTCCTTTCCTTTGTTTTAAATCTGCTGCCTATTAATTTCACTTGTTGACCCCTAGTTCTTATGTTGTGGGAATAAGTTAAATAACTTTTCCTTACTCACTTTTTCCTCACCAATTGTGATTTTATAGTCCACTATCATACCCCCCCTCCCCCAGCCTCCTCTTTTGTAAGCAGAATAGTCCCAGTCTTTTTAATCTCTCTTCATATGGGACCTGTTCCAAACCCCTAATCATTTTTATTGCCCTTTTCTGAACCTTTTCCAATGCCGATATATCTTTCTTGAGATGAGGCGACCACATCTGTATGCACTATTCAAGATGTGGGCGTACCATGGTTTTATATAAAGGTAATAAGATATTCTCTTTTTCTCTATCCCTTTTAAAATAATTCCCTAATATTCTATTTGCTTTTTGACTGCCGCTGCACACTGAGTGGATGTTTTCAGAGAACTATCCACAATGACTCCAGGATCTCTCTCTTGAGTAGTTGTAGCCAAATTAGTCCCCATCATGTTGTGTATATATAGTTGGGATTATTATTTCCGATGTGTATTGCTTTACATTTATCAACATTAAATTTCATTTGTCATTTTGTTGCCCAATCACCTAGTTTTGTGAGATACTTTTGAAGCTCTTCACAGTCTGCTTTGGTCTTAACTATCTTGAGCAGTTTGGTATCTGCAAATAAGTTCAGTATTATTAGTCCCAGGACAGACGCTTGGGAGACACCACTAGTTACTTCTCTCCATTCTGAAAACTTGCCATTTATTCCTACCTTTTGTTTCCTGTCTCTTAACTAGTTATCAGTCCATGAAAGGACCTTGCTTCTTATCCCATGACAACATACTTTACTAAAAGCCTTGTCCCTTGTTGAGGGACCTTGACAAAGGCTGTCTGCAAATCTAAGTATACTCTACTACTGGATCCCTCTTGTCCACATGTTTGTTGACCCCCCTCAAAGAATTCTAACAGATTAGTAAGGCATAATTTCCCTTCACAGAAACCACGTTGAGCTTTCCCCAACAAACCATGCCCATCCATGTGTCTGACAATTTTATTATTTACTATAGTTTCAACTAATTTGCTTGGTACTGACGTTTGACTTGCCTGTATGTAATTGCCAGGATCACCTCTAGAGCCCTTTTTTAAATATTGGCATCACGTTAGCTATCTTCCAATCATTAGGTACGGAAGCTGATATAAAGGATAGGTTATTAACCGCAGTTAATAGTTCCGCAATTTCACATTTTAGTTATTTTGGAACTCTTGGGTGAGTGTCATCTAGTCCCAGTGACTTGTTACTGTTAAGCTTACCAGTTTGTTCCAAAACCTTCTCTAATGACAGCTCAATTTGGGACAATTCCTCAGATTTGTCACCTAAAAAGAATGGCTCAGCTTTGGGAATCTCTCTAACATCCTCAGCTGTGAAGACTGAAGCAAAGAATTCATCAAGCTTCTCCACAATGTCTTTAACATCTTTGAGTGCTCCTTTCGTATCTCGTTCATCCAAGGTCTCCACTGGTTGCTTAGCAGGCTTCCTGCTTCTGATGTACTTAAAAACATTTTGCTATTACTTTTTGAGTTTTTGGCTAGCTGTTCTTCAAAATCCTCTTTGGCTTTTCTTCTTATATTTTCTTAATTTGACAGAATTTATGCTCCTTTCTATTTTCCTCATTGGGATTTGATTTCCACTTTTTAAAAGATGTCTTTTTATCTCTCACTGCTTCTTTTACTTGGTTGTTAAACCATGAATGCACTTTTTTGGTTCTCTTACTGTGTTTTTTTTAATTAGGGGTATACATTGAAATTGAGCTTCTATTATGGTGTCTTTGAAAAGTTTCCATGCAGCTTGCAAGGATTTTAATTTTGTCACTGTACCTTTTAATTTTTGTTTAACTAACCTCTTCATTTTTGTGTAGTTCCCCTTTCTGAAATTAAATGCCACAATGTTTTTCCCACCACGGGGATGTTACATTTTATTACATTATGGTCACTATTTCCAAGCAGTCCAGTTATATTTACCTCTTGGACCAGATCCTGCACTCCACTTAATTTCGGTAATTTTATCACATATTCTGTTCATGTAACCCAGGGTTCAGAGATAAGTGGACTGTGGGCCAAATCCAAACTTCCTGACACTTTTGAATGACCCAGAAATCTTTTGATATAAGTATTATCATTATTGATTTGTGTGTGTGTGTGTGTGTGTGTGTGAGAGAGAGAGAGAGAGAGAGAGAGAGAGAGAGAGATCCTTCCCCTTTGTATGTAATTCACATGGGATGAGAACCAGTGACAGCTCTCAACTTGAAAGCATGGCTCCTTTAGCACAAGCTGTGAAAACTCATGCTTTTAGCTCTGGAAGTTTTTAGTTAATCTCTGATGTCAGCCAAAGTGGTAGCTGTCATATATGAGCAGGTTAGAAGATGGAGAATTATGCTTTTATAGTGTTAGGGCTGGGGACAAGTGAGGGAGAAGTACAGGAGGCAGACCAGTTTCTGCAGCAGCTCCTGAATTTATCTAATTTCCAGAAGTCCATGAGAGGCTAAAGTGTGTTTCAGGGAGTATGTATTGGTACAAACACCTTCATAGAAATTCATTCCAGCTGTTTGGTTTTATGGCCACTACTAAATAAAATATGGAGGGTTGCCCTTGGTATACTTACTTTTTAACAGAAGTAAAATGATTATAAGAGAAGGATAGATCTCCTTATTGAAAAGAATAGATAGGCCTGTAACCAGAGCTGATCCAGAGAATAGAAGGGTGTGCTGTCTGCCAGGTGCTAAGATACGAGATGTGGAACTGAGGTTGAAGAGAATTATTAAGGGAGCAGGAAGGAATCCATTGATCATCCTTCATGTAGGAACAAATGATACGGCTAGATTCTCGCTGGAACGAATTAAGGGAGACTATGCTAGGCTGGGGAGGATGCTCAAGGAAATTGAGGCTCAGGTGATCTTTAGTGGAATTCTGCCTGTTCCTAGAGAAGGGCAACAAAGATGTGACAGGATTATGATGATCAATAGATGGCTTAGGCAGTGGTGCTATAAGGAGGGCTTTGGGATGTATGGTCACTGGGAGGCATTTATGGACAGAGGACTGTTCTCTAGAGATGGACTTCACCTAAGTAGGGAGGGAAATAGACTTCTAGGATGGAGGTTGGCTCAACTTATTAAGAGAGCTTTAAACTAGGAATTTGAGGGAGATGGTTGGGAGATGCCAAGGTAATCGCTACGCCAGATTTTAACACTGAGAGGGAGGAAAACGAAGTAAGAAAGGATATAGCTGGGGGTAGGAGAATGAACATGAGGAAGGGTGGGGTGGATACTAGTCTAATAGGTCATATTGGAGGTATAACATCTGTGCCAAATTGGGTAAAGAATGTGAATGAGGCCAAACAGCAAAAATTAAGATGTTTGTACACCAATGCGAGGAGCCTAGGTAACAAAAAGGAGGAACTAGAGCTATTGGTCCAGGAAGTGAAACCAGATATTATAGGAATAACAGAAACATGGTGGAATACTAGGCATGACTGAAGTACAGGTATTGAAAGGTATGTGCTGTTTAGGAAAGACAGAAATAAGGGTAAAGGTGGTGGAGTCGCATTGTATATCAAAGATGAGGTAGATTGTAAAGAAATAAAAAGTGATGGAATGGAGAAGACAGAGTCCGTTTGGGCAAAAATCACATTGGGGAAGAAAACTATCAGATCCTCCCCTGGGATAGTGCTTGGGGTGTGTTATAGACCACCAGGATCCACTTTGGATATGGATAGAGACCTCTTTAATGTTTTTAATGAAGTAAATACTCATGGAGACTGTGTAATTATGGGAGATTTCAACTTTCCAGATATAGACTGGAGAACAAGTGCTAGTAATAGTAATAGGGCTCAGATTTTCCTAGATGTGATAGCTGATGAATTCCTTCATCAAGTAGTTGCTGAACCAACAAGAGGGGATGCTATTTTAGATTTGGTTTTGGTGAGTAGCGAGGACCTCATAGATGAAATGGTTGTAGGAGACAACCTTGGCTCGAGTGATCATGAGCTAATTCAGTTTAAATTAAATGGAAGGATAAACAAAAATAAATCTGAGACTAGGGTTTTTGATTTCAAAAGGGCTAACTTTAGTAAATTAAGGAAATTCGTTAGGGAAGTTGATTGGACTAAAGAAATTATGGATCTTAAAGTGGAGGAGGCCTGGAATTATGTTAAGTTAAAGTTGCAGAAGCTGTCAGAAGCCTGTATCCCTAGAAAAGGGAAAAAATTTATAGGCAGGTGTGTTAGACCAAGCTGGATGAGCAAGCATCTCAGAGAGGTGATTAAGAAAAAGCAGAAAGCATATAAGGAGTGGAAAATGGGAGGGATCAGTAAAGAAAGCTACCTTATTGAGGTTAGAGCATGTAGGGATAAAGTGAGAGAGGCTAAAAGTCAGGTAGAGTTGGACCTTGCAAAGGGAATTAAAACCAATAGTAAAAGATTTTATAGCCATATAAATAGGAAAAAAACAAAAAAAGAAGAAGTAGGACCACTAATTACTAAGGATGGAGTGGAGGTTAAGGATAATCTAGGAATGGCCCAATATTTGAACAAATACTTTGCTTCAGTCTTTAATGAGGCTAATGAAGATGTTAGGGATAATGGTAAGTTAACAAATGGGACTGAGGATAAGGAGGTAGATATTACCATATCCGAGGTGAAAGCCAAACTTGAACAGCTTAATGGGAGTAAATTGGGGGGCCCAGATGGTCTTCATCCAAGAATATTAAAGGAACTGGCACATGAACTTGCAAGTCCATTAGCAAAATTTTTTAATAAATCTCTAAACTCAGGGGTTGTACCATTTGACTGGAGAATTGCTAATATAGTTCCGATTTTTAAGAAAGGGAAAAAAAGCGACCCGGGTAACTATAGGCATGTTAGTTTGACATCTGTAGCATGTAAGATCCTGGAAAAAATTTTGAAGGAGAAAGTAGATAGATACATTGAGGCTAATGGCAATTGGGACAAATTACAACATGGTTTTACAAAAGGTAGATCGTGCCAAACCAACCTGATCTCCTTTTTTGAGAAAGTAACAGATTTCTTAGATAATGGAAATGCAGTGGATCTAATCTACCTCGACTTTAGTAAGGCATTTGATACAGTATCACATGGGGAATTATTGGTTAAATTGGAAAAGATAGGGATTAATATGAAAGTTGAGAGGTGGATAAGCAACTGGTTAAAGGGGAGACTACAGCGGGTCATACGGAAAGGTAAACTGTCAGGTTGGAGGAAGGTTACCAGCGGAGTTCCTCAGGGATCAGTTTTGGGGCCAATTTTATTTAATCTTTTTATTGCTGATCTTGGCACCAAAAGTGGAAGTGTCCTAATAAAATTTGCAGATGACACAAAGTTGGGAGCTATTGCCAATTCAGAAAAGGATTGGGATATCATACAGGAAGATCTGGATGATCTTGTAAATTGGAGTGATAGCAATAGGATGAAATTTAATAGTGAGAAGTGTAAGGTTATGCATTTAGGGATTAATAACAAGAATTTTAGTTATAAGCTGGGGACACATCAGTTGGAAGTAACGGAGGAGGAGAAGGACCTCGGAGTCCTGGTTGATTATAGAATGACTATGAGCCGCCATTGTGACATGGCTGTGAAAAAGGCTAATACGATCTTGGGATGTATTAGGCGAGGTATTTCCAGTAGGGATAAGGAGGTGTTAGTCCCATTATACAAGGCATTGGTGAGACCCCATTTGGAATACTGTGTGCAGTTCTGGTCTCCCATGTTTAAGAAGGATGAATTCAAACTGGAACAGGGACAAAGAAGGGCCACTAGGATGATCCGAGGAATGGAAAACCTGTCTTATGAAAGGAGACTCAAGGAGCTTGGCTTGTTTACTTTAACCAAAAGAAGGCTGAGGGGGGACATGATTGCACTTTTTAAATATATTAGAGGGATAAATACCAGGGAGGGAGAGGAATTATTTAAGTTTAATACCAATGTGGACACAAGAACAAATGGATATAAGTAGGCTAGTAGGAAGTTTAGACTTGAGATTAGACGAAGGTTTCTAACCATTAGAGGAGTGAAGTTCTGGAACGGCCTTCCAAGGGAAGTAGTGGGGGCAAAAGATCTATCTGGTTTCAAGATTAAACTAGATGGGTTTATGAAGGGGATGGTTTGATGAGATAACATGATCTTGGTAACTAATTGACCATTCATTATCAGTGGGAAATAGGTCAATGGAGGGATGATAGGAGTTACTATAGAGAACTTTCTGGGTGTCTGGCTGATGAGTCTTGCCCACATGCTCAGGGTTTAGCTGATCGCCATATTTGGGGTCAGGAAGGAATTTTCCTCCAGGGTAGATTGGCAGAGGCCCTGGAGGTTTTTCGCCTTCCTCTGTAGCATGGGGTACAGATCACAGCTAGAGGATTCTCTGCATCTTGGGGTCTTCAAAGTATTTGAAGGCTTCAATATCTGAGATATAGGTGAGAGGATTATTCTAGGAGGGGTGGGTGAGATTTTGTGGCCTGCACTGTGCAGGGGGTCAGACTAGATGATCATAATGGTCCCTTCTGACCTTAAAGTCTATGAGTCTATGAGATCTTTCCTAAGTCTTGTTACAGCCTCTTGCACCCTCAGAATGGTAATTACAGATAGGAAGGGCTATGCAGTGGTCACGACTCTCCTTCTCCCTGACCCGTAGGTGCTATCTACTGTAGGTATGTCTACACGGCAGGGCTAAGATTGAATTAAGATACACAACTTCAGCTATGTCAATTGTGTAGTGTAAGTTGAAATAGCTTAATTTGGCTTTTGGTGCTGTCTATACAGTAGGAAGTTGAAGGGAGAATACTCTTTCTTCGGCTTTCCTATTTCCTTGTGAAATGAGGGTTACCATCAGTCGAAATAAGAATCCTCCAGTTTGACATTATTTCGGAATAAAGGCTTGTAGTGTAGATGCGCACTAAGTTATTTATTCCAAAATAATGCTGCTGTGTAGAAGTACACTCAGTGTTTTTTTAAAAAAAACCTAGGAAACTACCACAAATAAAAACTACTTTTAGTGGACAGATAAAGTTGCATCAGGACTCACGCCCTCCATCCAAAACCTTAATAGTTTGAAAGTAAGGGAAATGTTCCTGTATTCCTTGCCATCTTTATACTGCCTACAACCTTGTCATTAACATAGTTTGACACTTCATAAGACTGTCACATCCATCTCCAACATATACTAAAAACAGTATGTATCTGTACTTCATCAGACTTCCACAAACCTTATTGGCAATTGATGTATATATTATGTGAATAGATTGGCACACCTGACTTGCACATTCCACGTATTTGGCAAGTTAATATAATGTCTATATGATATAGGTATTATTTATAGTGCTGAGGTCACCATTAAAGTTTTGCGTTAGAGTGCAAGTTTGAAGTTGGAATATATATTGCTTTTCAGTATCTATTGGAAATGAAAGTGAAAGCTTCATATAATGTTAGAATATGTTATTAACAGGGTTATAGGCAATATGAAGATGACAAAAAACACAGGAGGCTTTTTTCTTAACTATTTTCTGTGTACTTTTGGATTTTGTTGGCTGGTATGTTAAGTGTTACTAACTTTACTTTTTTTGTGAATTAAGTATGGGACTGGAGGTGAAGAAATGGACATTGAAGTCCTGGTTCTGACACTGATTTGATGCATAACGCTGGGGATTTCGTTTAACCTTTCTGAGCTTCATATTCTCAATCTGTATAATGGGAGTAACAATACCTACAAATTATTGCTGTAAATTGCTATAGTAGTGCAGCAGATTAGCTAGTCAATGACAGTTAGGAGTAGAATATAGGACCCCCATGCTTTTGGTCTTCTGCATAACCCATTAAGCCAAGTGCATTTTCAGGGATATCACATTTTGTTAGCTTTTTTTAGGATTTACACTTGTGAGTTTTGTAAATAAGTTGTCAAACACCTTGGTCTCTGTAGCAAGATGGACCAAACTTCTACTTCATGATTACTGGTTTTTGCTAGAGATGAAAAATTATGCTGCAGTTTCATTTTAGTGGACAAATGTGTTTAAATGTTGCATTAAAGACTGCTGGTAACCCTATTATTTATCTGATAAATTCAATTTATTACACATGGTCCTCACATTTTTCAGTTTTTAATATGCCAAAGGTTTTTATCTTGGCAATGTCTAATTGCATTCTAGAATTTGTTAGGGGGCTGGGGCAACTGGGCAGGAAACACTTTAGACTAGGGATGTAAGCGACTAGTCAACACATTGGTCGACTAGTCTCTTCCCACCCCTTGCTGCCTTGGGGGGAAAGAGGAAGATGCTGGGGGGAGCCAGCTTAAAAGCTGGTTTCCCCCAGCTCTGTGGGATGGACCAGGGGCCAGCAGCAGCAGCACTTTCTCTTTGAAATATACAAAGATTGGAATGCTGTGTGGAGCCTGGGGTTAGGGAGGGACTCTTGTACATTTCAAAGCAGAAGCGCCTGCATGGAGCCTGGGGTCAGCTGGGTACTCCCTGCTGGCCCCGGGCTCCATGCAGCGTTTCAATCTTTGAAATGCAGAACATGTGCTAGTCCTTATTGACTAATTGAAAAGTCAATGGAAATTCCATCGACTATTCGATTAGTTAATCAATATTTAACATCCCTACTTCAGACTCCTAAAGGCTGGAGATATGTGGGTTGGGGGCATTTTGAAATTGTAGGATGAACACAGGCATTTCCTTGTGTTAAAAATATCATAGGTGAAGTAGTCAAACTATTATATTTAGATTTCAGATTTAACATCCCATTGAAATTATTATAGAAAAAATCACACATCTGATTCGTTGGTTCAGTTGTCTGCAGACTCAGGAAGACAACATTTCAGCAGTTTATACTCATTTAATATTTTCAAGGCTTCACAGCTTGGAGGGCTAGAATAATTTTTTTAATGAAAACTGAGAATGTGGAACACATTTTCTGTGACAAGAGGTAGAATCAATGGCAAGTCCCATAGTGAAGAATCACAGAATATAAAGGGCCATGATTATACCTCCATAAAGATTCTGATCTGTATCAGTAAAAGTATTTCAGTTATAACAGTCATTGGATTTGTATATTTAAGACTGCATTGTATGAATAATATGGCTGTTTCCCAGGGAATTATTGTACTAATTTTACTAAATGAATGCATTTGTTTTCCTTTTATACCTTGGTAATTTTGGAACTCTGAGGTAAAGGGTTGATGATTTTGCATCAGTTTTTAGCCTTTTGAGAAAAAAGATGAAAAATAACTACTCTTTAGTTTGATTGCTACACCCTTTTCTTTATGCTGCTAGTGCTAGCAGGACTAATTTGTAAAATACTGCTTACGTATACTTACAACCGAGTTGTAGTATCTTGACTGTAAACTGTGGGAGTTCAGGAAAAAAAACACTTAGTGCTATGATAAAGTATGAGGCATTTCTGCCAAGGGGGCAGGTGCTACAAAAATAAGTACAATTTTACTATGTTCCGCTTTTATAATTGTGTAATTTTATTTAGGAGAATTTAAGACAATATTGGGGGGGTAGTGCCAAGTAATTTTTGTTCCAGTTCTTGTTAATATATTAGTAAATGGTTGTTAAGAAAGCAATTACAATCCCTTGCATGCTATTATTAATATGTTGATTAATTTTATTAACATTTGGTGTATGTATACATTGATTGATTGTGAATGTGCAGACTCTACATAAATATTTTTTGATCAGCCATACCTCTATCAAATAATTTTAAAAGATACTGTATTTGAAGAGCCTATGTAAAACTTGTTTTAATGCAGTTATTGCTTTCTCTTCTGACTTTGAGTAACAGACACAAAGTAACCAGGCTGTTCCCAGAGCAGTGAACTGTTCTGATGGCATTTCTGTAATGCAATGCATAAACAAGAAAGTTGTGTACTGTCAACTTCTGGTTGTTTTTTTTCCACTACAGTGAATTTTATTGCTTTTTTCCTTGTGGTGGTGAGATAGTCTTATTCGTTCTCCACATAGATACACCACAGGTAGCAGCACATAGGCTCCTCCCTTCCCTCCATGTCTCTCAGCCAGTTCTGGCTGAGATCGTAGTTCAGTTTCCAGGTCTATGCAGGCTTGGTATCTCTACTGAGGTTATCCAAAAGTTAGTATTGATGGTGATGTTTGTTTGAAGAAATGGTCATCTGAAGTATATACAAGTAATAACTGAGATGACATCACCTAGCTAAAGGTGGTTACTGTACAGCCATCAAATTATAATAACTTTTGCTTCTATCTATGCCGGTACAAGCATAACCATGGTTTTCTAACTCTTTCTTTGAACTATTTATATTTGAAAGTTTTAATGTAATCAGTTCTAAGTCACTGCTGGTTAGGGCTGGATTCAAACAGGATAGCAACCTAGAAGGGAAAGGCTTTGCATCCTTCTGTCACTCATCTGAATAATGTACTATATGATTACAGAGCTGTAACAATATGATTACAGAGCTGGCACTCGCCCCAGGCACAGTACATTTAGAGGCACAAAATTAAAAATTAGAAAGTTAAAATATGATTTCATTTATATCTTTACTATCATCTATTTGCAATGTCAATATATATGCAATGAATAAAATTAATACAAGAAATTAAGAATTTTATCATTTTGGGGGGGCGGGGAGGGGAGTTCAGTAGCTTGCTCCAGGTGCAGACAACCTTAGTTTTGGCTCTGTATGATTATACCCCTTTTTTGATTTTGTACACATGTGTGCGCACATGTTACCTAAACAAGGAAGAGCGGCAGTTGTTAAAAGTTTATTTTCAAAGGCTCAGGTATTACAAATAATAGAGAGTTTAGAGCACTAGACGTACCTCAAAACGACGTTTAAACAAGTACTTGTAAGTATTTTATTTTTAATAAATATGTAGGGCCATCTGTGAAAATGGTTAATTTAAACTTCAGATGCACTCATTTGTTTCACATGGGTATAGGTAGAACATTATATTTCAAAGCCTCCAAATCACTGGTATTAAATCACATCTGCTTCATTTTATAAACCTGCTTTATTCAGCTTTATATCAAAAGGAGGAAATTCTGCAACTTCTTGACCTCAGATGGATGCATAACCAGTTGGATAACCCTTCTCAGAGAGTAGTTATCCATGGTTCACAGTCATGCTGGAAGGGCATAATAAGTGGAGTTATGCAGGGATCCATTTTGGGACTGGTTCTGTTCAATATCTTCGTCAACAATTTAGATGATGGCATAGAGAGTACGCTTATAAGATTTGCAGATGATACCAAGCTAGGAGGGGTTGCATATGAAGGATGAGGTCATATTTCAAAATGATCTGGACAAACTGGAAAATAGGGATGTAAAATCCTGTTTAATTGGTTAACCAGTTAAATGTATTGTTAGCCGCTTAACATATTATTTAAGTGGTTAAGCGATTAAAGGGCAGATGGGGGAGCCTGTTCCAGCTAGTCCAGTTTAGCCCCTACTTGTGTGATGCCCACGCCCACTGTAGACAGAGGCTACACTGGACACCAGAGCAGCCCCTGCCTGCGGAGGGTTCGCCGCAGACAGGGGCTGCTCCAGATGCCAGAGCAGCCCTTGTCCACAGCAGTCTGCTCCTCCCCCACGGGGCTGGAGCAGCCCCTGGCTTCTGGCAGGCGAGGGACTGTCCCAGCCCCCACCGGTTAACCTTAAGTGGAAAGCCTCACCTTTAACCAATTAAACATTCACATCCCTACTGAAGAAATGGTCTGAGATAAATAGGATGAAGTTCAACAAGGACAAATACAAGCTACTCCACTTAGGAAGGACCAATTAGTTTTAAGCATTCAAAATGGGGAGTGAATGTCTAGGAAGGAGTACTACACAAAGGTATCTACTGGTCATAGTGAACCATAAGCTAAATATGAATCAACAGTGTGACACTTTTGCAAAAAAAGCAAACATCATTCTGGGATGCATTAACAGGAGTGTTGTAAGCAAGACATGAGAAGTAGTTCTTCCGCTCTACTCTGCGCTAATTAGGTCTCAACTGAAGTATTGTGTCCAGTTCTGGGTACCACATTTCAGGAAAGATGTGGAGAAATTGCAGAGTGTCCAGAGATGAGCAACAAAATGATTAAAGGACTAGAAAACATGACCTATGAAGGAAGACTGAAAGAACTGGTTTTATTTAGTTTGGAAAAGAAAAGACTGAGAGTGGACATGCTAGCAGCTTTCAAGTGCCTAAAAGGATGTTACAAGGAGGAGGGAGAAAAAAAATCTTCTCCTTAATGTCTGATGATAGGACAAGAAGCAATGGAGTGCTTAAATAGAAGCAAGGGAGGTTTAGGTTGGACATTAGAAAAAACTTCCTAACTGTCAGGATGATTAAACGCTGGAATAAATTGCTTAGGGAGGTTGTGGACTCACCATCATTGGAGATATTTAAGAGCAGGTTAGGCAAACATATATCAGGGATTGTCTAGATGGTGCTTGGTCCTGCCATGAGGGCAGGGAACTGGACTTGATGACCTCTCGAGGGCCCTTCCAATTCTAGTTAGGGATGTAAAAGACTAGTTGACTATCCAATAAGCAGAAACTTATCGGATAGTCAACTAATGATGTGACTAGTCACTTCCCTACCCCCTTTGCTGCCTCTATCGGGGTGGGAGCCGGAGCCGGTGCAGGGGGGAGGAGGGGAGAGGTTAAAAGCCGGTTCCACCCATCACCATGTCCATGGGGGGCAGAACAGATAGAGGCACAGCAGAAATGGCGTGAGTGGGGACTGGAACAGTCTCTTTTTGCACCTCGTCTGCTGCAATTCTGCTTTTGAAATGAACAAGAGCCCCTCTCATTTAAAAGGCTCAGGTGCTGCAGGGAGTGTGGGGCCAGAGAGGTATCCCCCGCTGGTCCCATGCTTCCTGTGGGGCTTCTCCTTTTGAAAAGCACGTGACCCAGGGCTCTTGTACGTTTCAAAGGCTGAGGCACCACAGGGAGTGCAGGGCCAGAGAGGGGTCCCCTGCTGGTCCCATGCTTCCTGCAGGGCTTCCTTTTGAAAGGTACAAGATCCCCACTGGGGCTCTTGTACCTTTCAAAAGGAAGCCCCACGCTCCCTGCAAGGCTTCTGCTTTTGAACTGTAGCAAGAGCCCACCAGAGCTCTTGATACAGTTCAAAGGCAGAGGCACCCTTATAGACTAATTGAATAGTTGATGGAAATCCAATCGACTATTCAGTTAGCTAATTAATCTAAATTTAACATCCCTAGTTCTAGTATTGTATGATTTATTGTGCTAATGAGTTCCAGAGGTGATTTATGCAGCTTGGGTTTCTTTTCATTAAAATATTTCATCTGGTTTGAATTTATTCTGTTTCAGTTTTTGAAATGTTCATTCGCTTGTTTTCATGTTGTTAGAGAGGATAAATGGGAGTGTCACATCTACCTTTTCTGTGTGAATGCTGCAGTATGGTAACTGATTTTGATTGCTTATATTTGTTAGCAGCTCATCCATTTTATTCGCAAGTTCCTTCAAATACTTTGGACTTTCCACTCTAGTGGCTTGTTGCTCTTAAAGTAACATAGAGACAGTTTGGAAAAGGTTGTAAAAAAAATTCTCTTCCTCTGAGACCACAAATTAATCCTGTTTCCTCTTCCTTTTCTTGTCCACTTCACAAAATTCCTCCACTGAACCTGCCCATTCCTTTTTGGAATCCATCTCTGCAACCAACATGAATGAAACTATGAATAAACTTCAAAATTAAGAACTGAAAAAGAATGGAGATTCACACGTCTCCTCTGTTATTGATTGCTCCCAGCAAATTCTCCATATTGCACCTCCTATCTGTATTTGGGGTGGTGGATGGAAGGGGAGCGAGGAGAGAAGGGGAGGAATCTACAATGAAAAGTAATTGTATAATAGAGAGAGAGCTTTTTAACCATTATGTTTCTTTGAGCTTTTAGTTCACCTTCCTATAAAAGACAGAGTTGGCAGTGCTGCCTATAGTTTAAATAATAAAATCATAGAATAGTAGAACTGGAAGGGACCTCGAGAGGTCATCGAGTCCAGTCGCCTGCCTTCATGGGAGGACCAAACATTGTCTAGAATAGATCATCCCTGACAGGTGTCTAGCCAACCCGCTCTTAAATATCTCCAGTGATGGAGATTCCACAACCTCCCTAGGCAATTTATTCCAGTGTTTAACCAACCTGACAGGAAGTTTTTCCTAATGTCCAACCTGAGCCTCCCTTGCTGCAGTTTAAGCCCATTGCTTCTTGTTCTATTAGAGGCCCAGGAGAACAATTTTTCTCCCTCTTCCTTATAACACCTTTTCAGATCCTTGAAGTTAAAGGTTGCCCAACAGTTTCCATTATAAAAACCTGTCTTCAGTTGTTTAAACTTTGCCAGACTTTAACCATTTGAATGGTATTTCCAATATCAAGTGTCGGCTTGAAGCTGATTTTTTTTGCAGAAGTTTCAGCAAAAATGATTTAGCCATTTCCAAGAATTAGGTTAGAATGAAATGTCATTTTGCCAGTATTAAAAAAAAATACTATGATTTTACTGAGAAACTCTGGTGCTTCCATGTATTGGAGCAATGACTAGAAATTTGGAAAAGAGATGACACTGATTGAGTGTGAGAACTGACTTTTCTTTCCTCATGAAAATATCCAAAATTGCCTGTGTATCCCCTCTCTACTCTTCTCCCTCCTGCTCTTCTTGCACACTGGAGCCCTGCACTTATCTGCTCCTCCCCCTCCCTCTCAGCAGTTTTGGAGCACCACAAATCCGATTATACACAGTTTTCGAGCTCTGGGAGGGATGGGGAAGAGTGGGGATGGAGCACTAATCAATGTATTCATGGTACTCCAGAAGTGCTGGGAGGGAGGAGGAAGAGTAGGCAGTGTGAGGCTCCAGTGCCCGAGTGCATGAGAGGCAAAAAGGGGGGGAAGGGGGCAATCCTGGGGTCCATGGGCTGCAGGTAGAATCCAAATGGGCTGCACGTGGCCTGTGGGCCACAGGTTGCCCACCACTGTTGTAAAATTAAAGTGAATAATTAAACTAGTAAATATGTTTTCAGTGCTTACTGGGTCATGCTTCACACAATAGTGTACATCGTGTTGTAGAGAGCTTACTGGATCACCCACTCAGTGGGAAAAGGGTTAATTTCAGAACCATTTTCTATTTCTGAAGAAAAATATGATTGATATATAAACTATTGTACCAGTTGTGAACCAACTTTGAAAAATATGATGTATATGGAATTTTTTTTAATAAATTGCAGGTTCTTCAGCTAAAGCACTTGTGAGCTTGAAAGGTAAGACACAAATATAATATTTTCTTTAGGTGTGGTATAAATGAGAGGTGTAATTTAACTTCAGATCATAACTAGAGTTTCTGGTTTCAGAAAGCCTCTCCAAAGGAATATTATAAAGATAGATTTTTATAAAATATATGCTCATAATTGTTTTATTTTAGATATTTGTAATTTGGTATTCACTAGTCAGCCTACTTACATTGCAGTTTTTTTGAGCTGCAGCTTTTGAGAATGAGACCCTTTGGAGTACCATTTCTGAAATAGGTGCTTACACTTTAAGTAGTGCCTAGGCATCAGCTTTGACATGAAGTTTGATGTATTTTTTCCTTTCTTCGAGGTGAGAGAGGATTCTACTTTTGATTGAATTTATATTTTAAAGGAAATTTATCATCTCACTTTCTTTTACCAATAACTAGTGACCAATGCAACAGAGCTATTGCGTATATTATTTTAACAATGGAGAAAAATTCTATTCATACATACTGCATCAAGATTTAGAATGCCTAGTGCCAGAAATTTTGTTATGTATTATGAAATTTGCTTTTACATTGGAGAGAAAATCTGTTTATTGAGCAAATTTTAAACTGTCTTAATTTGGTGCATGCAATTTAGGTCACTCAGTTTTATTGTGCAGCACATGTCAATTCAAAAATCATTTCTCAAGAGTACATTTTGTAAAAAGTCATTTTAAGCAAATTATGTTTGTAGCCTAAAAGTTCTAAACCGTTTAAAAACAATTTTGCTAATACCATTTTATTGCAAGCATAGATTAAAGGTATTTTACTGACAATTTGAATGCCTAAGCAGACTAATTTCACACTGACATTCAAAAATGGATTCCTGATGTTTGTAGGAATACTGTCTGTGGAAGAAATAAATTCTGGATTGGATATCTTCTGGAAGAGCTTAGCTTTAAAGGGAAAATGTCAGTTACAGTCCAAATATTTATTTGTCTTAAAATTATTATAATCAGAAGTGAAATATTCTCTGGATTCTAAATATTTCTTTAAAAATAAATGTTCCTATCTGTCCTATAGAAATGTAAGTAATAAAACAAAAGTTAGCAATTGATATTCCAGGAGCTATTATGCTGTCCTCATTGATGTAAAAGAGGTAATAGTGGTAATATAGTCACATACAAAGAAGAAGCATCTTTCTATAAAGCTACCATCTGTGTAGGAATATATGTCCTGGATCTCAGTTTCCTTGTGTGGGATAGGTAAAATTTCCAAGATTAGGAAGATTATTTTTTGGCCCCCTAAGAAGAGTGGTGGCATATACGAACATGAATTAGAATCTTACTCCTCCTTTTCTAGTGATGCATGATCAACAATACATGTGGGGATGCAGAAGGGCCTGGCTGGTTCTCCTTCCTGTTACTGGTGCCTTTGTTGAGCCAAAGTCTTCAGAGTTTGGCAAGAGTTATTTGTAAAATGTAATTTAAAAAAAAGATGTATCTGCATAAACTGGCTTTATGTGGTTCAGTGGTAGCTGCAACTTGGCACAGTGTGGTTCTATGTAGCTGCAACTTGGCTATCCAGATGGGTGTCACAAGGGAGTTGGAACTAAATGGCTAGGCCAAAATGGACTTCATGAGCTATAAGCATTGTAGTGGGACGAAAAGGTCTGAAAGTCTCTTATATCCTGGTTAGTGAAAGCATTCAGCATAATTTGCTAAAGATAGTGGAATTTTAAACCCATTTGCTGTTACCTTTAAGAGGGCATTACATACCATGAAGGAAAAAATGCATTAAAGTAGTGTTTGAGAGAATATTGCTGAGATTTCAACAATAGTTAGATTTTTAAAATGCGTTAATATGTGACTGTTCATGATAGAGGGAAGTTTATCCAGCACATGGAATGAAAAGTACAGTTCTCTACAGAAAACGCCTATTTGGAAAAGCAAGAACGCTGGTACTTCTGTAGAAATGGTAAGAAGTTTATGCTTGTGATAATAAAGTTAATTATCATCTAAATGACTATCCTTTTCTGAGTAAAGCAGTCTACACAACTCTAATGTGAAATGAAAACATGTTTTGTAAATAAATAAATATGAAAGTTAAATTGGTATCCAGTTTCAAGATACTTTTTTACAAGTGTGTTATAGAATGTGTTTATTGTGTCTGTACTATAAAGGACATAAGAATTGCCACTCCTGATCAGACCATCTGGACTGCCTAGTCCAATATTCTGCCTCTGGCAGTGGCTGGTTACTGGTGCTTTAGGAAAAGATGGAAAAATCCTGTCATGTACGTACACAATTGTGCCTTTTATGGAGGATATTTTAATAAAATTGAATGCATAGAAGTAGAGTTTCCTGCAACATTCTGGTGGGGAATCTTAGGAGAAGTTAAACAAGTCAAAAAAGAACTGCCATTTAAAACAAAAAAGCAAAACTACCTTTATGAAATGTTCTCCAGCCTCTATGGTGATTTCCCTTTCTTTTGCTCTGATTGGATCTTCCCCTCTTTAAATCTTTGGTATGTCCTTCTCCACTGAATCAAGTTCAGGCTTTTAGTGTTCACTGTTAACCTCCTACATAACCTTCTTATTTTGTTGTACAGACAGCATTGTCTCCTAGCCCCTCTGATTTGGCACAGTTCATTCTACCATTATCAGTCTTGATTCCCTGTTTGTCCATTTCTATCATAAATGTCTCTGCTTTTTCAATAGCACCTGTTTCCATATACACAGAACGGTCTTTGTGAATTTGTGTACAGAGCCTCTTCTCTCTGAACTCCCTCCTGAAGACCATTTCTTCTGCAACACCCACAAGAAACTAGCTGACTAAATCATTTATTTATTTTATGAGTGAATTTCTCATATTGAGGGAAGTGATCTATTGTTAGGAGGAATTCTGTTCTATTCCATGTAGATACTTATATCACTCTTCCCCCTCCATAGTAGCTAACAAGGGACCTTATTCTTGGAATGGAAAGTGACGAGGTTTGTGATGGTCCTTAGTTCCATGGGCAGTTCATTCTACAGTCTCAAGCTGGCCCCAGGAAAAACTGTCTCCTACACAGATGAACTTTATACTTATTGGGGAAAGTACCGTTGTGCCAGATGAGGTCTGAATCCAGCTCAATCACTTCCTCTGTAAATAGTTTGTATTCTAGGGGAAGTTAGAAGGGGTCAATCTCTGTGCTAGGCAGACTGTAGGGACTGACTCCTGTATTGGGTCACAAGATATGTGTGTAAAAGAAACTCTTTGCATTCACCACTTCCATGAAAGAGCCAGTCTGTCTTTCAGTCTTTAATAAATAAAGTTTTCTTTATAATATAAAGACATTTTGTTAAGAAATAACTATAATTTAAGTGTTTGAAAACTGCATGCCACAAATTTGCACTATATGATTTTCTACTTTTTTTTAGCAACCTCCAGTAATTTTATTACAACTGTAGTATCTTAGTACCGTGAAATGTTACAGTCAGCATTGATGAGCCTTAAATTTAAAATTCCTTCTTTTTATGTTAGATTTTTACATAATTTGAACATTGTTTATAGTAGTTCAGTGTCTTTTGTTTCTTACCCTTTTAGGGTGTCAGGGAAAATGTTACGGTATCAGTTTTAAAAATTATCAAAATACTTTGATACTCAAGTGATTTTTGAAACAATATCATGAAGTGTACTGTAATATCTAACCTGTATTATGGATTACATTACATACTGTAGTGGGCAGAAGCACATGTTAAAATGCTAATAGATTTATTTACTTCTGTGAGGAAATGTTACATCTAGCTTGAATAATATTAATTGATCAAAATAAACAGATTATTTGAGGTCTCTTCCTTTTTACTTTAAAGTCCAGGATAAGCAGGTTAAAAGAAGTTTTATAACCAGAAATAATTAGATGAGTGGATCTTTGACTGTAACTATGTTAGGAGGCACTTCAAGTGTCCCAAGGTATCTAGAGAGCAAAGAAAATAGATTCTCTTTGTGTTATCATGGGTTCTGAATATCAAAGGAAGAAATGAGCTTCATTTAATTGCTTCCTTATTTTGATATTTATAGCCCTTCAGAAATTCAAAACGGAGTCGTCTCTTTTGTGACGAAGAAGACAGACAGTTAAATACAAGGTCCCCCAAAAGAAATCAGAAAATTGCAATGGTTCCGCAGGTATGTGTGCATTATGCAGAGACTATTGCAAGGAAGGAAAACAAGCCTTTAAAATAAATTGTGTTTTCTTCTTAATTTATATAGTACATTTATGAATTTGGGAGTAGGGGGAGCTATTCCTGGGTGAAGGCTGTGGCTCCAAATGGATAAATACATTCTTTTTCATCTCCCCCAAAAGTGAGTCCCTCACTGACGGTGAGAAAGCCCTGTTCATGCTGATCCTGTACCATTAGGTGTATCAGGAAAATGTTGTCTGGTGCTCCACTATACTTAAACACAGGCAGAACTATTGGAACGGTCATCCCATTATTACTCTGTACAGTAGCAGTTCTCAAACTGTGGGTTGGGATCCCAAAGTAGGTCAGGACCCCATTTTAATTGTTAGAGTCTGGGTCTGAAGCCTGAGCTTCAGTGCCCAGGACTGAAGCCTAAAGACTTCAGCCCTGGGAGATAGAGCCTTGGCTTTGGCTTCAGCCCTGAGTGATGGAGCTCAGGCTTTGGCTTCAGCCATGGATGGCGGAGATCATGCTACTAGCCTCTCTGCCCAAAGTAGATGTCCTTTGCCTTTGCGCAGTCCCCACCAGGTGGCAGTTCTCAGGTAAGCTCAGGCTGCTGCTCTACCTCCTGGGGTAATGTACTAATTTTTGTTGTCAGAAGGGGGTCACGGTGCATTGAAGTTTGAGAGCACTTGCTTTATTGTATCAGGCAGAATGGGGAACACTGACTAAATGGACTCAGCAATATAAGACTTGCCATGAGGTTAAAAAAATAGTAGCTTCATGCCCTTTGTCTACAGTTGTGTTGTCACTGTTGAAACAGTTCCTGTAGTATAGATAGGACCTAAGACCTTGTCCATACTATAGTTCATAAAATAGTTTTCAAACACAACCTAATGTGGCATGTGTCCACACCACACATGGTTATCAGTTGCTAAAAACTTATACAGAAACTGTGCTCAAGAAGGCCCTTTATTCTTATTTCACTAAAATTTCTGGCTCAGTTTTGAGTGGTGACAACTGTTTAGCCAGCATGTCAGGTAGCCCAGCATGCAGTAAAGTTAGATTAACATTAAAAAATCAAAAGCTTCAGAGAGGGTAGCCAAGTTAAGTCTGTAACTGAAAAAACTTAATAAACAACAAATAGTCTTGCAGCACCTTAAAGATTAACAAAACCTGTAGATGGTGGTATGAGCTTTCATGGGCACAGCTCAATTCTTCGGATGATTAAAAAATCAGAATGCCATCACTACTGGACCTGAACTGCTGGTGGGAAACTTTCACAAAAAAGCCTAGTGTAGAGTCCTTGACCAACTAGTAGTCTGGGGCATGATTTCTGCTTGCTTTTGGCCGCAGTTGTGTGTTTTATTGTATAGTTATAATCTTTGCCATTTTATATTAGTATTATCTTTGTAATAATAATTAAAGAAACAATGGAACAATACGTTTTATTTAAAACATTGCAGTTGCTAATGTATTCATTTTTATCAAGAAAATGAACTTTGCTTATCTAGTTAAAGAATTCGGAATATTTAATGAACAATTGAATTTGAGAATGCTCCTGTTTGTCTCTTTCATTGTATAGTTTAGCATGTTAAATACTGCAAATGCTTTTATTTTCACTTTGGAAGTTCAGCTGCTAATAACCTTTCATTTAATTTATTGCTTAGAAATTTACTGCAACAATGCCAACGCCAGATAAGAAAGCATCACAGAAGATTGGATTACGGTTGCGTAATCTACTCAAACTTCCCAAAGCACACAAATGGTGCATATATGAATGGTTCTACTCAAATATAGATAAGTACGTACTATTTCTTTATGTATTATTTTTATTTATGACTATAAACTAGAGCTACTCCTTGGAATTGAGCTGCTAATTTTTATACAGTAGCTGGATTGACTATTTGGATTTTGAATGTTCTTTTTTTAAATAGAGGCAAAAATAGTTTTGTAGCTCTAATTTCTTTACAGCTGGCAACCTACTCGGTTGCTCTCTTGGTCTCTTTTGTGATGTTTTACTTTGTTAAAGAACTAGGGATGTCAATGTGTAGTCGAGTACACAATTAACCAACAAGCCTAGACTTATCGATTAATCTTATCAACTACATGCATTCCTGCCCTTGCTGCCTCTGTATCAGAGACAGCGGGGGGGGGGGGGGGGGGGGAGCCTGTGCCATGAGGAGCTGGCTTTTAAGCCAGCTCCCCATGAGCACCAGATCTGTAGAGCCACGTCCCAACCTCAACCCCAGTGCAGGTGCCTCTTAATAGGCAGCAATGCAGAGGGTGAGGGGGGCAGGTGAGAGCCAGCTTTCAAGCCAGCTCTCCACACGTATTAGCTCAAGTGGGCCACTTGCACCTCCTTGCTCTGCTGTCTCTATCAGAAGCAGCAGCAGAGTGGGGAGGAAGGGAAGGCTGCATTGGAGGAGCCTCTGTCCACAGCGGGCCTAGGCTCACCATAGACTGCTCTGTGGGATGCCAACACAGCCTCTGTCTGTGGGGAGCTCAGGCCTCCCATGGACAGAGGCTGCTGCTGTCTCTGTATCAGAGGCAGCAGTGTGGGGTGGCAGGTGGGAGCCGGTCTGCGCAGGGAGCCAGGTTTTAAATTGGATACCCACCCCCAGGGACTATTGAATAGTCGTGTAGCCAATAATATTTTGTGCAGTTACATGACTATTCAATTAATCATGATCGAACATCTCTAGAAAGAACCCTGTCTCCACTTACTAGGGAAATGACAAGATTCTTATTTTTATGCTTTAGCCTCTTTGAGTGATACTGGGAGACCCACTCTTGCTCTTAAGGACTTGTTTACTTTGAATTAGTGGTAGCATGGTAGCTGGGTTGCTTACTTCCATTACACACCATCCCCTGACAAGTATAAATGCTGGCTTCTGAACATGTCCATCAGTTCCTTCTTGATTGTTGCTCCCTGTAGTAGCGTTGCTACACTGGCCTTTGTTCCAAAGTATTCTCTGGATCCCAGTAATGTTTTATTAGGTGTCCTGATGCTATGTTCCGGTCAGATCCAAAATTGTATTTCTTCATTTTGAGGTCTTTGTTTCAGGCACTTTGACAACTGCTTTGTCAGCATCTTTTCTTAAGTCTACCATAGGAACTCTAAGGTCCCCCAGAATCTGCCTTCCATTCAGGAATTCTGATGGAGAGATATCAGTGGAGGCTGGTGGTGCTTGCATTTGGCAGATAGAATAGGGGGCAACAACTGATTCCAGGGTTGGGGATCTGAGGCCATCCATATTTTTTATGTGTTGTTCAAGGTCCAGTTTAATTGCTCAACGGGTTTCTTTTTAGATGTGAGTAAACCAAATTATGGAATTCACCTTTCATCATTTGAGGTGTAAAATTGGTGCTTTATCAGTCAAGATCTCTTGTGGCATATCTACCCAGGCAAAGACCTTTATCAGTTCAGAAATAATCATGACCATTTTATTGTGGAATGCAATGAAATCTCTTCTGCTTACCTTGTTGCAGAGTGTAGGATGACTGGTATGTGTTGACAAACTATATCACTCTTTTTCAGAGGGTCTGCTCTACTATATCCATGGTGATCTATTCAAATGGGGGTTTTGTTAGAGGAAATGGGACTAGGGGCATCTTCAGAACCTTTTGGAGGCCACCAATTGTCATGCAGGGCATGAGGCACAGTAGTTGTTAATTTCCCTATATGCATACGGCCAGAAAAAGCCAGTGGATGCTCAGTCCTGGGTCTTCTCCTGACTCAAGTGGTCGGCCTATGGCACGTTATAGGTAAGGAACAAGCTCTCTTGATGGTACACATTGCTGACTACAAGCTGAACCCACACCTCCCTGTTTGATCATTTTAGTTGAGATGATCTGTCATCTCTGATCTAAAAAATGTAGCCATTGCTAGGTGCACTGTAGATCCACAATCTCCTTTTTTGCTACTCCCAGCTGCTTGTAAGCCCAAGTTATAGTTCACTGAAGAAATCCATGTTGCAGACCTGGATACCACTTTCTCACAGTGGGGCAACCTGTAGGTTCCTGATTTCCCAAGAATGTGAAGGGGCGCTGAGTTGCTGGAGTTCCCTTCACTGGGATCCTCTTCACCAAGTCCTACCAGTTTTATCAATTCTAAGTCAGCTCTACTCCAGGTCTCCAAAGTTCCTTCTAACAAGCGTACAACCCCCACTCTCTCAACACTTCTCCAAAGGTTTCCCAATCCTCGCATAATGACTAGATAAGCAAGTCTTGGGATGAGTCCTACCAGTAGAGACCTATTAGCTTAACCCACTGGTTGGAATCAATTTTCACATACACAGTGTTTGTGTGTGGGGGGGAGAAACAGCCAATCAGCTAATCACAGACCAGAGTCTGGCTTCAGTTCCTGGGATGTGGGAAGTCATGGTTAGTAGTCAAAGCAGGAGTCATGTATAGTGGTCAGAGAAGGAGTCAATAGCTAGAAATCAGAGCTGGAGTATTGTTCAAAAACTTGTGTGATCAGTCAGTGAAACCAGCAACCAACCATAGCAAAACAAGCTAAGAACCATATTTTACCACCTTTTATTTTAAAAGATCACATCATTGTTAACCAAGATTTTTCCTTAATATTTAATTTAGGCTGTATAAATATATTCCAGTATTCAATCAGAATAGTTTACTTCAGGATTGTCAAGAAAAAATTTTCAGAACCAAGCCATCAGGCACAGCAGAGAAAAAGAACTGTATATGTGCCTGTCATGGGTATAAAAATTGCACTTACTTACTTTGCTTTAAATTTACAGCATATGGATGGGAGGGATCAATAAATGGGCTTGTTAAATGTATTATTGGGATATTGGAAACAAATTACTGTTATGTTTTTGCATAAGTAACATTTGTATTGTTCCTTTCTTGACAATGGCTCTTTAAGAACTTTTTAGCTTATACTGATAATAATCAGGGCTCGACAGATCACTGTTTCTACTTGCCTGTGGCAAGTAGATTTCAGCTGGCCGCCCTGTTCACCGGCGGCGCGCACATTGCAATGCAGGTCTTGCGCCTGCGCAGTGCGGAGCTGGCGAGTAGATTTCGCCGCCATTTGTCAAACCCTGATAATAATGTATATCATTGTTCAATGTATTAGTTAACTGAAATTTGAGGTATGTCGTGGATAATTCCCAAAAGCTCCTAGCAATGGAAATGGTGATTATCAATGAAAATTTGTCACAGTTTGAAAAAAATATTAATAAACCATATGACCACCCTGTAAATGTATTAGTGCCTCAATTGCAGTATATTTAAAAACAATGTATCTTTTAACAAACTGTCTAGAATGAGCTATTTTGTTATGAATGATATGTAAAAGAAAGGTATAGATGATAACAAACGCTAATTAATTATTTGATATGAAACGTAAAACTTAGAAATAGCACGTCTTTCTTATATACAGATACATTACTAAGTATGCAACCATTGTGAGTTATTTTAATCTAACTAGGGATGTTAAATTTTGATTAATCAGTTAATTGAGTAGTTGATGGAATTTCCATTGACGACTAAATTAGTTGATAAGGGGTAGAGCGGGGATCTTGCTGCGTGTCTGCATCTTACTACATTTAAAAGTCAGAGGAGCAGTGGGGAACCCGGGGCGAGAGGGGACTGGTTGAGTAGCAGTCCCCGCTTGCCTGGGCTTCCCCGCTACGCCGCCTCTGCCTTTTAAATGGGGCTCTTGCTACATTTCAAAGGCAGAGGCACAGCAATCATACCAGCACAAGCAGGGACTGCGTCAGTCCCTGCTCACGCCATTTCCTGCCATGCCTCTGCCTCTCCTGCCACACACACGCCCCGTGGAGACGGTGCTGGAGGAAACCAACTTTTAAGCCAGCTTCCCGCAGCCCCAGCTTCTGTATCCGAGGCAGCAAGGGGGGAAAGCAACTAGTCACTTACATCCCTAAATCTAACCATTGTAAACTATTTTAATCCAATTTAAATTGACTACATGAATTTAAAAATCACATTTGTATTTGAAAAATTTTACTTTTCATTAATACAAGAAACACCGAAGATTACAATAACTCTGTGGTTTCTCAGTTTTTTTCATTCCGTGATCCCACATTATAATAATTACCCTTCCCATTTAACCATAGAAAAAAAAGCAGGGTATTCTCCGCCCTTTTGGACCTCTTTGTGACCCCAAGTTGAGAATCCATGCTTTAACTAAAAGAGATTAGAATTTAACAAAAAAGTCTTTCTCGGTTTATTTACTTTGTGCATAAAGACAGCACCATGTGCATAGACATTTTCACTGCTCTTTTGATTAGGCATTCATTTTCTTCTAAAGTCTTACTCCTTTACTGTGGTTTGTGTGAGTACTTCCCCGGTATGGAATCCCATTGACTTCACTGGGCCCCCTCCAGATGCTGCAATCCATATGCATGGGTCACAGTGCACATTCAGGGCCTCCATTTTTGTGCGCTTGTCTGCACAGCAACAAGAATGAGAAACATTTTAAAGAGAGAAAGAAAATGTGATTCTTTGTGACTCATATATATTGATAGGCTGATTCAAGTGCAAGTGTAGCTCCTAAAACTATTTTTACACTTTTTTTAAACAATTTTCATTTTAATTTGATAGTGTCCCTTGCAGATCAATTTATACTTCAGTATTTCCAGTAACTTTGTTCCACACATTTCTTGTGAAGATGGAGATTTCTTAGCTCCACATTACAGACATTTTCTGGTTGTAGTTAACCAGTCTGTAATTTACAGAATGTCACTTGTGTTTTAACAGACCATTATTTGAGGGAGATAATGATTTCTGTGTATGCCTGAAAGAGTCTTTTCCAAACCTGAAAACCCGAAAATTAACAAGGGTGGAATGGGGAAAAATCAGACGACTGATGGGGAAACCGCGAAGGTAAAATGAAGTGTATATATTATTTTATTTTGCTTTGAATTCCTTTTTCAACGGATTTATAATGTTTTTTGAATCATTTCTAGATCTAACTAAAATATGATTGTATTATTTTGAGGGAAGGTGGGGCCATTCAGTAATCATTGAAAATAAAGCAATATGCTTGTACCTATTTATGTTTGAAATGAATATAGGAATTGGCATTTTTTTCAAATTCTAAGTAAGTTATTTGAACATGGCCAACCCATGCAATCTGGCCAAACCAATAGATCATTGGGCCCCTCCCAAAACAAGATGAAAAAATAGTAGAATGATTATCTCTTATGTTCCAGTATCATCTAGTAATGCTATTTTCCACAGCATAGCTTATTAGATCTCTAAATGTGTATTTTCAGTGTTGAGTTAAACTAGGATGTTAAACAGCAGCTACTAAAGTTAGGCATTTTTAAATCAGCAGGTCCAAATAATTTGCATCCAAGAGTTTTTAAAAGAACTGGCTGGGGAGTTCACTGGAACATTAATAATGATTTTCAATAAGTCTTGGAACACTGGGGAAGTTCCAGAAGACGGGAAGAAATCATATGTTGTACCAGTTCTAAAAAGGGTAAATTATCAGCCTATCAGTTGACTTAGTTCCTGGGAAAAATAATAACGTAGCTCATATGGGATTTGATTATTAAAAAAAAAAGAGAGAGAGGTTAGCATAATACATGCAAATCAACATGGTTTGTGGAAAATAGGTCTTGTCAAACTAATTGATATCATTTTTTATGAGTTTGGTCCATAAAGGTAATAGTATTGATGTAATATCCTTAGGTCTCTGTAACGTGTTTGATTTGGTACGGCATAACATTTGATTAAAAAACTATATAATGGCAGTTACATGCTGGCTAGCGGCTAGAACTCAAAATGTAAATGGAAAATCAGCATCAAACAGGTGTGCTTCTAGTAGGGTCCCATGAGTATCAGTTTTCTATTTGTGATTTGGAAGAAAACTTCACTGATGAAGTTTGCAGATGACACAAACATTAGGATAGTGATAAATAAGTGATACAGTGCAATCTGGATCACCTAGTAAGCTAAACATAAGCAGATGACATTTTATGGCAAACCGTAACAAAGAATGCACACTGGAAAGAAATAACACTGTAAAAGATTTAAGTGTTATGGAGGGTAATCAAGTGAACATGACCCCTCAGTGTAATGATGTGACCACAAGGACTAATGTGATCCTTGGATATATAATCATGAGACTCTTGAATAGGAAAACAGTATTTTACTGTTACATTTGGTACTGATGTAACTGCTGCTTGAGTACAGTGTCTAGTTCTGGTGTGCACAGTTCAAGAAGCATTGGGGCATCTGGTAGAGGCCACTGTCGGCAGACAAGGTACTGGGCTAGATGGACCTTTTGTCTGACCCAGTATGGCCATTCTTATGTTCTTAAGATGTTGATAAATGGGAGAGGGTTCAGAAAAGAGCCATGAGAATGAGTAACAGATTAGAAATCTGCCTTACAGTGATAGACTCAAGGAGCTCCAGTTATTTAGCTTAACAAAGATAAGATTATAGGGTGATTGATTAATAGTCTATAAGTATCTACATGGGAAACAAAAATTTGACAATCTCCTCAGTCAAGCAGAGAAAGATAAGATACACTCTAAAAGCTGAAAGTTGAAACCAAACAAATTTAGAAATAAAGTGTAAATATTTAATTATGAGGGTATTTAATCTTTGGAATAATTTAGCAAAAATCATGAAGTATTTTCCATTATTGACAATTTTAAAATCAATATTTGATGTTTTTCTAAAAGATATGCTTTGAAAATTAGAGACATTCTCTGGGCCTTTATTATATAGGAAGTCAGACTAGATGATAATGGTCCCATCTGACCTTGAAACCTATACATATATAGTTTTATCTTATTGTGTATTATAGATGTTCTTCTGCATTCTTTGAGGAGGAGAGATCAGCATTAAAACAGAAACGGCAAAAAATTCGACTTTTACAACAGCGGAAAGTTGCAGATATTTCACAATTTAAGGATCTTCCAGATGAAATTCCATTGCCACTTGTTATAGGAACAAAAGTTACAGGTAACTTTAAAAACAAATAGATTGCAAATATATGCGTAAATACTGCACAAAAACATATAGCTCAGATAAGAAATAATTATTTCATTATGTGAGTAAAGATTTTATGTTTTACCTTTCTTAATTTACTGCGGGAAGTTGAGAGGATTAGTTAATGTTAGAAGTAGCATGCTTTGAAGATTTAAACATCACACAGCTAATAATTTTATTGCTTGTCAGTTGTAAGTGATCTAATTTGTTACAATCCAGACTGTTCATCAAATCCTAATTCAGTCCGTAATCTGAATCTTAAACATTAAATCTTAATCCATTACTAGGTGTCACTGTCTAAATATTGACTTTTGTTGAAGAGCAGGCCCACAAGCACCAGTATAACACCCTTCAGAGGCATTCGCATAAACATCTACAAAGCTACTACATTATCTACCTTCAAATCCTTCTTCAGAATTCTTTTTTGCTATGATACCTACAAAAACTTGACTGTGGTTAGGCTGCTAGCGTGCAAAAATCACTGCGTATCATGCTGACCAATATTGTCTCATTGTTTCCTTGCATTCCAGTCAGTGTGTCGGTAGCCATCTGTTTTTCCTTCTCTTACACTTAAATTGTAAGTTCCTTGGGGCAGACACCATCTTTTTATGCTTGCTGGTGTACAAAAAACTATGGGGTCCTGGTCCAGTAGTAGGGCTCCTTGGCTCTATAATAATACAAATAATATCACAGTATCCCATCTCCATAATTTCCTGTAACACCATCATTGAGATTTTTGTGCCTTACATAATAACTTAACACAATCCTTAATTTTTACTTACTACATTGATATCAGTGGAAGTGAGCAAAGGGACAGAACTGGTATTCTAAACTTTTAGAAATCCACTTTATCTGTATAATCAGATTAATAAATGGTACTGGTTATGAAGCAAAATTTCTTTTCAAATTGATTCCTTATGGTGAGGAGGATTGTGTTTTGTAAATTTACATTTTACCTGTAAAGATAAATTATGATGAAAGCTTGACTGTATTTCTATTATATAAAATTTATTTTTCTGGGTTTACAGTATTTTTCATTAATGTGTATGTTATACCGAATATGCTATCTAAGGTATTCTGTATATTGTCAGTGCTTACTGCTAAAGACTCCTAAAATCTATCTTCCTCGAAATATTTTTGGTATTTGCATTTCCTTTCTTAGCACGGTTGCGTGGTGTCCATGATGGACTGTTCACTGGACAGATAGACGCAGTAGACACACTTAATGCTACCTACAGAGTAACTTTCGACAGGACAGGACTTGGAACACATACAGTCCCAGATTATGAAGTTCTTGTAAGTATTATTTACCCATTTGTGAAACTAGCTGGAATGCAACATGATTTTTTTCCAAAAAATGCCAATGTGTATATTTAAATTGGGCAAAAGATGGTACAGGAAAAAAATCTGGATGCTATTGGCCATAAAGCAGAAAAAAGACAAAACACCTAGAAAATGACCATTTAAGTATCCTTTTCTAAATTAATACTGTTATTTTAATATCTTTATTGAGAGTTATATAGATATATCTGAGAGAAGAATTTGATCTTCGATGTAATTTCTGGTTCCCCGTTTCCCTGCTGTCGGTCTTATGGCTGTGCTTGCCCAGAGAGAATCAGATGTGTTCCTACATGGAAGATGAATAGTTTTTCCTTTAAACTTTCTCCTACCCCATTGTGATAGGGCAGTGGTTCTCAGCCTTTTTTATACTGTGGACCGGCAAACCCATTTACAAACTTTGGTGGACCAGTAACATTTTATTTGTATATTTTCAAACTCATTATTTGAATATGAATATTATAATGAATATTCAAATAAAATGTTGCCTGTCTGCCCAGCCCCTTGCTCTACAATGCCTAACATCCTTTGACCCCCATGCCTACGCCCCATGCCCTTTAACCCCTTAACCTCTGACCCCTACAGTTCATGCCAACATCCTCTTGCCCCATGACCCCACCATGCCCTCACCCAACAGCCCTTTGACAACACCCCACCGCCACACTCCCCAAAGTGAGGCTGCTCCTTCTAGGGAGCGTAGCCGTTACTGGCCGTTGGCGGTACACGCACTCCCTCCTCCTTCGTGGCCCCTCTCTCCCCAAATGCGTCTTGTGCCCCTGTGGGTTAGAGGCAGTGGAGGAGAGTATGAAGCCCACCTGGCCACTATCTTACCTGGGAAAGAGGCAGCTCCTGCTCTACTTTCTCCTGCCACCACCTTAGTTTCAGTGCCGCCACGAATGAAAATTGGCCACAAGAGCGGGGGAGCAGCTGTTGATGGTGCACGTGCTCCCTCCTCCTTCATGCCATCTCCCTCCCTAAGCTCGTCTTGCACCCCCATTGGTAAAGGTGGGTTGGGAAGCACAGATCCCCTGTTGGGCCGCTACCAACACTCTCTTAACATGATTTAGTGTGAAATATAAATCCATGGGTTTGTGATGTTCAAGGGGTGTGTAAAACTTTTAGTCTCTTTAAAGTCACCGTGGAATAGTTATCTCTTCATTTTTATCTCTTAACAGAGCAATGAACCTCATGAAACCATGCCAATTACTGCTTTTGGGCAAAAACAACGGCCTTCTAGATTCTTCATGACTCCTCCACGATTACACTATACACCTTCTCTCCAGTCTCCAATTACAGTAAGTAATATATCATAAAACGTGTCATTGCTTAATAATTCAATATGATATCAAACACATTAATATAGTAATTCAGTATATTCTTGAAATGAATTATCTGAGAATATTTAACAAGATAAAAGTTTTAAAACATTTTTTCTAGAAATAAGTTGTTAAATGCAACTTTCTTTCTTGTATAGGACAGTGATCCTTTATTAGGACAATCCTCTTGGAAAAACAAAATTTCAGGCTCAGATAGCGAAACACTAGGTGGTTTTCCAGTAGAATTCCTTATTCAAGTGGTGAGTGTTAACTGCTCTTCATTTAATTGTATGTGAATTGGCCTTTTTATATCTATTGTGTTGAACTTTTATGTGGTTAGCTCACACTAGATATTAATTCATAAGAGGCTTGCTAATATAAAAAAGGAACTTGTCATGAATTGCTTGTCAAAATCTTTGTTTTAACATGTTGAGGGTTTCCCCCCCATATATAGAACTTCTTTGTATGTACTGTTTTATCATTTGCGACTTTTTAAGATTTTAATTTTCATGTTGCATGCTATTGATACATCTTTTTTGAAATAAGAATTTAACACAGCCCCATACACCAAACCAGGACAATTAGTGAGATGTCCTAATCACCATGAGAGCAAAAGAGACATCTCTGCATTCCCAAAATCAAAGGCAATAGAAAAAGATATATCTAAACCAAACATTTCCTGTCCCTCAAGATATATATTCTTGTGTTCAAATTTACCCTTACCCTCTTATGTGTTTGAAAATAAGTTTGGCTTATTCTAAGAATGTGTTCAGTGAAATGTAGAAATATAATACTATGAAGTAGAGAACCAGGAAGCACATAAAACTAATTGAAGCAAACCATTCCTCTAGCTAACAAAACAATATCATTAATAATGTCAACTTTATAATTAAATAAGTTAACTTTCATTATAATTTTTGAAAGAACTATCATAAAGCAGAATCAAGACTGGCTGTTCTCAAATAAAAATTGAAAGATGTTCTTGAAAAGTTTCTTAAAGTTTATGTAACTGATTACATAAACTTTATATTTAAAGTTTATATATTTAAACCTAGAGAATATGAATTATTCTCTTTTTTATTATTTTTTTTTTGTTTGAAGCAACATTTCTGAGCTTAGGTTTTGCTATGTGAAAGTTAACACTGGTTGTATTGTAAGTGAATCATCTCTTTCACATGATGTGTGGTGCCATTACTGTTGTGAGCATAACAGATGACTATAGTCTAAGCATTATAATATTGTTATATTAAAGGTTGATTGCTATTATATGACTGGATCTTGGACTGAGAAGTTACTACAGCCTTGCTGACAAATTCAACTTGCCCTTTGCTCTTCTCCCTGCAAACCTTTTTTATTCAGGTTTTAATTAAAATGTTTTAATTATAATTATAATGCTTTAATTATACTGGACAGAATAGGTCATGCTGGTGAGAGAGTTGCACTATACATGAAAGAAAATGTAGAATCAAATGAAGTAAAAATCTTAAACGAACCAAAATATTCCATAGACTCTCTATGGATAGTAATTCCATGTTCTAATAAGAATATAGCAAAAGGGATATGTTACCAACCACCTGACCAGGATAGTAATAGTGAGTATGAAATGCTCAGGGAGATTAGAGAGGCTATAAAAATTAAAAGCTCAATAATAGAGGGGGATTTCCAATTATTCAGGGCTCAACAAATAATACAATCTACTCGCCATGGGCGAGTAGATTGTAACCCGGAAGAGCCGGGTTCGGGTGATCTGTGCATGGGCAGAACGATCTGCGCATGCGCAGATCACCGTACAGCGCGGCAGGCGAGCAGGGCTCGCTGCGGTTCGGCGAGCCCTGCTCATATTGACTTGGTGCACCTCAGGACGGGATGCGGAGATAAAGTTTCTTGACACCTTAAATGACCGCTTCTTGGAGCACTGCTTCTTGGACTGCTTCTTCTGGTTCTGGAACCCACAAGAGGAGAGGCAGTTCTTGATTTAGTACTAAGTGGAGCACAGGATCTGGTCCAAGAAGTAAATATATTTGGAGCACTTGGAAATAGTGATCATAATGTAATAAAATTTAACATCCCCGTGGTGGGAAAAACTCCTCAGCAGATCAACACTGTGGCATTTAATTTCAGAAAGGGGAACTACACAAAAATGAAGACGTTAGTTCAACAGAATTAAAAGGTAAAATCCCTGCAAGCTGCATGGAAACTTTTCAAAGACTCCATGATAGAGATGAAACTTCAACGTATACCCCTAATTAAAAAATACAGGCTGTGTCTGGATTACATCTCTTTTCTCGAAAAAGGGATGTAATTTAGACACTTTGAAATTGCAAATGAAGCCAGGATTTAAATTTCCCATGCTTCATTTGCATAATGACGGACGTATTTTTTTCAAAACGGGGCTTTTTGAAAGAAAAACGGCAGTTTATACTGTGATTGATCAAAAATAAAACCCTTTTTCAAAAGATCCTGTACTCTAAAAAATGAGGAGTACAGGATCTTTCATCAAAAAAGGGTTTTATTTTCGATCGATCACCGTCTAAACTATTTTTCTGTCAAAAAGCCCCGTTTTGAAAAAAAAAAACCACGGCCGCCATTATGCAAATGAAATCTAGAGACAGCCACAGTAAGAGAACCAGAAAAGTGCTAACGTGTCTTGACAACCAAGTAAAAAAAGCAGTGAGAGATAAAAAGACATTTTTTTAAAAAGCGGAAGTCAAATCCTAGTGACGAAAATAGAAAGGAGCATACCCTCTGTCAAATTAAGTGTAAAAATATAATAAGGAAAGCCAAAAAGGAGTTTGAAGTTAGCTAGTCAAAAACACAAAAATTAATAGCAAAATGTTTTTAAGTACATCAGAAGCAGGAAACCTACTAACCAACCAGTGGTTCCACTGGAGTTTTGAGATGCTAAAGGAGCACTCAAAGACAATAAGGTCATTGCAGAGAAATTAAATGAATTATTTGCTTCAGTCTTCATGGCTGAGGATATTAGCAAGATTCCCAAACCTGAACCATTCTTTTTAGGTGACAAATCTGAGGAATTGTCCCAGATTGAAGTGTCATTAGGAGAGCTTTTAGAACAAATTGATAAGCTTAATAGTAACACGTCACTGGGACCAGATGGCATTCACCCCAAAGTTCTGAAAGGACTCAAATGTGAAATTGCAGAACTATTAACTGTGGTTTGTAACCTATCCTTTAAATGATCTTCTGTGCCTAAAGATTGGAAGATAGTTAATGTGACGCCAGTATTTAAAAAGGCCTCTAGAGGTGATCCTGGCAATTACAGACTGGTAAGTCTAATTTCAGTTCTGGGAAAATTAGTTGAAGCTATAGTTAAAAATAGAATTGTCAGATACATAGATGAACATAACTTGTTGGGGGAAAATCAACATGGTTTCTGTAAAGGGAATTCTTGCCTTAGTAATCTGTTAGAGTTCTTTAAGGGGATTAACAGACATGTGGACAAGGGGGGATCCAGTGGATGTAGCATACTTAGTTTTCCAGAACACCTTTGACAAGGTCCCTCACCAAAGGCTCGTACATAAAGTAAGTTGTCATGGGATAAGAGGGAAGGTCCTTTCATGGATTGATAGGTGGTTAAAAGACAGGAAACAAAGGGTAGGAATAAATAGTCAGCTTTCAGAAAGGAAAGAGGGTAACTAGTAGTGTCCCCCAAAGGTCCGTACTAAGACCAATCCTGTTTAACTGTTTACAAATGATCTGGAGAAAGGGATAAACAGTGAAGAGGCAAAATTTGCAGATGCTACTAAACTGCTCAAGATAGTTAAGACCAAAGCAGACTGTGAAGAGCTTCAAAAGGATCTCACAAAACTAGGTGATTGGGCAACAAAATGGCAAATGAATTTTAATGTTGATAAATGCAAAGTAATGCACATGGGGAAAAAATAATCCCAACTATACATTCAAAATGATGGGGACTAATTTAGCCTTAATCACTCAGGAGAGAGATCCCAGAGTCATTGTGGATAGTTCTCTGAGGACATCCACTCAGTGTGCAGCGGCCGTCAAAAAACCTAACAGAATGTTACGAATCATTTAAAAAAGAATTGAGAACAAGACAGAGAACATCTTTTTGCCTTTATATAGATCCACTGTGCGCCCACATCTTGAAAACTGCATACAGATATGGTTGCCTCATCTCAAAAAAGATATATTAGCATTGGAAAAGGCTCAGAAAAGGGCAACAAAAATAATTAGGTGTTTGGAATGGGTGCCATCTGAAGGGAGATTAAAAAGACTGGGACTTTTCAACTTAGAAAAGAGGAGACTAAGGGGGAATATGATGGAGATCTGTAAAATCATGACAAATATGAAGAAAATGTATACGGGTTACCTGTACCTGTAATATAAGAACTAGGGGTCACCAAATGAAATTAATAGGCAGCATGTTTAAAACAAATGAAAGGAAGTTTTTCTTCATGCGGGTCACAGTCAGCCTTTGGAACTCCCTGTCAGAGGATGTTGTGAACACCAGGCCTTTAACAGGGTTCAAAAAGGAACGAGATAAATTCATGGAGGTTAGGTCCATCATACTTATTAGCCAAAATGGGTAGGAGTGGTGTCCCTGTTCTCTGTTTGTCAGGGGCTGGAATGAATGACAAGAGAGGGATCACTTGATGATTTCCTGTTCTTTTACCTCCCTCTGGCGCATCTGGTATTGGCCACTGTCAGCAGACAGGATACTAGGCTAGATGGACCTTTGGTCTTACCCAGTATGGCCGTTCTTATGCTTTAATCTTGTGCAAAGAAAAATATGTCCTCTTCAGTTCATGACAATCCCAAAGAAGTTTTAAAACCAAGCTCAGGGCTTAAAAACTGCTGAAATTCCATCAGGAGTTATAAAAGTCAGAAATTTCATTTGCACTTCATATGGAAAGTTACACATGAGAGTCATGACTAATGAATGATTGATGAGACAAAAGAAAGTCCAGATAATTAGATATTCCCTGTTGAAGAATCTTATGCTATGACACAGAACTTTTAATTTCATGCAAACCACAACTAGCAGAGAAAAATCAGGTATACAATCTGTGGCACTGGTCTGGAAGAATGCTGACTTACTAGATCCTGACATGCCAGATTTTGTCAAATGCAATCCAGAAAGCAGTGGGTGGGTTCTTAATGAGGGCCAGCATATTTTATAATGGTTTCTAGCTAATCAAAAATTGGAATGTGTTTGCAGAAATGAAGTATCACTCTAACTGGTATGCAGTTATTTATTATACAGTGGCTATATAAGTACAGGCGGCCCCCGACTTGCAATGCGATTGGTTCCCAGGGAAGCATCGCAAGTCGGGAGCATCGTAACTTGAACCCTCATCTACAATAGGTGCCGTGCACCATTGTAAATGCAGGCCGAGGACATAAGTCGGGTGTTTTCGGCCCCTTCTGGACTTACAAAAATGGTTGTACGTGCGGGGGGGGGGGGGGGTCGGAACTCGGGTAGTCGCATGTCGGGGGTTTCCTGTGTTCAACACAAGTTATTTGCTAATATTTATTAAATTCATTGAAAGACTTCAGATGGGGAAAAAAATAATTGTACTAGGACGGTAATCTTCAAAAGGATTTCCAGACAGGTTCTAATTTTGTGTCTGCAATTAATTGTGGGAACGTCTTATAATGTTTAGAAGTCTAACATTTGATTTATGGTCACAATTAGATATAGAAATATTGTGATCGGCACCAGTAATTTTGCACTCCCAATTCATAACAAGCGAAAATTTAGTCAATATTCTAAAAGAACTTTGGTCCAAAATCAGGCCTTGTAGCACTAATTTTTACCATAATTTATCAATGAAGATGGACAGGCTCCACTTTATAAAACCAATATGTTCATTGATCTTTCTTCTTCTGGTACTAAAATGATCTTTCTAGTTTCACGGAGGACAAAAGTTATGCATATTAGAGAACTAGAGAAATGATAGCGTTAAAAGGAATTTGCTATAATATCAGTTGACCATCTCATATACATCAATGTTTACATGCAGTCTAACCAGAACACTGACAAAAAAATAAGTATATTTTATACTTACATACAAGATTAAATGTGTCTGGGGATACTGGATTCAATTTAAAATATATTACATTTCAGATCAAAATTGAGGGATGAGATTCCCTTTGTATAGGGTTCCAGTTTGTCAATGGTGTTAGAACCTAGTTTTCCACATGATTACCAGTATCTTTTTTTTTTTAAAGGAAGAGTTAAAATTAAGATATAATAAAAAGAGAATGTACACAGAAATGACTTTTTTTTAACTATACTCCTGCATATCCAGTAGAGGGAGCATGTTAACTAATGCAGTATTTTCCCAAAACTGTTCTAAAGTTCTAGTTTAAATATGGAGACAGGGATTAGAGGAGTGATGCATAAAACAAATAGGAAAATACAAAATTGGTAGGGGAAAAATTGATGTTTTTCAAACATATCAGAAGATACTAAAAACAATATAGAGTAAAATATTTAAAAACTAAAAGTACTTTGGTGTCCCTATAAATGTTCTGTAACAACTTAAAGTCAAGTATAAATTGCTAACTCAAACAAACATAACACTATTTCAGCCTGTTCCTTAATTCCCGTCCTGAATTTTAGTTGTATTTCTGTCCACATGAAAAGGTCTGCAAGATTAGGAATTGAAAGTAGCTAGTAATTTCTGTAATAAACTTTTAATATTAACTGTCATTTAGTCCTCAGTTAAAACATATCAGTGTGAAAATTCTGCTATACCTTGTTCCCAACTGCACTGAACTCCAGTATATGCACGCTTATCACATAAGAGGAGATTCTGGCCCCATTGAAATCAATGGCAGAACACCTATTAATTGCAGTTACAGTAGGATTTCTCTCATGGTTCCCAGCTGACATCTGTGCTTCTTGTAGTTAGATGCATATTAGACAAAATCTAGCAACCCCTTCTGTGGGCATATTACAACCCAAATGCAACAGATAGAGAGCACTTTTGTTTTGAAGGAAGAGCCTAAGAACTGGAAAGCTTTCCAAACCCTATTGTTTGCTGCAACCCAGGTTGTATTAGAGCACCCCTGCCCACAGTGTGCCAGAGCCAGGCCTGCCACGATTGGAGGCTGCTCCAGCCAGGCTAGAGGCCCCCCACCCATGCAGGCCCTGCAGGGCTGTAGCAGCCCCCTGCCTGCAGTGGGTTGGGAGCTGCTCCAGCCCCCACCAGTTCACCATAACTAGTAAACCTCACGTATTAAGGATGAGGCCTACCAGTTAACCATTATCAGAGGGGTAGCCATGTTAGTCTGAATCTGCAAAAACAACGAGAAGTCCTGTGGCACCTTATAGACTAACAGATTTATTGGAGCATAAGCTTTCGTGGGCAAAGACCCACTTCATCAGTTGCATGTCTTTGTCACGTGCATCTGATGAAGTGAGTCTTTCCCCACGAAAGCTTATGCTCCAGTAAATCTGTTAGTCTATAAGGTGCCACAGGACTTCTAATTGTTTTTGCAGTTAACTATTAACATCCCCAGTTATATTTCAGCTCTTGTTGCACGAATGTTCACAAGGGGTTTGTGACCAGTCTGGGGCGTGACTAGTGAGTCCATCAACAGCATAAAAATGTTATGTGTAAGGCAATGACAAAACAACTGATCTCTACCATAGCCCATGATAATTACATTCACAGCTTTGCAGTGAAGAAGTCCTATGTTGTCTCTTCAGGCCTTATGGAGGGAAGGATTCTGTTCCCTTCATCACTAAAATATATCCAAAATCCCATTTACTCAGTCTTTCTGCAGGGGGTTTCAAACATTGTGCTTTGACATCATTCAGGTAAGGCTCCCTGAAAGTACTCTTTGTAATTTTTGTGGAGGAAAAAAATACTTAATTTTAATTTGTAGTCCATCTGAGAAATATCTTTGAGCAAAAAGTGTCTGATATTTTTCAATAACTTTTATTATTCATTTCTAAACCATTTTAAAACTGATTAGAGATGTTTGTCCTAAAAAATATTTCCTCTTTGTCTATAGACCAGGTTATCAAAAATACTTATGATCAAGAAGGAGCACATCAAGCAGTTAAGGGAGATGAACACAGAAGCAGAAAAGCTGGTAAGAACATGTTATTTTTTCCATTCTTAAATGGGTTTTGATATTCCATTTTATAGGTATCAAAATAATCATACAAACAGATAGTCGTACTAATAATCAGTGAGGAGTGGATTATCTTGTGGTTAAAGTACAGGTCTAGCTTCTATTCCTGCCTAGAGTATGACTCTATGCAAATTACTGAGGTCAACCTTTTAAAATTGTGTATATTTTAAAATAAAACTTCCTGAGCTTACAGAGTCTGTCTAACTTCACACAAAATCAGGAAGATGAGTAACAGCTTTAACCTAGTGGTCAGGGTACATGGGATGTAGGAGACCACTGATTTATGCCACACCACTGCCAGCAGAGGAGAAGGAACTTTAAAAGGTATTTACAATCTCTCGGGTTCAGTTCTAACCACTGGACTATGGGATAGCCTGGTGTGGGTCTCTCTCATTCTTGCCCATTGAAGTTGTTTCATCTTAACTGAATAGTTAAATATTAACTGGGCCAGAGAGCAAGTGAGAATAGCTCTGTAGTCCAGAGGTAAGGAAACTTGCCTGTGAGGTGGAGATCCCTTTTCAAATCCTTTCTCCTGAGGAGGCAGAGTTGGGACTTGAACTATTCTCTCTTAAGCCTGGTCTATACTAGACCAGGCAAGTCGGCTTAAGGTACGCCATCCTGAAATAACTATTCCGCATCTTGTGAGCAAGCCTGTTATTTTGAATATAACAGGCTCGCTATTCTGACATCCCTGTAAACCTCGTTTCATGAGGGCTAAGAGACGTTTCGGAATAGCGCTCTATTACGAGGTAAGGGTGCAGTGTAGACATGCCCTTAGTGACCAGTTAAGGAAGTAGAACTGCTTAATCAAACTCAAAGCAGGTCCTAAATTAGTATGTTAGTGTCTGGCAACAATGCTAGTTTCTAAATGACTCAGTGCAACAGGATTGTTAACAGGAGCTACCAATACACAGTTGTACATTTTAGTTTCATTTTTTGAAGAGACCAATTAGTGTTCTTTAGAGGTTTTGTCTTCAGTATATTATTACTATTTGAGGACTATAAAAAATATATCTGCCACAGTTATCTAAACAATACATAAGCCAATTAAATTCATTTAGCTAAATCAGTGGTTTTCAACCTGTGATCCATGGATTTCTGGGGGGGAAAGAGTCCCTCAGACTAAGGGGTGCATGAAAGGTTACTATACCATAGAACAGTGGTTTTCAACCTGTCATCCAAAGGCTCTAGGCCAGGGGTCTCCAACCTTTTTAAGCACAAGATCACTTTTTGAATTTAAATGCAATCCAGGATCTACCTCAAACCCAAATACCTTTCCCCATCCTCCTTTGTGCCCCTTTTCCAAGGCCCTGCCCCTTGCTCACTCCATTCTTCCTCCCTCCCCCATCCTTCCTCCCTTTCATTAGGCAGGGGCACAGGGTGGGGGCGCAGGCTCTGGTCTTGGGCTAAGGGATTTAGAATGTAAGAGGGGCTCTGAGCTGAGCCTGGGGCAAGGGTTGGGGTATAGGAGGGGGTTCCGGGTAAGGCTCTGGAAGGGAGTTTGGGTCTAGGGGGGCTCAGGGCTAGTGGTGCAGGAGAGGGTACTCGACAGGGACAGGGATTCAGGATGCAGGCTCCAGCTGGACACTACTTACCACAGGTGGCTCTTGGGAGGTGGTACAGTGGGGCTAAGGTAGGCTCACGCCTTCCCTGGCCCTGCACCACTCTCAAAAGCAACCAGCAAATTCCCTCCATCCCAAGCCCTGTGCCCACCCCATCTGTTCTGTGGAGATGGAATACAGGGTGGGAGAGGGGAACAGCTCCAAGGCAAAGAGCAGGAGGTGCACAGCAGTGGGGGGAGGGGCAATTGAAGTGCGGGCATTTGATAGCCTCTTGGCCAAACTAGTCAAGATCACCTGTCAGAGGCTCCAAGATCTGCCAGTAGATCCTGATCTACTGGTTGGTGACCGCTGCTCTAGGCAGTCTGCAGATTATGCCTAACATTTATAAAGGGGTCTGTATCTCCGTTTGAAATTTTTTAGGGATCCATAAGTGAAAAAAGGTTACAAACCACTGAGCTAAGTAACTTTTGTTTTTGAAGAAATAGCCAAACAAATCTTGGTGAAAAGGATTGATGTATAAATTCTTTGACTTAAAATTTTACCAGAAAGACAAAATAAAGTTGATAGTAGACACTTTAAATAATAAAGTGAAACTTTAGTAATACAGATGTATAGTATTTGTGATTTATAAGTTTGATATTCTTTGTCTTCTCCACAGAAATCCTATTCTATGCCCATTAGCATTGAGTTTCAGAGAAGATATGCAACTATTGTTCTAGATCTGGAACAACTGAATAAGGACCTAAACAAAGTTTTGCATAAGGTTCAACAGTACTGTTATGAGGTAATATGTTACAAACCTCTTAGTTTATTTGGCATTGTGTTTAATATATAAATAAGTGAACTGAAATTTTATATATAGAAAATGGCAATTAGAGACAAATGCAAAACTTTAAATAACTGGGGCCATATATACTTTCACCTCTCTTTTTCTGAGTATCAGTAACTCCCATTGATGTCAATGGATTGTTTTGGTTAGTTTGAGGACCTGGTTATTTTTTCAGGCTTGTGAAACTCCCTTTGAAGTTGATTACTAGTTCATACACATAATAGCTGTAGAATCAAACCCTTATGCTTTACTTCTAATTACCTCTATGTAGCTTGCTCCAGACCAAGGCCTCCAGCCTGCAGACCAGCCAACAGATCTGAGGCGCAGATGTGAAGAAGAAGCTCAGGAGATAGTTAGGCAAGCAAATGCATCAACAGGACATCTTTGTGTGGAAAATGAAAACCTAACAGATCTGATCTCTAGACTTACAGCAATACTACTGCAGATTAAGGTATAAATTGTTGACTGAAAATTTAGTCTGTTTTTTAACACACAGTTTTAAAGGTTTGGCAATCCAAAGTCATCAGTTGAATTTTTGCATTGAACTAAGTCACAACATGAATTGTATTTGAATAGAAATTACAAGTATGTAGTAGAAGTGTAAATTCTAAATTTGTTTTTTAATTTTCTCTAGTGTCTAGCAGAAGGAGGTGACCTGAATTCCTTTGAATTTAAATCACTAACAGATTCATTAAATGACATAAAGAATTCAATAGATTCTTCCAATATCAGGTAATAACTTTTAATAATAATACATACATATTTTTCTTACCATGAATATTTCACGCACTGGTGAAAGTAACTTAAAATTTCTTACAGATACTGTCCTATTGCAACTCGGTCCCTGCCAGCTCTATAAATAGATCCATGTAGGCTTTTGCCAAAGCTCAGCCAGCTCTTGCCAGAGCTGCACACCAGCATGCACCCGCTTACTTTCACCTCTGTTTTCATGATTAGCTATTCATAACACACTTCAGGGGTGAAAGGTTTATGTGTGTGTATATATATATATAATTGAGTCTAAATCTGCAATTCCTTCTTAGAGGAATGGTACTATTGAAAAAGGCTACCTAACTTCTGTAGATATAAAAAAGAATATTAAAAATCAATCCATTATAAATTAGAATTTCCTTTGCCATTCATTCTTTTTCAAAAGGTATTTTTAAAATTGACAGATAATTATTGATGTATGTAATTGTTTTAAAAGAAGATTTAACTATTTGAAGAAGAAAATCACTTTTTTCCACTAGTAAATTTATTATAAATTCTCTAGAGCATAGAACACAGTACAGTGGTAGCATCTTTCCCCTTTGGAAAAACTCCACTCTTATCTAAACTTCACTATAAGCAGAATTATAAATCACACACTGCAGTGGATTTAAATAATTTGAGGTTTTCCTTCTTTATTCTTCTCCATCAAAGACCACCTATATTCATATATTCTCATGAACTTCAATCATGCAAAACCTATACACTGGTGCTTAGGTATCAAAACTTTCCTACTGGCTTCATAGGGCACCCTGATAATTTTTCTCTTTTCTCTTACAGTAACAAAATTTGGTAAAGATATATTGCTCTCTGGCACATTAGCCCTTCTAAACTTTTACTACTGTGCTACTTATGTTCAAACCATGGCTTTAACACAGTTGGTGTTCATTATCTTCAGAGGGGGTAGCCAAGTTACTTTGTAACCGGAAAAATTTAAAAAACAATGAATAGTCTTGTAGCACTAACATGTCCAGATATGATAAGTTCATAAATTGAGACTTAAAATGTGGAATTTAACTATTCTTTCTTTTCTTTAGTTGTTTTCAGAATAATGTTGAGATCCATGTTGCACATATTCAGAGTGGCCTCAGCCAGATGGGAAATTTACATGCCTTTGCAGCCAATAATACCAACAGAGACTGAAAAAGATGTTTATTTCAAGTATACAGCATGTAATTCTGTGAAATCCTCTTCCTTTACATAGGCTTCACCAAATATCCTCACTGCGTGGAGATAAGGGAAAACTCTAAAAAGACCATTTTAGGTAAAATGTACTGCTTCTTAAGAATACCAGCATTACTGGCCTACATACATTAGATTTTGCCATTTGTTATATACATACGGTAGTTTTGCTAAGAGCTAACTTCTATTAGTAAGTACATTTTTTATTTTAAACTGAAAGTATATTAATATGCTTTCATATAATTTCAACTAAGAATATATCAACTTTATTTTTAAAAGTTTGGCTAAATTTTGCCCAACTCATGCAGATGATTTTATTGATGTGTTGAAGACAATGAAGAGGAAATGGTACAAATCAGTGGCTGTATGGCAGTCCTTTGTTCTTGAAAGCAACAGTTCTAGTACCTGTGACCATCTCAGACTTTAGTCTACAAACTGTGGAGAAGCAGTATGTGTATTCCTAACCTTACGAAGCAGCAGCAGAATATGGACAGAAAATAGATGAGAGTGAATAGGTAGATATTGTACACTTGGATACTGTCTGCTCTATAAATCAGTTAAGACCTTTTTTGGAATGTTTAATTTATCATAACTTATATAAGAAGTGTAATGAAGGAATAGAAAAACATAACTGCTAAATTCCCAGGAACAAATTTGCTATGGCTTTTTCCCTCCATATAGGGCAAAAAGTCCTGTAATTGATATTTTATACAAATGACCGATAACATATTGGTTTTCCATTTTTTATTGTTTGCACAACTTTCAGCTTAAATAACTGGTTATTCAACAATACCCAACATATATTATAAATAAAAAGATTTTGATAACAAATGAGATAACCGGTGTTGTGAACTGTTTTAAAAAATGCCTATGATTGTATTCTAGAATGTTAATCTTGTAAAAAGTGGTTATTGGATTATTTGTTTAATAGTCTTGTAAAGCTTCAGTGTAATAAATTGTTTCCAGATTTGAATTTTCAGATACAGCTGTAGAGATGTTTTTATTCTTTTGGATACCTTATAAAACAAAGTATTTTATATGTTAATGTATAAAGAAATCGTAAACATTATTTTCAATTTTTGAATTTTGTATAGTTTAAAAAATGCTTCTGTATTGCAATGGTATTGTGCCACTTCAAAACTTTAGTGCAGAGTTTATATTTAGCTAAACTTGTTCTGTTAATTAAGAAATCCATAAATCTTTTATTCTCAGTGAAATTTCTAATTCTAAATAAATTGACCTATGAAAGTTGATATATTTTACAAAAATGCAGACTTCTTGCACATAAAGATAGGTCCATTTTCATTTGTAAAGAAAAAAATTGCATAATTAATTTCTAAAAATGCAGCATTTTCTTTTATTGGCAAAGTGAGTGTTTTAGAAGGTATTTTTAAAATTACAAGGGAAATTACGGAATAATATGCTTCCCCTTTCCACCCTATTTCCAGATTATTTTGTAGTGTTATCTTCTAACTGGTAAAGAGAACAGAATATGTTCTCTGCCAGAGCCAGTCAGCCACAGTCTTTGAATTGACCACAGGGTTAATCACAAGGTGCTCAGTCTTTTCCCACCTCATTAACTTCAGGGGGTAGCTGAGATATTCTGTACATGATAAACTTAAAAAACAACAAATGGTCTGGTAGCACTTTATAGACTAACAAAACATGTAGATGGTATCATGAGCTTTTGTGGACACAGCCCACTTCTTCATGTCAGTGGGAGTATTTACATGCTTAAAGGCAAGCATATGCTTTCTTGGATCAGAACTTTAGTATATAAATAGCAGGCGGCTGCCCAATCAGCCAATATCTACCTAATACTCACACTCTTATTTAATATAAAGAGATACATATTTTCATCACAATACCACAGTCTTATCTCTGATTGGTGATGGCAGTGTTTTTTATGCTTCAGGGGGTAGCCAAGTTAGTCTGTTACAGGAAAAAAACAACAGATGATCTGGTAGCACTTTATAGACTAACAAAACATGTAGATGGTATCATGAGCTTTCGTGGGCACAGCCCACTTCTTCAGATGACCGGAGTTATGAGTTTGAGATGTGTACACCGGAAATAAATAGGAGAGGGGAAGGGAAGGAGAGAGGGAAGAAAAAAGGAGGGGATATGAGACAGAGCATCAGTGAGTATCTGAAGATTGGGTAGTTAAACCTAAGCAGATAAAAATCAAAGTCAATAGATAGACTCCCATGTCAAGAACAATACAACAATGGTTTTTAAATTGGTAGTGTCCCAACCAACTTTCATCATGATTGAGTCCATTAGTTTTTTATGTTGAGAGAGAGAGAGAGAGTATGAGAGTGAGTAAAATACTCCTCTTTCCCCAGTGCTTGGCTACCACACAAGGTCTCAAAGCTGCCCTCCTGTCAGCCAGGGAGAGAGCACAGGGACTATGAGGCCTCCGAGCAGCCCCCCTCCCTACCCAGAAGGCAGGGGAGAGTCCAAGAGGCCTCCGAACAGCCCTCTCCCCCAGTGATGGCCAGGGGCAGAGCCAGGCCTGGCATGCTGCAGCCAGGAAGGGGGCAGTTAAGGTTAGGTCGTGGCCAGGGGGTGGGGATGAGAGAAAGGGCAGGAGTGTGGGGAGGGAAAAAGGGCCTGGGCTGGCGTGGCTGGGGTGAGGAAGGGCCCAGGGTGGCACAGCTGCTTGTAGGTGGTGGAGGGAGAATGGGTCCAGGGTGCCACAGCTGCAGCCCAGCCTTCCCCAGTGGCTGCGGAGAGAGCCTGGATTGCCTACCCCCTGCGAGAGGGAAGGGTTAGCAAGCGTAACAAGCAGGGGGCACAGCCTGCTAGCAATATATCTAAATACGATTTTTCAAAGAATACTTTTAAATAAAAAACATCAATTAAAAGTTGTTGGGATTTTTTAATTATAACTGCTGTGGGATGGAATCATATTTTTATAATAGATAAACTGTATAATATTGATTTTATGGTAAAAGTATGCATGTGTACTTGTATTTGGGCATTGAACAATATGTGCATTTAATGTGAACTTAAATTAATTTTTACATTGCTTGTCCAAAAGGATGTCATGTTTAAGCCTTGAGATCACTAATGTAAGAACAATATTTATGTAGGGTCAGATTGTTGTGTTGTGATGAAATATACATCCTAGAATTCCCCCACAATCAGTAAGAAATGATAGTGTCTCTTCCCTGTAAAGTTTAGAGATGGTCCAGTGTTATTATTGGGGACTCAAGCCCTAAGACCTACCACACTTAGTTTCCACAACTTTAAGTTCTACCTGCAGCAGTGGAACAGTTTAGTACGAGTTGGACCTCTCTGGTCCGGCACTGTCAGGATCTGACCGGTCCCAAACAAGAGAATTTCCCGGACCTGGGGAGGTCTTCCACCAGTCCCCAACCTGTGCTGCCAGCAGGCAGCCCCAACAAGCACCCTGCCTCACCCTCCCCCACAAAATGTCTGGGTTGCTGGCTGAGCTGCTTGCCTAGCTGCTGCCAGCTTCCTGAGTAGCACAGGCTCCAGCTCCTGTGGGGCTCCAGTCCCAGCCCCCAGCTCCAAGGGGCTGCTGCGGGAGCTCTAGCCCCATGTTTCTAGAGGCTGCCAGGGGACTGCTCCAACCCTGCATTCCCAGGGGCTTCTGCAGGGCTTCAGCCCCATGCCAACACGAGCTGCCGGGGGACTCCAGCCCTGGCCCTGTGCTGCAGCAGGTTGCCGTGGGGCTCCAGCCCAGCCCTGCATTCCTAGAGGCTGCCGCAGGACTCCAGTCCCAGGCCCATGCTTGAGGGGGCTGCTGCAGGGCTCTGCCCCCATGCTCCTGGGGATTGTCAGGAGACTCCGGCCCTTCACTGCTGCAGGCTGCCAGGAGACTCCAGCCCCAGCCCTGTGCTGCTGCAAGCTATGGGGTCTTCAGCCCCAATCCTACACTGCCTGCAGCTGAATGCCAACCCTGTTTTCTCCAGCCCTAGCTATCCCTCCTGCCCTTAGTCTCCTGGGCTCTCTGGTCAGGAGCATCCATGGTCCCAGACTAGAAAATGCCAGTTTTTAGAGGTACAACCCATTGTCTGATTTCTTCCAACCACTTAATTTATACATTTTATTTTAATTCAGTTTTCATGCAGCAGTGACCTCCTTTCAACTTCTAGTCCTCTTTGCCTTGTCTCCATTGCAGGACTGCCTGTGCATTGAGGCATCAGCACTCCTGAGTCCTCCAGTTTGGTACTTCTGTTGGGCCCTCCCTGCCCTCCACTAAAAAGGAGCTTACGTAGCACCAGAGAAGTATCTGGCCTCAGACGAGGCCAAGAGAGCCACATAATCTGTTTCCTTCTTTTGCATGTTTGTATGTATATTGTAGCTGCAGGCTGAGAAAGCAAAACAGAGGAGAAGAGCCCAAAACTAAGGAAAAATATCAGCATTAGAAGCTGGGGTTCTCATATGCTCCACTAAAGTGGAGCTCATGGGAAGTGTATTGGAAATGCAAGTAACAATAAAATGTTAAATTAAACCACAAAGAAATCTCATAATTTACAGGAACCATTGCTGATACCAAAGGGTGGTACAGCAGTTTCCCCAAACATGAAAGACATGGTCACTCTATTAAAGGGGAGTTTATGCCCTAAAGATCCCATAGCGCATGAGACTAAGGGCAGTCTGTAGTTTTCCAACCTTTATAAGCAGGCATCATTAGCAACAGGGAACAACTTGACCAAGGTGGAGTGGTATTCTTCTGAGTTTTGACCACTTAAGACTCCAAATTGAAATGGCATTAGATCATGCACATGGTCAAAATATTAATTAGGTGCCCACTGCTGGGTTCATCATCTTCTCGGAGTGACTCATTACTTTCTGGTCTTTTGAATTTAGCGTACTCTTAGAAGTATTATACAGGGCTGTACTGGATCCCCACACTTTACTTCACTTTGGGTGGGAATTTGATGTCCTGTTGGGCTTTGCAGGCTTGGCTACCATTTGGTAATGCTCAGATTATTTCCTGGACTCCTACCTCTGCCCTCTGACCTGAAATCACAGGTCAAACTGCGAGGGGTGTGTGTTAAAAGTAGGGTTTGTCTACGGCATTTATAGTGGTTAGAACAGTGTTTCTTAAACTGTGTTCTGGGGCACACTGGTGTGCCATGAGGCAGTTGGAGGTGTGCCACGGAGAGCAACAGAATTCAAAATGGCCGCCCTTAAAGGGACGATTTTTTTCTCAATAACTTTCCCCCGACCCTTTTTTTCCTCAATAACTTCCCTCCCCCCCCCTTTTTTTTTTTCAACAAAAAATTCTTGGTATTCCTCATTTTAAAAAAATTATTATTGGTGTTCCTCAGTCTTAGAAAGTTTAAGAAACACTGGATTTGAAAGTAAAATAGTTGCAACCAGTGTTCCCTATAAGCTGAACACTTTAGCAGCCACCCAGGAGAGACTCCAGCTAATTAGCAGGGTGCCTCAAGCCAACAGTTTGTGTTTCTACCGGTGGTGCACATCCGCACATGCCTCAATGCACATAAAATACATTACGCACATGGATGGAAAATGCTAGAGGGAATATTAGAGGTTGCAACCAATGTGAAAACAGCAATAGAAAAGTGCTTATTCATATAGCTTGTTCCAGTAAATTGTACTGAAATTGAAATACTTTTATATTGGTATAAGTGGCATAGCTAAACCCATGATAGACGATTGAAGCATATCAGAATGTCTATTCACAGTTTTTTGTACTGATTTAATTGTTGCAGTCTAATACAGATACATTAGTACAAAAAGTGCATTCAGACCAGCCCTAAGTGATGGTACTCTACTAAGGGCAATCCACTTCTGATGCCAAAAAGTTGTCCCAAATCTGTATATGACCACCTCTCTTACGTGCTTTGACCAACAAGGAAATAGAAATGTTGCTATTTAAATTACCTTCTTTGGACATCTAAGTTAACATATAAGTGAAATAAATGAAGTGAAAGAGCTCTTAAAGCTATGTTTCAGGCTCTCTGACAACTTGGGTAGACATTGCTAGTTCAATTTACATTTGGAAAAATCTCTCTTTGATCATGAGAGCTAAAGTTTTTTCAAGAAAGTCTAGTTTGAGAGCACAAAATACCCACATCAAAAATGTACTGGGCCACCAAATCCCTAATTCAAGCCCTGCTTAAGAGCTTCAGATCTTTCAAGAAGAGCTATATCCAAGGAATGACAAAAAAATTAGAATAGGAATCAAGAATTAGGCCTGCCAAAGAATAGCTTGGTTACTTTCAAGTAGCTAACTGGGTCTGCAAGTCTGATTCTCACTGTATGTACCAGAGGTCCTAGATTCAAATACGTGATAACTCCTCTTCATATACGTATTAGTCATGTTTATTGCATTCCATCCAAAACACCAAGGCCTCAAAAACCTCAAGATGGCCCCTTCCAAAACAAATCCTGCTGGAATACTCTGGATAATCTGGTGATCCCTTCTGGCCTTAAACTAAATGTCTCTTTGCCAAATAATTGCTTAATTTTAAAAATGTCTTATGAAGAAATTTATATATTTTATTTTATTTTTTATTTTAATGTAAACAAAATTATAATTCTCCTTTACCTCCCTCCTCATTTATGTGATACACTATTACATTCCATTTACTATGGGATATGCTATATGGTAGAATGGAAATTTTCTTACCCAGCATTTTCCTTTCTAGTGGATCCATCTCACTCTGATCCACACTAGTAGCTGGCTTGATTGCCAGAATGTGTTTTAGGTTTCCACGCTGTGATGAAACTGTATCTAGGTAAGTGCATTGATGAGATGATGATGTTCATTTTATGCTTAACTATCTTGACTATGCTTAAGTATCTCTGCAGCTTTGGAAAAACTCTTCTGTTGGCAGGAAGTTCCTGGGCTTTCTGAATGATGTCATAGGTTACTATAATATTGTCACTTAGTAATATTTGCAGGTATACTAAATAATGTTCATTGTCTAGGAAGGAGTACTGCAGAAAGAGATCTAGGACTCATAGTGGACCACAAGCAAAATATGAGTCAACAGTGTGACGCTGTTGCCAAAAAAGGAAACTTGATTCTGGGATGCATTAACAGTAGTGTTGTGAGCGAGACATGAGAAGTCATTCTTCCGCTCTACTGTGAGCTGATTAGGCCTCAATTGCAGTATTGTGTCTAGTTCTTTCAAAAAAGTTGTGGAGAAACTGGAGAAGTTCCAGAGAAGAGCAACAAGAATGATTAAAGGTCTAGAGAACATGAGTTATGAGGGAAGACGGAAATAATTGGGCTTTTTAGTTTAGAAAAGAGAACACTGAATGGGGACAGGATACCAGTTTTCAGGTACCTAAAAGAGTGTTACAAAGAGGAGGGAGAAAAATTGTTTTCCTTGACCTCTGAAGATAGGATAAGAAGCAATGGGCTTAAACTGCAGCAAGGAAGGTTTAGGTTGGACATTAGGAAAAACTTCCTGTCAGGGTGGTTAAACACTGGAATAAATTGCCTAGGGAGGTTGTGGAATCTCCATCTCTGGAGATATTTAAGAGCAGGTTATATAGACACCTGTCAGGGATGGTCTAGATGGTGCTTGGTCCTGCTGTGAGCGGAGGAGACTAGACTCGATGACCTCTCGAGGTCCTTTCCAGTTGTAGTGTTCTATGATTCTATGATTGATTTTGGTTATTTCCCACCACAATTATTTTTTACATCCTTCATTTTCTCCTGCTACGTAAGTAAATGAAGATCATTTTAAATAGATGGAATGCATGTTATTAAATTACTAACGGCTCCTTAGAGACTTGCCTCATTCAGTGCACACTGTACTTAGCATGTTACTATGACATTCAGGCCTTGTCTGTTTCCAGCCATGAACAATCAGCAAAAATCTCTGTTAGTGGAGATACTACACGTCACCATTTTTATCCATGCAGTTTACGCCTGCTTGAAACTGGGGGAGGCTGTACCAATGTAAATTGCTGTTTCTTCTTTGAGTGGTGTCTCTGTGGGTGCTCCACGCAGGGCTCAGTGCATCCTCGTGCCGTTGATGAGAGATTTTGCTTAGCAGTGCCTTCCCATGCCACCCAGAAACAGTTGCCGTCTTGTGCTGTTTTTGTCTGTTAGATGCACACCAATTCTCCCTCAGTTCCCTTAGAGCGAGGAAAAACTGCAAAATGAGTCTGAAGAATCTCCTCTGGGAGAAATGCCTCCAACCTCCAGGGGATAAGCCCCCAGAGACACGGGCACATTGAGTGCCCCATGAGAGGGCTAGTTCATTTCCCGACAGAGGCTCTCGAGTGCCCCAGGCTTCTCCGGCACGATCATTGCCTGCTATGTCCTGGGCCGCTCGTTCCCCAATGCCAGCTACTTCCGACACTATGGAGAACAAAAACTGACCTCAGCTGTCTACGTCCCCAATCGACACAAGCTTTGCAAAGCGCCTCACATTCCCATGAATAGTCCTACAATCTCTCGACTGGTGGACCTCGCCAAGCAATGTGCTAGCTGCCGTACCTTTCCATTGCCCAGACCCATCATTGACCAATGCATCATTTCTGGGCTGGGGCGCCCACTGTGGCACGAGAATGGTTTAGGGCAGATGGTCTTAACTTGAGACGCACCTCCATATCAACATCCTCGAACTCAGGGCCATCCATAAAACATGCACTCACTTCCTTCCCCTTATAAAGGGCAAAATCATTCATGTCCTCATGGACAACATTCCCTCTATGTTAATCTACATCAGTCGTTGGGGGTGCCCAATCACGCTCATTATGTGCAGAGGCAATCAGATTTTGAAACTGGTGCCTCAAGAACCAGATAACCCCAACTGCCACTTACATATCAGGCCAACAGAATACCAGGGCTGACATACTGAGCAGACACTTCTCTGAACAACACAAATGGAAACTCAGTCTCAATTTTCTGACAATGGGGATTCCCAAGCATAGATCTATTTGCCACAGCAACCAACCCCAAATGCCACCAATTCTGTTCCTGAGCAGGTCAGGGTAAAGATCAGCGGGAGATGCCTTCACCATTCGCTGGACCACTCCCCTCCTCTATTCTTTCCCACCGATTCCCGTACTCTCCAGAGTAATCAAGTTCCACTCCAACCGGGCTGCAGTAATTCTGATAGCTCACTAATATCCAAGACAACCTTGGTTCCCTTAGCTACAACAGCTATCAAAAAGTCAACTGATTCCTCTCCCCGTGAGTCCCCACTTGCTAACCCAACATCGGGACAAGACCCACCACCTGAACATAAAAAACCTGAAACTCGCAGCATGGCTCCTCCATGGTTCCAAAATGAACTTATCTGTTCAGAGAGAGTTAAGCAGACCCTACTAAATAGTTGATGTTCCTCCACAAGATGCATCTACCAGAACAAATGGAAATGCTTTCAGGAGTGGTGTGGCATTTGTCAATTACAACCAAACACCGCTTCCAGACCTACTGTATTGGAGTACTTGATAGACTTCAGTGATGCAGGCCTTTCCATCAGCTCAATACACATCCATCTCTCTGCTATCCCAGCTTTCCACAAACCAGTCAACAATCTCTCACTCTTTGCACACCCAATGACGAAGTGCTTCTTAACAGGCTTGTGGAAAACACATCCAAATTTATGCCCGTCTATACTACCTTGAGACCTGAATTTTGTACTTGAAACACTCAGTAGGCCACCTTTGAACCACTAGCCACGGCCCCACCACAATACCTGTCCATGAAAGTGGCTTTCATAATGGCAATAACATCTGTGAGAAGAGTGGGCAAAACTGCAGCCCTCATGGCTCACCCACCGTACTCTATTAAGGATAAGGTCATGCTCAGGCCTCCTCCCATTCCTCCCCAAAGTTATATCGGACTTCCACCTAAATGAACCCATACACTTACCCAAGTACTTTCCTAAACCTCACGTTTCTCTGAGAGAGCCCATCTTTCACACCCTAGATGCCAGAGGAGCCATCACGTTCTACTTAGAGAGAACCAGAAAGACCAGAAAATCAGACTCTTCATCTCTTTGTCTGGTCCCCGCAAGGAAACAGTTGTCTGTGTGCAATGGATTTCCAAGTGGATTGCAAGCTTTGTGGAAAAGAACCACCACAGATTATTAGGGCATACTCCACACATGTGATGGCCACATTAGCTGCTTTCCTACATAATGTGCCACTAGAGGACATTTGTAGAGCACCGACATGGTCTTTCCATCATACTTTGGCACAACATTATGCCCTACAGAAAGGACCCTTATCTACCACCACTGTAACAGATGTGGTCCTTGCTTCTTCACATAAATGACTCCAGTGCCTACCGCTGTATGGTGGGTACTGCTACTTAGTCACCTGAGTAGAGCACCCACAGGGACACCACTCGAAGGAGAAGTTACTCACTCTATGCAGTAATGATAGCTCTTCAAGGTGCGTGTCCCTGTGGGTGTTCCTCTCCCCTCCCTTCCTCTTTTCTACTTGGAGTTCTTTATTGGATTTGCGGTAGACAACGAACAGGGAGAGGATCGTGCATGCATCTAATGGACGGAAACAGCGCAAGACGGTGACTTGCACATGCATGGCATGGGAAGGCACTGCTAGGCAAAATCTCCAATCAGCGGCATGAGAATGCATTGAGACCTGAGTGGAGCACCCACAGGGGGACACTGTCATGGCTCCTTCCCTACTCTGGCATGATAAATGCAGAAGTGGGGGCCAGCAAGTGTACCCCAAAGCCTTATCTACCAGGCTTTGGTATAAAACTTCCCCCAAAATCTTAAAAACCTAGATCTTGGGAATAAAACTTCCGCTGCCACCACCCAAATGTCGATAAAGAAACCAGGGGAAAGATCATTTGGGAAATCTTACCCCTAAAATAAAAATCAAGGCATACAATTAACCAATGCCAGGTTAATAAAAAGAAAAGAACGAACTTTTATTATTACAACAATATTCCTGTTGCAACCAGAATGACTAGATAGGGAGGTAACAAAACATACTCATGGAGAAACTCCATGGGCCTAGAACTTAGTTACAAAGAAAAGCCAAAACATCTTTTAAGCAGTGCCAGATCTCAGATCCAGTACCCAATCCTTAAAACAATAAAACCTAACGAAACTACCTAAACTTTACCCTACTTACAGAAAATGAAGAATGGTGTCTTGGAGAGAGAGAGAGACATGCTTGTCCCTCTCTGTAGCTGCAGAGAACTCCCCAGAGAGACAAAAGGACAAAGGAAAAACCCAAATTCCTTTGTCCCAGGTTGAAACTCCCTCCTACATTCCTACTGGTCACTCCACCTGGCTAGGTGTAGTTAACCCCTTAATCCCCAGGCTGCTGGCTAACCCTCATAATCATGACACACACATCTTGAAGAACCATCATTTCTGCACAGGGTAACTTCTTATAGTTGCTTTGCTTATGTACCTTCAACTGGAGATTTTTTAAAAATCAAGATTGAATGGTTTTTCTAAAAGATATACTCTGATTCAAACAGGAGTTACTCCAGTAAAGTTCTATGCGCTCTTACATAGAAAGAACAGATGATCACAGATTTCCCTTTGGCCATGAAATCTGTAAGTTTATATAGAGTAACTATACTGGCATCTGGCCATCAATGGCCAAAGCCAGAACAAATTACCTATGTAAACAAATCTTTAGGAACCACCTCAAAAAACTATCTTTGATCATTTATTTACACATGTAGATTTCAAAGTACAGTGGAGTCTGGATTAACTGACACCCGGTAATCCGACACTCCCCTTTATCCGACCCTGCTGCAGGGTCTGATACAGCATGGGACGGGAGAACGGCCCCACTTGCTGCCCCGTCACTCTCTAGGAGCAGCTGCTGCCGCTTCTGCCAGGGACGCTTCGTCTGTGGCAGGAGCGACATCTGCTGTTCCGTTGCTCTCTACAGTAGAGTCCGTATCATCTGACATATTCGGTAATCCAACCATGTGTCGGTCCCGTTTAGGTCGGACGATAGGGACTCTACTGTACATTAGAAAGGTAAGCATTATGATTTTAAGTTGGCCTAATTAGATACAGAGATTTGAAGTAGTTGTACAAGCAACATTATGCTCTAGTAGTGGATAGTTATAGTCCTTAGAACTAATTATTCAAGTGTTTCTAGTTCTGCCACCACCTGCATGTGTAGCCTTTGGCAAGTCTTTTAAAATGTAGGCCTACCATCTCTGCTTAGCAGGACTGCCACGTCACAGCAGAGAAGGAATGGAGTCATCAGAGAGATGGTTGCGATTTCTTGATTCCCTCTCTAGTTCTATGCTGGCCCCAATTTCATGTATTTTAGAGCAACCCAACGACCTCTAAACCAGTGTTTCTCAACCTTTGTTTATAAAGTATCCCTTTACAAAAAATTATAAGTATCTCCAGTACATAGTTTTCAGACGCACACAATTTTTTTCTACCATTGCAACACATTTGTTTAAACAATTTAATCATAGCCGGGCAGCAGGCGATGAAATTTTTGGGTGTAAAACGTACAAAAAGAATAAAGCGCTGTAAAACTTAAAACAAAAATTCACTTTTCTCCAAATTTCAGTTGTGTTGACATACCCCCCAGACTTCTCTAGGGTACTCCTACTATTGGTTGAGAAACACTGCTGTAAACTATGCCATCTAGCAATAGTCCCCAAGGATTCATCAGCCTTCCACATTTGTGTGAATATAGCATGCTACAGAAATACTGCCTCCCCTTAGTCCAAGAATAGATTGCCATAGGAGCTATCTACACTGGTCAGGGAGTCATTAAGGAATTCCCTTACAAGAGGGTCATCAAGGCTTTTTTGTGCCAAAAGACTGATGGAAAGGCAAAGGAGACAAAGTACAGGAGAGAATCTGGCCCTTTTATTCCTCATTTCAGCTCTTGTGCACATGTGCCCTAGGACATTTGAGCGGGGAATCTAGCAGAAGCAATGTTATGTGATCTGGAGTTTTCCTTCTTTGAAAAGCTCCCCTAGGCCAATTTGGAGGAAAGACTGAGACAAAATTCCCAGTCACCTTGTCTGAGGTAACAGGAACAGTTGGTTGACCTGGCTAGCTAAGGTTTAAAATAAAGATTGGATGATCTAAAATTAACTTTTGCTTAAAAAGCCAAATGATAAATCTCTCTTGTGGTAAATCTTCCTTAATTCTTTAAGATATTCAAGTGTTTGTGTTACACTTAAAGCTAATTCTGAATTTAGGTCCAGTTTACACTAGCTTTTCATCTGTAGGAATTTCCCCCATATTAGTTGAAACCCAGTTTAGGTTCCATGACACTAAATCTGAAAACATACAATCACATGTAAGCACGTGAATACCACTATTTAAGTAAATGGGCAAATGCTTAAAACTTTGCTAAATATGGGTATGTCTACACTACCCCGCTAGTTCGAACTAGCGGGGTAATGTATGCATACCGCACTTGCTAATGAAGCCCGGGATTTGAATTTCCCGGGCTTCATTAGCATAAGCGGGGAGCCGCCATTTTTAAATCCCCGCTGCTTCGAACCCCGTGTAGCGCGGCTACACGGGGCTCGAACTAGGTAGTTCGGACTAGGGTGCCTATTCCGAACTACCGGTACACCTCGTTTCACGAGGAGTACCGGTAGTTCGGAATAGGACCCTAGTCCGAACTACCTAGTTCGAGCCCCGTGTAGCCGCGCTACACGGGGTTCGAAGCAGCGGGGATTTAAAAATGGCGGCTCCCCGCTTATGCTAATGAAGCCCGGGAAATTCAAATCCCGGGCTTCATTAGTAAGTGCGGTATGCATACATTACCCCGCTAGTTCGAACTAGCGGGGTAGTGTAGACATACCCTATGTGTTTTAAGTATTTGCAAGAGGTTGGGGATTTCTTAAAAGGAATTCTCTAGGGCCTTGCAAAGAAAATTTACAATCCCACCCTGTTAGAAGAAAGATTCTCATGTACTTTTATGTGGTTTTGGTTAACATCTAATCTAATTCATTGTGTGGTAGGGCACTTTAAATTTACACGGTTTGATTAAGTTAAAAAAAAATTTTTTTTTGCTCTTATATAAAAGTGATTGAGAGGTTACACTCTCTGTCCCCCTCCCAACAACATTTATACTATCAGGTTATAACTCTCAGGAAAATTAGCACATTTTGTTGACTATTGATCAAATTCAGTCTTGAGTTTGCAACCTATTAAGAGAGGTTACTTAACCTGTTTACAAAATGACACATTAAGAAAAAGCAACTAGAATATAACAAATGCTTGTTTTTATTTTTCTTCTCAGAAAGAGATGTCACAGTTTAAAAAAAATAGAAAAAGCAACTAGAATATAACAAATGCTTGTTTTTATTTTTCTTCTCAGAAAGAGATGTCACCGTTTAAAAAAAATAGAACTAGGAGTTTCCTAATTCTTCTACAGAAGGATAAACAGATGCAAAAATAAATAAATTAGTGGAAGTTTTAAAAAGCTAGATACTCATTTGATATAGCAAAGAAGGTGAACTATCATAGTCTGTTCTTATTTTAAAAGTCAAGCTGTATTTTCATCTGATGGTAGTTTTACAAGGTAAGATTAAAGTTTTACTATTGCACTTATTTTCAGAGAGAATGTTTTGTATTCATGATGGCAACTTCTGTTATATATACTGAGAGTGTGTTCAAATGACACTTGTATGTATCTTACGGGAAGAGAAGGGTGAGACCACCTAGAAATATTGGGTCTTCTGCACATTCTAAATTTGTCAATAATGGATATCTTCTTAGCTATGAGATAATCTAAGGTCTTATACATTTAAGAAGACTAAACTTAATTTAATTACAAATAAGAGGTAGCATTGCACGTACTCCAACACTGTCTTTACTAACCCTACCCCACACACAGTTGCAGTGATATTAACACAAAATCAGGCAATGATTCTTAATAGTGCAATTCTAAAACCTTGTGATCAAATTAGAGTGCAGCACTCTACAAAGTCGTTTTATTCTAGAAGCTTTCAATGGCTCAATATGTCCATGTATCCGTTACACACTCTAGTCAGCCTGGGTGTGATTCACTTCCTCCCCTCAGGCAGCAAGGCATCTAGGAACCTGGTAGGGTTCAGTGAAAGGCATTCTGCAACAGCTGCTAGCAGACCTTCAGGAACAAGAGAAGGAATTGGGTTTATTTAAGTTGTTTAAAAGCAGTGTTAAATTGTTCTAGGATTAAGGAACCCGGGGCATCCAACTTCCCTTTTGGGTAGTTTAACCAGTGGTGCTCTCAGTGGCTTTATGTAAACAAGGTAGAGATGTGCAATAGTCACTCCCCTTTGTCTAGTACACTACAGGGGAAAATCATACACGTGTTTAAGTAAGTTGCTTAAAGACAAGGAAAGAAATTGCTTTCTACTCTGTTCAGACACTAGCACAGACTTATTCTTGCCATGCGTCCCTTCCCTAGGTAAAAGTTTTGATTTGATGGAGATTGGCTGGCTGATAAATTGGCAGCAGTTGTTTCCCAGATACCCGAATTCGCCTAAATGCCCTTTCCTTAAGGTACCTGTGATTTCCAAATCTTATTTCTGTAACCGAAAGATGAGACTCGAAAATGGCCGGTTTCAAACCCCCCCCCCCCCTTACAAGTTTCACAAGTCTCGTTATAAATGAACTTATAAACCCATTTCCTTTTGACTTTCCTCATTCCCGCCTCCCTACAGATCTTGAATGGTTTCTCCCTCAGATGCCCCTAAAGGCGCTGAAGGGATTCTCCTCCCATTCCGAGCCGGACTCGCAATAGCCGCTGGTGTCTTCTGCATCAGAGACAGGCGAATATTGTCCACAGATGGGCTGGGGCGTTCGGGAGGGAGGCACCTTCCCCATCCCGCCGTGTCTGCTCACCCCCTCTGAGAGCGGCACTAGAAAATTCATTTCAGGCCCAATAGTCTTGTTTGGCGGGGCGCGCTCAAAATCGAGCCCAAGCCCGCGCTGGAAGGGCAGAGTGGAAGGCCACTTGTACGGCCCAGCGTTTTCCTCTTTGACTTGGATGATCTGGGCTACCCCGGAGAGCGTGTAATGGGGCTGATGCGCCTCCGGGGCCTGGCCGCTGGTGCTGGACTGATTGCTGGGACCAGGGGGCTGGGCAGCACTGGCGGCCCCTGCCGGAGCCGGGAAGTAGCCGTGCTGCGGGGACTTCGGGGCTTGCGGCGCCGGGCGGGTTCTGGTAGGAGCCGTGTGGCTGGGAAAAGGCTCTGCCGCTGCCGGGCCGCTGCCGGGCTTCCCCCGCTGCCGGCGGGACTTGGCACGTCTGTTCTGGAACCAGACCTGGGAAGAGCAGGGAGCCGCGGTTAGCACCTCCGAGGGCGGGCGTCTGGCCAGGCCGCTCCCTGCTCGCGGGCTGGTTCTCTGCGGGACTAAGCCAGCCCGGCTGTCTCAGCGGAGCGACTGCGTTACAGGCTGAGCCCGGAGCAGCGGCCCAGACCCCGGCTGTGCCCCAGGACGCCGGGCCACGGCCTCCCGCTCACCTGGATCCTGGACTCCGGGATGTGGGTCACGTCGGCCAGCCTCTCCCGCAGGTAGATATCGGGGTACATGGTGTCCTTGAAGACCAGCTCCAGCGTCGCCAGCTGAGCCGCGGTGAAGTTGGTCCTTTTCCTGCGCTGGGAGAGGGGCGGCGCCGTGTCCGGCGGGAGCGGGCAAGGCAAGGCGGCGGCGCCGGGAGCCGAGGCGGGCAGGCTGAGCTCCTCCTGGGACTGGGCCGGGCAGCCACCTCCGGCCGCTTCGCTCCTGTCTGCAAAGAGAAGGGCGCAGTCAGCCACGCGGCCTCGCCCACGCCAGAGCTGGGGCGCAGCGCTGGCACCTACCTGCGGCGAAGGCGCTGAGGGCGGGAGCCTCCGGCCGGGCGAGGCTGCCCACGCGGGCAGCGCTTTGGGTGAGGTAGAGATCCATGGGGCGGGCGAGCCGCGGCTGCTGCCACTGGAGAGACCCGCGTGCTCCGAGCGGCTGCCCTGCCGCCCTGCCCTTTATACTGGGAGCGCACAGGCAGGCGGGCTGGGGCTGGTCTGCGAGGATCAAAGGCTGCCGGGCCAGCCGCTCTCTGTAGGATGCCCTGAGGGGCTGGGAGTGGGGGCAGACCTGGGAGTCCCTTCCTTAGGTCAGAGACTGAGTCAAGAGAAGTGTGAACTCGTCCCGACCCCCCTGCAAGCTTCGTGCCACCCTTGGGATCTGCAGCGGTGTCCGCTGCTAGCAACAGGATTTGTGGGCGGGAGCGATGGGGCGCCCCGTAAGCCAGTCCTGAGACATGTGGGATGCCAGGCCACCCTTTCTTCTCTACGCCCCGGGATCGGCTGGGGGAGAAATCTGTTTCGATTGGTTAAAAACAACTGGCTTTTTGAAACAACAGCCCTTGCTATGTGCGCAGCCCGAGCGTGCCGGAAACCGATTGCATCTTAACAAGAGAAACTATTTGAAACCAAGCCAGCTGATTCAGAAATCGGAAATTTCCCGGTTCCGACTTGCACATGTAGGCGGCTGGCCCTATGCAAAACGATAGATGGACGATGCAAAGCATTATTTATTGGAGTCCATTCCTTTATATCGCGACGTCCTGGATTTTTCTCCTTTATCATGACGTGCGTTTGAAAGAAACTGACTTTAATCCATCAAAAGTAGTGACCAAAGGTCCAGTCACCTGATGGTTGTTGGGAGGCGAGCGGGAGGAAGGGAGTCATCACAAAACCCACCCAACACTTGGCTTTGTGTTCTTCCAGTAGGTGGTGGTTAATTTGTGCTTGTAGTAAATGTCTATAGCCAGAAGTCTCCACTTGGTTCACTAGACCAGTGGTCCCCAATGTGGTGCCCACGGGCGCCATGGCACCCGCTGGGGCATTTATGTGCGACACCGAATTATCTGGGCCAGCCCCCACGCGCAGCGCATGGGCGACCCCTGCCCTGGGCACGTGGCACATGGGCGGCCCATGCCCTGGGCGCGCAGCACATGTGCAATGCCGGCCCTGGGCATGCGTCGCATGGGTGGCACTACCCCTGGACATGCAGCACATGAGCGGCCCCGCCCCCGGATGCCTGGCGTGTGAGCAGCCCCTCCCCCAGGTGGCCAGCAACCCCGAAAGGTTGGGGACCACTGCACTAGACAGTACATGCCTTTGCTGTCCTACCTTGGGAAGGGTACTCCTGGAGTAAAATAGCTCTCAGGTCTTGGGGGCTTGTGAATGGATTGTCACTGCCCTATTGTGGAGCAACATACTTTACCTGTTAAAGCAGAGGTGACCCTTCTTGATTGTGAAGCCGGTGATGGGTCTCTGTGGACATGTGTTCCTTCCTGAACCTGCCACAGTTTGGGCCATGCCCACAGTGGGGATTTTAAGTTTGAATAGGATTTGAGAGTTGTGGTGGATAATCAGCTGAACATGAATTCCTACTGAGATACTATGGCCAGAAAAGCTAATGCAATTCTAAGATGTATAAGTAGGGGAACCTCAGAGGTAATTTCACCTCAGTATTTGGCATTTAGACCACAGCTAAAATACTGTGTTCAGTTCTGGTGCCCACAATTCAAGACAGATGTTGATAGAGAAGGGACAGAAAAGAACCCCAAAAATGATTAAAACAGAAAACATGCCTTTATAGTGATTAGACTGGAGCTCAGTCTATTTACCTTGCCAAAGAGAAGATTAAGGAGTGACTTGATAACAGCCTGTAAGTACTTACATGGGGAACAAATATTTAATAATGGGCTCTAAGGTCTAGCAGGGAAAGGTATAACAATGGCTGGAAGTTGAAGCCAGGCAAATGAAGACTAGAGATAAGGCATACATTTTGAATTGTGAGGGAAATTAGCCACTGGAACAATTTACCAAGCATTGTGGTGGATTCTCATGGACTCATAGGCTTTAGAACCAGAGGGCACAGGCATAATTTGACTTCTCTAATTGGGGCAGAAGGGTTAATACTATTAATAATAGACACAGGTCTGACTTCCAGATTTCCTTATTGCTAGTGGTATTTAAATTACAGTGTACTTAATGAGTGAGTTGGGGTGGGGTTGGTGCCCCCTCCCTGAGCACCCCAGTAGTGCTGGCCTCAGCCTCTCCTGTCTTCCCCTACCCTTGGGGCTGGCCTGAGCCACCTAGCTCTTCTGCTCACTCCCTGAGCGTATACCAGAAGTTTGCACACTGTGGGGTGTGCTCCTCTAGGGGGGGTGCAGAGGGACATTCAGGGGTGTGAGAGGCAATGCCAGCTGGGTTGCAGGACCCTGGACCCTGCCATACAGGACCAGGCAACATTCCCAGTGCTGACTCTGAGTCCTGACCCTGTGAGGCTAGCTGACAGCCCCAGACTCTGTACCCCAGCTAGCAGCTCCAGACCCTCAATCTGGTGGGGCCAAGCAGTAGTTCCATCCCATGGGACCAGGAGGTAACCTTAGATCATGTGGGGACAAAACCTGGACCCTGGGGGGCAAGGTGGCAGCCCTCAAGCCCATAGGACTGGCTACCAATTTCAGACCCTGGGGGGCTCACCAGCAGCCCCAATACTGTCCCTGACCCTGCAGTGCCTGTGGGCATTGTTGCCTGTAAGCTGGGCTCTTGAGTGGCTACCCAGGAGAGATTCAGAAGCTACCAGCTGATTGGCAGAGTGCCCATAGCCAGCAGCATGTATTTCTACTCATGGTGCACATCCACGCATGCCTTGGTATATGTAACAACATTTATTCCACACATGGAATAAAAAATTTCATGGATGGAAAAAATTTGACGGAACATTGCTAGCTGATGACCCTGTACCCAAACGGGTTGGCCAGCAGCCCCAGGCCCCTGCAGCAAGGCCAGCCAGCAGCCCTGACCCCAGACCCTCACTATGGGAAAGACAGTTTGGGCCCTGCCACATGGGCTATGTGCTAATAGGCCACAGGTTGAGAACCCTAATTTATAAAGACCATTCATATCTCCTCTCAGCCTTTGTTTTATTAGGCAGAACAAGCCAAGATCCTTCAGTCTCCTTTTGTAAGGTAGGTTTTCCATTTCTCTGATCATCCCAATAGACCTCTGCATCTGTTCCCCATTTGAATTCTCCAACTCTGACAATTGTTAAATCAAGACTGGATTTTTTTCCTAAAAGATATATTATAGGAATTTTTTGAGGTTTTCTATTGTGTCTGCTATACAGGAGGTCAGACTAAATTATCACAATGGTCCCTTTTGTTCTTTACATCTCTGATTTGTCACACCATCGCCAAGACATAATTTAAAAACTGAACGTCAGTTTCCTTAGTGAAGTTACATAAAGACTCCTACCAATGATATAAAGTAAAAGCTTCAGAGGGGTAGCTGAGTTAGGGTATGTCTAGACTGCGGGGTTTTTCTGGGATACCAGAAAAACTCCACTGTGTCCAGGGAACGTGTATGCTCTTCCGCTTTTTTTTTTTTTTTTTTTTTTGAGGAAGAGCAAATGTGCTCTTTCGGGGAGCCCTGTATACCTTATTCTACAAGGAATAAGGGCTCCTCCAAAAGAGAAGACTTTTTTGCCATTTGGCCCCGTCTAGACGGAGCCAAATGGTGGAAAAGCCCCTTCCAAAAAAGCAATGGGAAAAAGCTATGCAAATTGCGGTAGCTTTAAAAAAAAAAACAAAAAAAAAAAAACGCTATAGTGTAGACCTAGCCTGAGTCTGTAACTGGAAAAATTTAGAAAACAACAAATGGTCCAGCAGCTCCTTCAAGACTAACAAAACATGTAGATGGTATCATGAGCTTTCATAGGCACAACACACTTCTTAAAGATCTAAATTCTGTTAAAATCTTTAGCACATAAATTCTGCCTCCCCCCTACACTAATGCAGGTCCATTGATTCCAGAATGATAGTGTCCATACAAAGTGCTATTTTGGAATAACTAGAATACTTTAAATTCACATCCTACCTTATTCTGAAATAACTTCCCTGTTTAAACAGATTTTGGCAGATTAAAAGACTTTCTACCTGAATCTGTGAAGAATATGAAACAGTTGTTCAGAGAGGTGCTAATTGCCCTATTCATCTAAATGGGTTGTTAATTTTTAACTGCTACTCAAGAGGTGGGGCACTAGGGCCAGCCCAAGACTGCATATGGAAGGAGTCTTGCTGCCACCATCTCATCTCATTATGTTCTTGTCAAGGGGTGGGGCTGAATCTTCCACTGGGATGGACACTAATTTGCCTGACATCTCCAGATGGGCGAGGCCCCACTTCTCCACTAGCTATGCAGATTTACCCTTGTCACTATTATTAATTCCAGTAATAGGCCAAAATGCCATTGTGCAAGCAGGGGCAGAGCCACAAAGGTGTGGGAGATAGCCATGTGTGGGGGAGAGGGCAGACCTACATGAGGGTGTGCCTAAAGCCCCATTTTCCTGTTGTAACTGAAGGTACGGCTTGGACCTACTGGCTACCTTTTCCAGGTCAGCTTTCCCATGAGAACAGACATTATATCAATGTATATTGAAAGCAAACCCAGGAAAGAGCCCATATTGGGAGATAATAGACCTATTCCCAACCTGTAGATTTGGAAATGGGCTTCGTTCTTTGATCTTTCGGCACTTCCCTTGTAAATTGTCACTTGTGACATTCTTAAGACAACAAAGACTTCATGATTTCTCTTGCACTTTACTGAATCTTTCTATTAATGGGGGAGGGAGGAGCCCAATAACTACCTTGTAATGATTTATATACTTTTACTGCAAAATGAAATTATGTGGGACCCTTTACAGACTTCAGATCTTTAATTAGGAGACACTGATACACATACATTGTATTCAAGGTGTGGCTTGTTATGTAGCCTGTTAGCTACTTGGCTGTTATCTGTTGTAGTTAAAAATAACTCCGCATTTCCTTTATAAAGTGCTTCTTTCACATCCTATAATATACAACTCTGTAACTTGGGTCCTGATCCTGTAATGAGGCTGCAACCTCCCCCCCCACCCCAATGACTTCAGTGGGGATCCTGCTGGGCAGGGGAGTCTAGCCAGCTCATTGCAGGGCTGAGGCTCTGGTGGATGTGGGTGACTGGAAACAAACTTTTAGAGACAGTTTTTAAAAAGCCAAACATGTAACTTTAAGCTTATGCAATCGCAGTGATTGATGTCATAAGGATGAAGCCATTAACTCCTCTCTCCTGCTATTCAGGGCTGCCCTTGCTCATCTTTCATCATTTTAAACTCTGTTCCCACCAGAGATACTTCTTTGCTGTGGTCTCCATGATTGACCTAGCTGGAAGGGAAGAAGGGGACATTTAAATCTGGTTACTGATGCTTCCCTCTAGCACTGTCTAATTACTAGATCCCAGGGCCCAATGCTATAAACATAGCTCCTTCTGCTACAGCTAGCACTGTGTTCTGCTAAACCCATTCTTCCCTATAGCCTCCATGCCAGAATCTGTTGCTTGTGAGAAAATAACTGGATTCTTGGGGGCAGGAAAATGCAAAGAGGTTTAGCTTTTATGGAAGAGTGTAATGTATTTCTTCCTTCCATTTTGGTGATAGTACCCAATTTATTGCAAAGATGTTCCATAAGCAAGCAGAACACCACCAAAAACTAATGGAGCCTCCTTAACAATCTTGAATACATCTGTAGAGAGGGGCTTTCTTAATGCCACTGTTTGCTATAACTCTAGATGCACATTTAAAATCTGTAATGCAGGGGGTCCCCAAACTGTGGTACGTGTATCTCTGAGGGTTCATAAGAAAGGTAGAGGTATGTGGGCATCTGGTAGATCTGGAATGAGATGCATATGCAGCTGGGAGATCGGAAAGGGACTTTGCAATAAGAAAAGTATGGGAACCTTTGTGGTGATGTAATCTTGTATTTTTTTCTTCTCTTATGCTTACACTAATTTTATTGTCCTAATAATCCAATGTGGATTTATTGACAGCCTTTCTTTATGTAAGTTCTCTTTTCTTAAAAGTATGGTTTTTGTTTTGTTCTGTTTTTGCTACCACCTGTGTGCTATATAATTTGATATGATTCAAGGGGCAAGTCAAATATCAATGAAGTTAGCTGACCTGTGAACTTTAGCTTATGCCAAAAGATTTTCACTGTTATCCTATATTCTAACACATATAGGTTCCCATGTAATTTTAATAGATATTACTTTCATGGACCGTCTGGCAGCCAGAGTTCAGTATATTGCTACAAAATGCTACACCCAATATAGGATGTAGACACAACTGTGGATAATGCAAAACTGTGTGAGCCTGTAACTAAAGATGATAGCATAAACAGGTGCCAGCATCAGGTGAATTCTGTGATACCCTGAGGGAATGGTAAGTGCATGACACCTCCCAGTCTCACAAAGCCCAGAGAGATCCCACAGTGTCTGCTAATATCTCTCAAAATTGTGCTGTGCCAGAAATGGTCTGGTGATGGAGGTTGCCAGAAATCATTGCAGCTGAATTGGTCTACCTGACTATTAGTGTAAGCACAGCATGACTTGTGTGGATGGACTTAACCATTTGTGCTTCAGTTAGTGTGAAACCATTCAGTTAGTGTGAAACCATTTTGATGAATTCATTTACAAATGATTGAGCTTTCCAGCCTAATGGAGGCAGTTTAACCATGATCAGCTGATACGATTTTAAGCAGTCCTTATGTGCATTGAGTGATACCACACATTTGATGTCAACCTAAGGTGAGTCATCCCATCTCAGCACCTCAGTTTTTCCTGCTATACAGTAGAGAGATTGTGATACCTCCTTTAGAAAGTGAGTTGAGATCTAATGATAAAAAGTGAAACTTAAGGACAAGATGGTGTTTATTATTATGTGTAATATATACAACAATGCCATTTCCCAATACTGATATCCTTCCTCATGTAGGTGCAGCTTATACTGTCAAGAGTGTTGCCTATATAGTTAAAAAAAAAATCTCAGAGGGGTAGCTGTGCTATTCTGTAATTTTGAAAACAACACGTGGTCTTGTGGCACCTTAGAGTCTAACCAAAATACATAAAATCATAAACAGGTTTTGCCCATGAAAGCTCATGATTCTATATATTTTAGTTTGCTAGTACAGTATATACCAATTCCCCAAATGAAATAAGTGATACCAGCAATACCAGAAATAAGTGATACCATTGTGTTTTGCCAGTACAAACGCATCCACACTAGGACTTTACCAGTATAAAAATGTAATAAAAATCACACCCTCTAACCAACATTGTTATATCAGCAAAAGTTTCTAATGTAGAACTGGCCTTAACTTTCCTCTTCTCTTTAAGGATTAAGTGTGACACCAAGGACTTCTTCTTCTTCATTTCTATCTCATGATTTCTGATTACTACAGGCCGTCCCCGGGTTATGTACAAGATAGGAACTGTAGGTTTGTTCTTAAGTTGAATTTGTATGTAAGTCAGAACTGGCTTCCAGATTCAGCTGCTGCTGAAACTGACCAGCGGCTGACTACAGGAAGCCCGAGGCAGAGTTGCTCTGCCCTGGGCTGCCTGGAATCAGCCGCTGATCAGTTTCAACAGCAGCTGAATCTGGACGCCTAGGTCAGAACAGCTGGGGCGCTGCCGGGTAGGTCCCCGCATGGGCGGCGCTGCGGGGACCAACTGGGCAGCACCCCAGCTGCTCTGCCCCAGGTGTCCCCAAGTCAGCCGCTGCTGAAACTGATCAGCGGCTGATTCCAGGAAGCCCGGGGCAGAGCAACTCTGCCCCGGGCTTCCTGTAGTCAGCCGCTGATCAGTTTCAGCAGTGGCTGACTTGGGGACAGCTGGGGTGCTGCCCGGTTGATCCAGTAGCGCCGAGGAGCGGCGCTGCAGGACCAACCCAGCAGCCCCAGCTACTCTACCCCAGGCGAGAAAAGCCTGGTCTGCTGGGGGGCGCACTAGCCACGCCCCCCAGCAGACCAGGTAAACCCGGACGGCGGGACCGCGGTCCCGCCCGTATCCTCCCCAGCTTTGCTCCGTGTCTCCCTGGTCTGCTGGGGGGTCTCCAGGAAGACGAGGAGCAAAGCCACGGAGGGGCTCGGGCAGCGGGTCCGCCGAGGCTTTGCAAAGCCTGTATATAACACTTTAAATAATGCTACTTACTACCTCCAAATGTGTGTGGTTTGTTATCCAATTCCCCAAATGTAACATAAGGCTATATAAAATCAATGAGGAGTCCTGTTACACCTGTTTTTACAGTTAAAAACTAACATGGCTACCCCTGTGAGACTATAAAATGAGGTAGTAACTGTCAGGTTGTAGATAGGTCCCTGACCCCTGGAATCTTGTGATGGCTTACTTCTAACTGTAAGCTTTCATTTAAAAATATGTATTTTAAATCTGATTATTGCAAAGAAGAAAAGCTTGAAAATGTGATCTAAATATATCAGAGAGGGTGACACTTGCCTGAGTTTGCAGACATCCAAAAACAATAGTTCTGAGAGGTGTGAACTGTTCTGTCCCTCTTGAGAGACTGTTAACTCTGCAACTGACTACTTGGGGAAGGGTCAACAGGAACATCCCATCAAGGACACTCAGGTGGTCCTGGCTGCCTTGTGGTTCTGCTGGGGTAGTGTCAGTAAGAGCCCCCACCCCAAAGACACCTCTGCTCAGGTGGGGAGAGTTGAGTACTCAGGATAAATTCCAGCCTGGTTGACAACGGAAGACAGTAGCCCAAGGAATGGGGACCCAGTTGGCCCAAAGACAAATAATGCTGAGCCTCCATCAGTCTAGTAAAGGGATTTTTTTATGACACTTGCCACAGGCAAATCATAGAGGAGCAGATCAATGGCTCAGGGACTCCCATGTAGGGTTGCATGTAGGGTGCTGCATTGCCTTAATCCAACTGTGAATACACACTCCTTCAGTGTAGCCAAATCTCTTGATTTTGCCATGTGTCTCGTGATAATGATTGTTGTCAGTAAAGCCCTGGCTTCTGAAGTGAAGTGGCTGTGTGATGGCTTCAGCTTTCATTCTTAATGAAAAAGTACATTTCTAACCTTAGTGGGTGAGAATGTGACCCCAGTGCACCCTCCAGGCTCAAAACGCAAAAGGCAAATACAAAGAACACCAGGGCTATTATTTTTACATAATCTCATGGTTTTAAAGCCAATCATGATATTTGGTAAGCCCCACCTATGATTTTTGAGCAGTTGAAGTTGGCATTACCACTGCTTGGTTATCTGTGATAAATCAGGTGCTTTTTTTGATGAAGAGCACAATGAGCTAAGAACATTAGGAGTTCTGACTGACTCTGACCTGACTCTGACAGCTCTGACTGACTCTGACCTGTTTTATGTTTATGGACTTCTTCATATTCCCCAGCCACATAATGGAAATAATTGTGGTTCCATCCCTTTATAAAGTATTTTGAGATCGACAGACAAGCACCCCAGAAAAGCTAAGAATTGTTGTTTTTAGGTACTTAACCTACTATGCTATCAGCACCCAATGATACCAATGCAATGACACAATCAACTCTCAGATGCCAATAGAAGAGACTGTCTTCTCACATAACTTTGCACAATTGCTGCAGGGTCAAGCACAATTACAACTCACAAAGGACAGGCACAAGTCTGCCAGCCAGTGATGGCCAGACCTGCCAAGAATTGGACTGTACAATACTCAGATTAAAATAAATACAGCGTGTCAAATATTCATACCCTTTCCAAAAGGTGGAGACTTGATCTCTGTTGATTAGCGCATGGTTATATCTCGCTTCCATCCGTAATTCAGAACTCTAAAAAATACATGCCTAAATCTTATTAATTTTGTTTTTGGGCCTCCGCAGTATGGAAGGAACGAACAGAATCTTGTGACTCAAGCCTTCTATTTAGTAAGAAGATGTGGCCTGGTACCCAGGAGGTGTGAGACATGACACAAGTCTCCCACAATATCAGTAGTGTATTCTGTTCCAAAGAGTTGATAAGAGCTTCAGACATAAAGAAGACCTTTAAAAAAACAGCAGTGGGGGAGGCATTAGAACCCAAGAGATGCATATGAAAAGATCAAGGAGCAACATTTTCTAAACATTAACAGGGACAGATTTGAAATCCCAAGTTTGGAAGGGGACGCGGATGGAGCAAAAGTACTCTGATTGCCAGCAGCTGGCTCCCTGCTTCCCTTGCAAGAAAGATGAATGACTCAGGAGTAAGAAAGAGGCAGATCAGAGCATGTGGTGGGGGAAGGACTGCTAGGAAGCTGTCTTGAGGTGGAAGGGGGTTAGGTGAAGGGGACGAATCTCTCTAGAGTGAAGGGGATTTTTGGTGAATCTGGGGCTCTCTTAAACATTATTCTGGGTTTGAAGTTTGAGATGCTTTGGGAAAGAGAATGTACATAATTGAAAGTGACATGGGGCCCATGTTCCTACTGAAGTCTATGGCCAGAATCTCATGGACTTAAGCGGCAGCAGGCTTGGGCCCTTGAGCACTTAGTGGGTTGAGCCATGGCCCATCCTGAGAAAGTGCTTTTTAAGTATGAATCCTGTGTCCTGCTCTCTAATTTTATTGGACACAAAACTGAGGGAAACCACTCCTACCATTTAAAATGGGTAAACTGCATTGCTTAGCTCAGTGATCCCCAACCTTTTGGGGCTGCCAGGCGCCCGGGAGTGGGGCCACTCATGCACCGGGTGCCCGAGAGTGGGGCCACTCATGCACCGGGTGCCTGGGAGTGGGGCCACTCATGTGCTGGGCACCCGGGGACGGGGCTACCCATATGCTGCGTGCCCGGTGCCGGGGCCACCCATGTGTCGTACTGCCAGGGCCGGTGCTGCTCCTGTGCCCAGGGGTGGGGCTGCCAATATGCCATGCACCCGGGGCCGGCACCGCTCTTGTGCCATGCGCCCAGGGGCAGGGCCGCCCATATGCCGTGCGTCCAGGGCCAGAACAGCCCATGCGCTGCATGCCCGGGGCCAGCGCCGCTCCTGTGCCGCACACCCAGGAGCTGGCAGCGCACATGCGCCACGCGCCTGGGGCTGCTCCTGTGTCGCATGCCCAGGGGCAGGGACGCTCATACGCCGCGTGCCGGAGGCCAGCACAGCCCTTGCGCTGTGCACCTGGGGGCGGGGCCGCCCATACACTGCGCACCCAGGGGCCGGCACTGCCCATGCGCCACGTGCCCGGGGGTGGGGGTGGGTCCGGCCCCGATCACTCAGAGGGGGCACAAAAATGGCCCGGCGGGCGCCATGGCGCCTGCGGACACCACGTTGGGGACCACTGGCTTAGCTCATTACCATAGTGTGCAGATGGAATACAGGATCTTGTCAATAATGGGCAGGTTGATCCTCTCTAGTCTGGCACCTTCGGGACCTGACGGTGCCAAACCAGAAGATTTGCTGATCCACAGGAGGCCAATATGATCTAGCAGCATTACCAGCACTTCCATGGCTTACTGGGCTCTTAGAAGACATTCAGGGGTAAATTAGAGCTAAATAATAGCACAGAACACTGAGCCAGGCCTGGTGGCTATAAACAAACTTTATGGGATCATGGGAAACTTGACCACCCCCATGATAAGTGGACATCCAGCTAATTGAAATCATGCCAGACCACGGATGTTGCTGGACCAGAGAGTGCCAGACTAGAGAAGTTCAACCTATATTTTATGCATGTTTTCTTTAAAAGGAGCTATTATAATAACTAAATCTAAGATACTTAAAAAATCTTTATGACCAGAGTATCTAAACACATTGAGGTTTGTGAGGTTCTTAGTCTCCAGACATCCCTGTGAGAAAGGAAAGTAACTGGGTCCCAGTAAATGAATTCTTCTTCGAGTGGTTGCTCATGTCCATTCGAAGTAGGTGTGCGCGCTGCGTGCACCACGTCTTCCGGAGCGTTTTCCCTAGCGGTACCTGTAGCGCTGGTGGGGCGCCCCCTGGAGTGGCACCGCCATGGCAGGGCATAAGTACCCCTGCCAGCGCGGCCCAGCTCAGTTCCTTCAGGTCGTTGGAGCGTCTCTCTCTCTCTCTATAGCTGTTAGGCTTAGATAGTTAATGGTTCCCGTTTCTCACATTTTAAATAGTTTGTGTAGTTAGATAGTTAGGTTTTTTTGTTTTTGTTCCTTCCCCCCTTGGGGGTAAGGAATGCCAGGGCCGCAATGCTTCAAGGCGTGCACTGACTGCGGGAAGTTTATGCCCAGGGGCGATCCACACGACAGCTGCCTTAAGTGTCTGGGTGAGGCTCATTTGGCAATTGCCTGCAAAATCTGCAAGTCTTTCAAGCCCCGTATGAGGAAAGAAAGAGTTTCCCGCTTGAAGCTTCTCCTCATGGAGACGGCGCTTCAACTGGTACCGCCGGACCAGCCTGCGGTGCACAGCGCACCGGCCTCCACGCACGAGGCCGCACACCAGCACCGGGCATCGACGTCAAGATTCCGGCACCGGTCTCACTCTCCGCCATCTAAGAGGGTGAAGAAGTCCTGGGGCAGGTCTCTGTCTAAGAAGCTGACGTCGGCTGGACACTGCACTGGCAGTTCACCGGTGCGTGTTTCCCCTCCGGTGCACCATTGGCACCGAGGGGGTCTAGTGAGCCCTGGTCGCCTGCCCTCTCATCGTCCCTCTACGCTGGACACCTTTGAAGCGGCGCAGGACCTAATAAGTCTTACAACCTCCCCGCCATCGTCGGTCGACTCAGACGGGTCGAGGTCACCCCCGGTGGAAGCTCGGAGGGCACCCCCGTCGCCCATGCATGGCCAGGGTCGGCATGCTATGGTGGCTTATGCGTCAGGACCAACGCCGGTGGGGTCGGCTCCCGCTACTACTACGGCACCCTTCACGACGCCGAATCGTCATTCTCAGGGAGCGTCGAGCCTTGGCAGGTTGTTGCTCTCCAAGTTGCCAGAGCCCCGCTTGGCCGTACCAGTGCCATACCCCCATGGCCATGTGGCCTCCCAGGAGTCGGCGTCCGTCTCCGTGCCATCATTGGCACCGGCATCGACCCAGTGGTCTACCCCGGTACTGGGCCTGGGCACCCCAGTACCGTTTCAGTTGGGCACGACTCAGTTGGCATCAAGCCTGAGCACCTTGGTGCCGCAGCTGCTGGCCACAGTATCGGCACCGGGCCTGAGCACCCCAGTGCCGCAGCTTCAGTCGGTGCACCGGGCATGGGCACCCCGGTGCCGCAACTCCAGGCATCGCAACCGACACCGAGCCTGAGCACCTTGGTGCCGCAGTTACTGGTGACGCAGCCGGCACCAGGCCTAGGCACCCCGGTGCCACAACTTCACGTGACGCACTTGGCATTGGGCCTAGGCACCTCGGTGCCACAAATGGTGCAACTGGCACCGAGCCTGAGCACCTCGGTGCCGCATATGGCGTCGCAAACGGCACCGGGCTTGGGTACCCCTGTGCCGCAGTTACTGATGGCGCAACCGGCACCGGGCCTGGGCACCCCGGTGCCACAGCTGACTGCTCCAGCGGAGTTCACCGCACCGGGTCTGGGTCTCCCGGTGCCGCAGTTATCAGTGGCCCTTACAGCACCGGGCATGAGTCCCCCGGTACCGCAGATGGCATGTCCTCGCCGCACCCATGCGGGCAAACCGGAGTCGATGGCCAAGTTTGCACCGCACTCCTCGTCAGCTCCCCCTTGGCCGGAATCCGATTACTCTTCGGACTCGGACGCGGTGTCGGTGCGGTCAGGGTCTTTGGGAGCTTCCTTGACCCACAGGTCCAGATCCAGGCACCGGAGGGACCACAACCAGCAGATGTGGCCCCCTCATCCGCAGTGGCCCTTTTGGACTCCCTGGGCCTATCATCAGTGGCAGGGACAACCACCACCATCTATGGGGTCGGAGGCTTCAGGGCACTGTTCCCGCTCCTTTGTGTCCCTGTCTAGGGTGCCCCCCTCCCCCATTCGAGTGCCGCAACAAGATCCTGCGGCACCGCAACCACTGGTACCGGAGACAGGCCCTCCCCTCCCCTTCGTCGGAGTATCTGGCAAGAAGGAACTGAGGTGGGGCAGCGCCGGCAGGGGTACTTATGCCCCGCCATGGCGGCGCCACTCCAGGGGGCGCCTCGCCGGTGCTACGGGTACCGCTAGGGAAAACGCTCCGGAAGACGTGGTGCACGCGGCGCACACACCTACTTCGAATGGACATGAGCAACACATCTCGAAGAACAACAGTTACAGGTAAGTAACCGTTCTTTTACAAGGGAAGTAAAAACAGAAGAGCTAAGGAAAGCAACAAGGATCTTGTCTTCCTGTGTTTTGGGGCATATGCCACCACAATATAAGTATTAAATAATAAATATTCAGACCACATCTGGAAGTTTGAGGGGGTTAAGGTAACTCTCAGACCCTGTATTCCTGCTGAAACTTTGTGTAGAGACCAAGTACAGTTTTAATTAAATTAAATTAAATATTTGAACGAAAAGTCCCAGTCTTACCAAAGCATTCATAATCTGTCCTTGAATCAGAACAGAGTGAAGAAAGTGAATGGGGAAGTGCTATTTATCTTTCACCTAACACAAGAACTAGGGGTGACCCAAACAAATTAATAGGCCATAGGTTTAAAACAAATGTAAGAAAGCATTTCTTCACACAGTACACAGACAACCGGTGGAACTCATCATCAGGGCATGTAGTGAAGGCCAAGAATAAAACTGGGTTTAAAAAAAATCAGATAAATTCATGGAGGACAGGTCCATCAGTGGCTATAACTCAAGCTGATGAAAGGTGCCTGCCCGTGCTCTGGGTGTTCTTAAACCTCTCATTGCCGGTTGCTGGGACCAGATGACAGGGGATAGATCTCTCAATGATTGTCCTGTCCTGTTCATTCTCTCTGAAGCAGCTAGTCCTAACCGTGGCACAGTCAGAGAACACAGGATGCTGAACTAGAAGATAGACCATTGGTCTGACCTAGTGTGGGCCATTCTTATGTTCTTAGTCAAAGCCTTTTAATGAGCAGCACTAAGGCTTGGTTTATACTGTTTTTAGGGGGCAGGGTTGGGAGGGGGGGCTGCAGTGTTATTGTTATACCAGTCGAAATTTCCCTACACTGAATAAACGCTGAGTTACTATAGAAAATATATTCCTTTGTATGCAGCCCTTACACATTTGCAATTGATCTAGTAAACCCTCCCAGTTGCACCCTAACAGCAGGGTCCTCAACTTTTTTTCATTTGTGGACCTTTAAGAATTTCAAGTGGAGGTATGGGCCAATTAGAAATCTTAGACATAGGCTGAGTACCCCCGGGATCCGCAGACCATAGGTTGAAAACCACTGTTCTGTGGTAACAAAAATATTTCATGGACCCTTAGACATAGTCTATGAACTTCAGGAGTCGGGACCACAGGTTGAGAACTATTAACTAACCTAATGCACTCCCCCTCTTCCTCAGGGCCAACCAGCTGTATCTAATCCTGATCTTCCCAATGTTCCACCATCTATGCAATCCTTCCCTGCCACAAACACCTGGTCTGTAGCATCTAGCCTCTATGTCCTTACCACATACACCTTACTGAATCAGATGCCCCATCCAAGTGCCATGTTTTCCCTATCTGAAAGCATTAGGAGCTAATTACAACAAAAATGCTTCAACTCTGATCATTCCTTTGAAGTGCCTCCTTTATTCCACCTTCCCATTTGACATGAAGATGCTTTCTTCCCCATTATTCATTCTCTTCTCAGTTCTGTTGTGCTTATTATTATCTGTTTTAGGCCTGACTTGTCAAGAGAACATCATTATCACCTCTTTAGTCTAATCCACTCCTTTGTTGTCTAAAGTTTTCTATCTCCCTCTCCTTCTCTTTTCTATTTATATAATCTCAGTCTACTCTATCTTTTGGGCCCCCTAATTCTTTCCATCACTTCGGTGTGTGACCAAGTCCATCCTTTACCCCCTTTTTGTGTGTGGCTCAGCAGGAAACCAAGAATCCTGAGTTTTCTCCTTGTTTAAGCCCCTATTCTCCAAGTTTTCCCCTGCCACTTGATACATGCCAATTTATTATCACATACATTGATTATTCTAAATCAGAAAAATAACAACCCCAAAACTATGAGCAAATACAGACCCAAACACTGTTTTTACAGCAATCTTAGAAATGATCCTTCTCCCTACTGAACATGGTTTTGTGATAGTACTGCCAAATGCTGAGTTGGGAGGGCAAAGGGATAAAACAGAGTATAGGGGGAATGCCAGAGTTAGCTATAAAAACCTTAGTGCTCTGTCTATATAATCACCCTCTGTCACTAGCACTTGTGCTGTCCCAAGATTACACCATTTGTGGCTAGAGTGCCTATGTGAGAGGCCTTGTCACTAGTTAAGTAGCAGGAATTGGCAGAACAGCAGAAGAATTGGCTGCAATATTGCCTGGCTGTTTTGTGACACAGGACTAGTTCAGGGCTGAAATAGTATCATTGAAGGTGTTCGCTTTACAGCATTTCAGAGGGCTGTAATGGGTAGTGATCAATGGCTCGATGTCAGGTTTGCGGTTGGTTTCTAGCAGAGTGCCCCAGGGATCTGTTCTTGGACTGGTTTTGTTCAACATCTTTATTAATGACCTGGATGAGGGGATGGATTGCACCCTCAGCAAGTTCACAGATGACACTAAGCTGGGGGAGAGGTAGATATGCTTGAGGGCAGAGATAGGGTCCAGAGTGACTTGGACAGATTAGAGGATTGGGCCAAAAGAAATCTGAGGTTCAACAAGGACAAGTGCAGAGTCCTGCACTTGGGACAGAAGAATCCCAAGCATTGTTACAGGCTGGGGGCTGAATGGCTAAGTAGCAGTTCTGCAGAAAAGGACCTGGGGATTACAGTGGATGAGAAGCTAGATATGTGTCAACATATTAGCCAAGAAGGCTAATAGCATATTGGGGTTCATTAGGAGCAGCATTGCCAGCAGATCCAGAGAAGTGATTATTCCCTTTTATTCGGCTCTGGTGAGGCCACATCTAGAATATTGTGTCCAGTTCTGGCCCCCCCACTATAGAAAGGATGTGGACGCATTGGAGAAGAGCCAGCAGAGGGTGATCAAAATGATTAGGCTATGAGAAGATACTGAAGGATTTGGGTTTGTTTAGTCTGCAGAAGAGAAGAATGAAGGGGGATTTGAGAGCAGCCTTCAACTTCCTGAAGGGAGGTTCCAAAGAGGATGGAGAGAGGCTGTTCACTGTAGCGATGGATGGCAGAACAAGGAGCAGTGGTCTCAAGTTACAGTGGGAGAGGTCTAGGTTGGATATTAGGAAAAACTATTTCACTAGGAGGGTGGTGAAGCACTGGAATGGGTTACCTAGGGAGGTGGTGGAATCTCCATCCCTAGAGGTTTTTAAGTTTCAGCTTGACAAAGCCCTGGCTGGGTTGATTTAGTTGGGATTGGTCCTGCCTTGGGCAGGGGGCTGGGATTAATGACCTCCTGAGGTCTCTTCCAACTCTATGATTCTATGATTTCCCACTGTATTATAAGGATGGGGAAAACACGTGCTCTTCAAAGGGCAGGTAAGAAAATGAGAAATTCCACATTGCGTTCCTTGGCTGAGATACCTTCACGTTTAGGCCTTCCCAATAGAATTTCAGATGGGGTGGGGAGAAAGCAGGGAAATTAGAGTAATACCAGGGTTTATTTGCAGAACTGAACTTTCATGTTTTAGGGCTTGATTGTTCTCCCATTCAAGTTAATAGTGAAACTCCCATTGACTTCAGTGGAGCAGGCTCATGCTCTGAGATGATCCTCATTTGGTCATGTCTAGTTGTTCCAATGCAAGATAGTTTCCTATGTTCCTTAGGGCTTTATCCAGTCTAGATAGAAATGACTGAAGTGATTTTGGTTAAAGAAGCTGAGAAAGCTATTTTCGATTCTGGGTTTGATTTAGGACTATGCAAAATCTGCAGACACACACCAGGGAAGAATGGAAACTGGCTGGCTGTATTTCTAAGCTGCCTTTTTGAACCTACATCACATTTAACAGGTTTAATGCCTAAACTGCTGTCAGTGTTTTTCAGCAGATGCAAAACCCTCTGAGTAACCTGGATAAAAGTGCATGATTTTTTGCCCCGTAACAAGGAGATTCTTGCACAGATTTGCTTCCACTTGTGTAGATCTCCATTGCCTTCAACTCTACACATTATGCAGAACTTTTCTTCTATTACAGGGCAATTCTGTCTCATCCACATCAATGACACCTCTATGTTCTAAGACACCGCTTAATAAGCATACACTCCTGTTTAGCACAGCCCAAGATATGGCGTAGACAGGATCAGTGTGTCCCTTCACCTGCCCGGTCTCCTTGCTTAGCATATAATCATTTCTCACTTTGCCTCAACCTCCCGTCACCTCTGGCTGCTTTAGTATTTGTCACCTACCCATTTCCTCTCAAACCCAGTGAGCATTGCACCACTTCAAACTGTGTCAAAAGAGTTTACATGCTGCTTAGATGCCGGCAGCACCATTTTCCATCCATATGCCAAAGATCCCATCTACACTACAAAAAAACCCCAAACCAAACCAACCTGGACACACCACCTTTGACACAACTCTGTCTGGCAGGTTGTCCAAAGCATTAGCATGGCTCAAGGACATGTTTCAATCCATTCTCATTCTTCACTGCAAGGTGAGAGAGCAAGCACTTTGTCCAATTCACATTGGTGCTTAGATAGCAACTTGATGGGTACTTAGAAATGTTTAATATAGATGGATGGACACCCCGGTGATTGGGTGTCGGAAATGGACTCCATCTTTTCAACCACTACAGCAAGTTACTTTAACATCTTGCTTATGGCTGGGGGAAATGGCCTAAGAATTTGGCAGGCTGGATTTCAGCTCCATCCCTTAAAGGCAAATTAACTCTGGCATGTTGCCTCTTTCCACCTTGTTGTCATTTCTCCTTGACGGAAGAGGGATTTATGATCTCTTAAAAAGGAAGAAAGTGAGTTTTATCATATATATAGGGACCTTTGTTATTTAACTTTTTTCCATGAATGTATTGGTGTGTATTACCTACTACAACAAAAAATTTAAAAGTTGGTGGAAAAAATGATTTATTTTTTCTGGGTAAATATCAGGGTTTATTTTGGTGGATGGAAGGACAGGGAATAAAGTTTTCAGTAGATTAATGCTTTGATGAATGTAATTCTGTGTGGTGTGCTGCAGAGCTAACAGGACTCAAAACACAATGCCACCTCTGAGTTTAAAGAAAACAATGTCTCTAACCCAAAATGACACTTTTCATTTGAATAAACAGTTCAATATTGTAGACTCAGAACTATTAGCCAATGAATATTTATATTTAATAATTAGGCCACACCATTTGCAATGCATACACTCAACTCTTATCTTTTTCTCCTTTATGTTTTTAAACTTTTAAATACTTGTGGTCTGAAACATATTCTGATAGATTTTCATTTTCTTCACATTTAAACTATTATCTAAGCATTTGAAATGTGTACATGTGCACATGTTTCAGAATTTGCATGCGTGCCTGTTTTGTGTGTATCTTCCAGACAAATCCATAGCCTTTACCTCAACAGGCAGCTTTGCATATACACACAGGCTGATGTATTATCATAATACATACATCTTATGCAATGTACTAGATTTTTCCTGATAACATTATTTTTAATATTTGATACAAACGTGTGAAAATTTGGGGGAAATTTACTTTTTATAAAACTAGGATTTTTTTTTAAACTGGTTTAAACTGAAATGAAGGGGCTTACTAGCGCTGCAGCTGGGGAGGAGAAAAAAAAGTTGGTGTCAACTGCTTGATGAGTGTGATGGAACTATTTGGTATTTGAGTCATTGAAGTTCTCTTACTGCATTTCCTCAATTTAACTGCTAGCTCCTAAGAATGGAGATCTTGTCATGTCCTCATCTTGAGGCTATCATATCTGTTCACAAGAAGTTGCCCGATTATTTCACTCCACCCAGTCATTCAGATAGCTGGCGCTGAAGGAAATGCTTCATATTTTGAGACTCTCTGACCCAGCTCATAGATTTTTGGGCCAGTGAAGTAGCCCTCTTGATCATCGCATCTCCTAGACTAGCCAACGCTAGCTGATAGATGCTTGCCCGGGAGCTGAAAGCAAGAGGCAACAGGCCCTTGTTCATAACCCAAACCCTTGTCTGTTTGTGTGACAAATTAAGGGGTTTAATGATGGCAGGAAAACTGTCATGACTTCAGCTCAGCATCGTGGTCCTATCATATAGGACAGGGGTGGGGGAACCTAAGCCGGCCCCCGGCTTGCCTAAATCCAGCTCCAGAGGTTCAGGGCTCCGCACTGGCACTTTAACCCCCAGTGCCACTCCTAACGTGGGGCTGGAACACACAGAATCTACTAGCCTGGGCCCTCCTAGGCTCTGGTGTGCAAGGGGAATGTGGGGAGTGTCTTTCTCCTTCTCAGTGAGGGGGCCATGTCAGTGAGTGAGGGTTTGGAGGGTTTTTTTGTCTGTTTGTTTTTTGCTTCTCACCTGTGTGTGGCCCATGACTGATTTTTCTTGTGATATAGGGGATGTCTTTGATCTATGCATTGCTTCATGTGCTTAACTCTATTAGCAATTTCCCAGCGTATTATCAGGAGGAATCATACCTGCAAGGCTGTAAAGGCTTTTTGATGTGGACTTGAGGCATCCTGTAATATAGTGGCAGGCTGTGTTAAGTACGGGGTCTAGCTCCTTTTGCGTAAGGGGATCATGCCCACAATACACAGGTATAGGGAGCAGAGGAGCAGCAAAGTGCTGATGCTGTTGATTGCAGAGTGAGTGGGTCAGTCTGTGCCCCACTTGGATATTAGCAGTTTGCTGAGAATATTGTTTTGGGTACTAACCTTGGCTTTCTCTGTGTGGGCTCTAAAGGAGTGTGTGGTTGAGAATAACACTGAGATAGTTGGGATTTAAGGAGTGAGTAATTTTCATCCCAATCCAGATTATATTGACTTCACATTTGGCCTCTCTGGGTATGTCTACACTACAAGGGTACTTCAAAATAAGTTGTTTCAGAATAATAACTCCTGAAATAACTATTTCAAAATAGAAGTCCACGCTACAGGCAAGCCTCAAAATTAGTCCGAGGCAGGCTCCCCTAATGTGGACGTGCAACCTCAATTTGGAGGCCCAGGAAGCACTGGGGAGTAATTACTTTGCAAGGCCCTGTGAAGGAGCTATTTCGAAATAGCAGCAATTGAGCATCTACACTACTGCTATTTTGAAATAAATGTTATTCCTCGTGAAATGAGGGTTTATTATTTCAAAATGAGAAGCCCGTTATTTCAAAATAATTTCAAAATAATGGGCTTGCTGTGTGGACTCTCGCTTTATTTCAAAATAACGTGAGTTATTTCGAAATAACGCTGTAGTGTAGCTATGCCCTCTGTGTTTGAGCTGGAATGCACTGACTTGCATCTATGTTGGGTTTGGACATTGTTGGTTGGCTGGTAGGGATGCCAGGTGTCCGGTTTTGAACTGAACAGTCCAGTATTTGAGCTTTCTGTTCGGGAAACAAATTGAGAAAATATAAAGGAGAAAATATAAGTATATGGTATTTTCTAAATAAGATGTAATGTAGATTGTGATGTAATGTCAAGTGTGTCCGGTGTTTTTGTTGAAACCCTCTGGCAACCCTATTGGCTGGCTAGGATGTTAAGTGCATTCACCAGGTTACTCCCTCTTACTCCAAACTCCTTGTGCTGTGTGGTGATGCAGAGATCATGCACTTTGTGCTCAGGTAGCATGGCAGGTCGTTTGTGGCTCTGTTGAATTATGTAGGTGTTAAGACACACTATAATGGGAGGCCATCTTATTGTCATTGGCTCTGTTTTCCATAAAAGTTCATGAAGAATTTTCTGTTCTCTAACATGGTCTGCATTGGAGTAATAGAATCACAGAACTTGAAGGGACTTTGAGAGGTCATCGAGTCCAGTCCTCTGCTCTCACAGCAGGACCAAGCACCATCTGGATCATCCCCGACAGGTGTCTGTCTAACCTGCTCTTAAATATCTCCAGTCCTGGAGATTCCACAGCCTCCCTAGGCAATTTATTCCAGTGTTTGACTACCCTGACAGTTACGAAGTTTTTCCTAAGTCCAACCTAAACCTCCCTTGCTGCAATTTAAGCCCATTGCTGCTTCTCCTGTCCTCACAGGCCAAGGAGAACAATTTTTCTCCCTCCTCCTTGTAACACCCTTTTAGATACTTGAAAACCACTATCATGCCCCCTCTCAGTATTCTCCTTTCTAAACTAAACAGTCTTCCCTCACAGCTCATGTTTTCTAGACCTTTAATCATCTTTGTTGCTCTTCTCTGGACCTTCTCCAATTTCTCCACATCTTTCTTGAAATGTGGTGCCCAGAACTAGACACAATACTGCAACTGAGGCCTAATCAGTACAGAGTAGAGAGGAAGAATGAACAGGTCATCATTAGTACCATGTCATTATTAGTACCTTGTAGCTTGCAATGACTGACTGAACCATAGATGGTGCGCAATCAATACTAGTCCCCTAATAATCCCCCCTTGAATATGTTGTGTCAAGTTCAGAAGCTGTCCAGTACATCACTGAGGTAGGTAAAAGCCACCCTATCCCTCAATAAGTAGTGGGTCGATAACTTGTGTAAGGTGACATAACAGTAATCACTCAGACAACTTTGAAATATCACACAGGAGTGAGCTAGGCTGAAATATTTTTGGTTTGGATGGTTTCATACCAGGCTATAAAATGGCCGCTAGCTTAGTTTATCACCACATTTGTTTGTATCTTGAGCTGTATGAGACAGGTATTGAACATACTCAGGGGCCACTTCCATGTGTACGGGGCCAGCATTGTTGATCTGTTTTGTTCGGATATCTAGGCCTGCTGCCTCCTGTTTTCAGAGCATCAATGCCAGCACCCACCTCCCTTGTGTTGAAGAATGCTGTAAGATCTAGATTGCTGGATGTATTTGGGGGCATTTGCCAAAGTGATGACTTGTTGGAAGTGATTTGCTTAATCTGCCTTTTGGGTAGTATTTGGTAGGTAATCTGATGAGTAGAGATGTTGAAATGTCTGCCCATCTTTGCGTTGTCAGTGTTTGTACGTGGTCAGCCATGCTTTTTGGCTGTGTGTGTGGAGAGGTGTTGAGAAGCACTTATTTCCTGCTGGTGAGAGCATGGTCATCTATGGCTAACCAAATATTGTGGGGGGAGCAAAATGTTTAGTAACTCCCCTCTGTAAATGCAGCAGTTGAAAGAAAACTAGTTAGGTGACACCACTTTTCAGCCCTTGTCTACACCAGTGTTTCTCAAGCTGGGAGCTGGGATTTGTTTTATAATTCTACTAGAGGATTTTCCCGGGGTTGGTTGGGTCCTTAACTTATAAGTTTGTTTTTTCGTAATTTAAATAATTGCTCTGGCGAGGGGCTGGGGATGCCCGGTTCAATACACAGGCTGCTCCAGGGGACAACCCCATCCCTCTCTCAATGCAGCAGATTGGGGCCAGGTGAGAAGCACATCTCCTTGGCCACTGCAGCTCCAGCAAGCACAGTGGGGGGAGGGGTGCATGTCCCCCAGCTGGGGCAAGTCCTAGTTTGTCTGCCCCCTGCCTTCCCAAGCCAGAGTGAGGAATGCAGGAAACTGTGCACTTTCCCTTCGCTCTGTGATTAAAAGGAACAGCCAGCAATGTTCCTGTACAAATGGGAAGCTGCAGTCTCCCCATCCCTAAAAGTTGCCTGGGAGGGACGGGAGGAGGGGATCATGCATGAGGCAATCTTGTATGGGGTGTGTGCCCCCCAGTCAGTCCTTCTCACTTGCCTGATGATTCTATCTCCTTTCTGTATGGTTTTATGCATGCCCATACAAATTGAAGGGAGAGATGGAGCTTCACTCTCACCCCAACCAAATCCTAACCTTCTTTAAGGAATGATAAGAGGAAGCTACCTACCAAATTTGGTGTTCTTAGCTCTTACCATTTAGGATGAATTCTTGAACAAACTAATTGACAGACTCGCTCACAAACTCTCAAATATAGTCAAAGTGAAAAAGTAAGCACTTCGTCAGTGTGCTGTGGCACTTTTTCTTTAATCTTAAAGTCTGATTTTGTAAGCAAGTAGCTTTTTAAGAGAGGTGCAATGTGGGGATACAGAAGGTAAACCAGCCTCCTGAAAAGGGTACAGTAGTCTGAAAAGGTTGAGAACCACTTGTCAATAGGACAGAGCCATCGCTGGACTAGCTAGGTGGGCAGAGCCCCCTTGTGGAGAAACAATGTATATCAACAGAAGCACTTTTCTGGCAGCATGGTTGTACTACAGGCAGTCCCCGACTTACGCGGATCCGACTTATGTCAGATCCGCACTTACGAACGGGGCTTTTCTCGCCTCGGAGCTCACGGGCGGCGGGACCGCCCAGAGCACAGCGGTCCCGCCACCGCGTCCTCCGGGGCGAAAAAAGCTGCTCCAGGTCTCCCTGGTGTGCTGGGGGGGACTCCCCAGCACAGCAGGGAGACCCGAGCAAAGCCGCACAGGCGGCCGACCCCGCTGCCCGTGCGGCTTTGCTCCTTTGCCCCGGAGCAAAGCTGCACAGGCGGCGGGGTCCCCCGCCTCTGCGGCTTTGCTCCTGTCTCCCTGCTGTGCTGGGGGGGAGTCCCCCCCCAGCACAGCAGGGAGACCCGAGCAAAGCTGCACAGGTGGCGGGACGCCGCTGCCTGTCGGGACCCCGCCGCCTGTGCAGCTTTGCTCCGGGGCAAAGGAGCAAAGCTGCATGGGCAACGGGGTCCGCCGCCTGTGCGGCTTTGCTCGGGTCTCCCTGCTGTGCTGGGGGGGACTCCCCCAGCACAGCAGGGAGACAGGAGCAAAGCTGCAGAGGCGTGGGACCCCGCCGCCTCTGCGGCTTTGCTCTGGGTCTCCCTGGTCTGCTGGGGGGGGGGGGCGCAGCTAGTGCGCCCCCCCCCCCCCAGCAGACCGGGCTTTTGTTGTGGACGCCTGGGGTAGAGCAGCTGGGGTGCTGGTGGGTTGGTCCTGGGGGGACCTACTCGGCAGCACCCCAGCTGTTCTGTCCCAGGCTCCAGATTCAGCCGCTGTTGAAACTGATCAATGGCTGATTCCAGGAAGCTGGGGGCAGAGAAACTCTTCCTCGGGCTTCCTGTAGTCAGCCCCTGGTCAGTTTCAGCAGCAGCAGCTGAATCTGGAGCCAGTTCTGAGTTACGTACAAATTCAACTTAAGAACAAACGTATAGTCCCTATCTTGTACGTAATCCGGGGACTGCCTGTACTGGGTTTTGCTGACAAAGCAGTATCAGCTCCCTGTGTGAGATTTATCACCCCCCTCCCTTTTCATCCTGAGTTGACATAGCTATATTGGCAAATTTTAGTGAGTAGAATAGGCCTCAGTTTACCATGAAACAGAGCCAGTGTTGCACGGATGGGAGCCAGGATTGATCATACTATCTATTTCCCTTGAAAATACTGAGGCGTCTGCGTGTCCTTGCAATCTTTTTATCAGGGCTTTAAGAGCTACTAGGGACCCAGTCAAAGGAGAGGAGGGGAGGTTCAGTGCAGCAGCTAAAAATGTCTGCTTATTTTTTACATACTGTATCAAGCACTACAGCCCCAGCGACTAAATCACTACTCAGCCTTATGACCTATTCTTACTTGGCACTTTGCAGTTGAGTATGAAGAAAGTTACTGCCCCGCAGACTTAATAATCCAAACTTAATTTTTTAAAAAGCTACAAAGAACCAGAGTGCAGGAGAAAAGCTGCAGGTGCAAAGAAAAGAAACATGTTTGAAAGCTGATGTGTTTTGCAGCAGTTGTGGTGTGGAGACTCCAGATACCACAGTGAGCACCTGATGTTCCGTTGCCCTGAAGTATGGATGGACCCCAAAGTCTGTGAAACTTTTCAGCATTGGCCAGCACCAGAAATGTGAGCCTCTCCCAGGAGACTGTTCAAGACAAGGACCTAATGAAAGAGGAACTGTCTGCACTTAAGAAGGAGATTATAGCGGTGTTGTCCCAGCAAAGCGACCGTACATGTTTTCTTGACAGCCCTTTTCAAATCCTGTTGATGGATGCTATACAAACCCTGCTATTCAATCCTCTTCCACCTCAAGTTATGACCAGGCCTTTCAGGGCACAAACATTAAATTCAGGTTCAGTCAATGAAAACAAGTGGAGGCGTCACACCCCTTCTCAAGCTAATCCTGAGCTAGTACAAATCTGCCTCAGATCAGCAACAACCAGGGTGGCGACTTTTCTCTAACTGTTGATTCGCTGAATTGTTTCTGGGACAGAGAGCCAAACAATGCAACTGCTAACAATATTAATGGCAGTACCCTGCCACCCCCCAATTCCTCTATCAGAGGAGCTGGTTGTCTTCCAGGAGTGTCCCAATGTGGTTAAAACATTGATTTTGTACCATGTAGCAAACTTCCTATCAATAGTAGCAAAATAGGATTTATCTAATCCAGGGATGGGAGCCACACAAAAGTGAGAGGGGAAAAAAAATCTGACATGGCCCCTGAGAGGTGAAAGACACTCTCCACATTCCCTTTGCACCCCCTTTTGTATGTTCTAGTCCTATGGTGGGGCAACAGGAGGGCTGGAGCATCAGCAGTGTGGGTTCCTCAATGCTATGGGGGAGCCCTGAGCCTTGGGGGGCTGGATCCAGGCAAACCAGGGGCTGCATCCCGCCCCCAAGCCAGAGGTTCCCCACCCCTAGTAATTCCTGCATCCCCTGTACACCTGTAATAATTCAGTGTAAACACTACTACATATGCCAGAGGGAGGTGGTTTTTTGTTAGTGTAGGTAAACTAGCCCCTCCACAGGCAAGTAGGGTAAACAGAAGAACTTCAGTCAAGCTAGCACTCTCCACAGAGGCTTAAATTGACTTAACAATACCGCTGGGGTGGGCCTTTTCACACCCCTGACTAACCTAGTTAAACAGAACAAGTGCATAGCATAGACCAGGCCATAGGAAAGTTTGCCCAGAATGACTATGTCAATAAAAGGTGTGGTTGTTTACTGACTGGTCATGCCAGCAAAAGCCAGCATAGAGCTTATGTCACCTGGCCAAAGCAGAATAAACTGGCACAGGCATTTTTCTGCTGGTATAATTGTGCCTACCCTAGAGTTCCTTTAAGAAAGGCCTTTAGTGTAGGCAGTTCTCCAGCAGCCACATGCTGCACTGTGTTAATTTACCCCATGTCTGTGTCTTTTAATGGATGTGGTGTTGAAAACTGTTGCCGGACACATTTGTTCTGCAGCTTGTGTGACTATTTACAATAGCAAAATGCAGGACAATGTAGCACTTTAAAGACTAACAAGATGGTTTATTAGATGATGAGCTTTCGTGGGCCAGACCCACTTCCTCAGATCAAATAGTGATCTGAGGAAGTGGGTCTGGCCCATGAAAGCTCATCATTTAATAAACCATCTTGTTAGTCTTTAAAGTGCTACATTGTCCTGCATTTTGCTTCAGCTACCCCAGACTAACACGGCTACATTTCTATCACTATTCTATTTACAATAGGTCACTTGAAGGGTTGACTTGAATATGTCCAGGTTTCCCAGCCGCTTTTTCTGAACCTTTATCCAGGTGGATTTTTCAATAACAAAACATGTCTAGTGTTTTTACAGAGTTGCTGCAGCTCAGAAAGAGCCCCACTTAGTCTGCTTTTTGATTTTGGTACCTCCCCTTCATTGGCAATTGGTTGGTCTACTGCCTGGCAACTACAACGGCTGGATCCCACCCACCTCACTTCCAGTTCTGGGAAGGAGATCCCTCAGGTATGTGCTGACTGTCAGCTGTCACTGTGTCCTGAGCTTGTGCCAGCTGCCCTGCCACCATTACAGGGAATGGCATTGCCCCCCCAGTGAGTACTGCAAGTACCTTCTCCAGCTCCTCCAACTCCCTCTTCTCCTTCAGCCCCCTCTTTCCCTGCAGTGTCCTCTTTTTGGGAACTTGAAATATGATAACCCTAGAAAGCAGATGTATAAATAATGCTTCCCTGGTAGTTCTTTACCCTCATTTTGTATGAATCTACAAAATGAGGGTAGATTCATACAAAATGACTACATGGGCAGGGCTACAGAGGGACTGTACTACCACCAAAAGTGCTGCACCAGTGGGAATTTGTTGTTCTATTTTCCTCCCCAAAAGGGACTGAATTATATTTTAATTAATGTTTCTGATCTGCAGACTGCACAGATGCAGTGTGAGACAGAGATAATATTTGAAGTACTCTTTGATCTCATGTACAGTGCAAGACTAAACCACACACCTGAAAAAAATGAGTTGTGCACTTTTTATGCTTCTGCTAGAAGCTTCCCCCTTCTTTCCATGCTGCTGCTTATTTTATACCTTTAGAAAAATAAGGATTATTAGATCTGATCTTTCCCATTTTTGCATTAGAACTTGTTGGAAGTTTCAAAGACACAGATTAGGAATTCTCTCATCCTGAACTGAAAAGTAAGAGTTGCTGCATCTTTAACAAATTTTATTTTTCTTCCCAGGCTGTGTAGGGAAATTGAATTAAATGAATATTCATTAAAAAAAGAGAAAGAGATTTAAATATTATTGCAAAATTCTTCTCAAACAAGTTTCACTTCTTTGGTGCTGTGCTGTCATAATCCTAGCAATTTTCTGGTGATAGATCTTTCCTATTTTCAAAGTGGGAAAATCTGATTTAAAAAAGCAGAAAAAATATTTAAAACAACTGCTTATGCACACTAAAGTAGTTTAGGCACAAACTCAATTTGTCTTTGTTTTGCTTCTTTAATAGTCTTGGAAACCTGCCATATCATAATAATCAACATGGTTGATTTTACAGTACAGTTGGGATCTATTTCCTGCTGGGAAGGGCATAATATTCAGATGGATAAAAAGCCTAAGTAAGACCCTAAGCTCCTCCTTCTCCTCTAGATTGTGCCAAGTAGCATAATCCCCAGGAATAAACAAAGAAAGAAACAAAGAAAAACAGAAATAGCCCAGAGGAAAGAACACAGCCTTCATGCTGGGGAAGAAGGTAAATTCTACCACCACTCAAGTCTGAAATTCAGCTGCCAGATTTAGTAGAACTCCACCCTTCCATTTAATTTGAGCTTCTACCATAAAGCGGGGGTGGGGGTGGGGATTCTTTGATTGGCCAGGGACATACTCATTCATTTTAATCACTCATAATAAAAAGTTCTAGTCTAGGACTTCCTTCTTGAACTATTAGAGCTCAAGCCTGGCATAATTCCAGTGCTACGAGGAACACTGTACTTACATCTGTCCCACTTACCGAAGTTGGGACAAATGACTGTGCCATTGCAGCTGATTATCAGATTTCCCCTGTGAATGACTGACTGCCTCAACACCTTGCTGTTCAGAGCCTGCTGTAAGGGCTGGCTGTTCAGAAGTGTGCACTTGAGATAATAAAAATACTTAGCTAGTTTGCTCTAGCTGCACTGGCATATTAAGTCATATGAGTAATTTAGGTCACATCTTATGAAATAAGAGGAAGATTAAACTTCTGAAATTGCTGGATGGGTGGAACATGACCCCCTTCCTCATAGGAAGGTACAGAGTGATGGATGAGCCAGGTTGTTCAGTCTGCCTTGGGAGGAGAGGCCGTTTACCTTTAAATATAGGGCTTGCTGCTTTGCTTTCCCCCAAACTCCAATTTAATAGGTAGCAGGTTTAAAACAAAGAAACTATTTCTTCACACAATGCACAGTCAATTGGTGGAACTCCTTGCCAGAGGATGTTGTGAAGACCAGGATTTTAACAGGGTTCAAAAAAGAACTAGATAATTTCATGGAGGATAAGTGCATTAATGCTTATTAGTCAGGATGAGTAGGAATGGTGTCCTTAGCCTCTGTTTGTCAGAGGTTGGGAATGGGTGACGGGAGAACTTGATGATTACCTGTTCCATTCAGTCCCTCTAGGGCACATGGCATTGGCCACTGCTGGAAGACAGGATATTGGGCTAGACCAGTGGTCACCAACCAGTAGATCGGGATCTACCAGTAGATCTTAGTGCCTCTGACAGGTGATCGTGACTGATTAGGCCAGGAAGTTCTCAAGCGCTGGCACTTCAGTTGCCCCTCCACCCACTGTCTTGAGATGCCCCCCTGGGAGTCTCTTGCTTGCTGTGCAGGTGTGGGAGGAAGAATGGGGGGGGGCACTGATGTATCCAATCTCCACATAGAGAGAAGGGGATGGAGGGAGTTTGGCAATGCAAATCTCTGGCGCACTCTCTCTCCCTCCCTTCCTCCCTCCCCCCCCCCAACCCAACACATACGTGGGTTGTTGTTACTTCTGTTACTGCTTGCAAAGTGGGTTAGTTTTGGTTTTTGACTGGTCTCTGCATTTCATAATTTCATTTCTCTCTTACGCTTAATGTAATTCTTTGAGTAGTGAGTTCTAAAATGCCAAACCTGCCATGGCTGGAGTAATTTCCCCTGTGGTAATTGCTGCCCCTGGAAGTGGCTGGCATGTCCCTGCAGCCCCTGAGAAAGGCAGAGCAGAGGATCTCCACGTTCTGTCCTTGCTTGCAGACACCACTCCTGCAGCTCCCATTGATCAATAACGGGGATCCATGGCCAGTAGCAGCTGTGGGCTCAGAGCCTTTAGATGAGGGGGAAGCACATTGCACCATGAAGCCATTGCTGTACATGCCAGCTGCTTTCAGGAGTGGTGCAGGGCCAGGGCAGGAGTAAGCCTGCTTTAACCCCATTGCTCCATCACTTGGAAACCCTCTCAGTTACATGGTTCCCAGAGCCTGCTTCCTGAACCCCTGTCCCAGCCCTGAACCTCGTCCTTTATCCAACCTCCTGCCCCAGACGCGAATCCCCCTGCACCCAAACTCCTTCCCAGAGCTTGCACCCTGAAATCCCTCCTGGACCCCAATCCCCCACCCTAGGCTAAGCCTGGAGCCCCTCCCACACTCCAAACCCCTTGGCCCAAGACCAGAGCCTGCACCCCAACCTCCTACCCCAGCCTGGTGCAAGAGTGAGGATGGGGGAGGAAGGTGGAATGGAGTGAGCAGGGTGAGCCCTTGGAGAAGGGATGGAGCAGGGTCAGAGCCTCAAAGAAAGGGCAGGAAGGAAGTGGAGTATTTGGGTTTGAGGTAGATCTTACATTGCACTTAAATTGAAAAAAGTGATTTTTGTGGTTAAAAAGGTTGGAGACCACTGGGCTAGATGGACCTTTGGTCTGACCAGAATGGCCATTCTTATGTTCACTGTCAGGACATGTCTTGATCTTAATATTACAGTCGTTAATCAAATAAGGTTGTCTTATATGAAGATATTTGTTGGGATCTGGGGGCTGGGGAGCTGGTCTCTTGATATAAAGGATCTATCGAGCCTTTGTTTATCGATTATCTCTGATTATATTTAATTCACTTGATTTCTTTTGTGTGACATCTTGAGTTTCCAGGATTGTTCCTCCTGAAGATAAGGTGGTCTGTACTTTAAGGCTTTCTTAGTCTTTACCTTGAACTCTTAACATGGGAAAACTACAAATTGCTTTGTCTTCACTAGGATTTTATCTTTAGTTAACTAACGTGAGGTAAGAATATAGCTTTTTCCCCCTAATGTAGAGAAGGCCAAAATGAGAAAGGAAACAAACTTATCTTACAATGCAAGCACGTATTTCCTTCCATTTGAGTAAAACTTGGCAAACTTGAGAGGTCCAGTCACAAATTCAGTTCCTTTTACAGTGAAGATATTTTCAATAAGGAATTCAATTTTTAAAAAGATTGACTTATGTAGCTGCTGCATAATAAAACATTTATGAAACACAATACACAAACATTGTAAATCAAGCATAAAATGCAGCAGATCAAAAAACCTGAAAACAAGTTTAGTTCAGCTATAAAATTAACATATTAATCAACAACAGAAGCTGGGTCTGATGATGAAATTTCAAACTTGTATAGCACAGTGTATACACTTGCCATTTGCACTTGCAAATCAAATAAACTGTCCCACCATTAGTTCAATAAAAGAAATAGCACAGATTTACAGTTCAGAGCAAAGACTCCAGGAGCCCGATAACTCACATGTGCTCCAGTAGTAAACTACACAGAGTTATAGGGTATTATTTCTTGTTATTGAACTAAATAAACATCAGCTCTTGATCTTCCAAGGCTTGTACTTTTTCATCAAGTTATCAATAAGTCAAATAGAAATGTGACCAAAAGCGATTGATAATGAATAATTCATTAGTTTTCTGAAATCATGTGCCATGTACTACACAGACTGAACAAATTAGATGTAAACTTGTTCCACAGAGCTACAAATGATCATATTTGATTTCATCCCTGTGAAGAGCAGGCAATTGCAATGTTAGTGTGTGGATGCTGTTTTATTGAGTTACAAGACAGTGAGTTAATAGGGGAAACATTTGTACAGGCTCTCTTGCTTTCTCTGGCTTATTTCCTCCCCTGCATCCCCCATTAGAAAGGTCTGCGTTACAAATGCACAATTTGAACTTAAACATGAAAAAGAAGAGCCAACAGCAAACCTCACCCCAAGGCAGAAGAAAATGAGTGTTCATCATTTCCATATAGCTATGGAGCAAGCACCCCTCATATGCATAAAACAATCAAAAACCATGGCTATGTCTACACTGGTCCCTTTTCCGAAAGGGGCATGCTAATTTTCAACATCAGAATAGGGAAATCCGCGGGGGATTTAAATATCCCCCGCGGGATTTAAATAAAGATGTCCGCCGCTTTTTTCCGGCTTGGTGCCCCAGAGGGAGTAAACCGAACAGGTAATGATCAAGCGATCTCTCTCCTGCCATCCATCTCTAGTCTCTGACAAACAGAGGTTAAGGACACCATTCCTTACCCATCCTCGCTAATAGCCATTAATGGACTCCATGAATTTATCTACTTCTCTTTCAAACCCTGTTATAGTCCTGGCCTTCACAACCTCCTCAGGCAAGGAGTTCCACAGGTTGACTGTGCGCCGTGTGAAGAAGAACTTCCTTTTATTTGTTTTAAACCTGCTGCCCATTAATTTCATTTGGTTCCCTGCCTTGGGGTGAGCTGGATGTCAGGCAATGCAAACAGGGATTCGCCTGGATGGGTGTGGGGAGGTTAGGATGTTGGGGTACAACAAAGGCTTTGTCGCCACTGGGCTCCATGAGCAAGGCGGGTTGTGAAGGTGGCAGCCAGGGCGGGAGCTGCCCGCAGAGGGGAGGAGGCAGAAGGGGGCATTAAGGAAAGGGGCTGGCGCAGCTGACGGGGGGCGGGACTAAGCCGGGGAGAAGACTCGAGGCAGGTGATGAGCAGCGGGGAAGGGGCGGGGCTCTGGGACAGGGCGCGGAATGGCGGAGACGCGGGGGCGGAGCGCGCGGGGGCGGGGGCAGAGGAGGGAAGACGCGGGGGCGGCGCCCCTGGTGCCGGAAGTTCCGGGTTGGAGGGGACCGGAAATCGGGACGTGGCCGCCCGAGCCCAGGCGAGCCGGAGGATGGCGGCGGCGGCGGTAGCGGCGCTGAGCTCCGAGCGGCTCGAGGTCTCCATAGACGGGCTGACGCTGAGCCCCGACTCCGAGGAGCGGCCCGAGGACGCCCGGCCGGGGCAGCCGGATCCCCAGGCGCTGAACGGGGCGGGGCGGAGCCGGCCGGGCCCGGGGCCGCAGGAGGGGGCCGGTGGGGACGCGGAGGAGGCGGCGCTGAGCCCGGAGCGGCGCTGGGGGTTCGGCCTGGAGGAGCTGTACGGCCTGGCCCTACGCTTCTTCAAAGGTGACTCACCCGCTCCCGCGGGCCGCGGCCCGGCCGCTGGCCCCGGCCCTGCCCCCCGCGAGTGGCGCGTTACCTCGCTTCTGCCCCACGTGCCTGGCACCCCCCCCCCCCCGGGCAGGCGCGAGCGGAGCCGCAGCTTGTCTCGGGGACTGCTCGTAACTTGACCCAGAGCTGTGCCCGGCCCCTGCTCAGCGCCCGGCCCCAGGGCGATGAAGGCGGCGGCCGCTGGGGCAGGAAGGTAGCGAGAAGGGGCCAGCAAGCTTACTTTGCTTTGGGCTGAAAAGAAAATTACCGGCACTAGCATGCTTGTGTGTTTCCTTGTAAGCCCCATCCCCCACCATCGCCGGTTCCCACTCTCACTAGAATAGCACCAGAGGAAGTAGGTAGGTTATAGTAGTAAATATGTTAACAAGGATTGCAACAGTCGGGTTGTAGTTGGTAATTTCAAGTAGTTCTAAAATGCAGAGTCTTTTGTTTTATGTTTAAAAAGCAATTGTAACTGTAACTGTTTTTGTTCTGCTAGGAAGAGCAGCAATACTGAATTAAGACAACAGGTGCTGTTGGCTCTTATTTAAGGTTCAGGTTCCTGGGTGCATGTGATGGTATTGGAATTGGAGTTGTTACTTTCTCACCTGCGTGATACAAAGAGAACTTTGAAAATGTGTACAATGTCTGTGATGGCTGCTTGAGTTTGCAGACAGCCAGACAATTGCTCTCAGGGCTGTGAACTACCCCATGCATTTCAAAGGGGTGGCTCATTGCTCCTGGAGCCATGTGAACATTGTCCCAAGAGACAACTGTGTTACATAGGCATAGCTTATCTCTTTGGGTAAATACTGAGGTATCCTTGATGCCACCTCTGTCTCTCTGGTGGAGCAAGTCCCTATTGCTATCTTTATTGCTCCCAAAGGGAGAGATTCTATCTTGGTCAGATACGGAGGAAGAATTTCATTCTGTAGTTCTCATATCATATTCATCACCATAATAGTATCCCAGTGCCTTAGAGCAGTGTTTCCCAAATGGTGCTCTGCGGAACCTTGGGGTTCCGCGAATCGAACGTAAGGGGTTCCGCGAGAACCCGAATGCTCCCCTCCCACCGCCCATAAAGAGACAGAGGAGCCCGGCACACAAAGACGCTGGCTCCTTCACCGCTCCCCTTTCAGACATCTCCCGTGTCCCCCGCTGTCGCTCTGCTTTTACCACCGGACCTAGCTGCAGCAACAGCTGCTAGTCCCGCTTCTGCCCGATCAACCCAAGATCCCTCTCCCACGTCCCCCGCTGCCACTCTGCTTTTACCACCGGAAAAAGCAGAGTGGCAGCGGGGGACGCGGGAGAGGGATCTTGGGTTGATCGGGCAGAAGCGGGACAAGCAGCTGTTGCTGCAGCTAGGTCCCTTGGTAAAGGCTGTGTGTGGGGGGGGGGGGAGAGGGGGTGGTACTATCAGTGAGTGGAACACCGGAACTCCTACTCACTGTGAGGATAGGAACAAATCCCCATACACACTGTGAGGACACGTGGCTCCTGTGTGTGACTTTAAGTTTAAGAATTCAGTCTAATATCAAAATTCCCCATGGATCGTTGGTTAAAAGAAGGAACTTTAAAGAGAAAAGTGAGTACTTCAAACTCCAGTATTTTTACTGAAACCAGCAAGGAAAATACTGAGGCAGCTCAAGTTAATTATGAAAAATTTCAGCTGACTAATAAGAAATGCAGGTATTGTGAGGACTATTTGGCATTTGGATTCACAAGCAATGAAAATGAAGATGCTCCAGGTGCCCAGTGTGTAGTGTGCAACAAAATATTATCTAATAGTTGTTTAGTACCTGCTAAATTGCAAAGACATTTTGAAACAAATCATCCAGAATACAAAGATAAAGACTTCTGTTTTTTTAAGCAAAAGCTTGAATCACTTGAAAAAGTAAACTCTTCATGTAAATTGCCAAATCTGATAATGAAAATGCAACAGAGGCATCTTACAAAGTAAGCTATCATATATCGCTCGCCGAAGAAGCACACACTATTGGGGAACCACTCATAAAACCATGTGCAGAAGATATTGTGATGTGTATGTTGGATCAGGAGTTTAGTAAAAGTTGAGGCTGTGCCACTGTCAAACGATACTGTCACACGTCGTATTCACGATCTTGCTGCTGACATCGAGAAGGAGCTTATTTTTCGGCTGCATTTATGTGATGCATATGTATTACAATTAGACGAGTCCACTGACGTTGCAGGTCTTGCAGTTCTGCTTGTATTTGTCCATTATTTTAATAGTTCTATTGAAGAAGACTAACTTTTATGTGAATTTTTGCAAACCAATACAACTGGTGAGAATATATTCAATTGTATCTAACTTTATGAAAACACATCAAATAAGCTGGGAAAAATGTGGTGATGTGTGCAGTGATGGTGCCAAAGCAATGGTAGGAACAGTGGCTGGCGCTGTAACACGAATAAAAAATGTAGCACCAAACTGCACCAGCAGTCACTGCATTCTCCACAGACACGCTCTGGTAGTTAAGAATATTTCTCCCTCTCAAAAATGTGTTGGACAAAGCAGTACAGATTATTAATTATATAAAAACTCGACCATTACAATCAAGACTGTTCAAAATTGTGTGAAGATATGGGTAGTCAGCACACAACCCTGCTTCTAATACAGAAGTCAGGTGGCTATCATGAGGAAAAGTGCTGGTTAGATTATTTGAATTGCGTCATGAGCTCTCCGCAAATCTGATGGATCACAAATTCCAACTGTCTGATCGTTTAACAGACTTTTTTTGTGGTTATCTAGAGTTGCGTATCTTGCAGACATCTTTACAAAACTAAATGAAGTAAATCTGTCGCTGCAAGGAAAGAATGTAAATATTTTTATTACAAAAGACAAAATTTTGTCATTGTCATGGAAGCTACAGTTTTGGATCTCATCTGTAGGATGAAATGATTTGGATTGTTTACCAACTCTGAATGATTTCCTTGAAGAAAATGGATACAAACTTGATGAAGATATTCGCAGTGACATTGCAGATCATCTCTGCGATTTATACACTAACATCATTAAGTATTTTTCAAACATCAGTGACAACAATAACTGGATTCGAAATCCATTAAGTTTAACAGAAAAGCCAGTCAGTTTTTCTACACAAGATTATGAAAACCTAATTGAAATTGCGTCAGATGGCCAATTAATACAAAAATTTAAAGAAGTTTCTCTGATTACATTTTGGAGTGACTTATGTCAAAGTCAAGAATATTCATCTTTATCAAGACACGCAATTCGTCAGCTGTTACCCTTTGCCAGTACATACTTGTGCGTAACTGGGTTCTCGAACTATGCAGCAATGAAAACAAAATACAGAAATCGAGTGAATGCTGCGCCAGATATACGAATCCAACTTTCTAGTATTAAACCAAATATAAAAAGAATTTGCCAAGAAAAGAAGAAAAACCACTCTTCGCATTGAAAACTATGAATATAAATAATATTATTTGATAGTTTTATTTTTTGTACATATTTAATATGATTTTTGTTGAATTTAAATGAATGGTGATCTCATGACCGTATTTAGCATCTTATTACTACTAATTGTAGTATACTGGCAGTTTGGTTGTGTTTTTTTTGCTCGACAAACTTAATCCCTGGCTAGGGGGTTCCTTGAAATTTTTCTGAGTTTGAAAGGGTTCCGTGGTAAAAAAAAAATTGGGAAACACTGTCTTAGAGTAATGTTTTAAGCAATGTGACAAATATGTCACCTGTTTGTACTTTTGTTCTCTCTAGAGAGACTTTTGTGTGCAGTGGAGTGCTTTGTTTTGGGGGTTTTAATAAAATATCTGTTAGAGAAGGCAAGGTCAAAGAATTACTCTTTGTACATAAAGTGGATGATGATTACATTTGTGGTGGTGTTTAGTTCCTCTGTGTGTGTGTACAGTCTCAAGCTAGCCCCCCAAAAAGCTCTTATCGTCTAGATAGATAAGCTGTAATCTTCTTGTGAAAGTTCCATTGTGCCAGGTTAAGTTGTTGCATGCAGTCTTCATCTTGCAATTTTCGTGCCTCTTTTAGGTGCCTGTGTTCTGGACATTGGATTGCCTTATGGCTAGTCTCCACTAGGAACTTACATCAACACACTAGGTCTCCAGGGTACAAAAAATCCAAACCCCACAGATGTAGTTATGCTGGTTTAGCACTGTCTACATGTGAGATTAGGTACTTGAAGTTATCAGTGTTGGTAGCATCTGCACTGAAGAACACTGTAGTATAAAGTGTGTAGACATACTTTCAGCCTGACCTGGGGAAGGGGGTGGTGTTTTGCAGTGTTTTTCTTAAAACTCTAACAAGCAGAGGTATTTCCTTAATTCTTTAAAATACAAGAGGCAGACAGTCTTTATCTAATGGTAAGTACATGAATTTGGAATCAGGACTCCTGGGTTCTATTCCTGAGGTCTTGTCTATACTTACTAGGAAATTCAAATTAAGATGCACTATTCCAGTTACATTAATTGTGTAGCTGGAGTCGACCTACCTTAATTTGACCTTCATTGCCAGCTCCACAGTGAGAGGTCGACTGCAGCAAATACTCCTATTGACTTTTTTTGCTTTTCACAAATCAAGGAGTACCAGCATCAGCATTTGATTTAGTGGGTCTTTACTAGATCTTCTAAATCAAACTCCAGAAAATGGACCACCACAGTGTATCTTTCCAGTAGTGAAGGCATAGCTTGAGTCTGCCACTGTCATCTGAGACAAGTCATGTAATCTCTGCCTTGTTTACATCTATTAAAATGGGTACATAATGGGTTCTTTTGTGGCTTTTTGAACACTTTTAAAAAAAATAGTTTGAAACTTTTATCTTCCATACATCTTATTACTGTCTTTCCCTTTCATTCTTGATTATGGTTTTATTGCTTTGTTTTCCCTCTCTATTTTAAAGACATAATGTAAAATCATACATTGTGAACAAACATACATTTAAGTCACTAAGTGGACTGCATCAATTTAAAATTATTTCAGTCAACTTATCCACCTATGCTTCAGTTATTTGCTGAAAAAAGGTTCATTCTCATGTGTTTTAATAGTTATAACTTAATAGAACCTTTGCCAGAGCTTGCATCTTTTGATATCTGGGCTGATATGCTCTAAATATATGCCTTTAAGCAGCTATATATTTCAGTATTTACACATTTTTAATTGTACATCTTATTGCTAGAAAAGAGTGAAAGAATAGGTAACTAACATTCTGCTCATTTCTGTCAAGCTGCATTAGAATGTTTACTGTAATTAAATACACAACAGTATATAAAATATTTTTATTTAATATAACAAGTTATTAATATAGTACATAACCTAATGTCCATATTTATAAAACTTGACCTCAGAAGTTAGATTGCTTCCCCACCTGACTCTTTCCTTGTATAGAAAAGCAGCATTTAACTCAATTTGGAGTAGAGACTTACAGATTCTGCATATCTATTTTGTATTTAAGAGATTATAAAAGCTTGATTTTAGTTTAGCCTTCATTGAAAACAAACTTCAGCGTGATGTCATGTGTTCTTTTCAACCAGCATTAATTATTTAATATGTACCGTGGACTTTGTTTATCTTTAAAAAACTAAGTCTACAGAACCTCCTCTGTTAAATTATTGTAAATGTGTTGTAAATAGAAAAAAGGCACAATAGTAGGGAATATTTTGACTTAATGAAAATCATCGGGATGAGAAAAGACTAACCCCAGGTCATGAAGTTCATCCATATGCTTAGACAGTCTGAACATTGTCACCTAGCTTATTAGTAATTGGCTACAGAGACTCACATTCAGGTCAATGACTCATATGAAGTACGCTGGTGACTATGGAATATCTGAAGTGAATTGATTTCGGTCCCTATTCCCAGTGGCGTAGGTATTCACATTGTGTGTAAACATTTTCACACTGAAACCATTTATTGGTAGTCACAGTAGAGAAGTGAATGCACAGCCTGTTGCTTCAGGTAAGGACTAGGCATGCTGGAAGACTCCTGTTTGGAAACCTGTGTTGCTTGTGATCCCTCTGCAAAAGCTACACTGTGTTGATGGAAGACTTTGGTGTTTCTTAGCAGTTGTCATGAACACTGACCTCGGGGCGGGGGGGGGGGGGATCTTCTATCCCTCTCTGAAGGTTTACTTGATGATAAATTGTGGTAGCTCATGATACTTACTGTTCACACACGCATCACAAAGCAAGTAAGGACAACATTTGGTCATGAATTTATACTATGGATGGCACTGATACAGATATTGGCGTGGAGAGGGCATAGGTTGGAATACACGAAGTTGCTAGAGGAGGGCAAAGAATAAATTACTTTTCCAAATGTTGCTTCTGAATGTACATGTCTAGTACATGACCAGCTAGCCCTGCAGGCTTGGAGTCGTCTTTCTATAAAACTTAGTTTTGTTTAAAAATCCCAAAACACTGTAAGGTACGTCTGCACTGCAGCTAGAAGGTATATTCCCAGTTCCGGCTGACGTACTTGTGCTAACTCTGATCACATTAATATGCTAAAAATGTGGTCTCAGCAAAATGGGTAGCAGTTTGGCTAGCCACCTCAGTATATACCTGAGGTCTCCAACAAGCTTGTACTTTGTTGGCCATCCATGTTACCGTGATCAGACTGCTATTATTGGTTTACCTGGCCAGCAGTGCTAGGACAGGCTGCCTGGTGTCTGCTTATCTTGAGGCACTTTGCTGCACCCAGGAAGCAACTGGTACTTCTGGCTTTTGGGGGGAGGGGAATGAGCTCTGACATGTGGAGCCCCATTGTCCCTCTGCTTTGGAGTTGGATCCGGTGCACTGGCTGCATTCCCACTGGTTCCAGCTGCCCCAGTTGTGACTGCTCCCTGCTCTTCCCCATCTGCAGCAGTAGGTCCCTTCTGGGGATGAGAAGGAAAAGTTTGGAGCTTAACAGGAAGCTGCACAGCTCAGTGGGAACTTAGCTTCAGGGGCTGTAGCCTGGGGCCTTACCTTAGCCCGGGGCCTTAAAGCTGCTTTCTTGATCCAGCACTGATTGCAGTGTGTACACCTCCACTATTTTGCTGCCAAAAGCTGCCTTTTGCTGCAAAGACACATTGTAAACAAAGCCTAAGTATGATGGGTGTTTAGTGTTTGAAGCTCACAGATGATTAAAAGCTTAGACTCTCTTGACTGACTTGGAAGAATACCCCATTTGCTAAGTACTTATGTTGATATTATGAACAAACCACTGAATATTTTCTCCTCCCACCCAATCATAAGAGTCCCTCAGTGGAAAGTTATTCCTCTGGTGTTTTCATTTCTTTCCCACTTGGGGAACTTCCTACTTGGAGATTGGCCATCAGAGTGCAATTGCTGATAGAAACAGTCTTTACTAACCCTGCTCTGAGGTGGGCTCAGGTGCTAATGCTAACAGCAGGGTTAGACTTGGTAAAAATTTCCATGCTTTGTCTGTGCTATGGCATCCAACAGTGAAGAATCAGTTTCCTATTGTTACATTTGCCCATGATTAGTGACCAAGTGTACTTTGCATATAAACCTAGAGAGAATGTCAGCTTAGCATCTTTGTCCTGATCATGACCAAGTACAGTCTTCTCCGTTTAGTTTAGTTTGGGTTTTCTCCTCATAGTTGTTGAAAATGCTATTTATATTCATGAGTATTCCCACTGGAAATCTGTTTTTAAAGTCATATTTACTTAAATTTCAGTTACTTGACTGTTTAATTGGACAGTCTAATCAATTACTCACAAATGATCCATGGACCCAGAGCTATTTTCAGAAATTATCTGGTGGATAATTACAATTAAAGCCATAAAACCAAACAACATTTAACTTCTGTTTTTCCTAGGTTCTTTCAGTATTGTGTGTATCATGGCTCAGATTCCACTGTCTCTTGTTTAAGAGAAAAATATTTCAGAGTAACTGAACTTATTTGAAACCATAGGCAGGTCTATGCTATAATCTTAAATCAACCAAGGTTAGGTTGGCTTACAGCCACTGCAGTAACTGCTGCACTAGCTGATGTCCACACTACTCTTTTCTCAGGAGTGTGAGGCCTCCTCAGGAGTGCTCCTATTGATTGAAGAGGGGCAGTGTGAGGGGCTGAAACCAGGACTCTCCCCTCACATAGCTCCCTGCTAGGAGCCCAGCCTCTCCCCCTTATTCCTCCTCCTCTGCCCCCACACCCCTTCCACTTTTCCATTTCCTGCTCCCAGCTAGGTGCAGAGGGAAGCCACCTGAATTCCAGTTGGCTGCTGTGGGAAACTTAGGGCTTGTCTACACTGCCATTTTACTGCACTGTATCTCTCTTTCACACAGCAGGTACAGGCAGTCCCTGGGTTACGTACAAGATAGGGACTATAGGTTTGTTCTTAAGTTGAATTTGTATGTAAGTCGGAACTGGCTCCAGATTCAGCTGCTGCCACTGAAACTGACCAGGGACTGACTACAGGAAGCCGGAGGCAGAGTTGCTCTGCCTCCAGCTTCCTGGAATCAGCCTGATCAGTTTCAACAGCTGCTGAATTGGGAGCCTGGGACAGAACAGCTGGGGCCCTGCCCGGTAGGTTCCCACAGGACCCCCCCGGCAGCACCCCAGCTGCTCTACCTGAGGCGTCCCGCAACAAAAGCCTGGTCTGCTGGGGGGGGGGGGGCGCACTAGCTGCGCCCCCTCCCCCTCCAGCAGACCAGGGAGACCCTAGCAAAGCCGCTTTTCTGGACCCCCCCAGCAGACCGGGGACAGGAGCAAAGCCGCCCAGGCGGCGAGGGTCCCCCTGCCTGGGCGGCTTTGCTCCCAGGCAAACGAGCAAAGCCGCCCAGGCGGCGGCTTTGCTCGGGTGTCCCTGGTCTGCTGGGGGGGGGTCCAGTGGCTTTGCTGGACCCCCCCCAGCAGACCAGGGAGACTGGGAGAAGCTTTTCTGGCCCCGGAGGACACGGGTGGCGACCCGCCGCCCGTGAGCTCCAGGGCGAGAAAAGCCCCATTCGTAAGTGCGGATCTGACATAAGTCAGATCCACGTAAGTCGGGGACTGCCTGTACTGTAAAGTGTAAACAGGCTCCCAGTGTTTCAGCGGTTAGTTACTCCTCTTATGAAGGTAGTTACTTACAAGTGCCAGGGGCTCTTCCCCAGTGCTGGCACCTTAACCCCACTTCCATGTTAAAGTGCTGACCCACTTAATAGTCTAGACAAAGCCTTGGAGCTGTGAGATTTGGCCTTGGAGCAGCCAGATTTTCCTGTTAGTTTCACAGCTCCAAACAGTAGGTACTTTGGCTGTAATTCATGACTGTTGAAGCAGTATCAGCAAGCACAGTCTTTGAGTGCAGTACATCTTTCACATGAATTCTGTATTGTGGTTACCTACAGTAATGGCTCCTTTTATGCTTTCTTCTAGTCTTTCTAGAAAAAGGTAATTGTCTCTTTCTATCCTGTGTAACAGGAACCAACCAAGTTTTCTCAATGAGCAGTGTAATTGAAATAATGGGTGTTCCTTTGTTTTGTTTTGACAGGTAGTGAAACATGCTGGGATATTCCTTGTTGACTATTTTTGTTTAAAAGTAAACTTTCATGCAACATTTTTCTTTCTAATAAGTAAAGCCATGCATGCATATAAAATTTGGATCTGCATCCAATCCACAAACATGGTCCACAAATACGAAGCGAGTATCTGCAAGTTTACAGAACTCTAAATACAAAGTTTGGATCTGCATCCATCTGCAAACATGGCTTGCAAATTCCGGGTATCTGCAGATCTGCCTGTCTCTAACAAGTGCTCAGTGTAATTGGACTAAGACAGCATCAGAAGACTTTTTTAAATTAATTTTAATATACTCTGAATATAAGCTTTAATGCTATTTCTCCTCTAGCACTGAAATCCATTCAATTTTAGCCTTAATCTAATCACTTCTGGCCTCTTAATTGTAGAGTACTATCACATTTTGCCAACACCATTGGTGCAGTCGAATTGCTTCAAACAAGTTTTTCCTCTTAAATTGTAATTGTTTACTTTCTGTACCCTTCCTTGCTGTAGTTTTTGGTATAAAGCACGAGGCACAGAACAGGGTTAAAACTCAATTGATTGTAAAATTAAAATCCTATCTCTTTATACAGCAATCCTTCCACATGCCACTACAGAGGACTTGGGGATACATGCTTGTGAAAAATTCACATTAAGAAGCCTTTTAAATATTTGAAAACTATAGATCCATATGATACAATGTTGGTCCATGTAACTTCAATATTTATATGGTAATTATTAGGGATGTTAAAATTAGATTAATTGATTAATCGAACAGTCGATGGAATTTCATTGACTGTTTGATTAGTTAAGGGCATTTCTGCCTTTGAAATGTCCTAGAGCCACAGCAGGACTGAAACACCGCATGAAGCCCAGGACCAGTGGGGTACTCTGAGTCCGCCACTGGCCCCAGGCTCCATGCGGCACTTCATCTTTCAAATGTACAAGAGTCCTAGCGGGGACTCGTCTACGTTTCAAAGGTGGAATGCTGCAGCTGTGCCCCCTTCCCGTTCCTCTGGAGCTGGAGTAACTGGCTTGTAAGCCCTTACTTCTCCCACCCTTACAGTTTCTTTCTGATAGAGGCAGTAGGGGGGGCAGGGGGAGGAAGCAACTAGTCGACTAGTGCGTTGACTATCCGATGAGCTTTTGCTTATAGAATGGTCGATTAGTCCTTACATCCCTAGTAATTACCCGGCTAAAGATGCAATCTAGAATACATTATTTAAAACTCTTCATAATTACAGTATTTTGCAGTAACTATAGCTGATTGATTCTAATCTAGACAAATTTGCTTAAGTCCTAATGATTTTGACCAAATAATACCTCTGTTTAACAAGGCAAGAGGCAAATCATTCCTCTGGGGCAAAAATTGGGAACTTAAGGCATGTGTTACCCTGTCCATTCTGTGAGGCTTTTTCACATTAATGTATGTTTATCTCTTAATGAATAAATTGTAATTCCAAATTCTTCTCATTGCTTTGGCAGAGAAAGATGGCAAAGCCTTTCATCCAACATATGAAGAAAAACTTAAACTTGTGGCACTACACAAACAGGTTCTGTTGGGACCATACAATCCGGACACCTGCCCTGAAGTTGGATTCTTTGATGTGCTGGGGAACGATAGAAGGTAGTTGTCTTTCACTGGCCTAGTCTTCAAGTAGAGAAATTCAGTTAACATAATCTTGGTTCAATGAGGAATGTTAAATTTTGATGAATCAGCTAATCGAGTAGTCAGCAAGTGCTCCCTCCTAACAATCCTATGCCTCTGCCTTTTCAATGTAGTAAGAGTCGTCCCCGTTCATGCCAGTCAGGACCTGCTTGAGTCCCCGCTCATGCCATTTCCCTTGCTGTGCCTCTGCCTCCCCTGCCCCCTGTGGAAATGGTGCTGGGGGGAGCCATCTTTTAAGTCAGCTCTCCCCAGCACCAGCTTATACAGAGGCAGCAAGATGGGGGAAGCGACTAGTCAAGCAGTGACTTGACTGCCCAATAAGGCTAGGATTATCGAGTAGTCGACTACTCATTTATCCCTAGTAGCAAAGCAAATATTGGACTCGCTGAAAATGCACATAAGTTGGTAAAAGGGGAGTTCTTCTGGGTACATGCGTCTGACTGACTACACAAATATAAGAACAGAATTGTTTAGACTTGAAACTCAGGGATAGTCAGCATTCTTTAGCTTTTTTTAATGAAATCAATGAGATTTTCCAGGCATTAATCAAAAAGATGTTATAACAGAAGTGGTTTAGATAAATTGTGTAGCTCTAGCCAGCTAAACATAAGTAATAATGTAGAACCGAAACAAGAGGGGGGAATAATACATTAAATGCCTCCTTTTCTGTTTGAATTTTGGAATTTTCGAATTATAAGACGTTATAGTTAGGTTAATGACGTTTGAGACTTGCTTTGCATTATTTTAACAAAATCCCTCCATAAATGTACTGTAAGAAGGATGGGCAGAAAAAACAATTCTAGAATAGAGAGTAAAAGCAACTATGAGGTTTTCAGGTCGAAATGTGACTCTTTTTAAGAGAACCTTTGTTTCTTCTAGTTGGTATGAGGTAAACACACTTGGTCCCAAGTCTCTTGTGCACTATGGCTCAAGATGTGATTGTAATTGCAGTCTTTTTGGATACATCTACCCTGAACAGAAAAGCTACCCCGTGTCTACACAAGCCACCTGTTTCAAAATATTTTTTAAAATAACAGGCTCGCTATTTTTGCCATCCCAGCAAACCTTGTTGCATGAGGGATAAGGGATGGCTCGAAATAGCACATTATTTTGAAACTAGCCAATTAGATGGGATTTTCAGGTCTCTCCTCCGTGTTGGCCTTCTCTCCTGAGCCTCTGGTCTCTCTCTCCTCTTCCTCTTGCCCCTCCCCCCCCAGCTCTCCTCCACCTCCTGTCTCTCTCTCTCTTCCTCTTCTCCTCCCCCTCCTACCTCTCACTCCGGGGACCGCGGAGCCCAATTGTCCGTTTGGGCCCCACATTCCCCATGCAGCATGGGCTGCCCAGAGGGAACTGCCAGCATTTCAGTAACAGCGCCGCCCAGAGGAAACAGCCAGCATTTCAGCATTAGTCACAGACATTGGGCTACTATATATATAATTTGGCACTGCATAGATGTGCCCAATTTCAAAATAATCTGTTTCAAAATAAGATATGCAATTTGCATAGGGCAAATTGCGTATCTTATTTCAAGTTTAGGGTGCTGTATAAATGCATCCTTTGTGTTTGTTGGACTGGGAATTGACCACTAACTTGAGAAGATGGTTGTATGTTCTTTTAACATTGTATAGTCTTACTGGAGTATTATTTGTATCATTTCTCCAAGGAAAGAATGGGCGACCCTTGGAAACATGTCAAAACAGGAAGCCATGGCAGAATTTGTAAAGCTCCTTAATAGGTGTTGTCATCTCTTTTCAACATATGTCACCTCCCATAAAATAGAGAGAGAAGAACAAGAAAAGAAAAGGTGAAGTTGTTGGGTGGGTTTTTTGGTTTCTTGTGTGGAAGGGAGCTGTTGTCTTCCCCGTGCAGACGCTACCGCTAGCTTCAGTTGCCAGCCCTTATCTTTGACTGTATTGGTCTCCCAAATTGCCTTGTATCACTCACTCCTTAAGCCTTTTTACTGTTTCAGTAATAAGTGAGTATTTGAATGAAGGAGATAAGAAAACCATCTCTAGAAGGCCTGCCCCTTCTCCCTGCCTGCTGGAGCCTCATGTTGCTCTACTACATCTCCCCTCAGGGTCAGAGCCCTCGCCAGGCTGGCCCAGGACTACCCTTCACAACTTATCTGATCCCTGCTTCCCAGTCAGCCAGCTTCCAGAGAGAGGGGGCTGAGGAGGGATGCAGCGGGCAGCCTTATGGGGGATGGGAGTGGAGATGAGAAGGGACACAACAGGAAGGGTGATGAGGAAGGATATGGCAGGTGGGAGAGGTATCATGTAGGAATGTCAACCTGTAGTCCACTACATGAGTAACCGATAAGCCAACACTTATCAGTCAACATTTAGGATTAACTGATATCAACTACACGCATTTCCTTCCCCCCCCCCCCCCCCTTGCTGCCCCTGTATCAGAGGTGGAGAAGCAGTGCCTGTGGAGAACCACCTTCCCCTTCCCCACAGAGGCAGCAAAGCAGGGGGGGGCGGCAGATAGGAGCCAGTGCTCAGGGGGAGCCAGCTTAAAAGCACTGGCTCGTGGGGAGCTGCCTGCCACTGCCCTCTGCTGCTGTCTCTGTATTAACAGGCTTCCTTTGTGGACTGCCTCTCACCTGCCTTCCTGAGCTGCTGCCTCTGATACAGAGGCAGCAGCACTAGGTGGCAGGGGGCTTGCTGGGAGCACACTGGCTGCTGGCCCCACCCCTGGGGGTGATAGAATAATCATGAAATCACAAAGTTTTTATGCGGTTATATGATTATTTAATTGATATCTAACATCCTTAGTATCATGGAAGAAGGGTGAGAAGGGATGGGGAGCATCGGGGATCCACGGCGGGGGGTGGGGGGCACATTCGGGGGCCACGGAAAGGGTAGAGCAAGGAGGGAAAGGCAGAGTGCAGGCAAGGCCCCCCGACCTATTGGACAGCAAGCTTATACAGCAGCTTATGTGCTGTTAAGCAGAATCTGCATAATAGTTTTTAAGTCATTAACAAACATAGGGAAGATGGGAGCGGTTGTGGCTTAGCTCAAGTTTCTAGTCCTTTGGTTTCGTGGCTAACAAAAGTAACTTAGGTCAGACTGAGAATCATAATTTGATTATAAATTTTACACTTGGCCATTCTGTCTGAGTAAAGCTCAGACAATAGGTTCTCTTCTCCATACCTTCAGCAAGACATTGCACCTGTCAAGTTAGTGGTGTAGGTGTGCTGAATGCTGAAAGGCCTTACCATACATATGAAAAGCAGCCCTAAATCATGTCCCATGTACAGTGAGTCACATAGGCCTAACTTTTGACATTGATGCAGATGCCAAAATGGTAAAAACTAAATTTAGGATTGTGGAGATACTGAAATGTTCCATTGAATGGATGTCATAGGAGGGAAGAGGAGGAACAGAGGCGTCGTGAAGAGGAAGAGCGAGAGCGTTTACAAAAGGAAGAAGAGAGACGTAGGCGAGAGGAGGAAGAGAGACGGAGACAGGAAGAAGAGGAGAGGAGGCGAATAGAGGAAGAGAGGCTCCGGATGGAACAGCAAAAGTGAGTTTTTGGAATAGATATAATTTAAGAAAATTGCTATCTATGCTATGGAACAGTTATCTTTCATCTGTGCTCCCTCTGGAATAGTTTGTACTATATACAAATGGCAAAAGTCTTGATCAGGAGCAGTCAGTGTATTGCTCAGATACAACATTTGGAGTTCTAAAATGAGGCCTGCAGCTATGCAATTTACAGAGGTGCAGTTTGCAAACAGCAGATCCCAGTATGTGGACAGCCTTTTAAGCAAAATTGCTGTTTAATTTGCCTTAAAACAAGATTTGAACTATTAAGTGTTTTACTCCATGTTAGATGCCTTGCCCTCTTAATCACTTTTCTATTTAATTCCTGTCTAAAAGGAGGAAAGCTGCAAATCCAATCAGAACAAACCCATGTATTAATCCTAAGTGTTACCAATTAAACCTGCTATTGTCATGTTCTCTGTCCTCCCTGAACCAGACCAGTCAGTCATACTTCATCCGATTGAGTACAGGTTATCCACTCAATTTGAGGCAGATCTGGCATCACAGGTTTTCCTTTTGCACAGAACTCTCATCTTAAAGGACTGCTTTGGCTGTGTTGGAGGACTACGAGGGTTGTGTGTGTTATACTTAAACACCAAGCCTTTTTCTCTGGCCTCAATCTAAAAATATTGTGGATTTCTAGCACTTCTTTCTAGTTTTCAGACTGCAAATGGTGACTCATGGTAAGCTTTGCAAGGCAGCTCTTACTTAACACTTTAAATGGGTTTTCAAACATTAAGTAGGAAATAATAAGTTTGTCTCTTACTAATGCTTTTCTCAACTGGCATATTTTAGATGGAAGAAATCTCACTTTATCTCCTGGCTTTATTCCATCTGAGTTAATTAGTTTGCACAGGGAACTGAGTTCGTTGTATTTGAGGCCAGTTAAAAATAGGGATTTTGCTGGTACTTCCAGCCATTTGTAATCTTCATACTCTGCTCCTGACAATTTAGGCAACAAATAATGGCAGCATTGAACTCGCAGACTGCTGTTCAGTTCCAGCAATATGCAGCCCAGCAATATCCGGGCAACTATGAACAGCAGCAGATCCTGATTCGTCAGCTACAAGAACAGCACTATCAACAGTACATGCAGCAGTTATATCAAGTCCAGCTGGCACAGCAACAGGTATAGTAGACCATTTTTGATATACAGGGTCTATGGTTATTGGTATCCCTCCTCCAAGCTTTTGTTATCCTAGGTCAAAGAGATAGTGAGTCTAAAAGTTTAAAAAAACATTTGGTTGACTGGCACTGGATCAGATTCAAATGCCAGAGCTTCTGTTAATCTCTTCCTGTAGTTTTCTAAAACAGCCATTGACTAAAAATAGTCTAAGTAGACAGTTTAACATTTGACGTGTCTGAAATGACTTTCCCAATCACACAATCCTTGTTAGAGTTCTTGATGGTCACATTTTAAGCACACTGAAATAATGTAAGTTTTTAAATAGTTTAATGTGCCCATATCAGTGGTGTTTGGGTTCAGATGGCAACTAATATGCGTTAAAATCAGATTCATTAAACTTTAGTTGAGACTCATTCATGGGGAAGTCTTTTAAAGAGTTAAGTCAGATCACATCTCTGTTGCTACCCATCTCTTGTCTATCTTTGATTTTTGTGAAGGCTAATATCATATAAATGTATTATGTGGTACTTGATGAGCGCAGAGTTCTGTACATCTGCTCTTCCTACCAATTTTATCATCTGTTGGGTTTCCCAATTTTTTGTTCCAGAATAATCCTTCCTTCCTAAATCCAGAAGGCTTCCCCATTGGCCCAAATGTAACCATAAATTCTTTGAATTGTTACATGATATAACCCTTCCTCTCCTTGAGTGAATTAAATCATATGCATAGGGTTTGTATAGCACTCAGTCCCGTTAAGATATTTTTTTTAAATCTGTTAAAGTTCACATGCTTTGTTCTGTGTGAAGAGCATCCTCTTGGTCTATGCTGGTTTTCTTCCCATAGTGGCACTCTCTCCTTTTAGTTCTCTGGCTTTTTTTACCCTTCTCAAACTCACACGGATTTGATATTGTAAACCCACAATTTGGTAGGAAATTTAATAATAGATCTCAAGTACTACTTTTGAAAAGTTGACTAGATTTCAGGATAGACTGTTTCTACAGGCTAATATTAAAGATCAGTAAATATGAAAATGTGATAAATTCTGTGCATGCTTTTTCTAAAATTATCGAATATTTTGTAAGCAAAATTACTTTACAGATTTACTGAAACTTGCAAACGTTTCTCACAGTTAGACATGAAAACAGACTGCCACTGGCTAGGGATGTAAGTGACTAGTCAACTATCGGATAAGCTTATGCTTATCGGATAGTTAACTAGTGACTCAACTAGTCGCTTCTCCCCTTCCCCGCCCCCCCCTCCAGTTGCTGCCTCTAGCAGAGAGAGGCAGCTGGTGCTGGGGGAAGCAGTCTTAAAAATCTGGCACATCTCTGCGGGGGGCAGAGGTGTGGTGCGGGGGATCAGGCATGAGCTGGGAATCAGCAGTCCCGGCTTGCGCCTGGTCGCCCCCCTCCCCAAGCAATCCCGACTTGCGCCTGGTTGCCCCCCTCTTAATGGCTCTTAATACATTTAAAAGGCAGAGCTGCAGTGGGGTTAGCAACATCTAGATGCAAAAGGCCTGACTCCATGTAACTCACTGATTGCTATGGGAGTTGGGTATATGAAAATCAGGCCACTTGATTTAGGTGCCTAATGTTAGGCATATATTTGGAAATGTAAATTGGTTAAGATGCCTTGATAGTGAAGGAAGAGATCTCAAGACTGTTCTTGTTTTTGCTGAATTTAATTTTTCTAACTGTAGGCAGCATTACAAAATCAGCAGGAGACAGCAGTGGCAGCTGGGGCTTCTATGACTGCTATGTCAAAGGTGAATGCAGCTGCCCCAGGAGAGAGTCCCCCATCTATTAATGGACAGGCCAGCGCTCAAACAGACAGCCCTGAAAAACAGCTGGAGCCAGATGCTCTGGATGAAGCATTTGAGAATGGACCAAAAGGTATGACTAAACCTAGATTCCTTTATTTGAACAAGAAACATGAGACTTTTGTTAGAGCTTAGTTTGTGCTGATCCTTCTTGTATATTCCCCTGTGGGTGCATGTGTTGTGTGAACCTGGAGTAGGAGCGCTCCTGCAAGCAGCTTCCACTGGTCTGCATATGCACCCTTGCTCTCCTTATGCCTCAGACTGAGGGTTTAAAGAATGCAGAGCAGACTTCCTACCTCTCTCATTCCTTCTCGCCACCATATAACCCTGGTCAGAACCTCCAAGGTCCAGAACTGCTGCTTTGTCATCATTCTGTGATCTGCAGATATTTCAAATCTGCCTTTAGTGTATTTTGTACATAACTGTTAATACTTTTAGGAAGTTTATACTGGGGGTGGGGGAAGAGTTGGGACAGACTTGTACTATACTAGAAGGTGAGTTTTGCTCTTCCAATGCCTCAATTTCCCCCATCATCTTGGTCGCCTCTCTCTAGAATCTTTCATTCTACCAAGGGATGTTGGTTAGGGCAGAAGTCTGTCTTTCTCCATTGGAACTGTTGATATCACTGATGGATCCAGACCCAATTTTCTCTTCCTTGGGAGACTCTGAACTCCCATAGGGAACATTTCCTCCCTTAAAGTAATCTAGCCCAGGCAAAAAAATCCAGTGTCTTCAGGTACCAACCTCCATCTCCACATTTAGCTGTGGACTGGTAGTATCTCATGCATTGGCAACCTCTACAACCATCTTGTGACCCAGTTTATTCATCATACTGCGGAATATGGGACCCTTATGCAGCGCCTGTTTGTTCCATTTGGGCAGTCACGCCACCATTTCCCTCTGAGGAAACATTTAGAACTTCCTCATGACCCTCTGGCAGAGGAAGATTGAGCTGATTCCATCAGTTCTGCTGGTACTGACAAGATTTCTTCAGCTACTGAAGAAGTAGCCAATCCAGGGTTTCCATCCCTTCTAGATGATCAGAAACAGTTCCAGGAATTATTGTGCAAAATGGCAGAGGAACTCCTGATTGCCTTAGGAGAGGTCCAGACCCCTCAAGCGCTTGGATACACTGTAAACTGCTGAATCTGGTCAAATAGTGCTTTGAATTAATGAACCTGTTAAGCAGTCATTTTGAGTTAATGAACCTGTTATGCCAGCCATTTGCACCCCTGCCCCTTGAAGGTAGAGAAACACTATTTCATTTCAGTGTCAAGGGAGCAGAATTTCTTCTTACTTATCACATACCTAACTCTGTGGTCATGCAGGCAGCTATCCAGAGATCTAGATAACAATATCCAAAATCCTTCTGACAAGAAGGCTCAACATTTAGGCTTTTTGGGAAGAAAGCTCTTTGCATCCACTAGCCTTCAGCTCAGAATAGTGACATTTCAAGTGCTATTACATACTTGCCAGGTACATGGTGCAGTCAAGGGTCAACTTATGGTATGGGATTCCAGCTATGTAAAGAACATAGCTAGAGTCAATGTAGCTTAAGCCATGCTTCAGTGCTGTTCTGACAGTGGGAGGTCAACAGGAGAAACGCTCCCCTTACCTTACTTCTTGCAAGGAGTAGAAGTTCGGTATTGACGGGGGCACTGTCAGCGTTTGATTTAGTGGGTGTTTACTAGACCAATTTAAATCAAATTCCAGATGAGCCACTGTAGCATCAGTCTTCTGGGAAGTAAAGACGTGGCCTATGACAGTCTGACCTATTCAGAGTTCACAAAGTTTGTACATGAGCTACCATAGGAAGACCAAGAGCTCTGTTGCAAGCATTTACTGAAGATATGCTAAAGGCCAGAACTGCACATCTGTAAGTGGCAGCTGCCATGGGCCCACATCAAGGGCAATGCTAACATCCATTATAATTTGCTAATTCAGCAATGGGCAACTTAAGCTAGTGAGTGGGCCACATCTCTCATCTGCTTGGGGCTGCAAGACTTTTGTAACCAAGATGATCTCCCAGGACAGGGTAGTTTTACTAACTGCACTTCTGTACCTAGAATTTGCAGAGTGTGCTGAAGGAACCTTCGTAGCGCTTTGGATGCGGAGGGAGCGCACGGATCTCTGTGCATCTTGTGTGCAACCAGCAGGCATCTCACTTAACGTTGGCTAATCAAATTGTATCAACTACATGAATTGAATACTCGATTAGTGGGGATGTTAAATATCAGTTAATTCAATAGTCGAGTAACTTCATGAATTCTTATTGGTTGTTCAACCGTTCTGTAGTCTCTGGGGGGGGGGGGGGTGAGGCCGGAAGCCAGTGTGCTGGAGCCCCCTGCCACCCTGTGCTGCTGCCTCTGTATCAGGTGGGTTGCCAGGCAGGAGCTGGTCTGTGAGGGGACCCAGTTTAAAACCAGCCCCCCCCCCCAATGACCCGGTTACCTGTCGAGGGTGGGTTCTGAGCTCCCAGATGGGGGCAAGTCAGAACTGAGCCAGGCTGCCTTCCCTCCTGGCTCCTAATACACTTTAAATAGACAGCCGAACTAGGGGTAGGTCCCGGACCTTGCATAAGCTGAGACTGAGCCAGGCTGCTGGACAGCCTGCAAAAAAATTTACTGGCCGGGAGAGGGGGGAATGTGTAGTCTCTACTATTAACTTGTAAGCTTTTGCTTATTGATTAATCTTCTACAGTATTACATCCCTAATGATTAGTCAATAAGGGAAGGTACTCAGTAATGGCTCCTGCTAGGTCCAGGAGTGCACAGGCAGCCTGGCTACATTTAAACTGCAGTGCCACAACAGGGGTAGGTCCCAGACCCAGCGTGAGCCAGCTCTGAGCAAGCCTGGCTCAGTCCTAGTTCATGCTGGGTCCAGGACCACTGCAGCTCTGCATTTTAAATGTAGTAAGAGCTGGCCTGGTTCTTACTACATTTAAAATGCAGAGCTGCAGCAAGGGTAGCTCCTGGACCCGGTGCGAGCTGGGACTGAGCCTCCCAGCTTGCTCAGTCCTGGCTTGTGCTAGGTCCAGCAGCCCCTGTCCGTAGGGGGACCCAGGTACCTGCTGGGACCCCGTGGAGGGGGGCTGCTCTGTGGGATGCAGAGCAGCCTCTGCTTGCGGCAAGCCTGGGCCTGCCATGGGCACAGGCTGCTTCATGTCAGTCTCCCTTTGTCCCCTTTCTCCCCCCATAGCTGCCTCCAATAGAGGCCATGGTGTGGGGGCACGGAAGGGGACAGGCAGCACTGCAGAGACAGTGCTTGGCGAGGGAACCAGCTTTTAAGCCTGCCATCCCTTGCTGCCACTGATACAGAGGCAGCAAGGGGCGGAGAATGTGAGTAGTCAACTCTACTACCCAATAGGCTAGGCTTGTCAAGTACTCACTTACATCCCTACTTCCTGTGCCCTTACTTCAGAAAAATGACACTGACAGAAACCAGCAGAATCTAGCAACCCTGTGTGTGGACAATAAGAAACAAAAAGTTGTAGGGACCTTACACAAAACCCTGATGATATGTTCTATAATTAGATTTCTGCAACCCAATCCCGAAATGTGAGTTCCCAAAGTACTAGAGTCACACAGTCCTGTTAGACACTCTAGGCTATCTTGCCACCCCAGCAAGCTGATTTTTAGTGTGACCACTTATCACATATTCCATAGAACATTCAGGTAACATCTAATCCCAAGAGACCAGTCATTCACCTAGGTTGATTTGCATCCTAGCTCTGCAACCAAAGACAACACGTATCCAGTTCTATAGTAAACTTAACTAAAGGCTTATTAGGTAAGAAAAAGGAATGAGAGTTATTGAAAGGTTAAAACAGGTAAAATGCATGTACTGGTGAAAGAGGCTACAATTCCAAAAAGGCTTTTAGAGCTACTCAGAGTATCTTTGGGGAATTCAGTCATCTTGTTCCTTTATTCTGTTCGAATCCAAACAGCCCAGAGATGAAGGATTCTTTCTTGAGTCCATATGTACAGCTTCGGGTCTCAGAAACCAAGCTGACAGCACCAGGTCCCCCACAGGTTTTTTTTCATGGCAGGTAGCGGGGAGGGCAGTGCAGAGAAGAACACACTTAGTCATTGATCCTTAATTTAGTTCAACGTGTCCTTGGCATTTAAGGAACAGGATTTAACATCTTGGTAAGAGACCATTAGCATTACACAAGGATTCCATCTTGTTTGCTGGGTTACTTAGTTACAGGGCTATAATGCAATGCAAATATTTGTTGTTACATTATAACAGAAGGTATAATTGAGTGAGAACAACATATGCAGTATTGTATAAAATACTAAATGCATTCTTATCAACATACCATCCAATATTTATTTTCATAATAACACACGTAAGCAAACCTGGTTTCTAGTTTATGCATTTACATGCTCAGTGAGGCCTGGCACCTTGGCATGAGCTGACAACTGGTGTGCCAGCATTATATATACACCTCCCCTGAAGACAGAATATTTCAGGCAGCCCTATAAATCTAGACCTGTGTCTTAAGTTGTATCCGCTATCTTGCAGTACTCCTTATAAGAGCCAAAAGGTGCAGAAGTCTCATTTCCCTGCACTTTGCATATCTTCGGAACTGCAAACTAAGTGATGCCATTGCTAGCCAAAGCACATATATCCTTCTGGAGTTGTTTGGCACTTTTCCCACAACTGGAGTGCTGTAACAGTGAACAAAGGGTATTAGACATCTGTCTGTCTGGCTACACAGTCAAGTTTACTGTCCTACTGCCTCAGAAACTCCTCTCTTCAGGGATCAATCACATAAAGGTATTCTCAGGCAGAAAGTATAGTCCCTTCTCCAACATGGAGCAAAACAGCAGGTAACTCTAGCACAAAGGAAAAGGCCTTTTACTTAGTGTACTTCCTTATATGCAAAAAGAGAGGATGGTTGGAGACCCGTCTCAATATTTGCAGTCTCCATTGCTTTTTTTTTTTTTTGTAAACTGAAATTTCACTTTGGCATTCCTGGAAAAAGACATGTGGTTTACAGCTCTTGATGTTAAGGACACATACTTTTATGTGGATGTTCACCTCATGCTAAGGCATTTATTCAGAAATGGTTAGGACCCTCTACAAAGCCAATACAGGATGCTGTCGTTCAACCTTGCCTACACCCTGGGATCTTTACCAAGGTCTTTCTGGTAGTTGCATTTCACTTCAGTTGGAATGGCCTCACTATTTTCCCTTTTCTCAGTGGCTGGATTCTCCTTGTGAAAACACAAGAGGCCTTATTAATGCTTCAGCATCTGTCATCTTTCGGAGTTGTAAACATAGAAAAGTTTATCCTTCCTCTGACAGACCATAGACCTTACAGGGGCAACACTGGATTGATACATGGCAAGTCAACAGATGAGTTTTGCTCCATGAGTGACCCGATAGAACAGGTTATGCACAACTCTTAAGCACCACTCAACTTGCCTTTCCCTCCTGGCTTCATGCACTTGTTATCCCATTCACCAGACTCTACTTACATTGCCTGTTGCAGGACCCCTTTTTTGGGTCAGGGGCTGCTGACCCACAGAAAAATCAGTTGTGGGAGGAAGTGGGGTCTGGAGTTCCAGCATGGGCTCCCCAGTGGTGGGGGGGCAGGAGCCCTGAGCCCTAGGGGCCAGATCCAGGAAAGCTGGGGACTGCATCTGGCCCCTGGGCCTAAGCTTCTCCACCCCTGGCCTGTAGGCATGACTCCAGAGAGCATGTTCACCAGCCAAACAGCACATATATCTTAGAGATGCTATTCTGGAAGGAATTGTCATTAAGTTGGTGGAAGGGACCCCCATAAAGTGTGTGTGTGTGTGTGTGTGTGTGTGTGTGTGTTCTCCTCCTATATCCCTCACTGGAAAAGACTGTCAATAGATGCTTCCCTCTTAAGGTGGTAGGGGGCCGTGTAGACAGCCACACTGCACCGGGCACTTGGATGCTCTAAGATACCAGGATGTGACTTAGTCTTCTGGAATATCCTTGTGTGAGAAACATGCAGGCCTTTCTGCAGCTTGTCCAGTCCTAGCATGTCCTTATGTTAGATAATATGGACATTCTTTTACATTAGCAAACTAGGAAGGTAAGAGTCATTCCCCATTATGTGTAAGCTGTCACCCTGTGAAAATGGTGTCATTTGGCAGCTTACCTTTTGGGAAACTTGGAATCTGTTGGCAGACCCTTTGCAGGTATTTTGCCATCAATCACAAGTGGGAGCTATACAGTTTTCTGGTGAACAGTATCTTCAATATGGAAGCCCAACGTGGGATGTTTGCCTTCTGTACCAACCCAAAATGCTGTATTTGCTATTCCAAAGGTGCTCTACAGCAGTGATTCTCAAACTTTGTGGTCCGTGTCTCCCCTGGCTCACTGCAAGCCTTTCTGCGGACCACCTGTTGCTAATGAAACGCACCCATAATTACACCCAAGCCATTTTTCTAGTGCTGCAGCTAGGGAGAAAAGTTTAATTTAAATTATTAAACAGGTTAAACTAACATGAGAAAGTTCAAACTCTTATCAGACTCATTTTAAATAAAGTAAAATTAAATTAATGTCCAACACAAGATTTCAATGTCATCTTTCTTTATGGCAGGGGTGGGAACCTTTTTTGGGATGGGGCCACTGACCCACAGAAAAATCAGTTGGGGACCACACAAGCGAGAAGCAAAACTCTTCCTAAAACCCCCAACTGTCACTGATATGGCCCCCGACCGAAACACCTCACTCCTCTGGTGCTCCAGCCCCATGGGGCAAAGGGAAGGGACAGGGAAGACTGAAGTTCAGGGCTTCTCATTAGCCAGATTTACTTTTCTAGGGTTCTGTAGTAAGTGGATTTTGTGAGTCCTCCTTTAGGCTCTGGAGTGGGCAGATCAGGGCTGCTAGCAAGTGGGATAGGATGGGGGTGCAGGATCTGGATGGAAGGTGGGGTGGTGCAGGAGTGGGTGAGGGTGCAAGGTCTGGGGGCAAAAGAAGGCTGGGAGTTAGGGTGTCTGGCTGGGGTGAGCAGGAGCAAGAGCAAAAGAAGTTAGGTTGGAGGAGGAGGTGGTGTGGGGTCTGGGGAGGAAGGGGGGAAATGAATGAGAGGGGGATTTGGGTGTGGGGTCTGGGCATGAGGGGGATGCTTACCAGGCTTCATGCCCCCATCGCTCCCAAGCACAGCCTCCTGCTGCTCCTATTGGCCAGCCAATGGGAGCAGTGGGGAAAGCCTCCAGCACGGTCTCCCCGCTGTGTGGGGGAGAGCCAAGCTCAAGCTGCAGACTGCACTTTGAGAACCACTGCTCTAGAGCTACACTCTGTCCTCTTTCTCCTGGTCAGGGCATCTGGTTTTGACTTTCTCTCCCCATTCCAACAGAAAATTAGATAGGACAGGGCATATGTCATCCTCATTGTCCTGAGTTGGCCCAGACAGTTTTTGGTTCCCAAATCTCCTTATATCATCTTACCTTCTGATCAGCATCCTGTCCTTTCCCACTCTTCTTGATCCAGGAGAAAGGTCAGGATGCTTTGTCCTGCCCATCTTATGGCTTGGTTTTTGGATGTGCATCAACCAGAATGTTCTTGCTTGGAGGCCTTGCAAACTATCCTTAGCAACAGAAAATAAAGTATGTTAAATGCAGCTCAGGCAAGGGGAAGTGTTTTTCCCATTTGGGTACAGATGAAACCCATATCTCGGTCAGCCCCAAAAAAGGGGATTGGGCTCTCACTCAATCCCCTTAGTCTACCTGGCAGCATTCAGTGCATGCCATCCGCCATCAACAGTTACTCAATTTTCACTCACCCATTGATTGAGAGTTTCTTGAAAGGCCCAATTTGAACTTCCCCACCAATAAGGAAGCTTACCTCTCACGGGGACTTGAACCTTGTTTTTGGCACTCACTGATTCCCTTCAAACACTAGGGATATGTTCCATGTATTACCTATTTTAAAAAAAAGTGGATTGTGCCCACAAAAGCTTATGATACCATCTACATGTTTTGTTAGTCTTTAAGGAGCTGCAAGACTTTTTGTTTAAGATTTTCCAGTTACAGACTAACACGCTACCCCTCTGATGCAATAAAAGTTGTGTTCCTTCTGGCCATCACTTTAGCATGGAGGCTGGAGAAACTCCGAGCCCTAATGGTGAATCTGCCATGCACTGTATGCACTAAGGACAAAGTCTTATCATGACCACATCCAAAGTTCACTGCCAAGGTGCTTTCAGAGTTCTCATTAAGCCAGTCAATCGTCTGTCGTTTTCCAAAATCTCATGTATACGAGGAGCAGACTGCATTCCACTGACATGCAACAGCCGTTGGCTTGTTACCTACCTAGGACAAAGCCAACTAGAAAATAAATTATTTTCTTGTTATAGCAGAATGACTTTGAGGTCATGCTGTCTCTTCCCAGAAGATTTCTAAATGAATCTCGGGATGTATCGGACTCTGCAACCAGTTGTCACTTCTTGCCCTTCCTCATGAGGTAAGGGCTCATTCTACAAGAGCACAAGCAACGTTAGTGGTGGAACTTCAGGAAGTTCCTGTCCTTGACGTTTGCAAGGCAGCTGCCTGGAGATCCATCCATGCAGTCATGAGAACTTATGCTCTAGTACAGGACTTCACCACCAGTGTTCCCTGTAAGCTGTGTGGCCAGGTGATTAATCAGCCCCACCCAGTCAGCTCCTGAGCTTCTGACTCTGTGTGGCTGATTGATCACCTGTGAAGCTGTGCTGGTACACAGCTTAGAGGGATCACTGTCCACTGCTGGTGCAACCTTTGTGAAAGTGGTCTTTCAAACAGTCTGCTGCTTGCACACTCATCTCCTTCTAGTACTTGAGTACTGCTTGATGGTCATTCTCAGTGGACTGGAAGAAAAGTAACTTTGAGATAGGTGGTTCCTATCTGTTTCATTACCCACCTTCATTCCCCTTTTTGGCTCGTTCCTGGATTCACAGTAGAAAGAACTTGAAAGGCAGTCAGTCTGCTCTGCCCATGTTATCTTTTGGTTTGAGGCACAAAGAGAGGAGTATGTGTGCATGAACCAATGGATGCCACTTGCAAGAATTCTCCAACTCAAAGTGCATAAGTGCACACTCACCTCCTGTGGAATATAGATCAGGACCACACATCTCGAACTTCTAGTTCTAGAAGGCAATCAAATTACCAGTTGCTTTTCTTTCTTTGGTATTGAGGCTCTGTCTGTATTTGGCACGCTGTATTTACTGTGTGAGAGCTAGATTTGGTTCTTGGGCCCACTCCCTTCCTTTCCTAAAGAAGGGATTGTGTATAAAGGCAGTTCCTATAGAAAGACACATGTGCAGCAACTCCAGTACCTAAACTAGGAGAGGGCTGGATGGGTTCCAAAGAGCCCTGTCCAGTCCACTTGAATTGACACAAGACCACAGAGGGAAGGAATGTAAGGTAGAAGTTCTGTTGCAGAACTTCTCTCTCATAGTTGTACAAGTGGGTATTGATGGGGGTGGTGGGTGTTCATTGAAGGGTGTAGTCTCATGGATACTAGAACCAAGTGTTTAAAGGCAGAGACTTTAAAGAAGTAATTTGTTCTCTCCTGCCACCGCTCCTCTTTCAGTGAGCCCGATGTATTCTCCTTCCAATCCACCAGACTGCAGCTCCTCGGTGTTCCCTTGGCTCGCAGAAACCTGTTGTAAGGAGGGTTACAAGAGGAGGAAAAGCAACCCACTCTTCCCACACTCACATCTCCCCTCCCCCCCCACACACACACTCTCACCCACCCCTCCCCTGTAGTTGTCTGTTCCTGATTTCAGCAGCAGCACTTTCCTGCCTTCATCCGCAGTCCTTGTGACATTTGGGCAGGCCTTACTAAGAAACCAGGGGATGGGGTCTGGGTCCTGTGTGTAAAAAGCAGAGCAGTTCTGTAGTTGACTACATGTCAAAACAGCTTTCATGTTTAGGAATTTGTTTAAAGGATTTAAATGATCTTCTCTAGCTGTCATAGAATCAGTCATTACCCTCTGTGCCTGGAATTATAGTGGTAACTCATATTGCACTGAAGTGATGTCTTGGGAAATGAGGTTTTTCCTGAATAAAGATGGAAAGAATTGTCAGTCAGCTTAGATGGGCTGGCAGCCACAAGTCAAATGGAACACTCAGCCAGACTTACATTTCTAAGAGGTTGATTTGTAATGTTCCAATGCTGTATTTCATGTGAGTTTCCTAGGCCTCCATTACAAGAGCATTGTCCTGTAGCATGAAAGCTCCATTTAAGATGCAACCTTAAGACTTGCCCTGCAGAGGCTGGATGATGCCATGTCTTACAGAAGTGACATGTTACATAACTGTATTTTTTTAAGTCAAGCCCTTCACTTTCCATGCTTTTTCCATTTTTTAGAATCTGTTCCTGTGATAGCGGCTCCATCCATGTGGACACGACCCCAGATAAAAGACTTCAAAGAGAAGATCCGACAAGATGCAGACTCTGTGATCACAGTAGGCAGAGGAGAAGTGGTTACAGTCAGAGTACCAACTCACGAAGAAGGGTCGTATCTCTTCTGGGAGTTTGCTACAGACAATTATGACATTGGTTTTGGGGTATATTTTGAATGGACAGACTCGCCTAACACTGCAGTCAGTGTGCATGTCAGTGAATCCAGTGATGAAGAGGATGAAGATGAAGGTATATTTGCTTATTTTGTATACATTTTCACTGGAGTTGGTTGGCTGTGCTCTAAGGGTCTCTTTGCACAGCTGGTGTACCTCTAAATACAAAAACTGCCCCTTCCAAATCTGAGTTAGTAGTTACAGGCAGTCCCCGAGTTACGTGGATACAACTTATGTCGGATCCGCACTTACGAACGGGGCCCTCTCCCTGGTCTCCAGCAGACCAGGGGGACGGGGAGCACACGGGCGGCGGACAGCCCAGATGCGTCTGGGCTGCCCGTGTGTTCTGCTGCTTTGCTCCCCGTCCCCCTGGTCTGCAGACCAGGGGGACGGGGAGCAAAGCAGAGCACAGCCACGGAGCCCGAGGGCAGCAGGACAGCCATGGCGTGTCTGGGCTGTCCCGCTGCCCCCGTGCTCCGCGCCTTTGCTCCGGGCGCCTGTGGTACAGCAGCTGGGGCACTGCCGGTTGGTCCCGTAACGCTGCTCTGGGCGCTACGGGACCAACCCGGCAGCACCCCAGCTGCTCTGCCCCAGGCATCCCCAAGTCAGCTGCTGCTGAAACTGACCAGTGGCTGACTACAGGAAGCCCCTGCCCGGGGCTTCCTGGAATCAGCTGCTGATCAGTTTCAGCAGCGGCTGACTTGGGGATTCCTGGGGTGCTTAAGTTGAATCTGTATAAGTCAGAACTGGCGTCCAGATTCAGCCACTGTTGAAACTGATCAGTTTCAGCAGCGGCTGAATCTGGATGCCAGTTCCGACTTACATACAGATTCAACTTAAGAACAAACCTATAGTCCCTATCTTGTACGTAACCCGGGGACTGCCTGTACTTCTGGTTCATCTGCCTGGTGCTGGGCTTAGGCAGTCATAGTCCAATTGCATCCATTGGGGGGAGGGAGAGTCCATGGCCCCATAGTCCTTGAGGTGTATGTCTGGAGCCACCTATATGGCTTATGGAGGGGTCACTATTGCTCCCTCATCTGGCAAGATATGCCTCCTGTCCAAACTACTGCTCCTTAAGCAGGCAGGTGCAGTTCTCATAGGAAAGGTTTTTTTCTTACCCAAGCAAAGGAGGTCCTGCCACCAGCACCTGAACAGAGTTGCAGTGGGGGCTGATGGCAAGGGTACCAGGATTCTCAGTGGGTCCAGTGTCTGGGGGGCGGCTCTCAAGGCAGTAGGGTTTTCAAAGTGAAAACCCAATTGGAATAAATGTGGTTAAGTGAAAATGTCAATTCTGGTGATCATTTGGTTTCAGGAGCTATTGCTGTATGGGTATGTTCGTGCATATGCCTTAGTAGCCCTGTTGCCAGTTTTTGAGATTGTTTTATTATCTTGTTCTCTCTTTTGATATGAAAGACCCACCAAGGGAAACAAGCATTTAACAGCACCAGTGTTTGAAATTATCTAATCTAGGATGCTGTAACAGTAACACTTCCGAAGAGATTTGGGGGAAAAAAAAAAAAGTTCCTTTAACACTGAAAGGGTGTTCATGTAGACTATGGGAGTCATTATGCAATGCTCATCTTGAACAAGATGCATGCTGGGATAGAAGGATGATCTTGGTTTTGTAATCAAAGCAAGGGGGAAAGGCCTGGATTTTGTTTCTTATCCTGATACTTTGTCACCTTGGACAAATCACTTAACCACTTCCTTGACTTTTTAATTTGTAAAACATACACTGTCCTGGGTATGGTATTGAGAGAGAAAATTACTTCTGTACTGAGTTCCTTGATAGAAAGAGCTGTAAAGTGCTAAGCCTTTATTGCTGTGCTGAGGCCAGGAGTTGTAGCCCCTGCACATTGAAGGGTAAGGGAAATCTTTGTTTTAGGATGTGACCTTCAAGCTCTTGGATTTCCTAATATATGACCGCATGGTAAACAAATTTGGATGTTCCTACTTCTGCCAGATATTAACTCAGATAATGCTTGGTGCTAGCTAGAGCAAGCCATTGCTAAATAATATTCTCCTTCATGGATATTCAAAAAAGGAAGAAAAGCTTAAACCTAAAAGGTTACCAAGCCAAGCATCAATTTGAGAAGCAACTATGGTGAAAGCTTTCTTTGAAATTGATCTTCGGGCAATGCTAAAGCTGATGGTTTCCTGCCTTTCCCTGTTGGCACTGGGTGCATTGTGTGCAGTGATTTGAAACCTAGAACAGAAACCTCGTGTGCATAAAATGTTCACACAGAAATGGAGGTTGGGTAGAGGCCCCTTTGAAAATGTCATCTGTAGAGGAGTTAAAGTATCCTGATGGGAGAGAGCATGAGACATACCAGTCTTAAAAGTCAGAGATGGAAAAGACTAGAGCCCTGTAAATCTGCGGATATCCATTTTGTATCCATGCAGAGCTCTAGAAAAGACTTACTAAGTTGTCTTTTATTCTCCTGCCTCTGATATAGGAATATTTTTACTGTCTAGTCTTCAGAGTTTTGTCAAATATCTAATGTATCCAACAACTCAATGCCCATTTCTACTATTCTATGTTTCACCACTACATCTTGAGTTTTGGAGTAAGTCTCCATATGCTTTTTACTCCCATGAAGGATGCAATTCCTGCCCTGCTTACATGAAATTTTACCAGAAGGAAACTAACCTCAATATCCTGTCTCTGAAGGCCACACATTGCAATGACCTGTGTCTCCAAACATGTGGACTCAGGTCCATTTTCTCAGCCATCAGGGGAGTCTGGCATGCCATTGCAGGAGCTTGTGATCTAGCCATCTGTCCTATGCTACTGCCAACTTTGGTGTACACTATCTTGTATGCAAAAATTGTGCAGAGGGATTTGTTTGGAGAGGTGCACAACTGCTCTGCACAGAAAAGTGAACAAAATGACCTGTGGTTCACTTAGTAGTGAATTGCCTCAGACTGTGACCTTCCTTCAGCCAGCTGCAGTCTAGTTATTAGGTTAGGCACTTCATAGGCTGTCCTTCAGCTCCTATGAACAAGTTAGCTACCCTAACTTGTCACAGATGCATCGAGTTAGCTTGGCTAACCTTTATTTTACTGTGCTCCCAGTTCTTGAGTCTTATGTTCTATTAACTCTGGTCTTGAGCAAAAGCATTTCTCAAGTGGGGACTCCAAAACAGCTGGGCTTTTAAAGCGCCTTGTCAGGGGACCTCAAAGTGTTTATGGTTCAACTCTGAAATTTGACCACCAATTGCTTTTATTGACTGTAATGAAGCTGGGGCCTCAAGTGTAGATGGTTGAAAATCAGGTAAGGATGTTAAGTAATGGTTAATTGACTAGTTGATAGGCACTTCTGCATTCCTCCTTTGAAATGTACAAGAACCCCTGCTGGGATTCAGAGGAGGAATGCAGAACCCTGTGTGCAGCCCAGGGCCAGTGGGAAGTCCCACTAACTTGGGGCTGCACATGATGTGCCAACTTTGAAGTGTACAAGAGTCCTGGGGGGGTGGAGGGGAGAAGAGTTCTTATGCATTTCAAAGCAGCAGCAGAGCATGGAGCCCAGGGTTAGCAGAGGACTCAGTCCCCTGTTGACCCCTGTTCTATGCCATGCTTCTGCTTTGAAACTCCCCAGCTGATCTTGGGTTTCCTGGAAATGCCATGCTGGAACCTAGGATCAATTCCCGGCTGACCCCAGGCTTTATGCGTGGCAGTGCTGCACAGCTGATCCTGGGCTCAGCTGTGTAGTGCTGTCCCTTTGAAGGCTGCTGCAGCATTTCAAAGCAGCAGCATCCCCCTCCTCTTCTTCCTCCTCCTCCCCCTGCCTCTAATAGAGCAGTGTTTCTTAAACTGTGTTCTGCAGCATACTAGTGTGCTGGGGAGAATAGAGTTCAAAATGGCTGCTCTTAAAGGAGCAGGCAACTTTTTTTGCTTGCTCAATGACTTTCCCTGCCTCTCTTCTATTTTTTGCTCAACACAAAATCCTTGGTGGTGTTCATTTAAAAAAATATATTTTGGCGTTCTTTGGTCTTTAAGTTTGAGAAACACTGTAATAGAGGCAACAAGGTGGGGGGAGGAGGGGAAATGGACTAGTCGACTGAATATCCAAATAAGCATTTGCTGATCTGATAGTTGACTTGTCCTTAACACCCCTAAAATCAGACCCTGCATCTGTATGAATATAGTTTAGCATTTTACGCTAATGAATTAATAAAGATTGATTGGATTTGATGAAGAAACCCATCACCAGACTGAACCAAAGGCTGGTGTTCCTGTCTTTGTAAATATAATGAATGTTACAACAAAATATCGTCCGTCCGTTTTTTTATTTTTTTTAAATAAAGAACTTCCTGAGGCTGGAATAAAGATTGATTTCCATGCCTCAGTTTAGAAATCGTACACAACAGCATGAAGTTAACAGTCTTACCTCAGCTCTTCCTTGTGACTGTCCCTAACCTCACCCACAAAAATCCATACTCCCAAATAGTTAAACTCATAGGGGGTATTTTTAGTGGAATGTATTTGATTTCGTGCATTCCTGGTTCCTGTTGGGCTAGCAAAAACCTAAAAACTCAATTTGACTTTATTCTTGCTTTTTGTATTAAATCCCCCCTCATGTAATGATTGCTTTATTTTTTCTACTACAGAAAACAGTGAAGAGAAAGCCAAAAAGAATGCCAACAAGCCTCAGCTAGATGAAATAGTGCCTGTGTACAGACGAGACTGTCATGAAGAAGTGTATGCTGGCAGCCACCAGTACCCAGGGAGAGGAGTTTATCTCCTTAAATTTGACAACTCCTACTCATTATGGAGATCAAAAACAGTTTACTACAGAGTCTATTACACTAGATAAAGCTGTTGCAGTGGCGGAGGCTGGGGCTGTGCAGAAGACATCATTTTATTTGGAATTTTCTTCAAATGTAATGGATCTTTTGAGTTTGTATTTTACCCTGTCTGGTGTATCTATACGGTTTGTATGTGAACTTTAACATTAGATGCTGGGATTTTTCTGCTGAACAATTGTAAAGAAGATTACTTTGGGGCTTAGTACAGCATCTCCCAGCACTTACTGGCAGCAAGAGGTTAGCCAATGAAATCACTGACTGTCAGACTAAAGTCACACTAACTGCATATGCAAAACCTCCAAGCTGTTACTTACACATACAAGCACATAGTGTTTGAACAGTTGGTGGGGTGTTGGCTGGTCTGTGTGCTTTGGGAATGGAATGGTAACTTGTTAATTGTTGTTGGGGGGAGTCTCATCCTTAATGGACAGAATTGGACACAATTTGCAATGTAGCAAGTCTCTCAAAACTGTATTAATGTCAGATTTTTACACTATTAAAACTTGAAACAAGTTGTGTCTCCTGTTGTCATGCAAAATGTGACCTATTTGATCTCTTAAAACAGTGTAGTGTATAAAAGAAGGGTATTTGTTTTCAGTGGGGCTGCAGAGTCCAGATCAGGACAACTGTAAAGACAAAGGTCCTTCTCTGACTTCAAAATTGGAAGCTTTAACTCGGATTGCAATTGAAAATATACATAACTAGTGACACAACAGAATCTTAGTCCCCCTCCACCTGCTGCAAGTCATGGTGGGATTCTGATACTGAACCAGGGGATGACTGTTCTTGTCTTGTTTGCTGATTTGGCTGTACGGGTAGACTTCGAAGTGAAACCAGTTTTCTGCACAACTCTCAGTTCCTGCTTTGTGTGTTTTGTAAACCTAAATTTGCACTTAGTGCATTTAAATGATTATCTGAATCATTTTGGTGAAGCATAGGAATTAATGTTGCACTAATATTATGGAAATCACTGCCAGGGACAACCCATTTTAGTTTAATCTGGGGGTACTTGGGTGCAAACCTTCCATGCTTTAATTCTAGTCTGTAATTATGTTTTCCAAGGAAAAGCAGAATGTCACTGCAGATCCTTAATATTTTAGCTTTAATCTCCATACCATATTTCATAATACTGTTGAAGCATTTGCATAGTTTTTACTCTAAAAATAAATACAGATGGTTATCTGGTGCACATCTGCAGTAACAGTGCACTTTTCTGTGGGGCTCTGTTTTTTGAAAGGATGAGAGGGTTCAGGCACATTGTAAAGATGAACTGCTCTTTCTGAAGGAGTAATGCACTTGATTAGTGTTGCATCATTCTCAAATCAATTATTGCAGTAGGATTTCCATCGATTAGTTGCAGCTTATACAGTTCCATAAAAATAGGGATGTTGGAGTTTGTGGGGTTTTGTTTGAATATGTGGTTTGAATGTACATGATTCACTCTCGTACCAATTCTGAAGAAGAAAAAAAATAGAGTGCTTAACTTGTCTTGAAATTTGGTTCAGCAACACACTTACCAGCTTTATAGCAAGCTAGTGCTGCTCCATCCAAAACACTTGTAAAATGCTCTGCTCATGTGTACATATAGTATATAAGCCATGGAGTTAGGAATTACCTTGGTTTTTTTAAGAAAACAAACTATATTTAAAATGCAAAAAATAAAGACAGGCAGTAATATTTCTTTGAGTTTTCAATTTAGATTTGTCCCTAAAAAAAGTTTGACTTTTCTCTAAAAATATAACTGTTCTTGAGAGCGGTGTATGTCGCTTTAAATGGCAACATTTATTGTCATGTGTTGGATGTCCAAACTTTTCAGTTTCTGAACTTTTTTATTGCCTCTGGCTGTTTAGTACAGTACAAGTGAGATTTCAAAATACTTTGGATAATATATTTAATCTTAATTAAAATACATTTTATCTGTACATCTGTTGGCTTTTTATTAACTTCCCACTATATATGACTACTCAAGTAGAACATGGTAAAGCTTTCTAAAATATCCTTCCTTTTTACAAAGATTAATGGTATACTGCAGCCTTTTCTTCCCTATTATTTAGTTCTGCTATACTTACACACTGCCCTGCACATACTGATGATACCAATTAAAAACCATAAGGCCATGTGGACAAATGTGCCTGAGGATGTGCAGTGGAGGTTAATGTCCTGCTGGGGTGGAGACCTCATGTACTGTTTTATTGCAGTAGTAGTGGCTATGGAGCACTCCTGGGGTTCTACTGTGCTAAGCCCTGCACCAACAGTTAACTGTCTTGAGGTGCTTACAGTTGCTATAGCCATGGAGCAAATGGTGAGCAATGTGATGGTGTCAACACATTTGTGCCATGATTTTTTTTTTAAAACTTGAAGTGGAAGTTAATGGAGTGCATTAGGCAAAGGAAGGGGAAATAAAGGGCTTGCATAGTGTGATTAAGGACAAGAGACTGGCTTTGTTTATACACCCCCTCCCACAGTGTAGTGTGTCCAGTGAAAATTCTTCCCTCACCTACCAGTCTGGCTGAGCTCTGGCAGTGAAGCCTCTCCTTCACTTATTGTGAGATTGGGGAAAGTAGGCCACTACGTGAATGCTAGTGCCCCTGGAAGGAGTGTCACCTCTTCTGGGTGAGGGGGACTATTGGAGGGGGGAAATGATTTCAGCTGGGCCCCTCTTCCCTTCCTCCCAAACCTACATGACCTATGATGGCAACATTGGCTCTTGCCAGCTTCTGCCTCCCTCAAAGGTCAGGTAATGACCCTGGGTGAGAAAACAGGAAGGATTTGTGGGTTGTTAGTTGCTGCATTGGTTTTCTCCAGGCTCCTACTCAATTTTCAGGGCAGTACTTCCCCAGGACATCCACAAAATAGCAGTGGGACTATGATCTAAGGGTTTGACAGTTGTTTATCCATCTCCCCAGATCCCATCAGTCTTTAAATGTGGCACATCTTTGTAGAAAGAGGAAAACCAGTCTAGAGGGGATTGGAAGAATGAAAGAGGCTCCTCTAGCAAGGGCTGAATGTGCTAGACTTCCATCTACATGAGGATGGAGGTAGACCTAACAGCCTACATGAGTACAAGAGCAAGTCCCTGTAGGCAGGAGGGGCACAAATTTAAGAAACATAAGGTTTTACATTCCCTTTTCACCTGTGGTGAACAGTGAATAATAAGGGGAAAACTTACACAGGGTGGTGGTCATCCTACAGCAAGGGTCTATGCAATGCTGTCTCCAAAGGCCAGGGTGCAGTGTAGTTAATTAGGTTTAGATTCCATGTTAGCACATCCAAAATCACAATGGTTCCTCCCCCATTTAGTCTCACATGCAGAGGGTTATGAAGTGACAAGAAGATGACATTTCCAGTGTGCAGAAATGGATAGTGAAGGCACCCCCAACAGCTATGGTTTTATACTACAACCACACAAGTGCTGTGTATCAGTTACCAGCTTAATCAGTGTTTGAGCCCTTGAGTCAGTGAAGGTAGGACTGGGGAAAGGCAAGTCCTTAGCCCCACCCCTTCTGCTGAGGCTCTGCCCTCATGGGAGCCAAGCTCCCTCTCTGTGCCCCACCACCACCATAGGGAGTAAAGGAGAGCGGGTGGGTGTGTGCCTCAGAGGATGGCTTGTGCGAGGGTCCAGCCTCCCTGGCATTGGAGCACATGGAGGCTGTGCATCCTGAGCCTCCATATTCCACAGGGTGGGCAGGCCCTGGGAGCAGTAACACTGCTGTAATTTGCCTACAGTAGGGCTATGTCTACACTGGCAGGTTCTTGCGCAAGAATGGCAGTTCTTCCACAGAGTGTCCACACTGCCCTCCAGCTCTTGTGCAAGATGATTTACAGTAAAGCATGGTAAGAGAGGGCTTCTTGTTCAAGAGCTATGCTCTTTTCTAAGAAAGTGTATTCACTCTTGTGCAAGAGGGCAGTATGGACACTGGACAGGATTCTTGCGGAAGAAAGCCCTATGGCTAAAATGGCCATTGGTGCTTTCTTGCACAAGAGTGTGTCCACACTGCAATGGATGCTCTTGTGCAAAAGTGCATGGCAGTGTGGACGTGTTCTTGTGCAAGAATTATTGTGCAAGAATCCCCAGTGTAGACATAGCCTAGGTGTGCTGGGTGCAGAGTATGGGCCAGGCTGGTAGTTTGTGAAGGCAATGCCTTCCCCCAGCTATTATACTACATACCCATGGTTTGATCTTTTGCCACTCTCTCTTAAGGTGAGAGACCCAGTTTTCCGGATGTTCACTCATACTTAGGTCAGCAGAACATGTAGTAGCAGGCAGCATAGTTCATTTGTATTATTACATCTTTGTGTGGACGAGGGTAAAGTGAAAGCCCGGGTGTTCCCTTGTGTATATGCAAAATAGCTTCCCTACCTAAGTATCATAGTAGTTTTCCAATTTAAGACGATAGCCTGTGAAAGCAAATGCATATCAGATAGTCAACAGGCTGACTAGTTGCTTCCTCCCCTCCCCCCCCCGTTTGCTGCCTCTATCAGAAAGCAGCAGAAAGAGGGTAGGGGTACTTCAAAGTGGGAGCGCTGCATGGAGTCTGGGGCCAGCTGGAGTGTCCCCTGGCTTCATGTGGCGTTTAAAGAGGCAGCGCTGCGTGACACCCGGGATCAGCTGGGGACTCCCTGCTGACCCTGGTCTCCATGCAGTGCTGCTGCTTTAAAACACCACAGGGTGCCCAGTATGAGGCTCCTTGCAGTGCTTCAAAGCAGAAGCATAAAGCAATAGTGCAGCACACAGACAAGGGTCAGCAGAGTCCCCAGCTGACCCCGGGCTCCACGCGGCTCTTTTGCCTTTGAAGTGTAGCAACAACCCTAGGGCTGTTGCTACGTTTCAAAGGCTGAGGTGCCCTATCGAATAGTCTGCAAATTGCATTGACTATTCTATTAATCAATTACTCAATATTGAACATCCCTAATGCTTACACAACCCATTTGTATCTTAAAGGGACTGGTGCAACATGAAGTTACATATTCAAAAGTAAGTAACACTGCTAGACTAAACATACTTTAGCTACGGTAAGAGTAATTATTTAAACTGAACTTAATGCCATGTTCCCAACCCACTTCATCTGGGATCGTAAAAACCAGCTTTTCCCCCCGGGTGCTAGTACAAGGCTGGAACATTTGCCATGAACTTCTGTTCCAAAGGGCTTTAAACTAGGTTTGTCGGGGGCAGGTGAGCAAAGCCCACAGGTAAGTGCTGAATGTGCGGGACTGGGAGATGGGTTGGAAATGGGGGGGACTACGGCCTATAATGGCAAGGAGAAAGGAGGGTCAGGGCACAACAGGGAGGCAAGATCAAATCAGTATCTTAGATGCCTATATACAAATGCGAGAAGTATGGGTAATAAGCAGGAAGAACTGGAATTGCTAACCAATAAATACAACTATGATATCATTGGTATTACAGAAACCTGGTGGGATGGGACGCACGATTGGAATATTGGTATGGAAGGGTACGGCTTGCTCAGGAAGGACAGACAGGGAAAAAAGGGAGGAGGGGTTGCCTTGTATATTAAAAATGTACACACTTGGACTGAAGTGGAGATGAACGTAGGAGATAGCTGTGTAGAGAGTCTCTGGGTTAAGCTAAAAGGGGTAAAAAACGAGGGTGATATCATGCTAGGAGTCTACTACAGGCCACCTAGCCAGGTGGAAGAGGTGGATGAGGCCTTTTTTAAACAATTAACAAAACTATCCAAAGCCCAAGATTTGGTGGTGATGGGGGACTTCAACTATCCAGACATATGTTGGGAAACTAACACAGCGAGGCACAGGCTATCCAATAAGTTTCTGGACTGCATTGGAGACAACTTTCTGTTTCAGAAGGTTGAAAAAGCTACCAGAGGAGAAGCTGTTCTGGATTTGGTTTTAACAAATAGGGAGGAACTAGTTGAGAACTTGAAAGTGGAAGACAGTATAGGGGACAGTGATCACGAAATAATAGAGTTCATGATCTTAAGAAAAGGCAGAAGGGAGACCAGCACAATTGAGGTTATGGATTTCAGGAAGGCAGATTTTGATAAGCTCAGAGAACTTGTAGGTAAGGTCCCATGGGAAGCAAGACTGAAGGGAAAAACAACTGAGGAGAGTTGGAAGTATTTCAAAGGGACGTTGTTAAGGGCCCAAAAGCAAACAATTCCGCTGTGTAGGAAAGATAGAAAATATGGCAAAAGACCAGCTTGGCTTAACAAGGAGATCTTGCATGATCTCAAAATAAAAAAGGAGTCATATAAAAAATGGAAACTAGGACAACTAACAAAGGATGAATATAGGCAAGCAACACGGGAATGCAGGGGCAAGATTAGAAAGGCAAAGGCACAAAATGAGATCAAACTAGCTACAGGCATAAAGGGAAACAAGAAGACCTTTTATAAATACATTAAAAGCAAGAGGAAGACCAAGGACAGGGTAGGCCCACTGCTTAGCGAGGAGGGAGAAGCAGTAACAGGGAACTTGGAAATGGCGGAGATGCTCAATGACTTCTTTGTTTCGGTCTTCACCGAGAAGTCTGGAGGTGTGCCTAACATAGTGAATACAAGCAGAGAGAGGGTAAGTTTAGAAGATAGGATACACAAAGAACAAGTTAAAAATCACTTAGGAAAGTTAGATGTCAGCAAGTCACCAGGTCCTGATGAAATGCAACCCAGGATACTCAAGGAGCTGATAGAGGAGGTATCTGAGCCTTTAGCTATGATCTTTGAAAAATCATGGCAGACAGGGGAGATTCCAGAAGACTGGAAAAGGGCAAATATTGTGCCCATCTATAAAAAGGGGAATAAGAACAACCCAGGAAATTATAGACCGGTCAGTTTAACGTCTGTCCCAGGGAAGATAATGGAGCAGGTAATTAAGGAAATCGTATGCAAACACTTGGAAAGTAATAAAGTGATAGGGAATAGCCAGCATGGGTTTGTGAAGAACAAGTCATGCCAAACTAATCTGAAAGCTTTCTTTGATAAGATAACGAGCCTTGTGGATAAGGGAGAAGCGGTGGATGTCATATACCTAGACTTTAGTAAGGCATTTGATACGGTCTCGCATGATATTCTTATTGATAAACTAGGCAAATATAACTTAGATAGGGCCACGATAAGGTGGGTGCATAATTGGCTGGATAACCGTAGTCAGAGAGTTGTTGTTAACGGTTCTAAATCCTGCTGGAAAGGGATAACAAGTGGAGTTCCTCAAGGGTCTGTTTTGGGACCCGTACTATTCAATATCTTCATCAATGATGTAGATATTGGGATAGAGAGTACTCTTATTAAGTTTGCAGATGATACCAAACTGGGTGGGGTTGCGACTTCTTTGGAGGATAGGGACATAATTCAAAATGACCTTAGCAAGTTAGAGAAATGGTCAGAGGTAAACAGGATGAGGTTTAATTAAAGAGAAATGCAAAGTGCTCCACTTAGGAAGGAACAATCAGTTCCATACATACAAGATGGGAAGCGACTGTCTAGGAAGGAGCATGGCGGAAAGGGATCTAGGGGTCATAGTGGACCACAAGTTGAATATGAGTCAACAGTGTGATGCTGTTGCAAAAAAAGCAAATATGATTCTAGGTTGTATCAACAGGTGTGTTGTAAGCAAAACTCGTGAAGTCATTCTGCCGCTCTATTCTGCACTAGTTAGGCCTCAGCTGGAGTACTGTGTCCAGTTCTGGGCGCCACATTTCAAGAAAGATGTGGAGAAATTGGAAAGGGTACAGAGAAGAGCGACAAGAATGATTAAAGGTCTAGAGAACATGACCTATGAAGCCAGGCTTCATGAACTGGGCTTGTTTAGTTTGGAAAAAAGAAGATTAAGGGGGGACATGATAGCGGTTTTCAAATATCTAAAAGGGTGTCACAAGGAGGAAGGCGAAAATTTGTTCCTCTTGGTTTCTGAGGACAGGACAAGGAGTAATGGGCTTAAAGTGCAGCAGGGGAGGTTTAGATTGGACATTAGGAAAAAATTCCTAACTGTCAGGGTGGTCAAATATTGGAATAAATTGCCAAGGGAGGTGGTGGAATCTCCCTCTCTGGAGATATTTAAGAACAGGTTAGATAGACATCTGTCAGGGATGGTGTAGACGGAGCTTGATCCTGCCTTGAGGGCGGGGGGCTGGACTCGATGACCTCTCGAGGTCCCTTCCAGTCCTATTATTCTATGATTCTATGATTCTATGAAAGAGTTTGGTTTTCAAATCCTTTTATTCTAAAAAATAAGTCTGACTCTGCCACTCATGATTCAGCAACAGAAGTTAGGTGGCGCAAATGTGTTGCAGGCAGGGGTTGCTCTGGATAGCCGGAGCAGCTCCTGTCCACAACAGGCCCACCTGTAGGGCTGGCGGGGGACCAGTTAACTGGAACTGGTAAGCATCACCCATTAAGCGTGATGCTTACCAGTTAGCCTTTCACCTTCCTAATGCAAATCTCTTTTCCTCATGCAGCTTATGAATTGTAAGTGACATTTTGAAGTTACAGCCACTTCCTAAGTTACGACCACCTCCACTTACGACCATCTGCACTTAAGACGAAAGAGTCGTAAATGCAGATCTGAGTTATGAACGGTGATCCGCACTTACGAACAGCGCGGTCGCCATGTAACTCTATGGGAGCCGAGTTACGGAGTTGGCCAAGTGTTGGTCCGTAACTTGTTCGTAACTCGGGGAGCGGCTGTATTATGGAATTGCTGTATCACAGAAAGTCCCAGTCTCAGTAAGTGTTCACCATGGCTGACAGGACCAGTAGCAGGTACACAACTTGGAGGCCTCTGAGGGAAACTTAATGTTAGCCAGTGGCAGATTAGGGCAGGGCGAGCTGGGCAGCTGCCCTAGGCCCTGCACTTCAATAGGCCCCACGCCAGCGCTAGGGGCTGACTGGCCCGGCAGGATACCAGGAATTTCCCAGTGGGCCATCTGCCGAAGGACCAGCTGGTGGCTGCTAGAGGAGTAGGGGGATTGTGACAGGGCGCTGCAGCCCTGCACTTTAAATTTCCCTGTGCCGGCCAGTACAGGCCACATGGGGCCGAGGGAGCGCATGCCGCGCAGCAGCTGAGAGGGGAGACACCCGGGCGTGGCGTGACATCATGGCCTGGGACTTTAAAACTGCACAGCCCAGTGTTGCACCGCTCGGTTTGGTGCCTGGGCTGGGGTCGTGGCTGCCCTGCAAACTGGAAGGCAGAAGGTAGATGGCAGAGGAAGGGGCTTGTGCTGAGGGGAGGGGAGGGGAGCAGGTCAGGAGAAGAAAGGGGAAGGCACCAAGCGACAGCAAGGAGGAGAGACAAATGCTATGTGGCCAAGTGCAGACAATGAGGAAAAGGGCAGGAGGGGAAGCGTCAGTGGGAGGGGGGACAGGGTGATGCTGGGAGAGGAGAGAGTAAGGGCATTGCGGACTTAATTGGGGGGGAAGGTGCTGAGAGAAGGCTTGAAAGGAGGGGTGGGCATGAGGAAGGTGGGGATGGAGCAAGGCATGTGTGAAGGCACAGGGTGGTGAGGAAATGGGTATCGGGGGAAAGAGGGCAAAAGGCGCAGGGGCAGTGAGGGAAGGAGGAAGCACCAGGAGGGTACAGGGGGGTAAGGGAAGGTGCAGGTGCTAGGGGATTCTGGGGGTGAAGCAGAAGGGCAGACACCTATATGAGAGGGATCAGCACCAGAGGAGAGAGGCAGGCCAGGTGTGTAGAGGAAGATTTTAAGAGAGGGGATGAGGAGGGGTAGCTCACATGATCAGAGTGGGGCTACTGGAGGAGTGGGCACAGGGGGGATGCCTTTTTTCTATTTTTTCTCCAAAAGGGGGGCCCCACAAAATTGTGCTGCTCTGGGCCCCGCAAAACTCTCATCCGCCTCTGACTTTAGCAATCGTGTTTTAGCTAGATATGCGAAGGGAATTCACTTGAGCTGGAAGGAGATCTGCCCTGTCTGATGGGAGGAGACAAGCGAAGCAGAGGCAAGTTTCCAAAGCATCAGGTTCTGACAGAAGCGCTCAGAGGAAGACGACTTGGAGAGATGTGCACAGGAAGTTTTGGGCAGGAGAAAGGAAGCAGCCAGGCTGATGCTGCTAAGGTCAGAGGAAGGAAGCTGATCTGGGGAAAGAGAGGGTTCCATTTCAGAACACAAGCCAGGCACAGGAGCAGGAGAATGCTGGATGGCCCCAAAGGTCTCTAACCCCAGCCTAGGGACTTCTCTGGAGCAGTGAGGAAACGATGCAAGGAAATGCATGTAAGGTTTATTATTCTTGTATAGACCTGTGTTTTTCCTCACAGGATTAAGTAAAGAGCAACGATGTGCTAGACTTCTCTGCAAAACACCTGCATGTTTGTGCTACACCTGCCTCCTTGAAGAGAGGAACCAGTGGGGCTGACCCCTTTGGGTGCCGGTCTGGGGGAAGACATATGTAAGCTACAGGGAGAGTCTGAGGAATCAGCACTACTTCTAGTTGCACTACTTGCAGCTCACAGGGGGAGTGGCTAGACAGGGCCTCTGCACCCCAAACTTGTGCCTTGGGACAATGCCTGGACTGTGTTCTCATCCTGGGGGCTTAAAACACCCAGGGACTCAGTGACTGGATTCCCTCACAGCAATCCAGTGAGCCACAAACTAGGGGAGCCCAACCAGGTTTGTGAGGGGCAACTGAGCCGTCCCGTCCACAGGACAATTTGGGGCAGCCACCCTGGGCCTGTGCTTTGGGAGCTCTTGGGGGACCTACGGGAATACTGTGAGCCCTGGTGCTGGCAGCAAGGGGGGGGACTCTGCCATCTCCCAGCCGGGTTGCTCCATTTTCTGCCACCGCAGTGAGTGGTGGTGGGAGGACTTTTGCTACCAGGCCCTCTTAGTAATTCCCTGGGTCATGTCGCTCAGGGGAGAGGGCTTGGAGGAAGGGGACAGAGCAAGGATGGCAAGAGGCAGGGGTGAGGTTGTTTTGGTCCCCACATGCCCTTAGGGACAGCACTGAAGCCAGGTGAGCTCATGCTCTTTCATACACACACACAAAAATTGAGGAGGAGGAAATGGGAAGAGGTACAGAGGGATTTCACAAAACAGGGTGACTGGGCAACAAAATCTAAGAAATTCAATGCTAAGTGCAAAGCAATGCACACTGGAAACATACCACTGTACATATATGAGGCTGGGGTTTAAATTAATGTTCACGAGGCGAGAGAGATTTTGGAGTCTGGAGTGGAGAGGTCTCTGAAAACTATGTAGCAGTGATCTAAAAGGCTATGTTAGGAGCCATTGGGAAATAGATAGAAAAATAAGATAGAAAATATCATAATGCTACTATGTAAATGCACGGTGAGCCCTTACCTTGAACAGAGTGTAGTCCTGGTCACCCCAACTCAAAAAGGATAGAGCAGAAATGGAAAAGGTTCAGAGTCTGAGGTGATGTAACATCTACCACAGACAGGGCTCGCCAAGCGGCAGCAAGCCCTGCTTGCCAGCCCTCATGGAAGTGCATGCTGCGCATGTGCTGACAGAGCTGCGTGGCCCCGCCGTGCTAAAATCTACTCGCCATGGGTGAGTCGATTGCCTAATTTGTTGAGCTCTGACCATAGAGAACAGACTATATATATTAGGGCTGGTCAGCCTAGAAAAGAGACAACCGAGGATGGCTCTAACACAGGGCTGGGCAATAATTTTCAATGTGGGCCACTCCAAGATTTTGGTAAGTGGTCAAGGGCTGCAATTCTGTGGAAGGGGGTGCGGCACAGCGGGTGGGGTGTAGTAGGGAGCTAGGGCTGGGGTGGAGGGAGTGTGGGAGGAAGTTTGGCTGAAGGAGAGGTTTATAATCTGGGGCAGGGACTTGGGGTGCAGGGTCCAGGAGAGGATTCTGGCCTGGGGGAGGGCTGCAGGAGGGGGCCCAGGCTCTGGGAGGGAGTTGTGACCTGGAGGAAGTGGAGATACAGAGGGTTTGGATAGTGGCTTGGGGCAGATAGATGAGGGGAGAGAAGGGGTAGGGTGCCAGAGGCAGAATCTGGCTGGGAGGCGCTTACCTAGTATAGCAAGTTGAAGGTCAGTAACATGGAGTAAGCAGGCCTGAATAAAGGTCTGTAACATGAAAACAGCAACAGGCCTGGAATCTAGTGAGCAAATCTTTGGTTCAGTAACACAGGAGCCAAGAAAGAGGCCCTATTGATGATTGTGTAAATTAGGTTGAGCATAGAAGGACATAGGGAGGCACCAGGGACAGACTGTAAGCCAGAGGGGAGTAGCGGAACATCTCGATAAGAAATGTCTTGGTACCAAAGACTCCAAAGACTTGGTACCAAAAACTAATGTACATACCGACCTATGTTCAGGACTGGGCCGAAGTTGACAGTATAAAGGATAGTAAGTAAGGAAACTCCCCTTTTGCAAGGTGAGGGTTGATAACTAGGCAACAGAGGGTGGCAACCTGGTATGTAAAGAAGTGATGTAAGTTGTTTGTACCGGTCTATAAAAGGGCACCGCAAACGGTAAGCGCCAACTAGAGTTGCCAGGTGTCTGGGTTTGAAACGAACAGTCCAGTATTTGAGCTTTTGGTTCAGGAAACAAATTAAGAAAATATAAATGAGAAAATATAAATGTCCGGTATTTTCTAAATAAGATGTAATATAGATTGTTATGTAACGTCTCAAGTGTGTCCAGTATTTTTGTTGAAACCATCTGGCAAACCTAGCACCAACCGACCTTGGTTGGGGGGTGCTTTATGCACTTTTGTAGGTGGTGGCATTATCAACACTTACAGAACGCAGTGGCTTAGCATTGAGACTTTCTGCTGATAACTGTTAATGCATAGCATTTGGCAATAAACCTGCTTGACTGGTTTCATCCTTGCCTGAATCTGTCATTTCTGGAGGCTCTCAGATATCTACTGTGTTGAACCAAGTGCACGGGGTCTAACGTTTTAGATAAAGGGAGCACATGTATGCACACAGATGAAAGTATATCACCACCGATGGAGCAGAGCAGTGGTGTGCAACCCATGGGTTGGGTTGCAGTTGTCTTCCTGCGGGGGGGCGGGTCGCAGCACCAGGCTGGTCACCATTTTGTTTTCCCGGCTTGGTGTCCAACGTACGCACAACAGGGGGAATGGCAGGGAAGCGGACCAGTGCTTGAAAGTAAAGGGGCCGCAACAAAATGTTCCGAATAGCTTTTTTTTTGCTCAACCAAAATTTTCCTGGCCCTGGGGGTTGCGAATTAAAAAAGGTTGAGCACCACTGGAGTAGAGGACCTGTCAAGAACGAACTGGGACAATCCCGAAACCCTGACTGACGACACTGGTGACCCCCCCGACTGCTCATCTGGTAAGAAGGTGAATAGTTCTATTTATCTCAGTGTTTCTTAAACCGTGTTCCGTGGCACACTGGTGCCGCGAGGCAGTCAGAGGTGTGCCGTGGAGAACAAGAGAATTCAAAATGACCACCTTACAAGGAGCAGGCGACCTTTTTCTTTTCCTCGATAACTTTCCCCTGATGCTTTTTTTTCCTCAACAACTTTTCCCCAAACCTTTTTTTTGTTTTGTTTTGCTCAACAAAAAAATCCTTGGTGTTCCTCATTAAAAAAAAAAAAATGCAGGACTATGTAGCACTTTAAAGACTAACAAGATGGTTTATTAGATGATGAGCTTTTGTGGGCCAGACCCACTTCCTCAGATCAAATAGTGGAAGAAAATAGTCACAACCATATATACCAAAGGATACAATTTAAAAAAAATGAACACATATGAAAAGGACAAATCACATTTCAGAACAGAAGGGGGATGCGGGGGGGCGGGGGAGGAAGGAAGGTAAGTGTCTGTGAGTTAATGATATTAGAGGTGGGGAAAGTTAGATGTCTGTGAGCTAATGGTATTAGAGGTGATAATTGGGGAAGCTATCTTGGTAATGAGTAAGGTAGTTGGGGTCTTTGTTCAATCCCCCCCCCCCGGAGAGTGTCGAATTTGAACATGAATGACAGTTCAGAGGATTCCCTTTCAAGTGCAGATGTAAAAGGTCTTTGTAGCAGAATGCAGGTGGTTAAGTCGTTGAGACAAAATTATTGTTTGGTGTTCCTCGGTCTTAAAAAGTTTAAGAAACACTGATTTTTCTGTTTGCTATCTAACATGGTAGAAAGTCATGAGCTAGGTAATCCCCATCTTTCCCTTAAAATCACCACAGAGTTTGATGAAATATGGGGCCATTTGATTGCTAAAAAAGAAGAGCCCTATGAATTTAAAAAAAGAGTATGGAGAAATCGGTATATGTAAAGTCATGGCAGAAACTGAAGCGCTGAAAAACAGTAATAGTACTAAAAAGCCTAGGATTTTGCAATTTATGTTTATGGCAGTGAGATGGCTTAAACAGTATGCCACACTGCTAACCTCCCAAGTAATTGAACAGACTAGGGAAGTAAAGGAAGCAACCCTGAAAAAGAGAGAAGTGCCATCCCTTGCTGCAAAGCAACAACATTTGGGAATTTTCATGGTACCTGAAGCCATGGGACAGAAATGGACAAAGGGGGTCCTGGCAAATTTGAAAGATGAGACGGGGTTCACTGCACTGCAACCACAACCATATGATAAAAGCCAGGTTCCAGCTGAACTTAAATGGAGGCCTAGACTGGTGCCTGTCAGAATGGGAAAATGAAGTGCACAGGAGGGGGAAGTAACAAACAATACTCCCAGTGAATTGGTAAATAAAATGAAGGACAAAATTGAACAGTTCACAGAGCACACTTGGAAACAGGAGCTGCAACTTGATCACAGGAATGTAAGAAAAAAAGAATTTCAAAGTGAAAAAGCAAGATTAAGCAGGCTAACAAGAATTGATGCATTAACTGATGGAGTTGCTCCAGAACAGTTAACTGCAGCATGCACGGGCACTCCGGCAATCCATCTGGCATGCAGACAACAGCAACAGACACCGGGGGAACAAATTCAGTTTGTACAAACACAGATAACTACACAACACTCTAATTTTAGAGTCAGGATAAAAATCCACAATGCAGGTTCCCAACTGCTCTGACCCATGGAAGCATACTCTGTGCTCAGCTAAAAATGTCCCCTTCTTTCTGAAATATTCTTACATACAGGTGTGTTTTCCTTTATAGCCTTTCTTAATTTGCTAAACTTGCTGCTGCCTTTACTTTAAGACAACTTTGACAGTTAAACTCTTGGCCCAAGGCTCTCCTCTACCTTTCTCTCCCAACTCTCCTCTCTTTGACTGACTGACTGACTGACTGACACACACACACACACACACACTTTAAAAATATAAAGTAATTGAAAATAGAACAGAATAGGAAAAAAAGAAAAAATAAGGTAAAACTACTTTTAATAATTCCTGTAAATTAATTATTTTAACCCTTCAGGAATGCAACAGCTGGAATTACTCCCAACTTTTCTGAAAATAAGGTTGCTAAGCAACAGACAGCAAACTCGGCTTCTAATCCTAACTATTAACTATTTGAAACATGGGCTTTTCTTATTGCAATACACATGTATAGCAGAGTTCTAAAATAAAGCTTACTATAAACTAATGAACAATAGCATAATTTACTAAATTAATACAACATATTTGGCAAATAGTAATAAAATTGTATAATTTTATTAAATGTTTTAAATAAGATAAGAACTTGCTGATTTTAATGTTTAACTCTGTTTATTTTTTCAAATTTTTTGTTTTTCTTATTTTGTATAGCTATAAATGTACTTTTGTCACCATTTTTAAATTGTAATTTGTCCTATATGCCATGTATGTTGTCTTTGTTGTATGTTGTGTCACATGACTTTTTATTTTGTTGCAAATGTCAATTTTATATTTTTTTATTTTAAAAAATGTGGTACCACACTATTTATTATATTATGAATATTTTTTGTGAAAAGTTCAAAAAGGTTTCAGTTACACATATATCTACATATATTTTTGCCTCAACTAATAATGCAATTGCAAACAATTTTTTTTCCTCTTATTAACCAAACTTTTTTTTAATTCAAAGAAGCTGTAAGGGAGACCCTTAACATTATGGGTCCAACATTAAGGTTAAGGTAACCTTAACAAAATGTCAATTTTGGTATGGATTTTTATAAACTTGTTTTTACTTTTAAATGCAATTATAAGAATGGTATAGCAATAATGCATAAAGCTAACCAAACTTTTTCAACAGGTTTGCACCTTGGACTCCTAAACACAACAAAGCATCACGAATGTTTGATATCCTCAAAGTATTTACATACACCTGTTTTTTACAAATCTGTTTTCTTTTCTTTTAAACAGTTAACAAAAGTGGAAGTGATATCACAAACAAATTAACTCTAAAAAGCTTGGTAAAAATTATATTATTAACTCTTTCCCTTGCTAAACACTTTGAGGGGAAAGCAATACACCTTCTTGTGGAACTTGTGAGTATCTATTTTAGCAGTTAAGCGTTATGTTTGGAAGACAAGATTGGTAATAAACCTCAAGTGAAAACAGATGTCTATACAAATGAAACTTTTGCAATTGTTGTATTATAAAATACTTGGTCCCTATTATATTATAAACAAATTAAACTAACCTGCTTATTAAATCTGGGATACTAAAACAAGATAAATGTAAAACAAGCAAAAACTTTTATTATGTCAACTAACGTAAGTTGTTTAAGGTTTCATCCTCTAGACCAAAAACACCAGAAGATATTACACTACAAATATACCAGAAGATATCAGTATACAGTGAAAAAAATGTCTATGCACCAACAAAAGAAAAATGAAGTGCTATACAGTATAAATAAGAGACTGTTCACCTCAATCTCCCATATATGGACAATTAAGTTGGCAATCAGCTAGAAATCATTATTAGTTAATTTAAACTTGGCTATCATGTCAAACCAATTGTTGATTGCTGTATCAATCGTCAGTCAGGGTTTCGGGGTTGTCCTGGTTTGTTCCTGACAGGTTTATGTATCACCCTGACTGACCACACTTAGTAAGTAGCTCTGCAGACTCCCTGCTTGTGGGCTGCTCCACGTGGCTCTGCTCCAGCACAGGGAGGAAGGAAGGGGGGACTGAGGGAGTGAGGAGGCTTTATTTGCTGCCCCTGTCTTCAGCAACATTTCTCAGCTCTTATTCGCCAGAAACTGGCCAATGGGAGTTTGGAGATTTTGCTAGGAGGTGGGGATAGCACGTGAACTTTCTCCTCCCTGCCCAGCTTGCAGAGCAATAAGCAGCCTGCTCTTTAAAGTGGCTGCGCCTGCTCTGTAGTAAAGGTGCTGGGGAGGCAGCCATGGGCCAGATCCAGTGGTTTGGCTGGCCAGATCTGGCCCACTAGCCGCCTCTTGCTCATCCCTTCTCCAACAGATGTATAAAATCATGAATGGTGGGGAAAAAGCGAATAGAGAAACGTTACAAAAACCAGGAATCACCTAATGAAATGAATATGCATCAGGTGTGAGACAAATAAAAGAAAGTACTTTTCACACACCACATAACTAACCTGTGGTGTTCATTGCCACAGGAGGATGGCATGGCCACAAGTGTAATGGTTCAAAAACAGGCCTGGCTAAACTCATGGAGGTTAGGTCCATCAATGGCTATTATCCAAGATGGTCAAGGACGCAACCCCATGCTCAGCACAACCCCCATAATTACTCTGTTCTGTATATTGCCTCTACCTCTGGTAGAAGCTGCTTTTAGAGACAGGATCCTGGGCAAGACAACCATTGTCTGACTCAATCTAGCTCTTCTTATATTCTTAACTGCCACCTTTCTTTTACCTAAGAGCCTGCTATGGTTAAAGTGCTTATCAGGAATGTGGGCGACCCAAGTTCAAACATGTAGGAAATTCAGAAGGCTAGAAGAGTGATAATGCTATGCCCATATTTTAACAAAGCCAGTAGGATGACCTCAGGCAACCAGAGGCCAGTTAGCCTGAGATCAATCCTTGGAAAAACAATGACAAAAGTTGATAAGGGATTCTATTAATAAAGAACAGGACTAGAAATAATGCCAATAGACATGGTTTTATGGAAAATAGCTCTCAAACAAACCTGAGATCCTTTGAAGAGATTATAAAGTTAGTGGATAAAGTTAACTGCACAGATGTTTAGACTTCTGTAAAGCCTTTGACTTCATACCATACATTCTATTTGTGCTAGGGAATCACATTATAATCCCAATAGACATTAAAGATGACTGAATGGCAGGTGTTTATAATAGAGTTGTTTCGCACATTTAGCTTCTCCAGAGCCTAGAAGGTTGATCTAGTCCAGTGCACTATTTTTCTCAGCACTCAGAACTGCCATTGAGTAAACCGCATTGCACACTGTGTTTTTTCTATTAATCCTTGCCCACTTGCCCCCATCACTACATTCTGTAGCCGCAAAGCCTTCTTGCACCAAGAGAGTAAAAAAGACAACTCCTCCGTTCTCCTCCTCATAGGTTCAGCTTTAATAGGCTCTGCTTTTCCATTTTAATTAAACAACCAGTGACATAAGGCCAAGAATTTATTTTGTCTGAGAAATAGAGTGTGACTAACCTGTCACTGCAAGTTCATTTACTACAAAGCCCTGAATCACCTCCAGGGTGTGAGCCAATGAGAGCCAAAGAAACCAATGACATAGATAATATTAATATCTTAGACTTGTGTAAGAACTTTTCCTTTTGATCCACCCGCCACTAAAATGCAGTCATCTCTGCATAAAATATGACAGTTGCTATCAGTGCCCAGCAATAATACACCAGCACAACATGTGAAGAATCTATTATCCCATTCAATCTACAGAAGTATCTAGGTTCTTATAAGGCAACGGAGGAATGGAGAGGGGTAAAGGAAGAGATTTAAAAAAGCCAGAGACCATATCAAAGAGAACTAACCCTAACAAAAAATATATAAAGAGCCAAACTCTGACAGGCTCAGCATGGAATTTGGGGGAGGGTTCTCTGGAGCAGGTGTCTTTCACTGTCCATACAGCATTTAGAACAGTGTTTCTTAAACTGTGTCCCGCAGCACACCAGTGTGCTCTGGAGAAAAACAGAGTTCAAAATGGCCACCCTTAAAGGGGCAGGTGACCTTTTTTTCCCCCTCAATAACTTCCCCCCCGACCCTTTTTTTGGGGGGGTCAATAACTTCCCCCATCCTTTTTTTTTCCTCTTTTGCTCAACAAAAAAATCCTTGGTGTTCCTCATAAAAAACATTTATTGTTTCGTGTTCCTTGGTCTTAAAAAGTTTAAGAAACACTGATTTAGAACAACAGCAACCAACCACAATGGGACTAAATAACAAAAGTACCCTCCATTCCAAATATTTGGATCATTCACATCTGGATCCCAATATTGCAACTCAGCCCATTCTTTTGATTAAGTGTAAAAAAACAGAAAGTTGATCTTCCTGTCATTTTCTCTTACGTAGGGGGTTTTGGACGACAGTCCAAATTAATAGATTCCAGGGCCAGAAGGTACAAATGTGATCCACTAGTCTGAGCTTCTGTATAACAAAGGCCACAAAACTTCACCAAAATAATTCCTAGAACTTTTAGCAGAAACATTCAGTCTGGATTTCAAAATTTCCAGGGATAGAAAATCTACTATAACCCTTGGCAGGTTGTTCTGAATACCAATTACTCTCACCATTAAAAGATTGCACCTTATTTCCAATCTAGAAGCAACCTCTAGCCATTAGGCTGTGTTTTACCTCTCTCTGCTAGGCCAAAGAGCCCATCGGTACTCCATGGCAGTACTTACAGACTGGGAACAAGTCACCCCTTAACCTCTTTCTTAGGCTACATAGATGGAGCTCCCAGAGACTATCAATCACAGTAAGGCAGGTCTGGCACTATAAGATGGTTGAGCTGGCTAGCCGGGGTCATCGCCAATGTTCCCTCTAATCTTTTCCATTCACGTGCAGAATATTTTATGTGCACTGAGGCATGTGTGGATGTGCACTACCAATAGACACACAAGACCCCGCTGAGGGTGCTCTGCTAAACAGCTGGGCAGCATCAGAATCTCTCTGAGCAGCTGCCTAAGCGCTCAGCTTCCAGGGAACCCTGGGCTAGGCCTTGGTCTACGCTCCAAGCCGTACTGACTTAGCAAACAGTGCTGTGCACCTACTTAGTTAAACTCGTGCAGCTATGTCTGTGGATGCACATGCCTGGCACCCTCTCAGTGGGTAAGACATGTAACAGAAGAGCATCAGCAGGACAAGTTGCATCAGTTTAACACCCTTTGATTTAGTTAAACCATTCCAGCTTCTCATAGATAAACTTCACTATGTCTAGCTCTGCTGGGGGAAATTGCATCTCGGTTGTGCTCAGTACCCCTTTGCTTTCCCACCATGTCCAGGAAAAAGTGTTTTCCTCCCTCCAATGCTTTGCAAACCAAAGCAACTTTAAATATTGTCTGTAATTGCCTGCCATGTGAGCTACGTGCAGCAGAGGGCACTAGTATTATTCTTACCTAAGGACCAGGCGATGTTCTGTGTTAAAACGTGGGAAGAGGCGGGTTGAAGTAATACAAAACAGTTTGCATTGGTGGACATGGTGTAGAGTTAATTCAAGGCTCAAGATGAATAGTAAAAGTGGAACAAATTCATGGCCACCCAGGAACTTCACAGCTGTCTCTATGCAACAGAGTATGACCACCCAAAAACAATAGCAGGGATTCAAATCCCCCTGGTCCTAAGGCACAAACCCCAGCTATTGGAGCTAAGGCACCTGCTCCATTAGCAGCATCAGTGTTATGGCACAGACCTGAGCACATGCAGTTCTAAGAGTCAGACAGCGCGGCACATGCTTGTTACATACACTAGGATCTCTCTAGCACTTCCATGTTTGTAAAGCATTTGAAAAATCTAACCCACTAATAATCCTCATCACAATCCATAAAGAGTGGACACAGCGTGCATGCAGTGAACAAGAACCAGATGTGTTTTAGTATCATTCTGAGCAGGGGTGGCCCGAGATGAGCTGCCAGCAACTGGAGCCCTAGGCGGAATGCATAGTCAGTGCCCCCGCATCCAAAGCCCTCAACGGCGGTGCGTCATCATTGGGTGTCCCATTTAACGTGGAGTCCTAGGTGACTGCCGAGTCTGCCTATATGCACGGGCCGCCCCTGATTCTGAGCAGGAAAAAAATATATAGCAACACTCTACCCAAATGAGCCAAAGAACTAAAACAGAGTTGCATCACAATGCACAGCTTTGAAAATCTTTTGCTGGGGGCTGACTAAGGGCACACAGTGCTGGAAAAAGTGGCTAGGACACTAGTCTAGGACCCTGGAAAAGCGGAGATCAAGTCCCTGGTCCTCCACAGGCTTCTCACATGGTCTTGACCAAAATCACTTTTGAAAATGACACCTAGATGGTGTTAAGTTGAGCACAGCAATGCCTAAACACATTTAACAATATGGGCCTCAACTTCTCTGAGCCTCAGTGTTCCCATCTGTAAAATGGGAGAAGACAGTATGCCCTACTCATAGGAGTGATGTGAAAACAAAATACATTAAAGATAGTGAGGATCTCAGATACTATGTACCAGTGACCATTTAAGTACCACAGACAGGCCAGCTTGTTGTTAGACAAGTTGAGCATTTTTAGTTTATGCAAAACTTCAGTGGAAAAAGTCCTGAGAGTCTACAGCAACTGATGAAACACATTTTAGAGAAAGAAGCCATCACAAACCTGAGCCCCTTGGCCTGGCTTTCTGTTCAACACGCATTTAATTGACCCATGAGGACGTCTGTCTCTGCCCACAGTTCAAATCTTCTGCAGTTAGATACAGAAACAATCTCCTACAAACTTGCCAGCACCCCATTGTGATTTGACAATGAAACATTCATTCCTTAGGATCCTTTCCTGTTCTGTCAGCTTGACCACTGTTCCAAAATGTAGAGTATTTTGGGGAGTCAGAGGAAATAGAACAGCTGGCAACCCAGTAAATGCAGATCATAAAGCAGAATGTAAGATCTTCTAGGAGGTAATCAAAACAGAACCTGAGACAGTATTGGAATTTGAAGATAAGAGGCAATGGCCTGGGTTTGAATAAGGGACTAGATAGTATGATTCACAAAGTTGTCGTCAGGATTTCTTTCCACAAAGGGTGCTGAACAGAGAACCAACTGTCCAATGCAGTCTGGCAACAGAGTTTGGAAATAAGGATAAACTAGCTATCTGGAGTTCTGACTGAAGGAACCAAACATGGCAGGAAGGAGAGAATGAGATTTGTATAATTCACCAAAAACTCAAAAACTGTGTGCGACGTTTGAGAGACTTTGGTAAACCCTTTTCCACTCACCCCATTATTTTATTGTTTCTGGACTCAGAGTTTGGAGTCAGTCGAGTTGGAAGTGGAAGCATTGAAATACCACAAATAGGGCTGTTCAAGAGATTCTTTCTACACCCTCCAGTTTTGCAGATCTGAGTGATTAGAAGTATCTAAACAATGTAACCCTGCCTTTTAGTTAATGGTTAAAGTCATCTCCTGGCTCTGGTCTGTAATTTGACACTTTATTGGCATGGTTCTCCCCCCCTTTTCCCCATATAGTTGATCACACCACCAGCTAAATTTGTGGGGACAAGCTTATAGTTAGGAAACATGTTTGTGAAAAGGCATTAGCTAACTTGTCTTCACACAATCCTGTCAAAAGGCAGTTTACAGTTTAAAATGTGTCCGCTGGTGAACGTAAACCCTCTGAAGTAGAGCCAGTGCTACAACATGACCAGCCAACACGCGTCAAATACAAGTTGCCTTATCTATGCTGAGGAATTAAAAATTAGCAAACACCTTTCAAAATGTTATAATCTCTCGTCTCAGTCTGGAAAAGCCCGTGTGTGTAAAACAGTAATCAAAGGAGTAGTTCTGAGATGGAGGCTCTTCTAGTTTTCTATAGAAAAAAGTTTCTGACTCTTGTAAAAAGCTGATAGCAAGTATCCAGTTGACAATCTGATGAATATAAAAGGAATAGATGTTCATAATCATTCCAACATACACTGCTAAAGAAAACTGCTGTGAACTATAAAGAACTTCAGTGTAACTCTTTGCACTTAAGGAGCATATGGCAAAATGATCAGAAAATTATTCTCCTGCCATCCCAGTTCTGAAGTAACACTGGGATAGCTAGCAGAGAAAACATTAGCAAATAGCTTATCAATTTCTCCCATATCATATATTGTTTGCTGTCAAATGTGAGCAAAATTTTAAAATTTCTTCAATGTAATGGATAAGTCCAATTGGACGTGTATGTAAACATCAGTTCCTGTAGACTCTCAGGACTTTTTTGGAGTGGAGGATTGTGATTGGCTGACTGGTAGTGTTCTTAATATAGAGTTGAATAATATGCTTATCTCATAATATGTATCCAGAAAGATATACACATGACCATTGTTTCCTATAAGCTGAGCGCTTGGGCAGCTACCCAGCAGAGATTCAGGTGCTGCCTGGTTGATTGGCAGAGTGCCCACATATGTTTCTATTGCTGGTGCACATCTCAGCGCACACAACAAAATTCATTCTACATGCGCACAGAAAAAATGAGAGGGAACATTGCATGAGTAGGGATTCCCATAGCCAGTCAGAATGCTGAGAAGAGTGGCTATGTTAAAATGTTACAATTTAGAAATGCCATTTTTTTAAGTAATTACATGTCATTCTGTTTCTATTGTATAACTTTTCCATTTCAGTGATAGCACAACTTCTGGCTTTGATGTAATTGAATTTGATTACATAGTATTTCTTTGAACAATATTCAGAAAAATCTGTACCTCAGAAGCTGATGAATGGTATCTCTGTACAATCCTAATGGTAAGTAGAGTGCTACAGTTAGTGTATTAAGGGGATGATGTCTTTATTCAGAATCAAATGATAGATCTCCAAGTGTAATTGCAAACGGGGACTCATGGAACAAGTGTTTTTCTAATGGAGTCCCACAGGGATCAGTGTTGGCCCTACACTATTTAACATTTTTATCAATAATTGGAAGAAAACAAAATCATCACTGATAATGTTTGCAGATTACAACAACTGGGGGGAAAAGATAAATGATGAAAATAAAGACACAGAGCTCTGGACTGCTTGGTAAATCGGGCACAGGCAAACAACATGCATTTAATAAAGTTAAATGTAGATGATTACATGTACGATCAATGACCATAAGCCAAACTTACGGATGGGATACTCTGTGCTAGAAAGCTTCTGAAAAGGATTTAAGGGCCTGCTCAATCATCAGCTGAATATGAACTCTTAGGCTACGTCTAGGTTGCAAGCCTCTTTTGAAAAAAAGTGTCTAGACTACAACCAATACTTTCGAAAAAGCAAGCCGCTTTTTTTTTTTTTTTTTTTTGAAAGAGAGCACCCAGGCAGTCTAGAAGCTCTCTTTTGAAAAAGCACAGTTTGCATAACATAGTGCCTTTTCTCGAAAGAGCACTTTAAAAAAAAAGGCGTTCTTCCTCGTAAAACAAGGTTTTCCGTTGTCAAAAAAACTGCCACATTCTTTCAATTTACTTTCAAAAGAACACGGCAGCAATCTAGACACAGGGGAAGTTTTTTCGAAAAAAAGCCACTTTTTTTGAAAAATCCCTGTAGTCTAGACACACCCTTAGTGTGGCATTGAGGCCACAAAGTTTTTTGTGTCTCCAAGGATCATAGTAACGAGAATTGAGAGCAGGAATAGAGAGATCCCACAAGCTGCGAGGTTCGCCGGATCCCTGAACAAGGTGAGAGAGGGGTGGCTCTGTGCTCCCAGAAGGTGTGGGGTCTCAGACAGAAGAGGTGGGGCCAGGACAGCCGGCCCTCAGCCCTACCTGGACCATGGTGCACTACCCCTTAGTGCCATCCAGAGCACACTGCCTGGGGCTCTGCAGTGCAAAGCATGGGGTTACAGTGGCAATTTAAAGAGCCTAAGACTCCATCTGTCGCCACTGGCACAGTAGCAGTGTCCAGGAGCTCTGGCTTCCTTTGAATCACAGGGCCCTAGAGTAGCTGACCCCTTTTCCGCACCATCAGTGGGTCTGAGAGTGGTTATTTTACATCTCTATTTGGCACTGGAGATCCAGTGGATATAGTGTACCTGGATTTCCAGAAAGCCTTTGACAAGGTTCCTCACCAAAGGCTCTTAAGTAAAGTAAGCTGTCATGGGATAGGAGGGAAGGTCCTTTCATGGACTGATAACTGGTTAAAAGACAGGAAACAAAGGGTAGGAATAAATGGTAAGTTTTCCAAAAAGAAAGAGGTAATTAGTGGGGTCCCCCAAGGATCTGTCCTGGGACCAATCCTATTCAATTTATTTATAAATGATCTACAGAAAGGGGCAAACAGTGAGGTGGCAAAATTTGCAGATGATAAACTGCTCAAGATAGTTAAGACCAAAGCAGACAGTTTTGTGAGATCCTTTTGAAGCTCTTCACCAAGTGATTGGGCAACAAAATGGCAAATGAAATTTAATGTTGATAAATGTAAAATAATGCTCATTGGGAAAAATAATCCTTACTATACGTACAATATGATGGGGACTAATTTAGCTGCTACTCAGGAGAGAGATCTTGGAGTCATTGTGGATCGTTCTCTGAAAACATCCACTCAGTGTGCAGTGGCAGTCAAAAAAAGCAAATAGAATGTTAGGAGTCATTAAAAAAGGGATAGAGAATAAGACACAAAATATCTTAATGACTCTATATAAAACCATGGTGTGTCCACATCTTGAATACTGTGGACAGATGTGGTCGCCTCATCTCAAAAAAGATATATTGGCATTGGAAAAGGTTCAGAAAAGGGCAACAAAAATAATTAAGGGTTTGGAACAGGTCCCACATGAAGAGAAATTAAAAAGACTTGGACTTTTCAGCTTAGAAAAGAGGAGACTAAGAGGGGATATGATAGAGGCTATAAAATCATGACTGGTGTGGAAAAAGTGAATAAGAAAAAGTTATTTACTTATTCCCACAATATAAGAACTAGGGTTACCAAATTAAATTAATACGCAGCAGGTTTAAAACAAACAAAATAAAGTTTTTCTTCACTCAGTGCACAGTCAACCTGTGGAACTCTTTGCCAGAGGATGTGGCGAAGGCTTGGACTTTAACAGGGTTAAAAAAAAAAAGCTAGATAGATTCATGTAGGTTAGGTCCATCAATGGCTATTAGCCAGGATGGGTCCCTAACCTCTGATTCTCTGGAGGTGGGTGATAGGGGAGGGATTACATGAGGATTACCTGTTGTGTTCCCTCCCTCTGGGGCATCTGGTATTGGCAACTGTCGGCAGACAGGATACTGGGCTAGATGGACCATTGGTCTGACCCAGTATGGCCATTCTTATGTTCTTATGAGGATCACTGGCATGACTGATGCTGGAACCCCGTGTTCAGTTCTGGTGTCTGTGATTCAAGAAGGATGTTGATAAATTGGAGAGAGTTTAGAGAAGAGCCCCGAGAATGAGGGGAGAGTTAGAAAACTTGCCTTGTAGTGAGAGGTGCAAAGAGATCCATTTACTTAGCTTCATATAAAGAAGGTTATGTTGTGACTCAATTACAATCAGTAAGTAGTCACATAGAAACAAATATTTAATAATGGGCTTGTGTTTAAATCAAGGCTGGCTGTAATTCTAAAAGCTCTGCTCTAGGAAGTATTCCGGGGAAGGTCTGTGGCTTGTACTATACAGAAGGCCAGAATAAATTACTACAATGGTCCCTTCTGGCCTCTGAATCAGTAAATACCCCAACTCCAAGACCAGGTACCCCCGACACCAGGAAAGGTTGGACTGAGATTGGAACTTTGCCTGCGACCACCTACAGTCACTGGTTTCTCAGCTGTAAAGCTGTGCAACCCTAGCTATATTTTGGAGCTTCCCCATTTCAATGCACTCACGCTGAACAATCATCAAGGCAGCTGCCTCACTCCAGACCAGGGAAGGAAGAACAAATGTTTTCAAGAAAATATTTAACTGAGCAAGTGTACCACTGAGCTGCATTTCCGTGGCAGGTGATGTGGTCTGTTGCTATGGGTTATGTACAAGAGTTCAGGGAATTCTTTTAGAGTGGAAGGTATTACCTACACGTGAGATATCAGGCTATGGCTTCAATAACCTTTTACCACTGCTGATTTGTTTTACTGCAGCCCTTCAAGCAACATGCAAAAGAATGAAGGAAAACATGAGTATCTTTCAGACAGCCCAAATCTGGGATGTGTCAAAGCTGCAACCTCAGATATACAGACAAATAACTCCAGAACTCAGTCCTATACCCAAGGCAGAGCTATCTCCTGTTATTAAAGGGTGCCCAATGGTATACTTGGTTCCTGCCTCATTCCACTGTAATCAATCTGAAGAAGGGTCCCAAGTGAAATCAAGATCACGCAATAGGAAAGAAAGAACTCCAAGCCTTTTCTCTCCTTAACCAAAAAAAGTTTGCTGCATTGGGAATCCCCTCAGAGGACCTATTCAAAAATTGCTGGGCTCAATTTCTCAACACAAACAAGAAGAGATGATAAAAATCTATCCATGAAGAAGTTACTTTTGCACTAGCAAAGACAACTGGCACACTCTTTCACCTGGAGCATATGTACAAATGTACTTCAGGTTGGACTCAGTCTGCTTTGACTTCTCTATATGGTCTTTGACTTCTCTACACGCTCAAGAGTTCTTAACTAGAAAGACCACTTGGCAGTACTGGGGGATAGCAATGGTAGAATGGCCGCAGTCAAGCTGTTTCAACTGGCCAATGACATTTCAGTGGGTATATGAATAATAAAAAAAAAACCACCCTAAAAAGAGAAGAAAAGCATTTGGAGCCATTTCTAGATTTGAGATCCGAGGGCCAGAATCAAAGTGACTGTCTTTTAAAACTTTCTAAAACAAGACAAAAATCAAGGATAAGCTTCTCATCTCCAACATGCTCCTTGGATTTCCCTGTATAGGCTGCAGTCTTTCCACTGATGTTCAAAAAAGCACTGAATACATAAAATGGGACAGAGGAGTTCATTGTGTGGGGTTAGTGAGCTGAAGGGTGGGAAGGAAAAGAGACTCTGACCCCAATGCTGGAGGGCATATGATATTTAAATATGAAACCCATTGTTATAGGGAGATTTTGTTTTGGTTTGTTACTAAGCTTCACTTGGAAAAGACAGGAAGAAAAACATGTGGGGGAGAGTGGGAATAAGAAATAGTGCTGTTCTCTTCAGTGATGTAAATGTGATCAGTCTTATTCGCACTGCACCCCTCATATAGTATCTGAACACAAGATTTTTTTTTTAATCACAATGTGTTCTGAGTCAAACTAGAATCTTCTGTCATGTATTTTCTCAAATGTAATGAAGTTACAAAAAAAAAAAAAAAAAAAAAAGGAAGACCCTCGAGGGTCTCAGGTTAACAATAAGTGTCAGTTTGCAGGCTGAAATGCAGATGCCCTGTACTGCACACAATGCGCCACGAGATGTCTCTATGTGAGCCCAGTGTTGAAAGGCAGAGGACCGTTGGGTACAGAGATGTTACTGAAAGGAAGTAGAGTATGAAGATGACTAGTGGGTCATGAAGAAAAAGCTGAAATGGAATCTGGACAGAATTCCAGCTGTCACCCAAGTCTGGCAGCCCTTGTGCCTCAGCAGACACAGCAAGACTTTGCCCCTGAAATCTGTATTGCAGCACAGGGCATTGGCATGGGGGAAAAGCCCTGTTTATGGTTACAAATAAATTAAATTAGCTTATTACAGTAGTGCTCAGAAACTCCAGCCAAGATCAGTTCCGCCCCCATTTTATGAGGCTGTGCAGAAACATAGTAACAGATACTGCAGGCTCCAAACAGTGCCAGAAGCGGGAGGGAGGGAGGGAGGGGAAACAGATACGTAATCAGTAAAAGATGGTCCACTTCATAAAGGGCAGGGGAGACTGGGCACAAGATTTTGGTTCAGCCCATTACAGATTTCACCCTCCCCAAGTTCAGATCTGACCATCCCCAGGGTTAGGGGGATTGAGAATATTCAGTGGTTTGATATTGCTTATTGCACCTCTCATTTCTAACCCCTGAGGGGTGGGAGGGTGAGGGACAGTGGGAAGGGCACAGGTACTGCAGGGAACAAATGGTCACATGGCTTCTGCTGAAGGGAGAACCTAGTCCTAGAGACTAGAACAAAGGGAATGGCCTAGTGCTCCATCCAGGTGCCAGATATCAGTACAGATTGTCAATGTACCTGTGATTGAAGGGCTGCGCATCCCGAAGGTGCAGAGGTTCCCTCCCCCCTCACTTGTAACTCTATAAACTCCTTCAGTTTCTTCCAACCATTTATTCCTCCCATAGGACAGGTCCAAGAAATGTACCAGACAGAGTTCTCTCCCTGTACATCTTAAGCAGCCTGGGCATTTAAAAATCTTTTATGGAGGCTTCTTTCCACCAAGACTAATTTTCTTCTGCTGAAAAAGGGCAGCAGGAAGTAGGTGCTCCCTGGGGAGTTTATCCTGAGAATCGCCAATGCCATCATCCATGCTAGCTGCTTGCAAATTATGTCCCAAGCCTAAGCCTGCACCCTTCAAAGCCAGTGATTATGGCAGGGCCCAGAGAGTCAATTAGAACAGCAGAGTCAGCCAGCTCTGAACACACTGACATAGCTCTGAGGAGCATTTGTGGAGTTTACATCAGGGGTTTGCAGAGGAAGACACATTTTAAAAATGAACCCACAGAACCTTGACCTAAGTGTGAGCCACATAAGTTACTCTGTTTTCTTATGCCAGAGATCCAGATTTGGGGGCAAGTCTAGTAGAGGGTGACAATCAATGGCTCAGCTTGTTTCCTGCCTTTTCTGGATCAGGGCAGTGTTTCCCCTAATTTTTTCCCATCCCTGTATAGAATAAGTTTTGTTATGTGTGCCAAGGCAAATACCGAAGTGCACCACCAATAGAAACACATGCTGGGGACACTCTGCTAATCAGATGGATGGCACCTGAATCTCTCCTGGATGGCAGACTAAGCAGGGAGTTTACAGGGAACACTGGTGAGGGGGCAAGTTCTAGGAGGGAATTTGGGGGAAGGAAAGGGGGCCAGGCTGGGGCTGGGGATTTGGGTGTGAGAGAGGGTGAAGGCTCTGGGAGGAGTCAGGATGCAGACTCGGAGCTGTGGTGCAGGCTGGGGTAAGGGCTCTGGGAGGGAGTTTAAGTGTCCAACCTGTATCGCTCTGAATTTCTAATTTCCCTGGTGAAATATAATAGGTTCTAGGGGCACCACCCAGAGGGTCAAATAATGGAAAGTTGCTTAGCAACAGGGCCACTTACCACCTGAGACTGGGGTCCTCCTCTGTAAGGCGCACCAAAACAATCACAAAAAGCACTTCTGTTTGCCACACTGGTCAGCCAGAAGTCACACAAGCAATCCCCTCAGACACTCCAGCTTTTCCTGTGCCACAACCATTGTCACACCTTCCATGGATGAGAGATTATGAAAACCAATCTCACCAAATCTAAACAGGTTCTTCCAATCCAAAGGACAAGCCACAGTCCCAGGTCAATTTATACCAATTCATACAAGAAAAGAGCAGGCTGTGATAATCCTTTAGAATCTAAAAGCTAAGGGTTTATTAATAACAAGAAAGAAAGAAAAGGTTGAGAATAAAATTAAGGAAACCAATTACATGCAGCAATTACGAAGTTCCTTGTGCAGGCTTGTAGTAGGAATAAAGTGCTATCTTATAAGTCTCTGGATTTCATTCTTTGTTATGATGGGTCATCAGTCCTTCCGGGCCCAGCTCCTAGCAAAACTGCTTCTGAAGTGATGAGCTAGAATGAAGACGAAGTGGAGGATCCTTTTTATAACCTTGCCCAGGTGGATGGAATTCCACTGTTCTCCTTGTGTGAAAGTACCTCCCCAAAATGGAGTGTGTCACATGAGAAAGTCACCTGTCCATGCATGATTCAGCCCTTACTGGTCATTGCTTACCTGCTAGTCTGCAGATTTACAGCAAAATTCCTTAGATGTGGATTGCACTTCTTAAGGTCTAACGTCAGTTAAGTACTTCGATTCACTTGACTCGTCACCCTTCCACAATAGCTGGGCGAGGCCTGTTGATATTTCTCAGAAGCAAATTCTTGGAATATCAATGCGTAGCCAATATTTACAACTTTACATACAAAAATCATACAGGTGTATGAGCAGTCCAGACAGAACCACCAAAGCACAAGCTTTCAATAGACATCTCCTTTGGCTCCCCGTGTACTAAATTTGGGGCAAACATACCACAGTGGGAGCAACAATGTTCTACGTGTTCATATTAAAATCCAATAATGTCACACCTGGTGCAACATAGCAAACCCTGTGGCCACTGTACAACCTGGACAATCCAGCTGTGCAATATGAGTGAGCTAGAGATACCCTCCCTCCCCCCACACACACACAGGGGAAATAGCCAGTGAATCCGGGTCACCTAGGTCCACTGGCCCTGAACTGCACCTTAAGTTCCTCCTTGCATGTAGAAGCAGTACAGCTCAGCTCCATGGGGTGGAGGACAGGGTGCTGCAGACCCTGTGTGTGGGACTCCCAAATTCTGTCCCCTACTCTACCTGGTGTGATTATGCCCACAGCTCTCTGTATTCACAGGAGGGAGGGACAGGCTGGATTTGCCCTATTGTAAGGAACAAGCGTACCAAAACCAAAGGTGCTTGGCGATGGACTAAAGCCAAGCTCCAGATGCTGATCTAGCCAACTGCTTGAAAGGCTGCAATTTACAATAAAAAGCGCCTCCCTCTCTCGTACCAAGAGGCGTTTCTACACTGCTACCGTTGCTACTTCAGAAAGAGCTGTAGATGACCACTGCAAGTGAGGCACCGGAAAGGCAGATAGCTCAGTAGGATTATCCCAGGAGGGCAGGCCACGTGGAGGAAGAGCAGATGGACAAAAAGAAGTACGCTGCTGGCTCGTGACATCTTAGCCAGGGTGGTGACTGCATTTAGGAAAGAGAACAGGGCTCTAGATCTGCACTGAAGAGGGCCCGTTGCCTCTGAAGAGGGCCCTGCCACACAGTAAGTGATGCCTGTAGCCATCACAAAAGCCAACTTGTAATGACAAAGCTGCAGCTCCTGCTTTGCCCATAAAGCACTAAAATGCCCATCAGCAGTACCCCTCCCCCCACGCACTGCCAGAGCCCGCTGTCCTTGTATAGGCTCCCAAGGAGCCCCCTCTCGCATTGCCCGTAGCCTCCATGAGGAAACACACTGGCTCTCATTCAAATCAGGGAGGCTGCTCAGGCTGCTCTCGTGTTGCCTCTCTTAGATGATCTGCTGACAAAACGATCTTTGCCAATAGAAATCCGATGAGGTGAAATATCAGGCTGAGTTGTTATTCCAGGATTTAAAACAGAGGTCCCCAGAGTGTGGGGTGCACCACCCCCGGGAGAGTGCGGCAAGGCCCAGGCCCCCATGGAGGTGGGAAGGGAGGACCATGCAGTACCTTCCCCCTAGGGTTGCCAGATGGTTTCAACAAAATACTGGACACACTTGACATTACATCACAATCTACATTACATCTTATTTAGAAAATACCGGACATCTATATTTTCTTAATTTGTTTCCCAGACAGAAATCTCAAATATTGGACTGTCTGGTTCAAAACCGGACACCTGGCAACCCTATTCTCTCCCCTCCCCCCAGCTTTATCCCCGTCCAGCCCCCCCGCCAGGGCCACAGCCCTCCACTTCCAGCCTGAGGCCATGGCTGGGGACAAGGCGGGGAGAGGAGCCACACCTGACCACAGGCCCAGCCGCTTACCTCCCACCATAGCCTAGCTGCAGCTGGGGGTGAGAGTGGAGCTGCAACCCCAGCCTCAGCTCCCTAATCCCATCCATTCCCTGCTGCTCCTGGAGCCACGCCCTGCTCTGGCCCCACAGAAGCTAAGGAGTAGGGGATTGTGACCCCTGGAGGTTTGGGGACAGCTGAGTTAAAGGAATGGAGCTTTTTTTTAAAAAAGGCACTTTTCTGTTTTCTAATAATTGAAATAACTTGATTTTACACTGGGCTGACGGTATTTGTCGTACTGTTTATTCAGGTCCTAATGTGAAACTGAGAGATAGGTTTGGGGGGAATGCAACACTTCATAGCACGCGAGGGGAGAGCCCACTTCCAGACTGTATTTTGGGCCTGGATCCCGCTCTGGCCAGTGAACCCAAATCCTGCCTCACCTACACTGATATAAGTCCATGGACTTCAGCAGAATTGGTCCTGATCACTGGGGAAAGCCAGAGGAGAATCCAGCCAGGAGCGAGCACTCAGCATCTCGTCCCCTCCCCTCCACATTTGCTTTTCAGAATGCCAGCCTGTGAGCATGCTCAGCTGCTGGAAGAGCCAGAGGTGGTCTAAACAGCAGCACCAACAGAGGAGACACATTGCTGCAGGAGATCTGGCTTCAGCTAGGCAATGGCCTGAACCAAAATCCATCTATAAGGAATCAGGTAGTGTCCCTTTAAACACATTGTAAGCATTCTAGTGGCCTTTACAATCTCCTGTGTTGCAGAGCCCGGGCAGAAGAGCAGTGTACACCTGTAGCTAGGGCTCAAATGTTATGTTTAGTTTGTAAACATCATTATTTGGACTCAGTTGTGCCTGGATGGTTATTTCGTTTTATGATGTGAAAAGAGCAAACAAAGACAACACCGAGGATTTTCCAGGATGTGCAGAAATGGGGGCACAGGCAGATTATGGCTGCTTGTGGACAAACCTTGAGGTCTCAGATCTGCTCGTGTATTTCCAGGAAGGGAGACAGCATTACAAGAAATAATGGATGCAATTCTGGGGAAGCAGCCAGGCTAGGGGCTGTAAATCCACATCAGTGACTTAGGGAGTGAATCTGAAGAAATTACAGGTTTGGAAAAGTCTGGGCATGCCTTCGGAAATGGATTGGCTGGTCTGTCCCAGCCCTCTCTTGAGACCTTTGTGCTCTGGATGAAGAGCTCTTTCCAAGCTCAATGAAATAACTAACTGATCTATTCATCATTGAATGGAGGAAGAAGCCAACTCTAGAATGAAAAGTGGGGTAGATTTCAGGCACTTCATGCAAGAGATGTGTAAGTGGAGGCTGGGCCAGTCTGTCAGAAATCTCAAGCAACACAAACCACATCATAACAATGCTATTTCCCTTATATGTCCGGGATAGGTTAATGCCCTTTGGGCTATGCAGAGAAGACACATGCCAGCCCTAAAGCCTTCATTAGTGCAATCATCCAGATCCTCAACAAATGTCCACTCTCCACAGCAGATTTAACCGGCGCTGCTGCAGACTGCAATCTGTTCAGGGAGCCTGATTGTTTTTACTTACAGAACCTCGTATCACAGATTGGGCAAGTGGCATTTTTCACAAGTGCCTTTTTAAACCCCTGCTACATATCTGAATCTGCCACCCTATAATGAGTCTTAGCAAGATCAGAGTCCATCCACACATGGGCCTCACAATTCCTTCTCATGTCACTCGTCCACTGGGAATTTCCCATTACAAATAAGATTGGTTTGATCAGCTGCTAACATCTCCTAAGGTCTTGCATTAATATTGCACTAACATGAAGTATCGTACAGAAGCCCAATTCTTTATGGTGTTCAGTGCTCTCAACTGCCACTGCCTGCAATGGGATCTAGGGGTGCTAAACGCTTCCCAGGAGACACTGGATGAGATTGGAGAAAAAAAATCCCTGCCATTGTACTAGGAGCTGTGCATATACGTGGTAGCGGACAGGGCCTGTCAGAAGTGGGCATGGATGAGAGATTTTTACACAGAACAGCTGCACTACAGTAATGTTTTCCTCTTAATAACGGCAACCTACTGGCTGGGAAAGAAAGTCCCTCTGCCTGTAACTCTCTAACAGTCCTGTGTCCTTAGCATTAATGCACATTCCCAGATCAGCCAACACAGAAGTTGGTGATTCATGCCCCATATACCCGACTACATTGCCATCAAAAAGTAGCCCCCTCTGCTATCTGTGGCAATGTAGTTGGGTGCCAAAACAGGGGTATTAATGGCATTTACATCCCCACACCATTCAGGAACCTCATGGCTACACATTCATCCACTTTCTTCTGCACGTTGCTGAGAGCCACACTCCTGCATCGCAGGAGGCAATTAATGGCCCTGCACACTTGCATGACAACAAATCCTGCAGTGAATTTTCCAGCTCCAAAATAATTTCCCATTGACCAGCAGCAAAGGGCTGCTGAAGGGCTATGTGGGTTTGTGGGATTTTGAAAAAAGACACCGAAGTTTTGGGCTATAGAGGTTGTTATGGGATGGAGTCAGCTACATACTAAAAAGTTGTCCCATTGCTCCCATTCACTCCTGTGCAACCCATTTCTGTTCCACTGTGCATTGCCACAGCTTCCCAAAAGACAGTGCACTGGACAGTGGCAGGATGTACACTGGGATATCTACCTATATAGTGTACTCCACTGTGCCTCGATACAAGCCCTCCTGGTGAGTAAGCACAGCACTGACACAAAGAGCTGTGTATGCATGTGTACAAGCGACATACTATCTGCTATGGCTTTAAGCCAATGTAACTTGTGTTGACCAAAGATTGTAGTGTAGACACAGCCTAATTCCAGCAGAGGTCTTTTCAAAGCAACCTAAGCTATACAGAAGACTTTCTTATACTGGAATTAGAGCATTCACATAGGGAGTTAAACCAAGTATATTGGTATAACTAGATCAATGTAATTGGTAAAAGCTTTCTATATAGACAAGTCCTAAACCAGGTTTCACTTGCTTGAGATCTCTGATGTTCTATCACAATTGGTTTCCAGATCTTCATAAAAGTCATGCAGAAAAACAAGGTAGACAAGACCTGAATTTCTAATTTTACATATACACCTCCCTCCCTCCCGTCTTCCGATCTCTCTCCTGCTTGGTGATGGTCTCTTTTCTGTATGATTTTAGGAGAAGCAATCCCATTCCAGGCCCATACCAAACCCTGACCTTGATTTACTTTATGATAAGAGTAAGCTATATACCGAATTTGATGGTCCTACCTCTTAGCATTTAGGATGAGTTCTTGAACAAAACAGACAGATGCACACACAGACACAGACAAACTCTCTCAAATACATAGTAGATTACTTTTATTCCTCCATCTTTTGAGGTCTTCAGCTCAAGTCTGGATCCCTCTCAGGAAAATATGCTTTTACATAAGTTATTGAGCTTGATACAGGGCTAATGGGATGAAATCTAATGGTCTGTGATACACAGAGGATCAACTAAGTGATCCAAGTGTCCCTCTGGCCTTCAACGTTATGAGTTGCTATAATGATAGCAGCACGATGTGTATAGCACTTTATGGTAATGTAAGACGACAGGTTTTGCCTGAAGGGGTTTAAAACCTGAAGGGGAAGGTGACCTAATGGGAGATAAGATGGAGGGGGAAAGGAAATGGGACAGGCTGCTCAGGGGAGGAGGAGTTGCGACTAATCTGGAGGATAGGGTCATACTTCAAAATGATCTGAACAAATTGGAGAAATGGTCTGAGGTAAACAGGATGAAGTTTACTGAAGACAAATGCAAAGTGCTCCACTTAGGAAGGAACCATCAGTTTCACACATACAGAATGGGAAGCGACTGTCTAGAAAGGAGTACGGCAGAAAGGGATCTAGGGGTTATAGTGGACCACAAGCTGAATGAGTCAGCAGTGTGATGCTGTTGCAAAAAAGCAAACATGATTCTGGGATGCATTAACAGGTGTTTTGTGAGCAAGACACGAGAAGTCATTCTTCCGCTCTACTCTGCACTGGTTAGGCCTCGGTTGGAGTATTGTGTCCATTTCTGGGCACCACATTTCAAGAAGGATATAGAGAAATTGGAGAGGGTCCAAAGAAGAGCAACAAGAATGATTAAAGGTCTAGAGAACATGACATATGAAGGAAGGCTGAAAGAATTGGGTTTGTTTAGTTTAAAAGAGAGAAAATTGTGGGGGGGACATGATAGCAGTTTTCAGGTATCTAAAAGGGTGTCATAAGGAGGAGGGAGAAAACTTGTTCATCTTGGCCTCTGAAGATAGAACAAGCAGCAATGGGCTTAAACTGCAGCAAGAGAGGTTTAGGTTGGACATTAGGAAAAAGTTCCTCAGGGTATGTCTATTCCTCCTGCAATGAGGTTTAACAGGTAGTTCAAAATAGGGCTTTATTGTAGATGCGGGCAGTTATTCCGGGCTTGTAAATTTCAAAAAATGGCGCCCGGCCGGGAAGATGCAAATCAAACACGGGATATTTAAATCCCGGGCTTGATTTGCAATTCCAAATGCCTAGATTTGCAGCTGTATTCCGAAATAGGCTGCAAGTGTAGACATACCCTAACTGTCAGGGTGGTCAAACACTGGAATAAATTGCCCAGGGAGATTGTGGAATCTCCCTCTCTGGAGATATTTAAGAGTAGGTTAGATAAATGTCTATCAGGGATGGTCTAGACAGTATTTGGTCCTGCCATGGGGGTAGGGGACTGGACTCGATGACCTCTCGAGGTCCCTTCCAGTCCTAGTATTCTATGATTATGCAGCAATGCTCAGTGCGTGTCTGTTTCATGTTTGCTATGGTCTATGAGCATTTAATGGGCCATAACCTGCCCTGTGAGGAGCCTCGGTTGTGCCATCACAGAGCTCAGCAAAGGAAAAAGAACGGAAAGACGTGAGCTTTGTGGAGGGATTTGGAGGAGGAGGAGGATCGAGTGGGCACAGGAGAACAAGTCCAGGTTTATCTGTCTCTATGGGGCATCTCACGGCTATGAAAAGGCTTGAAGCAGCAGAGCAGCTGTGACTCTGCTGCATGGAACGGGAATGCAGGGTGCGGCATCTCCACTCCTGCCTGCCATGGAGCGAAGTTCTGCGTGGGCTACCCAGCCACAGCATGGATTGGAGCAGCCTTTGCAAGCAGGACAGGGAGGAACCGGGGTGGAGAGAACATAACCACTAACACACAAACTCACTAGCCAACACGACACTTCCTTTCCCCAAGCTTGGCCGTTCCTTGGATTTCAGGACCTCTCTGTCCCACACTCTCGCCCCCTCTCTCCACTGGGTCTCACCCTCCTCCTTATACGACTGATACAGTGAGTCACTTGCAGACATAGTAAGACAGCAGAAGAAGCTGTTCGGCCTGTCCTGCTCTGGCACTGTCCTTCAGAGGTCCCACTGGTACAGCTACACCCGGGGTAGCCACAAGGAGAGTTCTACTGGGGGTGATGATGCCTTAGGCCCTGTCCATGCTGCAGCTGGAACTGTACTACCAATGAACATGGTCAGTTTCTAGCAGGGTTTCCCCTGTCCTGTCAACCACTAGGGACGAAGAGGGCAAAGTCTGTGCTAGCAGCACCCCACTGAGTTCAATGTCAGCTAAGAATTTTGTCCATGCTAATTTTGTCAGCTAAGAATTTTGTCCATGCCATACAACTAGAATGCAATCTAGATGTATGGCATGGACTCTCAGAAGTATTAGGTTGTGAGCAGGATTCTTCAAACTGCCTTGCTCCACCCAGATACTAGGTTCTTACAAACCAAATTGTCCCCTAGTGCAAGTTAGAACAGCTCTGGGACTGCTTTAAATTCACAACAGCCCACAATCCCCATAATGCTGGGCTCCATGTTCATACCTTCCATTCTGGGGCCTTCAAGGGGGGAGGTATAGCGTAAAGCTGACCACAAAGTCTTACAACGTGCCTGTACCAGCAGAACTCTCCCCTGGCCTGTTGGGCTCATTTTCAGACCCTGTTAGAAATAAAGTTAAATGCTCAATTTGAGGGTTCAGTACCCTTTAGAGACGTTCCGATCCAAGTGCAAACACCTGCAAACTAAATCGCTCAGCAGCAAGGGCACCCAACCCCTCCCACATCTGAATGTCCCTGCTCTTTGGATCCAGTTCCAAACTTGAAGACTTGAGCCAAGTTGTATTATTTTCAGAGCTGCAAAGACAGACCCTCTCCTCCCCCCACACACACTTTGCCAAGGTTTAATTATCAAAGCAAAAAGGTGTATCGGTGGCCCACTTCACTGCTTCTAGCCATCTGGAAAGCAGAATCGAGTGAAGCCTTCAGGCCACGGGATCGCCAGCCAAGCTTCTGTTTCCTAACCATTGCTGGAGGAAGCACGGCCTCCGGAAAAAACACATGAGCCCAGCGAGGAATAGCATGATGCATGGCCGGAGTCTGAGGCATGGCCAAATTCATGGGAGCAGCAGGAGCAGCAGTTGCCTCAAGGCTTGGGAATATTCAAAGCTCCAGACTTGGCTCTATCAAGTTATTATCCTGACACACATAATCACAAGAAGCCCCAAATTAATCCACACAGAGTGGGAGCTGAGTAGGATAATCTCACTGGCTGCAGATATGTGCATCAGCTGGAATACATACGGGCTATGTCTAGATTGCATCCCTTTTCCGTAAAAGGGATGCAAATTAGACGTATCGCAATTGCTAATGAAGTGGGGATTTAAATCTCCCCTGCTTCATTAGCATAAAAATGGCTGCCGCTTTTTTTCGGCACGGAGCTTTACCGGAAAAAAGCGCCCGTCTAGACGTGGATCTTACGGAAAATAAAGCCTTTTCCGAAAGAGCCCTTATCCCTTATTTTAAATCCCCGCTTCATTAGCAATTGTGATACGTCTAATTTGCATCCCTTTTACGAAAAAGGGATGCAATCTAGACGTAGCCACGAAGTCTTACAAGACTTTAAGCATTAGCGGGTTGAATAACATCATGAGAAGGGGGCTAGGTGGAAAGCAGTGTTGTTTAATGCTTCGAAGAATCAGGATTCCCAAGTACTGTTCTTTGCTCTGTGACCTGGACAAGCTGTTTGTGTCTCATGTTAGAAAATGGGGGTAATCTTCCCTGGCTCCTCGGAGTGTGGGGAGAATGATGTGTGTGTAAAGCCCTTTGAAAGGCTCTGGTCTTGTCTACTCTACCAAATTTCATCGACAAAATGTATATTGACACTCAGAAGTCAAAAAAACAAAAATCGCCAGAGGGTGTTCACACTTGCTCCATCTTTTGACAGATCATGTCCACACTGGGGACACTCCATCATCGACAGTGTGAGCAGTGCACTGTGAGTCTGTATCCCACAATGCAGTGTTGTAGAAAGATGGAGCTGATCATTCCCCTTCTTGAGATTCCCTGGAGTTCTCCCACCGCCGCCTCAGCTGCTGGAAGCAGCATCACAAGTAGCTCTGTGCTGAGACACAGTCTGCCTGCCACTGTGTTGCTAGTGCAGGGCAGAACAGGAGCATTCCAATGGTTTGTTCTTCGTTTGTTCTCCAAAGGGAGCAGCTTGCTTAGCTGTCAGATAGTTCCCAGAGCTTCGAAGGGGAAAGGGGCACATGCTTGCAGGACAGCAGAGATCAAAACACTGAGCAGAACCATCAGGGCAGGCATGGGTGGCTGATATGCTAGGCAAGGGAAGGTGCTGCCTTCCCAAACTGCAAACCTGGCCCCGCCCACACTCCACCTCCAGAATGCCTATTGTAGGTGTACTGGGGACAGAGTGTTGCTGCCTCGAGCACTTGTCCTCCCTGTGCTCTGGGCCAGGGAAGCTGGAGCTGTGTGCAAACCCACTCTCCCTTTGCTGGGGTGTGCGTGCGTGCGTAGTGTGCTGCCCTGCCTTCCAGTGGGGTGAGGTGGGGTGGTGAGTTGGCTTGGCTCCCCTGGGAGATGGGACCTCGGCACCAGGGGCAGGGCTGGGGCAGAGGGCTTGCCTCCTCCAGCCCTACCTTCACCATGAGGGCAGGCATTGTGGGATATTGGTGGAAGCCAGTTCTCTCAACAAAACAAACAGAGACCACACTGGCTCTGTCTCGACAATAAAGGGAGGGGGAAAGGGGGGAGAAAAAAAAAGTCTCTTGTAGAATTTGTGTCACCAAAACAGAGTGTTTTTTCCTGACAAAAGCTGAATTGCAGTATGTAGGCTCTCGCTGTTTTCTCACCAAAAGGCAGTTTTTGGTGACAAAACTTGGTAGCGCAGTCAAAGCCTCAGATATAAGGGGTTAGCTAAGCACAAATTATTGTTTTTGCTGGAAGGTCAAATGAGCTGTTAGATTTTTTTAAACATTCTATGCCACATTTAACAATAGAACAAACCATCACTTTAAGGAAGCCCAGCTGTATCTAAACTCACAGTTGCTGCTGCTCTTTCAGGCTATGTCTACACAGCAGCGTTATTTTGGAACATCAGTTATTCCAAAATAAGGTAGCGCGTCTACACAGCAAGCCTGTTATTTCAAAATAAATTCAAAATAACGGGCTTCTTACTCCAACTTCTGTAAACGTCATTTCATGAGGAGTATAGTAAATTGGGGGAAGAGTGCTCCGTTTCAAAATAACTGCCATGTAGACAGTACCAAAAGTTGAAATAAGCTATTTCGACTTAAGCTACACAATTAGCATAGTTCAAGTTGCACAGCTTATTTCAAGTTTAGCCCTGCTGTGTAGACGTGCCCCTACAATCCTCTGGTTTTCCCACAGATCAGACTTCCCAGCATGCATTGCACCAGTAGCACCAGTAGCCCTTCCAATCAGCACTGAAGTTTGGTGTCTGCCATTGGGAGAAAAACTATCTGCTTTTGTCCAGTGTTTGAAGTTTTCAGTCTAATTCCATAGACTCAAGCATGTAAATGCTCACTCTTACTCTCCCTCCAGTGCATGGGTGGCGAGTTATATGGGCTCATGATGCCCATGCTCCAGCAATATTCAGAGCCGGGGGCCCTGCTTTACCAATATTTGGAGCTGGGTCTCTCCCCCTTCCCTGCCTGGAGCGGGCCCCAGCCATCACCTGCGAGCTGCCCCATGTGTCCCCTCCGGCCCTGGCTCCAAATCCAGCCCTGGACCATCCCTGCAGTGCACAGTTTTCAGTCCGGCCCCCCCTTGCCGGCACACACTGCTGGCTGCTGCTGCCATGTGTGGCGATTATAGGTGAGCAGGGAGACTCCCGGGCATGATGTGATGTCACGGCCCGGGACTTTAAAACTACTCGGTGCGGCATTGCGCCACGCAGCCTAGCTCCGGGTTCGGAGTCTGTGGACTTCTGGGGCCCAAGCACAGACTCCGGCCCCGCAAAGTGGAAGGCAGAAGATAGGGTGGGGATGTGGAAGGGGGAAAATAGGCGAAGGGGTGGGAGAGGAAGGGGGGGGGGGGAAGAAAGGGGAAGGCACCAAGGGACAGTGTGGAGGAGAGACAAATGCCAGGGGGCCAAGTGCAGACAATGAGGAAAAGGGCAGGAGGGGAGGTGTCAGTGGGAGGGGGGACAGAGTGATGCCGGGAGAGGAGAGAGTAAGGGCATTGGGAGCTAGAGGGGGGAGGGGAAGGTGCTGAGAGAAGGCTTGAAAGAAAGGCACCAGGAGGGTGTAGGGGTAATGGAAGGTGCAGGTGCCAGGGAATTCTGGGGGGTGAAGCAGAAGGGCAGACACCTGCAGGGGAGGGACCAGCACCAAAGGAGAGAGGCAGGGCAGGTGTTAGAAGCAGGGATGAGGAGGGGTAGCTCACATTATCAGTGGGGCTACTGGAGCAGTGGGCACAGGGGGCAGAGAAGGGCTAGTGGAGGGGGGCAGGTCTCAGGAAGGCTGCGGGCAGTGAGAAGGGCAGGAATCAGGACAGCAAAGGAGGGTGAGGAATTGGGGGGCAGCAGGTACCAGGGGAGCTGATGGAACAAGGGGAGGAGACATGACAGCAGAGAGAAAAGGTAAAGGTTTATAAAATATTTATTAATAACTTGGGTGCCACAGTGGCACATCTAAACAAGCCACATGAACTCAGTACTGGTGCACAACACAAAATTCATTCTGCTCATGGGAGGAAACTCTTAGGCTATGTCTACACTGGCGGCTTCTTGCGCAAGAAGTCTTGCGCAATAACGTGTCCACACTGCCATGTGCGAGCTGTGCTTTTGCGCAAGAGCATCCATGGCAGTGTGGACGCTCTTTTGCGCAAGAAAGCTCCGATGGCCATTTTAGCCATAGGGGTTTCTTGCGCAAGAAATCCCTGCCGAGCATCCACACTGCCCTCTTGCGCAAGAGAGCTTACACCTGTTAGAAAAGAGCGTAGCTCTTGTGCAAGACACCCTCTTACCACGCCATACTGTAAATTTCCTTGCGCAAGAGCAGGCAGGCAGTGTGGATGCTCTGCGGGTTCTTGCACAAGAACGGCTGTACTTGCACAAGAAGCTGCAAGTGTAGACAGAGCCTTAAAGGAAACACTTTCCCCAGTCTCTCTGCCCCCGAGTTAATGTCACACAGTTGCATGAGGGAGGACTTGGTGGGGGTCAAACTAATCCCTGTTGGTAGGAGAATGGTGGGAAAAGTCCTTTGAGAGGGGTGACATGACATCTTTTACTTCTGGTCATGTGTCCATCTTGCCCCAAGTGTGTTACCTCCAGAGGCCTGGTTAACGGGGGTCAGAGGCGTGGTTAATGGGGGTCATGGGGAGAGGTTAACAGGGGCCAGGGGTGTGGCTAATGGGGGTCAGGGCATGGTTAACAGGGGTCAGGGGGTGTGGCTAATGGGGCACCACCAAAAATTATACAAACCTGCCGCCCCTTCTCCAGTGTATGGATGAGGCACATTGGCAGGGAATGCTGGGGACAGACTGGATTGTCACAGATCACTCTGGAGACAGAAATGGTCTGTTGGTCCCCACAGGAAAGCTGGATCTTAGGAAATCTAGAGGCTACCCACAAGATTTCTTTTGAAAAGAAAAAACTCCCACCCCCATCCCCATGGAAGCATTAAGTGGAAATCCCAAACAGATTCCTCACTCTTGTGCCTTGTTCTGGGGGTTTTTCCCCAAACAATCCAAGCCCCAGAACAGATCCTTCTAAGGCGCTAGTGGTCGGGAAGAGATTCTATCAGCAGTGTCATTCTGATGGAGATGGAGTGAAACCTTGTGGAAACTGGCAGCTTGATACATTTATTTGAAATAAAGGGCAGGAAAGAAAAAACTTAAGCTCAATTTTTGGAATAGGATAAGTGAAATGCTAAAAGCCACTGCCCAGAACAAAGGCCACATGGAAGGCCAGTCAGCTGAGCTATGAAGGTAGAGGGGCTTTACTGAAATGCAATGCAAATGTGAGGGGCTGTGTGGGGCTTGATGGAAAGGTGTCTATCAGCAGAAACATTGAGTTGCATCTGGAGCTGCTAGAGAAGAGGCACGCAACAAAAAGGCAAGCAAGTAGCAAGGGAAACACTGGAACCAGGACCCTTAGGGAACACCAAGAGAGTGCACTTTGGGCAAAATGCTGGCTGGAAGGAGGCTTGGCATTCTGAGCAAAGAAAATGCCTTGTTTCTACTGTATTTAGGAAAACGACATTATGTTCTACTTTGGTAAGTAAACAGGATTGTATTAAAGAAATGCTCAACTCCATCATCTATTTCTCCTAACAGAAACAGTGTGCAGGATCCTGAATGTTAGCAAATTGTTCAGGTCAAAAGGGATAACAATATCTGGCACCTCCCACTGCCGGATTTCTAAACACTGCACAGTCATGAATTAAGCCTTGAGATACTCAGAACTAAAAGCTAATGTTGTGCCAATATTTAAAAAGGGTGAATGGGATGACTCAGTTAATTACAGGCCTCTCAATCTGATATTGATCCAGGGCAAGATAATGGAACAGCTGATAAGAGACTCAATTAAAAAAATTAAAGGGGGCTAATATAATTAATGCAAATAAACATTGACTTATGAAAAATAGATACTTTCAGACTAACCTGATATATTTTCTGATGAGGTTACCAGTTTGGTTGATAAAGGTAATAGAGCTGATATAACAGATTTCTATAAGGTGTTTGGTTTGCTACCACATAGTCTGAAAAAAGCTGAAGGATGCAAAATGAACATGGCACACATAAAATGGATTTTAAACTGGCTAGCTTACAGATCTCAAAACACAAATGTAAACAGGGAATCATCTTGGAGCAGAGATTTCTAGTGGAAACCCACAAGGACTGGTTCTTGGCCCTATTTAACATTTTCATTAATGACCTGGAAGAAAACATAAAATCATCATTGATAAAATTTGCAGATGAAAAGTCAGGTGGGGAAAGGTAAATCAAGAGGACAGATCACTGATACAGTGTGACCTGGGTCACTTCAAAAGCTGGAGACAAGCAAATAAAAGAGACTAGCAAACGAAATGTGTTTTAATACAGCTAAGTAAATTTTTACATCTTGGAACAAAGAATGTAGGCCATATATACAGGATGGGAGACTACCCTGAGAAGCCATGACTCTGAAAAAGATTTAGTAGTCATAGTGGGTAATCAGCTGAACTTGGGTTCCCAGTGTAATACTGTGATCAAAAGGGTTAATGAGATCCTTGGCTGCATACCTAAGGGATTCTTGAATAAGAGTAGTATGGTTATTTTATTTCTGTATGTGACACTAAATAGTGTGTCCAGGTCTTGTATATGGTTCAAAAAGGATGTTGAAACACTGAACAGAGTTTAGCAAAAAGAACCACAACAATTATTAAAGGGACTGAAAAACATGCCTTGTAGTGATAGATTGAAAGCTTCAGAGGGGTAGTCGAGTTAGTCTAACTGGAAAAACTTAAAAAGCAACGAATAGGCTAGCAGCACCTTAAAGACTAACAAAACACGTAGATGGTTTCATGAGCTTTCATGGGTACAAACAATGGGTACTTAAGAACAATGTGAACCCTCTCTATCAGCTTCATGTAACATGAATACTCTAATTCAACTATTTGTTTTCCCATCCTTCTCCCTCACCATCCCCTATTTATTTTGGAACTGGACTTTTAATACTCCATTCATCTGAAGATGTGATTTGTACCCACAAAAGCTCATGATAACATCTACATGTTTTGTTAGTCTTTAAGGTGCTGCAAGACTATTTGTTGTTTTTAAAATTTTTCCACTGATAGATTTAAATAGATTCAAGGAACTCACTTACAGAGAATGTTAAGGGTGTCTTGATTAGAATCTATAGATACCTCCACGGGGAACAAATATTTAAATGGGCTCTTCAAACTGGAAAGGAAAGGTATAACGCAATCCAGAGCCCGGAAGTTGAAGCTAGATAAATTCACACAGGAAATAAGTTGTAAATAACATACCAAGGATCAGTGGATTTCCTTCACAGGCCATTTTTAAATGTTTTTCCTAAAGCTCTGCTCTAGAAATGATTCTGGGGATGTTCTATGGCCAGTATTATACAGAAGGTCAGACTAGACCAACAGTTCCCAACTGTGTCTCTGGGGGTCAGGGCTAGGGTACACAGCTGTTGGGAGTGGTGTATCCTGCCCTGCCTCTCAGCCAACCTGTGCTGGGCAAGGTCAGGGTCTCTTCCTGGACACAGAAGAGCACTTTGCTGCGTGGCAGGAGGGTCGTGCAGAGCCTGGCACGGCAGCCTTAGAGCAACTGTGACCCAGGCAGCAGCTCTCAGCTAGTGGTCTGGAGGCAGCACAGGCCTAGGAGAGGGGAACATGGCAGGCACTGAGGGATTCAGGGGCAAGGTTAGGGCTTGGGGGGCTCTGAGGGTCAGGGGGCTGGCACGACTCACTTCTTCAAATGAGGGTCTTAGAATCTATGGATCTTGTTCTTACAGCTGGGGAAACTGGAGCACGGGATGGGGAGGGGGAAGGGTTATTTTAAGGTTACACAGCAAGTGTGCAGTACAGCAGGAATAGAATTCAGAATTTATTTCACCTGGAACTGTTCCTTAACCAAGAGACCATTCTTCCTCCATAACTCTTGTTATGGGGCCCAAATGTATAGTGAGGCTGCTGCAATGTTAAACTTCTTAAATAGATTAGTGGGCAAACCCATGTCAGGGAAAAGGAGCAGAAGGCTCAGCATAATCGTTCTTAGACACTAAATGGAGAACTTGCTTTTGCAGAGGGTGAGGGGAGAGGGATAGGAAAGTGAGCAGATTTAAAGTTGCTGGAAATCATATTTAAGGGGCTGAGAATTCATGCTAGCCCTGATCAAAGCAACATAAGGAGGGAATCCCTTCTGCAGGGATGAATAACTTCTGCACTGTGCTCAATGTGAATAGGTTTGTCTTCCCCAAATTATTTTAGTATTTCCCCTGGCTCCGCCCTCCCCCTCCCCCCCCCATTGTACAAGTATTTTATTTTCCTCCAGAGCAGGTTTGCAGTGAATTACTAAATATAGCCCCAAAGGGAGTAGGCAGGTTATACAGAGACGATTTGTTAGAATACCCTAGAATACCTTTCCATTTATACATACATCTATCTCTTCTGCTCCAGGATATAGCACCACTAATCTGCCATGTCATTGGTTATGGGCAATGCAAACACAATCCCTTCCCCCACCCTCTTAGTTTCTGTTCATTTTCCACAAGTCCATTTGACAGTATTCCCCAACTACTGTTGCAAGATGGAGTTGGCGCCTACCTGGAAGACTTTAGTACTATACAATAGCTGAGGTAACTGTTAACGTATTGATTTTTTTATCCTAGTAGCTGCATCTTTGGGGCATCATAGAGTCACCTCGTTCTGGCAAGTGACTGAGTGGCCTCTGGCTTCTTCCATATTACCAAAAATGGTGAATGGTCAGCAGCAGCTACTTTGAAGGCAACAGTTCTGGTAGCATCACAATATAGAGACATAGTAATAGAGAGGTAGCCGTGTTAGTTTTTCCTTTTGTTTTAGCAAGATCAGACTATGTAGCACTTTAAAAACTAACAAGATGGTTTAATAGGTGATGAGCTTAGTGGGTCTGGCCCACGAAAGCTCATCACCTATTAATCCATCTTGTTAGTCTTTAAAGTGCTGCATAGTTTTTCCTTTTGTTTTGATATGGAGACAGTGCACTTAGAGTTGCTCTTCTACTTTGTATTATACTCCAAGGAGTCTCATCTGCGTGGCTCAAGGGACTGGTAATAGGTTATTTGCAGTTAGCCATTAATTCAACTGGAGGAGAATGGCTAGGTAGGGGAGCAGTGAATAGAGTCAGTCAGCAACCTGCAGCTGGATTGCCAGCCAAAAACCTTCATAGCAGGGGGTGAGGGCATTTCTGAAGATGGAAAAGGCACAGCGGGGGCCAGATAGAGAAGGACCTTCCAGCTGAAGAAGCAGACATCTGACTGCTGTCAAGGAGGGCAGAGCTGAATGCATCAATGGCACCTGTGAGTTACACACCTCTTTTCCTCCCTCCCCTTCCCTGCCACCCTTCTCACTGAGCCTCAGTTAACTGAAGCATCAAGAGTAGCACCAGTGAAGTGCTGCCTCCCTCAAGCAATCAGCTGAAATACTTTTACCTGTCGATGCAAAGTGCAATCATTTTAATCAATTCTCTCTCTAGTGCAGCCATGCCTGAAGTTCTCTCCCATCCCAGCGCTACTTACTAAGATATTCCTTTTGCTGGATGAAGGTCAATCCTCTGCCTATGTGACTACAGGTACAGGTCACATGCAATCTCGAGCTCCAGTGACACAGAGGCCTGCATTTTGGCACAGAGGAACTGTATTCTCTGTCTGTGCCAAATATGTGCATTTTAGCCAGCAAACCTGGCCAAAATTTTCCTAAGGGACCAGTGATTCCAAGCTCTCAACATCATAAACTGTGTAAGGACTCGCTTTTCAAAAGGTACGGGCTTGCAACTTTGAGAATTCTTTAATGTGTCAATTTGAGTATCTAAAAAACATTGAGGTACCCCAAAAATCACTAGTCACTTCAGAAAATCTTGGCAGTGATGCCTTGTTTGAGACACTAAATTGGCTACACTATGTTCTGGCACTAGTCCCCAGACATATAAAGGGACTTAGGCATTGCAACACTCAATGTAACATCTACCTTGCAGGCACATTGGAAAAATCATTCAGAACCCACAAACCATGGAATAGGCACCTAAACTCCCTGGCTGTCTAGACTGGCATGATTTTGCGCAAATACTTTTAACAGAAAAATTTCTGTTAAAAGTATTTGCGCAAGAGATCATTTATACTGGCATGTGCCTTTGCGCAAAAGATTTGCTTTTGCGCAAAAACATCCGTGCCAGTGTAGACACTCTTGTGCAAGAAAGCTCCGATGGCCATTTTAGCCATCGGGCTTTCTTGCGCAAGAAATTAATGTTGCTGTCTACACTGGCCCTCTTGTACAAGAATACTTGCGCAAGAGGGCTTATTCCTGAGCGGGAGCGTCGGAATATTTGCGTAAGAACACTGATTTTGTACATTACAAAGTCAGTGTTCTTGCGCAAATACTCACGGCCAGTGTAGACAGGTGGCAAGATTTTGCCCTGTGTAATTCTTAGGTGCCTAGCCTCTCATGAACTGGATCCACAAAAGCCAGCATGCTAGGCAGTGGGAGGTTCCAATTGGAGAGGTGTGTCCTAAGCCCTATCAGCACCTTCAGAGTAGAAGCCACACCCAGCTCCCTGGGACTCAAAATGGACATTGGGCAATGGACCAAAGAGTCAAACAAGCAGCTCTGACATTTTTACTATGTTGATTGTTAGAAAGATTGGCTGGGGTATTAAAATTACGAGCTTTACATGCTACTATAATGCAGGGGGGCCATTTCACATTTTGGTAGAGGGCCCGACCTGTGTATGCTATGATAGGGGTGGGGAGAATTGAGTGAGAGCATGGGTGGGGGCGAACTGAGGACAGTTGCTTGAACAATGTTGAAGGGCATGCTCAGTATAAGCCAAGCATCAAATGTGGGGGAAGGGAACTAACCCCATCCTCCCTCCCCAACACACATCATCTCTATCCAGGGGCTACTAAGGCACTGGAAAACTCGGCTTTTCTTTTTTTTTTTTGGCAGACCATGTAGTAGTTAGCTGACAGGAGCACTGTATCTAATTCCTATACAAAAGAAAGAAAACTAAATACATATTAGACTTACTCAGCTCTAACACTAACATATTCTGGCATCTTGTGGCAAGTCACTTAAGAAACACTAGGTAGCCTTAGATTTTTAATGTATATTCTTACTTTGTTATGAACTCTGGGGAGAGAGAGAGACTCCTGGGATCTCAGCGCTCTGGAAGGGGAGTGGGATCTAGTGGGTTACAGCAAGGGGGTAGATATATTTCAGCTCTGTATAAGAACATCGGAATGGCCATACTGGGTCAGTTCAAAGGTCCTTCTAACCCTGTATCCTGTCTTCCAACAGTGGCCAATGCCAGGTGCTTCAGAAGGAATAAACAGCAGAGGCAATCATCATGATCCATCCCCTTTGCCCATTCCTAGCTTCTGGCAAACAGAGGCTAGGGACAACATCTCTGGCAAGTAGCCATTGATGGACCTAAGCTCCTTGAACTTATTTTGTTTTTATTGGTACCTTGTTATAGTTTGGGCCTTTCACCATCTCCTGGCAGTAGTTTCACAAGATGACTGTAACAAATCAATTTATTGTGTTTGTTTTAAATCTGTTGCCTATAAATTTAATTGGGTCAGCTTCTTGTGTTATGTTAGTGAAGGAATGAACAACAGTTCCTTATTCTATTTTTCCACACCATTTGTGATTTTCTAGACCTGAGAGATATCCCTCTCCCAGTGTTTCCTCTAAGCTGTGGGGCGACACAGATTCACAGGAGATTAATCAGCCCCACCCAATCAAGAGGCTCAGGGCTCTGTGCACAGAGCTGACTGGCTGGGCTGATTAATCACCTGTGAAGCTGGGCTGCCATGCAGTTTAGAGGGGGCACTGCCCCTTACCCTTTAGTCATTTGTTTGCCAAGCTGACAAGTCCCAGTCTTGTTAATCTCTCCTCATATGGAAGCTGTTCCTTACCCCTAATCATTTCTGTTGCCCTTTCTGTACCTTTTCCAAAGCCAATATATTTTTTTAGATGGGGTGACCAGATCTGCATACAGCATTTAAGATGGGGTCATACAATGACTTTATATAGAGCCAATTGGTCTTATTAGCTATTCCTTTCCTAAGGAGTCCCAATATTCTGTTAGTTTTTAGACCAGGAGTGGACAATAGTTTTTGAAGGGCGAGGAGGGACCACTTCACAAAATTTCTGAGGTGGCCCAGGGTCACCCCAAAAGGGGCAGGGCCTTGGGTGGAAGGGGCGGGGCGAGACGAGGACACTTCCGGTGCTCTACCACCCACAGACCCTGATTGGCCTGGGCATGAGGGAGCGCTAGACATGGAACATTAGCACACAGAACAGCCAAGTGTACCCTGTGTCTTCCGCCACTGCAGTTCAGCCTTGGCCTGCTTGAGCAGCACACACCCAGAAGGCCAAGGAGAAAGAGGGACAGAAAGAGTGACACTGCTTCAGTGGCAATGGACAGAGACAACAGTGCTACACACTCAGATTACGTTATTTCCAAATATGCACTGTCCCCTGCATTTTGCAAGGACAGCAACACACAAAACAGCCTCATGCAGTCCACATCAGAACCTCCTACCGCCCAAAGGTTAGAGCATTCACCTGAGTAGGGGAAACCCCTCTCCAAATCCCTTCTCTTTATTTGGCAGAGGGGAGAAACTGAACCAGGATTTCCCAAATGCTGGGTAAATACCCTAACCAGTAAGCCAAAGGTTGTAAAGGAGGGTGGCACTTCCTCCACCCCTCCCACAGCTATTAGGCATGCTCTGAGCATACCTCATCCTTACTACAATGTCCATGTTCAAATTGTCTTGCATAACCCCAAGTGTCACCTCACTTAAAAATTACTTGCTTACAAAATCAGACATAAAAATACAAGTGTCTCAGCACCCCAGGGCCTCTGATGGGGGTGTGCGTAAGATAGGGGCAGTTGCAAATTAAAAGGGCCTGGAGCTCTGGCAGCAGCAGAGGCTGGAGCCGGAGATCCTTTGAATTGCTGCCAAAGCCCGTGTAGTGCAATCTGGGCAGCATTGAGGGCTCAGTAGAGGAGGCTAGTCCCCAAACCCCACCTCTTCTGCACAAAGCCCCTCTCCTTCCAGGGGGCCCAGAGCTGAGCTCCCCTACCTTGTCCAGGGCCCAGCGAAGTCTGTCACCAGCCCTGAAATGCACTATTACTGAAACATTGCTTATTTTCTCACTTTTACTGAGGAATATAAATATTGTACTTACATCTCCGTGTATAGAGCAGCATAGACAAGTCATTTGTCCGTATGAAATTTTAGTTGTACTGACTTTGCTAGTGCTTTTTATGTATCCTGTTTTAAAACTAGGCAAATACCTAGATGAGTTAGTATTACCCCTCAGAAGACCGCTTTAATAGCTTTTTCTATTTTAATGCAGTTTGTACAGGAATACAGGCAGTCCCCGAGTTACGCGGATCCGACTTATGTCGGATCCGCAGTTACAAACAGGGTTTGCTCCGCGTCTCCCTGGTCTGCTGGAGACCAGCAGACCAGGGAGACGGGGAGCAAAGCCGCGGAGCACGTAGGCAGCAGGACCCCCGCGGCGCGTCTGGGCTGTCCCGCTGGCCCCGTGCTCCGCGGCTTTGCTCCGGACGCCTGTGGTAGAGCAGCTGGGGCGCTGCCGGTTGGTCCCGTAGCGCTGCTCTGGGCGCTACTGGACCAACCCGGCAGCACCCCAGCTGCTCTGCCCCAGGCGTCCTGATTCAGCCACTGCTGGTCAGTTTCAGCAGCGGCTGAATCAGGACGCCTGGGGCAGAGCAGCTTGGGTGCTGCTGGGTTGGTCCAGTAGCGCCAAGGAGCGGCGCTACTGGAGCAACCCAGCAGAACCCAAGCTGCTCTGCCCCAGGCGTCCCCATGTCAGCCGCTGCTGAAACTGACCAGCGCTGACTACAGGAAGCCTGAGGCAGAGTTGCTCTGCCCCGGGCTTCCTGGAATCAGCCGCTGATCAGTTTCAGCAGCAGCTGACTTGGGGACGCCTGGGGTTCTTAAGTTGAATCTGTATGTAAGAACTGGCTTCCAGATTCAGCCTGTTGAAACTGATCAGCGGCTGATTCTAGGAAGCCCGGGGCAGAGCAACTCTGCCTCGGGCTTCCTGTAGTCAGCTGCTGGTCAGTTTCAGCAGCGGCTGAATCTGGATGCCAGTTCCGACTTACATAGAGATTCAACTTAAGTACAAACCTACAGTCCCTATCTTGTATGTAACCCGGGGACTGCCTGTACAATTCTCAAGCTGCGGGGTGACAGATTAAAGATAAGGATGTTAAGAAGTGGGTAACTGACTAATCGGATAGTTGATACCATTTGTATCGACTACACGATTAGTCAATAAGGGAAGGCACTCAGTCCCAGCTCGCGCCAGGTCCAGGAGCTACCCCCACTGCGGCTCTGCAGTTTAGATGTAGTAGAAGCTGGCCCTATCCACAGCAACTGGGGCTTGCTGCAAACAGAGGCTGCTCTGGCAGCAGCCCCTGTCCACAGGACTCCCAGATCCCTGCTGGGACTCCCAGAGGACAGGGGTTGCTCCATAGGATGTGGAGCAGCCTTTGCTCGTGGCGAGCCTGGACCCACTGTGGGCAGAGGCTGCTTCATGGTCATGGCAGCCTCCCCTACCCCTCCCACTGCAGAGACAGTGCTGAGGGGAGCTGGCTTTTAAGCTGGCTCTCCCCAGCATCGGCTCCTGCTTCCCCCCGCTTGCTGCCTCTGATGCAGAGGCAGCAAGGGGGTGAAAGCAAGTAGTCGAGTAGTTGACTGACTTGTCATTTACAACCCTAATTAAAGATCTGGATCTGGTAAAAAATAACCCCCAAGAGCATGCATATCCCTAGGTGAGAACAGGGGCACCATTTCAGATTTTGGTGGGGGAGGCAATCGGTGCATGCCATGATGGGGTGCAGAGAAAGAGAGAGAGAGAGAGACCGTGGGAGGCAGACTGAGGACAAGGGCCTCAGCAATGGTACGGAATATGCTTAGTACAAACCAAGCACCAAATGGGGAGAGGGAAAAACAATCCCATCCCCCCCCCCGCCCCACATGCATCATCTCTATCCAGGGGCTACTAGGGCAATGGAAAACTTGGCTTGTGGGGGGGCAGGGAGACAACTTAGCAGTTAGGTGACAGGAGCACCGTATCCAATTCCTATATAAAAGACAGAAAATTAAATATATATTAGACTCATTCAGCTCTAGCATTAACATATTCTGACATATTGTGGCAAGTCACTTAAGGAACACTAGGTTGCCTTAAAAATGTAATGTATATTTTTACTTTGTTATGAACTCTGGGGAGAGAGACCCTGTCAGGACTCCTGGGATCTCTCTCAGCTCTGGAAGGGGAGTGGGATCTAGTGGGTTACAGCAAGGGGGCAGATACATTTCAGCTCTATATAAGAACATCGGAATGGCCATACAGGGTCAGATCAAAGGTCCTTCTAACCCTGTATCCTGTCTTCCAACAGTGACCAATGGCAGGTGTTTCAGAAGAAATAAACAGCAGAGGCAATCATCATGATCCATCCCCTTTGCCCATTCCCAGCTTCTGGCAAACAGAAGCTTGGGATACCATCCCTGCCTATTCTGGCTAGTAGCCACTGATGGACCTATCCTCCTTAAACTTATTTTGTTCTTATGGAACCCTGTTATAGCTTGGGCCTTTCCACCATCTCCTGACAAAGAGTTCCACAAGTTGATTATGAAAAAATAATGTATTTTGTTTGTTTTAAATTTGCTGCCTATAAATTTAATTGGGTCAGCTTCTTGTATTATGTTAGTGAAGGAATGAATAACATTTCCTTATTCTATTTTTCCACACCATTCATGATTTTCTAGACCTCTAACATATCCCCTCACTCTTTAGTCATTTCTTTTCCAAGCTGAAAGTTGCCAGTCTTGTTAATCTCTCCTCATATGGAAGCTGTTCCTTACCCTTTAATCATTTTTGTACCTTTTCCAAACCCAATATATATTTTGTTTAGATGGGGTGACCAGATCTGCATACAGTATGCAAGATGTGGGCATACAATGACTTTATATAGAGGCAATATGGTATTTGGTCTTATCTATTCCTTTCCTAGTGATTCCCAATATTCTGTTAGCTTTTCAGTTTTTAGACTGCCACTGCACATTGAGCAGATGTTTTCAGGAAACTATCCTCAAGGATCCCAAGATCTCTTTCTTGGGTGGTAACAGCTATTCTAGACCCCATCATTTTTGTATCTATAGTTAGGATTATATTTTCCCATGTGCATTACTTTGCACGTAACACTGAATTCAATCTGACTTTGCATTGCCAATCACCCTGTTTTGTGAGCTCCTTTTGTAACTCTTTGCAGTCAGCTTTGGATTAGTCCTTGTCTATCCCTTTTTCAAGAACATTTATGAGAAGTTTAACAGCAGTGATCCAAATGCAGATCCCTGCAGCACAACACTCATTCCTACACTTCCCCTCCTACCTTTTAAGTGGAATACCCGGCAAAGTTTTCATGATGAGCTAAGAATCTTTCAATTGCCTGAATATCCAGCCTTTTGTTATTCTTAATCACCCTGCCCCTCCTCCTTTTTATAACAAACTCCCTGCACCAAAGGCAATTCTGCAAGCAACCCAAACTGTTGCATTTAAGGACTGCCTCTAAAGCCAGGGCATGCAGCTTTAAGCAGACCTGAAGCATGAAATTCAGGGATTCAAACTTAGGAGGGGGGCTACTGTTCCCTAGCATCCCCCCCATAAATGGTCCTCCTGGCTGAGAACCACTGGTCTGCAGCACCAAAGCATGGATCTGGCTCCACTTTTGCAGTATTAAGTTTTCTTTTAAATTGAATTTTCAATCCACAACAAAGGGAACCCCAGGAACAGCCTTAACATTGACATAAACAGACAGCATCTTGGCAGAGCACTTGATTTGCAGCCTCACAGCTGCCAGTACTGTATTTGAAATTAATTAATATAGACAATAAGGGGGAAGTAGGGCCAGGCATTTAGCCTGCATTGAAATGCATTGTACTTCAGGAATTATTTGGAGGGGTACGAGGGGAGTGAAAGTAGGTACATTCCCCCCTACAGAATAAAATTGTCTTTCAGGAGGGGCAGTTGACAAATTGTACTTCCTCATGCTGTGGTCTTAACATTTCACGGGATCAGAACTTAAATCTGAGACCTCCAATGAACTCCTTCTGTTGAAGAAATTACTGTTGGTCATTTAGCAGATGGTACTCATCTGTCTTAGCACTGAAACATTCATCAGCATAGGTTGAGGCTGTACTGAGGCTATTATCTTTCAAACCGAGGCTCAGTTTTGTCTGAGAAAGAATATTTGACCATAATGTCTTGGTTTAATTCTCCTTCAGGCAATTGCATTCTGCTTCCTTAAGTTCCCTTCCAGTTTCAGTCAGATACAAGAATCTTCCTTACTTCCTAACTGTAGTGTTTGTATAGCTATACTGGGTGCTCCGTTCTTCCCTAGCAGCCACTTCAATGCGCACTTCTAAAGTACTTCATGATCAATAGCCCTAAATCTTAGTTCTTATTCCTACCAGATCCAGATCTTTAATTCCTCATTAAAATTGGGCCTATGAGGCATATTACCATGATTACAATACTGATGTCAACAAGACACAGCCTTTACCTGTACACACGCAACACGAGAAGCGCATTACTGTACAGCTATATTAAAACAGAAAAACTATTAAACTTTCCACCCATTTTATTTACAGACAGTAAAACTGGAGTTGTATATTCCTTGGGGACCTGGGTCTTCTGTGAAAAGCCACAGACATAGCAGCTGTTAAATACACCCTGTATCAGAGGTAACTCGCAGCATGAGCATTTTGCATTAGGCAAGCTGCAAGTGAAATCTCTTGCCATCTTGCAGCACCAATGAGAAAGTCACAGGACATTCATGATTGGGGCCATGAGAGGGGCTCTCTTTTATTGCAGGTTTGTCCAGAGCCCAACACAGCTGGGTTCCGATGCAGTTGAGGCTTCCAGGTGCGATTGCAGTATAAACAACTAACTGTAATAAAGGGTAATGAGGCTACACTGTAGCCTGACTAATTCACTGCAGGCCAAGAGTTAAGCAGGAGAGAAGAGAGGAAGTGGAGGCAAACTGGCAAATAGGGGAGAGGAAACAGAGTTTCCGCAGCATCCCCAAACAGTTTTCCGCTCATTGGAAGCCAGGAAATATTTACTGAACAACAGCTCGGCTCTGGCTAAGTATAGTACGTAAATCTGAAAACAGCACTTCCTAAACAATGCACCATTCTGGGGACAGTTCAGGACTTGTCAGCGTCTAAATGATTCAGGAGTCTAGGACCTGCCAAAAACTGTGTGTCTCAGTTACCGGGACATGCACGATATGTCTACACTGAAATGCCTGTGGCACAGAGTCTGAGAGCCTAGATCAGCTGACTTTAAGATTGCCACATAAACATTGGGGTTCAGGCTGGAGTTTGGGACTCTTAGGCCCCATGATAGGGGAGGGTCTTAGAGACTAGACTCCAGCCAAAGCCAGAACAGATATACCACAGTTGTATAAGCCCCACAGCCCGAGACAGCTGACTTGGGCCAGCTATGGCCAAGTCGTGGGTCTTTTTTTTACTGTGTAGATCTGTGGTCCCCAACACGGTGCCCGTGGGTGCCATGGCGCCCGCGGGGGCATTTGCATGTGCCCGCTAGGTGCTCGGGGCTGGCCTGGCCCCGGGCACATGGCGCACGGTGAGCACCGGCCCCGGGCGTGCGGCGCTTGCGGGGGGGGGGGGGAGAGCGCCGGCCCCGGGCGCGCAGCCCTTGGAGGGGGCACCAGCCCCGGGCGCGTGGCTATGGGGGGCCCGCCCCCGGGCAGGCGGCTATGGGGGGGGCCGCGCCCGGCAGGCGAATGGCCACGCCCCCTGGCGCCCGACAACCTCAAAAGGTTGGGGACCACTGGTGTAGATGTACCCTTAGTAACTCACAACAGAGGCTCAGCCCCTCACAATCTTGGCACCTCAGCATTTAACCGCTGACATCTGGCGTTGGCTGAAATTTTTCAGACCTGAATCAGTGAAGTAGCCAGAAAGTCCCACTTAGATGGGCGCCAACTTCAGGTGGGTGGGTCTCGGCACTGCTTCCGGGCCGGAGTGCCAAGTAGGGTTGCCAGGTGTCCAGTATTGACCAGGACAGTCCAGTATTTTCGCCTCCTGTCCCATAAAAAAAAAAAAAAAAAACAGAAAATACCAGACACCTAAAATGTCCGGTATTTTCTGATTTTTTTCCCCTGCCAGGAGGCAAAAATACCGGACACCTGGCAACCCTACGACACTCAGCAACCGGGCCCAGCCCCCGGACTCCATCCCCCTGACCTCCTGCTTACCTGGTTGCGCAGGGAAGCTGCCTTCTGGCTCCGATCAAGAAAACAAGATGGCTGCCGGTGCTCAACAACTTTGGTCTCCCTCTTTTCTTTTTCCTCAACAGAATTTTTTCCCCAGTGGTTTTTTTTTTTTTGGGAGGGGCAGGCAGGGGAATGTTCAGTATTTTTTATTAAACCATCTGGCAACCCTAGTGCCAAGAAAAGAGGGGTCAGCTCCTGTGCCCAGCCCCATCTCCCCTGCTGGAGTGATGGGCAGAGGGGTTCAGCTCTGGTGCTCTGGCCCTGCTCCCCAGCCAGGTGGAGTGGGGTTAGCCTCCACGCCCCATCCTGTTCCTGGCTGGAGCGCAGATCAGGCTGGCAGAGCAGGGCAAGAGCTAGGGCACAAGAAGAGCCCTAAGGGGTCTTTGGAAATGGGCCTGGATACAAAGTGAGTGGGCTATGGCCCACCCAGGCACACCCATGGCTATGCCCCTGATATGAATGGGACAAAGAGGGCTTTTGTTATATGCTGGAGGCTTTGTGCTTCGGGCAGGTGCCATTAAATGACTAGTTTATTACAAAGTCACCCTCGTGAGCCCACCCCTCAGCTAGAATTATCTCAGGCTGAGGGCAGCTAAGCAGGTTCCCCCTTTGTATAGTCAACCGCTGTTATTTCCACAGTATACCTCCTCCATCACCAATTTTTATGGCATCGATAGGCTGCAGCCACTGCCCCTAGAAGAGGGAGGAGGTGGTGTTGGGTTGATTGCAGTGATGCCTACTGAGTCCCTACTCAGGGTCCCTACTGAGATGAAGGCTCCACTGGGCTAGACACTGCACAGAGACATAGTAACAGTCACAGATCTGAGTTTATAATTTAGCACAGGAGAAAAATATTATCCTTATTCTACAGATGGGGAAACACTGAACCACAATTTCCCCTGGCCATGGAGCAAGTTAAAGAACAAAAGCTAGGAGTTCATGTGAGGAAAAGTGCCCTACATGCATAATCTTCTTACCTTCTCCATATTAGCCTCCACAAAAGCAATCATTGTGGGTTAATTGTGATGGGCCTGATTTTTCAGAGGAGCTGGAAGTCCCGGGGCCTAACTCATCCCTGGCTTAGCTCTACTGACAGCAGTGTAGAGATTTCTAGGATCAAGTTAGTCCCTGGGATTCAGAAGCTCTGAAAGGCAGGCCCTATTTTCCAGGCCTGCTTTAAACCTCGCTTACCCTATTGCCGCATGAAAACCATTACTACTGTCAGTCTAATTTCCATGAACACAAATCACAAGCAGAAAAATGTTCCTCAAAAACTTATAAAGCAGAGGGAAAAAAAGACTATCTTTGCCCGTGCTCTGATGTCTAAATTGGCCTAACCAAATAAAAGTTATTAAAGCTCATGTTAAAATTTACATAATAAAGCATGTCTTTACATCTGAGTATAGTGCTTAAATTATCCACAAATACAATGTTTGTTTTAAAAGTCAAAAGGGTGTTACAAGGAGGAGGGGGGAAAATTGTTCTCCTTGACCTCTGATGATAGGACAAGAAGCAATGAGCTTAAATTGTAGCAAGGGAGGTTTAGTTTGGACATTAGGAAAAACTTCCTAATGGTCAGGGTGATTAAACACTGGAATAAATTGCCTTGGGAGGTTGTGGAATCTCCATCACTGGAGATATTTAAGAGCAGGTTAGATAGACATCTATCAGGGATGGTCTAGATCAGTGGTCTCCAACCTTTTTACACCCAAGATCACTTTTTAAATTTCAGAACGGGTGAAGATCTACCGCCCCGCCCTTTCCTTGAAGCCCCGCCCCTTCCTTGAAGCCCCACCCTCTCTATTCTCCTTCTGTCCATCACTTGCTATCCCCAGCCCTTACTTACACACTCTGATAAACAGTTTATTTTAAAATTATGCGATACATACAATTAAAATCAGGTATTTATAGTTATGAAATAAATGGTCTGTTTTTTATTCATGCTATTTAAATCTAAAATGAAGCATTTATAATTAATTATTCATTTTGTGGGGACAGAGTTCTGCGGCTAGGGGCGGGGGAGAGGGGGCAAGGTGCTGGGAGGGCAGAGGACAGGGTTCTGCAGCAGGGGACAGGGTGCCAGTGGTGGCAGGGTTCGGGGAGTGGGGACAGAGTTCTGTGGCTGGGGCCAGGAGAGTGGGGACAGCGTTCTGTGGCTGGGTAGTGGGGTGCCTGTGGAGGCAGAGAGTCCCCTGCATCTCCCTCCTCCCAGGATTCTCCCCTCCCCCCAGGGAAACCAGCCCGTGCCTGCCCCGGGGCCGACCCCACGCGGCGCAGGGAAGCCCCAAACGCGCCTGCCCCGGGGCCAACTGCCCCTCCCATGCAGGGAAGCACACGCATGCCTGCCCAGGGGCCGACCCCCCCCACCCACGCAGGGAAACCCCGCACGTACGCACGTGCCTACCCCGGGGCCAACCAGTGCAGGGAAGCCCCACGCGTGCATTTGGCCAGGGGGCCGACTCCCCGGTGCAGGGAAACCCCGCTTGCACGCCTGCCCAGGCGGCCGACACCCCCTCCCACACAGGGAAGCCCCGCGCGTGCTTGTCCCGGCGCCAACCCCCTGTGCACCTCCCGCGGGGCTGACTTACCCCTCCTTGAGGTAAGTAGTGGGGCTTCTCAGGGGTGGGAGGGAAATGGGGGTGGGGCAGACAGGATGCCTCGCGAGCGACTGGTCGAGGACTCGCGATTGACCTGTTGGTGACCACGGGTCTAGATGATGCTTGGTCCTGCCATGAAAGCATGGAATTGGATGTGATTGATCCCTTGAGGTCCCTTCCAGTTCTAGTATGTTATGAAGTACAAAACAATAATAATAAACACTACTAATAAAAAAAGAACAGCCTGAGTCACAAAGTGAGGACCCAGTAAAGAACTTTCCCCAGGTTGATAGGCACTTGGGTCCAGTCTACTGGCTTTGGTCCCCATCTCTAAAATTAACAATCATCTTGAATAAGCTTATTGGCCAATCAAAGATATCAGCACCCCAAACGAACCTGCACTGTGAGCCTGTCACCTAACAGATGCCTCAAAGCACTTCAGACCCCAGTCACAATTCAACTGCTTTCTTGGTTCATTACAAGCTCAAAGCTCACCCTGGGTATGTCAAAAGATTCACTGAAATTATGATGGGACCTGAGGCTGATGTGCAGTTCTGCAGCAAAGCACAAGAAATACAGGTCTTGGTTTGCAACCTGGTCAAATGCAACATCTGTAGCAAAGTTTCATTTGAAGTTTTGGGGTTTGAACAAATCTGAAAAGCCAGTTTGGCAAACCCACATGGACTGAACCCAGAGGAAATGTTTGCAGAAGCCAGTATCTGCTGAAACTATTCAGGTCTGCTCAGCTCCATCCCAAATCCACAACCCTCATAAAACTCAAGGGAAGAGGGCTTTTCCCACCATTAATCAAGTACAAGTAGTTTACTGAAAAGTGCATCATTCTGCTCAAAGCGTGGACAGAAGAGCCTAACCAAACTGGTATCAACCAGTCTCTTGGATAAGGTGCATGCTGCTGGTGAATGCTGGGTTGGGCATGATCACTGCTGCCAGTATCAGGCCCCGCCGCGACACCCTTAGGCCGTATGGCCTGGGGGAGGGGGCAGAACAGAGGCACAACCCAGGGGGAGGGGCTGACTGCCAGAGCTGGTACCACACTATACACTGCAAGCAGCCCCTTGCGGCTGCATATTGATAGAGATGAGCTCTCTCCCCCACCCCCTCACACACACACACTCCATATTGGGAGACACTAATTGTCTATGCCCTTGCCTGTGCTCAGTGACCAGGACTGACTGGATTGTGGTGATGTCTCAAACAGAGGGATCATGGAGCATAGCTGAACCCCATTGTCACATGTTATCCCTCCTCGCTGTTCATGCAAAGGACCTGTGACTAGGGCTTCTCAGAGTTATCCACAGAGATCTGCAAGGTGGCAGCAGGGTCTCCACCAAGCATGGCATGGTGTTCTTTGATACAGCTTCTTCACTTTTCAGGTGGCTCTGCTGCTGGTCCATTGTATCCCTTGTCCAGATGTGCACATTTCTATGGATGGTCAGTATCTGTGCCTGCACAGCATCTTCTCCCCACAGGCCCAGGAGATCCAGTATTCAAAGACACAGCATGGCTGGAGCTTGCAGTCAGCCTGGTCAGTTGCACCCAACAAGCTGCTAGCTGTGCTCATCAAGCTGAGAAACCAGGAAAAGTCTTCTAAAAAATGTGCAGGGCTTTAAAGGGAGGGGAGCTTCCTGTGTTCATGACCACTGAGTAGTAAAGCTCATAATTGTGACCAGAGCAGTCAGTGTCAGGAATTGTGGGATAGCTGCTGGAGGACTCTTAGGGTTGACATAAGTAAAACAGTGCCTATACTCTTGCTGCACTGACCTCATCACTTCAAGAAGGTGGTGTTACTACACTGGCATAGACAAATTTTAAGTGCAAATACAAACCCACCTAGGTCAATGCACAGCAGCTTACGTTGACCTAATTTTGTAGCATAGACCTGGCCTAGCCACCGTTACTGGTCCTATTCTGTCTACTGCTTTTTACTCCCCTTCCTGCCCACTAGTCCTTTCCCCGTTGGCTACGTCTACATTGGCCCCTTCTCTGGAAGAGGCATGTTAATTTCCAACTTCAGAATAGGGAAATCCGCGGGGGATTTAAATAAACATGGCCGCCACTTTTTTTCCAGCTTCAAAGTAGGAATAAGAGATCCTCCGGAAAAGGGCTTTATTCCGGAGGATCGCGCCAGTCTAGACGCTCTTTTCCAGCTTTTCCCCAAGCCGGAAAAAAAGCAGCGGCCATGTTTAGTTAAATCCCGCAGGGGATATTTAAATCCCCCCACGGATTTCCCTATTCTGAAGTTGGAAATTAACATGCCTCTTCCGGAGAAGGGGCCAATGTAGAGGTAGCCATTGTGTGGTGTTAATTACTTCCATGTCCATTGCCAGCCCACATAGAATGTATTTAATTATTGAAGCAGTGTTTGGGGGAGGTAAAGAGAACACCAGCACTACCGAATAATCTTGTTTCCCCAATTTAACCTCCATTCTCTTCTTACTTCTAAATGCACTGAACAAAATTCGCCATGTATAGGACATGCAGCTTGCTGAGATGCAGAGGGTACACAGAAAACCCTATGTAACACTTTCTCCTGAGTTACCACCAAATGGTCCTAAAGCCAAGCAGTTTTTTAAAAAGCCATGTAGTTAGAGAATTTGGAGCCAACTATGCAATGAGCTTTGCATAGGTCAACCTCTGTCCCCCCATTGTTTTCACCGGCTCTCTGTGCAGCGGTGTATCTGCCTCAATCAAAATGCAAGGAGAAGGTCTTAGGTAACTTGCATGCTAAAATTCAGTTAATATATTTTAAAGGGGACATTGCCAAGATATGCAGAAGGGATTTCTAAACAAAATTTAGTAATTTTTAAAAGTTGAAGAGTTTCAGTTCATACTCTGAATTGACCTTTCACAGCATTAGCAACTCCCATGATTTTCCCCATGAGTAAGGGGATTTCAGATGGGGCTGGATATCATTTCATGATTCCTCTGGCCCCTCCCAAAGTTCAGTTCAGCCAGAAGCCATTAGTCTCTCTCCCCTCCTTTTGCTCTTCTTATAGAAGAAGGGAGAGGAGGAAACAAGGAACTCAGCAACTCTTACATCTCCCCTCCTGGGAACAACAAGGACAGGATGGTGCCTTGACTTCTGTACAGGGCAAAGGAGCAGGGGGGCATAGTCCCTGGAGCTGCCTGCCAGCCAGCCAGGGATTTAGGAGAGGGGACTTTACTGCAGCCTTCCTGGCCTGCAATAAAGGAAAGAAGAACCCAGGAAGTCCCAAAGTGAGTCTGAAGAGCTGAATTGATGGAGGCTAGAGGACAAGATTTAACTGCTGGGCAGAGAAATGGGTAGATGGAGGCAAGAGCTCCTGAAATACAGGCTGCATTCACCCAACCCAATACATTTGGCCAACACTAAATTGTTTCACATGCTGGAGAAAAAAAAATGAACAAAAACTGAACAAAACTTCAAAAGTCATTAATGGGACACCCAAAACTCATGAGAGTTTTAATCACTTGAAGTTGGTAACACTGTTCTCATTGTGTACTGTTTACTTTTTTCTATTTTATTAAGTTTGAACAATGAAACTAAACTGATCAGTTTCACTTCCTTGCTCTCCTACTCTAGCTGTGTGGTGATAGTATTTCTGGAAATGGTTTAATTAAAGTTTTGGTTGAGTGCCTTTAAACAAATCTCTTCTTATCAGATTCTGTAATATTTGGGTTTATATCTAAAAGAGAGTTGACAACCCCTTTAAATACCCAGGATGAAGTTCTGCTTTATTTGTAATACATTATCACCTGAATTGATGAAGGGGGTCATCTTTTGGATAAGAAATAAAAATCAAGATCCTGATCACTTGAAGTCATTAAAGACATTATGGGTATATCTATACAGCAATGTGAGGGGGTTCACTCATCACCATAGCACCCCCTGCCATCTGTCCTAGGAATTAGCTCCTTCTGCTGGCAGGGTACCTTCCCTCAGGTGGTGTTTCCCCTCTTTCCTCCAGGCCACGGCATTCTCTTCAGGGCACTGCCCTCCAGCAGTGCCCATGTCAGTCTCTGAGCCCCCTCCTTCTGGGGGTTGTTGTTTCTTCAGCAGGCCATTCTTCAGGCCCTGCAGTCTGGGGGCAGAGCAGGGCTGGGCCCTAGCTCCAGGGAGCCTCCTATTCCCCCAGCAGCCAGGCTCTCACTGCTCTCCCTGGGAACAGGGGCCCATCCCCTTATATAGCTCCCAGCTGGGCCCTAATCAACTAATGCAGCCTCAGCTGGGGCTAAACTCCCAGGCCCTGCTCCAGGCTGGGGTTTGCTCTTAAAGGGCCAGTGCAGGGTAAATGCCCTGTCACAGGCAAGAAGACACCCACTGCTGCCCTGAGTCAGCTGACTTGGGCTCAGGCTGTGTAATTGCTGTGTAGACATCTGGTTGGAGCCCCGGTTCTGGGGCTCTCCCCTCTTCCCCACCAAAGGATTCCCGAGTCTTAGTGGCTACATTGCAGGTTTATAATCCCATAGCCAGAGCCCAGGTCAACTATCTTACTATATTTTAGAAATATCTGTCTGTCCATCCAGGAGTCTGTTCAAGAATTCCTCCTAAATGGTAAGATCACCAAATTTGGTATGTAGCTTCCTCTTATCACAACATAAAGCAATGTCAGGGTTTGGTTGTGCCAGGATAATGGGATGTGCCTGGAATTTGATTGTTTTTCATAATTAGGAAAGGGGAAGGATCTTGCAGGAGGGACAGATCTACTGTAGTGTAGAATGACTTTGGGAGAGGGGACAGCAAAGGGCCAGGGATGGGAACCAGGATTGCTATAACCCCATTGGACCAGCAGGGGTGCAAAAACGGACAGCTATCTATTCTCACACTGATAGCCTACTCAAGATAACAGATTGCTGGGACATTATCAACCTAACATTCAATGAAGGTGCCAGCAGCTCTTTGTCTGTGTAGATTCTTGTGTTAGTATCCTTCCTCTCTAATTGCTATCCTATGATCCTTATCTACTTCTTAGAACTATCCAATCTTTAGGTGCTTATAGATTACCAGTTCTGCCTGTTTGGTTTTCCCTTTGATATTCTCATACCCTCTACTCCTTGTTCCCCACCCCCTTCCATTTTTTTTCCTTCCCCCCTCTCTCTTCTCCCTTATTTATTTTGGGTCTGCACATCCTAAACTCAAAACTCTTGTCATCTGAAGAAGTGGGCTGTGCCCACGAATGCTCATCTACATGCTCTGTTAGTCTATGAAGTGCTACCAGACCATTTGTTGTTTTTTAAATATTTCAGAGAGTTTGTGTGTTTGTCTGTCTCCCAGCTAGGGACCTGTACCACTTCCCCAACTGTGGCTGCAGCAGCAGCAGCCATGGACAGGCACTTCTCACCAAAGATCCCTCTAAGCTGTGCAGCTGCACGATGGCACAGCTATTTTCTGAGCCCCGTTCAGAGGTTCAAAGCTCCCCACACAGGCAGGGAGGTCAGCTGAATGGCGGGGGTGGAACCTCTGTAAACAGCAGCTAAATACTGCTGCATGCTGAACTGAAAAGCTCCCAGAACAGATAAGCAGATGAGATAAACAGCTGAGATAAGGAGGCAGTAAGTGGCTGGGGGGAGGGAGGGAAACAGCACTTAATGAATTGGCTTGGGGGAAAGTCAGAGGAGAGGGGAGTTTGGAGAGTCCTCTCTGTCAGAGACCAGAGAGACAGAAACCCAGCAGTCTCTTCAACCTTCCTGGGCTGGGAAGGAGGAGGTAAGGGGCTGACTGCATGGGGTAGATGGGGGAAATAGGGTGGGTGGTGCTGGCATCAGTGCAGTGAGGTAGAGGCAAGGGGCTTAAGATAAAAAAGAAAGATTATTTTAACAGAACTTTTTTGGAGTGTTGCAGATATCTAAAACTCTGATCTTTTCTCACATTTCTTTGAAGTTTACATCATAACTGGTCAAATCCAGCTTCATGCACACATTCAGGCTGTCTTCTGTCAGTCTTATGGCAGGAGTCTGGGTTGAAGTGTATGGGGCAGGGGCTCAGGGCAGGGGGTTTGGGTATATGACGGACTCAAGGCAAAGGGTTGGGATGTGTGGGGTGCAGGAGTGTTATGGCAGGGAACTGGGGATGTATGGGTGCAGGAGTCTCTGTTGGGTTGTATGAGGGGCTCAGCGCAGGAGGCTTGGGTGTAAGATGGACTCAGGGCACAAGGTTGTGGTGTGCGGGGGGGCGGGGTGCAGGAGTGTTATGATGTTGCCACCAGATGCACACTGGGCCCCAATTGGAGGCTTGTTGACCAGGCTTCATTTTTAAATAAAGTAAAATATTATGCCCAACACAAAAGGTTTCAGCATTGTCTTTATTTATGGCAAGGGTGGAGAACCTTTTTTGGGTCAGGGGCCACTAACCCCCAGAAAAAAATCAGTCAGGGACCACACAAGTGAGAAGCAAAAGAAACAACCCAAAACAAACCCACCCCCACCAAAAAAAACCACATTCCTCACTGATGTGGCCTCCGACTGAGACACCTCACTCCCCTGACACTCCATCCCCATGGGAGGAGAGAGGGGCAGGGAGGACTGAGGTTCAAGGCCTCAGGCCAGATTAACTCTTCTGGAGGTTCAGGGTTAGTGGACTCTGTGGGCCCCCCTAGGCTCTGAGGTAGGGCCAAAAACGAGGGGTACAGTGTTCAGGACAGAGCATGCAGTGAGTGGGATAGGGGTGCAGGGTCTTGGCATGGCATGCAGGGAAGTGGCAACTGCAGCGTTTGGGTGGCACTTTTTTCCCCAGTGTCTCTGAGGGTATGCCTACACTACAAAGTTAATTCGAACTAACAGCCGTTAGTTCGAATTAACTGTCATAGGCACTACACATACAAACCGCTAGTTCGAACTTAATTCAAACTAGCGGAGCGCTTAATTCAAACTAGATAAACCTCATTCTATGAGGACTAACGCCTAGTTCGAATTAAGTAGTTAGAATTAAGGGCTGTGTAGCCACTTAATTTGAACTAGTTGGAGGCTAGCCCTTCCCAGCTTGCCCTGATGGCCACTCTGGGCACAACCAGGGAAACTCTTCTGCCCCCCTCCCGGCCCCGGACCCCTTAAAGGACCCAGCCAGAAGACCTGCACCTGGCACGGCATGAGCCAGCCACCCGCTGCCACCCAGCCCTCCGCCTCTTCCCAGGACCAGGCTGGCAGCTCACAGAAGCCTGCCCAGGGCCGCAAGAGGTGGGCGGCTACCTGGTCTAGTGTGGAGATCATGGACCTCATCGAGGTTTGGGGGGAAGCCTCCAACGTTCACGATCTCTGCACTAGCCACAGAAACGTGGCCATCTACAGCCGCATGGCTGACAGCCTGGCCACCAGAGGACACTTGTGGACCTGGGAGCAGGTCCACTGCAAGGTCAAGGACCTGCGGCAGTCCTACTCCAGGGCCTCCCAGCCAGGGGCTGACCTGGAGGCCTGCCCCCACTTTGAGGCCCTGGACCGCATCCTGGGGGCTCATGCCGTCCATGCCCCCCGGGTGGTGATCGACCCTGGGGCAGAGGGACCCGTCCTAGACATGGAGGAGGAGGACGCCGAGAGCCAGGAGCCTGCAGGGAGCCTGCCCAGGACCCAGGACCCCAGAGGCACCCCAGAGAGCACATCGGCTGTGTTGTCTGAGGCCGGGGAGGGCTCCACGTGAGTGCCATCATGCTCTCCTTATGTGTATGGGGGTCGTGGGGGGAGAGGGAGCCCAGGGACCGTGTGCCTGGGCCTTGCCCACCATGGAGCAGCAGCTGGGTGTCATGCAGGGGCCCTGGACCGTTCCTCAGATGCCGACCTCACCTTGCAGAGTGGGGCTGGGTTTCACCCACCGTGTCCCCAGGGAGAACCGATCACTGCTCTTGTTTCACCACAGCCACAGCACCTGGGACTGCAGGGCACACCACCCTACCTACAACAGCCACCCGCACCCGGGCCAGCAGACACACCAGGAACCTGGAGGACTACCAGCGGTGGCACCTGCGGCTACTGGAGCACCAGATCCACATCCAGGAACACTGGGTCCGGGAGGACCTGCGGCTGCGGCAGCAGAGCTTGGAGGTGCTGGAGGAGCAGAGCCGTGCTCTCAGAGGTCTCCTCCAGACCCTGGTGGACAGGTTCCTGCCTCCTCCTGTTCCAGCCCCTGCAGCTGCCCCAGCTCTCGCTCCTCCTCGGACCCCTGCTCCCCCTCCCACTTCCTCTGCATCCCCCATCCCTCCTGCCCCACCCTCCACACCCACTCCCCCCGACGCCCCTGCACCCACAGTGCTGCGAGATGGGAGAGCCAGCAGGACTCCCAACCCTGAGCTTTCTGTTTCCTTCCTCCCCTTAAACTACCCTCCTCCCAGGTTACCCCCTCTCCTCTCTCACCCTTCCTCCTCCCTCCCCCCACCCCAGCTATGTAAAATAAAAAGATTTTTGTTGGCAAAACAGGTGTCTTTATTTGACATTAGGAAGGGGGGTTAGGGAGGGGAAAGGGGACGGAGGGGAGGGTGGAAGAAGGCCCCAGTGGGGCATGCAGGGAGAGTTCAGTCCTCCTCCACCTGGAAGCTCTCCCTCAGGGCTTCCTGGATCCGGACGGCCCCCTGCTGGGCTTCCCAGATGGTGGCAGTGAGGGGCTGCATGTACTGGCCAGCCATGCGGTCAGCCTCAGCCATCCAGGCTGGCAAAAAAGCCTCCCCCTCCGCTCGCACAAATTGTGCAGCACACAACATGCTGCCACCACGAGAGGGATATTGTGTTCGGCGAGGTCGAGGTGGGTGAGGAGGCACCTAAATCTGGCTTTCAGGCATCTGAAGGCCCCCTCGACCACGATGTGGGCCCTGGTGAGCCTGGCATTGAAGGCCTGGTGGGAGGGGTTGAGGTGCCTGTGTACGGCTTCATCAGCCAGGACTGTAGGGAGTAGGCTGCATCTCCCACCAGGCACACAGGCATGTCCACGTCCCCGACCCTGATGTGGTGGTCAGGAAAGAAGGTCCCGGCCTGCAGCCTCTGGGACACGGAGGAGTTGCGGAACACCCTGGCGATGTGTCCTTGCTGGACCAGCCCACATTAATGTCTGTGAACTAGCCCCGGTGGTCACACACGGCCTGCAGGAGCACGGAGAAGTACCCCTTTCTGTTGATGTACTGGGAGGCCTGGTGTTCCTGGGCACGGATGGGGATGTGCGTCCCGTTGATGGCCCCCCTGCAGTTGGGGAAGCCAAGGGCGCTGAACCCCCGGATGACTGCGTCCAGGTTGGCGAGGTGGACCACCCTGTGGAGCAGCACTCTGTTGATGGCCTTGACCACCTGCAGAGGGACACAGCAAACTGCGAATCACTGGGGCACCCGGGTGGCTGGGAGTGTTCATTCCCTGGCACTGCCCCGCACCCCACTCCCAGAAGCAACTCCTGCGGGCAGTGTGTAGTACGGCCAGGACAGACCAAACCCTCCGGTGTGGGGCACTTTCACTTCCTTCCCCAAGTTTTCCCTGGGGTGGCCCATCCCCTCCTTGAAGCCCCCCTCCCCCCTGGCCCAGAGGCCAGTGGGTGCCATACCTGCATGAGCACTGCTCTGATGGTGGATCTCCCCATGTCAAACTGGTTCCCGACAGATCGGTAGCTGTCTGGCGTGGAGAGCTTCCACAGAGGGATGGCCACACGCTTCTGGAGGGGGATGGCGGGCCTCATGCGAGTGTCCTGTCGCCGCAGAGCAGGGGCGAACCACTCGCAGAGCTCCAGGAAAGTGTCCTTCTTCATCCTGAAGTTCTGGGTCCTCTGTCTGTGACCCAGTGTCCAATCAGTGTGGATGCGCTAGTTCGAATTAGCAAAACGCTAATTCAAATTAGTTTTTAAGTCTAGATGCGCTAATTGGAATTAGCTTAGTTCGAATTAACTAATTCGAACTAAGTTCATTCGAATTAGTGTTGTAGTGTAGACATACCCTAACAGGGTTTATTCATTGTAACAAATACAAGTCACTCCCAACAGGCAGCCAGCCACTGCTCCACACAGATAACGGAATAAGTTAGAGGCTCAAGAGCTGAGTGTGGAAAGGAGGCTGCTCCATGCCAGGAACACAGGGAGTCCAGCCAACGGGTTCAGGCACAGTTGGAAACAGGCCTGCTCAGTCATGCTTCCTGTAGCTCTCCAGGCTGGCCAGGATCCAGCCCACTGGCATCAGGGAGGTCAGGTATAAGGTGCTCAGGCCAATGATGGACTCCAGCGGCCCCATAGGGCTCTCTAGCATGTGTGAGTGCACGGTGCACATGGGCTGTGTGAGGTAGGGGTGGAACAGCGGGGATACAGCCATGGCAGCAGCGGGTCCTTCGCAGGCAAGATGGCGTCCAGGTCTGCTTATGCACCCTGTGCTGCTCTCAGGCTCCCTATGCCAGGCATGGCTTCCCACTGCTCCATTGGCCACATTCTGGCCAATGGGACTGTGGGGAAAACCTCCAGGCAGCACCTCTGTGCACTGCTTTGTTCCTCCAGCTAGGTGAGGGGGAGGGAAGGGGAGCATGGATGCGTGCAGAGCTGTGTGTGGCTCTGGCTTCTTCCCTGATTGTGCAGCAAGGGTTGGAGCTTTCTCTACCCCTTCCTCCCCACAGGAAGCCGGCACTGCTCCAATCTTCAAGAGGCATGAGGCTGGATCACCAGCATGGGCTTCCGGTTGGGGTGGGTGGTGAGAGCGAGGAGGGGCTGAGCTTGAGTTGCGAGTCCTTAAAACACTTCCTAAATGTCTGTGTGATTAAACACTGGAATAAATTGCTTAGGGGAGGTTGTGGAATTTCCATCACTGGAGATATTTAACAGGAGGTTAGATAGGCATCCATCAGGGATGATCTAGACAGTACTTGGTCCTGCCGTGAGGGCAGAGGACTAGATTTGATGACCTCTCGAGATCCCTTCCAGCTCTAGTTGTCTATATTTGGCTCCTCAGTAAGCCATAGGATGCCAACTCCTGGTGTGTGTGGTTTGTTTGTATTGGTGGTGCACATCCACACACTACCTCAATATTGGTGTTGCACATATGAAATTTCAACCCGCCCAAAAGAAAATTCAACACATCCCAGGATAGAAGATATTAAAGGAAACACTGCTTCTCAACTGGCCCTAAGCTGCTACTGCAAGAGAGTGGGGGTTGTCCTCTCTCCCTGGGGAAGCCTGCATACGGAATCCCCCAGCTCCAGTCCTCCCCAGAACAAATGATTTAAATGGACAAAAACATTTTTTTTAATTTAAGTTCCCGAGCAATGAAGGGTAAATCTTCTAGTAGTTCATACAGACCCAGTGTGTCCTGGCCAAACTACTGAGTTGCAACATGCTTCATTTCTTGACCTAAACGGCTGTACCTTGTTTGTTGTCAGCTTTAAAAAGTCCCAGGGATGGCCATTGGGCAAAATAATCTACAAAGTACTAAATGCGTTAAAAAACATAGTTGGGATATAGGCTTACTACAGTGGCCTGCAGCATTTTAGATTTCATTAATGGAGAATTTGTCCAGCATACTTCATAGAACAAAATTCTCTGCCAGTGACCTGCAAAGATTTTTTTCTCTGAGATGCTTTATAATAGACTGTTAATACGTGTCACAGAAAGCATTTCATTGTACTGCTCTGTAGTGGTTGCTAAGCATTCCTACACCTGTGATTTCTTCTGTGTCATATATGACACACTAAGCAGATAAATAAAGGCCATAGAACTAAGAATCAGCCATTTCTCACATGCAGTACTTAAACCTACTCATAGTGCCAGGAACTGAAATAGTGACAGATGATGTGGGGAAAGCTGAAGTATTTAATGCTGTCTTTGCCTCTGCCTTCATGGACGAGGTCAGCTCCCAGACTAATGAGCTAAGTGATGCAATTTGGGACGAAGGTGGACAGCCCTTGATGGGGAAAGAACAGGTTAGGAACTATTTAGAAAAGCTAAATGTACATAAATCCATGGGTCCAGACTTAATACCGAGGGAGTTGGCAAATGTCATTGAGGAGCCTTTGGCCATTACCTTTGAAAAGTCGTGGAGATCAGGAAAGATCCTAGATGATTGGAAAAAGGCAAATGTAGTGCCCATCTTTAAGAAAGGGAAGAAGGACGATCCAGGGAACTATAGGCCGGTCAGTCTTACTTCAGTCCCTGGAAAAATCATGGAGGAGATCCTCAAGGAATCCATTTTGAAACACTTGGAAGAGGGGAAGGTGATCAAGAATAGTCAGCATGGATTAATGAAGGGAAAGTCATGCCTGACCAATCTGATTAGCTTCTATGATGAGGTAACTGGCTCTGTGGATATGTGGAAGTCAGTGGATGTGATATACCTTGACTTTAGCAAGGCTTTTGATATGGTCTCCCACAATATTCTTGCCAGCAAGTTAAGGGAATGTGGATTGGATACATGGATGTTAAGATGGATAGAAAGCTGGCTGGAAGGTTGGGCCCAGCGGGTAGTGATCAATGGCTCGATGTCAGGATGGCAGTTGGTTTCTAGCGGAGTTCCTCAAGGTTCAGTTCTGGGACCGGTTTTGTTCAACATTTTTATTAATGACCTGTATGGATTGCACCCTCAGCAAGTTTGCAGGACACTAAGCTAGGGGGAGAGGTAGATACACTAGAGGGCAGGGATAGAGTCCAGAGTGACTTAGACAAATTGGAGGATTGGGCCACAAGAAATCTGATGAAGTTCAACAAGGACAAGTGTAGAGTCCTGCACTCGGGACAGAAGAATCCCAAGCATTGTTACAGGCTGGGGACCAACTGGCTAAGTAGCAGTTCTGTAGAAAAGGACCTGGGGGTTACAGTGGATGAGAAGCTGCACATGAGTCAGCAGTGTGCCCTTGTAGTCAAGAAGGCTAATGGCATATTAGGTTGCATTAAGAGGAGGATTGCCAGGTGATCCAGAGATGTGATTATTCCTCTTTACTCAGCTCTGGTGAGGCCACATCTGTAGTAGTGTGACCAGTTCTGGGCCCCCAATTACAGGAAGGATGTGGATGCATTGGAGAGGGTCCAGCGGATGATGACCAAAATGATTAGGGGGCTGGAGCATATGACCTACGAGGAGAGGCTGAGGGAGTTGGGTCTGTTTAGTCTGCAGAAGAGAAGAGTGAGGGGGGATTTGAGAGCAGCCTTCAACTTCCTGAAGGGAGGTTCCAAAGAGGCTGGAGAGAGGCTGTTCACAGTAGTGACAGATGACAGAACAAGGAGCAATGGTCTCAAGTTGAGGTGGGAAAGGTCCAGGTTGGATATTAGGAAAAACTAGTTCACTAGGAGGGTGGCGAAGAACTGGAATGGGTTACCTAGGGAAGTAGTGGAGTCTCCATCCCTAGAGGTGTTTAAGTCTCAGCTTGACAAAGCCCTGGCTGGGTCGATTTAATTGGGATTGGTCCTGCCTTGGGCAGGGGGCTGGACTTGATGGCCTTCTAAGGCCTCTTCCAGCTCTGTGGTTCTATGATTCTATGATTATAGGTAAACTTAACAGACGGTCTGGTAGCACTTTATAGACTAACAAAACATGTAGGCTATCTCATTTGCATATTTTCTGCTGATCTGTTTTTTCCTAGAGGTTTTTACGCAAAAACAAGCAGTGTGGAAGTTTTCTTTTTGAGCAAAAACCCCTTTTCCCGCCAGATCATCTGAAGAAACGGGCTGTGCCCACAAAAGCTCATGATACCATCTACATGTTTTGTTAGTCTATAAAGTGCTACCAGACCATTTATTGTACAGACTAACTCGGCTACCCCCTGAAACTTACTTCCAGGTAGAACTTCCTGGAACGATTTCAGTGTCACTACTAGATATCAAAAAAAATTAAGCTGAGGTAATACCTGGGAACATTTCAGCTACTTTAAAAGTTTCTTCACAGTTGTTAGCAAATGAGGAACATAAATTTATGCTCTGGACCAGGCCTGGGCAAACTACAGCTCGCAGGCTGGAAGCGGCCTGCAAAGCCACGGGATCCACCCCCCGAGGCAGCAGGGAGCCCCAGGCAGGCTCCCCAGCTTGCCCCACAGCCCTGCGCGCCATGCAGAAAAGCGGCTGCAGGGCTCTGTTTCTGTTTTGAAACATGAGGGGGGAGGGAGTTTTAGGAGCCGTCCCACCCCCAGCACATTCCTATTGTCCAGCTTCTGGCAGAAACTAGCCAATGGGAGCTGCTTGTTAGAACAACAGGTAGCTAAAAAGAATGATGCCCCCTCTCCTGGGCTCAGTTATTTATGAAGCACATGGCCAGGCAAGCAGGCTGGCTGGCTGGGAAACATTTTAAGCTCTGTAGGCAGGCAGGCTAGTTTGGCAGCTGGCAAGTAAGTCTCTTGGCCACAGCCTGCTTCTGGCACCCCAGCCCTTTCCTGCCCCAACTATCTGCCCCCCCCACTCAACATACCCAAACCCTCTGTCCAGGGGCAGGCGGATATAGGGCAGGCAGGAGGATGATTTTGCGGGGCCCAGGGCAGCACAATTTCGTGGGGCCCCCCCTTTGCCACGGCGCATGCGTGGTGGCACAACGGCACATGGACGGGGCTTCTTGAAGCGCGGGGCAGCCACTCGGCCTGCCCTATATCCGCCCCTGCCTCTGTCTCCTTCTTACACCTATACCCCTCTCCCAGATCTGTCACCACAATCTCCTGCCCCAGATCACGGTCCCCTCCTATCCTAGGTCACATCCCAAACCTCTGCATTCCAGTCCTCTGCCCTAGGTCACAACCGCCTGCTTCATCCCAACTCCCTCTCAGACTCCAGTCTCCCTCCTATACCCCAGACCCTTACCCCAAGCTCCCCTCTGTACCCAACCTCCATTCCAGACCCCAATTCTCCTCCATTAATATCATGGAAGAGTGCGGCCCTTGACCATTGTCCAAAATCTTGGAGTGGCTCCCCATCAAAAGTTATTGTTCACTCCTATTTTAGGTCATAGCTACCTGAGATGGAATTGAACTAGTCACCTAGGGTAAAAAAAAAATCTCATGCAAATATTAGCCCAAAACCCATCCACTCCTGAATAGCACCGATGATTGTTGGTCATTCTGGAACTGCCAACAGTTTTTTCACTATGTATTTTAGTGTGGTAGTGGAAAAATCTCTTCTACCCAAAGAAGAGGGTCACATTGAAACATGAAAGGGCAGACTCAGAGAACCTATAGAAACCACCAAACTTAGCCACCTTTTGTCCACATCTGCATGTTGGGCTCTTCACCTCTTAGCAAGGCATGAAACATTTGTACTGCAAGATGGCAATTCTGTCCTGGAGGGACAAAGCCTGAAAAATGTTGAATAGAGCTGGATAAAATAACCCATTTCTTTTGTTTCAATGGACCAAACAAAAAGAAAGTTACAAGGACTGGGTGCATACATTTATTCAGAAACCAACCAAAAATTGTTTGAATTTGTGGATAAAACAAAGTTGAAGACCTTTTATTTATCCATTGGGAGTTTCAAACATTTAAGGCTTAGTTTTTAAATGCAGGGAAATTCCAAAACCATCATCTTTCTAAGAAAAAAAATAATCTAGATGTTTTGGTTTGGAAATGTTTAAACCCACTGTTCTGACATTTACCAAAAATATAATATACTTTATATATATTAGGAAAATAGCACATGACAGAAGCTAATGAGTAATATCCAAGTTGGAATGGTCAGACTCAAATTGCACTCACTTGAACCTTTTGTACCTGTTTAGATTCTTACATTGTCTCAAAAACTTCTCTATTGACATAATGGTTCTTTGACGAAAGCTTACGCCCAGATAAATCTGATAGTCTAAGTTGACACTAGTCTCCTCATTGTCCCAGTCATTTTAATGTTACAAGTATCAGAGGGGAAGCCATCTTAGTCTGTATCAGCAAAAAACAGTGTTCCCTCTGCCCCCTCTTTTGCTTTCTTTCCCAATATACCAAATTTGCATGGAAGTCAGTTCACTTCACCACCTGCCAACTGATAGGGACTCTGTAGAATCACCTTAGCATTTGTGTTGTGCCCAACAGCTGCCAACAACATACAAAAGGATGAGGATAATTTACTGCCTGCTTCTGTTGTGATCAGAAGAGCTGCTGAATAACAAGCAACCAGACAAACTAGACTCCCAATGAGAATGAAGGCCTGGGCCCAGAGGCTGGATGCGGCCCCCAGCTTACCTGGATCTAGCCCCCAGGCTCAGGGCCCCCCCATCATTGTGGGGGTCCATGCTGGTGCTCTAGTCCCTCTGCTGCCCCACCATGGGACTGGAGCACACAAAATCTACTAGCCTGTCCCCCCTCAGGCTCTGGTGTGGGAGGGAAATGCGGGGAGTGTCTTTCTTCTCAGTCAGGGGCCACATCAATGAGGGGTTTTTGGTTTTGCTTCTCACTGTGTGGTGTGCAGCTCTTCCCCCCCCCCCTCGACTGATTTTCCTGTGGGTCAGTGGCCCCCAACCCAAAAAAGGTTCCCCACCCCACTCTAGACCAATGAGGGGCAACCTAGGCTAGTAGGTGGGCCACATGAGTGGCCCTCCATCTCAGTGGGCCACAAGATTGTTGTAACCAAGACAGTCTCCCAGGATAGGGTAGTTTTGCTAATTGCCCTTGCGTACCTAGAATTTTCAAGGTATGCCGATTGATCCATGGCAGCACTTCGATTAGATACAGAAGGAGTGCGCAGCTCTCACACTGTTCTGTGCAGCCAGCATGTCTCTCGCTGTGTCCTTGCTTTAAGTGTGTGTAATTTTAGTAATACCAGCAGGAAAAAAACAAACTGTGAATAGAAACCAGCAGAATCTGGCAACCCAGAGTGTCTCGGGCCACATATAGAACCCCTATAGGCCGCATGTGGCCCTTGAGCTGCAGGTTGCCCACCACTGCTCTACAAATTTGCTTCTACTCTCAGGCTAAATTATCTCAATTTTCCTAAACTCATCATAAGAAAAATCCTTCTATAACTGCAATCAGCACCCTTCTGTAGCCTCTCGACTGTGAGGTGAGACTCCCAAGCCTAAATTCCACATCTGCCTGATGGGCAGAAAAGAGGTAGCAGATCACTGTCTAGCCTATACACACAGAGGTGATTGCAGTGTGAGTAGACATACCCAAGCTAGCTTTAATTTAGCTAGCTCACAACCCAGAGCATGAAGCAGAAACAGCACTGCAGAGCAGACTAGCCCTGTGAGTAATTACCCGGGGTTGTGGGTAGGTATGTATAGCCCATACTAAAGAGTATGCTGCCACAGTTTCATGGCTCCAGTGCCTGATTTAGTTAGATTAAAATTAGCCCTTTTGAAAAATCTGACATTTTTCTGTCATGTCTTTAAATGCACCGATTTCCCCTCTAAATTGGTTCTGCATGCTGGGAAAACTCTTCCCAGAAACTCAGAGTAGCTCACCTTCAGTTCTTTGTCTGATTTACAACAGGAAGCCTTCAAAAATGCCCTGAGATACATGATATATTCTAGTTAAGCTTCTGGCTCAGCTCTTTGGTGTGATGCATCGCAAATTGCAAGGGGCAACATCAGGTCTTCAATAGACTAACTGATCAATGAGATCCACGTTTAGTAGGGAAAGGTTCTTGTTTTCCACCCAGCCCCCGTTTATGGGGAAATGTTTATTCTTTTTCCAACAATACAAGGGGCCAGTCCAGAGTCACAAACAGTTCAGGTGCAATTGCAGCTCCACTGCCTCCTAACCCTATATACACAAACTTATTCAGCACCTAGATTTTTGCTTTAAAAAAGTTCCAATGGGCACTTAAGTTTCTGCCCTAGACATGAATGTTACTGCCTCACTCCAGGCATCTAAATTTGTCTCAGTTTAAACCCAGCACAATCCATCCACCAGGGTGAGACAGGTTGTGAACTGCCAATCTTGCAAGGCACATTCAAAATCTGGCCTGAGACAGAGCTAGTGCCTTTCTGTTAGGTGAGTTCTGTAGCCTCTCGACTGAGCGGTAAGACTCCCAAGCCTAAATCTCACATCTGCCTGATGGGCAGAAAAGAGGTAGGAGTTCACTGTTCAATTCTGAGTGCCTGCTCTAACCACTGAGCTATCAGTCTCTCCTGTTGAAGCCATTTCACCTGAGATATAGTCAGTGACCAGAGAGATGGAATGAGAGATTCTCTAGCTTAGTAGCCTGCTATAGGGTCATAATTGGAGCAGGGAAGTGATTGGAGCAGGGAAGTTCTTCTTCACACAGCGTGTAGTCAACCTGTGGAACTCCTAGCCTTCACAGCCTCCTCTGGCAAGGACTATAATAGAGTTTAAAGAGAAGCTTTTAATAGAGTTTAAAGAGAAGGATGGCAGGATACAAATCGCTTGATCATTGTCTTCGGTCCACCTGGTGGTCTTCAGGCACCTGGTGCTGGCCACTGTCAGCAGACAGGATACTGGGTTAGATGGACCTTTGGTCTGACCCAGTACGGCCGTTCTTATGTTCTATGATTTAGTACTGCTTGAAATTGAAGTCCCTGGCAAAAAGTGACCCATAACTGGTGAGCAGAATTCAGCCCACCAAGGACACCATGGCATTTTTGAAAGAGCTATGGTTGGCTGCATTAGATTTCCCTTCTCCAGTGCTGCGCTACAAGCCACAGTTGGCTGCATTCCAGTTAGGCTCCAAATCTATACACACTAATTTCAACCGACATACCCTAACTAGTCTGGCAAGCAATAACTGAAACTTACAGATGGGCAAAGTAAAAGAAAATGCTTCTTGAGAACTTACAACTTATTTAAGGAGATTGACTTTGTATATTTTGACATCTGATGAGAATGTGTGGTCTAGCAGCTATATAAATTTAGCTTTAACTTTTTAAATCTCAAGATCAACTGCCATTAAATTAATTAGTCCAACACCCTCATATGATTTCCAATTTATAAAGATAAAAGGCTCCAAATATCCAAATTTATAAACAAAACAAAATAACCTTCTTCCAAGCCTCGTTGCACCATACACAGCTGGTGAAGTGCTTTAGGATGAATGGGTCTATCAAGGAGTAATGTTTTATTATAGTGGTGTTAGCCGGTGGCCGAGGTAATGAGTGGTCTGTGAGCCCTATCACACCAGAGTCTTTAACTGCTAGGACAGAGTCCCTTCGCTGCAGGCGACCCTAACGGCCGATGGATGCCCCAAGAGTCTGCCCCGTGGAGGCGGCACGACTCAGCACTCAGCTCTTACTGCGTTTACCCCTGACCGTGGCAAGATAGCCAAATCTGCTTTGGTTCTTTTGTTTGTGTTCGGTTCTGTTACAGCAACAGGAGCAGTCAGGTTAAAACTTAAACAGTTACTACTTTATTGTTACAAGGCAAGCTTAGCTGTTAAATGTTACTGCTGTGTTATAGATAACAAAGACACTACAAAGACAAGACAGAAATACAATAAAAGTCACTTAAAAGGTACCATAACACCATTTGGTTCTCTGAGTTCTTATTGAATGCGTGCAAAACAAACACCTAGCAGGTATATTCTCACCTCTGCGATCCTTACTCCGGCGAAGCCAGTGTTTCTTTCAATCCCAATGGGAAGCAGTCAGTATGAGACGAAGGCGTCCCTAAAGTCTCGGGGGTCCAGGACCTCCTGACCAGCAGGTATATGGTTGGATCTTCAATTAGAGTGGGGCACAGGACCTCACTTTATACCCTTGTGGTCACATAGACGCTTCTCTTGTCATAAAATGCCAATTAAGTTGGAACGTCTGGGTGACACCCGTTCCCTCAGGGAGTCGCCAAAGCTTAATTTGCACCTGTGAGGTGGAGGTAACTAAATCATTAGGGCTGGACATTCTTTTCTGATGGGGCGACAGATTCCTCTTCTGGGATGGTGTGTAGGCGTATCAATTACTGGTACCAGCCAAGGGCAGCCTGAGGCCCCGATCAGCTGCTGGCCCAAATGCCGCTGTTATCTGGTTTCTGTCTAGCATCCAGGGCTATAGTTATTCCAGCACCTCAGGAGGCTCTGGAGCCTTGAAGACAGAGTTTTGTTCCCATGGATTCTCCCTCCCATGGATTTCGGAGGGAGGAGGGGAGAGGGGGTTGTTTCTATCTGGCTACAGGTGGGTAGTAGCATCATGGTAGCTTTCACACCACCACAATTTCAACAGCTGTCAGCAGTCTCAATACACACTGAGATTTTTCGGCTGCTGAGGGGAGGAAATCAGCCTGCTGAACGTCATGTCTGTGGCATACTGTGAGCCACAGACCTTTCACTCAGGGTGGTTGCAAGTTCATTTCACTATGGGCATCCCATCGCGTTGACCATTATGCTGCTGTTCAAAGGAAGACTTCTCTTGTCAGACAGCTGGATTAAAGCCTCGCTCATGAATGACAGATTTATTCTGTAACAGCCTGGGGGGGGGGGAGAGGAACCTCATTGTAATTCCCTCCCCCACTGCTGCCTTAAATGAGCTAATTCAGCCGTTCTCAAACTGTGGATCAGGAGTCAGACCTATAGTGGGCTGCAACCCTGTATTAAAGTGGTTTCTAGGATGGCTCTAGATTTGAAGCCCTGGGCTTCAGAACTGGTCAGCAGGCTTGGGTTAAAGCCCCCTCCCCCCCGCAAGACTGAAGCCCTTTGGCTTTGCCTGCCCCAACTGCTCTGCCAGGGGTGGTGGGGCTCAGGCTTCAGCCCCCCCTCCTGGAGTCATGTAGTAATTTTTGGTGCCAGAAAGGGGTCATTGTGCAATAAAGTTTGAGAACCTCGTGCTAATTTAATGGCACTGCTGCTGCATCTGACGTTGCAGCGTTCTTAACAGTAGGGTCAGTGCAAACAGCCATTCACTATCATTTCCATTGAGGTCTTTACCTTAGCGCCGCACAAGTGTCATTTGTGCAATTAAGTGAATTTGCATAGGATCATGGGGGAAGGGGGGGGAGTGAGTTAATATTTACCTAAATAGAACTGTGATTAAGAGGAAGAACAGTAGAGTAGTTAAGGTACTGCACTGGCGAGGATATTGGTTCAATTCCCAGCTCTGCCACAGAACTCTCAGTAAACCCTGGGCAAATTTCTAATCGCCTGAGTTTCCTATTTATAAATGGGGATAATTAAATTGATTTCTCTACCTTTGTACTTGTCTATTTAAATTGTACAGGGGCTGTATTGTGTGTGTGTACTCGCCTAGCACAATACCTCATCCCCCACTCCCCAAGTTGGGGCTTCTTGGAGCTACTGGAATACAAATATTGTACAAGCGACGAGGAGTCCTGTGGCACCTAATAGACAAACAGATTTATTGGAGCATAAGCTTTTGTGGGTAAAGACCCACTTCATCAGATGCACCTGTTAGTCTATAAGGTGCTACAGGACTCCTCATCGCTTTTGCAGATTCAGACTAACATGGCTACCCCTCTGATACTTGAAATATTGTACAGTTTCCCTCCTCCCCCCACTAAGGATGTTAAGTATTGACTGACTACTCAAATACTTTATGCATTTTTGCATCAACTATTCAAAGGTGGAGCTGCCCTATCCACTAATCGAAGTGTAGCAACAGCCTTAGGCTGAGCTTCAAAGGTGAAAGCACCACGTGGAACCCAGGGTCAGCTGGGAACTCCCCAGCTGATCCCAGGCTCCATGTGCCACGTGCAGCCTGGGGACACCCCAGCTGACCCCGGGCTGTACACGGCGTTTCAAAGCAGCAGCAAGGGGAAAAGCAACTAGTCAAATTGCACAAATGACACTTGTGCATTTGCTTATCAGATAGTCAACTAGTCCTTCACACCCCTACCCCCCCCCATCACGTTTGTTTATGAGGCATAGTATGATCTAATGTCCTCGAAAAAATGGGACTAGGAATAAAGATTTCTCAATTCATTTTTAGCTCTGGCACTAACATTCTGTAGGATATCAGGCAAATCATTTGATCACTCTGCACCCAGGTTTCCCCATCTGTGAATTGGGAATACTACACACCTGACAATGTTATGGGATCACAGATATTGATAACTTCAAATGAGAGGCAAGAGCCGAGGATTATAATCCTCCAGTCATGAGTTAGGTTCCAACAAGTTGGTTGATGCAGTAAGACTCCTACATCTATTCCAGAACGCTTTGAACATTCTTTCAAGGGAGCGTCTTTGAAGGTTCTTTTAGCTTTGGCCATTTCCTCAGACCAGGGCTGTTCTGGTTCCAACTGGACCAGTGCTAAAGGTGATGAAATGCTCTTGGAGATATGTTTGGCCTAAAAATACAAGACTAAGTAGGATATATTGGAAGCCTCACAAGCATCTGTTAACAGTAATACCAAGTTCCTAGACTCAAGGAGGTCTGGCAAAGCTTCAGACAAGCACTTAGACTTTAGATGCATATCCAAGCAACAGGTTCACTCAGCATAGACTTGACCACATTGATCTCAGACTATCGATATGATGCCAAATGCATCCCTGAGGCTGGAGGGAGGCGGGAATTAAGGGGTAATATGTTAACAGGCAGGATGACTGCCCTGCCAATCAATCAATGGGGCAGTATGGGGAGTGCTCAACTCATTGGAGACTGCTGGGGAAGCTGAGCAAATGGGCAGGAGCTTCTTAAACTCCTGCTCCTCCAAACAGCCAAAATAAGTGGGGAAGGGAGGAGGAGAAGAATCCATCTTCTCTCCCCCTCAGCAGTCAGCCAGGAGAGAGAAAGAACTAAAGGGAATATCAAGCAGTTGTATTGCAGAGAGCCATAGAATGACTGCTTTGTGATTCTCCTCCCCTCTCCCCCGCCCCATGTTACATCAATAGATCCTCTGAGTCAGCTTCATCCCTAGTGTAATTACAACAAGTTACCCATGGCATTTCAGGGCATAAATAATGATAGAACTCAGATCTTTATGTTCCAAAACCATAGCCTTCCACCACTTAAGTTAAAGGAGAATCGCCATCAGCAGTATAGAGCTAATGATGTACAATTAAGCAAATCTGATTCCATCCAGTAGGAGATACACACCACTAGCCAGTTCAGTACATACTGATTTCCCACTAAAAGGTTAATTCAATGTACACCACTCCAGCTATTCAATATGAAAATATCACTGGCTGATTGCAAAGTCCTAAATAGGAGCCAAAATTCACAGCCAGGGATGCCACTCTCTCAATTTAAAATCTGTTTTTAATCTGTTAACGTCAGCAACATGCAGCCATTACCCAACACAGAAACAAGCACCCATCTTGCCAAAACCAAAGTTAAAGCTAAAGAAGTACTGTGGTATTTTGGTAAATAAAGTCTGCTTATTTAACAGCCTTTAAATAATATGGTTGCATTTCCTGCTGTTAGTGTTTGCTCAAGAATTTCATAAACAATTCATAGCTATGCTACAATGCAAAGCAGCAGGGAATTCAATGATGTTATTAAAAGTGGATTTTCCATCTGTAGATTGTGTTTAGCACCACACTAATGCTTTCTCAAGACAAGCTTTAGTCTTCAATCTCCTTGTCCCATGATCATGATGGCAAAGATGGATAACCAGAGGAAATATAGTTAGCTAGGAACAACCCAGTATGGAGCAATGCTGATATCCAATTCTAGTGTAACCTTTCTGCCAGGTAGCACCAGCAGTAACCAGGACTAAGTTCAAGATCTAGGTGTTCCTCTCTATCCATTCAACACAGAACTGGCTCGAGTCCCCACCCAGTAACCTGGGAAATTCACACACCACCTCTGAGAGGCAATACTTCCCCCCACTCGCAAGTAGAGTCTGAGTATAGAAAAGAAACTTTTAATAAAAGGGGAGGGAAGGAACATGGCAATAATTTGGGAAACCACCACAAACAGAGTTCAGAACCAAAACCATGAGTAAGAGTCCCACCCCAAGTAGGTTGGGCAATGTCCTTTTCCTCTCAGGTTCTCAAGTCCAGCAATGTAAGTGTCCCCGTCACAGGCCCAATCCTTCTCTGCACCCCAATTGGTCAGGGCAGACCCAGAGTGTGAATCCACAGTGTTCATCTCCCATTCTGAGTGGGGTGGGGAGGTAAGGAGGCATCTTACTCCGCTGATCACTCTCCATTCACTTGCTTGCTGCTCTCTGTGACCACCTTGCCTGTTCTAGTTCTATCATTTGCGGGGGGGGGGGACAGAACCAGACACGTTAAACCAGTCTTACAGCTCACGCCTTGAGAGCATGTAGCCTGCTGATTCAGAGTCCTACCCTCCTCTGCTTAACTTCAGAACTTTGGCAGTGGAGCCCTTGTCCATTCGAAGTTCTTTACAGACAGTGTCTCTCCTTTTGAGCGGAGTTCAACACAGTGACTGTTCTGCATTCCCACAATAATTGCAAGCACCGATGATGATCTCACAAATCCTGCATTTAGCGTTAATGCAATTTGTGACTCCACAACAGCCAAACAGTCAAAACACCATTGTAACAGTTGAATATCTAGCAGGCCCACGCAAACTGAGTGAACTGTATTTACATGCAGAAGCCTGGAATCTCATTCTTTAAACAGAGTGTTTCCCTCCTTCATGCCAGGTTAAGCACACACTTTCTTCTTTTTTATTCTTCCCCCACCCCCCAAATAATGACAGACATTGCAATTAGTATTAACACATTTTGTGACCCAACAACAGCCTAGTTGAGCAAAACACCATTGTAATGGCTGAATATCTAATACATCTAAGCAAAGCAAGGGCAAACTGTATTTTAATAGACATACCCAGGATTTTTCCCATTCCAGATGGCTGTAATGGAAGCATTAATTCAGACCCTGCTTACACTAGCTTCTAGAAGACTCATAAAAAAGACAAACATGCCACTTTCTCTAGCATCCTCTCCATTTCCACCCAGAACTATGTCCATCCAGTTTTCACAAGTTGTGTAACAAAATGAGACAGCATATTTTGGGACCAGACTGCCAACAAAGCAGAAGAAATACTGTTAACTAGCTCTTCAAAATGCTCTATGTACTTTTAGGTAGTCTTCACAGCACTCCTGGTAAGAGGAGACATCTCAGCCTCATTTTAAAGATAAGGAAACTGAAGGACAAAGATGAAGCAATTTGTCCACGGTCACAGAGAAAGTTAGTGTCACAGCAGAGATTTAAAGTAGGGGGATTTCTGGTTCCCAGGCCTGGGTCTAGACCACTTGATCATACCCCTGTCTTATCTTTACCTGCTAGGACAAGCCTTGCAAGAGTTTCTCCTGCATTCCTCATGGTTTGATTTAAGAAGATACATGTTTGGTTATCCAGATATACAAAACTGTAAAAATCCTTCTGAACAGGATCCTTGTTTTCTTCTCTCTGTGTAGCATCCTGCACATGGGTAACATTTATTTAATGTCAATAATCAGCCACTCTTCAAATGGGGAGATTGTGTTTTGTTGCTCCCCCCACACATCCGGTAACTGAAAACAGGATCTTGTAGGTTTATAATTTTGCCAAATTACTTTGACTAACTTTTTCCATGTTCAAGCTGAATTACTTTTTTTGGGGGGAGGGGGGGAATCAGCAAAGATGGGTCAGCTATTTCCAAGAATGAGGCTAGGGAAAGATTTGTTTTGCCCAAATAAACAAGATTTTTGGCATCCTTTTCCTTGGAGAGCTTTAATACCCCCAGGCTACATCTACACTGGCATGATTTTCCGGAAATGCTTTTAACGGAAAAGGTTTTCCATTAAAAGTATTTCCGGAAAAGCGCGTCTAGACTGGCAGGACGCTTTTCCGGAAAAGCGTCTGTGGCCAATCTAGACGCACTTTTCTGCAAAAAAGCCCCGATCGTCATTTTCGCGATCGGGGCTTTTTTGCGGAAAACACTACTGTGCTGTCTACACTGGCCCTTTTCCGGAACAGTTTTCTGGAAAAAGACTTTTGCTCGAACGGGAGCAGCATAGTTTTTCTGGAAAAACACTGATGATTTTACATTAGATCGTCAGTGCTTTTCCGGAAATTCAAGCAGCCAGTGTAGACAGCTGGCAAGTTTTTCCGGAAAAGCGGCTGATTTTCCGGAATAACTTGCCAGTGTAGACACAGCCCCAGAGTTTGGGGCAAGGAGTGGCCTTTGTGTCAGGACAATGCCTGTTGCCATCCCTACCAGAAGCTGCCCAGATTTGGCCAAATTGTAAGCATTTGAAAACAAATTACAATGCATGCACATGCTCACTAGGGACTTACTAGGGCTTCAGAGCTAAATGCCCACAACAGTTTGTCCATATTTGGTATGTTCCAGACTAAGGCTGAGCAGGAATATCCTTATGTAAGCAGGGGCTGAACGGCAGCTTGCTATCAGCCAGCTAAAAGGAGGGGTGGGTGTGCCCACTACAGTTGTTTAGCTCTGCAAGGTAATTAACTGTTAACTGTTGACATGTAAATACTGCTCAGGAGAGAATCCGAGGTGTGGCTATGTAAAAATCCCATTCAGCCAGGGTTGATGGAAGGTCAGTGCTGGAATGGAATGTGGAGAACTGTATATAATTTGGGACTGTTGTGGGGGTAACTAATCATGCTACCCCTAAATGTGGGAACTGTAAAACATGCCATCAGTGCTTGCAGGAGAGACACCACCATCATGGTAAGAGGTCTCGGAAGAACAAGCCTTCCCCCTTCCAGAGTTGTGTGAACTGAGCTGGGGAAAAAGGTTAAAGGGCTTGAGTCAGCCTGCTTCACGCCTGCCAAGAGTGAGCTATAAGATTGGCCTAGCCTGCACCTTTCCTTCTTTGTTTTAAGGACAGACCTAAAGCAGACTTCCTAAGGAGTCTTTTCTTTTGCTAGTCTAGTGGAAACTGGCTTCATTTGCCAGCTCAGCTGGTGGCTAAAAAGCTGAAATCACTGAGAGCCAGACCTATTGCAGCCAGTGAAGTGGCAGTGATGAGCAGTGTGGCATGAAGCAGTGGCAGGTGAGGCATGGCCACCAGTGGTGGCAGGTGCCCAGCAGAGCATCCAGAGGTGTGGGACGAGACAGCTGGTGGAGCATGATGGTGTTTTGTATAAGGTACCCCCTATCTATCCCCCCACCCTTATTTCTACCCAGGTTGGGAGGTGAAACCCTGCGGGTGAACTTTGGGACTCTGAGTGGCACGGACCAGGGACAGAGACTTTTGGGGTGTCGGACTCTTTGGACTTTGGGCGATTCTCCGCTGGGGTGGGGGCTTTGTTTATGTTTGGGTTATGAACTCTGTGGTGTTTTCCCCAAGTTAATGCCGTATGACTTCTCTCTCTGTTTCATTAAATGTTTCTTTCCTACACTCAGACTCAGTGCTTGCGGGTGGGGAAGCATTGCCTCTCAGAGGCGCCCAGGGGTGTGTGAATTTCCCAGATTACTGGGTGGGGGATCGAGCCGGTTCTATGTGAGATGGACCCCAAGATATTGAACCCAGCCCTGGTTACTGCCAGGCCTACCCGGCAGAAGGGTAACACTTACAATTATATCTTAGGCCTGCTGTGAGCCAGGTGGAACAGGGCCCTAGAACTGAGAAGACACTGGCTCTGTCCCTGTTCCCCATCCCCACCTTGCTCCCACACTGAACCCTTACAGGGAGAAGGGAGAGGTCTGATTCCAATGCAGTAGATTGGAACAAAGAGCCTGGGGGAGAGAAGGGAAGTGAGATGAAAATCCGGGATGGGAAAAGATTGGGGCTAGCTGGGCAAGGTGACTGGGACAGAACATCTGAAAAGGTGAGACCCGGTCAGGACTTGCTGAGTAAGGAGACTGGGATGGGAATGAGGAGCCAGGAGTAGGACAGAAGGGGTCATGAGAGCAGAAGAGGCTGTGCCCACTAAAGAAGACTCTCCTTCAGAACCTGGAATGGAAACCAAGATTCATAAGCCTCATTATTCCTCTGCTATCAGCCAAAACCTGTGACACCCCCTGGCAGGCCAGCCAACAGACTCACTGGGCCTCTGGGCAATGGGGGGGGAGGGAAGGGGGAGCCCAACTCTGTGCTCCCAAAATGGGCAGGGCCACAGGTGGAAGGTGCAGAGCCAGGGCAGCCAGCCCTCAGCGCGCACACACCTCTGGACCACGTACACCCCTAGCGCCAGAGCATGCTGCCTGGGACTCTGCAGCCATGTGGGTCTCCAGCAACTTAAAGGGCCTGGGGCTGTAACAGTGGCTGGAAGTCCCAGACCCCTTTGAATCACCAAGCCCAAGGTCAGTTGCACTCTTCCCATCACACACACACTCCCATTAGCAGGCCTGGCCCCTGGCAAAGAGTCCCATGCACCCCTAGTGCTGGTGCACACACCATTAGTCTCTACTACTATCAGTTACAATGGCTGTGTCTACACTAGAAATGCTACAGCAGCACAGCCACAGCTGCACTACAGTGACAGAAGGGGCTGTCACTATTATAGGAAATCCACTTCTCCAAAGGCAGGGGCTAGGCAGATGGAAAAATTATTGTGTGGACCTGAAGGTAACCACAATGGGGCTTAAGTCAGCTTAATTACCTCACACAGAGCATGGCATTTTTCACAGTCCCGCCTGATGTATGTAACTATATAGCATAGGCCAGATTTTAGTTAGTGCAAGTGGCAGACATTTTTATGTTGGATCTAAACTCTTAAAACCTGCTGATGACCCATATAGGTATCAATATGCTACCACAGGTTGAAAATTCTGGTTTTGCTGGGTTTTTAAAAAGCAATTACATACACAAATGCAATATTAAGAGAACATTAATATCACAAAGTCCAGCATGACAAGTTAGCAAACCCCAGAATTAAAGCTGTGCAAGGTTAATTCAGCCCCCTTGTGTATCCCCATTATGATTCAGTCTTTAATAATATGTCCCATATTGTTTTTCCCCAGGATCCTTACCTCACTGAGTATGCAAGATGGACCTGTCTTGAGAGGAGTCAGGGCTGCATAGAAAAAGAAGTTTGGGTTGCAGATATTACGAAGTGCATAGCAAATGAGGCAGGGAACCAAGGGACAATCTCATTGCTAAGGCAGTTCATTACCATGCTAGAGAATTGGAGTCTATCCCCCACCCCTACCACAGAGATCCCGTGTGTGATGCCAGTTGTCACAGGACATCAGAGCAACCCTTTGACCAAGCAGCAGTATTGCAGGGGCTCTTCCACTCTAGAACTGCCTGTCATCCACTGTTCTGGTTTTAGAACAGTCTGCAGCATCCATTGCCAGGCCCCTTAGAGTTCAGTCATCTTCCAGGAATAGGGGCTGGTGGAAAAGCCTGAACAGAACAATACCACAATCTACTGAGCTTGTGCCTTCAGCCCTCATGTGGAGCACCCACCAAGCTCTGCTTTTTTAGTTAAGAGGCTTGTAGTCCCTGCTCTTGCTAGGAGACAGGCCAGGAAAGCCAGGCCTACCCTCTAGTCTGAGTTCCAGCCCAGGGAACTTGAGTTAGGCAACAAACAATTGCTCCTTCCAATCCCTCACCATTTCCCTAAACTGCAGATTACATTACCCTTGCCATATAGTTAAGCCTCCTCACATGCTTCTGCCCAGCTGGCTACTGAGAAGATGCCTCAAGTCTATTCACAGTCTTTCCAGCAGTCAAGCCATACTTCAAGTCATTAGTTTCTCCCTCCTTAAGGCAGCCTCCCCTCTTGGAATTTGACTGTATTTTAAACCCTTATTAGCACTTGCCTAAGACCAGACATCCCCCCAGATCTCCTCCAAAAGCTGGGCTCCAGCTCAGACTAACCTCAGGCCTGAGCTAGGTTTCCCTCTAGCTGAGCCCTTTCCTCCAATCAGCCAGCTAGTCTGGAAGAATTCCACAAATACACTTTCCCTTGCCATTTCAACCAGACTGGGCATTGTCTCAATGACCTTACTACATGCATCCTGCTTCAAAGAGACTTTAACACCAGACTACAAAGGGAAGCCTCAGAACTGTCATTCGTGCTTATATTTGACACTTTACGAATGGGGCTTAACAAAGATGCTAATTATCTTACCCATTAAAAAGATAGCTTCCCCAATTATCACCCCTAATATCATTATCTCATAGACACTAACCTCCCTCCCCCCACCCCCCATGTTCTAAAATCTGATTTGTCAATTTTACATGTGTTCACTTTCTTTATTGTATCCCTTTGGTATATATGATCATGCCAGTTTTCTTCCACAATTTGATCTGAGGAAGTGGGTCTGGCCCACGAAAGCTCATCACCTAATAAACCATCTTGTTAGTCTTTAAAGTGCTGCATAGTCCTGTCTTTTGTTTCAACGTTCCCTCCCGTAAGGGAAGAGGCAGCAGGTAAGCAGTCCCCTTCCAAAAGCTCACCCCAAGCCCTTAAAGAAACAGTGAAGGCCTGGGTTCTGTATTACTCTTGAGGAGACTAATCCCTAGCATATTAATCACATCATTTAAGCAAAATTTTTCACAGGTGGGTCACAAATCTTGTGTTTCTCCTTGTGTGTGTGCCACCTGAGATCTGATTTGCAGAGTGCTGAACATTCACAGCTGCAGCTGAGGTCAGTGGGAGCTGTGCTTTGAACATATAGGCTATGTCTACACTCGCAGCTTCTTGCGCGAGTGATATGCACATGAGGCTAAGCGTGGAATATCGTGGAGCCTCATTTGCATAGCTAATGAGCTGCCATTTTTGCAGAAGATGCTCTTACGCCAGAAGGAGCTGTCTACACTGCCCCTTCTTGTGCAAGAAAACCCCTCTTGTGCAATGCTGTTATTCCTGAAAATAATCAGCGTAATGGCATTGTGCAAGAGGATTTTTGTTGCGCAAGAAGGGGCAGTGTAGACAGCTCCTTCTGGCGCAAGAGCCTCTTCTGCAAAAATGGCAGCTCATTAGCTATGCAAATGAGGCTCTGCAATATTCCACGCTTAGCCTCATTTGCATATTACTCGTGCAAGAAGCCGCGAGTGTAGACATAGCCATAAAGTGCTTTCTAATGCTACGAAATTCTGAAAAATCAGGTTCTAGTTTTTTTCCAATTGGATACCCAGAATTAATGGCTACTTCTGGCCCTAATCCCTCTATGCCTTGGCTACCTATCTATAAAATGGGAATAACTCTCATTTATGTCCAAAGGAAGTTGTGCAAATACATTTGTGACTGGCATTTGTGAAGCACTCAGATCATGTGGTGATACGCACCATAGAAAAATCTCATCTGGAGATTAATAATTTTGTCTTCAGAGCAGGGTTTGAACAGAGTGCCGTAAAAAAGCCAGGGTCCTCACAATGGGCAAAGAAGAAGAGAAAAAAAAACAGTGAAGAGCAGCTCATTAAGGGAGCACAATCAATTTGGGAACTGAATGAGGCATGGGCCCTCTGAAGAACATAGTATGTGATCATATTATATTGAATCCCAGAAGATCGATATCTGGTGCATCAATCTCCAATTAAAGCATTTATCCTAACTATACTCACCTTCCCAAGCCATTATATCTCACGGCTGTGTCTAGACTGGCAAGTTTTTCCGCAAAAGCATCCGCAAAGTGCTTTTGCGGAAAAGTGTCCGTGCCAATCTAGACGCTCTTTTCCGCAAATGCTTTTAATGGAAAAACTTTTCCATTAAAAGTATTTCCACAAAATCATGCCAGTCTAAATGTAGCCCACTAGTCTGAGGGGCATGTGTGGTTACCGTGCTGCACCTCTTTTTCTCTATTCCCTGGGATTACCTATGAACCAGGCAGTTAGGTGTGTTTTAGGCCAGAGGCAGGGTATACCTGGTTCAGGAGGCCTTTGTCATTCACTACTCATCCTGAGCTGTGTGATGAGGTTGTGGAGGCCTAGATCATCTGCTACCTATGGGCCTTCTCATTTTATCATTTGTTTGACTGGTAAAACCCTAGGAAACCTTAATTTGTTCAGTGTCACACCTTTTCTTGATGGGCTTGCTGGGGATGGCAGGTGTGCAGTGCTGCTAGCGGTTCCTTGTAGCAATGCTGGACAAGTACATGTGGCTAGACAGTCCTGTCTATATCCCTCACCATGACCCCTTGGTTGTGGGGCAAAAATCTGCCTACATAAGAAACATTAATCCTGTTCTCAGCAACTAAATAGATCTAGTTTTAGGGGTGGATTGATTGGGCTGACTGCTGCCAATGCTTGAAGAACTTTCCCTTCTGGACGAGAATTATTTGGGAGCTAGTGTCCAGTAATTTTTTCCATCTGGAAGGATAATGTGATTTGTTGAACACTTGCCAACAAACCTGATCTGAGACTTACTCATCTCTTAAAAAAGAAAAAGACTGCAAGCACCTTGTTCATTTTATTTGTTCTGCAAAGCACCTAGCACACCTATACACTGTAAAAATAATAATGAAGAAAAAGGAGAAGGATGGCCCTGTATAAATCTTCATTGCTTATGTTGGTGGTAAATGTCACACACCCTTTTTTATAGGAATTCTCTTATCGGGTGAGGGGCAGTAGAGAAATTCAATTAACTGCCCACCTATACCTTATCATTAAGAATGTCTTCTGCAGCTTGATATCCTAATATTCTTCCATAGAGCATTTCAACTAGAAGTCTTTCGATGATTCAGTATTGAGAAAGACACCAGTCTTATGTGGTGTCATCGATTTTTCATTCTCCATCGCTGGTAACACCCTCTTAGAAGATTGAAAAGCAAAAATGACTTTTACTACCAATTTAATTCTTTTTCTATTTGACAAATATTGGTTTGTTCGTTGGTTTCTATCAGGACTGAAATTAACATTGCTCATTTTCTCTGCTTCCTCTTTTTCTACACCAGCTGTGTCCCACTACTACTGTGTGGGACAACCATTCAGGGTTGATTCAGAGGGATAAATGACATCTCCTGAACCAAACTGCTAATTTGAATATGGTTACAGATGTCCCTAAAGGCTGAGGAGAAGGGAGATGGTTCTGATCCTGGTCTCCAGTTGACCCATCTTTATTTATCTGTAGCGTGTATTGTGACCCTTAAAAAAAAAAAAGGTGAAATATTGTAGCTTCCTGGAGCAGAGACTTCAACTTCTAATTGCTTTGTAAAATGCCTAAGATACTTTGTCCTCTATATAATGATAGGATATTGGGGGAACTGAAGAAGGCAACCTCTGAAGGGGTTGCAGCTGTAAGGGGCGCCATGCAGCCCCCGACCCTGGGCACACGGCACCTGATAGCAGCTGTAAGGGGCGCCTCGCAGCCAAGCCAGGGGCTGCACCGCGCACCCAATTGCAGCTGTAAGGTGCGCAGTGTGCTGGGGGGGCGGGGCCGCGCATGCGGCGCGCGCCCACTGCCCGGGGCGCAGGAATGGCTCGAGCCGGCCCTGCTGAGGTTGGACATTATCTGTGACGGGCTCCTTCTTTCATAGCATTCAAATCAACTACTCTTGTGAAAGCAAATGGTCTGTTTAGTCAGAGGAACTTTAAGGCAGAAATGAGATTCCTAAACAGATGTGTCCATCTCTTGGGAAATTCCTTGCCTTCTAGGCCTCAAGCTGACACCAGAAAGGGGAAAAAAATCACTGCAAATGAAGAACTTTACCCAGATTCAATCCACAGAGTGCTGCTGTTTGTTATAGCCAATTATTATTCTAGGAACACAAAAATATCTCTCGAAAATCACATGCAAAGCATTTTGTGCCTATAGGATTATAAGCCAAAAAGTGATTCTTTTCTTTTTTTAATTAAAAATTATTTGTTTTTTTTTTTTTTATGGAAACAAATGTTGCTGGGATAGCTGTAAAAAGACAGAAATACTTTCATCCAATCTCACAGCAATTTTGAAAGTGATTTTTTGTGTGTAGGTAGGTAGATGGCTGAAACTGTGGGATCTTGTATATAGAGCAATTGACTACTGCTAATAACATTTTGCAGAATAAAATGAAAAGCTTCACCGTGTCTGTTTATCACATGTAATGCAAACATTGAAACTATAAGTCCCTAGTTCAAATTCAGTTTAGGTGAGGAATAATCTAAAATTGATGACTTATTGTCAGCCTGTGAAGTAAGTTTGCTGGTGTCAATCCAGTTCCTAGTGGACAAACGTCTACATCAAGAGACTACCAGGACTACCAGGCACACTATGGGACAAATTAGGCAATGGCCCATGTTGAGAGTGGTACAAAACTATATGATGCCAGGGGAAGTTCAAAGACACTTTAGCCCAACACAGCATCCCCTAAAACAAGGGGAACGTGCCTACTGCACCATCCTGCAGGGCAGCATAGCATCTGCTTTTCTGTGCATTTGTCTGTCTCCCTTCTATGGTTGGTTATGCCGCAGGCTCCATCCTGCCTACTTAGCATGGCCAGTGACCCAAGGAGCATTAGGAAACAGCAATCACTTGAGCACAAGGGCTGCCATTGTGCCTATCCTCTGCTCAAAGGTCAGAAGCCTTGTAGCATCCACCCCTCTCCTTCTGCTCCCAACCTGGCCCCTTCCTGGCAATCTCAACAGAAAGACTGGCCTGCACGGGACATGAAAAATAAGCCATCTTCATACCATGAGAGGTGCCCCCTCCAGGTCATGAACATTGGCAGGCTAGCATGAGAAAGCTTACAATGCTGCTGCCAGTTCTGTATCCACTTTGTGGTTAAGCAGAGGGGCGTGCGGTATACAGGATGGAGAGCCTCAGCCTGGCACTCTTCCCAAGCCCTACACTGACAGACGCACAGAAATTGTTTGAAATCACTCCAGCCTTTAGAGGGATTGACACAGTTCCTTAGCCATAATCTGTCCCAAGGATGCACCCAGCTGGGACTTGTATCCTACCCATCCAGAATTTGTGATTACGTACACCATGTGATAGCCTCTTCATTGCCTGCATTTATGCCCATGTGTTCACCTGGCAATGTCCCCATTCACAAGCTGTTTAACAAGGTCTCAGCTGCCAGGCAATGATGCATTAACTAAGACACCCTGTGTTTTGACAGGGCTGTAAATTCCATCTCTTTTTGAAGGGCATCCCTTCCCTATTGCATTGGAACCACATCTCTTTACCTGATGACAGCTGCTGTATGTTCCCATTGTACCCGCTCCATCCTCAAGTCACTTGCACAGTAGAGCCATGGCTAATGTCCTGTTTGTGGATCCTTATGCCTGCCCTCAAGGTGTCGAGGGCCTATGGAAACCCCGCAAGTTTTCAAAGTCTATATCAAGCCCTGTACTGACAACCAAACTAGTGCACAAGTTTTTAAAAAAATATGAGTCAAACCAAAGGAGACCAAGTCACAAGGGACACATTTTCCAAAAAAGTCGGTGTATAAAAGCCACCTGGCTTGCTGACCAGTGATGGGCTGGATGTAAAAAATAAATGTTGCTCATATTGGTTCTGCAGTGGAGTCACTTAAATTGCATGTTACAGTGGCAAAGACATGAACACAAAGGAGAGATCATGTGGTGGGAGGAAGTAAAGCGACACAAGGGGACAGAACCTGGAGCTATGAGTACTGGCAAAAGACATCTTGCAGAATTTTAATTTCATTGGGGATAAAGTTTTCTTATTGTACTGGCATTTTTAAAAATGTTTAATCGTCATTAGGCCTTTTAGCAAGCTCTCTAAGCACACCTAGGCTATGTCTACACTCACGGCTTCTTGTGCCAGAAATATGCAAATGAGGCTAAGCATGGAATATTGCCGAGCCTCATTTGCATACTTAATGAGCTGCCATTTTTGTTACGCCAATTATTTTCAGGAATAACGGCATTGCGCAAGAGGGATTTTCTTGCGCAAGAAGGGGCAGAGTAGACAGTTCCTTCTGGCGCAAGAGCCTCTTCTACAAAAATGGTGGCTCATTAGATATGCAAATGAGGTGCAGCGATATTCCACACTTGGCCTCATTTGCATAATCCTGGCGCAAGAAGCCGCAAGTGTAGACATAGCCCTATTGTGTTAGCAACCATGTTATGTGTAATGGCTTCCCTATACTGGAAATTAGGGAGATTCTACCCTGGGGGAGGCAACAAAGAAGATTGTACGTACAAAAACTTCAAATCACTAGCTTCACTCTGGCCTGGAAATGCTCGTTATCAAAACCACAGTGGACGTAAGCACAAGACTTGTACTTCTCACTCAGATATTATTACGCTCCAGTGCTGTGCCACCTTGCCTTGGGGAGAGCACATGCCATTCCCACCTAAACTGAGGCTTTTGGTGCAAGATTCAGGTTTTTGGAGTTTACTCACCAGCCTCCTGAATCTCAGGATTTTCAGTGCTGCGGTTGTGAGCAACATTGAGCATAGGAGGAATAGAGATGGATTCTTTCTAGACCAGCTACAGTGAAGAGAGTTCTTGAGATCAACTGTTGTGCAGTAACTTAAAATTGGGAATACATTTTGCTCCTGATTTTAAATAATTTCTTTTACATCAATTTGGTTTTGGTTCTGTGGCAAAGGGAATCCTTGAAGATGGTGTCTGGGAAGCAGACAAGATAAAGAACTGAAGATTTTTTCATGCAGGGTTCACACTCCCTGTGTCAACATTACCATTTCCCCACACACATTTAATTCATTCAAGAGTGGACAACAATCACTACAGTACACCTAACATCCAAACCATTGTCAAGATTTTGTTCCCTTTCATGGAATTTTGCAAGTGTTGTGGGCAGTGGTAAAATACGTTTCTGCTGCTTCTAGTAAGGAAATATTGTTTGTAATTAACCATGTAAAGGGCATCCAGATATCGCAGGAAAGCACTTTACATAAACATCCATGATTAACAAAAATGTATAATTATGGCCCAATTTCTTTTCACCTCTTTTGTGGGAAGGTGAAAGTGTGATTTCTGGCTCTAACCAAGTGTGACAGGATATGAGCGTGACAGCAAAAACAAGTCTTTTTTTTTCCAATCAGCGTGACTAGCCATTGGAAAAGTTTACCTAGAGATGTGGTGCAGTCTCTGTTGATTGATGTCTTTAAATCAAGATCTTGCTAAAATATATGCGCTAACTAAGATGTTAGAGGCTTGATGCGGGCATACTTGTTGAAAGTCTACATCCAACCTGCATTGTGCAGGTCAGACTAAATAATCACAGTAGGCCTTGAAATCTCTGAATCTGTAGGTGGGATGCAGTAATGTTCAGCTCCTGAAATGGATATGGACACTTTTGCAGCAAAACTGTAGACAACCACAAAGTGTCCTTAACCACATAGCAGTGACTTCTTTGCTGAACACAATCCTTGTTTTTCATCTCTGGCAGCAAACTGCACTAATCAGTCTTTCAACCCTGTGTAGTGCTGATTGTCATGAAGGTAAATGCAGAGCAGAAACCTCTCATCATCAATGGGCTGAGATTTACAAAGGGGATTTATTGTTTCCCAGTACTCAGAGTATTTTGTACCAAAAGGGAGCAAACTAATTTCTATAGTTAAATCTGCATGATTACTTAAGAGTTACATATATTATAGACAATAAGAGGTGCAACAGAGACAAGGTAAAATCAAAACTGAATCTGATTTTTAACTCTACCAAACCTTGGAAAAATTTGGATCTAGACCCAAAACTTACAGCCTGGGGCTCAAAGACAGGAGTGTAGCAGAAAACTCAACTTGACACAATTCACGTCACTTTATGTGTGATCTGAAACTGAGCCTGTATTTCAACAGCATAAATTGCCCTTCACTTTACTCCCTAAAAAATGTGTGATACTTGCTTGTGAGGAATTGATGCCATGTTCCTTCCCAGAGGCACTCATATCTCAGGGATGAGACATGATCAGGAGCGACCCGAGGCCTGCTGCGGTAGCTGGCGCTCCAGGCGGAAGGCGCAATAGGTGCCCCCGCCTGCACGGCCGTCAATGGCCATGACATCATCATCGGGTGCCCGGGCCAGCAGCCTAGTTTGCCTAGGGTCACGGGCAGCCCCTGGACATGATTATACATAGGGCCAGATTCACTCCTTGCTGATAGGATTGCAAACCCACTAGCATTCCTGACACATCTGTGTTGGAAAGGAAGTTCAAGCCAAGCGAGGTCACCTTAAATTCCAGCAGATTGTCAAGGGAAAACATGGAAACAGTATATCTCCTGTCTGGATGGTTTCATGTCATGAACAGGAGGAGTGCCGACCAGCACCCGGTGACTAAGGGGTCAACTCAGGTACTTAGCAAAGGTGTCAGCCAGGGGGCCAACAGAGCCAATTGAGATTGAGGCTTGGGATTTGAATTGAATATAGATTCCCTGCCTGCTTTCTTTGTGTGAGAGAGTAACACCACGAGTTAAGAGAAACAGAATGATTTAAACCCAGGCAGGACTACCATGTTTCCCCCTCCTCCAACCTTCATGGAATTCAAGGTATGGGAGCGGACTGAACAAAGAGAAAATTAGAAGTGAGTACCAGTTAAATGAGTCCAGTCGCGTTCAGGGTAATTTTTCTTTATTTTGTGGTTTGGTTTGAACTGCTCTGTGTGATTCTGTGCCTCTCCTCCACCTTCACTATCAGCATTGTGCAAAGACTTTTCTCTGTTTTTTGGTTTTCCTTGGTTGCTCTGTAACATCTAGCAACCAAGTATGCTTTATCAAGTTTATCTTGTGTTTTGTAATAAAAAGTACTTCTTTTAAGGTGATGATTTGATTATTGTGTCCTGGAAGGTCTGTGTGTATCTACAGGCCTCTGAGGGGTCAGCTACCAGAGAGTGCAACTTGTTTTTCTTTTCTTTTTTAAGCTCTTTTGGGGCAAAAGGGCTTGGGGTACCCTTAGGGAGTGATTTCAGGTGTTCACCCCTGGGTTTTTTTTAGGGATCAAAAAGCACTTGATGATGGTGACAGCAAATTCCCCAAAATCTATGTATTAGGATTCTAAGGGGAAGTTTTTATAACTAGCGCCTATAGAGGCAAGGTTTTGAAGCTCTCTTGCAGGCCCTCACCTTCTGCATTTGTAGTGCCAGAGTGGGGAACAGCCTTGACACTTCACCTCAGGCTATCTCTAGACTGCAGGCTTCTTTCGCAAGAAGCTTGTTTTGGAAGCACAAAAAAGTGACGCGCTTTTGCACAAGACAGCATCCTGACTCAATTAGATACTCTTTTGAATAAAAGGCCACCCGGAACCACTTCAGGCAGGGCTTTAGGTCACCAGTTCCTTCCGAGTGCTGGTGCTGGAGCCTTGCAGAGACACGTGCTTAAAGGGACCCCCCCGGACAGCCATTTCTCTGCTTCTGCTGCATACTTGCTATCTCTTCAAGAGACAGCAAAGCTCTTGCAGTGCCTGCTGTGGTTGCCCTGTTCCTTTTTGGACACCATAGCCTTTTCCTTTGTGCCATGGAGCCAGAACTGCCCCTGGGCATGCAATGGCCCTGCATGGCCATGCTGCAGTTTTTGCAGCACTTTTTGCCAGCTGCCTTCCAGGGCCTGCATGACCCGGACCCTGAGCTCATTCTGGGGCCCCTCTCTGTGGCTGTGGCTGCTCCGTTCTGGCAATCACGCCCCACAGTGGAGAGGCGTTTCTGGAGGCTCGACACCAGTTCCGACTGGTGGGACCAACTGGTCCTGGAGTGGTGGGACAACCAGCAGTGGCTCCAAAATTTCCACATGTGGAAGGCCATCTTTTTGGAGCTATGTGCCTGGCTCGCTCCCGCCCTCTGGAGACACAACACCCAACTAGTGGCCTGCAATCCCCTTGGAGAAGCGGGTCGCCATTGCCCTCTGGAAGTCCCCTCCGACAGCTACTGGTCTGTGGGCAACCAGTTCGGCGTGGGGAAGTCCACCATCGGGGCCCTTCTCATGGAGGTAAGGCGCTCTTAGGCTGCAGTCCCTGCACCGGGGGTGGGGGAGGGAGGAGGAGAGTGTTGCATAAGGGGGACCCTCAGGAAAGGGGTCTGGGGGATGTGGAGTGGGGGGGCGAAGCCACATCCTCGGGGGCTTGTGCCTTCCTGCCCTAACACAGCCCTGCTGCTGGGGGGCAGCCTCATAGGAGGTGGCTTCTGGGGTTTTGGGGGGGAGGAGAGGAGAGGCAGGTGGGCACCTCCCAAGAGCTCAGGCACCCCCTCTCTCATTCTTTATTTTGTGTCTTTCCTTATCTCCTTCTGCAGGTTGTGAGGGCCATCAACTCGATCCTGCTGCAGAGGGTCATCTGTCTGGGGGACCTGGATATGATTGTGGCCGGATTTGCTGTCCTGGGGTTACTGAATTGTGGGGGAGCAATCAATGGGACCCACATTCCAATCTGTGCACCATCATCAAGCAGCCAGTATATTAATAGGAATGGCTACGTCTCCATGGTGCCGCAGGCCCTGGTCAACCACCGGGGACACTTCACAGAAATTTCTGTCGAGTGGTCAGGCAGGGCATATGATGCCCGAGTGTTCAGGAACTCTAGTCTGTACAGGAAGCTGGAGGTGGGCAAATTCTTCCCCCGCTGTGACTTCATGGTTGGGGTCGTGCACAGAGGCGGCTATAGGGCAGGGCGAGCGGGGCGGCTGCTCCGGGCCCCACGCTTCAATAGGCTCTGCGCATGCTACTTCCGGTCAGCTGCTGCCGAGGTGCATGCGCAAAATTGTGCCTCCCCAGGCCCTGCAGTGCAGCCCTGGGCCCCGCAAAATTATCATCCACCTCTGGACTTGCAGATGCCATTGTGCATCGTGGGGGACACAGCCTACCCCCTCATGCTGTGACTGATGAAGCCTTATACCAGTCACTTAGGCAGATGCCAGCAACAAGGGGTGAGCCTTCCAGCAGCTGCAGACAGCTACCATCCGTCAGGTCCATCAGGCTGGGGTGCGCATCCAGGAGGCCCTGAGGGAGAGGTTCTCTCAAGGACCCCAGTAATTCTCCCCAGGGCCTCGTCCCTAGGGGCCTCTGCCTTGTGGCCCAATCCCTTCCCCACCACAACCTCTTCTTTTCCCTGTCCTCCCAATAAACACACCAGTTTGGTTAAAATAAGGCAGTCTGTATTAATTAAAGGTTCAGAAAAGGGGGGCAGGAGGAGGGGGACTCAGAACTGGGAAGAGGAGGGGGACAGCTCAATGTGCCACATCAGGTGCAGGGACCTTATCAAGGTTGTGAGGATCTGGGGAGCACAGAGAGGTGGAGAGGAGGGGAGGCTGGAGCGTAGTAAGGGTTGGCAGGGTGGGCAGAGGGAGGGACCATAGGCATCACTTGGGGAGAGGGTATGGGCATCACTTGGGGAGAAGGTATGGGTATTGCTAGGGAAGTGAGCAGAGGCATGGCACGGGGAAGGAGTAGAGGCATAGCACGGGGGGCAGGTGGATGGAGAATGGGCATAGCGGGGGGGCAGGAGGGTGGAAGCCAGGAACAGCGGCATCAGGAGGATGTGCCATCATGCGGGACATGACAGCACACGTTGTCAGACCACTGCATCAACCAGTCCCAAGCATGGTTCTGCCAATCCAAGTTGGCATGGACCTTGTGTGCCAGGGTCTGGTGGATGTCATGAAGGACACTGATATACTGGCGCATCAGGTCCTAGTGCACCCTGGTTGCCCCTTCGGGTCCCTGGGTTCTGGTAGGTGGCTGCAGTGGTGTGGCTTGGCCCTCAATCCCGGCTGTGGAGAACACACAAGAGGGAGAGGTGGTCAGTCATCCCTGCAGACACTGACTCTGAGGCCGTGCCCTCCACTATGAGCAGCGACCAAAAGTCTGCAGCCCAGAGGAAGGGGATATCCTGGGTGCAAGGCCATGTGTGGCCTGCACAGCAGACCCTGACAGGGGCCCCGACGTGCATAGAAGACCATGCTGCTCACTTCCCTCCCCCTGCCAGCACACGGACAAGCAGCCAAGGGAAGCGTCCGGTCACAGTGGGATCCCCTCATGGGCAGCAGAGGAGCAGGGAGCAGCTTGGGCCTCCCAGGGGTCCACACACACAGGTGCAGCTCACTGGGCTGTTTGTAGAAGCGACTGCTGCTTCGCACGTGCAGACACGCCCACGTGCTGTGTATGGCACTCCTCAGTCTGTGTGGGGTCGTGCCTGTGCCCTTGTGGCTAGCCTTCTTCCAGCTGGGGCACCCCCCGCTCTCCTGTCAGGATGTACGTGGCCTCCCCTGAGCCTGCAGCAGGATCCCACCGATGCTCAGGGGCTGCCTGCTGCAACCATGTGCAACAGAAACGCACCACATGGTTACACATGCATGGACCGCAGCACGATGTCCACCCCGAACAACACTTGCCCCCTGCCCCCCCCCCGCCCTGTATGTGAGAAAGTGAGAGCATTCACCTTAAGAGTCCTCCCTGGCGACCTGGGAGATGTCCTGGCTCCCTTGCACCAGCTGGAGGGAGAGGGTCACGGTGCCCATCTCCTCCTCCGCTGTGGCCAGCTGGCCCTGGCCCTCCTGCTCCTCTTCCAGCTGGGTGATGACTGGGGTCTCCAGTCCAGAGTCCACAAGAATGGGTGCGGAAGACGTTTCCCTACCCCCCAAGATTTGGTGCAGCTCCCTGTAATATGGGCAGGTGTGGGGTCCTGCCCTTGAGTAGGAGCTGTGCTCAGTGGCCTGGACATATCTCTTTGGCTCTTTAACTTTACTCCATACCTGTTCCAAGATCCAGGGTGGGTGTCTACACTCCGCCAGGGAGTTGGCCACCTGACCATTTCTGCGCTTTGCCTGGGGATCCTGTAGGGCCTGTTCCTCGCACTATAGTTCCAGGAGGGACTTGATTTCCGGGCCTGACCAGGAGGGTGTGTGCCCCTTGCTTCCCCTGGGTGGGTCCTGGGATGCATGGGGCTGCTCCCAGCGAGGATTAGGGGGGTCGCAGGAGGCTTGAGGTGTGGACATGGCTTGCAAGGCCTGTGGCAGGGAGAGCCGTGTGGTCAGAGTGCTGCTCTCTGGGCGCTTCCTGCCCCAAGGCTTGTCCAGGAGGCCTGCAGCTTTAAGAGGGGCCCTGAGACAGGAACTATACAGTTGTGATTACTTTGTATGGAGTGGCCACCAGGGCACCTGTGCTTTTTCCTGGAGGCCTCTTCTTTTGGAAAAAAAACCCTCCTCCCCATCTACACACACTTTTTTTTGCGAAAGAGCTCTTCACAAAAAGGCTTCTTCCTTGTAAAATGAGGATTACCACTGTCGGAAAAAGCCCTCTGTTCTTTCCATTTACTATCGAAAGAATGCGATTGCAGTGTGGACCTTCCTCAAGTTTTATCAGAAAAACAGCTGTTACTCTATAGTGTAGACATATCCTCACATTTACTAAGCTGTCTCTGCCTCCTTTTGAGACTGCATTCACTGACTGCAGACCAGGTGCTGCCAGTGCAAATGACTGTAAAAAGGCTTTCAGATGGAAAGCATTATATAAATGTAGGATACTATCAAAGCAGATACAGTGGAACTTTACCTTTGACTTCAGTATGGTGTCCTATGAGAGTCTTTAATCATCCTGATGAAGAACTTTCAAATTCCTTTTCATTCTTGTCCTTATGCCTTAATTTCCCTCTTGATTCTCTTCATGCTATATACTAATCGCTATCCCCTCCAGATGCTCAAATACCATCTGCTGATTACCAGATACCAGCAGATATTTTGTAACTGACATGAAGAATTTAACTCGCATTGATAGTGTGCTCTCCACTCTCTGGCACTCTCCACTTAATGCCTGTCTCAACAGATAGTTATCTGGTGAAATTATCAAGAAGTCACTAATATCGAAGTCAGGCACAGAGTGGTATTTTCCCCAATTGTTATTTCCAGGTCAGTCTTGCTTCCTGAATTCAGCATGCAGGCAGCCACAACCACCTTTTTTGTCATACATGACAAGGCTCCTATGCCCTCCCAGAATCCTGATTCACTGCTGCTTCGTGTGTTCACTTGTCAGTGAAGCATGGCTTGTTTCCAGGCAATTAAGAGTTCTAAACCAATGAATAATTAATTCATAAATCAAACGATACAGTAGATTTCCACAGTATATCAAATAGCTAAACATTTACAGTCAATTTGTATTGTGCCTGTAGTCCTTAATTTACATAAAATAAAATAGTGGATGGATTACATGTAATTTTTACTAATATTTTAATTATAGTAGCTCCATTGTTCCATTTTTGCATCAATTTTATAAAAATAGAGAAGTTGGCTCTTCAAAAGACATTCTGGAAAAATAAACCAGAGACCCATCTTTTTAAAACTTTGAACAGAGCTGAATTGGAATAGTAATTGGTTTGCACGTTAAAAAAACATTTCTAATATTTGCTCTTGTGTAAATTACATGGCCATGGAATAAGAGGGAAGGTCCTTTCTTGGATTGAGAACTGGTTAAAAGACAGGAAACAAAGGGTAGGAATAAATGGTAAATTTTCAGATTGGAGAGGGGTAACTAGTGGTGTACCCCAAGGGTCAGTCCTGGGACCAATTATTTTCAACTTATTCATAAATGATCTGGAGACAGGGGTAAGGAGTGAGGTAGTAAAGTTTGCAGATGATACAAAACTGTTTAGGATAGTCAAGACAGAAGCAGACTGTGAGGGACTCCAAGAAGATCTCACCAAACTGAGGGATTGGGCAACAAAATGGCAAATGAAATTTAATGTGGATAAGTGTAAAGTAATGCACATCAGGAAAAATAACCCCAACCATACGTACAGTATGATGGGGGCTAATTTGGCTACGACAAATCAGGAAAGAGATCTTGGAGTTCTCGTGGACAGTTCTCTGAAAACTTCCACACAGTGTGCAGCGGCGGTCAAAAAGGCAAATAGGATGCTAGGAATTATTAAGAAAGGGATAGAAAATAAGACCCAGAATATCTTACTGCCCCTGTATAAAACTATGGTACGCCCACATCTTGAATACTGTGTACAGATGTGGTCTCCTCACCTCAAAAAAGATATTTTGGGCTTGGAAAGGGTTCAGAAAAGGGCAACTAAAATGATTAGGGGTTTGGAACGGGTCCCATATGAGAAGAGGTTAAAGCGACTGGGACTTTTCAGTTTAGAAAAGAGGAGACTGAGGGGGGATATGATAGAGGTATATAAAATCATGAGTGGTGTGGAGAGGGCCAATAAAGAAAAGTTATGTATTAGTTCCCTAAATAGAAGAACTAGAGGACACCAAATGAAATTAATGGGTAGCAGGTTTAAGACTAATAAAAGAAAGTTCTTCTTCACACAGCGTGTAGTCAACCTGTGGAACTCCTTGCCAGAGGAGGCTGTGAAGGCTAGGACTATAATAGAGTTTAAAGAGAAGCTAGATAATTTCATGGAGGTTAGGTCCATAAAAGGCTATTAGCCAGGGGATAAAATGGTGTCCTTGACCTCTGTTTATCAGAGGCTGGAGAGGGATGGCAGGAGACAAATCGCTTGATCATTGTCTTCGTTCCACCCTCTCTGGGGCACCTGGTGCTGGCCACTGTCGGTAGACAGGATACTGGGCTAGATGGACCTTTGGTCTAATCCAGTACGGCCGTTCTTATGTTCTTATGTTCTTAACCATATTATATTGTTGTTAATACATTGTTATACAAAAAAATACAATACTGCTAAAAATGAGTTCATTTTCTACTATTTCTGCTGCTCGATAAATTTTCATAAGTCACTTTGCTCAGACAGTGAAAGTAGCCGAATAAGTCTGAAGATAGAAAATAAAATTATTTTCAGATTCTTATTTACTAGCACAGTGCAGTAATGTTGGGGCCATAAATCCTGCACATGAGGTGATCAACACCAACAATCATTTCTACTAAAAAATTTTAAAATGTGCTGTTTTTTATCATATACAAAGGCATGCTAAAATTTTGAGCCTTAAGTTTCTTGGTAACTAGTTAGTTCTGCTGTCACTGTCTACATACCATCTGAAGAAAATCAGATACAGCAGAATCATAAAGCCACTAAATTTTATATTTGTTTCTTTTACATTACATGCAATTTAATTTCAGTTTTTATTTCAGTGTCAAAAGAAGGCATAATTTGTACACATTATTTCTTGTATCTTCCTCTCCCCTACATGCTAGATTAATTGAGAACTCAAAGGCTAAACCATAATTTATACTCTAAAGTCTTTTTATAAATATTTTCATAAATCTATGGATAATTCACAGTGAATTTTCACATAGAAAATGCCAAAGATGAGTTATGTTTAACTCTAATAAAAATCTGTTTCTTTTTTAATTGTTGGCTCTTCTAGATTCCAAAGAACATCGAGATGCTCATGTTAGCACCCGACATTTGTGGGGATTTAACAAGACTTAAAAAAAAAAAAAGGCACAGTGCTTGAGAAACATGCTAGAGGGGCAACTCTGAAAGCTGGAGTTCTTTATCCACACAAACAGATGCTTCTCAGCAGCAGCTACAGGACAATTTTGCCTAATAGTGCCTGCTGCACCTTTGGAGGGTGGGGGAGAAGGGAGAACCACTCAGTTTTTATCCACACTCAATAACGGCTACTCCATTACTTGGGGTGTCAGGAATAGCACCAGAAAGCAAATACAGAGACCTAGCTATACCTTTTTAGTTTAATTAAAATCAGTTCTACAAAGTGCTAGTTAGATTCGTTAATTGTTAGACAATAAAACCATGTTACTAGTAAACAAAAACTGTGACCATATGCTGATCATATGATGGTCACAGACCAGTTCTACTGAACTCTCACACCAAGGATTTGTACCTTCAGTCTCTTTCCCTCCCCCAAGCAACTTTTCATTATAGAAGCAGATACTTAAAAAAAAAAATTGGTACAGGAAGAAACACCCCTTAAAACCATTTTAAAATTACACTATGTCTCATTGCAAAAGTTTTAAACTACAGCACATCACACACCCGACATTGTTCATGTGACCTATTTTAGACATACCCTTTTGCACAGCCAAGTGAGTGAATTAGATTTTGAAAATAGCTTCCTCGTGACTGATCTCACCCAAGGAGCACAGATTTTTTTATTCCCAGAAGGGTGGCTAATTGATTTTATCAGAAGAAAATTTAAAATGTTGACAGTAATAAAACATTTTAAGTCCCCCTCCCCCCCCGCATGACTTCCATTTCTTGTCAGTAACAGGAGGGAGAACTCCACTCAATTTTGTTTTGTTTTTTAACAGCAGTATTTTCTTAATGTAAAGAGCCCAGTTAAAGTATATTCAGTAAACAAGACTGTTAAAACTCAGTGTCTCAATTACAAGCTGAATTTCCTTGCAGTTGATAGCCACATTGCAGACACAGATGGCAACCAGACCCACTGACAGCTGCTGCTCACACCAGTCAAATATATAATGGCTGTCTGCTGATGTGCAAAGGGTAGTCACTGAACTGATCAAAATATAATCTCTTGGATTAATGTTAAACACATTACAAGTATATGGAGTAGCAGTGTTATTCCATCTCCCACCTAAAGGGGTGAGCAGGAGCTGGTAGATCTGACCACATTAAACCACTTTCAGAATGAGTTGCCATGAAACACTAGCCATCATAGAAAAGGATTAACAATAAAGGTCAGCATTTGAAAATTTAGCACCTGTATGGTACGTCTAGATTGCAGCGTTTTTCCCGGGATACCAGAGGTATCCTGGAAAAACTCTGCAGCATCCAAAGAACAAGACTGCTTTTCCGAAAAACATTTTTGAAAAGCAGACACGTTTTTTCAGCATTCCCGTAAACCTCATTCTACCAGGAAAAAGGGATGTTCCGAAAAAGGCTTTTTTCCCCTGACATTAGGCCAACGTATACAGGCCAATTGTTGGAAAACCGTCTTTCAGAAGAAAAAAGCGGAAAAAGATGCGCAAATTGCAAACCACAATTTGCATATCTTTTTTTGATAGAACTTTGTAGTTTAGACACAGCCTTAGTGAGGCTATTTCATGCACATTCCTTCCATGAGCAGAGTGTACACAGATCCAACAGTTCTCAGCCTATACCAGGGGTGCTCAAACTTTTTGTCATGCCCCCAGCTTATCAGTAATGGAATTTGCTCATGCACCCGTCCATTACTGCACAGTTGGCCCAGAAAAGGAGCGTGCTGCAGGCAGAGTTGGGGATAGGAGAAGAGTTGAGGCTAGAGGCCACACTGTTTCGGAGTCAGAGAGGGAACAACAGCAAAGCTGGGTTCAAGGCTGTAGCTCAGGACAAGGCAGGGCTGGGCGATTCTCCCTGCCCACCAACCCCATGAGGGTTGCCCCAGGACCTACCATGTGCCAAACATTCTTCTGCGCCAACCCCTCGGGAGGGAGGGGTGTCATCAAGCTCCATTTTGAAGCAGTGCCTTAATACTGTTTTCCTTCCCCCTTCCCTGACACCAAAAGCCTCTGCTGGGTGCTTTAGCAGTAGGAGGGACTTGGTTGAAGCTATCAACAGCAGCTTTGTCATCTTTCCAGGGGCAACTTTTGTACTTAAATTAGCACCAAATTAGTCACTCATGTTTATCCTCACAGCCCTCTTGCATTGTGGAACCTGCCTTTAAGGTGAATTCCCAATCCAGCAGGGAAGTCATTGTCATCATGGTTCTTAGGGACCATATGCAGAGAAGGTTCTAGGACCATGGATCTTAAGGTTTATTAGCTCCCGTGACATCCTGAAAAAATGTTAAATAAATGGACAGAACATGAAACTCGTACACTAGTTTAGCTATTTGCCCAATCTAGAGCCTGGTTTTCTCCCCCACTTAAAAACTGTTAGATCCATGTAGATCTCCTTCCAAGACCAGACAAAAAGTGGAGATTACCCATGTCTTATTCATATCCATAAGAAATAGCCACCTAGGTAATGTATGTATTTAGTATTTGCATATTTGTTGAGCTCGGAGACGATGTAGCCTACTGAGTGCAAGTTTTATAACACTTGTCTTATTGCAAGATTTTATTTTAATAGATCAATTCAGGAACTTCTCTGCTGCTTTCCATGGTAAATACTGAAGGGACAAAGCAAGAAGGGAACAGTAAAAGATTTACAGAAATATATAATATATAAACCAAATCAGGGTTCACTTCACACAACTTATTTTAGGGGTATACAACTGTGACTAGGGATGTTAAAGACTAGTCAACTAGTCGATTTCCCCCCCCCAGCCGCCACTACAAACTAGAGGCAGCAAAGGGGGGGGAGAAGGGGTACTTCAAAGTGGGAGCACCCCCCCCCCCAGCTGATCCTGGTCTCTGTGCAGCATTTCCCCAGAACCCAGGGTCAGTTGGGGAGTCCACAGCTGACTCCGGGCTCCATGGCAGCTGCCCCTTTGAAACGCCAGAAGCAGCGTTTCAAATATGGACTGCCCGCTGGCCCCAGGCTGTACGTGGAGTTCCACATTCCTCCTCTGAAATGTACAAGAGCCCCAGCAGGGGTTCTTGTACACTTCAAAGGAGGAATGCGGAAACGCCTATCAACTAGTCAACAGAAATTTCATTGACTAGTCAATTAACCGCATTTTAACATCTTTAACTGTGACTAGCACTTTGGAAAAATGCAAGAATCTGAGAACAGAGCAACACTGCATTTTTCAATACTGACTGCAAGAAAAACACAGCAAGTTTAGGTTTGGATATCTGCCTTCCATTCTGAATTTTCTTGCTTTGCTCAACTTAAGTCTTTGTTTTATTAGGTTAAAGAAAAGGTTTAAAGAATTTATGAGAACATTTTGCAGTACACAGTCAGTTGGTGCCTAATCTCCTCCTCGACACAATTAAAAAAAAATCCCATGCCACCACATTTAGACATTCTATTGGGGATGGGGGGGATTTAAATCCCTTCCCTCCTTTCCATAATACTATTTCTGTGCCGCTGCCTGCAGAGCCAGGCCTTTAGTCAACTGCCATCTCTCTCCAGCCACCCAGCTCTGAAGGTAGGCATACAGAAGGAAGGGTGGCATAGTATGGGATTGCCACCTTTACTTCCATGCTATGGTTGCTGGGGGATTGCCTCCAGAGCTGGATGCCCAGCCAACAGTCACCATTCTCTAGCCACCCAGTTCTGAAGGCAGCACATAATAATAGACTTAAAACTAGAAGGGACCTCGAGAAGTCATGAAGTCCAGTCCCCTATATTCACAGTAGGACCAAGCTCTATGTAGATCATCCTTGACAGATGTTTATCTAACCTGCCCTTAAATATCTCCAATGATGGAGATTCCACAACCTTACTAGGCAATTTATTCCAGTGCTTAGCCACCCTGACTAAAGATGTTAACTAATGAGTAATTTACTAGTCCAGCATTTCCCAAACGGTGGTCCACAGCCCAGTACTGGTCCTTAGGAAAAAAATACCGGTCCTCAGAAAATTTTTTGCAAGAGCCCACCTCACTGCTCACAACCCCCAAGATGAATTCTGCACTAAACTCCCAGCATCAACAGAGGTAGCGCAGGCTTCCTGCGGGGTCAGGGGAAGCACGCGTGCTGCTCTCCCCCCGTCCCAACAGCCGATGTGGTACCTAAAATGCCGGTCCATTGCGCGCTGGGGACTGTTTCCCTGCTGCCTTCCTGTGTGCAGGGGAGCGGGTGGTGATCCAGGACTGCACCGGCTCCAGCTGCTCGGGCAGCGCATGCTGCTGTGGGTAGCAGAGGAGCAAGGCGCATGCTGCCTGTGTGGTTGGGGCAGGTGCAGTATGGGACTCCTCCTCCCCCCTTGCGGGAAGGCAGCAGGAGAATAAAGTCCCCAGTGTGCCAGGTCCAGCTGCTGGGGTGGTGTGTGCTGCTGTGGGGAGCGGAGAAGCAAGACGGGGGCTGCCCCAGCTGTCGGGGCTGGTGCAGTCCAGGACTCCCTCTCCCCCCATGCAGAAAGGCATCAGACATGCAGTGGACCAGCTTGTCAGGTACTGTGCTGTTTGGGGGACGGGAAGCAGCCTGCAGCCTTCCCGGGCCTTGGCAGCTACAGGATCCCCAGGTATCGGTACCTGTCCCCTTCCCCCCCCCCCCCCAGAACTCCACAAGCACCCTGTCCCTTGCCCCAGCACCCGCAAGCACTTTATCTCCTGCCCTAGCACTCATTGGCACCCCGGAACTCTGTCCCAGCACCCACAAGCACAGCTGGGGCCACAGTGTGGTTTGAGGGGTTTGGAGAGGTTGTGTTTTGTGTTGCCCCGACTGACTTTTCTGTGGGCTAAAGTTGGCACTGGGGGCTTTGGGAGGACCAGAAACAGTTTATTTGCATATTCATCATTTGCTTAATTAATATGCAAATAAATGTTACCAGGCCTCCAAAAAGCTTGTGAATGGATTTACTGGTCCTCAGTATCAAAGAGTTTGGGAACCCCTGTACTAGTCGATGGAATTTCCAGGCACTTCCGCATTCCTCCTTTGAAATGGCTGAGGCTCTTATACATTTCAAAGGAGGACTCTGTGTGCAGAACTCTGTGCAGCCAGGGGCCAGCTGCAAGTCCCGCTGACTCCAGACTCGGCGAGGGCACTCACCCTTTCACCTCCAGGGCTCTTGTGCATTTCAAAGCAGAAGCACCTGTGTGGAGCCCGAAGTTTTCTGCTGGCATGTCAGCTTTGAAGTGTACAAGAGGCCTCAGCAGGGGCTCTTGCGCATTTCAAAGAAGCACCCTCATGGAGCCTGGGGTCAGCCCCCCACTGACCCCAGAATCCATGCTGCGCTGCCGCTTTGAAATGCCATGCAGAACCTGGGCTCAGTTGGGAACTCCCCAGCTGAGCCCAGGCTCTGCATGCTTTGAAATACCGCACTGGAGCCTGGGATCAGCTGGGGACTCCCCAGATTTTGGGTGACATTTCCACTAACTGTGATCAGCTGACTCTGGGTTCCACAGAAATGCCACAGGGAGCTCAGGGTCAGCTAGGGAGTTCCCAGCTGACCCTGGGCTCCACATGGTGCTGCCACTTTGAAGTACGCTCTCCTTCTCCCCCGGTTGCTGCCTATATCTGATAGGGTTAAGGAAGTTAAGGACTAGTCTGACAGGAAGGTTTTCCTAATGTCCAAGGTAAGCCTTCTGTGCTGAAATTTTAGCCCACTGCTTGTGTCCTATCATAAGACAGTAAGGAGAATAATTTTTCCTCCTTCTCTCCTTGTAACACCCTTTTAGGTACTTGAAAGCTGTTATGTCCCCTCTTTAGTCTTTTCTTTTCCAAACTAAACAAACCCAATTATTTCAGTCTTCCCTCACAGGTATATTTTCTAGATCTTGAATCATTCTTGTTGCTCTCCCCTGGACTTCCACCATATTTCCACTGAAACTGGAGAAAGTACATGTAGCAATACTTTGACCCCCCCTACAATGAGCGTATTACCCTCCTGTAACAGAGCGACATCTCACCACTATAGGCACCTCCTGCTAGTCACGCAGGGAATTAGCTCATTGGTGCTGGAGCACCCCTTTCTGGCCAGTGTCTTGCCTGCTGTTACACAAAGATAGGAGAATAACCAGTATTAGGACGCATGTCCCTCCCAGACCATGGCATCATCCCACCTAGGTACTGACCTTCCACAGTGCCCCTACACTCTGGGGTCCTCTCATTCTGGAAATCTCCCACCTCCTGTACCCACCTTGTCTCAGTGACCTACTGCCAGTCTTCATCTAGTACCTTTCCTTTCCTCAGGAGCAAACTGCAATCTGAAATGGCCATTCATCATTGGCAACGGGGAGTGGACCTGCTGCCTTTGCCTACCATGACTGCCTCTCTGCAGTCCTAGTAACCTAGGACCTTGCTTCAGGCCCTGTCGCCTGGGAGCTTGCTTGGCCAGAGTTTCCCCAGCTCTGCCTGCCTTTCCCCAGGCCTGCTTTAAATCAGGAAGCCTCTAGGGGTACGTCTAGACTACATGCCTCTGGCGACAGAGGCATGTAGATTAGATTACCCGGCATAGGAAAATGAAGCGGCGATTTTCCTATGCTGGGTAGTCTAATCTACATGCCTCTGTTGCCAGAGGCATGTAGTCTAGACGTACCCTAGTTTCCTTGGCAGCCAGGTTCTGCTCCACCACTGGAGTAAGAGTGAGTCTAGCTACACACACACACCCACCCCTTATTTATACTGCCCTCAGCTGGGCCCTAACTGGCTAATTCCTGCCACAGCTGCTGGGCCCCAGCTCCACCACTCTAGCCCTCTCTCAGGTTTGGGTTTTAACACTTAAAGGACCTATATGGGGTAGATGCTCCATCACACCCCTGTGCAACTCTCCCTTTTGGATCAGGACCCACAATTTAAGAAATGCTGGTCTCTATTCATGATCTCTGTAGAGTAGAACATAAAAGCGCATACACAACATTTCACAGAGGGGAGACCAGATTTCATGGTCTGACATTTTTTAGTCGTGAATTTGGTAGGGCCTTAACTATAGGACATGGCAGGCAGTTAATACCTGAATATAGGCAGTTTTGTTAGATGAGTTTACCAGACATATGTGCAGAGGTGGCAGGCCTGAAATCTCTCAATTCAGTTAAATAATCTTTGTTGCTCACTTTTACAGTTCTATTGATTTGGTTCTTCTAAGACACTAAATCAAGTTTTCATTGATATTTGGTTCACAGATTTGGCATCAAATGATCTGCACTGACTACACTTGTATGGCATTACTTTTCCTTGACAAGCTACTCCACTGAGACTTTACTCTGAACAATGCTGGCAGACAGTATTCATTACTAGAGCTGGACAAGTTATGAACATGATTTATTGAATAAGTTTTGGCTCTCTCTTTTAAGAAACTGCCAAAACAGATCATGAATCTCTATTGTTTGAAGATATCGGCATAGGATGAAACTCACCCTTGCACTGAGCTTATGGGCAATGAAGTCCTTTTTTGAGGGAATCAGGCACACAGATTTTGTAAAAACTGTGCATGGGGAATGATTTCACTCATATAATTACCTGTAAATGATTTACAGAGTGGAAATTACTTAGATATTAGAGCTGCTAACTAGAAATAAGTAACGTGGTATGTTCTCTCTCAGCTGGATGATGAGAATCCTTAAAGTCAAATTTCCAATAAAGCTAACCACTATTATGAATTCAAAATTAACAAGTTAAGCAAGTCTTACAAAGGCAGCTCTTTTTTTTGTACTAGAACATTCACTGAAAATGAACAAAGGCACAATATCAAGGAGAACTTAAAAAAAATTAATATTCCAATACAAGCATTTGCAGAACTTGCCCAGCTTGATTCTCTACTGGCATGAGATATCAGAACTAAAACACAACTTATCATGCAAGTACTGTTATTATTTTGAATAGGGAGTAGGAGTTGCAAGCAATTGTACATTATGCTAAGTGCCCAACTAGGACAAAACTTTTTTTAAACAAAGGCACTCATCAAAACAAAGCAAACATTACCTAGTTCAGAATGAAAAAAAAAATTTTTGACTAGGGAGGGAGAGGAGAAATTTTTAAAATACATTTTCCCTTGACTTGCTTTAGGTTCTTTTGATTATGTTCTGTGCAGATTGAAGATTTACTTCCAGACTCTGCATGAAGGCATAGTTTTAACTTGAAGAAGAAAAAGTCAAATTACCAACTTTTTTAAATGTATAGTGAAATTCAGGGCTCTTACCCAATGACTATATTCTTGGTTTCCATACTGCTTCCACATCCTAGTCTCTTTACCTATTTAATACATTTATCAAAAAGTGATGCTTTACCTTGAATGAGAGCACACTCTTACGGAACTAAACTAATGTTAAAATAATACTGGATATGTTCCTTTTCAGTATTAAAATTAGAGCAAGAAGAGCAATCAGTAGAAAAGTTCGCCAAAAGTCTACACATTGAAGACTCGTATCAAGGACACTCCAAGTAGACGGCTTAAAAAACAAGACTATAAAAGCAGGCATCATTTAATGTATTTTAATAGCAAACTTACAAGAACAGCACAGAAGACAGACAACATTAAAAACATGTACTTGCATGTAGAACAACTCAGTTAGAAAAGTATAGCGAATGGATGGAATCTACTGTATGATAAAAATGCTACAAACACCATTTAATTGCCATTGATAAGAAATTTACTTGTTTTAAAAAAATCCAAATGCTGGCATTCTCCAGAAAAATTTGACAGGTTTATTTATAATTGTTATAAAGTTGAATTGTTGATACTTGTTCATTGAAACATTTTTGACTGCATTAATGCTTTATGTCCCCGCATTTATATTAAAAATCCACACACAAATGAAAATGGAAAAAAAAAAACCTTGCCAATACCCGATTCTGTCCCCTATGTTTCCATTTGCAACCATATACTTAGGTACCTTTTAACCCCATGGAAAAAAAATATCTAACGTTCATTACTACCAATAACAGGAAGAAGAGATTTGTACTGAGAAGGACGAACCCACCATAGTGGAGTTTAAGCACGCTCTCCACGTATGCGGCGTGCTAGCTGGATATCTTTTGGCATGATTGTGACACGTTTGGCATGAATAGCGCAAAGGTTGGTATCTTCAAACAGGCCAACCAGGTAGGCTTCACTTGCCTCCTATTATAGAAGAAATGAAGAGTTAAAAGACTTTTTACACACACCATATATAAAAAGTATATAGGAATCCAAGACAGGATCTCAAGTAATCATAATAATGGTACGTCTAGGATTATATCTGTTGAAAGTACTAAACGGTTAGTATCTTTAATAGTGTGGGAGAATGTCTTTCATTACTTCCCTACAAACAGCTAACTGGTATTACATTTACTTCATCAGATAATTTTCTGTACTTTTGGCCAAATAAAAGTTTGGTATACCACTGCTGTTTAGCTGACATTCTCTGGAAGATGATTATAGAGCTACTTTGACCAAAACATAAGATATTGGAAAGTATTATAACTACAGCAGTACCTCTACAAGTAAAAGAAATATTTAGTCATTTAAAAAAAACACTTTGGGAAATGAAAGCCCATTATTATGATTAAGAGTTTAGTACTACTGAGTTTAAAATGTCTGAAGTAAGCAAGAGTCTCAATTCTTACATCAAGTAACCAAATTTGCTTCTAAAATATAAAACACAGAAACAGATACAGAGCCTATACAGATGTTCTGCAGCTTTTATACCTGTATAGCAAGTCTGTTAGCCTGCTTAAATTTAAAAAAAAAAACCATTATACAGATTAGTGTGGAACTTTTGACCTTTACTTGTGAATGGACTAATAGGACAGCTATAGTACTACTAAAGGTGTGTCTCAACAAGCAAAAGGAATACCCTAGGTTCCTGACCTCTTAACTCATGTAAAAACTACCAGTTAACCTTTCTTCACTAGGATTTTTACGTGAATTAGTTATTTTAAGTTCAGCACACAGCTTTAACTAGCAGCAACAAAGTCTAACATATGTTAGAAGTATAGTGTAATGTAGACCAGATACTCTGCCTTTAATATACAATGAAGTAAGCCTATGAGGAAAAGGGGTGCAGTCTACAAAAAAGCCTCAATACAAATTAGCATTAATCTTCATAGGAGTTTTCAATCATGTTAAGTAGGATGAGCTGACCGGATTGGAAAAATAAACACACATGTCCTTTTTGCCTGGCAAGATTTACCATTAGGCTGAGCACAAGAGTAAACCAAAGGGGAAAGTGGGATGTGTTCAGATTAGCCAATGAAATGTTTTAGCAACCTTGAGTTAATTTGCAATCCGTTAATTCCAGGAAAAAAACCTAGTGTAGACAAACCCAAACTCTTGAGAAACCCCCATAAGTTTCAAAACACCAGTTATAAAAGCTTCATGTCACTATACCACAGATACACGAAGACCCACAGAAATCAGCAGTTGAAGTTAAACATGTATGGGTCACGAATCCTAGACCTCTGCTTTAGAAATAATTAGGAGGCTGCGCACCCAGTTTACTACGCTCGCGAACCGCCCCCCTTGGAGGCAGGCATCTGGCTGGTGGCGAGGGGGGGCAGGAAGAGGTTGGGGGTGCAGCGTCTCAGCAGTAGGGGTGAGGGTGCTGCGGGAGAGGGGGAGGTCAGGCTCAGATGGCAGAGGGGATGTGCGTGCTCCAGGGGTGGGCTTGGATGGCCAAGCCGAGCCAGCATGGCCCGGGGAGGGCGGGGGGGGGGGGAAGAGTGGTAGGGCTCAAATAGTGGAGGGGACCCAGCCCCAGTAGCTCCTCTCGGTGGCACAGCCTCCCTGGGGCATGAAGTGGGAGCCAAAGCAGCCCATGCCCTGAGGGGATGGCACCGAGGCTGGCCACAGCAAGAGGTGGATGCAGATGACGTGATGATGTCACTGTCACCTGGCTGAGGGGGTGAGGAGGAGGAAAGGGGGGGGGGAGAGAGAGAGAGAGAGAGTGAGAGTGGGTGGATATAGATAGATACAGAGAAATAATTTAGCAACAAGCCACCCACCCACCTGACCATTTGGTCCTTCTAATTCGCTGAATAGAGAACTTGAACAGAACATTAGCAAGACAAGCAGGCACCATTCTTCTCATTCTGAAGAATAAAGAATGCTATAATACAGGGAGGCTAAACTTGCTGGCCACCCCCCACAAGCTGCATAAAATAATCTTAAGAAGTTCAAGAGTTGGCATCTCAGAGGGGTTGTGCCTGTCAGGGTTTCAGCTCTGTAGGGAGCAGAGTGGAAGGGGAGGTGTTGAGACCCTCAGGAGTTATATGCTGGAGTTTGAGGCTTCACCCTGTGGGGAAGGGAAGGGGGTGGGTCACAGGGCTACAGCACTGCAGGAGAACCCTGCCCAAGCTAAGGGCTTCAGACCATTCCTGGGGAAGTTCCATGCCCTGGCAAGCACATACTGCAGGGCTGAAACCCCAAGTCTCCCCATCCCATTAGACAGACAGCATAGGCAAAAAATAAGTAGCATAAGGGTCATGTCCCTCCCCCCAGGGTTTGCTGCCAGACCCCCTGCATACACAGCAGCTGCTGGAGCCAGCAAGCTGTAAGCTGCAGCCCTGGGGAAAGGCAGTGGGAAAACAGCTGGCAATGGCTGTTTTGCATATGGACCAAATATCTGGGAGCTGCAGGAAGGGGCTACTGAGAGTTAGAGGGGTAATAACTGGGGGGAGGGGAACAATTTAAAACTTGGGAGTTATGCTCCCCATCTTTCAGTAGGCACCAGCTGTCTCTGGCAGAAGCCCCAAGCTTCCCCCCAGTTTGGTAGACTGAGAAAGGGGGGGGGGAGACGTGGAGGTATCCACTATGGTCCACATGTAACTATAAAAAAGCTGCCTGCAGCTCGTGAGCCACACTTTGGTCAAGCCTGCCATAATACAATTCTATTATAGCAGCCTTATCCAGTTATGTGATTAAGGTACAGCTGTAATAAAACGTAATATTGAAAACTGCCAAATCATTTTATGTGCAAAGGTAACAAAAAGTTAACTAATAAGTTGCCCAAATAAATCCAAGAGCAGGATCAATAAAAAGCCACCAATTTCCCAGTGTACTTTGTGGTACATAACTGATTACTAATTGCATATCTGTTAGCATTTCACTGTTATACTAAATGTATTTTATGCAAATGTGAGCTCTATAAAGTTTGTTTTTGAGTGTCCTGAAATCTTAAATTAAAAGCATACAGATTATCTTCTCTCAAACTACTTGACTTTCAAATGTGTTAATTACAAAATTTAAGTGGGAGGAAAAGAATAGATTTTTTCAGTTTATTATGAGGAAAATACTATTTCTGCATTTGATAAGTTAGGAGATTTTTATGATAACTATTTCCACTTTTAATAATATATGGAATTTTTATAAAGTTGTTTCGTTGACTAGATTTTATCAAATTATAAAGTGATTCAACAACAATGTTAGCTACTTTGGGCGAGTTGAATGCCAAAGCATCAACTCACCTAGAATTGAGTTAGTAGATGCTTACTTCTGAAGTCCACCAATCGAGTGAAGTTTTGACTAACCATAGAAACAGCCTAGCCAATTACATCAGTTTATGGAACTGAACACAGTCTCTCTCCCACAGAAACAAAGGCAACAGCATGGCCCGATCAGCTACTGCATTAAAGAAAATATTCTTTTAAATCGTTTCCATGTTTTACCAGCAGAAGAACACTTATATAAAAGTTACTGCAGATTAACTTGTGTGCATATTTACAGCAATATCCCAGCAGTTTCACTGCGGTCATGACAAAATTTCCTTGATAAGCCTTTTTTCAGGTATTCAAGATACTCTGAGATCATCTGTTTTTAATCATTTTTAAAAGATATTAGAGGTTTCAGTCAGAGATGCTTCTTTAGGTCTTTGTAATGTTTTAGATCTTTGCATGAGGAAAGACCAGGTAACTTACAGTAATCAAATTATTAAAAATCCACAGGAACATATACCTCATTCACTTCCTTCTGAACATGAATGCAGATGCATATAAATCTAAGCAGAATGACAACTGCTTTGAGTTTCACAAGCTTGTCTACAAACAGCCACACAAATTCATTTAAATTAGGCCTAAACATAAATCCATCTTCCACTAAGATTTACCTGCAAAGCACCAATAGCAGCGCTCTGGAAGCGCAGATCTGTTTTGAAGTCCTGAGCAATTTCACGCACCAGACGCTGGAAGGGAAGTTTGCGGATCAGAAGTTCGGTAGATTTCTGATAACGTCTGATTTCACGGAGAGCCACAGTACCCGGCCTTTTAATTAATAAAAAAATTAACATATATTGTGTATCATTTTAGAATATCAAATAACCTATGCTCTTCTAATTTGAACAATGAAATGTTTGTAAAGCTTTCCAGTAAAAACAAACAGCCCAGTATTTACAACAAAATCTCTCATTTACATATCAGCTAGGCATTCCACCTATAGATAAGTGACAAGAGACAAGCCCTCAAAAAGCCTTATTCTCAGCGTGAAAAAGGGTGTAAAACACATTAGCCAATTTAACTCAGAGTATACACATTGTAGTGTTAGCATAAGTAATCTGGTCAAATTAAGCCCTACCCCCCAACCCAAGGATTTATCTCAGCCAGCTAATTGTCAAAAATATGTACCTCCTTCCCTCTGTAGATCTGACCATAAAAATGGCATTGAAAAACATCATGTCCTTGGTCATATTTTATCCTGTGAACTTAAATTCTCATGTAATTGTCTTACATTAGTGTTTTAACAAAAAAAATTACATTAATACCTTTTTTTGTGAACAGTTCCTTTCTGGCATCAACACTGGGTATATTTCATGTATTATGCAAATTTTGGGGGTTTGGTCTAAGTTACTTACTAATTTGTAGTACTGATTTCCACCACCCTCTTGTCATCTGTATTTTCTAGTACTAATTATGGACCACGAATGCAGACAAAAACATTCTTAAAATATGCATTTACAGTGTTTCAAGATTACATTCGCTTTCCCAAATGTAGTTCTACTCTTCTCAAAAGGAACACACACTTGAATAACTAATGACCATTCCTAAAGATGAAGAATTGCATGTTAAAACTCTTGATTGTGCAAGAATCCTTACGGATGAAAGAGTTTATTACAACATAATTGCCAGCAAGAGATTTACCTGTAATTCTAATCTATTTCCTCCTCTATTTAAGTCTTCATTTTAGGTTAACTGAACGTAAAATTATTTGCAGGGGTTCTGCTTATATGTAGACATGTTCTGCCCTCTAATGGTAGAATATCTTAACTACACTGTCAGTTCATTAAATAACAAAATAGCTGTGAAGACAGAATTGAATTGGTTTAAGTAAATTAAGATCAGTTCTATGCATTAAAGTTTGTTCCAGTCTAACTATTACAATACTTATATAAATTAGAAGATAAATTAAACAAAGTGCATATATGCTCGGATGACATTTAAGCTAAGCAAGATCTTTAATTCCATAAATATAATTTAAAATTCGTTATCTATTCAATAAAATAAGCCTATTATCAGTACAGATAAATTTAAGTCACTGTGTAAATGATAAACATAAAACATATTGTGGATTATTTAAAACTTGTTCAAAATTAAAGAATGAAATAATGAAAGCACTGTAAACATCTTCCTGATCCAGAATTAAATTTAAAACCACCAAAATTCCCCCAATGCAAAAAGTTCTGCTCCGATAAACGTTTCCGTTTGGTTAAGGGGATGTTGCATCACAAGCTTTGTCCCTGGTAATTTCTGTACCTGTAGCGATGAGGTTTCTTGACCCCTCCAGTAGAGGGCGCACTCTTGCGAGCTGCTTTCGTAGCGAGCTGCTTCCTAGGTGCCTTACCACCAGTGGATTTACGGGCAGTTTGCTTGGTACGAGCCATGTTCCCGCAAACTTCTCTTCCTTACACCTACCGGTAAAAAATTACCATGCGATCACACACTACAACAAATTAGCCACTAGCTCAAATGTTCCGGAAATGCAGATTTATCTTTTACCCCTTAAAAATATCGTCTAACAAAAACCAAAAGACATACAACATTGAACAATTAAAATGATCCTGATAATACCTCTGTACCATGCAAACGCCACACTTCTCACCACAGAAACGCAGACGCTAGGTAACCGCTTGCCACATTCAGCCTTCCCTTTCAGCTGCTGAATTAGGAGCAAACACACTAGCCTAAAAGCCCCATCGGCCTAATTTATCTAATTGAAAAGAAATTAAGTGTCTGAAGACCTCAGATTATTATTAAAACGCAGTTTCACCCAAGAGTTAAACATGAAAGATGCAGCAGCAAAACCTAAACAGGTCGATTCAAACAGATAAGAGATTGTTACTGCCCCCTGTAGCTCTCCCCCCGTCAGCTGAAAAGTGCTATCAATATTACCTGAAAAACATGGGGGGGGGCTTGCATCCAATTTATACTCTGCATTGAGCAAAATAAATCTCTTTGAAAACAAGTGAAGAAGGGGAAAGTAGAGAAGTAGCCCCTCGATGCTTTCTGCAAAGCAACCTGCCTATCGCAATCGCTCGGCTATGCCCGCAAATTAAAAAGCAAATACACGCAAATCTGTATTTATTCTGCAAAAGAAAAGAGCCTGACTTAAGTTCAAGAAAGCAACAAACTTTTTTGGGGGGGCTGTTTTTGGTACTGTCTCTGTCTGTCTCTGTGCAATTGCTTTTCCAAAGGCTGCCTCGCTCCCAAGCGCCTCTCACTGGCAAACTCATCTCCCAGACCCGAACAAAATGGAAACAATCACGAAATGCAGCCCTAGTCCTTTTGCAAAGAGAGGAAAAAATAAAATTGCGAAAAATAATGCAAAAAATACAAGAAACTCCAATCCATGTGGGTGCACATCAAGTGGGAAGGGGGGAAAAGTTTGCAATCCAAATGTAAAAAATTACACTGAGTTGGGGTTGTTTCTTTTGCAAATTTCTCTCATTTTTTATTGTTTTTTATGCAATAGGAAAAAAATATGGTCGGTGACCAGAGAAAAGAGACAAGATGGTGAAGCTGAGCAACAACTGTGGGGAGCAAGAGAAGGAAGGCAAGAGAGTTACCCTGGGCTGGCAAGTGGCTCCTCTTTGCAGCTGCTTCCCAGCCCTGATCCGGGGAGATGTTGGGCTCAGGAGGTAGCTAAGGGGCTGGGGAGGGTGCTGGTGGGGGTTTGGAGAGGGGGGACGGGGGGCACAGGGGGGCAATGATCGAGCGAAGAGGGGCTGGGGGTGCTGGGGAAGGGAGCAGCTCAGGCTCCTTGGCTGAGCAGGGGAAGGTAGCAAGGGGAAGAGGGACTCCGGATGCTGCCGCTTCCCAACAGCGATTTCACGTCCCCAAAAGTTTGTGCGGCGGGTTGGGGGGCAGCCCAGGAGCCCCCCGCCAGGCTGGGGGCGCAGGGAGTCCCGAGGGGAGAGCTAGGGACTTACCCCCGTCCGCTTGGGCTGAGAGCGGCTGCCGAGCAGGGAGGGAGGAAGCGAGGAGGAGCTACAGCTACTGCTGCTGGCGGCGGCGGCTGAGAGCACAATTGAAAGATGGCTGACTCGCGAGGGCAGTCCCGCCGTCTAGCCCCGCCCTCCCCCGCCCCGACCACGCCCCCTCTTCCGCCGAGCGGCCAATGGTGCACAATGGAGGGAAGGTTCCGCTACGCCCCCTCTCCCTCCTTTCCTCCTCTCCCCGCAGTCCGCCTCTCAGCCGGGCTGTGTGTGTACAAACACAAAAGACACGCCGCGCGCGCGAGAGGGATTCCCTCCCCTCCTCCCTTTTCCCGCGAGCTGAGCGGGAGGCCGTTCCGGGGACTCCCCCGCGGCTAACGGCCGGGCCTGAGCCCAACGGCCAGCGCGAGAGCAGACCGACGGCAACTGGCCCCAGTAGCCGGGCGCCCTTCTCACGTCCCAACTGTAGCCAGCCCCCCACCTCGTGGGCAGCTGCCCCGTCTCCACCATCGCCCCATGCGCCCCCACAGAGCTGGCCAGGGCCAGGCAACCCCACTCTTGAGCAGGGTGAGCTCCTGCCCTCTTCCATATCAGGGGGCGTCGAGCCTCAGCCGCCAAGGGGGCCCTATTGCTGAACAAATACAAATGTCAGTGGTGTTCCGGCCTCATCCGTGCAGCGTCACACGGGCTCCTCTAACAGTGCGCCCCTGGGCACTAGTGTAAATCCATTCACCTCACAGGGGCTTTAGAGAGCCAGGGACGGTCCCTGCCCCGACGCACTCTGTCCCGAACACAGAGGTGGTTTCCCAGAGGGGACAGGATTGGGAATGTGGGGAGATTAACATATAATTAGCCCCGAGCCCCAAGATGGAAACACTCACGTCTAGAGCTGGTTCTTGGCACCTCTAAAATGTGACCGTGCTTAGCTCTGCTGGACTGGATCAGACCTACCTCTGTAGAAGTGTTTTAGGAAAATTGTAGGAATCTAGTTCAAACACACACAAAAGAAAACCCTGTCCTGCAACCAGGTGAGACTTTTAGAACTGCCTTAAAATGAATCTGCAATGAAATAATTCTGTTCACATGCCCTACAAAATCACACTTTGGGTGCATGAGATTGGGAAGGGATCTCTGGTGAGAAGCCCAGCCAAGAAAAGATTGTGGGAGGAATGGATTATAAGGAGAGATCTGAAAAGAGCAGGAACCACAGAGGGCACTTGGGAGGTTATTATAAAGTCTAAGTGTGGTTATGGTCAGAAAAGTGACTAAAAATGACCCTTCCCCATCCAAGTGATCTGATCCCTGTGTTCATTAAGAGTTATACTTGTTGCCTTATTATGTAATGAGAACATGTATTTTATGTAATATTTTTGTTTAACCTGAGAACTGAAATGTCTATGGGAACATGACTCGGATTCTATTCTGATTTACCCACTATTAACAGATTTGTTAAGTTATAGCTGCAGGGTCAAATTCTGCAACCAGTTACACTTGTGCAACCCAATTGTCTTCAGTTGTACAAGTATAACAACGTAGAATCTTTACCACAAGTGATGATGCAAGAGCCAGAAAAAATAGTTTGACTCTCTGATCTTAGGATGAGTTTTTGGAGCTAGCAGTTAGAAAAATATCATTTTACTTGTAAACTTTGGAAAAATTAATAGAGAAAACAAAGCTGTTACTCTCAGATACCACTTTTTACAGCCACTTTTCAAAGTAGAACTACATTTTAAGGCTTTGTCTACACTGCAGGGTTTTTTGCGTAAGAAGCCTTTTGCGGAAGAGATATTCCGCAAAAACTTGTTGCGCAAAAGTGCGTCCACACCTCAAAGCGCATCGCAAAAGCAATGTGCTTTTGCGCAAGAGAGTGTCCAGACTGCATGGACACTCTTGTGTAAGAAAGCTCTGATTGCCATTCACAGATTGGTCATCAGAGCACCTGTGCTTTTGCTGATAGGGATTTCTTGTGCAGAAACCCCTCTGGAGCGTCCACACCTGCCTTTTTGCACAAGAGCTGTAGCGCAAAAAGGAGTTATTCTTCATGGAGAGAGGAATAACTCTACCAGCAAAAGCCCTCTGTTCTGACGATTTACTTGCGCAAAAACACTCTACCAGTTGCGCAGAAATGGCTGGTTTTGCACAAAAACCTTGTAGTGTAGACATAGCCTTACGGTATGTCAACACTACAGAGTTTTGTCGGAAAAACGAACATTTTTCTGACAAAATTTGAGGAAAGTCCAAACTGCATTTGGGGTCTTCCGCAAGAAAATCGAAAGAACAGAGGTTTTTTTCTGGCATTGGTAATCCTCATTATGAGGAAGAAGCCTTTTTGCAAAAGCTTTTGTGCACGGGGAAGAGGGAGTTCTTTTGGAAGAAGAGGAAAGAGGAAAAGTACAGGTGCCCTGGTGGCCATTCTGTCCATAGCAATCACAGTTTACATGCGAGAGAGTCTACACTCTCTTTCAAAAAAGCAGACCGCTTTTTCAATGCACGTTTACAGTGTAGGCGCTCTCTTTCAGAAGAAGCTTTTTCGGCAGATCTTGTCCGAAAAAAGCTTCTTCAGAAAGAAGCCGGTAGTCTAGACATCGCCTAAGGGAAAGCAAAAAAGAAGGTCCAGAATAGGATATTGGAATAGGATATTATAAAATACAGTATAAAATAATTAAAACCAGGCACCGAAAATGTACATGATTACTGGTACAGTGCAAACAGACTTTGATGACCAGTTGGAAAAGTTAACAGTACAAACTATTAAGAAATTAGAGGAAGTGCCCAGCCTAAAGGTCATTATTGTTAGCCTTTTCATGGCACTTAGGGTCTGATTCTGCAGTCTTGATTAACATGAATAGTCTTTTTTATTTCTGTAGAAATCTTCATATAAATAGGGAATGCAGAACTGAGCTATTAGATTACAGTCTAGTGAGTAGGGGGAAGCTGTACTCCCATCCTTATACCATTAGGTTTAATATAATTTGTATTAATAACATTAAACTATGCTTAACTCATGTTCAATGTTGCTTTAAATGACACCTTGTTCTGCTCTCCCAGCCAGGAGCTCTTGTCTTTGGAAGAAATGCCCTGGAATTCCATTATGTTGGGCAGGGCGTGGAGGTGTACTTGCCGTAGTAGAAGTGAAGAACATTAGTTCTAATTCTGCTCCTATGCTAACAAGTGAATTGGAACCTTATCATACAGACCATGCACTAGATTGGGAAGATCTAGGTGGACACGTGTTTAAACAGAAAGATGGCTCATACATAGGTGCCTATTTACGAGGCTTGACATTTGTTCAAGATGAATTATGGCGGTGTAGGGTACACGATCGCCCCTTGAACGAATGGAACATACGACCCTTACCTAAAGAGGCATATGAGAGGATGGTTCCACGTAGATTCATATGGACAGAGGCTGAGTCATGGGACCCAATCTATAACCAAGCTGCAATCTCATCTAGGACATATACACCTCAATTACAAATTAGTAAACGTTGGGAAGTCAAACTACCTGTATTCCGAAGCCAACAAATTGCCATTATAGTTACACAAAATCAGGGTTTTTGTCATCTTGTAATCCGAGATGAACTAGAAGAAAACATCTTGCTATATTTTGTAGTAGATTGAGATGACAACAGAAAGAATACCTTAAATATAGATGGCTGGCTACAGATGGAAATATATTCAAGCCCAACCAAAAGGTGTATGTGGTCCTTTAAAGATCCTCATTTATGTGTAAATGCCTCAATGGTACAAAATGCCTCAGGCACAATACCCAGATGGTGTTTGACTAACTGTCAAATGATAGTTCCCCGATGGTCCGGATCGACATGTGTATATCTAGATGTGTTGTACCAGCCTATCATGAAGCCAGGACAGGTGATGTGGATAATTAAATTCTACAGAAATTATCCCTGTGATGATTGTGTCCCCGATTGGCGTAACACAATCTGTGCCCTTAAGTTGAGTTAAAAATGGAAGACCCCACAACGTGCATATGTTAAAGGCGGCTCCGTGTTGCAAATTAGACCCACATCCAGCAAAATACACGTGCACGGGTTTATTCGTGGACAATATCACTGAATCCGGAACTTGGCTAGTCTTGAGTATTTTTGGAGTAAAATTCCCCATTAAGATTCTAGTAGCCGAGGAACCGGAAAGACATGAGGTGGGACCATATGTTTTAAAAACTAACATGGCAAGACAGGTGTTAATCGAACCTAAATATCAGGTCAAGTGGGTTCATATACCACTGGAAACCACCACAGTTACTACCAACAAGAAATGCACACCCTTTGTAGAACCATTGCTACAAAGTTGGGAGAAATGGTTGTGGTCTATCATCCCTTCCAAAAGATTAAATAGGAATAAACGTGACATTGTAGCTAAAGTCCTGGGTGGTGGTAGCGCAGGCGTAGGCATAGCTTCTGTCATTGACAATGCCCGCCTCGCTAAGAATATTGCCAAGCTAACCTCAGGAACCGAAGGTTTAATACATCCTCTCGAAGAATCACTTTTGGGTTTGGATAAGGTACAAGTCAATCTGGCTAATCTGTTACCAGAATGGGCGCAAATCCAAGAAGAAGACCACCTCAAAATGTTAAAAGGAATGCAGATTTTAGCTAACGAGACTGCATTGGCCTTTGCCTGCATACAAATTCAGAACATGTGACTTGAGCTATCACGTAACATCATCTGTGATGCTCTAGCAGGCAAACTTCCAATTGAAATTGCGGCCCTGATTAGCAGCTTATCCACCCCATTTGAGAGAGAGAATCAGGACTTATGGGAGGTATTACATTCCGAGTATGATCCCAGACACAACACCCTACATGTTGTTGTGCTGACCGTTTTGAGTGCTCAAAAAGATCTAGTATATCCTATTGCTATGCTAGGCATGTTCATTAACGGTTCGGTCTTGCTGCCCTTTGCCAATCGAGTTTGGGCACATCAGAACCCAGAAGGAACATTTAATGTAGTTAATATGCAAGCCTGCATGGAGCAGAAATATCTGGGATATGTATGCACAACCAGTTTATGGGATCAGGGTCATCTATGCCTGAATGAAGTTGAAGGGGAGTGCAATTATGAACTGCATTTAACACCTTTAGGTAACAACCATTCCGCGGTGGTCCAGATTGATAGTCATTGTATATGTATCCGTAGTTTATGTTCTGCGTTCACAGTAAACAGATTTTATAAAGTTACCATGCCCAGATTTACCATCTTGTGCTTATGTAAGGTATTCGAAATCCAAGGGTGTGATGTTGCTGTGAAATTGATTAACGCAGAATATGAAGACATAACCGTGCGTTATGCTGTGATTGACACCATGTGACGACACGTTGGGGGTCCCCCGTCTCCTGCACCCCGAAATGGCACAAACAGACTGCACCAGCCGGTGGAATAGAGGAAGTTTATTGCCTCTCCAGGATACAGCACAGCACAGATGGAATCTGGTCACAGAGCTGGGCTAGGATGCCTCAGGCCCCCTTGAGTTGGGGGGAGACTGGGCCCCTAAACTCCAGCCCCTCTCCCTAGGCTGTCTCCTCCATGCTCACAGACAGCAACTAACTAACTCTCTTCCAGCCCTGCCCCCCAGCCAGGGCAGCATTCCACCTTCCTTTGTTCCTCTCCATGGGGGGTGTCTGGCCCTACTGGTTTGCATAGTGACTCATCCTGTTTTGCTGGGTCGTGGTACCCATGGCAGCCAGTGGGGGTTACCCCAGAGCCAGCAGCATAGAAACCAGCCAGGTACCCCCACTACATCACACACCATAACACCTATATCTCTAGGTCCTAACATTGACTCTATTAAAGCGATGATGGTTCACCCTGTTTTGAAAAACATCATAAGTGATATCAAAAACATCAGTGAACGTGTCCATGTGGTGGTCCAACACGCAGCCGATAATATTGTTACCATAGGCAAGAGAATACATGTCGAACCCACCTGGTGGAGTACATTGTTTGGAAACATCTTTGGGGATTTGTCAAAAATAAATGTAAAATCTATATCAACAAATCCGTTGTGTTTATTATATATTATTACAACCGTTCTAATTATGTATGTATTCTTTTTAACTTGCTATGTATGCTGTCCGCAACCGAAAATGATGGATAAGATCTTTGCATTCAATTCTGTGTAAAGTTGATGAACATCTTCCGTTTCCACCTCAGCTGTACATGGAGGGGAAGTGTTAGCAGAATTGTATAAATTGCAGAATGAGCCTAATGTTTGTAATGATATCTGACCAATTGTCACCTAATGCTTGTAATTATATTTGATAATGTAAGGAACCTAATATGTATTAGCCATATAACATCTATGTAGTAAATGCATGTATATGTCGTCATATATCTAGAAAGTCATCATGACTCAGCTATGTGACATGTTTAAATTTGAATCATTCCAATTGTAAATGCATATTCATGGGTCAGAATGTTGGCCGCATGAATATTCATAAGGATAGGCTGTTTCTCATAATTATGTAGTAGCAATGTGTACGGACCAATTGTTTTAAATTCATGCAAATATTGCATCTTGATTAGCCAATCATTTTGAAGTCAAGCTCTCATACATATTCATGACCATAGCCTATAAAAGCCTCTGCAACGCATCCGTTAAGCATTGCGTCGGGTCGTCGGGAATAGGCTAGGTTAGCAGAGTGTATGAGAGGCTTGCTGATTGGATCGAGCTGTCCCATGCGCAATTGATTTGAAGTGAATGTGGTAGTTTAAGGTTAAGAGGATTGACCAGACGGAAGGTCTGAGTTTTCCACTTTAGGTTTAGTTTAGTTAGATTAGCATTTTAGATAGTTTAGTGTTTCGTCGTCATGTCTGTTCGTCAGGCTCGCATCGGTCCATGCTTGTCGGCCGTTGTCGAGACTGTTCGTCGGGCGCGTCAAGGATAAGATAGAGTTTTATTTTAGGTTAAGGTTAGTTAGGTTAGCTAGAGTCTAGAGCAACCATTGCCAGTTCCAGCTGCCTCCGAAGCGCAGGAAGAAGGACAAGGACCATGCGGAAGGCCAGTCATCGCACCCGATTCCAGCTTCGTCGAGGGACGCCTGGTTGTTCCTCTCCAAAGGCCCGGAAGGACCTGAGGATCGAGGTCACCAGCTTCAGCGCCGTCTACCATCGAGGGTCTCCTGGCAGGTCCTCTCCCGAGGCTCTAAATCAGCCAAAGAATTGAGGTCGCCAGCAACCTATCCATCTCTCTCTGCGTCTTAAGACTCTGGTATAGTAATTTTGTTTTAAAGGGCACTACCCCCTTGCTTATTCGAGGTATTGTTTTTAACTTTGTTACAATATAGTCTTGTGATTTAAACTTTATACAAATTGTTAGTTTTTATTTCACGCGCCACATCTTTGGGAGAGAACAAACCAGTGATTAGATACGGTTTGGAGTCACACCTTTTAATTTAAGTTAAGTTAATTAGTCTAATTAGGAATAGTTAAGATATACAGTTAACCCTTGGTGTGTTTAAGATACCACCCCTTCTTGGCTGGGTCAACAGAGGGGAGGCGGGGAGTGTGGGAGAAAGCATGAAATATTCTGTTTTAGCTGACTCAGTCTCCTGTCTCCTGATCTCAGGATGCAATTCAAAATTCCTTTCCCTTCTCACAGCTCCAAAACAAAAACAAAAACCACAGTTCAGGAGATAATAAATGAAAGAAACCCCTACAAGCAAACCCATGAGCAAGGAAAAAGAGGAAATCAAATGTGTATCTACCCATCAGGTCTTGCAACTGTGCTGTTGTCCTGCTGTTGAACTGAAACACATTTAGGACCAAACTGTACCCTCAGTTAACCAGGCACATTGAAGCCAAAGTTAATCATATATGAACATTTGAAGGGAGAAATCTGCTCTAAAATCTTTCCATTTTCTTTAAATTTAAATTATTTACATTTTCTTCTTCTCAATTCCTCTTTTCTTACTAATGTAACTAATATCCTTAAAGGAAACCTGCAAAAGAAAAAAATGATTTTTTTTGCTTATTTGAAATATGTAAAGAATATTTGAACCAATATTCAAAACTTTTTTTCCTTCTTGTTTGTACCTTATAAGTACCAGGAATATCAAGTTTTACCTTCCGAGTGTTTTGCTGGAGGACTCTTTTGAGAACTAGAGAATAGGTTACAGACCAGAGGATGCTGACTGAGAGTACTTGTCTCTTAAGTGTTTTTCAGACATTGAGTTAAAACAGTTAAAAAGGTGAACTGAGAATAAAACAAACAAATGCTGGATGCCTCACAACCAGGGTTCAGACCGTACATAGCACAGTAGGTATTCTAGAAGCACTAAAAGACTTGCAACACTGAGAAATGGATAGAGGATCTTCGCTCCGCGCTATAGCCCGGTGACTGCCTAGTTCGCCTATATGGACGGGCCACCCCTGTATGTATTGCAACTGCTGTTTTTTAAAATTTTATTTTATATATATATATATATATATATATATATATATATATATATATATATATATATATATAATCAGCAGTGAAAGTCCTATATATCAATATTCACTGTAGCGGAGGGAAACACCTAATATTTAACAATACAAAAGAATCAAATATTCCTAATACACATTACAAATGTCCCAAACAGAATGAGTAACTTTTAATTAGTTAAACTTAAAAAACAACAGTCTGGTAGCACTTTAAAGACTAACAAAACATGTAGATGGTATCATGAGCTTTCGTGGGCACAGCCCACTTGGTTTTACACTATGTTTCCATTTCTAGTGTCTCTTTGTCTTTAAAATCCACTGTGTTTATATTGCTTTTTATTATATATTAAATTGTTTCAGTGGGTGATATTGGGAAGGATAACTGACTTGAATAAATACTACTAATATATTTTTAATATAGCTGTGGCCTTTCCTCATCATATAAGTTGCAGCCTCTTGCTGAAGAGTTCTAACTGTCTAAACTTGTGCATTTTGTTTTTCTTTCTCTGTATAGCTTTATGACACTAAAACATGCTTTGGACATATTATAGCTGTTGTAACAATGCTAAATCTATAATATAAGTGTTAAATAGAAAGATCTGATGGTTATATTCGTGTATAACATTTCTCTAAACAAAAGCTAACATTGTTTTCTTTCTGATAGTTACTTGGCAAGGATTTATAAGCTTGTTAAAACTTGCTAAATAAATAGTTTTTTAAAACCCATACCCTTTTATTAAACAGGATACTGTCAGACCTCCTAAGGTATAAAAGAGCTAAATGAAACAGACATTAAATAAAAGAATGTATGTCAGGGCTCAAGATAACCTCCAAAAAAGATTTAGTATGCCTTATAGGTAAGACAGATGCTTGCAAGGTTAATTTACAACAGGACCAAAGACTAGAAATTCTCTGATAGCTCAAAAAGCTTGTGATGTTTAGGGGAAATATGATCTAATTTTTAGAGAAGAGAGCTTGGAGTCAAGACTCTATCCCAACTCTTCCACTGATTCTATTTTACGTATGGCACACCATTTAGCCTCTGACTCAGTTTACCCATGTAATGTATGTGTGATGTATTGCATGGCTTGATTAATATTTATAAAATATTTTTAGGTTCTTGGATGAAAATTGTTGTACCAACTCATATCTGTATTAATTGTTAGGAAAACTGGCAGATAAAGAGAAAAATATGAAACTAAGCTCATCAAGCCAACTTATTTTGCACAGATAAAGATATTTTGAGAGAGGTTAAACTATCAAAATATCAGCATCAAAATAATTAACCTCATTCTAGCTGTCTAGCCCATACATAATCAAGTTATAGCATTTTTGGTTTTCTTTTAATCATCATGTTTTCCTCATGGTTAATCCATGAGCTTTGTCCCAATGAAGTCTATTCTAAAATCTTTTATTTCCTAGTACTTAACTTCTATGCTAATAGACTGAGTTTAAGCTACTGAGGAAAAACAACCAGGATAAAGTTTAATTAGTTCTCAAAAGAGATTCCTACAACTCCAATGATTTATTTTGATCTTCTATTTAGCAGAACCTCAGTGAGTTGGGTTGCCTCAGGACTCTGGCAAACAAGCCCCTGTAGGTTTGCATTAGAAAAAAACACAAGCTTACTAATTTTCATCCATTTAGGCTAACACTGGCCTGATTTTGGTGCCATTTTCTTATAAAATATGCTCACGTCTGCAATGATATGTTGTCCAGGTCACGCTGAACTTGCCTTGAAAGGCTCTGACTTTCTCCAAGGCACTGTATTTTGGAGAACTGAAAGAAATGTAATATTTATTTCATATTTTGTCTCAGTGGAGTAGACTCAGGAGATACGCATCTCAGTTTCAGGAGTGCCCAGGAGGGCAGCAGTCATAGAGTAGTAATCAAGCATACTGCAGTGTAAGGCAAACAACACAATGCAGGATACCCCAGAAAATGACAGTCCTCAGTATCAAGTCCAACCCTCAATATCATTTATTTATTTGAAACACTAAGGCTCTTCTGACCCAGTACTTTCCTAATATGTTTGTTTCTGTTTCATTGTGAAAATAAAGGAGTAAGAACCTCTTGAAACAACACTGAAGCTTTACAGGTTTAATTTTGAATATCTGCTGCAATACGTTCTCAATGATGATATCATTATTTTGTGATCTGACCCTAATACAGTTCTGAGATGCTCTGCAGCATCCCATCTCTTTTAATGAATACTCCCAAGTCTTAAAACTCACCTATAGGAAAACTAGACTCTTGAGGGGCAACTGAAGAGGGATTGAGAGCAGGAATCGCAGGCACTGTATTTTCAAATGACAGCAAGTAACTTTCAATTCTTCTCACTCTTACAAACTTAGAGAGTTTTATTTTTAAAGAAAACAGCTTCCTAGAAAAACAGGTTTTTCCAAATTCTTTGTAGATCACACAGATCACTATACTATAGTTCCCACCTGCCATTTTTTGTTTAATAATAGTTTCACACACACACACACACACACACACACATACACACACACACACACACACACACATTTTACCTCAGACTTATGTCTCATGAGGCATCTCAAGTCAAAAGCAGCACTATCACTATGAAGAATAGGAGCCTAGATTATTGCCATATAAATACCACAGATTAGACAGGATGGCACTCCTAAAACCTGTGCTTAAACAGTGCTCATCCCTGTGCATGCTTATTGTATATCTAGACTTTAGTAAGGCGTTTGATACGGTCTTGCATGATATTCTTATCAATAAACTAGGGAAATACAACTTAAATGGGGCTACTATAAGTGGGTGCACAACTGGCTGGATAACCGTACTCAGAGGCTGCATCTAGACTGGCAAGTTTTTCTGCAAAAGCAACTGCTTTTACAGAAAAACTTGCCAGCTGTCTACACTGGCCGCTTGAATTTCCACAAAAGCACTGACGATCTACTGTCCGAAATCAGTGCTTCTTGTGGAAATGCTTTGACGTTCCCATTCGGGCAAAAGCCCTTTCCGGAAATGCTTTTGCGCAAAAGGGCCAATGTAGACAGTCAGCTAAGAAGTTTTGTGCAAAAGCAGACTAAACGGAAAAAAGCCCTATGGGCGCTCTGAGGCTCCGTAGCCAGGCTCAGGTTCCCGGACTTCCTGCTCATATGAGCCGTCTTAAAGCAGATGCAGGCTGCTGAGGTCACCAGGCAGAGCCCTTATTCGGACCTCAGGGCTGAGGTCTGCCACGTGGCCCCTGCGTCCTCAGCAGCCACCCCATAGCAGAATGGCAGCTCCAGGGGGGCACCAGCCACCCGCACCCCCAGTGCAGGAGGCCCCTAGGGGCCACAAACGAAGGGCCTCATCCTGGTCGTCAGGGGAGCTGGAAAGCCTGCTCGACCTCTGGCAGGAGGAGGAGGGCCTCCATCAGACCCACTCGCGGCACTGCAAGGCCAACATCTTCACCAGCATGGCCCAGGCGCTTGCCCAGCAAGGCCATCCAGCCCGGACCCTCGAACAAGTCCGGGCTAAAGTCAAGGAGCTGCGCCTGGGCTATGTGCAGGCCAGCGAGGGTCAGGGGGCAGGAGCAGACACCTGCCCCCATTACAACCGGTCCATGCCATCCTGGGCCAGCCAGCCCCGCAAGCCCCTGACATGCCCGTTGACAGCAGCGTGCGCCCCCCCCGTCACCAGGACCACCGAGGCGGGGGAAGGAGACAGCAGTGCATCGGAGGATGAGGCCGGCACTGCCACCCAGCAGGCCCCCTCCAACAGCCCTGACGTCTCCCGCGCATCCTCCGAGGCCAGGGAAGGATCCACCGGTGAGTCTTGCACTTTGCACTCACAAGGGCGGGGAGTTGAGGGGAAGCCAGGCGCCCAGAGGGGGGACGGGGAGAGCATGTCATTCAGGCCACATGAGCTGCACGGGCTGTGTAGCATTAGGCAGGAAGCAGCACGTGCAAACACGTGCTGGCTGGTGACCGAGCGGGATGTGGCCACGGCAGGCAGCTGCAGGGCACGCCTGGGACCGTGCTGCTCACAGACATCCGGCAGGACCAGGGGGGAAGGGTGGATGCCGGCTGGAACCAGCCAGGACCCCAGGGACTCAGGCCAGAGCCTGCACCTCCGCAAGGGTGCAGCACGCAGAACGGCACACTGTCCCATGCCTGGCTGTGAGGCACAGCCAGCTGCTCCTGGGAAAACCGCAGCGTCACAGCCCTGTGAATGTGGCCCCCACTGAGCCCCTCGCCTGCTCCCGGTGCCTTGGCTGGCTCCCCAAGGGAAGTCCCCACTGCGGCCACACATGTCCCTGGGCCAGGACACAGACCAGTGGTTACAATACATGGAGGAGGACCCTACTCCAGGGGCGGTCCTCTTTGCAAACATACAACATGGGGGAACTGAGTGGGCCCAAGCCACACTACTGTGGTGTCACCTGGGCTCAGGGGTGGAGGGCATGAGGTGTGGGGACAGTGGCCGGTCTGCCTGACTGACCCATCCTTTCTTCTCTTCCCTGCAGCGGGACCAAGCACAAGCCGGGAACTCTCCAGTCTGGCAGCAGTGGCACCCCCAGCTGCCCAACCACGGAGGCAGAGGCTCTGCCACCGGAACCAGCTCCTTCGGCGCCATGTGCAGGCCGTCGAGCGCATCGAGGCTGTGATTACGTAACGCGTCGAGGGGGACCTGCAGTGGCACCAGGAGGCCTGGAGCGCCTTCCAGGCCCAGTGCACGAGGATGGCTGACTCCATCGCCACCTCACCGCCTGCATAGCCCATGCCATCCATTATGGCATGGCCTTACCCCATGCCCCCGCCATCCCTCCCCTAGAACTGCCCATGCCCCCTCCTGCCCCTGCAATGCCCCCTCCTGCAATGCCCCCTCCTGCCGCTCCTGCAATAGCCTCTCCTGCCCACCTCCCCATGCAGCCTGCCCTGATGCAGCCTGCCCCCCATGTCCAGGTCCGCCCCCGCAGGAGCGGTTGCAGGGGCCACCCGTCCCAGGAGTAGCTCCTCCCCCTCCCGGTTAAAGGTCCCCTCCCCCTCCCAGTTCAAGGTACCCTCCTCTTCCCCCTCCCAGTTCAAGGTCTCCTCCCCCTCCCAGTTCAAGGTCTCCTCCCCCTCTCCCCCTTGTAAATAAAAACATACAAGTTTTTTAGTTGAAAACAAAACTGTGTTGGTTATTGTGTTACTCGAGGTAACTGTAATAAATGATTTGAGATGCCAATTAGCCAACTAAATTTAAGAGGATTACAAAATGCGGACACCAAATACTGTATCTATTACCGGTCATTCCTTTAATTGGTCATTGGTTTGTGGCGCATAAATAAATACTGACACTTTTAAGTAAAATTTAAACCACAACTATATTAACATAGATAACAAACAAGCAAGAAAGGTTAAAAGACGCACACAAAAGAATATGTACATAGTATAGACGCAGGGACGATTGTAGTGTTGCTGGCAACCTCAATCCTTTGGTCCTTCCGGGCCTCGGGAGAGGAACAGCTAGGAGATCCCTCGATGGAAGACGACGGCGAAGCTGGCAACCTCAATCCTTTTGTCCTTCCGGGCCTCGGGAGAGGAACAGCCAGGAGATCCCTCGAAGACGACTGGAATCAGGTACGCTGACTCGAGCCTTCCGCACGAACCACAAATCCTCTTCCTGTTCTTCGGGACAGCTCGGACAGGCGATGGTGGCCTAAACCCTAACCTAAACTAAAAGAAAAACCCTAGCTATGTCCCTAGCTATGTCCGATGCACCCGACGAACATTCACGATGACGACCGATATGCTTGGAACTGACGCTGCCTGACAAAGAGTCAGGTTTCTTTTATGCAGTACATTTACAATTGAGGGGAGGTAAGGGGAGGGGAGGGGAAAGGGTAGGAGATGGGAGGAAGTTGTATGGGGAGACCGAGGTGACCCTGCTATGGGGCTTGTGCGAACATGCCCGTCAGGGCTTCTCGGATGTGCACCCCATCCTAGTGTGCCTGGCGGATGGCAGCTGTGTGGGGCTGTTCAAACGTCTGTGCCTCGGCTGCCATCCATGCACGGAGGAAGGCCTCCCCACTTTGCTCCACAATGTTGTGGAGCACGCAGCACACAGCCACTACCTCCGTTGCATTCCGCTCACCCATCTCGAGACAGGTGAGCAAACAACGGAAGCGGGCTTTTAAGCGGCCGAAGGCGCACGCCACTTGATTTCGGGCCCGGTTGAGGCGGTCGTTGAACTGGGCCCGGTTCTGGTCCAGCCGCCCCATGTAGGGATACGTTAGCAGGGCAGCAGGGGGTAGGCACATGACGCAGATGGGCATAGGCATAGGCACATCCCTGACAGTCAACTCCCGCCGGGGGAAGTAGGTGCCCACCTCCAGCCTGCGAAACAGTCCGGAGTTGCGGAGGATGCGGGCGTCATGTGCCCTGCCAAACCAGCCCGCATCCTCCAGGAAGGTGGTCCATGATGGCCTGGAGAACAATAGAGCAGTACCCCTTCCTGTTCGTGAAATGGGCTGCTCGATGCTCCAGGGCCCGGATGGGGATGTGGGTTGCATCCAGGGCTCCCCTGCAGTTGCGAAACCCGAGGGCAGCGAAGCCAGCCAGCGTAGCGTCCACATCGCGCAGGCGGATCACTCTCGGGAGCAGGACATCATTGATGGTGTGGACGACCTGCAGAAGGGTGCAGAGAAACACAAGGGAACACATCACATAAGGCAGGGGTGAGTGTGCGCTCCCTTAGCCCCCCCCCCGTGATTCCCTCTGTCCTCACGCACGCACACACACACACACACGCACACACACACCAGGGCCCCCTCGCTCCATGCCCCACCCCACCAGCATGCCTCTGCAAGGAAGGGACGGCTCAAACACCTGGGTGACCCAGCCTGGAGTCTTGGCTGCCCCTGAGCATGGAGTGGGGATGCCACACGGACTCCACGGCCTCCTGGTGAGGGAGTCCAAAGCGATCTGCGCCTCCTGGTCCTGGAACACGAGGGCACCAGCCTGGAGCACCAGCTGCAGGCACTCCAAAATGGCCGACAGGGGCCAGAGCAGTCACATGGCCACCCGTGGCTCCAAGCAGACAAAGCAAGGCACAAGAAACCAAAACCAGGAAAAAGCACTAGGTGGCAAAAGGGTGGTGTCCAAAAGGCAGAGGGCAACCACCAAAACTGCTAGGGGCTGTCAGTCCCTGCAAGAGGTCCTAAACCACGGAGCAGGAGACAAACGGCTGTCCGGCGAGACCCCTTTAAGCACGTGTCTGAACAGAGCTCCAGCCCCGCCCACAGAAAGGGCTGGTGCCTTTTTGCCCTCTTCAAAATGGTTCCGGGCTTCTGCTTTTGCGCAAAAGCACACTGCCAATCTCGATGCACTTTTGCGCAAAAGCGCATTGTTCTAACGATATCTCCGGGACCAATCTAGATGCTCTTTTGCGGAAATACTTTTAACAGAAAAACTTTTCTATTAAAAGTATTTCCGGAAAATCATGCCAGTCTAGACGCAGCCAGAGAGTAGTTATTAATGTTTCACAATCCTGCTGGAAAGGCATAACAAGTGGGGTTCAGCAGGGGTCTGTTTTGGGACCAGCTCTGTTCAATATCTTCATCAACGATTTAGAAAGTACACTTATTAAGTTTGAAGATGATACCAAGCTGGGAGGGATTGCGACTAATCTGGAGGATAGGCTCATAATTAAAAATGACCTGGACAAATTGGAGAAATGGTCGGAGATAAATAGGATGAAATTTAATAAAGACAAATGCAAAGTGCTCCACTCAGGAAGGAACAATCAGTTTCACACATACAGAATGGGAAGTGACGGTCTGGGAAGGAGTACGGCAGAAAGGGATCCAGGGGTTAAAGTGAACCACAAGTTAAATATGAGTCAGCAGTGTGATGCTGTTGCAAAGAAAGCAAACATGATTCTGGGATGTATTAACAGGTGTGTTGTGAGCAAGACACGAGAAGTCATTCTTCTGCTCTACTCTGCGCTGGTTAGGCCTCAATTGGAGTATTGTGTCCAGTTCTGGGCACCACATTTCAAGAAAGATGTGGAAAAATTGGAGAGGGTCCAGAGAAGAGCAATGAGAATGATTAAAGGTCTAGAGAACATGACCTATGAGGGAAGGCTGAAGGAATTGGGTTTGTTTAGTTTAGAAAAGAGAAGATTGAGGGGGGACATGATAGCAGTTTTCAGGTATCTAAAAGGGTGTCATAAGGAGGAGGGAGAAAACTTGTTCATCTTGGCCTCTGAGGATAGAACAAGAAGCAATGGGCTTAAACTGCAGCAAGGGAGGATTAGGTTGGACATTAGGAAAAAGTTCCTAACTGTCAGGGTGGTCAAACACTGGAATAAATTGCCCAGGGAGGTTGTGGAATCCTCATCTCTGGAGATATTTAAGAGTAGATTAGATAAATGTCTATCAGGGATGGTCTAGACAGTATTTGGTCCTGCCATGAGGGCAGGGGGCTGGACTCAATGACTTCTCGAGGTCCCTTCCATCCTAGTATTCTATGATTCTATGATTCTAGTGTGCTCAGACATAATATCCAGTTCTCTACTGTTCTGTCTACCCATTTCAAGTCAACTGCTCTGATCACTGGAGTGATCCTCAGAGCCAGCATAAAAAGATCTGGAAATTCACTACAATGCCAGTGCTTAGAGCTTATACAGTATTCTTCACCTTCAAAGAGATTTCAAAAAATTAACTTACTAGCTGCCACTATACCTGCAGTTAGATATTATTATGCTTAATTTTTATGAACAAATAAATTAAGACAAAGGTTGGGACCAAAGTTTTCCAGAGCTGGACTAGAGAATCCCGGTTAAGAGAGTTTCAACCTGTAGCATGTTGTAAAACTAGCCAAATATCTAGGGGTATGTCTAGACTGCACCCCTCTGCTGGCAGAGGGATGCAGATTAGGCTGGATGAAATTGCTAATGAAGTGGGGATTTAAATATCCCATGCTTCATTAGCGTAAAAATGGCCGCTGTTTTTTTCCGGCACGGAGCTTTGTCAGAGAAAAGCGGCAGTCTAGAGGCTGATCTATCACTAAAGAAAGCCTTTTCCGATAGATCCCTTATGCCTCATAAAACGAGGTATACAGGATCTATCGGAAAAGGCTTTCTTTAGCAATAGATCAGCCTTTAGACTGCTGCTTTTCTCCGACAAAGCTCCATGCTGGAAAAAAGCGGTGGCCATTTTTATACTAATGAAGCACAGGATATTTAAATCCCCGCTTCATTAGCAATTTCACCCAGCCTAATCTGCATCCCTCTGCCAGTACAGGGGTGCAGTCTAGACATATCCTGGATGAGTAGATGTATCCCCTGAAGATCTCTGCATATTCCAGCAGTAGTATTTAAAACTAATAAAAGAAAGTTCTTCTTTACACAGCGTGTAGTCAACCTGTGGAACTCCTTGCCAGAGGAGGCTGTGAAGACTAGGACTATAATAGAGTTTAAAGAAGCTAGATAATTTCATGGAGGTTAGGTCCATAAAAGGCTATTAGCCAGGGGATAAAATGGTGTCCTTGGCCTCTGTTTGTCAGAGGCTGGGGAGGGATGGCAGGAGACAAATCGCTTGATCATTGTCTTCGGTCCACCCTCTCTGGGGCACCTGGTGCTGGCCACTGTCAGTAGACAGGATACTGGGCTAGATGGACCTTTGGTCTGACCCAGTACGGCCGTTCTTATGTTCAGTACATATACTCCTGTTTGAGAACCACTACTATATAGGAGCAACACCCTTCAAACACCACTATTATTAATTATTATTAATTATATATGTGATCACAGAACCGAAAAAAAAGGCAAACTGACTGAATCCAAAGCCAACAGACTATTCATGACCATGACTAATACAGTTTCAGGCCTCCAAAAAAGCAGAAAAATGGACTGGAACTTACCCATACTGTTATTGTTATGGAGGTGTAACAAGAGGTGACCAACAAAGGAAAAAAAATCAGTGTGGTAGATGTGACTGCATAACCACAGTTGACAAAAAAGCTGCTATATAGCTACCATCCAATTGTGTTGGTTGTATCAGGTCAAGCGACAGTGTCATAAGTTAAAAACACTTCTGCATTTTTTTCCAGGAAGAATGGCTCTTGCGCAAGAGGAGCCAAAAAGGAGCCATGCAGATGGCTCCTTTTTGTGCAAAAGCCTCTTGCACAAAAGTAGAGCCTAGTTAATTATGCAAATGAGGCATGGCAACATTCTACACTTTGCCTCATTTGCATATTTTTTGAGCAAAATGGGGGCAGTGTAGATATAGCCTAATAGTGTAAATATTCGATCTAAAGTATACAGATTATGCCTCTTAGTTCTCTGAACAGCCCCAAACGCTCACTGTTATATTCCCCACCTTTACAGATGCTGTCCAGCAGCACTGACTAGATGAAGTGCAATGGTGCTATCGCCATGCCCCTATGTGTTCTGGCCACACCTCTTCTATTCTCCAGCGCTTGCTCCTACACCAGTGGCTGAAATACAGCACCGTGTAGCCATTCCATTGTCTTTGTGTTGTTCAAGGAATCCCCGGCCAGCAGGGGATTAACTAGTAACTGCTTATGCTGTATTTGTGACACTGGTATGGTGAGAGTGTGTGGTGTGGTGTGAAGGGATTACACTTAACTCTGAATGTGGGGCTCTGGATCCAGGTATCCAGCTATAAACCATCCTCTATTTAGACCTTTTTTCTGTGCTCCCTTTGTTTTATTGCTGCCCTTCCTTTCTGTAGTTTCAGTCAGTGCCCCAGGTGTGCCAATACCAAGCAGATGTGGGTGGGGCACTGTAATTTGGGAGTTACTCCCAGCAACTGGAAATTCAAGGAGACTCTTAGCCAGAAGTTTCCAAATCAACACTCATGTCAGTTGAAAAACAAGGTCATGTTTGGTGTTTTAATCCAGCTGATCATCTCAGTATATACATACTTTGGTTTGGTTTGTGAGCTTCAATTATTTCAGTGTTGTGTTCAGACAAAGAAGCCATATAACAGGGCCATGTAACATTTTCCCTCTCCTATTTCCTAAACTTTTTCATGCTCACGGGCCTGGCTAATGGATAATGTACTGTAGATAGCATGCATCACATACTGTATGTTCATTCTTAAGTTTGGATTTTGGCACCACTGCCAAACACCGAGATGCCAATTAGGAAACTAGAATCCAATGCTTAGAGATTAAGTCATTCAGCACTGTGTCTCTGCACGCTATAATTAAAAACAGAGAACTCCATTACAGGCAGAGCAAAAATAAAGAGAGGAAGATACCTATTTTTGGAATTCTTTTTGTTCTTTAAAATCCACTGTACTTTGCAGTTTACCCACTTTATCACACCAGTTATAGTCAGTTAAAGTCTTTCAAAACAGACCAAATCTAAAAAAAAAATATACTAGAAAACTAGAGGAGATTCAGAGTGAGCGGTCTAGGCCCTAAAAAATCTGACTGATGGAGCAGTATTAATTTCTTGAAAATTACTTGGCTTTTCAATAAACGTGCTCAAGTTGAGCTATTGTTGCCGGAGTTTAAAAATATAAATTCATATTACTATGTCTGTTGTAAATCACTGATGGGGTTTATAACAATAATAAAACTCTTAGAGTTATTTATCACATTTACATGTGATTTGTTAAGAGAATTGATCAGCCTCAGCTTCATTTCAGGCTATTAATATCAAGTAACTGACTATGGGCATTTGGTAAATTTGACAGTAGCTATAACATTGATATTAACGTAATATAAGACTGTATTCCCCCAGTGTATCATAGTGCACCCAGTCTAGTATCAGGTATCAAAACACATTGCTTTTACCCATTATGCTGATGACAAAAAAAGTGGAGCAGATAACTATTGACTTTTGGCAGGAAGCTGCACTTGCAGATATCAACTTAGATTAATTCCACTTAATTACATTTTTGTCAAATGGCATGATGTCATAGCATCTGAAATGAAAAATGTTTCCTCGTGTAATACAGAATTTTAAATTATTATTTGAGAACACATACTAAAGCTTTTCACGAAGCCTGTATACAAAAAACAAAATTACTTACAAACATTTATAGACTGAAAATAGACCATCTGCAATTTATAGCTTACCACATTACAATTTAATAAAAAAGTCTCTATTTACTCAGATTAGTCAATCTATGTATCTTGTGTTACTTAACATACTGTTCTGCAGATTAGAAAACATTCCTAAAAGATATTTCTTCAAATACTTCTAATGCTTACTTAAATATGCTATATTTTACCTTAATGATTCATTTTACAGCAATAGTATTTTAAAGGGACACTGTCTTTTTAAAAGAGAGAAGTATTTTTCATGTTTTTAAATACCATCTCTTTCTCTCTTTTATATTTAGTAACACCCAATCTTGTTTCTTTATCACAATGTATTTTCTCCACATCACTCTCATACATATATTTTGTTAATATGGTGCACCTTGTAGGTATGTGAACGTGTACCTGTGTACACAGTTAACCAATGAGCCTTGGCTCATCCACCCCCGGCCCTCCCCCCCGCCCCAGCCAAATGCACATCCCCCCACACTGCTTCTGTGGGGGAGGCAGTGGGGGAAGAGGCAGAAACCAGTGGGTGTGGGGAGCTGGCTTAAAAGCCAGCTCCCTGCATGTGCTGATTCCTAAGGAGCCACTTCCCACTTCCCGCACCCCATGCTGCTGCTGTATCAGAGGCAGCAGGAGGAGGGAGACGGGAGCCAGTGCGTGTGAGGAGCCAACTTTTAAGTCAGCTCCCTGCACATGTCGGCTCCTGCAGAGCTGCCTGTGTTGCACACCCCCCCCCCCGCCCCCATCCCCATGTTCTGCTGCCTCCCACAGAGGCAGCAGTGGTGTCTGGGGGCAAGTGGGAGTTGGTGTTCATGAGGAGCCAGCTGCCCTTGCGTGTAAATGTGTAACCACTAATAAATACATCGGTATCACTTTTACAAAAATACATTGTATCACTTTTACAAAAATACATAGATTTTAACATTTCTAGTGCCCTCAGGGGACTATTACTTTTACTTTGTTCTCCCTGGTTGGATGGTAAATTCTTTCACACCATATCTGTTTAGTTTGCAGGCTCTTTGGGGCAGAAGCTGCCTCACTCTCTCTGTTTTCATAGTGCCAATAGGATCCTGAGCTTGGTTTTGCTCTCTATGCACTATGCGATGATGGTCATGATGATGAAAAATGAACAGATATTTTGAATCAAATGACTGCATATTAAGGTTTCACAGACTTTGTGTGTGTGTGTGTATATATATATATATGATTTTTAAAATTACATATAAATAAATAGATTAATAGATTTCAAGACGAGAAGTGACTACTATGCTCGTCTGTTATAACCTCCTGCATAACACAAGCCATACCCGATCCAATAATTTTGATTTAGGGATTTCAATGTGAAATATAAGAAAGATGTAATCTAGTTATTTAAGCATAAATCAAGGTAGCAAGACATTCTAAACTTGGCCCTGCCAATGACTTGTCATGTAATCTAAGGCTAGTAATGTAGTATGTCTGCTTCAGTTTCCCACCTGAAAAGTTGAAACAATACTTTCTCATCCCAAAAGAAGGTGTAAGGATTAATAAATCAATGCTTATAAAACAATTCAGTGTGAAAAGTGGGTAAGTATTATTTACTTATTATGTAAACATCACTGTGGAGTCAAGTACTACTCATTCTTCGTCGAGTAGTGTTCCCCAAGGGTGCTCCAATCGAGGTGCTGGGCAAACCGGAGGATTTTCAGTAGCAGTAGCCCCTCCACCGGACCGCGCATGCGCGACTGCTGCTTCGCGCCTCTCAGCTGAGCGCGGTCCGGCTAGTCAGTTTCCTTCCAACCATCTGCAGCCACAGATGGAGTTAGCTTATGCTCCCCCCTCCTGTCTGAGGAGCGAGGGAGATTAGTTAGTTTAGCTTGTTCTTGTGTTTCGTTCTTAAGTTATTAGTGTTAGTGTAGTTGTATTGTAGTTGTAGTTCCTGGTCAGTTAAAAAAAAAAATTCTGTGCTTGTCCTGTCAAGCCTCTGGGCATTAACGATGCCAGGTTCACCTGGGTTTAAAAAGTGCTCCCAGTGCCAGGATGCCATGCCAGCATCAGATGGGCACCCTCGGTGCATAAAGTGCCTCGGGGATGGACATGTCCCGGTGAAGTGCAGCCACTGCGCTAAGTTAACGGCGCGCGCCAGGTGGGACCAAGAACTCAGACTGAGAGTTCTCCTCTTCAATAAAGCTCTCCAGCCTCTGGAGATGTCGGGGTCACTCCCCTCGGGGAAGCTTGAGGATCGGCCGGCTCAAGAGAACCCCCACGGCAAGGCAGGCAGGGTGAGCACCAGAGACAGACTGGGAACCTCTGGCTGTTCACCGAGGTATCCCGTGGACAAGGCGGGCAAGGGCCTAAGCTCCTCAGTCCCCACCCGGACCCATGGCAAGGACCCTGTCCCGGCACCAGCCAAAGGCTCACAGGCAGACTCGGTGCCGGCAACGGCTCCAATGGCCGCCCTGAGGCCAGCAACGGACACCCCGGCACCAGCTTTTCCCGCGCATGCGCGGATGAGTGCAGCCACAACAGCAGCAGTGCTGGCGTCTTCCCCAGCTGTTGCGGCTTCATTCTCCCAGGTGCCGGAGTCAGTGGCACCAGGGTCGGTGCCACAGGGGGGAACTCTCATTTCAGAGCCCTCGGTACCGGCATTACCAGCACTTGTCCTGCAACCAACGGCACCGGGTCAGCCAATAAGCAGCCAAGCTGTGGAGGTTCTTCATCATCTGTCAGCCCGCTATGCTCCGCACCATTGCCTACCCTCAACTCCTCGGTGCCGACCAAGGCACAGCACAAGTCTGCACAACTCGGGACACCAACTTTGACACTGGACCATGTCATGTTTTCACCCGGACTGATGTCACCTGCTTCATATTATTCGGGTGACCATCACCACGATCATCATCATTATGCATCGGCTGGGGACCATTACTGCCGATCATCTCGCCATTCACCGCCAAGACGGTATTATCGAGAGCGCTACTCTCGATCTCCCTCTCACCATTCCAGGAGATCCTTTTTGCCAAGGTCCCCAAGACCCTTGGGATATTCTCGTCGGTATGACATGGTGAGGAGGCACTCTTCCAGACGTTCCCCGAGTCCATGCCACAAACATCATTATGAATGATGTTATTATGACCGCCTTTCTCCTCTCGAAAGAGGACGTCTGCGTTCGCGATTGCCACGTTCCAGTCTGACCCTATCTCCACATGCATCAGTGCAATCTCCACCTTCTGCCACTCCACCAGTTCCTGAGGAGGACACAGTCTCCATCTATCAGGAGGATGAACTCATGCCTTGTCAGGAACATCAGAGCCCTTCTCTTCTTCTCACTCTTCTTCATCACCAGATGACGCGGTGGTCCCCGGTGACTTGTCTCCCACGGAAGACCACAAGCAATTCCAGGAGCTCTTCAAGAGGGTTGCCCAGTCCCAAGAGATTCAGATGACGGATGTACAGCAAAAACAACATCGGTTGTTGAAGAACCTACAACCTTCCCAGAAATCAAAGCTCGTGTTCCCATTTGACGAAGCTATCTTGGAGATCGCCGATGACATCTGGCAGACTCCAGCCACGTCGTTGCCAACCAATAAAAGGTCGGACAAAAAGTACTTTATAAGTTAGAAGGGTATGGACTTTTTATTTACACACCTTCAGCCCAACTCCCCTGTTATAGACGCTGTGCAGCAGAGAACGAAGATGTCTCAGGCCAAAAACACCGCGAATGACAAAGAAGCCAAGCGCCTCGATATCCTAGGCAGGAAGGTATATTCATCTGCCACTTCAGCTCTAAGGATGTGCAATTATGCGGCGCAATTAGCAAATCATGATTTCGATAATTATTCGAAACTGGTCCCTTTATTTGAGCACTTGCCAGACTCTAAACGTCAGATTTTGAAGGCAGTTATACAAGAGGGCTACATGATTGCCAGAACAGCATTGCAGATAGCGCTTGATACAACTCATGCTGCTTCTCGAACTACAGCTACAGCCGTAGTCATGCGCCGGGCATCTTGGTTACACCAAGCTGTTGTCCCAAAACAGCTGCAATCCAAAGTGGAGGACTTACCGTTCGATCGGCAGTCACCTTTCGCTCAGTCCACCGATCAAGTCTTTCATTCGGGCAGGGATACACACACGACCTTGAGGACACTGGGGATGTATACGCCTCCTTATAGATGTAAGAGGTACACGCTTTACACAAAACAAAGGCCTTTCTCTTACGCCACACCTCAGTCCAGACCATTTGAACAGCAGAGACCAAGACAGCGTCCGCAAAAGCGTCAACAACAGTTTAACAAGGTGTCAGTCCAGCAACAAGGTCGACAGCAGGTTTGATGTGCTGGTTGAGGGACTGTGTGCCACCCCCTTGTCAGAGGCTCCGAACAACATGCAAGGCTTGTTCCATCATCGCCTGACACCTTATCAACATCGCTGGTCTCATATATCTACCGACCGGTGGGTCCTCGATATAGTCACTTCAGGATACGCCATTCCCTTCAACTCTCTTCCTCCTCGCTTTCCCCCCTTCCCCATCCTTTTTCAGGGACCCCTCTCATGAGATCCTTCTACAACAAGAGGCTTCCCATCTGCTCACCATAGGAGCGGTGGAGAGGGTACCAACCCAGTTTTGGGGGAGAGGGTTTTATTCTCATTATTTCCTCACCCAGAAAAAGTCGGGGGGTTGGAGGCCTATCCTGGACCTATGTCAGCTCAACTGTTACCTGCAGAAGCAGAAATTCAAAATGGTCATGTTGTCTTCCATCATTCCGGCTCTTGACAAAGGGGATTGGTTTGCGTCCCTCGACCTACAGGACGCCTACTTCCATATAACGATACATCCTGCTCACAGAAGATTTCTTTGGTTTGTAGTGGGAGCCGACCATTATCAATACCGAGTACTACCTTTCGGACTTTCGGTGGCTCCACGAGTTTTTTCCAAGACCCTCGCGGTGGTGGCGGCCTACCTTCGGCGCCTCGACATTACCATCTTCCCGTACCTAGACGATTGTCTACTAAAGGCCCCCACCTTCGACGAAGCTATGTGGGCGGTGACCACTACTAAATTAGGGCTAAATTAGCAGTGTCAGAGCTTGGGCTAGAATCACCAGAGGTCTGAAACCCTTCCTCCTCACCAGGTCTCAGAGCCCAGGCTCCAGCCCAAATATCTACACTGCAATTTAATAGCCCATGGTCTGAATCCTGGGACCCCAAATCACTTGACCCAGGCCAGCTGAGGCTATGCAGCAAGTATTTTATTTTAATGCAGATGTATCCTGAAGACTGCAGGCTTAATTGAAATCAATTAAATTATTTCTGTTGGGAATTATTGACACTTGGGTGGTAATTGCTGGTCTGATGAAGCAATCAGCTCAGTAATTGGAAGGATATATATTTGGGAGGAAGGGGGTGGGGAAAGGGGAAACCTGAGAAGCTGCTTGGATGATTTCCCTGGCTATATACTGGTGGTTCCTTCTGTTTTGCTTTGCAAATGAAGATTGAAAGCATAAGTAGCAAAAAGAGAACTAGTGCCAATGTTTCAGAGCAGACACATGCAATGGCAGGATATGTCCCAGGACTTTTGCACAGAAATTGTTGGACTGGGCCAACTTGTGGTCAGAACTTCAAGGGTATGTCTAGATTACATGCCTCTGCTGACAGAGGCATGTAAAATAGGCTACCTGACATAGTCAATGAAGCCAGGATTTAAATATCCCTGGCTTCATTAAAATAAAAATGGCTGACGCGCTGTGCCAGCTCAGCTGATCGTTGGCACAGTGTGTGAGTCAAGATGTGGATCAGTCGACAAGGGAAGCCTTTGTCGACCGCTCCTGTAAACCTCGTTCCATGAGGTATAACGGAGCGGTCAACAAAGGCTTCTCCTGTCGACTGATCCATGTCTTGACTCACGTGCTGTGCCGACGATCAGCTGAGCCAGCACAGCGCAGAGGCCATTTTTATTTTAATGAAGCCAGGGATATTTAAATCCCGGCTTCATTGACTATGTCAGGTAGCCTATTTTACATGCCTCTGTCAGCAGAGGCATGTAATCTAGACATACCCCAAGGGCTGAATAGACTCTGGATACTGAGGCAAGAAGATCCTGGAACTGGAGACACCAACTGGGATTGCTAGACCTGCTGTGAAATTAACAGAGGAGTATGTGGAAGCAGATTTTCCATGAAAACAGCTCTGTCCGCCTACATAAAGAGAAAGGTGAAGGAAGCCTGAGGAACCTCATTCATCAAAACTTGGGAATTGGTTATAAGGCATGAACAAAGGTGCCCCAACCACCCACTCAGTGGTTCATTACCCATTCAGGGATAAAGGATATATGAAAAAAACTGGGCCTACATGGTTTGGGGAGTTGCAGAGTTCTATGAATGGATAGGCATAAAAGGGGACCTGGGATGAAAACCATTCCCTTCAAAGTATGCTGGAGAACTACAAGGGGGCATTGTGGATTTAGCAGCAGCATGTTCCCTTGTACTGAACATCTTGGTTAGGTTGTATTGGTGAGAAGAGGAGATAATGATAACAGTTTATTGTGTATGTGAAGGGAAAACACTTATCCAGTGGAGACTGTCATCTAAACTTTCTTTCCTCTGACAGTGGAACAGACAGCGGGCATAGTAAAGTTGTTGCCTTGCTTAGTAATACTAGGAACTGACTGCACTGTTTGCTGTATGTAAATAAGACAGCTGATGGGGAAAGGATGACTCTTAAGTGGGTCCATGTAAAAGAGTTGATTAATGTAGACCCTCCAGTTGCAGCACATAATATCCCTAGACATATGTAATGGATGGAAGGGGTACTACCTTTTTCTAGACATCCCAGCCACTCAGCTAACTAAAGAGGCAGTGGATATCCAGGAAGAATTGGCAGGGAGCAGAGAGAGCCAATGAGAAGAAAGTGAGATATTTGAACTGAAAGATTTGAACTGAAAAACAGGTTTTGCCTGAGTCAGTCTTTGTATGAGTTCAGAGCAGAAGCTGGGGGAGAGATGGACTGAGCCAGACAAAAAACATGGTATTTTCAGCAATAGCCATGTCTAGAAAGGACAGAATCTTGGAACAACAGATATGTAAGTAAACAGGTAATGTTTAGTTAGATACAATCAGGTTATTTTCTTTATTTCTGATTTGTGAACTTTGTACTGAACCCATGTAGATCCTTTGCCCCCATACAGTGTAACTTTTAAACTGAACCCCAGGGAAGTAATTCTCTGTGCTTTTAATCTGCCTTTTTCAGTTCTGTAACACCTAGCAACCAAGTATGCTTTACCAAATATATCTTCTTTGTTGTGTTAATAAAATCACCTTTTTAAGAATATGATCTGATTTCTATGTTCTTGAAGGCAGGAGGTTCTGTATGCAGGTGCCAGAAACTGAAGGTCAGCTATTAAGAAATTAGTTTTTTTACAAGCTCTCTCCTGAGGAAGAGTTAAAGAGCTTAGAGTTACCCCACAGGAAGAAATCCCCACATGCATCCTTCTGGGTTCCCAAGGGGTTTTTGCATTTGGGTGGTGCAACATACCACCCAAGGTCAGGGAATCTGTGACCCTGGAGTTTTGTTTAAACAGAAGGCTTTGGTGGCGGGATATTTTTAGGTTTCTTGTGGGCCCCCACCTTCTGAACTCAAAGTGCCAGAATGGGGAACAGCCTTGACAGCACACCATAATAACTTAGAAAGAACTGACATGCCTGAGGACTTGTGTGGGAGGGAGGAAAAACCCCAGAAGGAGGCTAGTCCATCTTGTGACATCCCTCAAACATCAGAAAAGTCTCTTGCTCGCAGCATGTTTACTTGAGCTTTATGCAGGGGGCCCCCATTTATATATACAGCATTCTACATGCTTTATTCTTCTGCACCCTTAAGTGTATAAGGCGTCCACCACTTTTTGCCACTTTTTGTATTGTGTCCATCTCCTCAGGCATCTGAGTGTCACGTTGATTGATTTGGCTCCTTTCTGTATTGTTCTGCATAATGTTTCTTTAGGTAGCTTTCGAGCGTGGTTGGCCCTTGTTAAAATAAATCTAGCTTCCCTGTACCAGACCCAGTGCTCCTAAATGAACCAATTAAGGCAGGGGTGGGCAATAATTTTGGAAGGGGGGCCATTTCACAAATTTCAGAAGGGGCGGGGTTGAGAACTACCCTGCTGGGTACGGTGACCTTATTTTCTGAACCAACTGCAGCTAGTAAGAACAGTTTAATTTAAATTATGAAACAGATGAAGCATTTTAACTTTCTCATGTTAGTTTATCAAACTCCATTTTAAATGAAGTAAAATATTATGTCCAACACAAAAGGTTTCAATGTTTTCTTTATTTATGGGAGGGTTGGGGAACTCTTTTTGGGTAGGAGGTCACTGACCAACAAAAAAAATCAGTTGGGTGGGGACCACACAAATGAGAAGCAAAAAAACTCCTTCAAAAACCCCCAACGCTCCCTGATGTGGTCCCAACTGAGACACCTCACTCTTCTGGTGCCCCAGCCTCATGGGGTGAGGTGAAGGGAAGGAGGAACTGAGGTTCAGGGCTTCTCATAGACCAGATTTATTTTTGTGGGGTTCTGGAGTTAGTGGATTTTATGGACCTCCTTAGGCTCTGGGGTAAAGACAAAAACGAAGGGTACAGTGAATGAGACAGGGCTGCCAACAAGTAGGATAGGGATGGGGTGCGGGATCTGGAAGGGAGCTGGGGTGCAGAAGCAGGCTGGGAGTAGGGTGTCTGGCCAGGTGGAGGGAGCAGGAAAAAGGAGGGTGCAGCGCGTGGCCAGGAGAGAGGTTGCAAGAACAAGGGAGGGTGTTGAAGCAAGCTGTGGGTGCCAGGTCTTGGGGGGGAGGGAAGTGATGGGATTGGGGTGGGCCTGGGCATGAGGGGGAACCTTACCTGGTTTTGTGCCCCCTTGCAGCAATGGCTGCAGCCACAGTGTCCCGACCACCCCGGAGGGAGGCCCTGTTGCCACAGCTACACTGTCCCGGAGACCAGAGACACCACTGCTACAGCCATGTGATCCGGGGCTGGCCCCGAGGCACTGCGGCCACAGGCCTCCCTGCAGGGCTGGAGGTGCTGCTGATGAGGCCATGCTACCTGGGGCCGACACCGGAGGCACTGCTGCCATGGCCATGTGGCTTGTGACCAGCCCGAGAGGCACCACAGCCATGCGTCCCCAAGCCACCCCAGAGGCCAGAGGTACCATGGCCTGGAGCCAGCCCCGGAGGCACCATGGCCATAGGCTGCCCCAGAGGTGCTTGGGGCTGGCCCCAGAGGGCTTGCTACCGCAGCTATGCTGCCTGGGGCCGGCACCAGAGCCTCAGCCCCAGCGCTGCCTCCTTTTCAGCCACTGTGCAGGGGGAGGAAGGGCAGAGCTGAGCTCCTTCCTCTGCGGCACATGCCCATTAGGGGGGAAGGCCCTGAAATTGCTTCACAAGCCAGATCCAGCCCACTGAGAAGCTTTTGCCCACCCCTTAATTAAGGGGACAGAGCTGGCTTCACCAGGGCTTTAAATGGCCAGAGAGAATTTACTGAAGGCAGAGCCACAAGGTGATCTGCAGAGTGAAGCTGCAGGGAGAGAGGGTCTCCTTCACTAGTCCCCAAAGAAGGGAGATGGGGCTGGATAAGAAGACCCAGCTCTGTTTTTATTTTGAGGAAAGAAAATGAAGGCAAGACTATATCTTCTTCAGATACTCAGGAAACGGGAAGGGACGAGGTGAAAGATATGTAATGTGTTTTCTTTTAGGAAATACGTGTCAGTAAAAAAAACCAGGCCCCCAAAAAGGGCTGTGATTGGATGGTAAGCATGTATGAAGTTTTGTGAAAGGACTCTATAACCCTGAAGGGGGAAACAGGCAGAGTATTGCCCTGACCATGAGGAGGCAGTTGGGTAGTAGCTGCTGGATTACTGTTGCCTGCTTTTTCTCTTTCGAGGTGATGTCCATATTGCCACATGTGGGTGGCATTTTTAAAATGTGTCCTAAATATGTCCATTGCCATCTTCTTCCCATATTTGATGCTTTAGATTTGTTTGCTCTACAAAGGATTTCCAAGGATTTCTACAAAGTATACAATGTTTCCAAGAGTTTCTTCTCTTTACAATCAACTCTAGAAGCATTCCACAGTAATTTACTCTGGAAGGTCCTGATCTTCTTATCAATTTCTGTTGCAGACTCTGCTTAAAAAAGGAGGATAGACATGGGCTACGTCTACATTGGCAAGATTTTGTGCAAATACTTTAAATGCAAGAGTTTTTGCATTAAAGTATTTGCGCAAGAGAGCGTCTACCCTGGCATGTGCTTTTGCGCAAGAGATGTGCTTTTGTGCAAAAGCATCCGTGCCAGTGTAGACGCTTTCTTGTGCAAGAAAGCTCCGATGGTCATTTTAGTCATCAGGCTTTCTTGCGCAAGAAATTCATGTTGCCTGTCTACACTGGCCTCTTGCGCAAGAACACTTGTGCAAGAGGGCTTATTCCTGAGTGAGAGCATCATAGTTCTTGCGCAAGAAGCACTGATTTCACACGTTAGAACGTTAGTGTTCTTGCGCAAGAACTCCCCGCCAGTATAGACAGTCAGCAAGTTTTTGCGCAAAAGCAGCTGCTTTTGCACAAAATCTTGCCAATGGAGACTCAGCCATAATGTTTGTGTTAATAGTTTATATTCTTCTGTCCATGCCAATCATGCTATTTTTTCCAAATCTTTTCAAGTTTATGGAAGTTGTTTGTTGGTTTTGATATTTATTGCTTGATGTCTATTGGTGTCATCATTATTGCACATCTCAATCCCTAATAGGTAAAATGATTTAATTTTTTCTGGAGTTTCTTTGTCTACTTTAATGGTTACTTTTTTGACATTGATAGCCATATATTTTATTTTACCCTTGTTGATAAATACGTTCTAGGGTTGCCAGGTGTCCAGTTTTGAACCAGACAGTCCGCTTTTTGAGCTTTCTGTCCGGGAAATAAATTGAATTAAATATAAATGTCTGGTATTTTCTAATTAAGTTTTTATTATCATCATGAGTATCAGTACATAGTGGCTTACTGCCTGCATGAGCGTGTCCACCAGCCAGGCAGTACGCAACTATGCAGTAGAGAGGAGAAGCGTGGGGACGAGGACGGGGACAGACTCACCCATGCATCCTGCCGGTACCATGCACGGGATGGGCAGCACCCTGGGATCTGTGTGTGCCTGGGCCAGCCCTGCTCCCTGCTGGCTGTTTCCCCTCCCCCAGCCAGCCCCGCTTCCCGCTGGCCAGTTCCCTCCCGGCCAGCCCTGCTTCCCGCCGACTGGCCCCCCCCCTTTCCCCAGTCTCCCTTGGTCAGCCCCGCTCCCCCCGACCCTCTCCCAGCCAGCCCTGCTCCCCTCCCAGCCAGTTCTGCTCTCCTCCAAGCCAGCTCCCTCCCCACCACCCCAATCTGAGATCAAGTATGTCAGGTATTTTTTTTAAACCATCTAGTAACCTTATAAACAACCAACTTATTTTTCTGGTTCTGCAAAAACCTGGGTCTTTCTTCCGTTAAATGATGTGTTAAACTGGATGGGACAATGTCACCAGCAAGAAGAAGTCATCCACATGTGCTTTATCACTGGTCTATGAAATTCCTTGGTTGCCTTCTGCAGGTACTTTCCTTATTACAGGGGTGAGGAACCTAAGGCCCAGGGGACAGATGTGGCCCCTGGCTTGCCTGGATCCATCCCGCTGAAGCTCAGGACCCCCTTAGCATTGGGGAGCTTACACTGGTGCTCCAGCCCTCTTGCTGTCCCACCATGGGGCTGGAGCACACAATCTACTAGGCTGGGGGCCCCATAGACACTGGTATGTGAGGGGAATGTGGGGAGTATCTTTCCCCTTGTCAGTTGGGGGCCATGTCAGTGAGGATGTTTTTTGTTTCTCACTTGTGTGCAGCCTCCAACTGATTTTTCTGAGGGTCAGCAGCCTCCGACCCAAAAAAAGGTTTCCCACCCCTGCCTTATGACAGTCAATAACAGTCAATTGTGGAGATATAATATACCCTTGCCTTACTCCAGGGATACATATAGTCTGGCATGATTTTCTGCAAATGCTTTTAACAGAAAAGTTTTCCGTTAAAAGCATTTTCGGAACAGAGCGTCTAGATTGGCACGGATGCTTTTCCGCAAAAGCACTTTTTGCAGAAAAGCATCTGTGGCCAATCTAGACGCGCTTTTCTGCAAAAAAGCCCTGATCGCCATTTTTGCGATCGGGGCTTTTTTGCGGAAAACAAATCTCAGCTGTCTACACTGGCCCTTTTGCGCAAAACTTTTGCGCAAAAGGGACTTTTGCCCGAACAGGAGCAGCATAATATTTCCGCAAAAAGCACTGATTTCTTACAGTAGGAAGTCAGTGCTTTTGCGGAAATTCAAGCGGCCAGTGTAAACAGCTGGCAAGAATTTCCGCAAAAGCAGATGATTTTACGGAAAAACTTGCCAGTCTAGACACAGCCCAGCTGTTACTACCTCTGACTGCATGTTCTGTATTATCATAGAGAATCTTTATCGAATACTAGCAAAGTTAAACAGAATAATAACATGCCATAATTTTCTAAATAATATCTTTGTGTACATTGTGAAATCTCTGAAAATCTATGCAATTTATCACTAAGGGTGCTTGCCACTCAATTTTTAGTTATGCAGTATAGCAGATTTACCTGGCATTGCTCAGGTCCTTAACTCAATTAGGGTATGTCTACTCTACCACCCTAGTTCGAACTAGGGTGGTAGTGTAGGCAACCGGAGTTGCAAATGAAGCCCGGGATTTGAATTTCCCGGGCTTCATTTGCATCTTGCCGGGCGCCGTCATTTTTAAATGTCCGCTAGTGTGGACTCCATGCCGCGCGGCTACACGCGGCACGGAGTAGGTAGTTTGGACTAGGCTTCCTATTTCGAACTACCGTTACTCCTCGTGAAACCTAGTCTGAACTACCTAGTCCGTGCCACGTGGCTACACGCGGCACGGAGTCCGCACTAGTGGACATTTAAAAATGGCAGCGCCCGGCAAGATGCAAATGAAGCCCGGGAAATTCAAATCCCGGGCTTCATTTGCAACTCCGGTTGCCTACATTACCACCCTAGTTCGAACTAGGGTGGTAGTGAAGACATACCCACAAGGTGTTATTTTGGAAAGTAAAAAGAATATGTACATGCTTTATTTAAATAATTGTATTTTTCAATACTACGGTGTTATTTTTATTAAGTCAATTTTTATTTCAGATTTCTTAAACAAAGGGATTGTTAAAAGTTGTCCATTTAATTTTTTTACTAAATTTTGTAAGTGGGAATTCCATCAAATGTATTTTTTTCCTTCATCCCTATAAACTGCTATCATTTGCTATGTTTTAACAAAAAAGAACTATAGTCAATGTAGTTTCCAACAACATCTTCTAGTTTTCAAACCTTAAGAATTAATTTAGAGTAGTGCTCTGTTTTGGCACAGCTAAATGTCTACTTTTTAATCTTTTCTGTAAGGTTGATTGAGAAGCAATCCTATTCCAGGTTCATCCCATTTTTCTGGCTCGTCTTGGTTCAGTCTCTTTCAACATTGGCTCTGCTATGTCAAGTTTGAGGACTGTAGTTAATTTGTTGATTCTGTCTCTTTTCAGTTTGGTTTTATGAGAAGCAACTCCATTCCAGACACATCCTGTTTTCCTGGCACAACTAAATCCTTATGTTGCTTTAAGTTATGACTAGGGGGCTGCACCTCATGCTCACTATGCTCACCAACCCCCTCTGCCCACCACAGGCAGATTGTGACCTCTCCTCCTACCCATGCCACAGTAGGAGAGAGGCCTCCACTAGTCCTTCCTGAGGCCAGATGGGGGCTGGACTCTGCAGCCTGCCTCAGGATCAGGGCTGGGGAGAGGATACTGCAGACAGATGGGGGCTGGGCCCCAACTGGGGGCCTTGTTGGCCAGTCTTCATTTTAAATAAAGTAAAAATGTATGTCTAACAAAAAAGGTTTCAACATTGTCTTTATTTATGGCAGGGGTATGAAACCTTTATTAGGTCAGAGGCCATTGACCCACAGAAAAATCAGCTGTGGACCACACAAGTGAGAAGGAGAAAAAAGCCCCTCTAAAAAACCCCAACCTTCACTGACGTGGCCCCCAACTGAAACACCTCACTCCCCTCATGCTTCAGTCCCATGAGGTATGGGGGCAGGGAGGACTGAGGTTCAAGGCTTCAAGCCAGATTAACTCTTCTGGGGTTTCAGGATTAGTGAATTTTGTAGGCCCCCCATGCTCTGTGGTGGGGCCAAAAATGAGGGGTTCAGTGTCCAAGACAGGGCTGCCAGTGAGTGGGATAGGAATGGAGATGCAGGATCTGGGCGGGATTTTGGGTGCAGGAGGAGATGAGGGTGCAAGGTCTGGGTGGGAGGTAGGGTGATGGAGCAGGCTGGGGGTAGGATGTGTGGCCAGAAGGGAGGGTGCAGTAGCAAGGGAGGGTGAAAGAGCAGGCTTGGGGTAGGTGTCTGGCTAGGGAGGAGGTGCGGGAGCAAGAGAGGGTGCAGGAGCGGGCTGGAAGTTCAGGGTCTCGGTGGAGGGTGTGTGTGAGGGGGGGGCTGGAGGTGCAGGGTCTCGGCAGGGCATTGACTGAGGTGGTTTGGGGTGCAGAGACTCAGCTTGGGGAGTGGGAGTGCAGGGTCTCAGTGGAGGGGGGATGTGAACAGGCTGGGGGTTGGGGGGACCAGCAGGCCAGTGAGGAAGCTGGTGGTGTGGGGTCTCATCTTCAAGGGGTATAAGTGAGCAGGCTGGGCGTGTGGGGTCTTGGCAGGTTGTTGAGTGAGGGGGCTGGAGGTGCAGGATCTCACCTGGGGGGGTATGAGTGAGCAGGCTGGGAGTATGGGGTCTCAGCAGGGCAGTGAGTGAGGGGGCTGGAGTACGGGATCTCAGCAGGGTGCTGAGTAAGGGGGCTGGGAGTGTGGGGTCTTGGTGGAGAGGGTATGTGAGTGGGTCTGGGTGTGGGGTCTCAGTGGAGGTGGTGTGTGAGCAGCTGGGGGTGCAGAGTCCCCCAGGGGTGGGGAGCCATTTACTTGCCAGATTCTGGAGCAGTGGGAAAAGGCTCCAGTAAGCACATCTGTGGGCTGCTGGAGGGGGAAGAAGCGACAGCACACGCAGCCGCTTCTTCCCCACAAGCCAGATCCAACAGGGAAGCTCGGGGCCTTCTCCTCCCATCCCTCCTGCAGGAAGCCAGCGCTGATGCTCAAATTTTGCGGGGAGCCGTGAGACTGGAGCGCCAGCATGGGCTCCCTGCTGCGGGGGTGGCTCATTGGGTAGGTGGCGGGGGTGGCCGAGGGAGCGCTGAATAGAGGGCTGAGGTAGAGTGGGCAGGAGTGGCCCTGCTGGGATACAAGTGGGGCTGGCCGCCTCTGTCCTGATGCAACTCTCCTCTGGTAGCTGGAGAGTGAGAGCCAGTGACACTGATGAAGTCATTCTGTCATCCATCAGAAAAAGATAAGACAAAGATGTAAACCAAATTTGGTGATCCTAGATCAGGGATGGGCAATAATTTTTGAAGTGGTCGTGGGCTGCCCCAAAATGGGCGGGTCCTCAAGCAGAAGAGGCAGGGCTAGGACACTTCCATGCACCCCCACCCACAGTCCCCGATTGGTCTGGGAGTGGGATGTGCGTGAATTATTTATTTTCCCCCTCTCACCCACACCCTGCAAGGGGCTTGCAATGCCTAGAGAAAACCACTGGCTGTTTTGAACAGCTAGTGGTTTTCTATAGGCACCACGTGCTCCTAGTGGCCGGAGGAGACTTCGTGAACTCTCCCTGCCCCCAAGCCAATCAGGGTCTGGGGGTGTGGAAGTGAGTGAAGTCTCTCATCTTCTGACCCTGCCCTGCCAGGGACATGGGGTGCCTAGAGGGAACCGCCAGCGAGGGGAGGAGACTTCACATGCTCCCCTGTCCCAGGTCTTGATTGGTCTGGGGGTAGGGGAGAGGCAGGGTGTCTACAGCCTAGGTAACCGGCTTGGTGGACCAGATCCAGCCCATGGAGGCTGTCTTACCCACGCCTATCCTAGATCTTACCGTTTAGGAGGCTGTCACAGTGTACACCCCGGCATGGGGTGCACCCCCCTCTTGAGGTCCCATTGCCCACTCTATCAGGGTGAATACAACCCTAGCAGTCCCAACATAAAAGTCCATGCCCCTCTATCAGGGTAACTACGGCTTTGGAGGCCTAGCCGCTCGGTGAAGCCTCTCCTGGACTGGGGGTTGATTATCCAGGGTAGGGAAAATGTGTGGTAGGGGGACCTGGGCCCTCCCTCTCCACCGGGTCCCAGCCCAGGGCCCTTTAGGCAGGGACTGTGGCTCCTGCCCGCTCGGCAGGGAATCCGGCCGATACACGCTGAGCTGCACTGTTAGTCCTTTGCCCTGGGCTGCTTCCTGCCACGCCCTGGTTCCCCAGGGGCCCATTCGCCTCCCAGTCAGTACTTGCTGGGGCTGCTGTCGGGGTTGTAGGTGCACTCCTGCCTCCCTGGGGTTGGTGGCTGCTGGCTCTGCCTCCGGGTCAGGCACGGGCGGCGACTCCTGTCTCAGCTGCTGCAGAAACACTGGCCTGGGTACTCCCTCATCCTGCAGCCTCCCAGGCTGCAGAGCTCCCTCTGCTTTTATACCCAGGCTCTGCTGGGAGCATGCTCAGTAGGGCTGGAGGGGCGGGGCTTTCTCCGCCAGCTGGCCCTGGGCTACCCCCTGCCCTTCAGTGCGGGGCCTGTCTGCCCTGTCATAGAGGCGTTCTTGATTAAATAGACAAACTGTCTAAAATAAATAGTAGATGACTAAAGACAACCCTTCTTCATTCCATATTCTATCAAAAAACACAAGGAAACTCTGGAGAGTTGTTTCATCACTTGCTTTTAGCATACCTCCAGAAATGTAATGTTCTCCAGCCACTTCCCCATTTTTGAATTTACTGATGGCTTTTCTAACTTCTTCCATTGTGACATCTCCAAAATCAACATCTAGTTATAGTGGAAGATCTCCATCAATATTTCTGGTAGTTTGTGTGGGTTTGATCTATTTAAAACAGCCTGACAATATTTCTGCTTATCTTTTCCTTTCTTCTTCTTCTACACAAAGTCTTTCCATTGCATCTTGAATAGGGCCTTCAGTATTGCCAAAGTGTCCTCTTTAACTATTTAGTTGACTTATACAAAGCTATTTGGCTAGCATCTTTGGCTTCTTGACATTTATCAATGTACGCCCTTTTATCTCTTCTAGTATTCTTTTATCTCTGTTTAGAGCTCTGTATTTTTCTTGTCACTTGTTTGTCTTTTCACGTGTCAGCATTCATGAGTTTTTTGCTTTCTTCTTTTTTCCACTGCTGCCCAAGTAGCATCACTAATCCATTCTTTCATTGTTGTTAGAACTGTCTGTGAACTTTGTGGGAAAATATCAGAGAGTGCTATCTAAAAATGAATCAATCTCCTGATTTTCTTCAGTTAACTCCATTTGAACACTGAACCTCTTCTTCAGTTCAAGCTGAAAAGCACTTTTTGTGTTTAGGTCTTTTAACCTGTGCACTGTTGATCTTCTTCATCCTCTTTAACTTGTTCTTCAGTTAAGCAATACAACGGTTATGGTCATTACTCACATCTGCTTCTCGGTATATATGTACATCTGCCAATGAGCTGAGAAACTTTATTGAAATGCAGAAGTATTCTATCTGGCTCTTTGTAGTACCATCTGGGGAGTTACTTTATATCTTTGTTTGTGTGTGTGATTTTTTGTTTGTTTGTTTTTGAGGAAACATTGTTCTACCTATCACTAGCTAGTTCACACTGCAAAGTTTTATTAATTGTTCAACATTTTGGTTCATGTCCAAACCCCTGCCATACTTTGCCCATAATTTCTTCGAGCCCATCATTGTTACTTACTGCCTTTGCATTAAAATCACTCATGGTCAGTTTGAAATAATATGTTAGAATCTTGTTTAACACACTCTGCAGCAAATATTAAGGAGCATCTTTAACCTCATCTGAATTACTTTTAGGGGAAGGGTGCACAGCATTGTATAGCTCTTAGTTTGAAGAATCTAGTCTGAAAGTGAGCTCTAATAATTCTTTCATTGACTGATTCTCTCTGTCAGTGCCTACACTTGTTCACTTGACATTAGAATGTATCTATTTCATGTTTTCCATCCACTTTCCCAGAATAGAAGATGGTCTCATTTTTTTCTCTAAAGTTGAGTTTGTTTGAACCTGTCTATCTGTACTCACTGATTCCAAGGGATATCAAGATGGCATCTGTCCATTTATTTAATTATTTGAGCACTTTTAGTAGCTTCATACATTGGTTTTCAATGCCAAACCTGATTTTCATTATCGATCTAGCTTTGAGCAAGGCACTTCATGGATATGACCAATGCCCATCATTCTTCACTGGAAGCTGATCTATGCCACACACTGATCTAGCTCCTGGTTTTCTCTTGTAAGTTTGTTTCTTTGTGATACGAAAGAGGATTATGTCCATAAAGTACATAATGTAGCTGATGGCCCTAAAAGAGTTCTAAATGATGGTGTATACAGATGGACATGTAACTTGTTCCTAATATGGCTGGGGAGGGCAGCAACTAAACTAGCTCAGGTGATAAGTCTCAGGGAGATGGGGGAATTATAGCTCTAGCCAGAGCTATGAGACCCACCAGTAGAGAGTGCCTAGGAGATGTACTGAATCAGTTCATCTCATGAGTTTCCTGGTTCTCCTCTTCCCTGGACACCTCCACCTACTCTTAGGGCTGTTTTGGTGAAGTCCAAAGTCTGCCAGTAGCCTGAGTTCCCATGGACAAAGTGAATCATGCTGTCTGAATGTAATTGAAATTCTTAAGATCTAAAGCTGGGGTGGGGAACCTCTTTTGGGTAGAGAGCCACCGACCCACAGAAAAATTAGTTGGGGGCCACACACAAGTGAGAAGCAATGTGAGAAGCCCCTGACAGAGGAGGAGAAAGATGCTCCCCACATTCCCCTTGTACACCAGAGCCTAGGGGGGCCCAGGCAAGTAGGTTTTGTGTGCTCCAGCCCCAATGCTGAGCCCCAGGGGCCAGATCCAGGCAAACTGGGGGCTGCATCCAGCCCCTGAGCGTGAAGTTCCCCACTCATGATCTAAAGCTATGTGTATGTCTATTAAATATTGCAAATTACATTAAATAATATTAAAAATTATTAAATATTATTTAATTAAAAAGACTCAAAAAACCAGGTAATTCCACATTAAAAATGACATTCCAAAGATAAGTCACATGGTTCTGAATGAAAAGGCCACACTACCAGGTGAATTCAGGAGAAAATGCTAGCATTTTCCAGCACAAAACAGCCATATCTTTTCTGGTTGCACAGACCTCAGAAGGTTTTGGATGTTAGCTCTGTAGTAAGGTGGCCCATGCTTGAGAAGTGTCAGCTTGCTTTTGGAAGGTAAGAATCTAAGGGCTTGTTTAGAGTAGGATAAAAAGTGTGTTTTTAAAAATGTGTTCACTAATATGTTTTAAACCTTTAGGTATCATAACCCAAGAAAATATACTCTGCACTGTCTATCTGGTCAAGGTGATCTTGGAAAGAACTGTTCTTTTATTATTATTTTTTATTACAGTAGTGCTGAATGGCTCCAGATGCAGGGCATTTCACTTCTCTATGCCTCTGCTTCCCCTCTAATTCTTTGTCTATGCTGTATATTTAGATAAACTCTCTGGGGCAGGGACAGTCTCTAATTATGTATTCGTACTGTGCCTAGTACAATGGGGCCTTGGGTTTGGTTAGGGTATCCAGATACTGCTATAGAAGAAGAAGGCAGGTGGTGGTGGTTGGGGACTCCCTCCTAAGAGGGACTGAGCCATCCATCTGCCGTCCGGAGCTGGAATCTCGAGAGGTGTGCTGCTTACCAGGAGCTCGAATTCAGGATGTGACTGAGGCTTACCAAAGTGATCAAACCTTCAGATCGCTACCCCTTTCTGCTTCTCCACGTGAGAACTAATGATACGGCTAAGAATGACTTTGAGCGGGTTACTGCGGATTATGTAGCACTGGGAAAAAGGATCCAAGAATTTGGAGCGCAAGTGGTGTTCTCGTCCATCCTCCCTGTTGAAGGGAAAGGACTGGGCAGGGATCTTCAAATTGTGGAAGTAAATGCGTGGTTGCGCAGGTGGTGTCGCAGAGAGGGCTTCGGTTTCTCCAACCATGGGATTTTGTTCCGGGCACAAGTATTGTTAGGAAGAGATGGGATTCACCTAACCAAGAGAGGAAGGAGCATCTGCGCAGGCAGGCTTGAAAACTTAGTGAGGAGGGCTTTAAACTAGGTTCATTGGGAGACGGTGACCAAAACCCTGAGAGGAGTGGGAAAGTTGGATACCAGGAAGAAATGCAAAGAGGAGCGAGCAAGAAAGGAGGACCCCTGATTTAAATGGTACGCTAATGCGAGAAGCAGGGCAACAAACAGGGAGAACTGGAGGCCCTGGCCCAGTCCAAGAAATATGATTTAATTGGGATAACAGAGACTTGGTGGGATGACTCGCATGACTGGAGCACTGCCATGGAAGGGCATAGACTGGAGAAAAGGAGGAGGAGTTGCACTATACGTAAGAGAGCACTACGATTGCTCTGAACTCCAGTATATAGAGGGAGAAAAACCTGTTGAGAGTTTATGGGTTAAGTTTAGAGGTGCAAACAACAGCAGTGATGTTGTGGTTGGTGTCTACTACAGGCCACCAAATCAGGTGGATGAGGTAGATGAGGCTTTCTTCAGACAACCGAGAGAAGCTTCCAGATTGCAGGCCCTGGTTCTCATGGGGACTTTAATCACCCTGACATCTGTTGGGCAACCAATATGGCAGTACACAGGCAATCCAAGAAGTTTTTGGAGAATGTTGGGGATAACTTCTTGGTACAAGTGCTGAAGGATCTGACCAGGGGCCGTGCACAGCTTGACCTTCTGACCACAAACAAGGAGGAACTAATAGGGGAAGCAGAGCTGGGTGACAAACTGGGAATTGGTGATCATGAGATGGTAGATTTCAGGATCCTGACCAAAGGAAGAAAAGAGAGTAGAAAAATACACACCTTGGACTTCAGAAAAGCAGATTATGACTCCCTCAGACACCTGATGGGCAGAATCCCCTGGGATGCTAACATGAAGAGGAAAGGCGTCCAGGACAGCTGGCAGTATTTTAAAGAAGCCTTATTGAAGGCACAGAAAGAAAGCATCCCGATGCGTAGCAAGAGAGGCAAACATGGTAGGAGACCGGATTGGCTTATGGGGGAAATCCTTGGTGAACTTAAGCACAAAAAGGAAGCTTACAAAAAGTGGAAACTTGGACAAATGATCAGGGAGGGGTTTAAATGTATAGCTCGAGAATACCAAGGGTTATCAGGAAGGCGAAAGCGCAATTGGAATTGCGACTGGCAAAGGATGTGAAGGATAACAAGAAAGGTTTCTACAGGCATGTTAACAAGAAGAAGGTGATCAGAGAGGGTGTGCGGCCCCTACTGGATGAAGGAGGTAACCTAGTGACAGATGATGATGTGGGGAAAGCTGAAGTACTCAATGCTTTCTTTGCCTCTGTATTCACGGACAAGGTCGGCTCCCGGACTAATGAGCTAAGTGACACAAGACGGGATGAAGATGGACAGCCCTTGATGGGTAAAGAACAGGTTAGGAACTATTTAGAAAAGCTAAATGTACACAAATCCATGGATCTAGACTTAATGTATCCGAGGGTACTGAGGGAGTTAGCAAATGACATTGAGGAGCCTTTGGCCATTATCTTTGAAAAATCATGGAGATCGGAGAGATCCCGGATGGTTGGAAAAAGGCAGATGTAGTGCCCATCTTCAAAAAAGGAAAGAAGGATGATCCAGGAAACTATAGGCTGGTCAGTCTTACCTCGGTTCCTGGAAAAATCATGGAAGGGATCCTTAAGGTACCTATTTCGAGGCACTTGGAAGAGAAGAAAGTGATTCTTGCCAGAAAGTTAAGGGAATGTGGATTGGATAAATGGACGGTAAGATGGATAAAAAGCTGGCTAGAAGGCCAGGCCCAGCGGGTAGTGATCAATGGCTCGATGTCAGGATGGCGATCGGTTTCGAGCGGAGTGCCCCAAGGTTCAGTTCTAGGACTGGTTTTGTTCAATATCTTTATTAATGACCTGGATGAGGGGATGGATTGCACCCTCAGCAAGTTTGCAGATTACACTAAGCTAGGGGGAGAGGTAGATATGCTTGAGGGAAGAGACAGGGTCCAGAGTGACTTAGACAAATTGGAGGATTGGGCCACAAGAAATCTGATGAGGTTCAACAAGGACAAGTGCAGAGTCCTGCACTTGGGACGGAAGAATCCCAAGCATTGTTACAAACTGGGGACCAACCAGCTAAGTAGTAGTTCTGCAGAAAAGGACCTGGGGGTTACAGTGGATGAGAAGCTGGATATGAGTCAACAGTGTGCCTTTGTAGCCAAGAAAGCTAATGGCATATTAGGCTGCATTAAGAGGAGCATTGCCAGCAAATCCAGAGATGTCATTATTCTCCTTTATTCGGCTCTGGTGAGGCCACATCTGGAGTATTGTGTCCAGTTTTGGACCCCCCACTACAAAAAGGATGTGGACGCATTGGAGAGGGTCCAGCAGAGGGCAACCAAAATGATTAGGGGGCTGGAGCATATGATCTATGAGGAGAGGCTGAGGGAGTTGGGTCTGTTTAGTCTGCAGAAGTGAAAAGTGATGGAGAATTTGATAGCAGCCTTCAATTTCCTTAAGGGGGGTTCCAAAGAGGATGGAGAGAGGCTGTTCTCAGTAGTGACAGATGGCAGAACAAGGAGCAATGGTCTCAAGTTGTGGTGGGAGAGGTCCAGGTTGGATATTAGGAAAAACTATTTCACTAGGAGAGTGGTAAAGCACTAGAATGGGTTACCTAGGGAAGTAGTGGAGTCTCCATCCCTAGCGAAGTTTAAGTCTCGGCTTGACAAAGCCCTGGCTGGGTTGATTTAGTTGGGATTGGTCCTGCCTAGAGCAGGGGGCTAGACTTGATGGCCTTCTGAGATCTTTTCCAGCTCTATGGTTCTATGATTCTATGATAGTGCACATTAATAATAATTGCAAACCTTGTACATACGAAGCAAAACTAAGTCCCATTTTCAAAAGCAATTTAGGCATGGACTAGTCTAAATCCTAGGATATGTCTACACTACCGTGTTATTTTGAAATATCTTATTTCGAAATAGGTAATTTGAAATAAGTTATTTCGAAATAACACGTCTACACACAAAATGCATTTTGAAATAGCATTTTGCTATTCGAAATAGCATATCCACACTGAGTGGATGCTGAATCACATTTAAGGCTGGCCAGAACCAGGTCCAGCAGGGCATCAGGTCAGGAGTTACTTTATGTGGCTGCTGCCTGAGGCTATCTGAGGCCTGTGCTTAAAGGGAACCCCCCTGGACAGCCAGTTCTCAGGTTTCCCTGCTTGCTTGTCTACCTCAATGAGGGACAGCAAAGCATTTTGTCTCTGTGTGCTCTGGTTGCTCTCACTCAGGAGACTACAGCACTCTGCAACATGGATCCAGAGTTGCCCCTGGGCACTCTGGTGCTTCTTGTGGATGCATTGCTGTGAGCCTGGCTGCACTTTCTGGAGGCAGCCATCCAGGAGGTCCATCTGGGAGGCTATTGGTATCAGGGAGGCCCTGCGGGAGAGTTTCCAGCCTGAGGAGCACTAAGAGCCTCCCTGGTCTGCCCCACTGGGGGCTTGTGCCTCATTCCTCCTCACGTCCTTCCACTTATGCCTCCCTAACCTATTTTCATGAACACAAACTCTCTTTATTTAACAAAACTGGGGGGGGAGGGAATGAAACTCTGGTGAGACTAGGGAAAGGAAGCAGGAGAGAGGAGAAGAGAGGGTGGGAGAGGGGAGGGGGAAACCTGGGAGGAAGGAGCTGGAAGGGGGAAGCAAGGGGAAGAGGAGGGAGGGGAAGCTCAGGGCTCAGGGGTTGGGTCTCGCTGGACCAACTTGATTTTCATGCAAACCTTCTCCTGGGTTCGCATGTGACCTTTGTTGGCCAGGCTGGCAGCTATCCTGCCATAGATGCCCACGTTCCTCCGTCTAGTATGGAGATCATGGACGTTGGAGGCATCCCCCCCAAACCTGAATAAGGTCCATGATCTCCACCCTGGACCAGGAAGGTGTCTGCCTTCTCTGGATCCTGGCAGGCTCCTGGGAGCTGGCAGACTACTCCTGGGGAGCGGTAGAGGGCTGGCTGCCAGTGGCTTGCCAGCTCATGTTTTGGGGTGGCAGTGACTGCTGGCTCTGGGCTGGCAGGCTTGGAGCTGGCACAGGCACTGTGGCCAGAGTCAACCCCTTTAAGGGCTCTGGGGAGACGGGAGGGAGAGGAGTGTTCTTGGTTGAGGCTGGAGTGGCCACCAGGGCACCCTGGGAAGGCTGGAGGGCCCCTATTTCGAAATAAGTGTCTACACAGCACTTATTTCAAAATAGCTATTTCGAATTTGGCGTTATTCCTCGTGGAATAAGGTTTACCAAATTTAAAATAAGCACTCCGCTATTTCGAATAAATTTCGAAATAGCAGTTTGGCTGTGTAGATGCTAGGAAAGTTATTTCGAAATAGTGGCTGTTATTAGGAGCTGTCCAGTAGCCCCATATTTTGGTCTTTTCACCACTGCAGTTCCAAAGGTGCAGTGGGAGGAAGATAGAGTTCACCCTACACCCCCAACCAGAGGTAAGGTGGGAGGATGATGGGGAGAGTGTGGGTGCCCTGGGCTGGGACCAAGGTGGGGAGGAGTCACATGGAGGGTCACCCCTGCAGGCAAGAAATGGGTTCCACTCGCATCACAGGTCTCAACCCAGTATATTAACAACAAGGCCATTCTTCTCCCAGTGAAATACGTATGACTAAAGGTCTGCAGGGCTGTGTCTCAGAAGATCTCCTCCTGTATTCCTCAGTATTTGAGGATGAAATACACTCACAAGAGTTACTGATGCCGTAGAAAAAGGTGGGTTAAGAAGAAAAATTTAAAAATTACTGAATGAGGGCAGAGGCTGAAAGCCTTTGAATAAAACAGTAAACCCCTGTATATGATGGAAACCACTTCAGCCACATACCCAGCACTTCTTGTTATCATAGCCCTGCATGAGGGTTTTCCTCTACTCCCCGGTTAAGGGAAATCTACGATTAAGGCCTCCCATTTCCAATCACCAACTGCCTGTGCCAGCCTCCTTCCTCTGATTTGTCAAGGATTGTGAGACTGGGTGCCTGTGTCTGAGCTCTCTGTAACTACATCGCTTCAGGCTGCACAGCCCCTTTTCGCCTCTCCTTGACTGACCTCTGGAAAGAAGCTCCTGTAACTATCTTCCTGGCTGTCAATCAGCCAGAGGAAAATCTGCCCTCCCTTTAAAGCATAGCAAGACCCTGACGTCACTCCTGAGCCCAGTTGCTAGGCCATATATGGCTATCTGGCTGGGTGGAGTCTCATACAAATGGTTGGCTAAGCTAGTGCTTGGCAGCTGCTGCAGTACAGAGGGCTGCAATTGTAGCTCTCAGGTCTGTCAGATGGGCCTACAGCTGCTGAGGAAAATTTTGCATGGATTTGATCCTTTGGGTTTCCTGGTTTAGGTTTGTGTCATAATTTTAACAGGATTTGATTTCCTTTAAAAATAGAGGGGAACTGCATGCCTGAAGAAACTGATAGGGAGCTGCAGATATTTTCATTTCTATATTGGCAGTTCAGATCCGTTCAAATAAACTGTGGTGACTGCATCTGAAGTTTATGCAGTAGCCTCCTTAAAATGAGTCGGGGGATCTTAGTCCAGTTCCTGGTGAACACATCACAAAAGCCACCATCAAATGTGACACTAACTAGTTCCCATCTTGGTAATGCTGCAGCAGCAAAGCCAGAAATTTAATAAGCAATAGAGACTGAGCCACACTCTCTAAAGTCTACTCTAAACAATAGTTCAGGTGGGAAAAAAAGCCTCTTGGCAGACCAGTATGTACTGCTGTTTCCTGTATCTACTTAGACTCAGATCCCAGCAGGTCTGCCAACCAGGGTGTGTGTGGCAAAGGGCATGTCTACACAGCAGGGCAAAAGTCTAATTAAGATATGTAATTTCAGTTACGTTAATAATTGCATGGCTGAAGTCGAAATAGCTTAATTCAGCTTTTGGCACTGTCTGCACAGCAGGAAGTTGAAGGAAGAACACTCTTACTCCTCATGAAATAAGGGTTATAGGAGTCAGAATAAGAAGTCCTCCATCTCAACATTATTTCGAAATAACGGCTTGCTGTGTAGATGCACACTTTGGTATTTTGAAATAACATCAGTTATTCCAAAATAATGCTGCTGTGTAGACATGCCCAAAGAGAGGAGTAGCCCAAGAGCCTGCCACTTCAACAGGACCTAGGGTTCTGGGCTACTATCAAGCAGTAGCCACAGCAGGAGCCCCAAGTGGTGCTGACTGGGTGGTGCTGAGAACAGACTGGAGGAGGCTAGTTCCTAGCCCCACCCCTTCTTCCTGAATCCCTGTCCCTTCCTACAGGCCCAGCACCAAAGCCCCATACCCACCCATTGCCCAGGGTCTGGCAAAGTCTGTCACCAGCCTTGAATGCCAGTGCCCAGAAATATTAATTTGGAACCTTTTATTATTATTGAATTCAAGTTCTGTAAAAACAATTGTTATTTACCATAATTTAGAGATGGTGTGAAACTATATGAAGGTTACAAAGAAAGGCACATAACATTTACCTGAGATATGATTGGCATGATGTTATTGCCAGTCAGTTGAAGCCTCTTCTAATTTTTACATATTTAATGTGAATATTACTTATCCAGTTGGCCAAAAGTATAATTCCAATCCAGCTCAGGTAAAAACATCATTTACAGTTGTTTTTAAAATGTATATTAGTTACTTTATTCTTTCCAGTATCTCCTGCCTGCCTAAGGATGTTAAGTATTGGGTAATTGACTAATTGAATAGTAGATGCACTTTGCATCAACTATTCAATTAATCCATGGGGCGCCTCTGCCTTCAAAGGTGAAAGCCCCAAAGCCCAGGGTCAGCTAGGGACTGGCTGGAGCTGAGTTGGGGTACAGCAGCCACGGTGAGGAGGGGGGCTCGCTCTGGGGCACTGTTTTCCTACTTTGGAGGAGGGCAGGGGATGTGTGGAGCCGCCCTCCAGACCCTGAGCCGCCTCCATCTGGGAGTCCCATCCTTGCCTCCTCAAGCCCACCACTCTCTTCCCTGTTGTGTGGCCCCAGCCCTGCAGCCTCCACACTCCCTGCTCCACTCGCCTCCCTTTCTGCCTTGTGATGTCCCTAGCAGCCAGGCTAAACACAGTGCTGAAGTCACGCCCAGCCACCAGTGCCGTCCCTGGCAGGAAGGTGAGGGCAGCATGGACTGGACCCCCATGCGACCCTTCCCCCAGCAGAGCTGGACACCCAGGGGTCACCCACTTACCCACCCCCATCTTGCCCATTTCCCTGAACCTTTCCCCCTGAGCCACCCTGCCTTCAGCCTATCCTGGTGATCCAGCATCACTTCCCCTGCAATATTGGAGCCAGTGCCTGCTTCCTGCAGAGGGGAAAGCCATGAGACTCTGTGTTGCATCCAGCTTCTGGGGAAGCACACATGCACTGCTCCTCCCCTCCCTGCAGGAAAAGCTGTAGCAGAGCCCAGGACAGAAGATCAAGAGCGCTCCTCCTGGGAGAGCAGCGCAGCCTAGAGAAGCAAGGTTAAATCGTGGCACGCCACTTTGGAAAGGTTGCTGACCCCTGGACTAGCCAGTGGCATTTTGTATACCTTTATGATCTAGCCTTGCTCTGAACAGGATTAGATGGCACAGAGGTAAACATGTTAGCAGCAAGCCTACAGTAGCTATACTCCCATTGCTCTCTCCAAAGTAGGAACTGAGCTGGTGCTTAAGAAGGAAAAAACCATTTTAAAACCATTTTAATATTATTTGCGCAAGAAGGGTGTTAGAAAGTAACACTCTCGATAGTTTTTCTAGCCAGCAAACTCCAAACCATTCTACCACTCTCCGGCATCTTGTCTGAGGGGAAGCTACATTTCACATTTTCATGGATAACATGGTTCCACACCTAGTGTAAGTTCCCGGAGTATCCAGAGAATACTGGTCTCTGCAGTTCTTCAGCAATCCAGGCTATGGACGTCTTTGCCACCACCAACGGGGTGGTGCAGAACAGCTGGGCTACGTCTAGACTGGCCCCTTCTCCGGAAGAGGCATCCTAATTTCTAACTTTGGAATAGGGAAATCCGCGGGGGATTTAAATATCCCCCGTGGGATTTAAATAAACATGACCACCACTTTTTTTCCGGCTTGGGGAAAAGCCGGAAAAGAGCGTCTAGACTGGCGCGATGCTCCGGAATAAAGCCCTTTTCCGGAGGATCTCTTATTGATACTTTCAAGTAGGAATAAGAGATCCTCCGGAAAAGGGCTTTATTCCGGAGGATCGCACCAGTCTAGACGCTCTTTTCCGGCTTTTCCCCAAGCCGGAAAAAAAGCGGCGGCCATGTTTATTTAAATCCCGCGGGGGATATTTAAATCCCCCGCGGATTTCCCTATTCTGACTTGCCTGCTTTGCATGCCTCTTCCGGAGAAGGGGCCAGTCTAGACGTAGCCCTGGTGTCTGGGAGGAGGGGATGCAGGAAAGGCCACCCAGAGAGGCAGGCAGATGTATAGGGGGCAGCACACCTCCTGAGTCACCTATGACTAGGAAGGGGGGTAAAATGCCTCAGTATTGCCAATTTCACATGTTCAAAATTGTGAGTCAAGAGTAAAAACACCATATGGGCTATGTCTAGACTGGCATGATTTTCCGGAAATGCTTTTAACGGAAAAGCTTTCCGTTAAAAGCATTTTCGGAACAGAGCGTCTAGATTGGCACGGACGCTTCTCCGCAAAAGCACTTTCGCGATCGGGGCTTTTTTGCGGAAGACAAATCTGAGCTGCCTACACTGGCCCTTTTGCGCAAAAGTTTTGCGCAAAAGGACTTTTTCCCGAACGGGAGCAGCATAGTATTTCCGCAAAAGTACTGACAATCTTACATGAGATGGTCAGTGCTTTTGTGGAAATTCAAGCGGCCAGTGTAGACAGCTGGCAAGTTTTTCTGGAAAAGCAGCTGATTTTCCAGAAAAACTGGCCAGTCTAGACACAGCCCATGAGATTGGCTTTGAAATCGTGTTTTAAAAAGCAGTACGGGGGGGGGGGGTGCTATTTGCATTGGGGGCTGAGCTCGTGTTTTCAAAAGGCCCCTTGGGTCACCAGGCGCGGCGGGCACTGGGGAAGCAGCCGCGAGAGACGCGGAGCGCTAGGAGCTGAGGCTTCTCTGTTTGAACCCGGGGAGGGGGAAGGGGAGGAGGGGGCAGGGCACGTGGGAGGGGCCGGTCGAGTGTCTCGAGGAGACGCGGCTGCGCACTGCCCGGGCCAGAAGACGGTGCAGCAGCAGCGGACAACAACAGCTCCCCCGGCAGCCCCGCCTTTCTTTATTGGCCTCCTCCAGCGCTGCCCCGCCCACCGCGAGCCCGCGCTCCCCTTCCTGCCACGTGACGGGTGGTCGGCTTCTCGCGTCATCAGTGTGCGTCGCGCCTCCCGCTGTCGGTTGGGCTGAGGCTGAGTGGGAGGCGATGGCGCTGCTGGTGCGGGACCCAACCGCTTCCCGAGCGCAGCTAGTGCCGCTGCCCCCCGGCGGCGGCTCGGTGCGGGATTGGCTGCGCGCTCGCTGCCGGGCGCAGGTAGGAGCAGGAGGGCGTCGGCGGCGCTTCTGGTGGGGGAGTGAGCCCGTCTTTCGGGGGGGGGGGGCGCCGCAGAGGAGGGGGGGGAAGGTGACGTTGCTCTCGGCCCCGCGTTTCATTGTCCTCGGAACCTGGGACCTGCCGTACGCGCTGAGCTCCAGGTGGGGGCCGGGATGCTGCTACTCCCCCTCCCTCGGCTCGAAGCAGCGGTCATTAGGGCAAGTGTCTCGCGCTCCCAGCTGCCTGGCCGGAGCAATTGCACAGTCTGGCCTGGGCAGCCCGGTTGGTGGGCGGGGTGGCTGTTTGTTCCTGTTCCCCAAACCCTGCCCTTTCTGTGGTTGCCCCACCCCCTTCGTCCCATGGCACTGCGTCCATAGTGCGAGCGGGAACAGCAAGGCTGTGGTGTCCTTACATCTGCATGTGGCAGCAGTGAAAGGCATATGGTACGGCTGCAATATGAGGGGAGACTAATAAGACGGGGACTGTTCAGCTTGGGAAGCCTATGGACTAAGATGGGATATGATAGAGGACTATCTAGGGGAAAAAAGTAAATTAGGAAAAGTTATTTCTTTCTTCCCATAACGCAAGAGGAGATCATCAGATTAAATTAATAGGTTGCAGGTTTAAAACAAACAAAAGGAACTTTCTCTTCACCCAATGCACAGTGAACCTGTGGAACACTCTGCTAAAGAATGTTGTGACAGCCAAGACTTTTAACTGTGTTCAAAAACCAACTAAATTGCTGGAGGGTAGGTCCATCAATGGCTATTAGCCAGGCTGGACAGGGATGGCATCCCTGACAGAGGGATGTTTTGTAAGGGCTGGGAAGGGGCAACAGGGGGTGGATCACTTGATAATTACCTGTTTTGTTCATTCCCTCTGGGGCATCTGTCATTGGCACCTGTCAGAAGATAGGATATTGAGGTAGATGGACGTTTGAGCTAACCCAGTATGGCTGTTATGTTTCACTCTTTCTGGACAACTGCATATGACATGCTTGACATAATTACCCCTTCATATACTGTTGTCTCACAGGGAACCAGAAATCTCTGAGCTCATCTTTCTACAATTATTGGAGGAGTTGACGTTGCACTAGACAAACTTTTATCTTCTGGGGTTGCAGGCATCTTCTATCTTTCCTCATTGCTCTAGCTGAGTGGAGAAAGGTGGTGCCTATTTTATTTTTTGGCTAATACAAAATTTAAGCACCTACATTTTAACAGTGGAATGTGTTTGCAGGTGAATGTAAACTACTCTGTAGGCACCTATAACCTTCAGTATAAACTGTTGAAGTATTCTTTGCACTTGGTACTCTAATCGAATTATCCGTAACTTAATTTTAAAATGTATTTATAATGTTTAAGACTATAAATATTCAATGAATGTTTGGAGTCTTAGCTTCTACATTGTTTTTAATTTCTTATTAAAATGGGAGTAAAAGCCCATTCTCATTTGTAGTCTTAAATCGAGTTACCCAGATTGATCAAAATCAATTTTTATAAACTGAACATTATTGTTTCTAGAGCATTCCTGAGGACTGTTTCTATGTGAAATGTAATGGAAGACTCGTTAACACTGAAGACTTGCTACAAGATGGAGTTGTTTATAGTCTGGAGCCAAGACTTTGTGGTGGAAAAGGAGGTTAGTTTCTGATGCTGCTCTTGAACTATATGGGATGGGGGAATTGTTACATTGAAATGTTACTCCTTTATTACAAAAGACTCCTAAGTGATGTAAGAACCTACATTTTGAAAATTAATAGGAGTTAGGTTCTTCATTCAGATGATTTTGAAGGATTTATCCTCACCCGTGACCTATGAAGGTTATTAGCTTATTTTATTCTACAATAAACTTGTGAATCAGAAAAATCCAGTGGGGCTTTGCAAAATTCTGTTCACCTATGCAATAGTTTGTTCTGACAGTTGAGTGAAAAGATTTTAAGATTCCATAGCCATACACTTAATCATAAAAATAGTTCTAGCTAGAGATGTTAAATTATGACTAATTGACTAATCGAATAGTTGATAGAGTGCCTCCGCCTTTGAAGTGTAGCAGCAGCCGTAGGGTGATTGCTTCACTTCAGAGATGAAAGCACAGCGTGAAGCCTGGGATCAACTGGGGACTCCCCTTCTGACCCCGGGCTCCATGCAGCGCTGCCGCCTTGAAACACTGCACAGAGCCCAGGATCAGCAAGGGAGTCCCCAGCTGATCCTGGGCTCCATGTGGCGCCACCATTTGGAAATGCCGCATGCATGCAGCCTGGGGACACCGCAGCATTTCACAGCAGCAGCGCCGCATAGAACTCGGGGTCTGGCTCCAGGCTCCATGCAGCATTGCCACTTTGAAATACCCTCTCTTCTTCCCCCCCCACCCCTTGCTGCCTCTTTCTGATAGAGGTAGCAAGGGGGAGAAGCGACTAGTCAACTAGCCTGTCAACTATTCGATAAGCATTTGCTTATTGGATAGTCAACTAGTCCTTCATATCTCTACTTCTAGCATTTTATGATCATAAAAATGTGAAATGAGAGTAACTGCTGTAGTGTTGGTTTCCTGATTCTACAGCTCACCTTTGGCCTCAGTTATTCTGAGAGAATGCAAGAAGCTGAATTTTCTGTATACAGTACTTTTTCTCACCAATGGTGGGATTAACAAGATTTTTTTCTCTAGTATGTTCTCTCATTGACAGGGGTCGACAAATTATGGAAAACCCTACTTGCCAGACAAAAAAGGGACTTGCCACCCTCCCCCACAAAAAGTGTTGGGTTTTTTTAATGGCATAAATTCCTAATAAGAATAAGAACAGTAATTACTAATAAGTTATTAATAAATATCTTATAAACCTCTACCTTTTGTCTATACTGCCATGTCTCCTCCCCTTGCTCCATCAGCTCCACTGGTGCCTGCTGCCCCCCCAACTCCTTACCCTCCTCTGCTGTCCTGACTCTTGCCCTTCTCACTGCCCTCAGCCTTCCTGAGACCAGCCCCCCTCCACAAGCCCTTCTCTCCCCCCTTGTGCACACTCCTTCAGTAGCCCCACTCTGATCATGTGAGCTACCCCTCCTCATCCCCTCTCCTAAAATCTTCCTCTACACACCTGGCCTGCCTCTCTCCTCTGGTGCTGGTCCCTCTTTTGCAGGTGTCTGCCCTTATGCTTCACCCACAGAATCCCTTGGCACCTGCACCCTCCTGATGCTTCCCCCTTCCCTCACTGCCTCTGCCTCCTTTGCCCTCTTTTTCCCTGATACTCACCACGCTCTGCCCCCATTCCCCTCATGCCCCTGGGCCCTCACAGATGCCTTGATCCGTCCCCGCCTTCCTCATGCTCACCCCTCCTTTCAAGCCTTCTCCCAGCACCACCTCCTCCCCCCTCTAGCTCCCAATGCCCTTACCCTCTCCTCTCCCAGCATCACCCTGTCCCCCCTCCCACTGACACCTCCCCTCCTGCCCTTTGGTGACTTCTCCTTTCTTCTTCTTCTCCTGACCTCCTCCCCACCTTTCCCCTCAGCACAAGCCCCTTCCCCATATTTTTCCCCTCTCCTCCCCCCAGCCCAGCCCAGCCCCTTCCCCTCCCCCTAGGTTTTTTGCTGCCCCAAGCAAAACATTTTTTGGTCCCCACCCCTTTTCTTTGTTGTCTTTTACACGTTTGCATTTTGCAATGGGGGTTTGTTTTTGTTTGTTTTTGTCTTGGCATTTTAGCCCTATAAATAGCAAATAGCATTTTAATTCATTTTTTTTTCCATAAAGGCAAAGGCACTTCAAGTGAACTTCCTGTTTTCACTCCCTGCTGAGTCACAGCAGCTTTTTCCCTGCTCTGTCCAAGCCCCTCCCTATGGACAAGCACCTTTCACTCCTGACCCACAGAGGGAGCAGGGTGCAGGGACTGCACAGAGCCAGAGGGGTGCAGGGAACAGTGGGGGAGGGTAAGGGGGTGGCACGGGGAACAGGAGGCACAGAGCCGGGGGGAGCAGGGTGCCATGGAGGCACAAGAAATGGGATGCGGGGAATGGGAGGGTCAGAGGGATCAGGGTCTAGGGGCAGTGCAGGGAACGGGCAGCACAGAGCTTGGGGGGGGGCAGGGATTGGGGGGAGCAGGCTGCGGGGTAGGTACAGAAAGTGGGACACAGGGAACGGGAGGGGCAGAGGGATCAGGGTCTAGGGGCAGTGCAGGGAACGGGCACCACAGAGCTGGGGGGGCAGGGATCAGGGAGCAAGGTGCGGGGTGCAAGGGGAGCGCAGAACCAGAGGGTTGCAGAAAAGAGGGTGAGCAGGGGGTCCGAGGTGCAGGGGAGCAGGGGAAGTGTGGGGAACGGGCAGCACGGAGACAAAGGCTTCCGGCAGCCCGTCTCAACGGCCCACCAGGCCAGTCCGCCCCTGCACTTACCAGCTGGTAAAATCTACTCACCGCGGGCGAGTGTATTTGTCGAGCCCTGCTCATTGATATAATCTTTATTATTGAGGCGTAGGAAGGAAGGGAAATAGTTATTTTTAAAACCTGTAATGCTCTTAATCCTGTAGCTCTCCCTATTGCATCTTGTAACTGACTTCTGGTAACTTTCAGGTTTTGGATCTATGCTCCGAGCTCTTGGTGCTCAAATTGAAAAGACAACAAATCGAGAGGCATGCCGAGATCTTAGCGGAAGGAGACTACGAGATGTTAACCACGAAAAAGCGTGAGACATTTATTTTATCAGAAATATCATTATAAAATACAATATTTCATTATTAAAAGATGTCAGACAAGAGGTTATTATAGTCAGTCAGTCAGAATAATGAAACTTTATAGATATTAAAAGGAACTTTTAGTTTTTTGAAACCCTTGCCTACAATATGGATACCAAAAGTAGACAGCTGTTGCAAATTAAAGGTGATTATATAATAACATGTTTGTGATGAGCTTGTCTGCACCTGTTGTAGGTGTTTTTCAGGGAACAGACAAAAGTTCTCTTGCAATAGAAAAATTATAGGGTCCTCAGAGCATGCTACCCGAGAGTTGCAGACCAGTGATATTCACTCATCTTTAGAGCCCATTATTAGTCTGTCTTGCATAAACTTTCCTCCCTCCTGTAGTGAAATTTCCATGAGTTGCTATCAGATGAATGTTTGTTTGTTTAATGTCTAACTCACTTATTTCCTCTCCTCTTTCTTTTTATTTCCCCATTTCTGGATGAAAGTATTCAGTAACTAAAAAACAACAATCATTGTTAGATTGACATAACTGAATGGTTCCTATTTCCTCAACCTTTTCTTTGCAGAATGGCTGAATGGGTGAAGCAGCAAGCAGAGCGAGAAGCAGAAAAAGAACAAAGACGTCTGGAAAGGCTGCAGCGTAAACTTGCAGAACCAAAGCACTTTTTCACTAATCCAGACTACCAGCGACAGTGTCATGAGATGGCTGAACGGCTAGAGGATTCAGTCCTTAAAGGTACTTCTGAACACCTACAACGTTTCTTAAAAGAACCATTATCAGTCAAGATAGGATTGTTTTCAGTCATAGCTTATTAAAATATTGCCATTTGAATTAACTCTGTGAGAATTTGTTACTGACCTTAAATATTGGGATGTACATCTCACTATTTTATCTGGGTGAAATAGACCAATTTTGACTTCTAATAAAGACTGGTGGAATAAGGTTTTCCTCCTTTAAATAAAATTAATTGAAATTGCGCATTAATCTTGTGACAGATATGAATGATAGATATCATTTTACACAAAGATAATCTACAGGTATGCTACGTGAGTCCTAGGTTAGCAGCAGTGCTATCAAGAAGTCTCTGAAGATAGTAACAGGCTCTTAGCAGTAAGAATTGTATGTAAAATTTTTTTGCAGTAAAAAGATAGATTAAGAAATGTTATGGAGAGTTAAGAAATTTAATAAAAATCTGGATTATATAGGTGTCTTTGCAGTTACTTTGCTTAGCCACTGATTGTTACCCTGTTGGGAGGTTCAGCAGACCACAGTATTCCCTTTCACCTCAGAAGTGCTCTGTCCAGTTCAAGGTTGATGCTTTGCTCCTGTGGAGAAGCTTTTGCTGCTTCTGTCCTCGCTACTTATCAGTTTGTGGAAAACTTCACTCTTGAGGGCTTTTAGTCCAACCCCTTTCACCAATACTAAAATAATGCCACTTAAGTATTTACGGAAAGTAATTGGAACTCTAGAGCATCCTCTTCTCCTTTTAAAACTCCAAGTAGCTGCAACTTTGCTTTATAGGAATGCAGGCGTCTTCCAGTAAGGTGGTGTCACCAGAAACCAGTGATTGTCGAAAGCGCCCAAATGAGTCTGAAATGAGTGGAGCTAATTTTGGGAAAAGAAAATGTTTTTGGTAAGTGTTATGGCTTGAACTGCATATAAGAAAAGTAACAAATAATTACCAAGGGGGAAAGAATCTATTTTTATACTAATGGTGAATAAAATAAAATTCAGAGGATTTTAAAATGTCAGACAGCTGACTGTTACCAGGCACAGTGCTACTGCCATTTTACAGGAACTGAGAAATTCTAATCTGAAGGAGCTTTAACCCTTCTTATCTTTCCCTCTTACTTCTTCATGTCCCCGCACCCTTGGGAGACAGCTGGGGAAGGCAAACTTCAGCCCTGCACCTTCCACCCAAGACCCCATCCCTGGAGCCAAGTCCCATGCACTCCAACCTGTTCCTTCCTGGCCACATGGAAGGCTGGTGCTGCCATGCTACAGATCTAGCTCCAGCCCTTCCTGGCAACCGGAGGGAAGTCGTGCTGCCGGGTCGTGGCCCCTGCTCTCTCTGGCAATGGCCCCAGCCTTAGGTGTTTGGGCATGTAGACAGTTTTGGGAAGGCTGTTCCTTCTCTTGCCTATATTACTGACTACCCATGCTGGTGCCTCCTGCTGCCCTGCCCTCATCTGTATTAATCTAGATAACTAAGCTGGCCTCAACCTTTCCTACTTTATGTAACCTGAAGACTTTTTGATCTTTCATCTTTCCACACTCCAGTCTGTTCATCTTTCATAGAGAAAACAATGCGAGGATTACAAATTGTTCTGCTCTTTTAACAAAATGAGTTTTTAATGCCACTATTTAAAATGAAGTAGGATGGTTAAACATAGCCAAGATGCTCATGTGGTCAGTGTTTTGCCATGTGGCAGTACAGTAGTGAATTTGGCTCATTCTTTACTAAGAGTGCTTTAGAAAGTATATCTGGCTCCTGAAGGAGTGTCTGGAGTTATGTACAGTAATAGTGACTTCTGTTCTTTGGAGTGAGGCAGTTACATTGGTCTGGAGATAATTCAGTGTAGTCCTCTACTGGGCCAGTACAATGAGCTCTTTTGGGCAAATGAAGGGGAAAGTGACTCTTTTTTTAATTTAAATATTTTAACCAATGTTTTTGTGAAAGGATGGGAGTGGAAGGACTGGAGGATCCTGAGAGCTCAGATGATGGGGATAGTGAAGATCCTCCTACCACAGCAGACGCTAGTTGGGAATCAACTGGTAGCCATGTTGAAAAGACTGAACTCACAAGTGAGTGGACCAGTAGCTCAGAAGATTCCACTGGATGCACTTCAACCTCTAGTGCTCCTGAGAAATCACAGGAACAACCAGAAGACCTACCAGAGAAGGTGCCTGCAGGAGGGCAGACTGAGACTCCAGCAGCTGATGAACAAAATGAAGCAGCTGAAACTCTGAAGGATGCGGAGCAAGAGAATGTTCCAGCAACTCAGCAGGAAACAAGTCAGTTGCAGAGCAAGGTAAGCATATTGTATGTGGATGTCTAGAGATGGTCCTGTTGCTGCTTTTTCCTCTGTTCCCCTCATCTATCTTTTGACCACTTTTTCTATCATCTTGTAGTGAATGACCTACCAAACTGACATAGAGCCACAGCCAAAGTTGTTGGATCTAAAAATTAACTTGTCTTGATGGTTCTCATGACAATTCTTATTTCTAAAGGTTGCTCTCTGTGGTCCCTAAGGAGCTCCTTACAGCCACTCAAAACAATCCAAGTCACTGCATGTACCATTTTAAAACAAATTAGCTTTGATATGCTAGATCCTATAAAGATCTGTTTGCAGTTAGGATGTAAAGGAGTAGTCAACTACCCAATAAGCCTGTGTTTATCAGGGTAGTTGTGTTGACTACTTGCATGTCTCTCCCCCTCACCCCCACCCCACTTGCTGCCTATGTATCAGAGGCAGCTAGGGGGGAGCAGGAGCTGGTGCACCACAGTGTAACCCGTTTTCCCCTGCCTCTATCAGAGGCGGGGAGGGAGGTGCTGCTTTGCAACAGCAGTCCCTGTATGCAGGAGGTCCCAAATCCCTGCTAGGACCCCCATGCACAGAGGCTGCTGCCAGTTGGACAGCAGCTTGCACCAGGTGCGGGACAAAACCCTGCTGCAACTCTGCAATTTAAAACGCAGTAGGAGCCTGCCATGAGGTTTGGTCCCACACCTAGCACAAGCCAGAACTGTGAGCCAGGCTGTCTAGCGACTAATCGAGTAGTTGATAGAATTTTTATCGACTACTCAATTAAATACCCGCATTTTAACAATCTTGGTATGCAGGAGTCACCTTCTGCAGTCAGACAGGGACCAAGGAGTGACCAGAATTCTTGGGGTAAGAATTCTAATATGATGAATTGTCAAGTCAGATCTTTGGCATCCTGGAGTGTGCTACATTTCAAAGGAACATGTTTAGAAAAGAAGCTTTCCTTCTTCCCTAAACTACTTCACATATAAGTAGGCTGGGCTCTTTTAATGGAGGACTGACTGCAAGCACAGTAAAACACGAACCGAACCGTGCATCTCTGTTGCTACTGTAAATTGATCTACAACAGATTGCAAAATATATTACACATAAAAATCCAGTTAACTATTTTTAGAACACTTACCTGTCAGAAGGAGTTTGCCTCCAAACATCTGATGAGTATGGATGTGTATAGTAGGGATGTTAAAAATCACATAATAAGGTAACCATGTAACTGCTGAAAATCTCAGTGGTTACACATGCTATGGGCTCTGCAATATAAAGTTTAGCTTTATATTTCAGAACCCGCAGCAAAGCCACCCTGGGAGTGGGTCTGCCAGCCTCTAACATCTGTAGTGTATATAGTCAGCTTTGGTTTGCCTTTTGAATTACTATTCATTCAATAGAAGTATTTATAAAAACATACTAGTGTGCCTGGGTTCCTGCAGGGGATGGTAACTAGAATGCTTCTTCACTGGCTGTATTGCCTCAATATCATAGTTTTCCATATATCTGTTGGCTAGATGATATTAAATTATCACTATCCTACTGTTTTGAGGACACTTAATTATCTTAAACACACATTGATATTACCCCGAAGCTATTACCTTAACTCAATTGAAAAATCCCACTAGTTGGGGCAGGAGGAAGAATAATGAAAGGAGGAAGAATAATGCGCTATGGGCTAAAAAGAGCCCTGTACTCCTAATAGAAACTAATTCCAGAGAATCCTCCAGTGATGCCTATTCCATAACCTATGTGATTTCAGCACTGGTGCCAAAGCAGTAAAGCTTCAGATTGTAACTGGAGTAATAGATCATGGGAGAATGTTAGTCTCTGAGACATCTGAATCCTAACCCGTTTAGGACTGTCCATGTCTAGCTGTTTTAAGCTATCTGCTCTCTCCTTTCTGAAGAGGTTAGGCACTCCTCACGAGTGACTTCCCTTCTCTTCCACAAGTGTAGCATTATTCATTAAGCCACTGGGATCCACCCCACCTCTCTACCTTCAGCTGATACCATCTCCAGCCCTGGGGAAGCTGGTGAGGCCACTTAAGTGAGAACTTCATGTGAAAAGTTCTTCCTTGAGGAAAATGTAGTATATTTTATCGGATGAAAGATTTTCCAGTTGCTGTATCAGGTTTGGACACATCATCTGTAAGACCAGGTCTACACTATGGCAGAAAGATGACCTCCCCAGCTACGAGAATAGCGTAGCTGGAGTCAACATACCTTAAGATGAATTTCTGCAGTCTCACCATTGTGGGGGTTTGGGAGGGGCGCCATCAGTGGTCAATTTAGAGGATCCTTACTAGACCCACTAAATCGATCGCTGGGAGATCAATCTCCAGATCGTTGATCTTGGGATAAGTGAAGATGAGCCCTAAGTCTAGGTTGTCCTTAATATTCATCCTTAAAGGTGACCAAAGTTAGAAGTTAGTCACTTGGGGTGTCTGGAGCAGACAAAAGCCAATTGACTAGTTCATCTCTCTTGGTTTTCTCTTATATAGACACTTCTAAGGTGGCTTGTCCAAGCAGTACACTGATTTAGCTGAAACTTGGCTCTCATTTAGGCAATGAGCTTCGGTTGCCGTATGTCTATTTGAGTCTACACAACACCCTTAGCTTGAAATAAGCTACGCAATTTGCGCTATGCGGATTGCATAGCTTATTTTGACTGTATTTTAAAATAGTTTATTTTGTAATTTGGTGCTGTCTACACAGCACCAAATTTCAAAATAACTCACTATTCCGAAATGCCCCTTAACCCTTGAGGGTTCCCGGGACGTCAGAATATGCCGCTGATGGGCTTCTTCAGTAGACAAGGAATAGCTATTTCAGGATACTTCTGGGCTGTGTCTACATTGGCACCCCTTTCCGGAAAAGGGATGCTAATGAGACCAGTCGGAATTGCAAATTCCGCGGGGGATTTAAATATCCCCCGCGGCATTTGCATGAACATGGCTGCCGCTTTTTTCCGGCTCGGGGTTTTGCCGGAGAAAAGCGCCAGTCTAGACAGGATCTTGTGGAAAATAAGCCCTTTTCCGGAAGATCCCTTATTCCTACTTTCCTGTTCCCAGCAGGACAGTGCCTAGGTAAGCCCAAGCCCCAACTCCCTGCCCCAGCCTGGAGTCCCCTCCCACATTCAGAACCTCTTGGGCTCACTCCTGCCATATTATTTTTGTTATGTGCACCAATATGAAGATGATGTGTTGCACATTACCTCCATATTGGTGCACAGAAGAAAATTCATTCCTTTCAGGAGTGGGGAAAAATTAGAGTGAACACACAACTAGATAATAAATTCTTATTGCAGGTGGCAAAAAGTATAACAGTGCCCCAGCATTTTGTAAAAGTAGTGACCATAGCAATGAGACCTCATAACAGCTCCACTCATTGCTAAGAGACAGTGAGGGTTGTTTTTGCATGTGTAACTTGGCAGTGTGGTATATTGTACAGAATTAGATCTTGTTCTCAAGTAAATATGGTTGGGTATTGGTCTGACAAATAAACAGTTTCATCTAAAGCATGGTTAGTATTAGCTATGTTAGGTGTTAAGATAAGCACTCCTAGGCTACCTCTATACTGCACCTCTCCTCTGCAAAAGCTTATGCAAATGAAGCACGGATTAGCATATTGCCACACTTCATTTGCATAATTAATTAGGGGCCGGCTTTTGCACAAAAAGTAGCTGTGTAGATAGTTCCTTTTTGTGCAAAACCCCCCACTTGCGCAAGAGCCGTTCTTTCTCATTTTTTCAGGAAGGAACGGCTCTTGCACAAGAGGGGGCTTTTGTGCAAAAAGGAGCTGTGTAAAGGAAGCGCGGCAGTATGCTAATCCATGCTTCCTTTACATAAGCTTTTGTGGAAGAGAGGTGCAATATAGACGTAGCCCTAGAGTTTATTCTCCCCTAAACTCTTTATTAAAATAAGAAGATTTTATCTATGGTTCTTGAAGCTTCAAGGTGATTGCAACAGAAATGTAGGCTGTCCCATTCACCTTCCCTGCAACTAATGGCGATTATTTCATCTTGGATATATTTTAAATGAAGTCTTGCAGCTATATATGTCCTGGCCAGTGGATGGCCTGTGCAACTGAAGGATAAAGCTGTTGACCTGCTAAATGTTTAAGAATTCTGTAAAAATGAGTAGTCCTTTGGCATCTTAGAGACTAACAAAAATATCATAGTATCATGAACCTTTGTGGGCAAGACCCAGTTCTTCAGAGTTGGGGTGGCAATAGGTCATTTCCCAATCAGATACTCTCTCATTCTCATCACTGTTGGAGATAAGCCACATCCACTCTGATTTAATTAGCACTTGTCACACTGCCTTCTTGGTGTATCTCTTTTTTCTTTTTCAACATCTGATGAAGCGAATTGTAGCTCATGAAAGTTTATTCCCTAATACCTTAATAAAGTGCCACCAGACTCCTTGTTTTTTAGAAAAATAGTTGTCTGTAGATCACAAAATGGACCCTTAGGTTATTGGAATTCAAATTTAATTGTGAAAATATCCTACATGCTGTACATATATGTTTAATATATTGTCACACTTTGAAAGTGTTTGGGTGACTTCCAAATAAGCCTGAGTAAATATTTTCTGTACTATGAATTCTTGTTGGCTAATGCTTATTTAGTCTCCAAGAAGAGCATATTGTAAATCTGTTAAAACAGTGAATTCATTGCATGTTCTCTCTGCAGGAGTCTACACAGATAGATCTGCTGGCATTCAACTCTGCTGCTGAGATGGAAGAGCTAGGATTAGAGACGCTGAAGTTCGAACTGATGGTTCTGGGTCTGAAATGTGGAGGGACTTTACAGGAAAGAGCTATGAGGCTTTTCTCAGTGAGAGGTCTGTCTAAAGACCAGATAGATCCAGCACTATTTGCAAAACCTTCTAAAGGGAAAAAGAAATAAAAGTATGCTGCTGTTAACCTCTTTTTATATCTGCACACTTCAGAAAAACAGATTCTGTCATTCTATTATGCCCCTCACACGTGATGTCTGTATATACCAATATCCATTTCTAATGGTCGTAATAAAAGCATCAGTTAACATAACACATGGCATAAGTTGTGAAGTAGAAAGTGATAAGTATTAAAGGCAGCTAAAAATATAAACTGCTGTATAGTGTCCAAGGAGGATCAGAGAAACTGATGTTCAGAAGTGAGGGTACTTTCCAGAAATGTACCCTTAGTACCCAATTAAATTAAACATCAAACTAATTGTGTTAATATAGGATTACCAGTCTGCTTTAATCTGTACTCCAGTTATCACAGATATACCCTTCAAATAGTGAGAATGTAGTTAAAACATGATTCAGCCTTTACAGTTGAAGTCTGACTTGGGGGGAAATGGAAAACTGTTGCATGGGTGACTTAATTGTGGATAAATACGCTGTTTGTGAATTGGGGTGTGGTGCTGTCAGATGTTAATGTAACAGGCTAATACAATGAAAACTTTGCTGTTTAGTATGTGATATGACTTATCAGTGTAAATATGTTTTTATATAAAAAGCAGTTTAATAAAGGAATCTTTACATATGACTGTAGAAGAGACTGAATGGGGAAAAGAAGAAGAGATTACGTACTTCAAAAGTATATAAGTAATACAAAAGGAGGTGGTCAACTATTTGGAAAACTGGAGCAATTGCTTGAAGCTTAATAAGAAGTCTTTCTAATAACAGTAGAGTATGTTTTGCAGGGAGCTGGATGAAACACTGTTGTAGGTATTCAAGGGCCACACGTTGCTATGAATTTGTATGCTATGAATTTGTGGGTACAACTTTCATTGTCTTCAGTAGAGGTTTGTATAAAAAGATAGCAGGATAGATCCCATGAGTAGTCTTTCTGCCTGTTGCCAGCTTTAGTATGTTCTTTGCCACTTTTATTTTGCTTCTCCTTAGAAGCAGTAAAAGCAAAGGAAAGTTCATTTATGCATAGGATTGTCAACCTATGGAATTGCTGTATGAACTCCCTGAGATGGCATATAGATATCTAATACAGAACTGTGTAATCTTGATTTCTAGAGTGTGTACTTTAACCAAAGCTGCTGGTGATCCTGCAAGAAATCCACTTACAGCCTGAATATGAATGTTTCTGTCCTCTGCAAGTATGCAGTTCTTGCATAACTACTTACCAAGGCTGCTGTAACCTCTTCTGTTGTGTTGGCTGCCACTTCCTTAATCCAAAATATAGTTGCATTAGCTAGAAGCAATAATATAGAAAATAACATGTAGAGTTTATTGTAAATGTAAAATATCGGCAATAAACCCTGTACATGATACACTTGAATGACAAGCAGACTATAAAGCTAGAAACTATACTTGCCAGGCTGATCTTGAAAAGCTCGGCATGGGAGGAGTTTCCTACCCCATAGCATAGTGTGGTCCTGCTATGATGGGCATTTCCCAGTTGATACATGTCCTAGATATGCAATGAATGCTTTCCCATAAGGGTGACTCCAGCACAGTAGGCAATCTCATTAAAAAGTGCTTCCAGCTCACCCTATTGTATGCAGAATCGTGGGCTTTTTGTTACAGAAACATGGGAAAATTGGGTGGACAGTCATAAATAAGTGTCTCTTATGAGAGCAGTCATTATGCTGTGTATTGAAGCTAGGTGCTGAAACTTGAAGGGTAAAAATTTAACCATTTGGCTCTTGTTTGAATAAATCCCATCTGAGTTCTTTACCTAGAGCAGCTCTTATGTAATTGCGGCTCTGATGTGATAGGTACTAAGCTGATGTTGGATTTTCAGTAGCATCATTTTCTGTCTTTATCCATCTTAGACTTAATATTGAAGTTAAGCACAGTTGGTTGAGTAATCCCAGAGACACTTTTGAAAAATAGTCGACTAAATGATTAACCAATATGCCTAGGCTTATCGATTTAATCTTGTTGGCTACTTGCATTCTCCTCTCTCCCCCTCTCCCCCATTGCTGCCTCTGATACAAAGGCAGCAAGAGGGGGAAGCAGGAGCAGGTGATGGAGGGAGCCATCTTAAAAGCTGGTTCCACCAGCACTGGCTCCACGGTGCTGCCTTCCCCTCTCCCCCCTTGCGCTGCTGCCTCAGAGGCAGCAGCAAGGGTGGGGCGGGCAAGGCTGCTGTGAAGCAGTGTCTGTCCCTGGGGGGGTCTGAGCTCCCTGCGGACAGCAGCTGCTCCGCCACAAGCCTGAGCCTTCCGTGGGCAAAGGTTGCTTTGCAGTTGCAGACCCTGTCCATGGGGGGGGGGGGTCCGAGCTCCCAGTGGGCGGAGGCTGCTTTATGGTAGCAGCCCCTGTCCACAGGGGATCAAAGCTCCCGGTGGGCAGCAGCTGCTCCACATCTCTAGGAGCTCAGACCCTTTACAGACAGGGGCTGCTGCTATCTTGTGCAGGCAGCCAGTCCATAAGGGGAGCTGGTTTTTAAACTGGCTCCCCTTGCAGACAGGCTCCCTCTGCTGCAGAGTCAGCAGCAGAGGGTGGCAGCAGGCTCCTGGGGAGTGGGGCCAGCCCCATCCCTGGGGATAACTGCATAGTCATGTAACTGCAAAGAATTCATGCAGTTACATGACTTCATTTACTCAATAGCTAACATCCCTAATTGCAGTAACTAATTGAAAGTTTCAGGCAACCTGTTCACCTTCATTTATGTTAAAAACATATGCAGTACCTTGTGTCTCAGTATTCAAGCACCTGCCCTCTTCACCATATTGTGTCATCAGCAGCTGAATCTTCTAGTTGGAAATAACATCACCTCCTGAGTCTTAATCTCTCCCAGTTAGCCATGGGGCTATGCAGTGTTCATGCAGCTGCTTTGGAATGATTATAAGCCAATGGCTTTACACTGCTATTGCTAATGTGGCCTATATTGTATTTCTTGCATTTTCCCAAATTGCCTGTTAAGCAATCTATGGGATGAGCAGTGTTGTGTCTTGTAAGGAGTAATATTGTTATAGTAAGTTTAATTATTTCTCTACCAGAGCAGAAGCCTGAAACTTAACTCTTGGTTTCTTTTGGTGGCTTTTTCACTGCTTCTGTATGTGGTTCTAGCCAAGATAAGTAAGCTCTTTTGTGTTTTAGTTATTAACTCCTACCCACATTTGATAGATTATCTTAAGGCTGTTATGTTTAATATTTGAAAAGCACTTTCAGATCACATTCTTTTTGACAATAAATAATTAATCTTTTATTTGAAATAGCTGTTATGGCATTTCCTTCAGTTTTATTTTTTTATTAAAGTTAAATGTTCAATCTAAATGAAGTGTTTAATTTGAATGGATACAAATGTTTCTACTTTTTAGCTAGCTTAAGTTGTAGTTTCAGGTCAAGCAAAATAATTTTTATTTCCTCCGAACTGAAAAACCAGTTATTGACACAGCTCTAGTACTGGCAGTACTCCTGTGCTTTCCCACACTTTTCCTTGTATGTCCAGGCAGACTAGTTCTACTCGTTGGGAAAGAATTAATGCAGCACAGTTTATTGCAGAACTGTGGATTATGCTGTGAGAAGTTCTAGACCAGTTCCTACAGCATACAACAGTGCGGATGCACGTGAGCTCGGCCCCCACAGATGCTCACAGCTGGGTGCTGCTGACCTGAGTTAGCATATATTTGCTGTAGTTATGCTGCTTCTCTGAGGAAAAAAATCTTTGATACTGGTCTGTTAGAGCAAGTGGAGTTTGCAAGGCTACCCTAGAATAATTTACAGTGGAAATTGATGTTTTACTAATTGTTCTCCACTTCACCAACCATGACTACAAACTTTCAGTCTGCCATTCACTATTATTTTGGTGGAAGATGTGCTTTTAAAAGGAGTTGTATAACTTAGTAATCTTGTTTTGCCAGTGCCACTATATTAATGGATTTACAACCAGCTCCACAGTAGGATGTCATAGAAGCATTTTCCCACTAGATGTCACTGTTTACTGATAACGATGGAAGGCTGCTATATTGCACAGCAGCTGGAAGAGGTGAAATATGGTCTGAAGTTACATTTTCATTTATAGAAGAGTTTTGGTGTTTTGACTGGCTTATTTTTTTCTTTTTACAAAAAAATGGTTAGATTTCAAATCGAGTTAATAAATTATAACCTGAACCATAAAATCTAGAGAGTGTGTCTGATCTCTGCTGTAAATCCAGAGTAACTCAACTCAGGAGTAATTCAGTGGAACTATCTGAATTTACCCAAGTGTACCTAGAATATGAATCTGGCCATTAGGATGCACAAGTGGTTTGTTGGTAAATATGCTGTACAGCAGTGGTGCCCAACCTTATTATATGGGAGGGCCACATAAACCTAAGCACAACCTTGTGTGGGCCAAACAGATTCTATGTATTTTAATAAGATTTAAAGTCACCTGTATGTTTTATATATTAAGTTGTTTGTTTTGCATGTATTGAAGTTTTTTCTATGTGATGTGTTGCCTATTTGCATGATAAAATGCTAATGAATTGGTTCTTCACATATAGCTTTAAGCAGGCTGCAGGCCTTATGATGTACTCTGTGGGCTATATATAGTCTGAAGTTCATACATATATAGTCTGCACTCCTGTTGTATAGAAAGGAAACTATTCCTACCAGTATAGCGCTGGACTACTAGAGTTGTGGCATATACTTTTCATTAGTTCTCCTGAGCTAATACTCCTCTGGTTTAGTTTTGGTGGAGTTAGAACAGGGCACTGGAAGTCAGAAGATCGAACTTTGTAATTGACTTGAGTGGTAAGAGGCAAGTAATTGCATTTCTCTGTGCTCTGGCTTCATCTGTAAAATGGATATAATAATACCTCTGAAAACACATGAGGGCATAGGAAAAAAATGCTATCTAAACATGTGAAGTGTTATATAATAACACTTAGCACTTGCAGGGGGCTTTTCATCTGAGGATCTTGGAGTGCTTTTCAAGCATTCACTAATTAAGCTTCATGACACCCTGAGGTAGGAAAGGATATGCATACATTTTCACTAGTGTTAATTACATCTGACTGATCAATGGCCTTAAAGTCTATGAGTCCATGATCTCAGCTACTGCTGGGTTATAGGAAGCCCATTTGTGCATACAGTTTTCTGTAATCTAAAGTTAATGGATTTGCCCTTGAGCAGATTAGCACTAGCATAATTCCATTTGCTTTAAAGTGAAAGGACCTTTTTTACCATGAAGAGCAATTATTTATATTGAATAGATAATGACAACAAAGGAAAATGGGTATTTGCTGTCAAAGAACAGATTTGAACTTATGCTCATGTAGCACCTTTTAGTAATTCTCAAATTGGGGGGAAGCTAATTTGAAAATCACATCTCCTGTAGGGACAGGACACAACAGCCAGTGGGGACAAGGAAGCTTCTCTTGTTTTACTTGGGGCCTCAAATCAATGGTGAAATCTGTTGAGCTCAGAAGCAAGGATGGATCAGACTTCCCATTTTCCCCAGAAGGGAAACACTTCTTTGTTTTGCCTGGAAGGGCCTGTCCACCCATGGGGTTTTTTATGATTGGCTCCGTGTCTGGACTCTCTGCCTCGGAAATAACAGGGCCTGGTCCCTGTTTACTTTAACCCACTGAAGTTCTCTGCTGCGAGACTAGAATGTTACGTGCCTTCAGAAGACAGAATGATATAGATATTAAACATAAATGTTACATAAATATAAAAATGATCCCTCAGTGAAAAGGGGAAGTGCTCTCAGGTGTTTTGAAACTCTTCTGAGGCATGAACCCAGATTCTAGCAGCCAAAGAAGACTGTCATCGGGGAAAAAATGCTATAAGGGGGAGTTACACCTTATATAAGTTATAAAGTGCTACCAGACCAATTTGTTGATCCTCTCGATATTTCCTTAATCCCCCAGTGTTTAGTAATGTCTGAAGCCTAGTTTAGTTTTTACTGGTGATTTAGCAACCTTTCCTCATGGATATTCTCATGTAAGGAGACTGAGGTATGGTCTACTCTGCATTTTTAAATTTAGATTGACAATAGTACGTTACTCAGGGCTGTAAACATTTCTCATGAATGAGGTGCAGAGCTATGCAGGCCTATCCCCCAGCATAAGACACATTTAGGTCAGTGGATAAATGCTTCCCTCAACCTACCTACCAGACAGTTTTCTACAACTGAAAAACCCTTTCAATCACTGTAGGAAGCATATATGGCATTACAAGCTCTGAACCCTCTTTCAACAGCCAAGATATTAGGGTCGAGGCACAATTTGTGAAGCAGAGTGTTAAAAAACAACAAATAGTCTGATGTGGGTTGTGCCCATGAAAGCTCATGATACCATCTACATGTTTTCTTAGTCTTTAAAGTGCTACTAGAATATTTGTTTTTAAGTTTTTCCAGTTACAGATTAACTCGGCTACCCCTCTTAAGTTATTGTTCATACTGTATCCTAAGATTTTTTTTCACAACTTTCATGAGACCTTTTCCCTCCGTATAGCTGAGCAAGAGGTATAAATATAGGCACCGATCCTGAAAATTATTGCAGGGTTGGGACATTAGGTCTCCTCTGGTCTATACCCAAAACTTGTATTGATTTTTTTTCTTTAACTAAAACCTGCTTTCAAATAAATTTGCTTACACTGCTGTAAATCCCTGTAATGAAAGCCTAAGTATTTTACAATTGGCTTGTAAAGGCTTTCCCTTTAGTAATAAGTCTGTGGTAAAGTCAATTTAAAGATCCTGCTATGTAAGAAAGTTGTATCAGTTTGACTAAATTGGCTTAAACTGATTGTTACATTGTCCATGCAATAGTTATACCATTACAAACCATAGCATGGACACAGTTGTACTGTTTTAAAGATGCCTTGCATATGGGATAATCACCTTTATACTGGTATGACTGCAGACATGCTGGAGGGTTTGCAGCATTTTAAACTATATTGGCATAGACACCTTCTGTGTGTAGGGAATTTCTTTGTGTAAGTAATTACAACCAGTTTAGTTAAATAGATATCATTTGTTCATGCAGACAAGGCATAAGTAGATTTACACAAGTGTAACCTAACTGGTTTACAAATCTACTTTAGTCAAACCAGTACAAGTTGTGCATGTGGACTATCTCTTATGTTCTTGTACTTGGTTGGTACTTTACACATAATAATCATAGCAATTAATGATTTAGGAATAAATTATGTAAGTGTAGATATTCATGGCAGAATTTTATTAGTAAATAAAACTTGCTTTTCTAGCTTCTAGGTATGAAATTAGTTTTAAATTATTCTGAGCAGGACTAAAGCCCATGAAACTGAAATTTCTTGCAACTTCTCCTTTTAAATGGAGCTGATTGGAAAAGTTTTGATATTCTCACAGTTGGAGAATGCATTTCTGTTGAAATCAGACCACTTTGTAAAATTATGTTGATGTGGCCAACATTTCCCCATGTAGGAGGAAAAAAGGAAGAAAAAAGTTCCAATCGTTAAAACGCCACATTTTTAAATTTCAGGAATGAAATGTTTCAATTTTTCCTTTCAAAATGACTTCAGTTTTATTTTCTGTTATGTATAATTCAATTTTTAAAAGTAAAAATCAGAACTATTCACTCAAAGCAAACTTTTTTCAATATTCTCCCAGGGCTTATTTTGAAGTCTTTCGAATGAAAACAAATCTTGAAATCCAAAAATCCTATGTAACTATGTAAGACTTCATTATCAGGAAAAATCTTAGTTGATCAGTAGACTAAAAATTGGCTCTTGCCTAAGAAGCAGTGGTCATGATCTGATTACATTCTTTACTAGCAAACAGGACAGGCCCATTGCTCCAAAAAGTTAATTCCCCAAAGTTCAGGAAAATTATTAACAACATTTGATTGAGAAGAAAAACAGACAGAAAAATGTTAATGAAAGTTAGAAGTTCTTAAAGAGTGTACTAGACAGCCAGAAAGTCCTGATCCCAAAAGATGACAACATTGGTTAAAAGCTCATCCCAATAAAAAGGTAAGTAAAGGTAGCAATTAGAAATATTTATATAATAAATGGGAAAAGGGTGAAATAGATATCAGTCAATACAAATTAGAAGTAATAAATGTAGAAACTTGAGAAGAGAAGCTAAGTACATCATGGGTAGGCCCCAGCACAAATGAGCTTTTTAAAATATTTCAGGAACAAAATAAAACCTCACAATTGTATATGAATAGATCATTCTCCCTCTGCAATATGACTAGATGGTGCAGGGAGTAGAAATGGATTATGGAATCTTAGTTCAAATCCAGTCCTGATTGATGAACAAAAAATCACAAAAATCTGTTGGCTAGTTGGTGTTAATGAGCTACTGGGTCTTGGTCCCGCATCCATATTTCCATAGGAGCCATTAACAGATCATCTATGCATAGCCTATCTAGTGGGCCAATGCTACAAAAATCTTGAACAACCAATGGCCACCACTGTGGCATCAGCTATACATGCCGCAGAGCAGCTGTACCAACAGAGCTTGCTTCTGCAGTGCATCTAGTGAAAATGCTATATGCTGTTGACAGCGAGCTCTCCAGTGTAGGCTGTAGTGCCATCTCAGCTTTAGAGTCTCAGTAGAGCTATCAAAGGCTGATTGAAAGTCTCAGAAGTATAGCCATGTTAGTCTGTAACTTTAAAAAAGAGAAGTCCTGTAACACCTTACAGTACACTAACAAAAATATAAAGAATCATGAGCTATCATGGGCACAACGCACTTCTTATCTGAAGAAGTGGGTTTTGCCCAGCAAAGCTCATGATACCATCTACATTTTTGTTAGTCTCTAACATGCTACATAACTGGACTTCTCATTGTTTTTAACGCTGATTGGGCTATAGGGAGTGGATTCTTCACATTCCACTCACTCACTCTCTTCTCTACAGGTGGCCCTTGCAGGTCATAGCTGAAGCACTTTGATGTGTAGGGTGTGGTAGTATTTGCACAGATGCTGCCCATCTCTGTCAATCTGGCTCTTTTTACAGGAAAGATGTTTATAGCAAATATAAAATGTATAAAGATAATGTTAAATGGCTCTTTAAAAATCTGATGACATTGTGCAGTTCCATCAGTGTTCTGAATACTGATTACGTTTACTTCCCTTGAGGTTTTTTCCTTCCTGTATTTATCTTTTTGAGTTCTCCTTTTCCAGAGCTCCACCTGTTTTTTTTTTTTTTTTTTATAGCATCTGAGTGGAACTTCACTGATTTGCCACCTTTGTTCAGATGTGGATTGGGCATTTGCCGTTCTATTTAGACTACCAATTAAAACCAGGCCCATAGGCTAAGTGTCAGACACTGTTTGCAGGACTCTGTCAAATGCAATAAATAAATAAAGAGGAGAGGAAAATAAGGTCCCACCAACAGATAAGGTTAAGACTTACTGAGAAAGCAAGTAATAGAGCAACATAACTTAAATGATAACAGCTCTGACGATCAAAGACAGTGAGGGCAATTTAATTAATCAAAAATCATATCTAATGTGGTGTGAAACAATGTTTTTCCCTCCAAAATACTGAAATAATTAAATACAAAAACTCAAGTTAAATAATCTAATCTACCATGATAAAGTCATATACATTAGGGAAAAAAAACCTTTCCACTACTTAGATGAGGGAAAAGTCACACAACACATTTCCCTACAGAATTCCATTAAAAATGCTAGCACGGCACATTTCATCATGTCAGATGTATAGATTAAGAGATCCAAAGCTGCTTATGACAATCAAGGTTAGGTTTAACTCAGGTGCAACAATAATGACTTCTAGTACAAAAACCTCATGATAGCCAGCAAGGTCCTGATCCTGTAAACACACGTGCTTTATGTTAAGTAAAATAATGAATTTCAATGGGACTACCTATGTGTTTAATGTTAAGCATTTGCAGGATTGGGGCTTAGAACAGCACATGTTAGTGAAAGGCAGAAGAATTTTATAACTTCTTCCTGTACTCAGGGCTTGAGTCTCCTCTGTTGCATCAATTTTACCTCCAGGCTACGTCTACATTGGCAAGATTTTGCGCAAATACTTTTAACGCAAGAGTTTTTGCATTAAAGTATTTGCACAAGAGAGCGTCTACACTGGCATGTGCTTTTGCGCAAGTGATGTGCTTTTGCGGAGAAGCATCCGTGCCAGTGTAGACGCTCTCCTGCACAAGAAAACTCCGATGGCCATTTTAGCCATCGGGCTTTCTTGCACAAGAAATTCATGTTGCCTGTCTACACTGGCCTCTTGCGCAAGAGTACTTGCGCAAGAGGGCTTTTTCCTGAGCGGGAGCATCATAGTTCTTGCGCAAGAAGCACTGATTTCACACATTAGAACATCAGTGTTCTTGTGCAAGAACTCCTCGCCAGTGTAGACCGGCAACATGTTTTTGCACAAAAGCAGGCGCTTTTGCACAAAAACATGCCAATGTAGACACAGCCCCATTGTATCCTTGAACTTTCCTATAAGTGTAATTTATACAAAATGACTGTGCATGGTCAACGATGGGCCTCACGGGATAGTTTTTAATATGCTAATGTCTTTTACACTAGTAACTAGCAATGGAAGTTGTTTAAAAAAACTGGGCCCAGATCCTGCAATCTGATCCATATTAATAGCTCTTTATGCTCTTAATGAGCACTGCTGAAGTCAATGAGGGTATACAGATCTGCTTGCGTGGATTCAATTGCAGGATAAGTCCCTACTTTCCTTATGGGCATTACTTAGATTTGTTAGATTTCTGCATTTTACTCAGAGCAGTCAAACTGCTTTCCTCTTCTTGTCAGGTTCATTGTTGCCCACTGTTGTACTTTCAACATTGCAAGACAATATTTACATTTAAAAAATGCTGTTTCACTTTTTAAAAAAATTGTTACTTTTCTGGAACTATTTCCAGTCATGCTTGGTTTTGTACGCCCCTCCCTCTGTTTCTCTTTCTTATAAGAGAACCTGAATGTTGAGCCTAAACTAAGAGGACAGGATGTAGCTAAAAGGTTTTCAGGTCTCTCTTCAGAAAAATGACAGGGTAACAAACTTTTAAAATAGATGTTAAAACAGTAGGATAGCACACACAAAAAATAGCAAGCAAAAGGCATTCTGGATGGAAGATGCTGCACTGGAAGATGCTGGTGGGATAAGGGCTGGTGGTGAAACAATCCCAGGCAAGGATGAGTTTTTCACCTTATATTTCACAAACTCCTTTCAACCTAATAGTCTGAGTCATTGTGGAACTTCTATCCAAAACTCTGTTTTCCTTGTCCCTTCACCTCAACCACTCCTTGGTATCTTGTTTCTTCCACACAACCCCCCCCCCCCCCCCCCCCACTCCCGGTGAAATATACTGAAGTTACAGATGCAAAATGAAGTTAAATGAGACTTCAACTAGAATTGGGCCTATATCATTTTGATGCTTTCTAGGTTATCACGCTTGTGTCCAGTGATTATAGAAAGGAAAGGAAATCATACACTCCATGGGTTGCATTCCCAGCTCTTCCTCTTACTTACAATACCTTTTATGTGAGGCTCTCAAAACACTTTCAAATACCAAGGAATGAATGAGGCTTTGTGAGTTAGGGAAGCATTATTACCCCCACAGGGTAACTATAGCTGCAAGAGGTTAGGTGACTAACCAAAGTTTCATAGGCAGGTCTGTGGCAGGGCAGAGAATAGTATCCACAGAAATTGGGATTTTGAGTTCTGTGTTTTAGACATCATCTTTCCCCAAATTCCCCCCTTCTCGCCCCCCATGGTTCTCAACCTGCAGCAGGCAGGCCTCTTGTGGCCCAATCAGCATAATCCCTTCCTCCCTCAGATAGTACTGGGTGTGGTTAGATAGTTGAGAAATTGGCTACTTTGCACTTTGTTATGCTTGTTACTGTTCATCAGAGCCTTCTAGCTACTGCCTGAAATGGAATAAGAAGCTGGGCCTGAATTTTAATGACAATAAAGGCAGGTGGCCTACATAATCATGGAAGGAGATAATGGGGCTCACCTATTTGTATTCAAATAACTCTCAGAGGGTACTGAGTGCCACAGATTCCCCTCATTGAGGACTAATGGGTTTGTTTATTTTTTCTCTCCTTAAATGCCTACATTTTATTAAAGGGGATTTTATGGCAGAGAAAGCTGTCAAAACACTAATGTTTAACCACAGAAAAGATTGAGCATGGACAGCAGCAATGCAAGCTTTCCCATGTCTCATTTCTGACCAGCTCAAAGATCTGAGAAACGCTTCCGGGCTGGGGCTCTTCACTAAACAAATTAGAGAAACTCAGACTAAGTGGTGAGGGGAATATCTTTTATTGGCCCAACTTGGGGAGCACAACAAGCTATTGAATTTACACAGAGCCCAAGCCACAGAGTGACATGTGAATCAGGGCTATCTACATTGCCATTTTACTGTGCTTTACCTTTCTTGCTCCAACGTGTGAAAAAACACCACTCTGAGCACAGCAAGTTACAACTCTGTAAAGTGCCAGTGTAAACAAGCTCCCAGCACTGTTAGCTACTCCCCTCATGGAGATGGTTTACATAGAGTGCTGGAGAGCTCTCTCCTAGCACTGGTGGCATAACCACACTGCCCCGTTATGACACTGCCGTGGCTGTGCTTTATACTTTGCAGTGTAGACAAAGGGTTTGTTACAGCCCTGAGCTGCAGAGCCAGGCTGTTTAGCTCAAACTGTGAAAACTCATGCTGCAATAAACTCATGCTGCAATACCTCAGTGCTGGCCAAGATGGTGGCCATCACAACAAGAAGGGGCCAATTAGCATCACTTTGGTGGCACCTATCCACTACAAACAAATGAAGACCAAACTAATTTCATAGTAGCTACTGAATTGTCATCCCCCTGCAGCGACTTTGTTTATTACCAACCTGGGCTCTAACTGAACCAATGCTTTGGAAGTAAAAGTTCCTATGTCCTATTCCTCGTCCACCTCCCAGTCATTGTTAATTCTGTTTTTCCAATGAGTACAAAATATTTTGTGACTAGAAAAAAATTGTAACTATTTCTATGTGACTGTATGTAAATGTGTATTTATACATGTAAATGAATGTACATGCACATGTATGGAAGTGCATGTATAGGAATGCGTAACTATATACACATGCATGCATGACTCAAATGCATATGGGTGTATGGAATATGATATGCTTCAGTTTAGAACATTGTGCAGAATTACTATTCGCGTAGAGCCCTGTAGTGGAACAGCGATCCTGTGGGTCCTGTAGGACTGGCTGCCGTTGACAGCAAAAATGGGGGGGAGTGCAATTAAACAACAGTTCTGGTCAGGAATCCACTTCAATTCTGATATCTGGAGTGATGGGTTTTACTGCCTCACTGAGCCATAAAAGTGAGAGAAATAATGCAAGGCCCAGTCACTCATGAAGTTTCACTTCCTGGATCGTGGGGCTATTGCAAGACCCAGATCTTGCATGATTTTGCCCATGTAAATGGATCTGTGAAACAAAAAAAGCCCATATTAAATGTGATCATCAATAAAACACTGAGCCATGAGGAATCCACACTGAGCCCCTGTCTGCACTAGGGAGTTATTTTGAAATAACTCCTCTTATTTCATAACAACAAATGGAGCATCCTCATTACCAAGCACGTTATTTTGAAATAGGCTGGTTATTTCAAAATAACTCCTGCTTGTCATGGAAAATAATGCTTATTTCAAAATAGTTATTTCGAAATAGCGGTAGTATGGATGCTCCACTGCTGCTATTTCTAAATAACTATTCCCCAGAGTCATTCAAAGTAATTACTCCCCAGTGCTACCTGGGGCTCTTAAGTTGAGGTAGCGCGTCCACAATAAGGGAGCCTGCCTTGGACTAATTTTGAGGTTTTCCTGTAGAGTGGAAACACTATTTTGAAATAGTCATTTTGGAAGTTGTTATTTTGAAATAATTTCCTAATGTAGACATGCCCTAAGAGTGCACATTGCTGGTACAGTACTTGAGTGTACGCTCAGTGCACTGCTAACATGAAAGTATAATCAATCCTTTATCCTCTACAACAGGAATAAGTCATGACAGGAGACTAATAATGAGGTAGGCTATGTCTACACTGGCCCCTTCTTCGGAAGAGGCATGCTAATTTCTAAGTTTGGAATAGGGAAATCCGTGGGGGATTTAAATATCCCCCGCGGGATTTAAATAAACATGGCCGCCGCTTTTTTTCCGGCTTGGGGAAAAGCCGGAAAAGAGCGTCCAGACTGGCGTGATCCTCCGGAATAAAGCCCTTTTCCGGAGGATCTCTTATTCTTTCAAGTAGGAATAAGAGATCCTCCGGAAAAGGGCTTTATTCCGGAGGATCGCGCCAGTCTGGCTGCTCTTTTCCGGTTTTTCCCCAAGCTGGAAAAAAAGCGGCGGCCATGTTTATTTAAATCCCGCGGGGGATATTTAAATCCCCCGCGGATTTCCCTATTCCAAACTTAGAAATTAGCATGCCTCTTCTGAAGAAGGGGCCAGTGTAGACGTAGCCGTAGTGTTCTCAGAAGTCTCAATAGATGGTTTTATGTTGTAGGTTCTTGGTTTTACAATCAGATGTGGCCTCAGTGACAAAACTAAGAATCCTGGAATGAGGAAAAAATGGTTTCTCAAATCTAAATACTTTCTACTGTTCAACTTCTCTACAGCAATGAAAAAAAAATGCTAATATCATATCCAAGTGCCATTCACATGCCTGGAACAACTGGACAATACTTCTCAAAAGTTCAGTAAGAAATAGTTAACAACTTGGCACTCCACTGTGCCCTGTCTTACAATACAGGAACAAGAATGTATTCAATGAAATTGAAACATAACCAATTTAAAACTGATACAAATAGTGCATGGAGTTCATTGCTATTAGCTACAATCTTTAACTGATAGGGTTGAGCACGAAAATTCCCTTATAATTAATTATTCCATAATTCCATATTGTCCTCTGCAGGGTTTCTTGGCCCTCTTTCTGGAGCCAGGTAAGAAGATGATGCAATATATTGAACTAGATAGAACACGGGTCTGATTTAGTGTGCCCATTCCCATGTTCTTATTATTTAAAATGGTCTCAGTTAGTTTTCAAAGTTAACTGCCTTAATCATGAATGGGCCAGTTCACACCTTTCAGAGATGTTCTTTCAAGTAGGGACAGCCTTAGTAATGCATCAGGTCATTTTCAAAAGGATTTAAAAGCAAATACAAGCTTAAACTCTGCAGAAAGTGATGGAGTCATGAGAGATGCACTTATGTTTTGTGTTGCCACCTATTGGCTCAATACAACTGTTGTCTGCATAGAAAGATAGCCTGATAAAAAGTCATCATCTGTTTCCATTGGTCCAGATTCTGATCTCATTCAGTTGAGGTCAGTTGGGGATAACTTTCCGTGGAGTTATTCAAAAGTGGAATATGTCTCAGAGAAATATAAAAAAATATACAAATCATTACAGGTATATCTTATATGAATGTAGATTTGTCAGTTTGAATTTGCCAGATATCTTTCCTTCAATAAAGCACCTTTCTTGCTAGTACTGGTTACCAACAAAAGACACTTTAATTTCAGACTTTTATTGTTTTCCTGGTGTTTCAAAATATACATGACTGAAGAAAAAAATCTCTACTCTGGAATGAATGTAATACACACTTTGAAAAATTAAAGGCCTGATCCTGCAAACCCTTATTCATCACATAAGCAGTCTTTACCTCCCCCCTCCCCACCACATTCCCACTGATTTCAGGACTGAAGGATCAGACCTGGCCTATGGTTATGTATCTCAACCTCTAGCTGAAATATTCTTAGCTCATGGCACAAAGGTGAGAAATAGACAGCTTTGAGTTGCACAGTATTTACATTTAAGTGCTTCTGCTCTGTGATTCACGGGAAGAATGTTTTTATGGTCAGGACTGATGCACAGACAAAATTGTAGGGCCTGAGATTTCAACACAAACTGATTGGCTCAACAGTTCTTCAGCTGGAAATCATCATTGCTATTTCTGCTTTCCTCTGCAGGTGTTTGCTATGAATCTGAGTCTAAAGTAACTGAAGTCAATGTTGTTACCCTCATCTCAGGAGAGAGCCAGGTTTCATAGTTATCAAGTACATAAGGCAGCAAAATACATGTATCTATGGACTGTCTTTGTTGGCCATTACTGCATTAGTGATGGGCACAGAGGGGCCCTGCGCTGGAGGCAATGACCAGACTCTCTCCCTAAAGAAGACACGGGCAGGCCCAATTCTCCAATGGGGGCAAACACAGTTCCAAGCAGCTGCCAAACCCTTTTACAGGGTGCAGTATGCCAAGTCCTTTGTGGCAGCTCGACCAGCCAGCTGGCATGAAGGGATGGGAGGAGAGCTGACCTGTGTCTCTAACCCCTTTTGCAGTGTCTAGGACTGATGGCAGCCCTTGCCTGTACTATGCACACAGGGAGTGCAAGCTGTAGGATTGAGTCTGTCTCCCTGGAACTGTAAGGGAGGACAGGCCTCCCGAAGGTCCCCTCCCCCTTGCAAGAGCAGCCAGGCCATTGCCACGTGTGTTTATTCTACACCACTGCTACATTGTCCATAACACAGCCACATTTTTCTACAATCATGTTAGGAAATTCAGCCACTTCAATCTCTGTGTAGTTTCCCTTCTTGACGAGGTACATCATGGGCAGTGGGGAGCTCTCCACCACAGCGCAGGTTCTTTCCCCATAGCCAAAGCGACGCAACAGGCTCTTGGCCTGCACGCAGCCCCCCACACAGAGGTAGGCCTGGTACCCTGCAGGCTCAATAATCCAGTACTGAGTCCAGGTCAGCTCTCGGAAGTTGATGTAGTGTTCCTGTCGGCAGCAGGTGGGTTTCTTCATCACAGTTTCCTCCCTGCAGTCTCCAGGCCCCCTATCAAAAAGCAAAGCCAGGAAATAACATCTCTGATGGCAAATCAGGACTCACACTGAAAGATGAGGTGGGAAAAACAGTCTCTGTCATTAGTATCAGAGAAGGGCTTGACCTTCAAAACTTGGCTCTGGATTATCGCCTTGCCCCCAGAATTCAGAGATGTTTAGATTCCATGCAAGGTGAGGCTTCAGGCCCATTCTTAGTTCAAGTGCTTTATTTAAGCACAGAAATCAGATCAGTAAACCTGGGGAGGGGAGAGGGTTTAAAAGCAGTGGTCCCCAACGCGGTGCCCACAGGCGCCATGGCGCCCGTCAGACCATTTCTGTGCGCCTGCCAAGTGATCGGGGCTGGCCCTGACCCCAGGTGCGCAGCACATGGGCGGAGCCAGCCCTTGGGCACATTGGCGGCACCGGCCCCGGGCACACAGCACATGGTCAGTGCCGGCCCTGGGTGCGCAGCAGTTAGGCGGCCCCACCCCCGGGTGCGCGTCGCGAGGTCTGTGCTGGCTCCTGCCCCGGGTGTGTGGTGTAAGGGCAGTGCCAGCCCAGGTGCATTGCACAGGGGTGGCGCCGGCCCCGGGCGTGCAACACATGGGCGGCCCTCCCCCCTGGGTGAATGGTGCGAGGGCTGTGCTGGCCCCGGGCTTGCAGCGTATGGGCAGCGCTGACCTGGGCGCGTGGCATAGGGGCAGCACCAGACCCGGGCGTGCACCACATGGGCAGCCCCGCCACGGGGTGTGCGGCACATGGGCTGTTCTGGACCCGGGTGCGCGGTGTATGGGCGGCCCCACCCCTAGGCGTGCAGCACAATTGCGGCACCAGCCCCAGGAGTGCGGCGCATGGGTGGTGCCAGCTCTGGGCACGCAGCATATGGGTGGCCTTGCCCCCAGGCACGTGCGTGGCCCTGCACCCAGGCGCGTGCGCGGTCCCACTCCCAGGTGCCCAGCATGTGAGCAGCCCCACCCCCGGGCACTCGGCAGCCCCAAAAGGTTGGGGACCACTGCTTTAAAGTAAAGAAACTTTCTAGCTATTCCATTTGCAATACATTATTTCTAACTGGAAAAGCTGGGACGTTAGACCTGAGTCTCCATTGCTATGCACCTTGTGTAGTTCTTTTACACTGTGCAAAGTGTAAAATGGCATCATAACAGAGTGTTCTATAAACCCTTGCATGTGCATTGCCTCTGTGTAGATGACCACACAAGATGCAAGGAATGGAGAACCAGTCCTGTTCTCTGGCTCTAAAAAGTCAATGCTATCCCAGTCCAGATGTGTTTGTCTCCTCTATTCCTTCTGTGTTTCCATTATATAAATGATTACTTGTAAAATATATTGCAAATAAAGAGCTAATCAAACCGTCTTGGGATAGTTTGGATTTAGATCTGAATTTCACAGCTGGTTTCTAGCTCTAAGTGGGGCCTAACTAAAACCCCAGGTTCAAATAGTCCAAACTATAGGGAAATTTTGAACCAGATCCTTGTCCAAACTTTGTGGTTCATTTCATTCCTAAGGTTGACACATTATTTGCCTCAGTCTGCAACTTTTAAGGCCTCTTTGTATTTTCACCTAACCACTCTAGGGCTGTGTCTACACTGGCATGAATTTCCGGAAATGCTTAAAACGGAATACTATTCCGTTTTCAGTTTTTCCGGAAAAGGAGCATCTACATTGGCAGGCTGCTTTTCTGGAAAAGCCCTTTTTCCGGAAAAGCGTCTGTGGCCAATGTAGACACGCTTTTCCGGAAAAGAGCCTCGATCACCATTTTCGCGATCGGGGCTTTTTTCTGGAAAAGACTAGTGGGCTGTCTAACTGGCCCTTTTCCGGAACAGTGTTCCGGAATAAGGACTTATGCCCAAGCGGGAGCAGAATAGTTTTTCCGGAATAGCGGCTGATTTTGTACGGTAGAGCATCGTTGCTTTTCTGGAAATTCAAGGACCAGTGTAGACAGCTCGCAGCTTATTCCGGAAAAGCAGCTGATTTTCTGGAATAAGTGGCCCAGTGTAGACACAGCCTAGGAGTTTTGCAATTAAATTCTACCTCTCCAAGCCTGAAATTTTATCTTCAGCATGAATTAGCAACCAGATATCAAAGACACTATAGACTTGGATTTCAAACATACCCATATTCTTCCAGGTTGAGAGTATAAAGAACCAACTCGGGTCTGCCCAGGGCTTTATCCAAAGGATCCTGAGAGGTAAACCGCACCACTTTGGCCATTTCTGAGGCATAGCTGCCTAGCCTTTCTCCTTCAATCCAAATCTCCAGGAGCATTGGTCCTGGCTTCTTGGCTTTTAGCCAGTAATGTACAGCCTGAGTCACGTCAAAATTCGTCCAACCAGATTCCATTATTGGAACCAGCCTGTGTGACAAGGTGAGGACAAAAAAAGTCAATTTCAGGGAACTGAAAGAACGGGACCTGCAATGCTTGGTGAAACTCTGTTTACAATAACGGCATTACACCAAAGATAAATTTGGTCCTTCCATTTTGCCATGTGTCCTTACTGTTCAGTAATGGATGGCTATTATTAAACTTTCATAAAAATAATAATTATTTTTAAGAGACATACAGATATACTCATCTAGCGAATGAGAAGGTTCTAACTAAAGAAATGCTATATCCATGCACATCAAATAATTCATTAGTATTTCTACAGAGCTTTTATGATGCAGAAGGACCATATTCAGCCTTGGCATAAACAAATGCAAACCCTTTAAAGACAAAGGCATTTACATTTATTTTGCCAGAGCTAAACTGGGTCTCTAAAATTCTATGCAGAAACAAGTTGTATCTGATCTTGCCCTCACTGAAGTCAACTGCAAGGCTGTAGGTAGTGCAGAATTCACAGCCCACGTATGGAATGTGCATTGTCATAATGACCAATAAAAGAAATTTTCAGAAGATAGAAAACCAGGAATCCATTTGCATTTTCAAAACAACAGAGAAAGAAAGATGTGAATGAGTCTGAAGGCTGCACCAGAGCAAGAAACTAGAACTATTAGATGTGATTGCAATTTTTAACTGTATTATAATGCCTACCTCTCAGCCAAATGACATAAATACAGTCACTTCATGATAAATATTGAAATATTTCTAAGGAAAAAAACCCTTGCTCTTATGAACTCATTATGAACTTAAAAGAGAAGTCTTATGTGGGAATTGTACCAATGCAAGGGCTATGGGCCTGATTCTGATCTCACACCAATTGTTTACAGATGTAATTCTACTGTGTTCACTGGAGTTTCTCCTGATTTAGGTACGTGTAGGAGACATCAGACTCAGGCCCACTAAAACCAAGTCCCTAAATATAGCTATATAATTTCTTACCTGGAATCAATCAGGGAAGTCCTGTTGGTGCCATCAGCATGGATCTGCACCCAATATACGCTGACTCTGGCATTAGTGACTGGTCTGTGAGATTGCTTGGTGGTAGGCAGGGTTGTTCTGTTCAGGGGTTTTTTGAAAAGTTTTAGTTCAGCCATTGTGACTTCACTGTTTTCAGGTATTCTTCCTTCCATGTCAAAGACCAGATTCTGGCGTGTAGTATCAGAATAGAGAACTTCTCCTGAAATATCTGTGTACATTGGGAACAACAAAGAGAGCTTGGCTCAGCATCATTTCCATCCTACACAAATAAAGCCCTAACACTTCCCTTTCCTTCCAAATTATCACAACACACTCATATCATACTCTAAAGAGCGGTTCCTTAGTCCTTAGATAGGTCCTAAACACCTCTTTTCTAATGTACATTTGAATCAATGCCTTGTTAAATGCCCCTCACCTTCTCCCTCTGCATGGCTCTCCGTAACCTGGTGGGTAACGGGAAGGAATCTAAGAAGTTAGTATTTTACTTCCCCTCAGAACTCAAAAATGGCCTGGGTGCATTTATTTATGAAAACAGACTGTTGGACTGTTTTAAATAGACAATCGGCTTTTGTTAACTGCCCTGGAAAATAATGTAAATCTTCTGAACGCTGAACAGATTTTAAGAGAATTTGTGTATAAACAGGCACTTATATAAAATATAAGGCTAGTAAAACTTTTCCGTTGAAATCCTTTCTTACTGAAATTTGAGATTTGATTAAACACATATTTTTGTGCTAAGTACCTGCTTTCCTCACAATGTTTTGGGTTTTTTTTAAATAAAAAAATGACAATTGATATTGTTCCAGTTTTAGCCAGAAATCTGGAGGGCAAGGAGGGATTGTTTTTGAGTTAAAATGAGTTTTTAAAACTTTTGTCAAAATTTTCTATAGCAAAAAACTCATTTATGAACCAGCTCTAATATCAGTTGCAATTATGATATGTTCTTCGTTATACTTTAGTCTTTCAACCATCATTACTTTAGGCACATCTATTTTATTCACACATTTATAAACAGAGAAGGGTCCAGAAACAGATCCACACTGAAATTCCCCCAAGTTAGCCAGTTGGCACAATGGCATTTGTTCAGCCCATGATATACTTGGAATCCAGAAAGTCTGAATGCATATCTGGAACTGAAGTGCCCCCAAATTCAGTATCTGGGACTTTGCCAAGCTTGTAAGAATACTAGCATCGTTACCTGCATTGCCTGGGATGCCTCTCAGGATGCCAGCCAAACTTGGCAAGGCTCTTCTCTTCACTCTGTGGTGCCTCAACATGGAGATGTATTTGTTCCTGATGTGATCTGGGATAACTAGGTTCACTAGATCTCTCTTCTGAAGTTTTGGAATCTCAGAGAGCCCCAGTTTCTCCAGCAAAGCCTCCTTGAGCTTTTTTTGAGTTAATTCACTGGCAGTGGTGGCTAGGCAGAGTACACAGACCATCCAGCCAAGCCTCACGCTCATCCTCTGTCAGTCACCAAACAGCTTATCAGAAGGGATGAACTGATCACTCTCCCGGGAGGCAGTTCTTGGCAGAGATGCCTCTTCAAGCTCCCAAGCTGCCTGAATGGGAAAAGAACCTAACGTGCTGGATTTTTATAGCAAGTCCAGTCCCACTGGCACAACAAATTCCACAAGTGGAGGTGAAGCAGAGGACTTGAAAGGGACACTCGCACATTGATGGGAACATGACATATTAACACCTTCATGTGCTGTGAAGTTAATATAAGAAATATGTAAGAGACTCTCTGGTTATTTTAGCTTGGAAGAGAGTTTCCATTCTTTTTAGCTCCCTTTTCATTTAATTTCAGTCCACAGTTCCTAATGGCCTGCAATGTCTCATATTCAGTCTGGGTCAGAAGAAACATTTCTGAAGAGTATGACGTTATCATTTATGCACAGTACCACACACAGTACAACTCCCAGGAAGAAACAGTTCCTACCACAAGGCATTCACAACCCAAATTAGCCAGACAATATCTTTCAGATGTGTAATTCACCAGCTGGATAGATTAAACTTCAGTCTCAGAATATTAAAAATACATATTCTAAATCGTAAGGTATTTGGTGCAGGGATTACTTTTATCTATGTGAACTGTGCCAAACCCATTCTTGGTGATTAGGGCTATGTCTTCATAGTAGTGCTATTTTGGAATAACTGACATTATTCCAAAATAGCATAGTCCACACAGCAAGCAGTTATTTTGACATAATGTTGAAATAATGTCGAGCTGAAGGACTTCCTACTGCAAGTCCTGTAACACTCTTTTTACAAGGAGTAAGGGAAGTCAGAGGAAAGGTGCTCTAACTCAGACTTCCTGCTGTGTAGACAGCACCAAAAGCCTAAATAAGCTATTTCAACTTAAGCTATGCAACTGATGTAGCTCAAGTTGTGTATCTTATTTCAGCTTTAGCACTGTTGTGTAGATGTGCCCAATCACAAATCCTAGCATTTTGATGCCTTACTGCTTTGCAAACTGAGCAAGACACTTTTAAATGATGAGATAAGTCCTCCTCCTCCTCAATTTTCTCTCTTGTATGTTTAAAACATAGTTTGTGTTTGAAAAAAATGCTGCAGCATACAAACTTAGATTATCTTTTAGCAACAGTCAGAAACCAAACACTCTGCCTTTGAGGGATACTGTCTGCCCAACCCACCCCCTAACCCATCACGTTATCTCAGCAATATCAGTTATCACAGCAGATGGCTGTCAGTGGGAAACAAAGCTAACCAGGTAAATCAGGAGGTGGTTGTTGTTTAATTTACATTTTGAACTTTGAAATGTCTACATTATTTGCTTCCCTGCAGTTTGTGAACATGACAACTGAAAGTCCAATTCGTCACCACAGAACAAGCCCCATGAGGAGGGAATTGAAAAATAACATCTTGATCAAAGAAATGGTTGAGCAACTTGACATTTTTTGTGTGAATTCTACGATCCTTTCCAAACAGTCGGGTTATTATGTGACATTGACAGTTCAATGGAGATGGTCCTGCACCTCTCTTCAGGTGTCATCAGAGTTCACTGCTTTTTGCCTGTTTCTACAGAGATAAGGTAAACTTGAAACAAGGTAACCAAGCCGCTTCATCGGGGGGGGGGGGGAGACGACAACACGACTCCCTGAATAGGGCCTGGTTTGAGGACCTAATACTGAGGTTCTGTCAAATCAAAATAAAACCACCTTCTTTTGGCCCATCTATAGATTACATAAACCTAAGTTTCATACAGCCTTCTGCTGCAAGAGGGTAAAGGAAGGGAACAGAACATTTTGAAAAGGGTTCTTTACTAAATAAAGGATAAGATTAGTTAAAAAAAATCTTCAGTAACTGTCCAAATTGCCTCCAAAGGCTTTTCATAAGCAGCTCTCTGTATAGCCTTAAATTCGCCATTATGTTGTAATGGATAGGAGAGCCCATAAAATTCAGACCTATGTCCAGACTTCCAAACAAAAATTTGAGACAGTACAGATTCTATTTATGAATATGATAATATACACTAAGTATTTGGTTTGTTTAAACACTAGCAGTGTGCTCAGTTTTCAGAGGCAGCCATGTTAGTCTGTTACAGCAAAAACAAGGAGTCCGGTGGCACCTTACAGACTAACAATTTTGTTATGGCACACGCTTTCATGAATTGCAACTCACAATTCTGGTCCTCCTGACTTCAGCAGGACTACTTACATGAGTTGTGTTTGCAAGTGTAAAATGGGTTTGTAGGAAATTGGCCCTTTCTTGCAGCCTTTCCAGCCTTCCACACTGCTTCACAATTTAAATGTAATGTTGGTTTTTGAACCCTGGTACATAGGGCTGCAAACTTTTGAGTTACATCAGTGGTTCTCAACCAGGGATGTGTGTAACCTTGGGGGTATGCAGAGGTTTTCGAGGGATACATCAACTCATCTAGATATTTAATAGGCTACATAAAAAGCACTAGCAAAGGTTGAGAGCCATTAAGTTACATAATACTAGCATGGAATGGTAAGGCATTAGCAGTGAGTTGCATATTAATATCATACAATGACTTCTTTATCTTGCTGTATATACACTGTGCACTTAAATGTCAGTACAATATTTATATTTCAATCAATTTATTTTATAATTATATGGTAGAAATGAGAAAGTGAGAAATTTGTCAGTACAGGTTGTACCTCCCTTAATCAGGACTCCCTGGTCTGACTCATCCTGGGCTCTGTGGTCCAAGGACATCTGTGGTCCGGATGTTGCTGGACCACAGAGCCCAGAGAAAGGGAGGTCTGGCAGCAGAGCCAGTGCCGTAAGGGGCACTGACAACTCAGCTGGGAGTGCGGGAAGGGGCGGACAGGTGGCATGTGGGGGAGTTCTGGCCTCATCATTTCCATTGATGAACTCATAACCTTGAAGTTGGGGGAGTTTTGGAAGTGAGAAGAGTCACCAGTTGTAAAATACTTAAAGTCCATGCATTCTGATTTTAATTTGAACCAGTCAGAAGGCATGATCCTGAAACCCTTATCTATCTTACCCAGTCCTTGTTCAAGTCCTTGTTCAAGTCCTTGTTCAAGTCTTTAGTAAGAGCTACTGAAACAAGTACTAGTATGGAAAGTGAAAGTTACAAAGCACGAAAAATCTTGATTCTGATAAGAAAAATAACTTCCCTCATGGCTGGTGTCCAGCCTATTAGGTCGAGGCCTCTTCGTTGTCAAATGTGTATTGGAAGCAGATTTTTAGGCTCTACGTGTACAATAAAAATATTGAGCAAACACAGTTGAAGCTCAGCTTAAAAAAGGGATGTGGATTGCAGGCTTTTCACAGGATAGTGATTATCTCCGCCAATTGCAGGATTTGCCATTCTCTCTTTGTCATGCAAACAAGAAAAGTCAGGAATTTTATAATAGCTCTTTCTGTGAAATGTGTATTGGAATCTACATGGTGCATTTAAAATGTCAGACAGGGGATTTAAGGTGGCGGCAAGGAATGAAATATAAGGGACTGACAGCTTTAATACAAGTCAATAGTTTGTGGTCAATAAATGCAGGATTTTAGTTTCATTCTAACGGCGCTCTCAGACATGGCTGCTTGGTTGGCTGGGCATATCTGCACAGTGTTTACAAGTCTTTTGGTAAATAAATCTAATGGATTAAAAGAGAAAGTGTGAAAGGCTTAGACTTAATTGTGTAGATTTAACCTAAGTAACATGAACATTTCAAAGAGATTTGTTACCCTGTAGGAAAGTGTATTTGCTGAGTGTGGATGAAGATTTGTGCCCTTAACGTTTTGAGATGCATATTTCCATGAACACTATTTTGTGTCATGACCAGATCTGTTTGAACAGCTCCTGATTAAGGAACTCTTACTGTGACCATTTCTGCACGTTAGGAAAAAAGCCAAGTGTGGTTTGTACAGCACACATATTGCTCAGAAGTGGGCCCAGGCTGCAGTATGATACCTGGGCCTGGTGTTTATGCCTATGGATCTGGAGCTCTGATGTTCAGGCCCACATACAAACTTCCCCACATTTAAAAAGTGATCAATGTGGGATTTCAGGACTATCATAACCCCGATCTGTAGAGTTTTCTTATTCTACCCTGTTTAATTTAAAGCACATTGAGTGTTACACATTGATCAAGAAAACTCACAGAAAGTAATGGTCACAGGAAGTGCTGGGCCTACACCTTTGAAAACTGACATCCTCTTTTTGTTCATAGAGCAGGTACATGCAGCAGCTGTATAAACTGCACCCTTTCCCTCACCTCCACAATCGATCTCATACCTGACTGGGGACTGGGAGGGAGAGGGGGAGATTCAGTATTTTATCCTTAATTGTTAGTAAACATAAGGCCAAGCCACACATTATGACTCAGAGTTGCATTCACATTCATTCTTTGGCCTCTCTTGTGACTGCCAATTAGTTCTGGGAATGTAGCCTGCAAATCAGTGGGAGTTTGGACATTAAATACAACAGGCACAGGATTGTCTCCTCAGAACTGAAAGGGAAACGACCAAGCTTATTTCACAAAGACCACCGATGAGCCATTAGATGGTAGACATTTTTGGTCATTATGGATCTGGGCCAAATTCAAAATGGTGGCCAAGAAGAAAAAAGCTCCATATCCTTTGCAAACCCTCACTCCTCAGCACAGGAACCTGGGTCCCACTTTCACATCCAGTTCTTCAACATGGCAGTGTAAAGTAAGAAGTTACTGGTCCCCAAGTAGTTTTTTTTCCACTGAGGTTCTTTCTTTGAGAAATTATTTCAGTACTCAAGATAAGTAAGCAGGAGGCTACAGGGTCATTATCATACTTGTTTGCTACTTTAGCCCCAAGTACCCTTTTGTAACAGCCCCCTCCAATCTAAATTATGTTCCAAAAACTACCACACACAGTCCATTAAAATGGTACTTAGCCCATTGCAAGATACTGTAAAGGAATCTTTACATGGCAGCAGTCTTTCCTCCATGCTTATACAGGCAGTCCCCAGGTTACATGGATCCGACTTACATCGGATCCCTACTTACAAACGGGGTGAGGCAACCCCGCACTAGCTGCTTCCCCCCAGCAGACCAGGGAGACGTGAAGCTAGCACCCCCCCCCCCAGCAGACCAGGGAGACGCGGAGCGGCTTTTCTCAGCAGACACCTCAGCTTGAGAATAAAGGACTGAGGGAAGTGAGGTGTGGGAGAATAAAACTGAGCTCTGGAGAAATGTTTGGCTAGAGTTTCCCCTACAATATGTACCAGTTCCGACTTACATACAAATTCAACTTAAGAACAAACCTACAGTCCCTATCTTGTACGTAACCCGGGGACTGCCTGTATCTGTAAGCAACTGTTCATTCTTTCAGAGATGAATAGGTTGCTGATGAAAAGAAACAAACTACCCACCCTGAAGACTTCTATGTGTCCGTGGGACAGGTACAGTATGTTAGTAGCAGTGTGAGCCTCCCAAAGTTGTCCTCCAATATTCCTCAAACCTACCCTGGAAGGATTTGTTCTAGACTTGACAGAAGAGTTTGCCAGTCCTTTGCTACTCTCTGCTGTGATTACCCTTTAACTGCTTTGTATCACTAACTTCTCTCTGACTCGGGATCTCTTTCTGGAGACTCAGTTTTGCAGTTATTATGACAATGAGAGGTTTGCATCACCAAATTTACTTGAAGGTATCTTTTCAGTAGGCAAAAAATACCTATTTAAAGGCCAAATTGAAGGAAATTTTATGTGAGGGTCTACTGTAAAATATCCGTGAAGACTAATGTGCAAATAGCTGGCATTTTTGGGTAGAGTGTACATAAGGACAGAAGCAGTTCTTTGTGGTGATAACTGCAACAGTCAGATCAAAATAAATTGCAGAGGATGATGTTAGACTATGCTACGTACAAACACAATAAGAACTGCGGCATACATTTGGCTATACATCCTTTTTTAATGGTAACATCAGTTAGAGCAGGGCTACTCAACTTTGGAAGCCCCAGGGGCCACAATGATACAGCACGTGCCAAGGGCCGCAACTTAAGTGTGGTTGCAAATACATGCAAATATATATGCAAATATATGCAAATAGCTTCTTTCACGCTGCCTGGCATGAATACAAAGATTAAGGCAAGACTACACAACACGCAGGCCCCATTTAAGTCACTTCTGCTGATATTAATAAAATGCAATATTTACCTGATTTCCACCCATATAACAGCACTTTTAGTGAGCAATGACAGTCCAGGAATTTAACTACTAAACGCATATCAACACAAGACCATTATATTAACTTGCCATTGTGGAGCATGTTCCCAGTGGAGGCCATGTTCAAAGGATTTCACCCGCAGGCTGCCTGTTGAGCCCTGCGTAAACCCAAACCACACTGTGGGCCGCAAACAAACGGGCCCCCCCATAGGCCGCATGTTGAGTAGCTCCGTGTTAGACCGTGGTCTCGTTGCCCAAAAGACATAATAGAAGTCCCACCGCTTGAAATATTTAAGACTTGCTGGACAAAGCATTAGAAAGTATACTGGGACAACCTACATTGGCAATAAGGTGAGCTAAATTATCCTTACACATTCTTTTCAATCTCTGACATATGTGGCTATTATAGTAATTATGTATGTGATTATGTGACAATTGGTTTTAATTTAATTTGTGGGACCCAGATTTATTTAATACCAAAATAATTACTTTGTGCATGGCTTCTTTTTCTGTTCATAACAGCACATTAGCTCCATAATCAAAGGAATGATGAAGTGGAGTTCTGAATGAATCCAACAACAGTGCCAAACTTGCACATCTGAGCCCTGGAAGGACCTGAGTAACAGAGAGGAGGAATGCTTGAAAGTCCTTCAGAATGAATGGAGTTAAAGAGATGTGAAACAGTCTTCTAATAAGATGATCTGAGTCAGATTATATTAACTTATGTATTGTTCAGTTGTTTCTTTTTCTTATTTTAGAGACAGCTTTTCTTTGCCATAAACTTGGAAGGATACTATCTGATTAAAAAGTCTGTATTTAAAAATATACCTTAAGTCTATTAATACTATTTCAAATTATTAAAACTAAACCAATGTGTAAAAATCTAACTTACTTTTTACTACTGATACTGATTGTTCCCATTATACTTTTTATTCATCTTGGCCAATGAAAACTGTTTGGCCTGTTTCAATTTTCTCTCTAGTTTCTTTTCTTTTTCTTCATCAAACCACCTACTTTGGGGCCTTGTACAAAAATAAGCTATAAAATGAAATCCTAGTACAAAGTTTTATTGTCTGATTCTTATGCCCTGGAACAATGCTGCAAAGTTTAGGTTACAGAAATTTCAGGAAAGTGTTTATATTCAACAAATTACAACAACAAAAACTGTTTTCACTGAAATAAAAATAAAATAAATTAACAAAAATTGTGACAATATATCTAATAACTTTACACATCTTTTTGATGACTCCTGCATTTTGGAGTCCCTATAGCCTTTCTTCTGTTCTACTACTTAAAAGGAAAATCACAAAGAATTATGTGTTTGATTCTAAACCAGAACACAAAAGAATATTTTATTTCAGGACATAGGTTAAATTGTGTAATTTCCTGCCATGTATCTACATGAGTGAACGCAAAAGGTCTAAAACCCCGGATTTAACATGATCCTCGCAAGGCAAAAAAATAAAGCTGTGCAACCCACACTAGACTTAATCCATTTAACATCCATACTATAGAGCACAGGGAGATACATCTTGCTCAATTGATTTTTAAAGGAAGAGCTAACCAGGCTTTGTCAGGTCCTTTGAAGTGTGAAACACAAACACGCAAGCATGTCTGCTAATATTTTCTTACCTGACCATCTGCTTATTCAAATCTATTAAATCAGCAGTGGCCAAAGTGCAGCTTGTAAGCAGAGTTCTACAATGAAGCTGGCTGCTGTCCTGATGCTTAATTTTGATGTTCAGCCCGTGGAAACTGTAGGTCCCTGGCAGCAGTATCATTCATCCAGTGCTGGAATCTGTGGACTTTCCATGCTGCACCTTTATGATCAAAATATTGTGGCTGTAATCTACTCCATTTAATGCAAACTAGTTGTGACCCTCAGGATTCTGGACAATTGCCAATCCAGACTTGAGTACAGGTGCTCCTGTAGCAAGTCAAATATAGAGAGGAAATTTTCAAAGGCACAAAGGGAAGGTAGGTCCCCAACTTCCACTGACTGTCAATGAGAGTTGGGTGCCTAATTTCCCTTTCTGGTTTTGAAAGCTCCCCCTAAAATTGCAAAACAAGTAGTAAAAGCTCACTGCTAAAAAAAAAACAACCCAAAACACCACCAGATCTGCCAGAGCTGGACATTCATTTGAGCCACTTATCTATTTTGTACATCCATGAGACAGGCTACCAGAAAATAGTGACTTTAATAAGATCCAGAGCCACAAATCCAACAGGTATAAAATGTCAATTGACTTCAGCAGGAATTGAACATGCACCAGGTTTGCAAGATTGGGCCCTTAAAGTCTTCTTCAATCTTTGCACAGTTTGACTCAGATTCAGGCCTTCATGAATGAGGCTATGTGTACACTGCAGAGTTTTTGTGCAAAAACATTTGTTTTTGCGCAAAAACTCGTGGAGCATCCACTCTACAAGTGTGTTTTTGCACAAGAAAAAATACAGTAAATTGTCAGAAGACAGGGCTTTTTGCACAAGAGTTATTCTTCTTTCTACAAGGAATAAGAGCAAGAGCTCTTGTGCAAAAAGATGTGTGTGGACGGACAACAGGAGTTTCTTGCGCAAGAAATCCCCATCGGAAAAAGCACAGGTGCTCTGATCTCCATTCACAGAACGGCCATCAGAGCTTTCTTGCGCAAGAGCACATCTCTTGCTCAAAAGCACATGGCAGTGTGGATGTGCTCTTGCGTAAGAACTTTTTGCAGAAGAGCTCTTCCGCAAAAAGTTCTTGCGCAAAAAGCTTGCAGTATAGACATAGCCCCTCTGTGTGGATTTCATTATGAGCCTGAATCAGGAAGGTACTTGATCACATGTTAGTAAATTGCACATAGGGATGATCTCTTGTATCAGAGCTCACAGTAATCATACCAGATTATTAAATTCTCTACTTCTTGGGCTTCCCTTGAAATTAATCCAGAAACTGCAGTAGCTGAAGAATGCAGTTGCCTGCTTACTCCATCTAAGTACAACTGCCCTCTATGATATGCACTGTCTGCCACATCTTATTTGTGATCTATAAAAGCCTACATACTAGAAATCTAGGAGAAGGATTATTGTGAACCAGCCATCAATCACCTTGAGGTACCATACCCCCAAAGCATCCATCAACTGGTTTATCCTTTCTTTCCATTCCCATGTACAATGGACAACAAATGAACCAGGTAGAGACAAGGCCTTCTCACTGCTAGGGCCTACTTCACTCATGAAACTCTCTGCCCCAGGACAGGTATCAGAATCACACTGTGGGGCTACGTCTACACTGTCACGATTTTCCGGAAATGCTTTTAACGGAAAAGTTTTCCGTTAAAAGCATTTTCGGAAAAGCACGTCTAGATTGGCAGGACGCTTTTCCGGAAAAGCACTTTTCCCAGAAAAGCGTCCGTGGCCAATCTAGACGCGCTTTTCTGCAAAAAAGCCCCGATCGTCATTTTCGCGATCGGGGCATTTTTGCGGAAAACACTACTGTGCTGTCTATACTGGTCCTTTTTCGGAACAGTTTTCTGGAAAAAGACTTTTGCCCGAACGGGAGCAGCATAGTTTTTCCGGAAAAGCACTGATGATTTTACATTAGATCGTCAGTGCTTTTCCAGAAATTCAAGCGGCCAGTGTAGACAGCTGGCAAGTTTTTCCGGATAAGCGGCTGATTTTCCGGAATAACTTGCCAGTGTAGACACAGCCTGGGTGATTTCACAATTTGCTTGAAGTCTTTCTGATTAGGTAAACTTAATTGTAACCAGTTAGCATATTCTACTTACATCTGATCACCTGAAGCAATACTGTGTAGCACCAGGAATGGGGAGGTTAGAAAATTGGTCAGTCTTCCCAGCACTGTCAGGAAAAGACCTTGAGCAAATCATAAAAGCCAAAATTAAGTCCATATTTAAACACCTAAATAAGCAACCTGATTTTCAAAGTTGATGAATAAACTTAGCTTTTATCTACAAAACTCTCTTAAGCAATGGACTCTAACAGACTACAGCACACAAAGTATCCTGGGGAGCTAAACAATATGCCCCTCTGTAAGCTGCTACTGCTTATTTATGAAAAAAATATTATTCTCCTCCAGGAATTCATTGATGAATAGTGAGATGCTTGAGCTCAGCTTGTAAGTACTACATTCAGTTTTCTTCTCCTTATTACACAGCAGACCATACTACTGCTCCCAAGCCAAATATTAAATATCCTGCCTATGCCTGGAGGAGATGCATCAAGCACTTGTGCACCCTTCCTTTATGCTGAGATATGGGATATGGACAGAGGGAATAGAAAGTAGAGAGAGAGATCCAGATAAATGAGGATCACAGTAAAAGGAAAGAGCAGACATATGAGAAAGGAAGAATTAAACAGGAGGAGAGAATACTATAAAATGGAGAGCAGAAATGAGGGAGTAGAAGGGAAGTATAAAAAGAAGAAAAAGGAGAGAACATTGGAAAGAGAAAAGAAAATGTGGGAGAGGAAGAGGAGGTACTAAAAGAAAGCAGATCACTACAGAGAAACAATTGACTGAAAAAAATTCAATATATACTAGATAATGGCATGAATCTTTTAAAGCTGTATGTGGATATGATAATCATTGGATAGTCTTTGTTGTCTTTCCTTTTTTATTCTGTTTGCCTTCCTTCTTTCAAAGGAAGTGATGGTATTAGTGAGAGCTCCCCAAGGGCCTTCCGTGGGTGTGGTATATGCAACTGGTAGCTTGATGCATGGGCCCCAGATTTTTTGCTCATGCTTTAATAAAACCAGATCTCCTGGTTTGGGGGTGGGGACCATTCTGCTCCTGAGGAAGGCACTATGCTCTCACTCAGAGCTGTTCACTTTTACAGCTACCCTGCATGTTTTCATATGTAAGGCAGTCTTCATCCTGTCACCAGGATGCCTGCTGTCAATCTGCCTGGGATACTCCTGCCATGTGTTCCTGGCACTCAGCTCCCTGGGTATGCTCAGTAGGATCATCCTGCTGTCATTAGTGGAAAGCTCATACCAACTTTCTGAAGTAATGAATATGCGCAAAGCAGCAAAGAGTTCCTATTGCTATGGGAACCCCAACACTGAATTTCCTGGTTTTTATACAATCAAAATCAGAATTTTACTGATCAAGCCCATTTCTCATGGCCACATGGTAGGATTCTAAGTTGAATAAAACCTCACAAATACTATTCTTTACAAATCCATAAGCAATGCATGGAGCTTAAATGAAATGGTAGCGGTTTCACTCTGAGTTTTGTCTTTTCTCCTTTGAAAGTTATGTGAAATCCACAGTGTATTCCTGCTCCATAATTTAGGAGGAGTAGCAAAATCAGTTTTAATTTTTGTATAGGTAAAACTTTTATTTTTCCGTGACAGATAGCTGTTTGGGTCTTTAAAAGGAAGAATACATAGCTAAGCTGACATCGGAAGTGTAGTGTAAATAGCCATACTGGCTACATAAAATTCTTTAGTGTATTGAGAGGCTTGTAGAACAGATTTCCAGATGAAAGCAAGGATTAAGAGGTAGCAATGGGTCAATCAGGCTAGAAACCTGAATTAGATTCATGAAGATAGGCTTGAATAAGCAGATGTGTAAGTAACAGCAATCTCTTCAGTGAGAGAGCAGCAATAATGAAAACTCCAAAACCACAGGGAGAGGTGCCATGAATGGTAAAGCCTCAGACCACCTGCTGCCAAGAGTCCTGAGCATAGCTGTGTCCGTGTTGGGAGTTCACCCATTGAGGAAAGTCCTACTGTGCAGGAGAAAGCCACAAGTGAGAGGCTATAGTTGAGCCAGAAGGCAGTTGCATAGAGTGGCCTTGATCAAGGATATAAGCCACAAAGGAAGAGTGTCACACATGTAAATGTAAATACCCGCACACTTGCTGAACTGGGCGCTAAGGAGCTGACAGAGTGGATGGAGAACATCCAAAATAAAGTTAATGTGGAAGAACTGAAAATTTTGTTGACCTGCTCCCCATGTCCTCTGTTGGGTTTCCATATGGCTCCAGCAGGGAAATTTAATGTTTGTTAACTAGTGGAAGGATGTGGTTTTTGTCACCAGAAGAACAGACTGTGTCAAACAAAAAACTGTTTACAAGAAGGGGGGAGGGGTGAAATGTGGTGCTGCTGTTGAAATGAGAGATAAACAAAATCACACTAGTTAGCTAAAAAGCCTGTCTAGACAGGGAAAGAAAGAAGTAAATGCAAAGGCTGTAAGTTACTGACCATTGTGAAAGAGAAACAAAATGTTACATATGGGCAAAAGGCACTAATGACAAGATCCAGTTCAATGTCAAGAAAACTGAACATCGCCTGTATTAAACAACAAAATCAGATGTTCTAGCTAAGGTGAAAATATGGGGGTCAAATCTTCTTAATCCTAAAAAAGACAAGAAAGAAGACTACTGAAACTAGTAAAATAACAAGCCAAATGGTCTTAGTTTTCAGACTATGGAAAATATACATGGTAAGGCCTTATCTACAATGGTATAATTTCCTAGCATAGCTATAGAGGAATATCTATTCTTATATAGCTAGTCCAATATAATTTAGCTAGTTCAGAATAAATGAATAACTCATCCATATGAATACTCTATTCTAGAACAAAAATATTTCAGAATAATTACTCCTTTTCCAAAGCAGAGTGATTATTCCACAGTAAATTTATTTTCCTTTGAGATAATGTCCATACAGAGAAATTATTCCAGAATAGCTATTTCACTGTAGCTCTGCCAGTTAATTTCCCCTTGTAGTCAAGACTTTAGATACTATGCCTCTGATTAAGGTGTGGGAAACTAATCAGAAGAGAATACATACATTCAGGTAAATTCCCATTGGCTTAGTGGTTTAGAAAGGGATTGCATCTGTTTACTTGAGCAGTGAATATAATCCACTTGTCTTGGGACCGAGTTTTAAATTCATACAAATGTTTATGGACAATATTTAAATCCTCTAGAGCAACCATCTACAATGGAGACCCTGGCTCACTTAAGGCTTAAGCTCTATTTCAAAATTCCACTGCCATGTGTCTTGTTATTGTAGATGATCTGGTGCTTTTTGTGGAGGGAGAGAAAAGCAGATCAAGGGAGGACAGACTATGGAATATTAGGTGAAAGCACAGAACTTATGCATTGCACTTCTGGCCCATTGTCTAGCAAGAATTGATTTTTAAGGGGGAGGATCCCTTTTGGGTAAGACAGATAATTGGGAGTCTAGAGATCTGGGTTCCAGCCACAATTCTCTCACAGACAGAACTAAGTAATTTTGTGCAAGTCAGTGCAACTCTCTATGCCTCATTTTCCTAACTGGAAGGATACTTCTCTACCTTAAAGCTGTGTGGTGAGTGGAGGTGAAAGTAACCGGTGTGCCCCAGGACCCCACTCCAACAAGGGAAAACAGGCTGGTTGGGCCACTCGTCTACAGCTCTCTGCTGGGCTTCCAAAGCTTCCTCCTAAGCAGCAAGCAGGCTGGTGAAAGGGGCTGGCTGGGGGTGCGCCCCTGCACCAGTCAGGGACTGCCACAGCCCCAACCCCCCAGAGTGCCATTTAGGGAGGGTAGGACAGGAGCCGAAACCCCCCACCCCCGAAATTCATAAGCGGAGGCTGCTTGCTCTTGCTCTTCCTCTTCCCCTCAGGGAGTGAGAGCAAAGCACGCAGCCCATGTGCATTTCTCTCTCCTGGCTGGAGAGAACTGAGTTGAGCTGCCTACCTGCCCAGCTCCTAATACATTTTAAATGCAGAGTTGCAGCAGGAGTAGGTCCTGGACCTGTCGCAAGCCAGGACTGAGCCAGGCTGCTGGCCTGCTCAAAAATTTACTGGCAGGGGTGTCTGTGTGTGGGCGGGGAAATGCATGTAATCTATACCAGTGGTGCGCAAACCGTGGGTTGCGACTCCCAAGAGAGTTGCGGATGTCTTCCCAGGGGGTTGTGGCGCTTATATCTAGCTGGCCGGGGGCTGTGCCCTGCCATTTGCGGCCATGTGGCATGGATCTGGCCGGCCGGGGGCTGGGACCTGCTGTTGGAGGTCATGCAGAGCGGTGCTTAGATCCGGCCAGCTGGGGGCTGGGTGCAGGCAAACAGCACAGCGCCTAGATCTGGCTGGCCAGCCGGGGGCTGGGCCCAGCAGTTGGCGGCCCCAGCAGCGCGGGGGTCACAGATCAAAAAAGGTTATGCACCACTGGTCTATACCATTAACTAATAAGCTTTTGCTTATCGGTTAAATGACTACACTATTACATCCCTACTTCTAGTACAAATCTGGGGTATGGATCTTCAGCCCCCTCCATTCTCCTTAAATAGCACCCTTGCCCCCTGCATTCTCTTCATCCACACATACCCCAGCCTGAGTCCCTCCTCACACACCCAGGCCTGAGCTCTTCTTGCATAGGTAATTTTGGGTGGTGCGGAGAAGTAAGATTGGTTGTTAACTTGTTATTGTGAATTATGGAAGCACAAAATTGTAAACTAATTAGTAAATATTAAATTACACTATTATAATACTATTACACTATTACTATATTACACTATAATGTATATTATATAATATATATTACACTATTATTATGCTATAATTCAGAAATGTCCAAGTGGTTGGAAAAACTTCCATTCCTTTTCATTTCTTGTCTAAGATCTTGTAACCATGATTCAGCACTATGTAAAGTGTATATGCTAAGCTTTAAAAAAAAAAAAAAAAAAAGAGACCTAGAACCATTACTGGAGTAATGCTATTAACTTCACTGATGCTATACAAGAGAAAAATTTGGTTCAAGGTGTTTTAAAGGAAATGCTGGCAGACTCTTAACTCCTATGCAAAGCGTTGTGCTGCCTGGCACCATAATGAAAACGGAAGATGTAGTAAACGCTAAATAATAGCAATGTGTTTTGACAGTATTATTATACAGAGCCTTTCCTCTCCATTAATCATGATCACCCCAATGTTCCTGAGGGGGAAACAAGAACATACAAGTTGTGGGGAGTGATGTTCCCATTAAAAAGGTAGTAAACAGTTTGGATCCAGGGTGCCTCAAAGTTTAGGGGTGTCTGGATCCAAGCTTTGGTTAAGAGATCTATGCAGATTATAGGCAGGATTTACAGTTAGTAAAGAACCATAACAGAACTCAAGTTTCCCATCTCCCAGTTTTCTGCTTTAATTGCTAGACTTTTTTCAACACACATTAAATGCTGTACCTACAAACCTTATGTGTGTTCCTTTAAACATATCTGAATCTAGAGATATCAGTGTACAGTGTAATGTTTATGTTACTGCACCTTTATTTGTTTAACTTTATTTTAGTTCATGTACAGTGACTAAACTTACATGGAATCAATGTGACAAGCACGTATGTTTATCCAGGAATCATAAAGAGTTAGAGGTGGGGGAACAGCCCTCCTTTTTTTGCTGAAAGTGAAGTGTAGGCCTTCCTCCTTTCCATGACTTGCAAAGAGGTCCCTCACAGCTCCTCCTCTTTGGTGTCTTGTTTCAATCTATTTTAAGCACTAAGGATACATCCACACTGCAAGGCTATTTTGGAATACAGCTACCCTGCATCTACACAAGCTGCCCGTTATTTCAAAATATTTTTCAAAATAACAGGTGCGCGATATCGCCATCCCAGTAAACCAAGGAATAAGGGATGGCTCGAAATAGCGCTTTATTTCAAAATCTGGTACCGTGTAGACATGCCAAATTTCAAAATAAGCTATTCTGAAATAAAATCGAAATAAGATACGCAAATTGTGTATCTTATTTCTGTCAGTCCCCGTAATACACGAGGTTCGAAGGGATGCTGGAAAGGATGAGACCACAACTGGGGGTTTTAAAAAGCACAAACTGATTTTATTTTGATGACGCCAGACAATCATCAGAACAAAAATTAAACAGATTGCCAGACAACACAAAACAATTCCCTGAGTCTTTTCTAAATCACAATAATTCCCAATAACTGCCCAGGGGTTAGGAACAGTTGAATTAACACTGGTATTGTCCATAGGGCTGATTATTTACACAACTTTATACAAGGAAACAGTAAAAAACCTAAACCACAACTATTTATAAACTAACTTAGTAACTTTTTAGCCACTGTCACTTGACAAGCAATAAGGACAACTAAAAAATCAATTAGGATAGGGATGATGGCGGGGGGGGGGGGGGTGTTATACCAGTTCTGGAGAGAGCAGGAACACAAGTACCGGTCGCATGCTCATAAACTGTCTCCACTCGGGTCGACCAACTCGGAGTACGCTCAGTAAGACTCGAGAGCGGGAGGTGCAAGGTGTCTGGGTGATCAGGCCAGGCATTCACTCGATGCGAATCCCCAGTGAGAGAGGGGCTGCCTGCCTGTTTTATTGCCTGTGAACTTATCACCCCATAGGTTGGTTTTTGCTGCAGTGGGTGGAGTAGCAGGCCTGATCTTTCACTGCAATGGGTGGAGCGAGCAGGGGAAGATTATTAATTTACATGCCCTTATATGGAAAACACTCCACCTCACAGAGCCCCCTATACCAGCCTTAGAGGTATTACAGGCTATGGCTCCCTGCGACGGGCAGCCATTGTTGTAGTTCTGACTCGGACAATTTCAAGTTTAGAGTGCAGTGTAGATGCACCCTAAATAGCTAAGAGCAAAATTAATCTCAATGTATATTATAGTGGTGGGTGAGGAGTTGCAAAGACCTCTCTTCCATGTTCACTCTCCTCTGCTTCCCAGCTATGTCTTCATTTTTCTCTTCCTTTCCACTTTGGTGTATCCTCCTCCTGGTCATCCCTTAGTTTGTCTCCTCCCAAATTAGATTGAGAGTGTCTCATCAGTGTGCCTGCTGCACCTTTTGTTCAGCATTCCCCATTCTTGAAGTATGTGGATAAAATGTCGCCCAGAGCTCTGAACAGGAGAGCTGTCCCCCATCAGGTTCCCAACTATGCTCATGTGCTCTAATCTGGGTAGAGCCAGTGTGTTCACTCATCAACAAACAGCCCAGCAGCCACAGCAAAAGACAGAGGGGGATTTGCTAATATGCCCTTCTTCAATAAGTAGTACAGCTAACCAGGGGCAAAATTATATACATCAGAGTCAAACCTTGAACAACACCCATAAACAAAATGTAACTGCCTGAATTAGAAACTGTCCAGTGCACACATCAGGGAATCCTAACAAGCACCATGCAGGGTCTGCAAGGACTGGAAGTTATCTAAACCCTGAGGTTATGTCTACACAGAAGCGTTATTTTGGAATAACTGATATTATTCCAAAATAACATAGTCTGCATCTAGACAGCTGGAGGACTGCTCACTCCGACTCCTGTAATCCTCATTGTATGAGGAGTAAGGGAAGTCAGAGGAAGAGTGCTTTACCTCGAAATAATGCTGTGTAGACAGTGCCAAAAGTTGAAATAAGCTATTTTGACTTAAACTACTCAATGGCTGTGTCTAGACTGGCAAGTTTTTCCGGAAAATCAGCCGCTTTTCTGGAAAAACTTGCCAGCTGTCTACACTGGCCGCTTGAATTTCCGCAAGAACACTGACTTCCTACTGTCTGAAATCAGTGCTTCTTGCGGAAAAACTATGCTGCTCCCGTTCGGGCAAAAGTCCTTTTGCGCAAAGCTTTTGCGCAAAAGGGCCTGTGTAGACAGCTCAGATTTGTTTTGTGCAAAAAAGCCCCGATCGCGAAAATGGCGATTAGGGCTTTTTTGCGCAAAAGAGCATCTAGATTTGCATGGACGCTTTTCTGCAAATGCTTTTAACGGAAAAACTTTTCCGTTAAAAGCATTTGTAGAAAATCATGCCAGTCTAGACGTAGCCAATTAGCATAGCTCAAGTTGCGTAGTTTATTTCGAGTTTAGCCCTGCTGTGTAGACATGCCATGTTTTTGTGCCTCATTCTGGAAAACACAGCCCTTCTAGCAGCATTGCATTCCTTGACACCATAGCATGACATTCACAGCCTCAGAGGGAGGAGTGCCTCCTACTGACTCACAACCACCCCTTCTTACAGTACGGCAGATTTTCTGTGGTCCCAAGACTGTAGAGGAGATGCCAAAAAATGGGTAATTGGAGTAGGATTCAGACTGTGCATAACAGTGACAGCTGCATCTTTTTGCCATGGCAGGTTTGCCTCTGGCATCTGAATCAAGGGCTCCTGAGGATCTGAGTAGCAGAGAGAAGAGGCTTTGAAGTAAGCTCTCAGGAAACAAATGTTTTATGAATCTGGTTCCTAAGGGGCTGTGTTTGCAGATGTGATAATCCTACTGGGGAAATCTTAATACACTGAAAATGAGATTGCAACTGTCTCATAGATTAATAGATTCCCAGGCCAGAGTGGATCATTGTGATCATCTAGTATCTAGTCTGACCTGTGCTAGGCCACAGAACTTGCCCCAAGTAATTCCTGATTGAATATTACCATATCTTTTAGAAAAGCATCCAATATTGATTTAAAAATTGCCAGTGATGGAGAATACACCACAATGCTTGGTAAATCGTTCAAATGGTTAATTACTCTGCTAAAAATTCACACTTTATTTTTCCAGCATGAATTTTTCTAGCTTCAACTTCCACACGTTGGATTGTATTATTGTATATCAGTGTTTCTCAAAGTGGGCTGCAGACCCTTTTTGAAAAAGCTGCTAACATGCCGCTCCAGTTTGTTTGCTTAACAGGTCCTCAGCCACAGAGCCTCGTGGCCCCCATTGTCTGCAGTTCACCAATTGCAGCCAAGGGGAGCCACAGGAAGTAGCAGCCCAGGCCACACTACTTCCCACAGCTCCCCTTGGATGCAAACAGTGAATCACAGATAATGGAGGCCACGAGGCACCATGGCAGTAGAGCTGTTAAATAAACAAACTGGAGTGGCCCGTTAGCAGCTTTCTCAAGGAGCACCCACAGCCCACTTTGAGAAACACTGCTGTATACATTTGCCTGTTAGACTGAAGAGCCCATTATCAAATACGTGTTCCTCATGTAGGTACTTACAAACTATAAAGTCAACTCATCCCTTACCTTAAAATAAATTTAGCTCCTTGGGTCTTTCCTATAAAATATGTTTTGCAGTTTTTGTGGCTTTTTTCAAAACCCTCTCCAATGTATCAACGCACATCTTGAATTGGAGACACCAGCACAGGACACAGAATTCCATTTGCAGCTGCACCAGAGTTGACAAAAACAGAGGTTGATTCCCCTGTCTATAAATCCAAGGGTAGCATTAGTCCTTTTGGCCACAGCATGGCATTGGGAGATCATGTTCATATAATAATTCAGCATGACTCCCAAATCTTTTTCAGATTCACTGCTTCCAGCACAGAATCCAGTAGGTGTGGGCTACATTCTTTGTTGTTATGTAATGTTTGTTTTCCCATTTAGCACTATTAAATTGCATGTTACTTGCTTGGGTCCAGTTTACCAAGCAAATCCAAGTACTCTCTGTCAGTGACCTTTCAGCTTTCTTACATACAGCCCCAATGTTTGTGTCATCTGTGAACTTTATCAGCAATGATTTTATATTTTGTCAGAGCGTGGCCAAAAATGTTGAATAGCATACAGACCAAACCAATCCCTAAAGGACCCCTCTAGAAACATACACCATTGATGATGATTCCCTGTTTATAATTACATTTGGGTATGTCTACACATCAAAGTTATTTTGGGATACCAGAGGTATCCCGAAATAGCTACCCCACATCTTTTGAATGTGTCCACTATTCTGAAATATAGTGGATGTGCTATTTTGCCAACCCCATAAACCTCGTTGTACAAGGAGTAAGGGATGGCTTGAAATAGCTTATTTAGAAATAGACTCGAAATAAGCTATGCAATTTGCGCTATGCAGTTTATGGTGCTGTGTAGACGCACACTTTGAGACCTGTTTCTGAGCCAGTTTTTAATCCATTTGATGTTTGCCTATTATTCTGTATCATTCAAGTTTTTTTCATCAAAACATTGCAAGGCAACAAGTCACATGCTTTACAGATGTCTAAGAGAACTATATCAGCACTATTACTTTTATCAATCAAAATTCTAATTTGCAAAAAACACATAGCTAGTTTGAGAAGATGTATCTTCCATAAATCCATGTTGACAGGCTTTAATTATATTATCATCCTTTAATTCTTTATTCATCTAGTCCCATATCAGCTACTAAGACTGTCTCTCCCTAAGGGGGTGCAGAGTCTGGGACAACCCATCCCCCACTCCAGACTCCACCCCTCTATTCCACCCTTCTCCCAAATCCTGGTCTCATGGGTTAACCTCAACATGAGGGACTATCCCATCCATAAGACAGGTGGGGCAGCCAGTGGTGGATATAGGGCAGGGCGAGCGGGGCGGTTGACCCGGACCCCATGCTTCAATAGGCTCCGCGCCAGCGCCAGGGGCGGACTGGCCTGGCGGGATACCGGGAATTTCCCGGTGGGCCATCCGCCGAAGGGCCGGCTGGCGGCTGCTGGAGGGGGGGGGGGGGGGATTGTGGCAGGGCGCTGCAGCCCCGCACTTTTGAAATTCCCCGGCGCCGGCCAGTACGGGCCATGTGGGGCCAAGGGAGCGCATGCATGGTGTGCTGAAACGCTGCGCAACAGCTGAGAGGAGAGACGCCCGGGCGTGGCGTGACGCCACAGCCCGGGACTTTAAAACCGCGCGGCCCAGCATTGCACCGCACGGTTCAGCACGTGGGCTGGAGCCTGGGCCGGGGCCACAGCCACAGCCGCCCTGCACACTGGAAGGCAGAAGGTGGATGGCAGAGGAAGGGGCTTGTGCTGAGGGGAGGGGGGCAGGTCAGGAGAAGAAAGGGGAGGAGAGACAAATGCCAGGGGGCCAAGTGGAGACAATGAGGAAAAGGGCAGGAGGGGAGGTGTTAGTGGGAGGGGGAGAGGATGATGCCGGGAGAGGAGAGGGTAAGGACATTGGGGGCTAAAGGGGGGAGGAGGTGCTGGGAGAAGGCTTGAAAGGAGGGGTGGGTGTGAGGAAGGCGGGGATGGAGCAAGGCATGTGTGAGGGCACAGGGGCACGAGGGGAATGGGGGCAGAGGGTGGTGAGGGGGTGGGCATCAGGGAAAAAGAAGGCAAAGGGCGCAGGGGCAGTGAGAGAAGGGGGAGGCACCAGGAGGGTGCAGGGGTAAGGGAAGGTGAAGGTGCCAGAGGATGAAGCAGAAGGGCAGACACCTGCAGGGGAGGGACCAGCACCAGAAGGAGAGAGGCAGGGCAGGTGTGTAGAGGGAGGTGTTAGGAGAGGGGATGAGGAGGGGGTAGCTCACATCAGTGTGGGGCTTCTGGAGGAGTGGGAACGGGGGGACACCCCTTTTTTGTTTTTTCTCCAAAGGGGAGGCCCTGTGATATTGTGCTGCCCTGGGCCCCGCAAAACTCTCATCCGCCCCTGGGGGCAGCTGCGGTGGGGCTCCCCAAAGAGTGGTAGGGAACAGCTCTGTCAGCCACTCCATTTTTTGTCTAAGGCCCATGTCAGGCTGACAGGCCTATAAATTACCGGGCTCCTCCCATTTACCTTTTTAAAATATTGGCATAATATTAGCTTTCTTTCAGCCTTCTCAAACTTCTCCAGGCCACACTTCAATCAGCTCTTTTAAAAACTCCCAGTGCAAGTTATCAGAATCTGATGATCTACTAACGTCCAACTTCAGCAGCCGCGTGCTGCTGGTGAACAGCTCCGGAGTGACCACTGGCGTAAAAAGTGCTTATTCAGAGCGATGCATCCTGTTTTTCTCCCTGAGACAGCGCAGCGATAGTCACTGAACCCTTTACCTCTTCCGCATTGTTCGCGACAACGCTTCCATGTCAGCGCTGCGAAAGCAAGTACCGAGACCTGCCAGAGGGAGACGGGGGGTCCTTCGCCATGGGGGGGGGGGACACAGGCGTGCCGGAGAGGGGTGCCCAGGGGGCAGAGAGCGGTGCCCAGGAGGAGGCAGGGCTGCGGGCGGACAGTGAGGCCAGAGCGGACGCCAGGGCTGCGGCGCAGCGAGCTCCGAGCCGACGCTGACCCACCGGCGGGCAAGGACGGGGCGCACAGCCCGCACGCGGGTGCTGAGGGCCAGGGCGCATGCGCGGGTCTCTGCACTTGTGGCTTTGTCTTTGTTACTTTTGGGCTCCGGACGTTGCCCTCGCCCTGGGCAGGAGCAACCTGCCAGCGCGCAGGTCCCTCCTCGGGCCGGCCGGAGAGCGGGCAGTCGCCGCAGGTAATGGGGCTGTGGGCGCGAAGCTCCCGGGGCTGCCCGCCGGATTCCTCCCAGCCCAGCTGGGGGGCGGTCCCGGGCGGTTTCCGGACCTAAAGCCGCGGAGGCACCGCGCCCCCCCCCTCCGCCCCCCAACTTATGGGCGGGAGGCCCAGCTGGGCGCCACGTACCAGCCCCTTCGGCGCTTGCGGACTTGGCTTGGGTGCGGGGTTTGTGCAGGCTGGCGTAACCCAAACGAGTTTCCCTGCAGGAAGTTCCTGCTTGAGACCCAGGGCCAGCCGCTCTCCAGGTTCTCTTCCTGGTTGTTACCAGCCGGCCATTACCCGTGCTGAGCCCACCCCATGCCTTGCGTGGACCCTCTTCCCAGCCCAGTGTCCAGGCTAGCTGTGGATAGTGGGGGCCCTCTCTCCTCTGTATTACACGTCAGGAGCAAAGGCCTGGGTACTGACTATGGGCTAGAAATCTCTGAGCACTAACCTAGCACTGCCATTGAACGGCATTGAATTCTTGAGCAAAGTTTTTCACCTTCCTGTCGCCTTTTTTTCCTCATCTGTAAAATGGGGTCAGTAATACTACTCTGTCTCAGGAGAGTTGTGTGGTCAACCCACATCACTTTGGAGAAGCTTTTCAATGACTCTTTAATGTGTTTCGTGTGTGCTTGACAAGCTTTCAAGCTACACATAGCTCTTCTTCAAGTCAGCCTCATGTGGCTGGAAAGCTTGTCAGTCTCACCAATATAAATTAGTCCAATACAGATATCTCCCCTACCTTAATCTCTCTAAGACTGGTAAAAGGATAAAGAAATATTAGAAATGTGATATTTGGATACAGAGAAAAATGTGTGTACATATACCTCCTTTTGGTTACTTAAGACACCACTCATGGTAGAAAACTTGAGGTCTCCTGGTAAATGCACATGACTGAACTTGACTCATTAGCTACCAATCTAGCACCCTGCTGCCCTCTGCCGGAGAGAGTTTTAGTGAGCTTGTCTTCGTTACACACAGAAACCCTTATCTTGAGTATAGTGGTGCTTTTGATTTAAGTTGACTGGCCTGCCAGAGGGCATAAGCTAATAATGTTCAAATTAGTGCCACTTGTCAGCTTCTAACATGACCACTCTGAAGCATGGACACAAGCTAGCTCCTCTCCAGTGCTAGAAATTCTCCAATGCTTTCCCATAATACACCTTAGCTACGTCTACACTGCAGGCTCTTGTGCAAGAACTGTTTTGTGCAAGAGTTCTTGTGCAAAAGGTCTTCCACAAGAGCGCATCCATACTGCCATGTGCTTTTGCGCAAGAGCGTCCATGGCAGTGTGACTGCTCTCTTGTGCAAGAAAGCTCTGATGGCCATTTTAGCCACAGGGCTTTCTTGCGCAAGAAATTCATGTTGCCTGTCTACACTGCTGCCTTGTGGAAGAGCTCTTGCGCAAGAAGGCTTATTCCTCATTAGGAGAGGAATAACTTCTGGAAGAAGCCCTGTTTTCCGATGCTATACTGTAAAAATACTTGCACAGGAACGTGCGTGCAGCGTAGATGCTCTGCAAGTTTTTGCGCAAGAACAGATGTTCTTGCACAAAAAGCCTGCAGTGTAGATGTAGCCCTTGTAACCAGAAAGGACGGACAAGTTCTACTGTTCAATGGGGGAGAATTGGAAGTGCTGCTCCATGTACTGCAGTGCAATGCAGCATGGGATATGGCTGCAGAAATGGTAGCATCACTCAGGAGTGAGTGCAGTGCCAGTGTGGACACAGCAGCTCAAGAGTCATTTCACAGTCTGGCTGCTCTGGCTTGAGCCAGTCTGACTTGAGTGTTGATGACTCAGGTGGACTCTGCAATAAAGTTATTGACTGTGGGAGAGGTTCAAGCTCTGCCTTGTGACAAGGATCACAGATCTGTTACAATAGGTGCTTAGGCCTGCTTGGGGCAGAGCAGCCCTGTTAGTCACCTGCTGGCAGGGGAATGCCCCGCCCCCTGCAGTTCCCTCCAGTTTTCTCTCTGGACAGAGGCTGGCAGGAGACTTCTCCTCCAGCCCTCCCTGCTGTGGCTTTTCAGAGGAAGTCTCCATCCTGCTATTTCTAATTGTCTGTGAGCTATTTGGGCCCGGAACCGCCCAGCGGATCCCCAGCCAGAATTGGGGCTGTGGTTGCCTTTGGGGAGATTGTTCCCTTGGCTTGGTTTTCCCTGCTGTGGTGTTGAAATAGCTGGTGCCCTGACAGGCTTCAGGCAGAGAGCTAGGCCGAGAAAGCCAGAGGCAAAAGGAAAGGTCTGTGTGTCCTGCTCCCCTTCCCTTAGTGTTCTTTTGGAGGTTGCCCAGCTCTGTGGGCAGACAGCAGTTTGGCCTTCACTGCACACATTGTGTGGGGTTGTCTCAGCCCCCCCCCCCCCCCCCCCCCCACTTCCTGGGAGAAAAAGGAGGCTGATTTTGCTGGGCAAGGTGAAAGCACCATTTCAGTAGCCCATTCCCAATGGGATTGCCGTGTCTGGGCAGCAAAGGAGGTAGGGAGGACTGGAAAAACTAGAAAAAGGTGCAAAAATACCTGGGACAGCTGCAAACCCTGTAGCTCTCCAGAGATATACTTCAGAGCTGCTGTTGCCAGCCCTCTCACTCTAGAACTCAGCAGATTCCCAGTGAAAATAAAAGTGATGGTGCCCAAACCTCCAGCAATTACATTCCCCATTCAAGGTTGCAGACCTCATTCTCATATTTGCAGTAGTACCTCAGTGGAATCCCTGTATGATGTGTCATATTTCCTTTCTCCATTGGTCTTCATGCTAGCTGATGTTTCTAAACAGGCAAGTTTTCCAGTGTGGTTGCAGACTGTGACGAGATCTAGTATGGTGTTTTAATTTAGACAGGTAGTCTTCACAGCTGCCATAGTACTCATTCCCAGAATAAATGTAGAAAATGCTCTAACTTCCTTCTGTCAAGCATCAAATTCCAATTTCTTTGACAGTCTTGTGGCAGAAAAGTCATATGTTTCCTGTGATGGAATCAGCTGGATGGCCACTTCACCATTTTTAACATAATTTAAAAAGTAAAATAATGTAAAAATTTAAAATCTGAGCAAATGCATTAAGCTAAATACCTGCTTAAATAAATGTGCATAGATATACTATATCTTCCTGATTAGTGAAAAAAGTAATATGAAATGTTGTGTAAAGGCTATAATTAGTTGCAAATCAACATGATTTAATGATTACCAACCAATGAAAATCAGTCTTTAGAAAAATAACTAAAAAGTACAAAAGCAAAACAGAATTAATTTAATTTAATTTAACACAATTAAAATTGGTGATGTAAATCACTTTGATCACTTAAATCAATCCACCCTATCTCCGGTGCCATGACAATGTTACACTCTTACTTGAAAGCTACTCAACCAATCTGAGAATCTGGAACAGAAGTAATCACATCTCTCTCTGCTGAAGGTACCACTGCACTGTGATAGAAGGTCCTACAATCTCCAGTATAGATTTATTGGAAATAGGCCCTAAAAGTCACTAGTTCTGAAATGCTGTATGTTTTACTATTCGCATGGCAGTACCTTGCAGACTATGTGTCAGGCAATAGTACTGATTTTAAAATTTATAATAAGGGGGTACTAGGTCGCTTTGCAAATTGATACTCCTCTATGCAACCTTTCACCTTTTGGCCATCAGTATAAATTCAGACTAGTTTGTTGTGGCCTAAAACACATTACAAATTGAAGATTAAATTTCAAGGGATTATCGGTTTATTATTTACAAATATCTTCCACATTGTGTCCTTTTATTCAAAGTAATTGAGAGCTATTGAGAATCAAGTTTAGAAGATTTGAAAAGAAACTTTTAAAATAGCAAACCCAGAAGTAAGTGAGCCATTTCTTCCGCTTGTAAAGACACCTTTGTATGTCTGGAATAATTCTATCATTTTCCATATGTTGCTAAGTTTACTAAGCAGTTTAATTCATAATTGAACAAAAATAGAAAAGTAGGAAACATGCAGCGTTTTTTGTTAAATGTCTAATATCAAACACTTCACTGTGTCAGCCAACAATCTAATTTCATTAAAAATACTGATTAAACCTCATGGCATGCATGTTTGTAGGTTTGTGTTTTGTGGCTTTTATGGAATTTATAGTCAGTTTTATAAAGTTCCAAGGCCTTTACATTTGATAAGTCAACAATTCACAATCTAATATGTCCACAAGCCCTCAGTAGAATACAAAGTCCTTCAAACCATCATATGTCATTGGAATAGCTAACTTCCTCTGTCACTCCAAGAACCAGAAATCAAAGCTCAAATACGTAGTAGTTTTAATACTTTAGTTGGAAGGATGGGAAACTTTACACATTGGTCTTCTGAAACCTTCATTAGACTGCACTTATACTTTAAGCATTTGAGCATTGATGCCTGGTCTCTGCAAGGCCTACATTTTGTTAGAAGTTTAGAGTACAGGGATAGAAATTCCACACCAAAGAGCATATTTGGTATCAGATGTTGCTCAGTGAAGTTAGTACAAAATCTTTTCTCAGCAGTGGTGGTGGGGGGGGAGGGGATGATAAAATGTTTTCTCTGTAAAAGGACACTTTCTTTTTAATCTTCCTGCACTGGGATGTTCCTGGTTTGAATGTTTGTTCTGTTGGCACATTTTGCAGTCATGGGTCTCCTGATAATCCCTTATGCAAGCTTGTTAATGTGACTGCTCACTTCCTTTTTCAGAAGAGACACAAGATGATTTCTTTCCTGTTTCTGGATGTTGGACATTCCCGTCTAGTCTACTTCTCCAATGAAAGTAGAGGAAACTCCTTTCCAAATGGGAGTTACTGCTACAGCACTGCACGGGGCAGTACTGTGCTACAAGGAGTTACTTTTGGTGGAGTCCCTACTGTCTTGCTGCTTGATGTTACTTGCTTTTTGGTAAGTTTTCTTTTTAACTCTCATAGCTGCAATACTTCCAGCCTATCCAGAAGCTCAGAGTTGTCTAAAATACTTTGAATATGTGATTGTGATTACCGAAAGAGGGATTTGTATCCCAGAATTTATTGAACAGAAGTATTTTAGGAGGTTGCTTTTGCTCTTCTGTACAATTTTTTCACCAGGGAATTTCAAAGCACTTTACAAGTATTAATGAATTAAGCTTCACAATATCCATGTGATGGGATGCTGATGGGTAGGCACAAAGGGGCTAAGGGACTTACCACAATTATACATTGAGTCAATGTCAGTGCCAGGAATAACCTGTAGCCTACTGGTTCTGTACCTTAGTCATGAGAGCATCCTTCTTTCTTATTGATTATTTTTATGGCATGTGAGGGTCAGCTGTCGTTTGAAGATTTCTCAAGATAGGAAAGCTTAATGCTGAATACTTTTACAGTATTAAAGAAAAACTTCCTCATGGTGAGATCTATTAGCCAGTGAAATAGTCTCCTAAAGGAAGAAGGTGGAAATTCTATCACTTCAGACCCTTCAAATTAGAGTATATAAAACAGTGGAAAAAATGATGTACAGTACAATCCTGCACAGAAAAAGGGACAAGATGACAAGGCATAGGGCTAGAATTTTAAAAAATAGGCCTAAAATATATTTGGGGAGGCATTGCCTTGAGCATCTACGTATGTACTTACTGCACACAATTACTCAGTTTGCACTCACATGGAAGTTAGTAGATGCTCCACAGCTTTGCACATGCAAATAGACCTCTGCCTACTAAAAAGTTGGCCCAATAGTTTATTTAATCTAATGTCAGAGTCATATGAGACTACGGCAGGGGCCATTCAGACAGTCAGAACACAGGAAGAGCATCTTTCTGGTTTACAGGAATTAAGTTGTTAATGTATTCTGACTCAAGATTATTGAACAAAACTAAAGATACCTACAGAAAACTCAGATTAATTCAGAGGAATTAATAATAATTATAGCCTTTAAACTGCTAACGTGGATATTTTGTCCCTATTTGAGTTGTTTTCTAATTATAGCAGGATTTCAGATTTTTACCTGCATTTTTTTCCTGTTAAGAAATATACTTAAAATGTTCATCTATGTTGAAAAAGTGATCTCCAAGGTCTCATTGATATCCTTACGATGAGAACAGCAAAAAATTGAAATTCACAGTTGATTGCTATACCCTGTAGGTTATTTGCTAACCAGCACCATCTTCCATTGAACTTCCTTTAATCAAGAAAGTGAAGTCCTTTGACCAGGATGCATTTCTTCCTCACAGTTTACAGCGTGAAGTCAATTGGACTTATGCTCTGAAGTCACTTGAGTGCTTTTGAAAATGCCACTGATAGGTGTCAGATATTTTTGAAAAATATAATGTATTGCTCACAATATTTTGAGTGTAGTAGAAGTCTAAATATTTTTTTATTGTTAACACTGAAGCAATTTTGAAGTGCTTGATGTTGTGCTACTAAAAAGTTTTTAATAAAAATAAGATGTTAGCCTCTGATGCCACAAACACGTGTACAAATACTTAACCGTAAGCACATAGATAGTTCCATTGGAAATCAATGAGTCTAATTCACATAAGTTATTTTCTGGTTTAAATGTTTGTAGAATCTGGGCCTTAACTTTCTGTATTTTGTTTATAGCAGTATTGTAAGAGTCAAATAAGATACCCCACCAGTAGGCATGTTAGATATCGGGTAATTAAATAGTCAAGTTAGCACAAGAATTCTTAGTGGTTACTCGACTATTCTATAGCTGGGACACATCCCTCCCCCTGCCCCTGCGCAGGCAGAGGCTGCTGTGACATCACTCCCCCTCCCTCATGCTGCTGCCTCTGTTAGAGGCAGCAAAGCAGGGGGAGGTGGCGCCAGCTCCTGCTCTCCCCCTCCACCTGCTGCCTTTTATACAAAGGCAGCAAAGGGGGTAGAATTCAAGTAGTTGAGCAGATTAATTGATAAGCCTCGGCTTATCGGTTAATTGTATATCCGATTACTCGTTTACATCCCCATCACCCAGCAGAGGCATTTTAAAAACAAACCAGCCAGTGTTACAGTTCAATTCAATATACATTTAGTCTAAAATTCCAATAGCAGAAATTTCCAAATAATTAAATACACTTAAATAAGTGTATTAATAATAATAGAGTCATTTATATCACTCAGCACTGGCTAGGACTCCTTTCATTTGTCACTTGTAAGAGCAGGTGTAATATTTGTAAATATATTTTCCAGATGATGACTTTTGGAAGTAGAGTTGAATAGATTGAGGCAGAACTCATGCAAGTTGCACCTTCTAGCATCCCTGTCCTTCGACCAAAAGCTGCTATCTGCATTGTGCTCACCATTTATGTTGTGCTGATCTGGTCAAGGATGATGGGGGTCAATGGCTACAGTTCTTAATGCTTGACATGCATCACTTTGTGGCAGGCTGCACTTACCACCTCCTGCTACGATAATTGTTGCTCGAAAAGAAACACCACTAGCCAGTCCCCCACCAAGAAGGAGACCTTCAGATATCCTTTGGAAAGTGGCAGTGTACATTAGAACATTAATGAAGAGCTCACTAGGATTGACCAACATTGTTGTCCTTCTTCCTCCTCCAAAACAGGAGCATAACTTTGACTGACTGCATGCTGAATTTCATTTAAGAGCCTCTGATAAGAAATAAACAACATTATAAGTGATTTTAACATTATATTATTTCTGGAGATTTGCCTGGGAGTGAGTTTTCCAGTTAAAGTTAACAGCCAATGTATTGGACACAGAGGATCAAATTCATCCATCATGAAACTGCAGCAAAGACTAAGGATATACACCAGGAATGAATTTGGCCACAATATCTTAAATAAATATATTTTTAATCCAGGACATTTAAAACCAGCAAATGGATTTGATAATTGAGGTTCCTAGTAGTAAAGTGAGAATCAAAGACTCATCCAATTACTGTATTTAGAAAGCTGTACTGAGGAGTAGTACAAACTTTGCACATCTGAAGGCTGTGCTGACAATTCTTTTGGAATCCCTAATTTTTAAAAATAAAATAAAAACATACAAATCAAAGCACCGTGGAACAACTAGTGGCCACCTTCATTTTCAATATGGAGGCACAGTCCAATGTGCAATGTTGTGCCTGGGTACCAGTTTGGATCTGACGAACTTAATCCTTGACTTGTAATTTCTTTTTTCTAGATTTTAATCTTAGCCTTTTCCACTATAAGGAAGAGATTCTGGGACTATGGTCGCCTGGCCTTGGTGTCGGAAACTGAAAGGTAAAATGATGTACAGCCATGTCTTGTTGAAACCACTTGGTGAATGTAGAATTAAATGGGATAAATGGGATTTTAGGTCATTGAAATTTGCGTAAATAAGGTGTAACTGGGATCATGTATTTTTCATGTTAAAATTCTCTCCTGACTTCACTGTGTGAAACACACCTCTTTCCAACAATCTCTCACTGTAGGATATGACCAGTAAATAAAATCACATGTTTACATTTGTCATTAACAATCTTTCTCATTTTTCATGGGAAAGAGGAAAGTGGCAGGAAGACAAGCAATAGGTTGAGCAAGTCTGTTAACATATCCTCTGCACACTTATTAGAGCTTCTGCTAGAGAAATACAGTGTAAGTATGTGAGCTCTTACATTTAGTTGGGTTCAAACCCAAGGTCTTCCCATGCTGACTCGGACAGTGCAACACTACATAGAACTTGTCATGGCCCAATCAAAGGACCTGATTCTGCTTTTGTTGAAGTCAGTGAGAGTTTTGGCATTGATTTTAATGGAAGCTGGATGGAGCCTGTGATTTTAAACTTCCTGATGTCATCTTAGGACATTTAAAAGCTAGTGGTGATCTCTAACTGTTCTTGGAAATTAGGGTTAAACTTGGACACTGTTGTATGTGTCCTTGAAAGCAATGGTAGTGTAATGTAACATAACCCATAATGAATCATAAGATCGGGCATGTGCGTTTTACATGTTTCTTAGTTAAGAAATAATTTTATTTTTCAAGAACAAATGCAGCTTCCAACACTCTGGTCATCTGAAGAAGTGGGCTGTGCCCACGAAAACTCATGATACCTTCTACATATTTTGTTAGTCTTTAAAGTGCTACCAAACTATTTGTTGTTTTTTACGTTTTTCCTGTTACAGACTAACTTGGCTACCCCTCTGAAACTGAAAACAGTAACTTCCCATTTTATCAAAGACACCATATTCTGTAATGGCTCTTTGCAGTGCTGTATGACAGAAGTGAGTTGGGTGGTAGAGTACGGGGGGAGAGGTGAATGAGAGTAATACTACAGGGAGCATCTGAGCTAAGAGGCTGAAACTGTTGTGGGTTAAAGGAGAGGAGATGAGAGAAAATTAGCTTTTGTGATGTTGCTGTGTAGATCTGAGCTGAGGAGCAGAGTTTAAAAGGAACTGCTGTAGACACATCTGTGCAGGGATGACGTCTGCAGAACTGATCCAGCCAGATGCCAGATTAACCATCTGTTTTTTAAATTGTATTAACATTAGTGTCCCATGAAGTATTCCATCCTTTTTTTGGTTCACTTATATGCTCTTTTATTTAAGCAGTTCATGCTTACTCTTTTTTGAACACAGCAAAAAAACAAGTAGAATTCTGTATCCTACAATGTTGGAAAAATACAAAGTTTTTATTCAAATAGCTTCTCGTAGTTACTTGAGAATTGTAAAAGCAGATTTAAGCATTAGTAACTACAGCATTTCCATAATCATTTAAATGTCTCTTTGTGTTTTAGTGACTCAAGATATCGCCGATTGTCGTATTCCTCATCGGTACACGATCCTGAATATGACAGTGTCAGTATTTGAATTAGACACATGAAACATTTTGGTGTGTGCATGTAGGTAAAAACATGCAGGTACAATGGAATCTGCCATAATTCAGACTTGCACCTAGCTTAAACAACCAGACTCAGCACAGGGGATGTAATAAAACATTGTGAAAAGTACTTATACTGGAATGTTTGATGGCTTTATGGTATCTTGTTTCCAGCCCCTCCATAAACACTTTAATCCTGTTACAAACCAACAGCTTCTTGTTACTTAAAAATATTTTTTTATTTTTGAAAGAGGAATAACAGTCATAATATCTTGAAGAAATACTAATTTACACTTATAAAGTACTCTCTAAGTTCAAAGTACTTTGCAAATATTGTCCACTGATCCTCTCAAACTGCCTGGTGGCGCTATGCACACATTACAGATGGGGAAAATGGGGTGCAAATGGAAAAATCATGTAATAAGGCCATATATAGTTAATGGAAATGCTAGGCAGAGAGTGGAAACAACTCGTAGGCCAAATTTTCAATTGGCCTCATCCATGACCATTGATTTTGAGGGACTCTAAACACCTGTGATTCATATAGCATCAAACTATGAAAGAGCTATCCAAGCTATGTTACTGTTCTTATGTTATTTTAAAGCTCCATCTGCTTGATTAAAAACATTCCTGAAGCTAAATCACTGAGCATCTTGCTATTACCTGAAGATTGTTGTTTAAATATGTTTTGTTTTAAATCTTTCTTCAGCTCTAGAAGACCTTTATTATTTAAATGGTTACAGACTTATTTCTCTAGCTTTGGAGTATTGTGGAAAAGGCCTAGGGAACTTAATAGTAAATATTTTTTTCTATAGCTTTTTGAACTCTAATATAGAATTTAATAGAGAATTATATCTCTGCTATAAAATTCTAAAGGATGGTTCAAAATCTTATATGGAAGATGTAATTATCTATTCCCTAATTTATAGATGGTTAAAACTGAGGACTTCAAGACTGTCTTCATACCTGTTAAATTATACAGAGCTATAATCCATGTAGATTTTATTTAAAGTTGTGAGGGACCTTTGAAGGATATCTAAATACCTTTAAAAAACATAATCTGAAACTATTAGTTAAAACCAGCCCTACTTAAGGGGCTTGATCCCAAATTGAATGTAATGGAAACAGAATTGGGGCTAAAGGCTATATATTTGTCTTAAAATCACATGTAAAATTTTACACTTGATTAATTACTTGAATATTCATCCCTGGAACTTATTAATGTTTTGCTAATTGTAAATTGTTTTATGGGATGAGTTTAAAGCTGGGTTGGGGAACCTAAGGCCCATGGGCCGTATGTGGCCCCCGGCTTGTCTCAATCTGGCCCCTGAGGCTCGGGGCTCCACAGAGCATTGGAGGAGCCTGCGCTGGTCTTCCAGACCCCCAGCTGTCCCTCCCAGGGCTGGAGCACACACAAGCTACTAGCTTGGACCCCTCAATGCTCTGGTGTCTGAGGGGAATGTGGAGAATGTTTTTCTCCTCAGTCAGGAGCTGCCTCACTTCACTTCCCAACTTGCTTCTCACTTGTGTGCGGCCCCTAACTGATTTTTCTGTAGGTCAGCAGTCCCCAACACAAAAAAGGTTCCCCCTCCCTGGTTTAAAGCATAAAAACTGTTTTTATGGACTATAAATGGCATACGGTGCCCTAAAATTATCAAACCCAAATTAGCAGCCTTTTTTAACTTCATAAGAGATAAGATTATATTCAACATTCCTATTATCTATAAAAATTATAGACACTGTTGTCTCTTGGGGTACGTCTACACTGCACGGCTATTCCATAATAAGCTATTCCGGAATAGTTATTCCAAAATAGCTTATTTTGAAATAGCACGTCTACACTGCAGGGATGCCTCAAAATTAGTCCAGGGCAGGTTTCCCTAATAGAAATGTGCTATCTTGATTTAGAGCCCCAGGAAGCACTGGGGAGTAATAACTTATAATGTCCCTGGTGAGGAGCTATTTTGAAATCGCAGCAGCGGAGCGTCTGCACATGACTTAATGAGATTTACAGATTTCGGAATAAGCCGTCTTTTATTTCAAAATAACGGAATAGCTGTGTTGACACTCATATTGTTATTTTGAAATAATGCTAGTTATTTTGAAATAACGGTGCAGTGTTGACACACCCTTGGAAGTTAACATACTTCCTCTTTTTCTATAGGGATTTTGTTCCTGGATGACAGCTGCCTTTCGAATGCAGTAAGTACGTGAAGTAGAAACAGTGAGCCATGGTTTACTTTTTCTGATGTGTATATATTTTTAAAATAGAAATACAGTTTCCAGGATGCAAAGTGATAGACTGCATCAAGGCATAGTAAGTAGGGATATAACTGACAATATATGAGCCCAAACTGGCTTCCATTCAAGTCTGGGAGAATGAAGTGGGTCTAGGATTGTAAACTCTTATTCTTCAAAGAGAACCATTAAGCACACTTCCAGTAAAACCAGTGGGGCTCTCGGCAGGCACAGAGGTCCACCCACTCATTCCCTCTTTATTGAAGTGCCAATTCTATGAGGAGTCTGTCCCTAGAACAGTTTCTCAGTTGCTGAATGTTTACAAAAATTATATTGGTGATTTGAACCTATCTGCATAAGAAATCATGGTTTGGTTTTTTTTTCCTATTTGAGTAAACAGATTTTTTTAAAAATTGTTGAAGAGAATTCTCTGGGATTCCTTTTTTCATGTTGTCCTGTCCCCCCCCCACCACCACCTTTGTTGTCCTTCAAACTCATGTTGGGCTAAATTCCCTCCCCCACCCCCCTCTCCCAACAATAGATGTGATTCCTTGCAAAGCCCTTCAATGCATTTCCTTAATTGGTTGAGAGTGAGTCTGTGGGCAGGTCTACAGTAGCGGAGAAAATCGATGGAAGATACGTAACTCCAGCTATATGAATTGCATAGATGGCGTTGACACGGCTTGTATCAATTTTTCTGGGGAGATCCCACAGCGGGAGATTGATGGGAGAAGCTCTCCCTTACTCCTCACAACAATGAGGAGTACTGCAGTTGACGGGAGGGGTGGGGGGTGTCCTCAGCAATCAACTTAGCAGGTCTTTACTTGAAGTCTGGAAGATCGATTGCTGGAGCGTCAATCCTCCAGTACGTGCATACATAGCTTAAGATTAACGTTTAGTCACCTTATTCCTTAGTCTTCTCTGGGACCGAGTGTACTCCTACTGTAAGAGCTGCATCCCATTAAGGTCAAAGTTGAATTCAGCCTTGCAAAACTGCCATAGAAAAGTGCACAATAGATTTACCCATCTTTTCCAGGCTGATAATGAGAATTTTGCTTGTCCAAAATATTGCCAGCCCAAAGGAGTAGAATTTTGCTGACCTGGTTTAATCCTTTGTGTATTCCATACCCCAGTGGGTCAGTAGAAGACAATAAAAATAAAATCTCTTCCTCCCTTTTACTGGCACAAAGCATTTTTCGAATACTCTGTCTTTTGCTGTGTATTCAGTAATGGAGATGTATATGTGAATGTTGCTCTAAGTGCCTATTTGGATTTCAAAATAACTTCTCATTAGGGATCGTACATTCATATCGGCAGAAGGATCCTTTTAATACTAAAATGTTACATTTATTTTATTTTCTTGTAGTATTGTAGCTGTGTTGGTCGTATGATATGGGACAGACAAGGTAGGTGAGGTGATACCTTGTATTGGACCAACTTTTTTTGGTGGAAGGGATGTGCTGAATGATATTACCTCACCTACCTTGTTTCTCACGTTTATTTTACTAAACCATCCCATGCTGGCCTTTCACTTTGCAGAGTGTAATAGAACGTAGAGATTTGTAGGGCTTATTAAAAACTCAGTGTTCTTTAAGCACAGTCCAACTGGGAAAGCATCTGGACTGACCTGCTGCTTTTTTGTCTTTGGTGCAGTGATGAAGAGATTCGCGACAAGTGTGGTGATGATGCCATACACTATCTTGCCTTTCAGCGCCACATTATTTGCCTGCTGGTTGCTGTCAGCATTTTGTCTGTTTGTATCATATTACCTGTCAATCTTTCAGGTGACTTACTTGGTAAGAAAATCTTTTCATCTCCTGAAGACAAGGATGCATTCTGTGTTGTATCAGAGCTCTCAGGGTACATTCTATTGTAATAAATTTGATAAAATATTCCCCCATTCTGAAGTGTAACACTATGCAGCTAGATGCACCTGACAAAGGCCACTGTCAGAAATAGGATGACAGACTACATGTTTTATTTCTTAGTTCTGGTATAGCAGTTCTATGTTTTTATGCCTCAATAAACATTGTAATATGCTGGCTTGGGTGTGTGTGTCTGCGTGCGTGCATGCCCGCCCTCCATTGGGTGTAACTACTGTACTCAGTTGTGTCGTAGGCCTCTCTGCTCCTGACAGTGAATCTCTTTTAGCTCAAGCAGGGCCTGTACTTTTTAGAATAGGAGGATCCAAGTTCTGCTCATGCTGCTGCATTAAGTTCTGAGTAGTCACAATGTGTAGCATACTAGGTGGACCAAAATTTGTCACTTTTATATGTCCCTTGTGCTTTTTGCTATGGTGATTTAAAGAATAGTCAGCCTTATGATGTGATTAAGTATTTTATCTAACCTGTGGTGGAAGGCCATTTTTTTTTTCAGAAATATATCATTTTTTTCTCTCCTTTTTTTGACAAACCACTATTTCCTTGGATTGTCTGATTTCTTGTTATTGCTATTAGTAATCTTGTCAGTACTGTTCTGGAACTAAGAATTTTCTGTTATTGAAAAAATATTTGACAGAAAACATCAGTAAAGGTGGGAAACTGGACTATAGGTAGTTCCCTAACAAAGATTTTTTTTTAAACAAACTTGTAGCTATATAACATCCAGATGTTTAAAAATCAGCTGCTGTTTCCCTTTGCAGGCTGAATGCCTTCTTGTTCTACTCAATTTTATCAGTATTATTTGTCTTATTTTGCATATTTTTACCATTAAATGTGATGAACATTAATAAACATAAATAAATATCTTTTTGAAATGTTTTATATTTTTTCCTTACACTTTTCATAAGAGTGCTGCACAAGATAACTACACCGTGTATTTTGTCCTTTTTTAGATAAAGATCCTTATAGTTTTGGGAGAACCACTATAGCAAATTTACAAACTGGGTAAGTGTATGTTAGATTATATTTTATATTTGCTGGAAATATTATGCTTGTCATCTGAGGCTTACCTTAGTCTTAAAACATTAATTATATTTTAAAGTGTGCCTGTTGATGATGGAATTATTTATTGCCATTTTACGGATGTGTAAAGTGAAACAGAAGTTAAGAACATAAGAATGGCCATTCTGGGTCAGACCAAAGGTCCATCCAGCCCTGTATCCTGTCTGCCGACAGCAGCCAATGCCAGGGGCTCCAGAGGGAGTGAACCAAACAGGCAATGATCAAGCGATCTCTCTCCTGCCATCTATCTCCAGCCTCTGATAAACAGAGGCTAGGGACGCCATTCCTTACCCATTCCTAATCGCCATTAATGGACCTAACCTCCATGAATTTATCTAGCTCTTTTTTAAACCCTGTTTTAGAACCCTAGCCTTCACAACCTCCTCAGGCAAGGAGTTCCACATGTTGACTGTGCGCTGTGTGAAGAAGAACTTCCTTTTATTTGTTTTAAACCTGCTGCCCATTAATTTCATTTTGTGGCCCCTAGTTCTTATATTATGGGAACAAGTAAATAACTTACTCACTTTCTCTACATCACTCATGATTTTATATGCCTCTATCATATCCCCCCTTAGTCTTCTCTTTTATAGGCTAACAAGCCCTAATCTTTTTAATCTCTCTTCATATGGGACCCGTTCCAAACCCCTAATCATTTTAGTTGCCCTTTTCTGAACTTTTTCTAATGCCAGTATATCTTTTTTGAGATGAGACCACCACATCTGTACTCAGTTATATGACTTGCTTAAAGCTACACAGCAGGATAGTTATGGTGTAGGGAAAAAACAACCTGGAGTCCTGGTTTCTATATTCTCTTACCACTAGACCACACACTTCCCTTGAATAGTAAATGTTGATGTAGCAATCTTGCTATCAGAAATTTCCACACCAGAAGAAACTATACTTTTCAGTAGATTTAATACTGTATGGATTAATTCATTAAAATTCTTACCACCTGACTTATGTGCCTATCTCTCTTGAGAAGAATACTAAAATCAGTCATGTATTTGAAAAAATGCCATGAAATAGTTGGGGTGACTAAATACGCACAGTACTTCTATTATGCATTGATCTCATCTTAAAAAAAATCCCATTCCTAAAAAGCCCAGCTAGGGTAATTGCCAATTTGTTATATTTTTTAAGCAACATAATACTTAACAAATGGGTATTTAAAAAAAATTAAGTATAAAAATTGGTCTGTCTTATCAGTCTTCAAACAGAGGCTTTGAAACCATATTTTAATTACTGATTCTGTTACGGATAAACAGATTATTAACAATCCATATTTTGTTATGTAAAATTTTTAAACAGGCTGACAAACACGGAACGTAAGGGAGTTCAGCAAAGTTATATAGGCATTAGCTATTAACTTAATTACAAGCTGTAAGTTGTTCTGTTTCTCTTAATTTTTCTGGTCAATGAAAATTATGTTTTAGATTTGGATAAGAATTGGGCCAAGGAAAATTCAGCTAGTTGCTTAGGACAGTGAATTGTAATAGCTAAAAATGTGGAGTTGCTTGGAGAGCTACGACTTCTATATGATGGTTAGACCAGATACCTGCATGGGCATAGCCATCCATCAACCATTCAGAGACTAGTTTTTCTACCCTAATGTTTGATAAACTGTTGTATTCTTAGTAGTATTTTAATAGTTACCAATGCAGATGTGGCTCTAAATTCCATTCACTTCTGATATTCTGAAATGTTTTGTTCCACAGCAACAATCTTCTTTGGTTGCACACAATTTTTGCTGTTATTTACCTGATTCTGACTGTTGTCTTCATGAGACATCACACCATGGACATCAAGTATAAAGAAGAAAACATAGTAAGTTCATTTCCTTGGAGAAATATGCAATACATATGAAAGAGGGAAACAATGAAAAAATCAAGCAGAAAACAATTTCCCACCCTGCCAAAATGTTAGTAGATCTGAAGGAATCCAGTAAAATTAATATATTAATATAATAGGTAGTAATCACAGCCAAAAAAATCAGAGTAAATCACAAGAGGGGTAAAAACACACCTGACATTTTATTTTGTCCTGTTATCAGTATAGGATATTAGTGCTATAGTGAAGGATGCAACAATCGCTGAAGTTAGAAGCTTGTTTGTTTAAGATATTTTGATGTGCAATGTCATAGTCTTCTCCTGTGGCCTCCCCATGTTCCTTTGGGCTCTCTTCCTTCTGGTTGTTGTGAGAAATAAGATGCTTTTTTTTTCTACAGGTCAAGCGCACACTGTTCATAACTGGCCTTCCCAAAAATGCAAAGAAAGAGGCTATAGAAAACCACTTCATGTAAGTCAAGAACTAGCTTGTATAGAGAGAGAGGTTTGTGGCAGTCTTAACTATGCAAACTAGATGTGTCCTTGTTTTTAAACTATTTAAAACCTGTATTCTTACTCCCATCTTTGGAATAATCTTATTCATTTTGTCAGAATACAAAGTATCAGCTTTTCAAAGCAGTTAATTATTTTCATGCTCTCATCTGGCCTTTGTCTGAAAGCATACAGCTTGTGTCCTGTTAATCATATTCACTGTAAACTAAATTACAGCAGCTGTTTCCAGTTCTCTAGTATCTGCTTGTCAGTAGTTTGTGTTGTGAGTTAAATGATTGATTTTTCTAATGTTAATTAGAAATTAACCTTAGGAGACATTTTCCACTCTTTTAATGTGTCTCTTTTCCTTTCCAGTGCTGCCTATCCGACCTGTCATGTGCTAGAAGTCCAGCTGTGTTATGATGTATCTAGGCTTATCTATTTGTCCAAGGAAAGGTACCCATGTGTTTAATCTGGCTATATTTATTATAGTTCTATAGAAACAGCCATTATTGAAAATATGACAAAACAGAAAACCTGTAGATGCTAGAGATGGACTTGGCCAGGTGAATTCATATCTAAATTTAAAAATGGTGCCATAGGGTATTCAGAAATGGAGGTTTTGCATTAGTCCCTCTCTGGTAGGTGCTACATGGCTCACATGAATGAGTTGCCTTGACTTGGTGATTTGACAAGGCAGTATAGTGATTGTTAAGGTATGAAACCTTAGTATTGAATGATTAACTCTGGCACACAGGTTCCTAGAACAGTGAGGCTAAGTGCACAAAGGAGGAGTTACACTCCAAAGCTATGTCTAGACTGCAAGCTTCTTTTGAAAAAGAGTGTCTAGACTACAACCTGTATTTTCGAAAAAGCAAGCCGCTTTTTCAAGAGAGAGCACCCAGGCAGTCTGGATGCTCTCTTTCGAAAAAGCACAGTTTGCATTACATAGCACCTTTTTTTGAAAGAGCGCTTTTGAAAAAAGGCATTTTTTCTTGTAAAAGGAGGTTTTCCACGGTCGAAAAATTGCTGCATTCTTTCGACTTTCAAAATTATGTGGCAGCAGTCTAGATGCAGAGGAAGTCTTTTCGAAAAAACCCTGTAGTCTAGGCACACCCCATGTAACAAAAGCCAGATTGTCTTCTAGACACCTTGGATTTGCTGAGGTAGTCCTGGTCTGGGAGAGAAGTAACTTGATTTAAAATTGTGTATGCTGAAAACTCTTGAGTAAGCACTGCTGGATCCATTCAAACTTATAGCTGGGTGGGGAATACTAGAACAGAAAACAGACTAATATGTTTATATTTTTATTCTTTTTTAAAGCTTTGTTTTTTAAGTCCTTGTATCTTTCCAAAATCTGGCACATAGTTTAGGATAAGACTTTTGACTCTGCTCCTGCACCACAAAATAATATTTTAAGAAAGAATTTTTAAATACAATGAAATCAGGTAATCTGTAGTGAATATCCAGAGTGCATATGTAGGCAATTCTAGATTAGATGTGGGCTGGCACTCTACATTAATGGTAATTCTGAAAGAATTCTGAAAACAAGCACTGAAGCTCATGTGTGAGTGTGAGTGTGAGAGAGAGAGAGAGAGAGAGAGAGAGAGAGAGAGAGAGAATGAATCCCATTATGTGTACAAACAATAAAAAAGCAGCAGCCAGAATGTTTTTTGTGGAGATTTTTTTAAATTTATTTTTGGGGGCTGTGGGAGGGATGAGTTTGGGTTTATTAGTTGTCTCTTCTGTTCATTCAATGTTTCTTTGATCAAATCTTTGGGCCAACTTTTTCTCCCAGAATTATACTCCCCCTAGGTTTGTTACTGGGCTGTTATTTTGCAAAATCTTATTTTTTTTTAATCCAGAAAAAAGGCAGAAAAAAGTCTTATTTATTTTACACACTTGTGTGAGAAGTTTGGCAGTCGGGTCCGAATCAATCCAAAGCCATTTGGTCAGTTCTGCTGTTGTGAAACCAGAGGGTGTGAAAGGGTAAGAGATTTTTTGCTATCACCTGGTAATGAGCCAGAACAATGCAAAACTATAAAAAAAAATTGCAAAGCTTACAAGAAACTCTCATTTTTACAAAGAATTTATCATCCTCTTTCTTGCATATTTCAATGTCTGCAACATCCTTCCTGCCAAGTGGTAACTAGAATTGCCAATATTTGAAGTGTGGTCTTGCTGGTACGTTACTATGTGCAAGAAAAACTACCTGTTTTTGTACTCCACACCACAGTGTTGTTTTTAATCCATGGAATGTGAGGGAGGACTGCAATTTGTGGAGCTTGTTTTTGAATGAATGTATGAGCCATTTGACATTGATATGTAACAGGAATCGATTTTCCAACAGGTGGATGCTATAGATTACTATACCCAAGTGACAAATAAGCTTCTGGATGAGTTCTTGAAAGAGGAGGAAAGTGTTCATGATAACCCACTGGGAATGGCTTTTGTAACATTCCAGGAGAAGTCCATGGCAAGATAGTAAGTTTTGTGTAGTGTGTCTCTTTGTTTTGTAAACACCATAGTAATGACTGAGCAAGCCCTTGTGTAACTTGTATATGTAGGTCAATTTCTTCATCCACTTCCTCAGTTCGGTTCATTTTGCTCACTTGTACGCTTTCCTAGAGTTGCACATCAGGTACCCAGGCTTATAAATAAGTGTAGCAAGGAACTGGTTAGTCTGAGGACTTCATGGGATAAAGAACCTTTCAGTTCTAATCTGGATTTCAATCTAAGGGAATCTTGGACCCAAATGGGTGTCTTATGGGAAATGAGTTACTGATCTCTGTTAATTTTCTAATGAGCAGATACTCAGTCACTAAACCACCATCACTGTGGCACAAACTAGCACCCTTGTTAGTAGCTTCAACAAAAGAGAAGTTGCCAGTTGAATTGGTCATAGAGGTTGAAGTGTTGTCTTTTATAAGTACATCCTGCATATTAATGGTGTGGAACTTTGGCAAGGTAGCATGGAGATTTTTGTGCTGGCTGTCTTACATCTGTTCCGGGGATAAATAGGACTTCAGTGAACTGTGCACTGATGCTAGTACATATTTGTGTATGTCCAAATTTACATACATATCCAGGTCTACCTTAGACCTGGCAGCTTGGCTTATGGTATGCAATTTCAGCTATGTAGAATACATAGCTGGAGTTGGCCTACCTTAAGCCAAGCTTTGCGGTGTCCCCGCAGCTGGAGTCTGACAGGAGCACACACTCCTGTCGGTTTCCCCTACTCCTGGCAAGAGCAGGATTACTGGGCACCAGCAGGAGCACCCTCTGAATTCAATTTAGCAAGTCTTCACTAGACTCATTAAATCGAACTCCTAAAGATCGATCACAGCAGCTTGATTTTCTGCGGCATGAAGACACTGCCTGAGCCACTGTGCTTTCTTTTTAGTTACTGATATCCAGGTTACTGGGATGATGAATAAATGCAATTCAGACAGCCTTGAAGTAATTCTTCTACTCTCCTCTATGCTGATTAGGCCTCAGTTGAAGTATTGTGTTCAGTTCTGGGCACCACATTTCAAGAAAGATGTGGAGAAATTGGAAAAGATCCCAGAGCAATAAAAATGATTTAAGGTCTAGAAAACATGACCTGTGAGAGAAGACTGAAAGAATTGGGTTTGTTTAGTTTGGAAAAGAGAAGACTGAGAGGAGACATAATAGCTGTTTTCAAGTACCTAAAAGGGTGTTACAAGGAGGAGGGAGAAAAACTATTCTCCTTGACCTTAAGCAATGGACTTAAACTGCAGCAAGGGAGGTTTAGGTTGGACATTAGGAAAAACTTCCTAACTGTCAGGCTGCGACTAGACTGGCAAGTTTTTCCGCAAAAGCAAGTGCTTTTGCGCAAAAACTTGCCAGCTGTCTACATTGGCCACTTGATTTTGCGCAAAAGCACTGACGTTCTACTGTCCAAAATCAGTGCTTCTTGCGCAAATGCTTTGACGTTCCCGTTTGGGCAAAAGCCCTTTTCCGGAAATGTTTTTGCGCAAGAGGGCCAGTGTAGACAGCTAAAAACTGTTCTGCTCAAAAAAACCCCGGTGGCGAAAATGGCAATCGGAGCTTTCTTGCGCAAAACCGCATCTAGATTGGCACAGACGCTTTTGCGCAAAAAGTGCTTTTGCGGAAAAGCATCCGTGCCACTCTAGACGCTCTTTTCCACAAATGCTTTTAACGGAAAAACTTTTCTGTGAAAAGAATTTGTGGAAAATCATGCCAGTCTAGACGTAGCCTCAGGGTGGTTAAACACTGGAGTAAATTGCCTAGGGAGTTTGTGGAATTTCCATCATTGGAGATATTTAAGAGCAGGTTAGATAGATGTCTATCAGGAATGACCTAGACAGCGCTTGGTCCTGCCGTGAGGGCAGGGGACTGGACTTGATGACCTCTTGAGGTCCCTTCCAGTTCTAGTATTCTATGATTTTAAGATATGGAAATATACAATAGCTAATGTAATTAAGCAAAAGGCTAAATATGTTACTGTGAAGTAATGATGTTACTACTAACTATGATGAGAGAGGTTTACTTGACATGAATTCATAGTCTTTCCAGATACCTTATGTTTGCAGTGCACTATTTAACCCTCATAGTTCAACTCTACAACTTACATTTCCAAAGTCCAGTTAATATGCTTGACATAAATGTTTATGAACCTGGTCCTGGAAGTTGCTAAGCACCCTTCACAATCAGTGAGCGTGCGTGTGCTCAGCATTTCTGAATTGGGTCATTGGTAGGGAAATTAATTTAGTCCCATGTTTTCTTAGTGGGCTATTAGCTGTCTGTTTGTCTCTTATTAATAGGCTCCCAAAGAGGATTAAGGAAGGAGAAGGTCTTTGTTTTATAAAAATGTAATTCCTGTAGGACCATGGATCCTTCTATGTGGGCCCCTCAGCTTCGCCGTTCATGTCTCCTTTTGTCAAAATATCCATAATCTCTTGACCTTCAGGACATGATGTAAAGCTGGTCTTGAATGTGGGTTTGAAGAAGCATAGAATGTGGTCTTTCTTGTGGGAATTTGAGGTGTCAGGGAGGTTGTACTTGGTTTTTCTGATTAGCACAGCAAGAAGAACTGAAAAAAATGTTGCAATCTGTTTGGTGGTTTCATTTAGATTTCGATCAATACAATAGACTTTTTCTTTTGGAAAACTGAGTTGTACCTGAATGTGAGTTTCACATCAAACAACCAGGCAATTGCATTCCAATGGCAGTCGTCACTGCTCTGAAGAACCCAGTAGTGGAATGGAATAGGACTTGCAAGCCAGAATTGAAATGCATTGATTCATTTTAATGTGGAAGCTTAATCATCATTCATCATGAGTAGACATCCCATACTGAAGATACTAATTTTTACTTATGATGTTGTTTGCCTTTAAAAAGTGCAAGAGCAGTCACTAATTATATATCTTCTGCTGCAGTTGTGGAAGTTTTATGACAATGCTATTATTGCAGTAAGGAAAGAATCCCTCTTTTCCTGGTTATATGTATATGGGTTGTCCTGTATCTTTTTAGGTAAATGAAGAATAGACATTATTACACTCAAGAATTTCAGAGACAGGCCATTTAAATGTAGTGCATAGCCCTTCCATGCTTACACATCAGAGTTCATCTGGGACAGGGTTTTTTTTAAGTGTCATAGTTTTGGAATTTATGCCTGAGACTAGTGAATTTGGGGAGGCTCTAAGTGCTCCATCTGTGGCCAGTGTTCCTTCTAATTTTTTCCATCCCTGAACACAATGAATTTTCTGATGTGCACCAACGTGGGAATGATGTGCAACACCTCACCTTCATATTGGTGCACATGACAAAATTCATGAGTGTGAGAGGGGGCTCGGGACTGGGGCAGAGGATTGGGGTCAGCAGGACTGACAGCCATTGTAGGCCCCAGGGCAAAGAGGGGACGGGGTGTGGCTTGGTGCCACCAGGAAGAGTAGGGCCTCAGGTGGCAGGGGTAAAGCTAGCCCGTAGCGCCGCCCAGACCGTAACACACCCTCCCCATCCCTCAGATCTGCGTAGAGCAGTGCTCCGGCAGCAATTCAGAGGGGTTCAGGGCTCCAGCCACCGCTACTGCTTTGAATCGCTAGGCCCTAGGGCAACTGCCACCTTTGCCCCCTATTGGCGGGCTTGGTTGGGGTGCAGGAATGTGGGGACTCCAGTGTGGGCTCTAGAGTGGGACTGAGGTTGAGGGATTCAGGGCTGGGATAGAGGGTTGGGGTGTAAGGGCTCTGTCTGTGGGGCTGGGGATGAAGAGTTTGCTTGCAGGAGGGAGGCTCCAGGTTTGGGAAGGGCTGGGGGCTGGTGTGCAAAATGGGGTACAGGCTCTGAGCTGGAGGTATGGGCTTCGGGATAGGACTTTAAGATTGATGAGTATGCTTGGGGTTTGGGAGGCTCAAGCTGAGGCAGCAGTTTGGCGCTTTTGGGCTTCCTGAGCCTGCGGCACATTGCTGGGGACAGTGAGAATGAGCTCTTTTTCCCTGCCCACGGCAGTTTGATGCTGGGGCTGGCAGGGAAGGGCTCCTCCTCCCTGTCTTCCACAGCTTCAGGGTTTGGGAGAGATCTCTCTCCACTTCAGCTCTAAGCCCCTGCGTGGCACTCAACTTAGGGAGAACTTAGCTTGTGGCCATATTTGGGGGGGTCTGAATGCACCCAATGGTAATCAGATAGTAACTCTAGAAGATATGATGAAGTCTTAAGGTTACACTTTGGGAAGGGGAAAAAGGGATTTCAGGCAGTGAGAATAATCAGTGAGGTAAAAATGTGCTAAAAAATGCTATTCTAAATTGGTAGCTGGTGTCGGTTTCATTGTCATCAGTAAGAGTGCACACACATACGCAGCTTTGTGATACCAGCCTGCAGAGCTTTTTTTAAAATGCATCCAGAGCTCTAAGAACTTTTTAAAAATATATTATTAATTGTCACAATCTCTACTTCCATGATAGTGCTGAGCTACTCAAAGCAAGGCTGGGTTAGGTGTCTGTAAGATCTGATCGAGCCAGATGTGGGTTGTTATTTAAACGATGACTTTATATGCATGTGTATCCTGATGGTGATGTCCAAATATTCTCTCAAGAGGGTATGATAAACCCTGTTTAAACATGTCATTGCAATCTCCCTGCTTAAACATGTGACATTTCTAGCTTTAAAACTACATTGCTTTTTCTTTATTGCAGTATTCTGAAAGACTTCAATGCCTGCAAATGCCAGAGCTTTAAATGTAAAGGGGAACCTCAACCATCAACCTACAGCAAAGAACTCTGCATTTCCAGCTGGAATGTTACATATGCCACCTATCCAGAGAATATTTGTTGGTAAATTCTTCATCTCTTTACATCAATTTATAATCCAAAATATAAATTTGGAGCTGGAGGTATTGGCTTATTTGTTTCTTCCCAGAAGAAAATTATTCTTTGCCCATGTATTGAGAATTTGAGCCATTGTCACGTTGAGCAGTTGTGACCTAGTGGACTGAACACAAGACTGGGAGATAAGATATCTGGGTCTTATTATCACCTCTAAAAAGTATCTAGTTGACTTTATGAAAGTCACCTATGGCCTGATATTTTTCTGGATACCCATATCTCCTATTGACTTCAGGGACAAGTGAATCCATAGGAGCTGTGATTGCTGAGCATGTCTGAAAATCATTCCCTTTACACCTGTGTCTCAGCTTTTCTATCTGCAAAATGAGGCTAATGCATACCTATTTTTGTGAGATGTATGGATGAAAATGCCCTGTGTTAGTGCTAAGTATTATACAAATATCTCACTTTTAATATTAGATGCTGCATTATTGCTGTCATAGTGAATTTCCAGGTATTATGTGCCATTTGGAAGGGAAAGTCTGAAAATAAGCAAATGGTCTCAAATTGCTTTTTCCTCTTTTCCTGTCACATTCAAAAGCTAGAGGGGTACACCAAAGATCATTCAGATCTTTCCAATTATCTTTCCAATTATCCAGTGGCTTGCCTGTGATTTAGTCTTGCTCATAATGCAGGTTACATATTTTTTCAGAGGTCATGGAAATCACGGAATCTGTGAATTCAGCCCCAGCAAGTTGGGGGATACCCCTGCAGCTCCTGGTCCGAGGGAGAGGGAGATCACCCAAATTCTGAGCTACCAAGGGAGCAGGGACTTCAGCTTGGATGTGCTTACTCCAAGGTAGTAGGGTGTACCTCCAAGCTCCCAGGAACTCCACAGCTGCCCAACCTTTGCCTGCAGTGAGGGACCCTGCAGCTGAGCTCCCCATTTTGTCATGGATATTTTTAGTAAAAGTCATGGACGGGTCATGGGTAATAAAGGACTTCCCATGACTTTTACTTAAAATGAAGCCAAATGGCTAAATTTTATTCATTACATAGAGATTAAAAGTGACTCTTCCGCAGTTTAGCCCATGCAGTTATGTTTATTTTTTATTTACTAATTTATAATGGTCATATGTGCTTGGTTAGTGTATTTGTGGGTTTTTGTATTATGATTTCAAGTTAAATGCCATTAAAAATCACCTGTTACCTAACAGTTAGTATTCCTTTGATATACCAAAGACTTACTGATTGCTTGTTTTTTCACTTGACAGGAATAATTTTTCAGTGCGTGGGCTGAGGTGGTGGTTTAGATGGTTTTGCATTAATTTGCTCCTATTTATTGTGCTGTTTTTTCTGACTACTCCTTCCATAATCATCTCCACCATGGACAAATTCAATGTCACCAAACCTATTCGTTACCTTAATGTGAGTATCACCATGCTTTTGAGTTTTGTAGTACACCAGTATCAAAATGTTATACAAATTGGATCTCCCTGGGCTGGTACCCTCAGGACCTTAGTGGTCTTGGACCAGGGGAGATCAAGGCCCTTCTCTGGGCTGTTGGGATCCCTGGAGCCTGGGCTCCCTGCCCTGCTGCTGGCCCAATGACAGGTCTCCTGGGGTCAACCTCCTTGGGCTGGGACTATCCAGCCACCTCTAGCCCTGCTTTCGCTGGGTTTCTGGCTGCTGCTGGCCTCTCTCCAAACTCCAGGTCCAGAGATTCTCCCCAGTCGCTGCTGCCAGGGTTCTGGGCCAGAGATTTCTCCCGGCTGCCACTGGTCCCAATCTCAGGCCAGGATTCCTGGCCTGGGATTCCCCCACAGCCACCACTGGGACTCCCAGAGGTTGGACTTCCCACCTACTGCAGGACCTGCCCCTGCCAGCCCAGCTGGGGCTCCCCAGCACCCAGGGGACTCCCAGCTGGCTCATGCTCCTCGCCTCTGGGGTTCTCTGGTCCAGCAATATCCATGGTCCTTCTGGATATTGCTGAACCAAAGAGTCCTGGATTTGGGAGGTTTAGCCTGTAGACAGTGAATAATGAAGTGAGCTAGCACAGATGATATTATGGCTTTTCACACGAAGATCCTGTGGACAACATCAACTGTTGTATCCCATGGAGCTATAATTACCAATTTACACCAGCTGAGGATCATCCAGGCCAACAACTCAATCCCCCCAGCCAGGGTTGAAACTGTTTTGATATACAGGCAGTCCCCAGGTTACGTACAAGATAGGGACTGTAGGTTTGTTCTTAAGTTGAATTTGTATGTAAGTCGGAACTGGTACATATTGTAGGGGAAACTCTAGCCAAACATTTCTCCAGAGCTCAGTTTTATTCTCCCACACCTCACTTCCCTCAGTCCTTTATTCTCAAGCTGAGGTGTCTGCTGAGAAAAGTCGCTCCGCGTCTCCCTGGTCTGTTGGGGGGGAGGCGCTAGCTTCACCTCTCCCTGGTCTGCTGGGGGGAAGCAGCTAGTGCGGGGTTGCCTCACCCGCGTTTGTAAGTAGGGATCCGATGTAAGTCGGATCCATGTAACCCGGGGACTGCCTGTATATATATTTTTTAATCAGCACCAATGTCCTCATATTTTGTTTGTTTGTTTCTTGATAAGGATTAGCCTGAAATCAGTGGACTTGAGATTTTCTGTGATCATAAGTTTTAATGGTTCATGTAAAATAAAAGTGTATCTTAAACTACGTAACTTAAAATATAGTAATGTTGGCCAAAAAACCCCAGAACCTCCGATCCAAACTGCTTTTAAAGTTTAGAACTGTGGGGGGATGACAACTCTGATCTGAAACTTTACATTTAAACTTCATTCTTACTGTCGTAGTTTTGGATCCAATTGGAGCCAAAATGTATTTACATCAGTTCAGTTCTAGCTGAAATTTCACACAAACCGATTTCAGTATCTTAGAATCTAACCTTAGCTCTGGTTTTGCCTTGTACCCAAATTCTCAATGCTAACTGAACCCTCATCTGTATCATAGAACACAGTTTCCTCGGTTGAGCTTTAATATAAATGGGTACGTCTACATTACAACGTTAATTCGAACTAACTTAGTTCGAATTAGTTAATTCGAACTATGCTAATTCGAGCTAACGCGTCTAGAACTAAAAACTAGTTCGAATTAGTGTTTTGCTAATTCGAACTAGCAAGTCCACATTGAGTGGACCCTGAACAGGGCTTAAGGATGGCCGGAAGCAGTGCCGGCAGGGCATCAGAGGAGGACTTAGAGCGTGGAGATGCTGTCTCAGGCTAGCTGAGGGCTGCGCTTAAAGGGTCCCGACCCCCACCCCGGACAGACAGTTCTAAGGGGTGCCCCGCTTGCAAAGCAGTCCTGGCTTGGATTGCCCGGAGTACCCACACTGGGCACATCACAGCACTCGGCCATCAGACCGGCTGCACTTGCCGCAGGCTGCCATCTGGGGAGAGGGGGCAATCGGGGGGCTGCAGGAGAGCTTCCACCCCCAGAAGCCCGCAGAGCCAGCCCAGTCCTCCCCATCGGGGGCTCGTGCCCCATTCCTCCCTCACCTCCTTCCACTTACCCTTCCCTAGCCCCCCTTCTTATTGATGTACAAAATAAAGATAACGTTTCTTCCAACATTGACTCTGTCTTTATTGAACAAAACTGGGGGAGACTGGGAAAAGGAGGTGGGAGGGGGAAGAGAAAGGCTGGGAGAGGGGAGGGCAACTAACATGATCAGGGGTTGGGAACAGGTCCCAGATGAAGAGAGGCTACAGAGAATGGGACTGTTCAGCTTAGAAAAGAGGAGATGGAGTGGGGACAGGATAGAGGTCTCTAAAAGCAGGGGTTGGGTGGAGAGGGTACATTCAGAAAAGTTCTTCATGAGTTCCCATAAAGAAGGACTAGAGGACACCAAAGGAAAGGAATGGGTAGCAGGCTTGAAACTAGTAAGAGAAAGTTGTTGTTCTTGACAAAGCAAATAGTTAACCTGCGGAACTCCTTGCTGCAGGAGGCTGTGAAGGCTACAACTAGAACAGAGTTGAAAGGGAAGTGAGATCAAGTCATGGAGGTTGGGTCCATGGAGTAGTCTTAGCCAGGGGGTAGGAGTGGTGTCCCTGCCCAAAGTTTGTGGAAGACTGGAGAGGAATGGCACGAGACAAATGGCTTGGTCACTGTCTTCGGTCCATCCCCTCCAGGGTCCCTAGGATTGGCCGCTGTCAGCAGACAGGCTACTGGGCTAGATGGACCTTTGGTCTGACCCAGGACGGCCATTGTAAGCTCAGGGCTCAGGGTCGGGGGTCTCAGTGGACCCCCTTGATTTTCATGCCAACCTGCTCCTGGGTGGCCAGGCTGGCAGCTCTCCTGCCCTAGACGGCCACTTTCCTGTGCCTAGTGCGGAGATCGTGGACGAGGTCCACAATGTCCGCACTAGCCCAGGAAGGTGCCCGCCTCTTGCGGTCCAGGGCAAGCTCCCGGGAGCTGCCAGCCTAGTCCCGGGAAGAGGGGGTGGGCTGGGGGACATCGGTGGCTGGCTCGAGCCGTGCCAGGTGCAGGGTCTGCTGGCTGGGTGCTAGCAGGCTTGCACCTGGCACGGGCACCGTAGCCAGCCCGTGCCTCTTTAAGGGGTCCGGGGCCGGGAGGGGGGCATAGAGTTTCCCTGGTGTTGGCCAGAGTGGCCACCAGGGAAACCTGGGGAGGGCTAGCCTCCCACTAGTTCGAATTAAGGGGCTACACACCCCTTAATTCGAACTAGCTAGTTCGAACTAGGCTTAATCCTCGTAAAATGAGGTTTTCCTAGTTCGAACTAAGCGCTCTGCTAGTTCGATTCAAATTCGAACTAGCGGAGCGCTAGTGTAGCGGCTATGAATGTTAGTTCGAACTAACATTGTAGTGTAGACATACCCAATGAGTTGGTTACCTATAAAAGCTAATTTCTACGGCATCTATTCTATAGTCATGTTGGCATTTAGAATATTTGCATCTCTCTTTAATTTGTATATAATATTAATATTTAATTTTATTTTTTAGACTCCTATCATTAGTCAGTTCTTCCCGACACTTCTCCTGTGGTCCTTTTCAGCTCTGCTACCAACAATTGTTTACTACTCAACGCTATTGGAATCCCACTGGACAAAGTAAGCAATCAGTTTTCCGATTTTTAATCCTGTTGCATACTGAATCGTGGGGAAAACTGGAGAAAATATGTAAACTTCATAATAGCTCTTTTCCAGCTACAATTTTAAATCCCATCTAGTCTGTTCCTTGCCCAGTACAAGGTAGTCTGTCCTTTGTGCACTGCTTTATCCAGTGGTAGATTATTCCACAGCGTACTAGGTCGTCTTGATGATAAACAGTCAAGGAATTTTCTGTGTTTTGTAGGCGATCCAATGAATAGCATCTGGCTTTTTTGTTTGTTTTCCCCTTTTGATTGCCCATAAGGTCTCTATTTCAGAGAGGAAAATCAGTGCTTGACTGAAAGCACTCTGCCATTCCCAAGTAAACTCTCCATACAGATCATTTGGACCTCTGATTACAGATGCTGATGATCTGTCACAGACTAGTCTGAATTACAAAAGTACTCCCTTCCCCTCTGTCTGTATGTGGAAAATCACCCTTACTAAGTGTCACATACATTTGTCCTGAAGAAGCATTCTCAGGGACATGGTTATAGAATACTAAGGGAGCACAACCACAGCCCATTGTATGTAAAGAGAAATGCATGGTTCTTGATTTGGTAGCTGGAGTTCTGATGGACGTACCTGGGGTTTGGTACACAAGATGTCTTGACGTACTTTCACCTGAAGCTTGTGGTGGATAGGAGCCAACTTAACAGTCTCCTTTTCTGCCTCTGCCCCTAATGTTTGCAACTGAGGTTTCTTAGATAAAAAACATGTGCCCTTTTCTTTGTTTAAATTGTGCAAATCCTTCCCAAGAAGGACATTCAGACTCAGTTGCTGAATAGTCATGGTTTTCCACCAGCTGTTTTCACCTACCATTTGGTCTTGGGACCCATGAGATATTTGTTTTGTTTGAAGTCGTTTCCTTTGTCATAGACTTGATTTTTTTTTCCACATACAATTTTCATTCCTAGTGTAACTGTACTAATGAATTTGATCCACAGTCCTTAAGGGCTACATGCTTCTCTAGTAAATCTCTGAATCTTCACCTGGTTTTAATGGGTTTTTAGATGCCTGCTGTGACTTGGTGTGGCTCTTTTCTTGCAATAGTGGATTAATGATCAGAAACAGTTTCCATGTCTCTGTAGAGAGAGATGTGGATCTGCTTGGCTCAGGTTTATAGAGATTCTTGCACACACTCTTGCCTCAGAGAAGGGCACTCAAAAAGTTCTCACAGCAGCTAACATGTTACACCCCAAATCCTTCAGGAGTAGAGCTATATTCGACATAGGGATTTATTTAATGAGGTGGGGGATATTTGGAGACCTCAGTTAGTGGAACTAAGAGTTAAGGGGAAATTCAAAAATAAATAAAAATAACTGAACTAGTTTGTTTAGAAAGCATTCTAGATTCCTCCACTTATGATAGCAGAACTAGTGGAGTTGGAAGAGGATGGAAGCTTGTATTTAGCATTAACAATCTTTTACTCAGTAACCCTTTTCCTTCTTGTTAGGTCAGGAGAAAACAGAATAATGATGCATAAAGTGTACATTTTTTTGATCTTCATGGTGTTGATTTTGCCTTCTCTTGGTCTGACCAGGTACTGACCTTGTTCTTGTCTCTTAAAGTTGAATGTTTTATAATCGCAGTTAATCTGCTTTGTTTTTGTAGCTAGCATTCCTTTGAGAAGTACAGCTGTTTTGGTTTTTTTACTCTGTGTTGTATAGTCATGATATCCAAAACTGCCTTTCATCTGAGAATCTCAAAGCAATGTCAAGAACATAGTTAATTGGGGCTCACAAATCCCCTGTAAGGTTGGAAAGTATTTTCAGCTGCTTTCTGTATATAAGAAATATGAGGCATTGAGAGATTAAATGGCTAAGGAACTGAGTTATATAGACAGTAAGTGGCAGAGCCAGGAACCCAGAGCTCCTGATTCCCAGTCTTATGTGCATTAGCTGCAAAATGATCCTTTTCATTCCCCACCTTCTTGGTTCCTGTCCCACCCATTTGGCTGTTTCCCTGGGCACTGTTGATGTCTACCTCTTGCACACTATCTGCTGAAAATAAAACTTAAAAACACGAGCACCAAATCAAACACTTCAGTTTATTGTATTTCAAGTCACACTTCCCATCTTTGACCAAACGATGTTCAGTAATTACAATAGGCTAGAGTAAACAGCAGGTTGTACAGTTAGAAGAGCTTGGTTGGTTTTGTTTGTTACCACCGTGCTGAACTATGGAGAGTGAATGATGTTAACTTTCTTTCTTCTAGTCTTGATTTTTTCTTTCGTTGGCTGTTTGACAAAGAGTTGGCTGAATCTAAAGTCAGGCTGGAGTAAGTATGAGCTACACTCTGATATTTCAATGGAATCTTTTGCCAACTAACCTTTTCTGGTGCATAAGGAGTTTAGGGCATCCATAATGACCTATAGTATAATGTGGGGATTCAGATGAACAGTGGGATGCGAGCTCCACCTAGGTTATTAGGAGTAGGAGTAAGGATTAGAGCCCCTTTTTGCTGGACACTGTAGACAAACACATAACAGAGATGTTCCCTGCCCCAAGAACAGGGGGGAAGCAGTAATTTTTAAAAGGGGGGCCCCTTTATAAATTTCTGAAGTGGCCCTGGGCCACCCCAGAAGGGGTGAGGCCTCTGGCAGAAGGGGCAGGGCCAGAAGACCTTTTGTGTCTCCCTCTCCTCCCTCCTCTACCCCTGAGAATCGCCAGCTGTTCTAAAACAGCTGGCAGTTCCTGTAGGTGCTGCAATGGGAGGAGACCTCGTATGCTCTCCCTGCCTCCGAGTCCTGATTGGCCTGAGGGTGGGGAGAGCGCATGAGGTCTCTTGCTTCCTTCCTGCCAAGGGTGCGCAATGGCCAGAAAAAACCACCAGCTGTTTTAAAACAGTCAGCGTTTCTCTCTAGTTGCTCTGTGCCCTGGGTGGGGGAGGAGACTGCGTGCTTCCCGGGTCTCGATTGGCCTGGGAGCGGGAGAGTGACAGAGTGGCCACAGGCCAGACCCAGCCTGTGGAGGCTCCTTTGGCCACACCTGCCCAAGAAGCTTACAATCTAAGCTAGGGATGTAATAGTGTAGTCGAACTCATTAACCGATAAGCAGAAGCGTATAGGTTAATAGACTACACTCATTTCCCTCCCAACCAGTACATTTTTAGCAGGCTGGCCAGCAGCCAAGTTCAGTTCTGACTCAGGCTGGGTGTGGGACCTGTCTCTGCTGCAGCTCTGCATTTAAAGTGTATTAGGAGCTAGGCAGGCAGGCAGCCCGGCTCCATTACACTTTGCACTGGGACTGGGAGCTTGGACCCGCCCCACGCTACAACCGGGCTGCTGCCACCCTGCGCTGCTGCTTTATCAGAGAGAGCAGCACAGGGCAACAAGTAGCTGCTCCTCAAGAGGAGCTGGTTTTTAAATTGGCTCCCCTTGCAGACCAGCTCCTGCCTGCCACCCCGCACTGCTGCCAGCCCCACCCCCAGGGACTATAGAATAGTTGACTAACTGATAAGAATTCACGAGGTTACTCAACTATTCAATTAACTGATGTTTAACTTCCCTAATCTAAGCATAAGACAGAAGATGGATGCAACAAACAGCTTGGTCAGGGAGAGAGCCCAGTGAGACAATATGTTTAAGGTTGTGTCATATGATTGGAACAGGAATCTTCCCTCAAACCATGTAAGATCTCATAGTTACAGAAATTAATTTAGAAGAGGAAAAGAAATATTCATATGGTCTGGCCTACTGGGATGACAGAACATCATTTGCAGATGTTGTTGGACAGAGGCTGTTTTTTGTGTTGTTTTGTGTTTTACTACACCTAGCACAATAGGATCCTGATCAATGTCTAGGGCACCTAGACAGTTCTGCAGAACAAATATTTAGGCGTTTCTGGTGAAAGACACCACTAGTCTAGCATCTTGCCACCAACAGTGAGTGACTTGAGGGGTAAAATGATTCCTCCTTCCACCATATGCCACCATATTGTCTTTTCAAATTAGTGTAACTTCAGATGCTGTTTATATTCTTATGGATCCGTGTTGGATAGCATCCTGTACGCTACCCCCTTACTGCTGCATGTAGAGAATTCAGCAGTAGGCACTTGTAATTAAGCCACTCTATCATAGATTTTGCAGCCATCTTTTGCAAAGCTCTGCAGTGTTTGTTCCAAAGAGGAGTTATTTCTAAATGTAACCTGTCCCCATTGCAAACCCTCTGCCTTCCAGTCACTGACTCTGTGTCCTTGTAGATGTGTCTTCTTGCCTGACCAGGGAGCCTTCTTTGTGAACTACGTGATTGCCTCAGCTTTCATTGGCAATGGGATGGAGTTACTGCGCTTGCCTGGCCTCATCCTCTATACCATACGCATGATAATGGCTAAGTCCCCTGCTGAGATGAAAAACATTAAACAGGTATATAGCATGGGGCAATAAAACCCTAACCAGCTTATAAGAAATGACAAGACCTTACACAGGAACAGTATGTGCCCTCATACTTCACCGTTGCTAACTCTCATCTGTGGCCATTCCTTGTGGCCTTTGCTTTGCTCATACTAACTGGTGCTTATCCATGTGAAGGTTGGACTGGGGGAGGCAAGCCCCAAACCCCCCTCCCAGCATCACGGGGAGGGTGAGCAGTACGTGATCCCATCCTCCCCCACCCCAGAGCACAGGGAGGGCGGGGAGAACATGGCCCCAGCCTCCCCAGCCTCAGTAGGTGTTCTGGGAGCAGAGTATGGGTGGGGCCAGGCTGATGGTTTGGGAAGGCAATGCCTTCCCTTGCCTTGCATACCCACCGTCCATGTGCCTGTCCCCTCTCTGAGCAGCACAGCGTAGGTATATAGGAGACTGTACAGCTTGAGCCCATCTCTGGTTAAAACAAGCCCTTCTGGGCCAATTCATCCTTACTTGGTGCCTGAAAATCAGGTTCTCCATCTCCACATCACCTCAAAATGAGAACTTGAAATAGGGAGTTGTCAAACAAGCTTCATTTAAACCTACCTGTAACCAGCACTTTCTTCCCCCTTTCCTCAAAACTTTATCTGAAATGGGTCTCTTTGTAGGTTTGAAAAAAGTTGGCTTAGTAGCTTTCACTCTGCAACTGTGAGTGAGGCTTTGTCCAAGGTCCCCAGCCTGAGAGGTTCAGCTAATCATTCGAACACTTGAGCTATTTGCAAGCCAAACTGGAGCTCTGAAAGCCAACACATCCAGCCCACAGAGGTTAAGCTCTAGAGATCAGAGTTCTGGCAACACAGGCACAATAGTTTTCTGCTGTGTGGTTGGACATAGCTTTTCCCCAGAGCTGAATTTAAGGAGACCAAAAACAGGCTACTTGAGGAATTATCTTGACATAAATATCAGTTTGCTGCAAGCATGCTCTGTGTATGCTTTCAGCTAGTCTCTCTCATGTCATGGAACCAACATGGCTACAACACTGCATACAACAGTGCTGAAACCATGGAATTAGTTTGCGTACCACTTCTGCTTCTGTAACTAGTTTTCCTGGATGTCTACTAACTAACTAACTAACTAACTCTCTCCCATTTTGAGGAGAGAATAATTAAGGGGCAAACTTAATTGTTTTCTTTGTGAATCTAGTTTAATCCTAGTTGGAAAGTAACATTTGTGTTTGTTTTTTCCCTAGCATCAAGCATATGAGTATGAATTTGGTGCAATGTATGCCTGGATGTTGTGTGTATTCACTGTCATCATGGCCTATAGCATCACATGCCCCATTATTGTCCCATTTGGTAAGTTTTCCACTAAGTTGTATGTAAAGTGCAGAGGAGAGAGAGGTTTGATCTGAGCATAGGGCCAGGAGAGAGGAATTCCTCTGATGGTGACTTTTTGTGTCCTTGGACCAAAGCACACATCCACTTTGCCATGTGGTAAAATAGAGCAATATCCAACCTCCAATGTGGTATTGGGGTAAATGAACATCTGTATGCTATTTTGAAGCTGAAAAGAAATACATACGTGATTATTATATTTCTACAGCTTGAGGAATATATTAACTTTGTCTTCTGTACAGTTTTAACAATTAAAGATGGAATTTTAAGTTGAAAAGGTTTAGTACCGTGCTTTTCAAAATCTTAACTTTCATTTCTACTTGCCTTTGTGCTATAAAGCTCCAAGAGAGAACATAAGAACGGCCATGCTGGGTCAGACTAAAGGTCCATCTAGCCCAGTATCCTGTCTGCTGACAGTGGCCAATGCCAGATACCCCAGAGGGAGGAAACAACATATGTAGAGGATGTCTACATACGACTTTCAGTTAAAGAGGTTCAAGAAAGTAGCCAAACTTTCAATGGGACTTGTGCTCCTAAATCCCTTAGTCACTTTTGAAAATCCCTCCCCAGAGTTCCATCAAAACAGATAGAATACAACATAAAAACAAACACTGCAAACCTGTGACATGATCAGAGTCATGCCTTCTGGCCCTGGTATCTATGAATGTTTTAATGCCTTAGGTAGGGATGTGAACATGTACCCATGTCAGTTAACCCTCACGGTAACAAGGACTCCCCCCCCCCCCCCACTGCTGCCTCTGATACAGAGGCAACAGTGGGGACTGGGGCACGAGACAGGCAGGAGTCAGTGCTCTCGGGGAGCTGGCTTTTAAGCTCCTGCCTACCCTCCCCCCCACGCAAACGTGTCACCACTGAAATTTTCATTTTAACTTTAGTTTCATTTTAACTTTCATTCATCTTTAGTCCTAGATGAATAATACGATAATAAAAGCCTAGCTAGAATCCTGAAGACCACATGAGCAGAATGCTGATAGAAACAGAACAAATACCTAGTTGCACAAACATGCCATTGATATAGGTCCCAAATTAACATAAAAGTAAAGCTGTTTTCTCAGGGGGAATATTGTGAAATAAACCTCATCTATTAAAAGACAGTGGGGAAAAATGTAAGGTCAGGTCTAAACGCATAAAAGTTGATTCCAGACTATATTTTATCTCCCTAAATTGTCTGTGTTCCATATTGTAAAGATTCAGCTGTACTACTGCATACTATCAGAGCTAGCTACCACCAGAAGACTGAACTTGGACCATCTTGGTTTGTACAGAGACAGACTTAACTTGAAACTGTCATTTTAAAAAATTAAAAATAATTTTGTGTATCACATATGTCAAGTCTCCCTACCTAGTTGTGATCTGTGGTCACAGTTTTCAGTAACCTGTCTGGCTCTATCCCCTTCTTCAGGTTTAATATATATACTGATGAAGCATATGGTTGATCGCCACAACCTTTACTATGCATATCTCCCTGCTAAACTGGAGAAGAAGATCCACTTTGCAGCTGTGAATCAGGCTCTTGCAGCTCCAATCCTCTGTCTGTTTTGGCTCTATTTTTTTTCATTTTTGCGACTAGGTAAGGGTTCCCTTTTGGTGATTATATTTCAAGCTTGTCTACAATCTTGTGGTTGAAGCAGAGGGACCATGATTCCAATCCTAACTCTGTCACTTTGTCTTATGTGGAAGTTTAGGGAGTTTAGTTTAGCAGAAGTATGTAGGAAGTTTCTTAACCTCTCTGAATCTCCAGTTGTGTATTTTTAAGGCAGGGATAATAATCTTTACCTGTCTCATGGGGATATTGCAAGGCTTACTGTCTTCAGAGTACTTTGAGATCCTCTGAAAGGAGGTGATAGGGAAGAGCAAAGTATTGCATTTAACTTTTAAGATGTTGGTTGATACATTCTCTCGCTGATCCCCATTCAAATTTGCCTCAGATGATAAATGTTCATTGTGCCACAAACTTGTTGTATTAACAGAGTTGTTGGAGGAAGTTAGTAACTTAGCTCTGGGTGCCCAGAATGGTATGGGAGGTAGTTTGGGGGTTTTGTTACTCTGGAGGCGCTTGTGGCTTTTTCCCCCTTTGGGTTAGAATGGAAGTGGCTTTTTAAATCCCAGGAACTTACTTTTTAATGAACAATACAAGTATTAATATGTCCATAATATGTCCAGTCTAGCTTGTATATTTTGAGATTCCATTCCCTTGGCATAACCACTTATAACACTGTATCAAGTATCAGAGGGGTAGCCGTGTTAGTCTGCATCTGCAAAAGCGGCGAGGAGTCCTGTGGCACCTTATAGACTAACTGAGATGTAGGAGCATAAGCTTTGGTGGGCAAAGACCCTCTTCGTCAGATGCATGTCAAGACGAAGTGGGTCTTTGCCCACGAAAGCTTATGCTCCTACACCTCAGTTAGTCTATAAGGTGCCACAGGACTCCTTGCCGCTTATAACACTGTAATTACTTTTAAAAGTATCATCTGATCTAGCAGTAATTAGGAGCACTACACTTACCATATTAGATGAGACACCAAACTCCAGTATCCTGCTTCTAGCAAAGGCCTATTCTTGATGTTCCAGAAGAAGGCAAATACCCACGATATGCACCAACTAATCATTAAAAACACATAATTGTCTGCAGCTCTGCAGTTAAATGCTGATTAATCTGGTTGACGTTAACAACCTGCTCTGTGATAGTGTTTGTTGTTTTAGGATTGCACCCAGGGTGAGCCAAGCACTTTCCTAAAAGGATGGTCCCTGCTCCAGTTAGTTTACATTCTTAGCCTTGGAGTTTTGGTCTCTAGCACAGTACCTGAGAGTTCAGTGACAGAAGCTCAGGTGGCCTAGGAGGGTGGTTTGCATCATAGCACAAGCATTTCTGTGAATGCTCAGATGGCATTGTCTGGCACTGAAAGCAGCTTTCTCTAGTACCATACGGATGCCGCCTAATATAGGGGGTGTCTGACAAGCGGGGAGAGGAAACGGGGGAAGGCCTTACGGCTCAAGAAATGGACTTAGAGAGCTCCTCTATATAAGGATCAAGGAAAGATCCTTCTATTGTTCTGTGTGTAATGAGCCGGTCATGAAATCAGTGTGTCCTGCATGGACCTTTGTTAGCTATTTTTTCCTCTAGATGAATTTTTCTTCTGTTTTGTTCCATTTCCAATGAGAGAATGTTCTTTCCGTATAAGCTGTTTTGTGATCAGTGTGATCTGTGTTTGGTTTTTGCCTGCCTGAATCAGAGACAAGTACATTCTTTTTTGTATTGTGTTTGTTTGTTTTTAAGGTTTTAAAGCTCCCACGACCCTCTTCACGTTCCTAGTTGTCAACATCACAATTGTCGTTTGTTTAGCTTATTCCTGTTTTGTCTGCTTTAAGTATCTGAGCCCGTTGAATTACAAGGTAAACTCATATGGAATGTATTGGGGGAATTGATGTTAAATAGTCACTAGCATTAGCACTGTGCTTGGTACTGCGCAAAGCTAGTTCCAGGACATGAATGGCAAAACTGCTGTTTACTTCAGTGGAGGATCTGGCCAGAAGGGGTCAGTCCTCTAAGATGGTGAAAGCGTGCTGCTGAGTAGAGAGGCTGGTGGCTTTGCACACAAGGGGATGGAGGGAAGGAGTTCCAAGCGTGAAGAGCAGTGTGGGAGGCAAGTAGGAAGTGGGTGCTTTGGAGGAGCACAGGTAGCAGCTGTGGTTTCAGTGTAATTTGTTATGGGACATTGTCCTGAAACTGCATAACGATTACCTAATGTTTATGATCGATTCCATGATTTACCCATTTAATACTTCCGCCTTACTGCCTTTCTGTAGGTAGAAGAATTGCCCAGTGCACAAGGAAGTGACACAGATGCAGAAACCGTTCCACGATCTGCTGTAAGCTAAAAATAATTTTTACCCTTCCAAGGCAAACAAGCTCCTGACATGCTCAGCAAAAGGCTCGTGTAGGAGATTACTAAACTGTGTCAGGGTAGGTAGGTATTAGCTGACTTGAGGACCAGATGATCAGAACACTGCGCTTGCCTATTTGAAAGGGTTGCTCTAAAAATAACTTCTAGACTTAAGCGTGATAGGAATAGCAGGGTGATTTTTACCGAACCCTGACCCTTTACTTCCAGTAGCTACATGTGTTGTGTTCTGATTATTTGGGTCTCACGCCAAACACTGTACAATTAGCTGCATTTGAATGCTATGCAGTCATACTGCTTGGAGACTGAGTGAGAGGTGTGATATGCATGGCAGAGCTTCAATGCCATGTCACCAAACATGACCACAAGACTTCGGCATTTGCACTAGTATTTGAAATGCTGTCTGGGAGAATACAGTAGGGGTGTAATAGTGTAGCTGGTTAAACGATTAACCGATAGCTCAATCTTGAGAGCTACATGCATGTTATTGCAGAGCCGCAGCAGGAGCTCCCTGGACCCAGCACTAGCCGGAACCAAGCCAGGGTGCCTGCCTGCTCCTAAATTACTTTTCATGGAGAGCCGTAGCAGGTGTAGCTGGCATGAGCTGGGACTGAGCCAGGCTGCCTGCCCACTGGCTCCTAAAATACTCTTAGTGCAAAGCTGCAGTGCAGGTAGTTACTGGGACCTGGCACAAGCCGGGACCAAGTGCTTGCAGAGCTAACCCTTATCGATTAATTGTGGAGTCGACAAAATTTTTGTTGACAACACAATTAATGAATTGCATACTTCTGAGCATCCCTCGAATACAGATACCTCAGTATGCCAGAGCCCCACGTGACCCTGGAGTTTTGCTCTAGAGAATTTACATTGAGGGACAAAGGGCAGTGTTATGAAGGAGATAGAAGAGGGAGAACATAAAAGGAAAAACTGTAAGGAAAGATTTTAAATAATATATTATCCCAGTATTTTAAAATTGTCCTAAAAAACAAATAATAAAATGCTAAATGTTTGCACTTTCAGATGTATGTCCCACGGGTCTTGCTTAGTCATCCTACAGAAAGGACATCACTGGCTCAGAAGGGGCAGCCGTCATATGGCACCATAGAGGATACCGATGCAGAGGTAGAAGACAGCGTAAACTACTTTGTGGGACCTGTGGTAATTGAAGAAGCATAGGAGTTATTTCTGCCAATCTCCAGGATTAACACAAGGTGGTGCACTTGGTCCAGCCTTTAATGAAACTGATCCCTCGAGCATTCTGATTCATTTACCCTGTCTGCAGAAGAGGCATAGAAATAATTCAGTGTGTGAGCTGCAGCTCCACTTGGAGATTAAAAAGCAGCCACTTTGAGATTGATTGTTTTACAGGCCATCAACACACACTGTGAAACAAGGATGCTGACCAGTATGAAGGAGATAATCCTCAGGGACTACTACTTTGGGTTTACTATGTAATCACTTGCCTTATGGAGAGATTTCACTCTTCACAGAAATAACAGGTCACTGAAGCAAAAGCAGTTCCCCAGTTGCAAGGTGTCAGTATATTTGAAATGACTCCCCTTGACTTTTAACCAGTGTCACAGATTTATTAACCACTGGGGATTGATAAATCCAGAAACTGTCAGTTTTGTTGAAAACTTGAAAGCAACCATTACCCTGCTGGTGTGAGCCAGGAAAAAGGTTTGTGGTGTGGTAGTGATCTCTCCCACCACCCTAAAATACCCAGTCCACACAACATAACTTTTTTGAAAGAGAGGAGGGCTTTGTTGTGCACTTTGATTGTGAATATACCAAACTTAGAGGACTTGGGTGAATAAGGGATCTGCTATAACTTTTATATTATTTTTGCAGGGGATGCATTTGTTACTTTCTGGTCACTATGTTAGGGGCCTTGCACAAGAAACAATCACCTGCCAACAATAAAGGATGTAAACATTTTATCTTTTTTTTTTTAATCTCTCTGGTTACAGTGACAAATTTCTGCACTTCTCTGATAAAGTGCCAGTCGTATGAACTGTAAAATGTTACATCGGTTTTAAATTATGTAGTAGGAGCCAATTTCTCCTAGAGCTACATTGTGTCAAAGCGTAACTAAGCAATAATCACATGAACAATAAAACACTGAGTTCAGTGAAATTCTAGAGCTGTCTTTTCGACTGACTTTCTTTGCATATTTAAACGTGTGCCACCTCAGAGGCCTGCCAATACTGGGACACTGACCCAGTCCTGCAACATGTCAAATGGTTGCTGAGACCATGAGTACCCTTGACTCTCTGGGAGTGAATCTTGTTTATTCATATAGAAAATCCTTTTGTTCTTGTACCGATTTTTCTACTTGACTCTCCTTACAAAGAGCTCCTCAGGCCAGGCCTGTTGTTTCTTGAGTGTCTGAAAAATGACTGACAAACATGACTCAAGTGGTACCTCAAATAAAGAAAGGTGTTCGGTCTCTCACAGGAATCGCCCTAGATTCTTAAAGATCTGTTTCCTGCTCTTGTTGGACAAATGCTGAGAACATCAGAGGAGATGATGGGCCTTGCTACAATCATGTCCCCTTCAAGTCCCTAAGGAACAAATTGGCAGAGTTTTGGAAAGGAGTCCTATCCTGTGAGTCATAGGATACATAAAAATATCTGGTTCTACAGAAGTAAGTGAGGGGTGAAGTAAGCAAAAAGGACTGCATTTGTGCCAGACTCTTCTGCTTGAGTCATTTATATGCTCTTCTTTACCTTTTTTAAACTGTGATAGAACTGCCAGAAGTGAAATGCAGATTGGCTGCAAACCACAAAAAGATTAGGACTGTGAAGCCAAGTGAAAACAAATATTCTGATCTAGAGTTTCTACTCCACATTCTGATTTGTGCAGGTATTACATGTGGTTATGAGAATCCTGCAATTCATGGCCATGGTAGAAGCAATACCTGAAGGGAGTATGGGGATTCTGCCATCCTGTTGACTTTTCAGTTCTCTGGTTCAAGTTAAACTTTAACATCATTTTCATATGCATCCATGTAAGCAGTTCTCACCCCTTGTATAGGCACCTCCACTGATTATCATGATGCTGAAGGATTTGGCTCCCTCACTTGTCCTGTTAGCTGTGGCAGGACACCAATCAAGAATCCTAATCTTAAATAGTAGAACTTAGTTCTTTCAGGTTTGCTGCCACTGATCTACTGAGCGAGGTCCTGGGTCTGATCTCGAGGACAAGAGCTGAGTATTTAATTTCCTTTTGATGTCTGTCCTCTCTGTGCTCATGCAAGGTGGGAGGCTGACAGTCCTTGACAATGAAGCTTCTTATCCTCAGGACAGATTAATCATGGATGCTGGCAATAACAGCACCAGCTTCCACATGTCAGTTGGCTTCAAACCTGCTCTAGATTCTAGATTGAAGATGAGTTGAAGAGGGGAAGAATTTCTGTTTCACTGTATGATCATTATTGGGCCTCTCCTGAGTGCTAGCAAAGGATCTGACGCACAATCTTATTTTATTTAGGCCAACAAACCATCATGTAGCAGTCACTCTTGCTTACCACCAACCTACAATAGTGTTGAATTTGCAAACTGTTCCTGTGAGACTGTATCCATTACCAGTTCCCTTAACTATCTGCTCCCTTTCTGTTTTTGTATCCACATAGTTATAACTGAGCTGTAGCATGACCCTAGTGCACTCACTTTCTCAATTTGGCCGGGGGATGGAAACATCTACTGGTAAATTACAAGTCCTCTGCCTAGCAGCACAGAATAAAGGCTGCTCTGACCTAAGTTTGCTATGTTGTCCTTTGTGTCTATTTCTGAGCTGGAAGACATTCAGAAACTGCACTGATTGTAGTTCATTCTTTTGTGCTGGTGAAAGTTTCCAAGTATCTAAAATTAGATCAGTAATAGGAACTCCCCACATTCCTTGATGAGTCTGAGAGGAAAAAGCATTTCACAGTAAGAGATGGAAACTTCAGCAGATGGGGATATCGGATTGTACCATATGTGATTTTCATGTCTAACGGCATTGCATGTTCTTTACTGAATCTCTTACAACTCTTTTGGCAAGCAACCGAAGCAGACCTTAAACCAGGCAGACCAAGCCAGAGAACCCCCAGCAGCAGTGGGGCCAGGTGGCAGCAAGAGAGCCTTGGCTGGGGAGCTCTGGGGAATCTCCAGTGGTAGGGAGGCTGGCGGCATCTGAACAGGGCTGGCGGTGGCTGGGTGGCAGCGGGGCCGGCAGCAGCCAGGCGGTCCTGGCCGAACCCAGTGAACTCTGATGGCAGCGAGCAGGAGCCCCAGCCATTGGAGACTGGGAGTAGGGCAGCCAGCAGGGGTCTGGCAAACTCCCTGGTTCGGGACCATTCAGGTCCCAAAGGTGCTGGATCAGAGAGGTCCAACCTGTACTTTTCTTTTAATGATCCATAACCTTTCTATCAAACACCAGTGTCCATTTTTCTGCCTTGCTTCCAAACAAATATGTGTCAGATCCCAAACTGACTGGCAGCTGTGCTCATACTCTGTCTCTAACAGCTGCAAGTGTCTGCTTCAAATAGTTTAAAGCTAGCAAAGCTTGGGGACTTTGTACCCTGAGGGCAGCTGTTCCCCAGGTCATAACAATGAACAAATCAATAATGGCAGATGCACTGAAAATTGACGCTTTGAGTCAAGTCTCTGGCTTGCTGATATATCTCCTAGCAGCTCTTGCTAACATCTGACATCAAATTGTGTGCAGAGCTCTCAGATGCAGCAAGTGTGACTTCCCAATTTTATGTTCTCAAGTACAGAATTTCTGGATTGTCTCCAATTGGTCTTTTTTAGTACAGTCTATAAGTAGTTGCCCTTTGGGAAGGGCATGAATTGGGGCCAGCTGTCTTGGCTGTCTACACTAGGCATTAACTTCTAATTCTTTTGACGACACATAGAGAATAGGGCTCCCTGAAATTGCTGGAACCATATGCAAACTACCCTTCCATATTCTGTGTGTCTCCATTATTAATCTCTTCCGATTTGGAGCTTGCACTTCCCAGCACAATGATTCTGGATTCCTGACTGTTACTGCAAGCTGTCCCCTCTCCTGGGGGGCTAGGGTTAGTTTGTTGCTTTGGTAGCTTAGTCCCTTCTCTCCTGGAGAAGCTCTCGTACTGCAAAAAATTGAGTTTCACAGCCCTGCCTGGACGGAAATTCCTTCCCAGACTCCAGGTGTCATGACTACAGGATAGTATTTTGCTTTTTTTGTGATATTAAGTAAGCTAAATACATATATGTGCAGTGTCAATTTTGGATAGACAGCTGTAAGTAGAGCCCTGTGTGGATACAAAATATGTATCTGCAAAAATGAGCCCTGGATATCGGCACTGACATCTGCGGATGCAGAGCCCTGTGAATATATAACGGATATCTGCAAAGTTGGAGGGTTCTAAATATATTTGTATCCACAGCTGCATCCATATCTGCAAAAATGAGCTGTGGATATCCACATCCACATCAGCTGATGAGGAAACCTGCAGATATGAAGTGGATATCCATGGATTTTCAGGGCTCCTGCTATATGTCCTGTTTGGAAATGGCAAAAGCAATACCATGATTTTGCCTCAACTCTGGCAACTGGATTTAGACCAATTTAGAATGTCCTTTTAACATATATTCAAATATGTTCATTTTTAAATAATAGTCAGGCCCACTATGCATATGCAGAGTATATGTAAGTTGAATTATTAGACTAAAACACAGTATGAGGTAGCATGGTCCAATGGCAAGTGCTAGGGCATGAAGCTGGGAGCCTGGAGAATTGGTTTAACAGGAGCTTGACAAAGAGAATTTTGGCCTGCTCCTCTTTGTTATAGCAAGTGAATAACTGGACTAGTCATACTAATTCCCTATCCTAATATCACTATCCAATCCCTCTCTTCTATTTGTGTGTTAATGTTACATCTACATTCAGAAATGTCACTCTCCCTTCAGCTGCAATCACTTTTCCCTGTGGCTTGCAGGAGAGTTATGGAAATAAAAGGGTTTCTAAATATGTTCTCCCCCAGACAGCAATGCAGCGGCTACCCCCAAAAGAGTTGCTGGGGAAGAGAATATGGCCCTATCTCTGGGCCTGGTCAGACCCTACTGGCACCACGATAACACTTAAAAAAGGATGTTGAAAACAGGAAAGGGTTCAGAGAAGAGCCCAGTGAATGATCTGAGGCAGCAAGGATTTACTGTTCGGGATGGCTAAAGTTGGGCTTCAGTAGGAGCTGTTAGTACTTATATCTCTGAAATCCACCTGTTGATTTTTGAAAGGTGCTGAATATCAAGAGGTCCCATTTAACTTTAGTTGGATTTTTCAGGTGCTAATGCCTTGTCAGAAATTTGACCTGAATCACAGAGTCTCACAAATCCATGGCAGAACTGTGGCAAGAACCTAGGTCTCCTTGTTCTAACTGACAGCCAGGCTCCCCCACCACAAGTGCTGGAAAGGAATCCCTTTCTTGTCTACTGTGCTGGGGGGTGGAAGGAGGAAATGCTAAGCAATAGGTCCCCAAATGTCCTTTTTGCTTTATGAACGTACAAGAGCACAGCGGGTTGCTGAAAGGGGAGGCTGGGATGGAAAGCAAATTTACCTCAAGGCAGCAGCTCCTGTCTGAAATGGCTCAGCTAGAGTCCCCACTCTGGGCATTGCAACCTGGCTTCAGTCCCGTTCAGGTTTGGTCTGGCTGTCTCTAGCTACAAGAGGAGTAGGGCTGCAATGCCACCTAGTTTGGAGGCTTCATCACATGTTTTTAGTCACTTCCAAGATTTTCCAGACTTTAGTCAAGTTCACGATTACTAGGACGCCTCTGCCCTATGCACGAGGGGGTGCTGGGGTATTAAGGTTTGACCACCCTGCATTATTCATGAGTAAAACCATACCTCAGTTATACAAATCCCCCTAAGTGCCAATACAACCTCCATACCACTGCTCTGTGTATCTTACAGATTTTACTGCATCATACTCCAGAGAAATTTAAAATGTCTTGGTTCTATTTCATCCTTTGGACTATAAAACCAGTTTTGTCTTGGAGCATGTCTTTGTCTTTTCTATGACTCCATAAGGCATTGCTTCTAAGATCTGGTATCTCTTGATCTGCATGTGGCAGCTCTTGGGGAGCTTTTTATTGGAAGTACTTTAAGTTTGAATCAGGCTTCTCACATTCTTCTGTTTCCATGTGGTGTCCCAGGTGCTTCAGATGGCTCCGAAGTGCAGATTCCTAGCCCCAAACAGCATACAATCAAAATCTGCTTCTCAGAGAAACAGTCAAGACATTTGAGAAATAATGAGCTGTGTGTCTGGAAGGAGTCATTAAGCAAAACCTTTCCCTTCCCAATTAAAGGGACAGAGGCAGTGGTGTCTAGGGGCTAGAGTGGGGTTGGGGCAGCATTATATCTGGGTTTCAGGGAGTCGGTGAGAGATGTTGGAAAAGTTGCTTAATTTTATTTGCCTAAGTGTCCCCATCTGAAACACAGGACTAGCCCTTTCCCTTCTTCCAGCCTCAGCTAACTAGCTTAACATCAAAGTATCTGTGTTACAATGAGAGCAGGGACACATTTCCTTTCCCCCTGTACAGCCAGGCAAGAGCAAAGCTAGAGCACAATAGGCACAAATATCTTTCTAGAAGAAAATCCCCAGCAATCAGTCTATTTCTAGCCCAGGTTCAGCAGAGAATTGCTCACAGAAGTGCCACTCCGGCTGCTGGAAGGGGAGAGGTTAATACATGCTGTCAGAGCACAGTGTACAAGGGCTGTTGCAAGGACTGCCCTAGACCAGCTGGGAAATGTGAGCTGGCTCAGCTGGAGGAGAAATTAGTCCAACCCAAAGAACTGCAAGGAGGGTGAACCTCACACTAAGTTGGACTGAACGAGAGCTACAAGAGGAAAGGCAAATCTCAGCAGCAGGACCCCTTCTTCAGCGCTCAGTTGAGAAATGCTGACAAGAAAGACTCCCTGTTTCTATAATTTACCTAAGCTCCACCCACCACTTACTTATTCTTCATGTAGCCTTGGCTTATCTGGTCTCTCCGGCAGTGTGCACACACCCAGATAAAGTAAGGACGCTGTGTCATTGTCGCTGGAGGCAATTACGGGGTAGGCTGTGAGGATGGCCCTATAAATAGGGATGGACTCTTAACAGGGAACTGACGACTAAGCATGAAATTACAGACTAACTGGCATGCTTTTCAGTGCAACAGAGGTGGTGGTAAGCAATGAGTTTAAAACCTTTTTAAATATTTAACTAAAGGGTGTTGCATAGTGTAGGAGCTAGTGGCCGGGAGAGGGAGGCAAGTGCCCAAGGCCAAGATTTTCCAAAGCAATCAGTGATTGACAGGCCTCACTTTTTGACAGACAACGTGGCACTTTAAAGGGGCCTGATTGTAACAAGGTGGGGGCTCAGTACTGTCTGAGAGACCTCAAGTCACGCCAGGGTCAGTTACCCCTTTCGAGAAGCATGGTCATGTTCTTTTTCCATAGCATCTACCCACCTGCTGGGAAAGTCACTTGCCTCCATTTATGCCCTAGTTTGTCCTCCACATAATGAAAGTGACAGGCCCCTCTGTAACCACCACCTCTGGCAGATTGAAACAGCAACTGTAGAAGTAGATTCTTTTATTCTGAGGTAGAACAGTTGACATATTTAAGCTCAGAGAGAGAGAGAGAAAGAAAGAAACAGGAATGCCGGAACAACGTGTATAGTGAGGGTGCTGGGAGCCACTGAATCAAATTGTAAACCCTGTATCTGATGGAAACTTCTTCTAGAGCACCTCCTGCCCCTCTAGTCCCAGCACTTACAAAGAGAGAGAACCTTTTTCTTTATAGGACTGAATTTCATGCAGTCAGCTTTGGGGAAAAAAGGCAGGGAAAACTGAAACGTCGTAGTGTTTCATGTGCTCCCTTTAAAATGGGGTGGTTTGCATGAATAGTGTGTCTGTTCATGGGTGGGCCAAGGTACAGCTGTAGCATCATAGGCTCTATGGTGAACTTCGCTGCTGTAACTGGTGTCTCTTTTTTGATGGGAATTTAAGAAAGAGGAATTACTGCAAAGCTTGTGCCGTGCACTACAGCTCACCTCTGGGTAAAACAGGATCATTCAGCACCTGTCTGTTTATAAATATAACTGGCTGGAAAACAACTGACAAAGCCTAAATAGGCCTAATTCTCCTGTGATCATCAGCATAAACCCCATCAATGCTATTGGCATTACACACTGGGTGGAAGCCTTACTGTAAGGGAGGGGTTTTAGACTTCAGCATTTACAGTATCTCTCTGTAAAAAAAACCAACAAACAAATTATGTCATAGCAAGTGAAATGAAAGGCATCATTTTCTGTCTTTAAATCAACTAGCATGAAATCAATATGGATTTATTCCTGGCCTCCTTCAACTGAACCCACCAGTTTTTCCTGTCCAAACTCTTCCAAGCAAAGCTTTATTTTCATTAAATGCATTTTGTATATTGCACCTGCTGTAACAACTACTTTTCAAAGTCTAGGGTTGTCTTTAGTTCAGAACTGGCTGACCAGTTTCATGGAGAATAGAACATTCATCAAACAGCATCACTTTGTTTTACAGAAACTGACGTGGAGGAAAGAACAATATTAATGAAACTGGTCTGTGGCTAAAGAGCTCTGCTCCTGGAGCAGTTTGTGTTTGTGAAAGCTTTGGCTATTGCTTTGTGACTCCTTTTTGGAACAGCTTCAGATGGAAATTATTCAACCAGGTGCAGAGTGAAGCTTTTAGGCTAGTTGAAAAGTTTCACAAAGAACAGAATCCACAACCAATCAGCTGCTACTCTGATGAATGCCAAGATGCCCAGCTGGCTCAGGAACAAATCCCATTCTTTGTGAAAGAAGCTATTGCTGTGTCACTGATCCATTCATCATCACTGCATCACAATCATTAATTAATGGAGAACATGAAAATTCAAAAATTGTTCACTGGTTCTTTTGAACCCTTTAGAAGTACAGAAAAATACTACCAATTACCATATGCTCCCAATAAACAGCTGTCTGTGCAACTCTAAGGTATAACAGGCAAAGGGTATGTGTTTCTAATTCAGTCAAAGCTGTGATAGCCAGGTATCAAGTCCAGCTGTTACAGTCAGAACAGAGTTTTGTCCATAAAAGAGGCAATGCAAACAGATCAACTTCTCTATCACCACATCTGGATAATGTCAAAATCTGCAATTTAGACACCAGGGTTGCTTCTAGTTTGCTAAATTAGCTTTTGTCATAATAAAGCAAAAACTTGACAGCAGTGTTCCTTTTTAGTTTTGTTTTCGTTGTTTTTAAATAAACAATACGGACGTGATAAGGATAGTGAAGGGACACAGGTTAAAGTTTGAGACATACTACTTTAAATATGTTATGTGTGGGTATGATTGATTAAAAGTGTAATTTTTAAAATATCTGGTTTTCACCATTTATGTTGGGAAGGCTTGCATTTCACTCTTCCTATATGATGAAAAGCGAATAGTAATCCATTGCTGAGTTTGGATTTTATTTCAGAAAGTTGAATAAATGAGACAACATGGGAACATTTGAGACAGTCAAACCTAATAAAATATAAAAAAATAATGACAGATATTTCTATTGACCTTTGAAAAACCTAAATTATATGTCCTGATCTGTTCAGTCAATTCCATTTTCTTGTAGCCGTTACTTTTTTTGTGTGAGAACACTGTAACATCAAAAATTGATAAAATTGATATAAAATTGTGTTTTCTTTGTTGTACAAAATGCAATAATGTGGTGCCTGCTCATTTTCACTCTGTGGCTGGCGGATTTTATCATCCGTGTCTCAAATTACTCAGTGCAACAAATGCTGAACCATCACCGGGCACACTTAAAAGAAAAAAGCCCTATCATGTTAAAGACTGGACCTGGGAGGGCTCCTGTAACATAAGAACTTGAAACAGAACCTCCATTCACTTTCCCTTGGCCTCCTTTTGTTCAGACCTGGCCCCCAAAACCAGAGCTAGAGCAGACAGAAAGGAGATGAAAATGCTTCTGAGCGTTCCGCTTACATTTGAAAGTAGATCTGGCAGGCATCATATAGCAAATTTCACTTCCACTTATTTTGTCTGTGCTGTGACTGATCAGTCCCTAGGGGGAATATTCATTTATATGAGCATATGATAATGCTTCCTGACATTGCAGCAGAGGTCTGGATATGCAATAAAGATGTGACAGAGGTGACCTATTGCCCTGAAATGTAAGACCGCACATAGGAGAAGGGGGGAAGAAAGACAAATATGAGTGCCCAGAAGCCAAGGACTTAAGCAAAAAAGAAACATAGCGAGGGCTGCAAACAGCTGTCAGTATCATGAGCAAAAGAACTGACTCCCTCCCCCACCCCCAGCACTTTTCCCACATTGTGCCTGGAATAAACTCAAGAAATGGCCCTCCCTGCAGCAAATTCTTTCTAGGAAAGAGGATGATGGTTCTTCACTTACATCCTGTGCCTGCAAGCAAAGAGACTAGAGTTTAGGCTAAAACAGAAAGGCTGGTTCTACACTGGTGTCAGGGGCAGCCAGTGGCTATAGGTGCACTCAGCCGCTGCCTAGGGCGCCACTGCCTGGGGCACCCAATGATGACATCACGGGGGCGCCCGGGGTACCCACCGATGACATCAGTCCATTTACGGCCCTGAAGGCAGGGGCATCAATCACGCAGCCGGCCTCGAGCCACTCCTGACTGGCGTGTTCTTGCACAAAAACGGCTGCTCTTGCGCAAAAACATGCCGCCTGTCTACACTGGCCGTGCATTCTTATGCAAGTAAACTGACGTTGTATTGTAGAAAATCAGGGCCTCTTGTGCAAGAACTCTGATGCTCCCTTTCAGGAATAAGCCCTCTTGTGCAAGAGCTCTTCCAGAAGAGGCCAGTGTAGACAGGCAACATGAATTTATTGCGCAAGAAACCCCTATGGTTAAAATGGCCATCAGAGTGTCTACACTGCCATGGATGCTCTTGTGCAAAAGCTCAAGCCAGTGTAGACGCGCTCTTGTAGAAGAGTTTTTGCACATGAACTCTTCCACAAAGAGTTCTTGTGGAAGAGGTTGCCAGTGTGGATGTAGCCAAAAAATATTTTGTGAGACCAGAACAGAGTATTTTACTAATGGAAGGGGGTGGAGGAAGTATCAGCGGCACGGGGAGGCGATGTCTTCCCTGGGTCTTAGTGATCAGTCTGTCCCCTCCTCCTAGCCCTATTCTGATCATTCCTGAAGGCTCCCACAGCAGGCTGTTGCTGCTTGCAGACTGGTGAGTCGTCCCCCAAAGTGCAAAAGCCTTCCAGCTTGCCAGCCCTATTAGCGTAACATTGCACCTGTGAAAGAGCCATTAACTGGTAATGAAACGGTTTACCAGGCATCAGCTGACCTGGAATTTACTGACAAAACCAGGTGTGCATTAGGATGGCTATAGGACCTTAGTTCAAAATGTGCTTTATATATGTCCTTAGTTTGTTGCTAAAGATTCAAAAGTCACAGCTCCAAAAATTCCTTGCATAGCTGTTTAGGGGCACAAGTTGAGTATTTGGCTTTAGCCTTAAAAGCTTGGCTCTTCAGACATATGGGTTTTTTTTAAAATAAATTCTTCAGAAGACCATCCTTCTCTAAAATACACAATTTTAATTGCTATACAGCTGGTCCCCGAGTTACGACCATGTGTTACGAACAGCGTGGGCGCATGTAACTCAATGGGGTCCGACTTACAAATGAACCGAGTTACGACCAATTGCTTGGTCCGTAACCGGTTCGTAAATTGGGAAGAGACTGTAGTATAAAAACTTGCTTCCAAAATCTTCCTGTATTTTCTGTTTATCCCTCCTACCCTGCCTTACCCATCCTTCCATTGGTGAAGAGAGGCCTTAAAGGGACATTCCTTTTCTTACAGATAGTTGGAGAAATGAGTCATTTGCTACATTTGGGTTCAGGGATTTGGCTGGGATGAGTGAGAAGAGGGAGACAGTGGAGACGGGAATGGGTCTAGGTGGAGAATAGGGTTGCCAGGTGTCTGGTATTCACCCGGTCAGTCCAGTATTTTTGCCTCCTGTCCGGTAAAAAAATTCAGAAAATACTGGACACCTAAAATGTCTGGTATTTTCTGATTTTTTTTCCCCAGACAGGAGGCAAAAATCCCAGGTGCTTATCTGGTTCCACAGGGGAGTTGTCTGGCCTGGAGCAGGAAGACAAGATGGCGGACAGCCGTTGGCAGCCTGTTAGGGCCAAAAAGCCTCTGCTCAACAACTTTGGCCTCCCCCCCCCTTTTTTTTCCCCCTCGACAGAATTTTTTCCCTGGTGGTTTTTTTTTGGGGGGGGGGGGAAGAGGGGGAAGACTGTTCAGTATTTTTGGTTAAACCATCTGGCAACCCTAGCTGGCAAAGGAAACTCTGAGGGAGCCCTCACATGGGAATGCCTCCTAGTCCAGCTCTTAGGCCAGTCACTTGAGAGGTAAGAGACAAAAATTCAAATCCCTTCATAAAGGTGGAGTTGAACCCCAAGCTAACACATGCTGAGCACACACCCAAACTGCTAGACTCCATGAGGCTGCTTCCTAGCCTTGTGAACTGCCCGTTTGATATTAATCAGTTGCAGCAGAACAGGATGAGGCAGCAAACACCAGGTCCACCCCAGGGAGATCTCGTCTTAGTCCACCAGCTGGACATTCACTTCAGAGTCAGCTGCTCAAGTCTCTTCTCAGGAAGCTGAGGAAGGAGGTGAAACTGCATCACCCACACAGCTGGATAAGCCTCCAGACCACAGGACTGCAAAGAGCTTCAGCATCTAGGCTTTGCCTAATTGCTACTTAATAACAATGGCAAAGGCTCAAGACACTACAAGGTGCAACCCACTTTAGCCTGTCCCTTACACCCCTGACTGGGACTCTCACATGAGAGCGTGCAAAGCCTTGTTCAAATCTCTTCTCCTCAGGCAGGGAGAAGGAAATTGAACCAGCCTCTATCCCTCCCACATACCAACCTCTGCTTGCGATCCTTGGCCAGGATACACTTAGGAATGCCCTACCAAACAACTGAGGTGAGTGTGGGAAGGAGGCTGAGGCCTGCCACGTAACCTTTAGCCTAGTGGCGAGGGAGCCTCACCTGTGACTGGGTAGAAGGGGAGGGGCCTGGGTCCCATTTCAGACTGGCAAAGCCATTACAAAGGAGGGATATGCCAGAGCTCTGTAAACATGAATGAGGACAAGTTCTTCACCCTTCACTCATCAGGGTGACCTGGGGCCCTGAATAGGCAGCAGGTTTAAACCAAACCAAAGGTGGTATGTCTTCCAGCAAGGCACAGTCAGCATGGGGCCCGCCTTGCTAGGCAACATTGTGAAAGCCAACCTGTAAGTGGGTTCAACAAAAAAAGTGAGCAACTGCATGGAGAATGGCTCCCACAAGGGCTCTCAGCCAAGATGGTCAGGGACACAGTCCCATGCGCCCGGCATCCCTAAACCTCAGCCTGCTAACTGCTGGGAGTGGCTTATAGAGGACAGATCATTTGAGACTTGCCCTCTTCTGCCCATTGCCATTGCAGCTGGCATTGGCCACTGTCAGAAGATGGGTGACTGGGACAGCAGGATCATTGGTCTGAGTTGAAGAAGGCTCACCTGCCTCCCAGGTGAATGCCCTAATCATTGGGTCACGGGCTACAGTGTTATGAGCACAGTGTTACCCACTGAAGCTGTTCCACTTTAATTAACTAGTACAGGGATGAGGTGGTGCGTGAGGCTCCCTCTGGAGGCTGGGGTGGGTCTTCTCTGTTGTGTGAGGGGAGCTGCTGGGTCAAGTCCCCTGAAAAGGGGGTGTGGGAAGAGGGATGTGCGGCAGCCCAAATACATGCCTGGGTTATACAGCAGGCTATGGCAATGGAGGCCGGGGACCCCTTGAGCTTGCATGTTGAAGCGGATACCCTTTAGTTAAATATTTTTGGGCAGCAGCATCTCTGCACATTGCAGTCCAGTGGTTAGACTGCCAAACCTGCTGAGTGGTGCTGTGGGCTTGAATCTTCCCTCTGCCTTATGAAGGGCTTTGGAGGGGTTGCAAACACAGCTGTGCTACATGTGTCCTGGGCGACATAGGGCTTGCTTCTCTCTTGCTTGTGGAAGCTATTTCATTAAATGTTGGTTAGGCCAGGAACTGCTTCTGACTTCCTCTGTAGCCTGGAGGTTTGGCTGAGTTGTTTTAAGGCTTTCCATGAGAGCCAAATAAAATCCCTGTTTCAAACTTTCATCTATTTTGGTTTGATATTGTGGATTCATTGTAATATGAAACGTAATGTGACAAGCGTGTGTGTGTGTGTGTGTGTGTGTGGAGGTGGTGGTGGTACATGCTTACTCCTTCCCATACTAAACAGGTATTGGCTGTAGTTCTGGCCTGTTTTGAAGGCTCTTACACAAGGAGATAATAGATTACAAAAACTCCTATAAAGCTCCTCTAGGTATGTGTATACAACACAATACCTATTTTATAAACTGAAAATCCTCTCCTTAAATAGATGCTGTGATGCTGGCAGACTAGTTGCCAGCTCATGCCAAGCTCTCCGTGTATCAGCAGGACACTGACAGAGACATACTTGGCTCATTTATGGGCTAATACAACATTGATAGACTGGCATGGGTGGCAAGGAAGCTGAGCATTCCCAAAGAGCCTATTATGGCCCTTCTCCCAGGCTAGTGCACTTCCCACAGGGAGTTGGGGTTGGACGTGTTGCCTACTCAGTGTTCTGGGACCTGGAGCCCTGGGCCTGTTGGCACAATGGCCACAGTACCCAGGAGCTGTGGGTGCTGAAGCTGCAGTGTATCAGGGCTGGGGCCTGGCCTCCCTCCTCCAAGCTGAGCAATGCTGGGGTTGTGGGCCATGATGGGCCTGCTTTGGGCTCCTGTGGGGGCAAGAAGAGGGGGGACATGAGGAGAGGGGCTGGGAGCTAGCCTCTCTGGGTGGCTGAGGCAGATTTTGGTGCTCATGTCTTTCCTGAACTGGAGGACAGTTAGCACTGGGAGCTCAACTTTTAAAAATTTCCCTTCCCTCCAAGACAACCACATACTACAGTTACTTGTTAAGTCACCCCCATCATGCCTAGTAGAAATCTCATAGCACTCAGATGCCTCAGCATGAAACATGCTGGGATATCAGTGAAGGAGGAAATTAGCAAAAACTTTTCAGACCAGGTTTTTCCTTTTGCTCAGAACAGTTTAAAAATTCACCACAGACGTTTAATATGCTTTTCTTTATTGAATAATTAATTGCTCCAGTAGCTCAGTTAGTAATGGATTAAAATGCTACATTTTAAGGCTTGCAGTACAGAAATATAATGCATCCTGTTAGCAGAGAAGTGAAGTCATAACTCCTTGAACATAAATCATTATCAGCTGAATGTCTCAAGCTGCCTCATGGTTGTAGTCACTAATAAAATTTACTCCTCCAAAGACATGTTTATATCAAATAAATTCCACTTCCCAAAGAACCTCCAAAGCAGAGAATTAACATATGTCAGTGCTGACAATGAGTTCTGCATGTCAAAACTTACATTTTCATCTTATATTCTTACATTGTTTCAGTTTAGCATGTTGGTGAAAAATAATGATTAGACCCAAAGAATACTACAGGATCTAATATGAATATACTGCTGCTCTATTTTATTTTCTATTATATCTGATTCAAGACAAGCCTGCATATCAGAGCATAGATTACACTGAGTTTAGAGGTGCCTGAAACTAAAGACACCTCACCTGGGGAAGTTATTTTCCATTCTTCTTCCCGAGTTCCTCTTTTTCCACTTTTCCCACAAATTGCTGAATATCTGTGGCAAGAAGTTCCGGTTCTTCAAAGGCTGCAAAGTGGCCACCCCGTGGCATGAAATGGAAGGAGATGATGTTGATGTACTTTTTCTGTGCCCAAGACTGAGGAGTGTGCAGAATTTCATTAGGGAATGAAGCAATACCTGTAGGCACTCGCACAGGGAGCCTGCAAGGAGACAGAGAGAAAAAAAAAAAACCTCTGTCCTTCTACTTCACCTTTCAGTAGCAAGTCAAAGTGCTTTACAAACAGGGTAGCAAGACTCAGAACCCTATTGAATAGGAATTATATACCCCTTCTACGGATGAAGAAACTATGGCAGAAGTTAAGTGACATTAGGGTAGTGGTAGAACTGAGAATAGAATCCTATTGACTCTCAGTCTCTGGATCTAATCACTATTGATCATCACCTCCAATTCCTGAAAAGACTTTGAAAGAATGTAGCTACAAAGCTTATATAAATACAGGACCTAACTTGTATAGTTTGTGAAGTACCCTCAGAAAGGGCACAGATACGCAACATCATTAAGAACAAAGGGGAAGGAATGCAAGCCAAAATAGGAAATAAGTTAAAGACTATTTAGAGACAATTGATTTATTCACATCAGCAGGCCCTGATGAAATAGTTTGCAGGATATGTTAGAAACTAGCAAAAGCAATCTCTGAATTGTTAGCAATGATCTTTCTACAAGAACTCCTGGATGAAGGTGAGGTCTCAGAGGACTGCAGAAGGGCAAATACAGAACCTGTCTTAAAAGGGAGGAACAAAGAGCATCCAAGGAATTGCAGACCAGTCTGTCCTACTTCAATACCTGGAAAGATATTGGTATAAATTATTACATAATCAAGTGATAGACATCAGAGGCTTTTAGTGTAATAAGGAATAACCAGTATAGATTTCTCAAGAACAAAACATGCCAAATAAACCTAATTTCCTGTTCTGGAAGTATTACTGATCAAGTTGAGTGGGGAAATTATAGATGTGATGTATCTTAGTTTAATAAGGCTTTCAATGCAGTCCCACATGACATTCTCATAAGCCTAGTAGGGAAACATATTCTAGACAATATTATTATAATCTGGGCGCATACCTGGGTGAAAGCACATACTTACCGTATTTTCCGGCGTATAAGACTACTTTTGATGTTAAAAAACATCCCCCCAAAATCGGGGGTCGTCTTATACGCCGGGTATGCGGCTTTGCAAAGCCGCGGAGGGGCTCCGGCGGCGGGGCAGCTCAGGCGCGCCTGGGATGCCCCGCCGCTGACTTCCCACGAGGCTTTGCAAAGCCGCGGAGGGGCTCCGGCGGCGGGGCAGCCCAGGTGCGCCGGGGCTGTCCCGCTGCCGGGGCGTCCTCAGAGGCTTTGCTCCCAGTGTCCCTGGTCTGCTGGAGACGGTCCCCAGCAGACCAGAGGCACTGGGAGCAAAGCCGAAGCGGCGGCGGGGTGCCGCGCTTCTGAGGCTTTGCTCTGGCAAAGCCTCAGAGGCGCGGGACCCCGCCGCTGCTGTGGCTTTGCTCCCGGTGCCTCTGGTCTGCTGGGGACCGTCTCCAGCAGACCAGGGACACCGGGAGCAAAGGAGGCGGAGGGGCGCTGGGGTATAAGACGAAACCCTATCTTTTAACTAAAAAATTAGGGGGTCGTCTTATACGCCCAGTCGCCTTATACGCCGGAAAATACGGTAAATGAGTAGTTATCAATGGTTCACTGTCAAATTGGGGAGGGCATATCAGGTGGAGTCTTGCAAGGGCTTATCCTGGTCTGATTCCATTCAATGTAAGTAGGATAAGGAGAGGAGAGTATATGCTTATAAAATCTGTGGATGACACGAGGCTGGAAGGGGAGCTGGTGGACAGGATTGGAATTGAGAATAACCCTGACAACCTGGAGAAATGTTTGAAATCAATAAAATGAAATTCAATAAAGACAAACACAAAGTATTACACTTAGGAAAGAAACATCGATGCAAAACTACAAAATGAGGAATAACTGGGTAAGTGGTAACAGTCCTGGAAAGAATCAAGGATTATAGTAAATATATGACTCAGTGCAATTCAGGCACAAAAAAGGCTAATATTCTGGAGTGTATTAACAGTAGTGCTGTAGCTAAGAGCTGGAAGGTAACTATATTGTGTCCTAATTTGGGTGCCACACTTTAGAACAGATGTCGATAAATGGGACAAAATCCGATGAAACATACAAACAAGGATAAAAGATTTATAAAAATCTGACCTATAATAAAAGGTTTAAACATCTGGTCATATTTATTCTTGAGGGAAGGCTAAAGGAGGACCACATTAAAATCTTCATATATGTTAATGGCTGTTAAATAAGAGGAAGGTAATTACATTTTTCCGTCTCCATTTGAAGGCAAGACAAGATGTAACGGGCAATTTTGGTTAAATATTGGGAAACACTTTCTAGCTACAAGACTAGTTAAGCTCTAGAAGAGATGGCCAGAGAGAGGTGGCTGTTGGCCAAACACCTAGCTCTGAAGTCAGTGCCCCACCGGCAGCAGCACAGAAGTAAGGTGACAATACTATAGTATGCTACCTTTACTTCTGACCTGCTTCCTACACAGCTGGAGAGTGGCATTTGCTGACCGAGGGCCCAGCTCTGCAGGCGGCAGTGCAGAAGTACCACCATACTATACCATCCTTACTTCTGTACCACTGCTGGTAGGCTCCGGCTACCCAACTCTGAAGGCAGCACTAACAACAGCAGCAGCATATAAAAACCTGGTGACATTCAACTCCTTTTGGTTCAAGAGCCCAACAATTACAATGCCCTGAAATTTCAGATTTAAACAGTTGAAATCATTATATTTATTATTTTAAAAAACTTATGACCATGAAATTAACCAAAAGGTGAATTTGGTAGGAACCTAATGATGAAGGCGCTTTTTGGGGGGTTATTTATGTGGGAAGGGAGATCAGAAATAAATACAAGGAACTTTTCCATTCTTCAGTTTTCTTGGCAATAAATTAAGAGTCTAAGTATTTGAAGGGTGTAAACAATAGTGATGAAAAGAAATTGTTTAAAATATTCCAAGGAGCTTTAGCTAGGGATGAAAGGATGGAACTGAACACAGGTAAATTTCAGCTGGATATCAGGAAATATTTCATAGCACTGAGGTCACTCAGCTTGTGGAATAGACTCACATGTGTACCATTTAAAACTGGATTGCACAAAATACTTAAGAATATACTGTAGGAAACAATTCTGCAGCATCAGGTAGAGTGTAAGCAAATGGTTATAAGAATCCAGTTTCTAAAAATTTATTGTATTTGTTATAAACCAACAGTAATTCCCATAAGAGTTTAAGGGCCTGATTTTCAAAGTATTTAAGTATTTGCATGAAAGATGCTAATAGGTGCTGTTTACATCCTTTCAGAAGTTCCTAAGTACACTACGTATCTAATTCACATTTCTTTCAACAGGACTCAGACATTTTTGCAAGCTCCATTACCTATTATCTATTTGCATCTTTAGATGTCCAAATATTGCAAATCTAGCCCTAAGTGATTTAGGTGCTTAAGTCCCATTTTTAAAAGTGACTTAAAGAGGCTGCTTTTCTAAGGCCAGATCCACACTAAAAAGTTACGTCAACCTAGCTACGTTGCTCAGGAGTGTGAAAATTAGCCCAGAGTGATAATATATTAGATGACCTAACACAATATAGGTAGTGCTAGGTCAACAGAAAGAATTGTTATTGGTCTATCTACTGCCTGTAGAGGAAGTGAATTAACTACAGCAATGGGAGTCCCTCTCCTATCGCTATGGGTAGTGTCTATATTGAAGCGCTACCACAGCGCAGGTGCAGTGTTTCTACTCAAGATTTAGCCAAAGGTACAAACGAAAGTTAAGCACTTAACCCCCACTGAAAATCAATGGGAATCAGATGCCTAACTTCTACTGAGGTCTTTGAAAATCTAACCCTTGGAAACCCAAAAACCGAAGTACCCTTGACTTTCAAGGAGACAAAGACTTCTACATACTTAAGTCACTTCTGAAAGTGGAACTTAAGCTCTTTTGAAATTTTCACCCCAAATCAAGATAAACTGGATAACAAAATCAGATGATCCTTGGTGCAAGCTATATAGGGAATGCTGACTACAAGATTCAATCAAGTTGGCAAATACACCTTAATTCATTAGTTAAGCTAGGGTTTCCAGTTATTTGCACACTCATTCTTTCTGTCTTTTGACTAAGGTGAAAACATGATAATTCTCACCAGACGTTTAACAATGGAGTAGCTGCACTGACGTCTCTTATTTCTCAGAATTCAGTTTTTTTACACATCATACTACAACAGAAGTAAATAAATAAACTCGTCCAATCAATGAACAAAATACACACAGTGCTGCAACTTCTACCCCACAATACTGTGTCACTGGCCTGCATGTGAGTGCAAATTAAAGGAGGAGCACACAAAGAAAACCTCTTACTTCTCATGTTTCTGTGTACCAATCCCCTTTCCGATATTTTCCTTGTAGAAACGCATTGAGGAAACTATGCAGCCGGACACCCAATAGAGCATGACATTAGTGAGAAGGTCATCCAGAGAATGCTTCCTGAAAAGGTCAGCCCAGAAATGGTATCATGTGAGTTGAATGCAGTTTCTTACAGCAGAATAATAATTTCTAATCTTTCCACACACTATTTACATTGGTTAACTTATAAAAATTAAAGCAAAAGTGGCTAACAAAAAATAGCACTGGCACACTAATTTAAAAAGGACCTGACTAGACACAACTCCTCACCCCAACCCTCCATTCCTGCTAGCATAAGTATTCAGAGCAACTCCAACTATTTTAGCATTGCCCATTCCTGCTAGCCCAAACATGTTATCACTCTCCTGTCCTGCTAGCTTGAGTATTTAGGGCTCATATAAACATGTAAACCCTAACACATCCTTGCAAAAGGTCCAGACTTTAAAAAATAATCCTGGCTCCAAATACATACTGTCAAAAGAAGCTATCAACTAGCACCACTTATACTGTCCCTTCAGTGAAGGGGGAGAACAGAAGTGCATTTTGGGAAGTTTGTGCCATTTATTATTCATAAATCCTAAACACTGACATATGTTTTCAATAAAAGACCAAGTGAAAAACACTTCACAAACTTGCACAACCTTTGTGATGAATATATATTTCATATCCCACAGCAAACCAGTAACTCAGGAGACATATTTCATTGGCCTTTTTCTAATGTGCACCGTGACTCAGCTTCAGCCTGGCAACTCAGCAACCTTTAAGGCAGTGGTGGACAACCTGTGGCACATGGGCCAGGTGCAGCCCATCAGGGTTCTAGGTGTGACCTATGAGACATTTTGTTTACCATTGCCCATGCACCGTGTTGCAATTCCGCTGGTTTTTGTTAGGTAGTATTCTTTCTACTGATATTACTAAAATGACACACACACAAAGTAAGGGTGTGAGAGGTGAGCGCATGCTGACTGCACACAATGTTAACCGTGAGAGCTGTGCGTGCCTTCTGCATCCAATCGAACTTAAAGTAAATAAATCAGAAATAATATTTTGAGAGCAAAATCTTTGGTGTTTGGGTCCTTCTCCCTCCCTCTTACCTAATATTTTCTCTACTGGTTTTTACTGACATTTTTACTGATGTTCTCTACTGACATTAGTACTAGTCAGAGGTACCAGAATGACAACCTTGGAAACTAAAATCCTTTGCTTGTCCACAATACGGACACCGTCTAGGTAGTAGCAGGGCGAGTTTCTTCCCTATACTGTTGTACCTCCCTAAACCAGAACTCTCTGGTCTGGCAACATCCATGGTCTGACAGGGGGGCCCATGAGCCCAGGGGCAGGGAGGTCTGTTGACAAGTTTGGGAACACAGTAGCGGGGCTCATGGCAGAGGGATCTGGCAGCACAGTGGGGAGCATTGCAGGGAGCTCTGGTTCCGGGGAGCTCTGGCTGGGCCAGTAGGTGGGAGGCCAGTGCCTGAGCCCAGCAGCAGTGGGTGCAGGGCCAAAGCCCAAGCCTGGGGGCAGTAGAACCAGGTGCAGGCTGGAAGTGTCTGGCAGTAGGGAGGGGCAGGTTCAGGGCCCGCCTTAAGCCGACTTGGGCCCTGCGTCCCTGCACCCGGAAGTCGGCTTCCTCGGTTAGGCTCGGCTCGGCTAGGCTCCCCCTTACCTGCGCATGCTGCCAGCTGCTGCTGCCGTGCGCGCCGTTTGCAGGTGAGCGTGGAGATGCCTGGCCATGACGTCACGTCACGTCACGCCTGAGATTTTAAAACTGAAAAGGCAGCAGCGCACGCAGTTCTGAGTCCAGCCCCGCAGAAGGCAGAAGGTAAGGGAGGGGGAAACTAGGGGGAAGGGCTGAGAGAGGAAGGGGCTTGGATGGGGGCGGGGGGAAGGAAGAGGCTTGTGCGGAGGGAGGGGGAAGAAAGGGGAAGGTACCGAGAGACAGGGTGGATAGAGCAGAGGAAATGGGGAAAAGGGCAGACAATGAAATAGATGGGACAGAATTAAAAAAAAAAAAAAGGAAAAATGATCGCAGTAACAAGGAATGAAAGGTAGGAGGTAAACAGAGGAACCAGACAACATGGACTAGAGGGAAGACAATAGTAAAGGCAGAGATGCTGGTCTGGATCCACAGGTGCCTGGGAGCTTTGCTCAGCACACTTGAACAGATGCCATGCAGAAATACTGGTATCCTCTGATCCATGGAGCTGAATTGGTCTCTGGCACAATTTAAAGCTACATCTGTTTTTCAATGTATTACTGGGGCAAGCTCCAGCAAATTTTCTTCATCTCCACTCATTCCAACTTACCTTTGGGACTGACAACCTGTGGAAAATTCAGCCCCTCAGTCAGTACAGCTCCATTCAATTTCCCATTTTTCAGTTTAATCTCAATCATCTGTTAGGGAGCTTTCAGATCTTATTGGGGGAGTACACTGGCTCTAACTTAATCTAATTTTTATTTTTTTGAAGTTTCCTCCGAGAAGGTCAATATGCAGGCATCACTGATTCTAGACAAGGGTCTGAGCCTGACAGAAAGAGCATAGTATTCTAGGGATATAACATTCTGGCTACTTTTGGGTGTTATTGGATCAATAACCATCTTTAAACACAATTTTTGGGCTTAACATGGCTTCTAGAATACATGAATACCCGAGGCAGCTGACTTCTGGGAGCAGAGGCGTGGGGCCGGCTGAATCGGCTTAAGGCTGGCCCTGGAGGAAGGTACCAAGAGACAGGGTGGAGGAGAGACATATGCCAGGGGGCCAAGTACAGACAATGAGGAAAATGGCAAGAGGGGAAGTGTCAGTGGGAGGGGGGACAGGGTGATGCTGGGGTAGGAGAGGAGAGGAGAAGAGAGGACAGGAGAAGGGCACTGGGGGCTAGAGGCGGGAGGGGGAAGTGCTGGGAGAAGGCTTGAAAGAAGGGATGGGCATGAGAAAGGTGAGGATGGAGCAAGACGTGTGAGGGCAAAGAGGCATGAGGGGGATGGGGGCAGACAGTTGTGAGGGGATGGGCATCAGAGGAAAAAAGGGCAAAGAAGGCAGGGGCAGTAAGGGAAGGGGAGGCACCAGGAGGGTGTAGGGGTAAGGGAAGGTGCAGGTGCTAGGGTATTCTGGGGGTGAAGCAGAAGAGCAGACACCTGCAGGGGAGGGACCAGCACCAGAGGAGAGAGGCAGGGCAGGTGTTAGAAGAGGGGTAGCTCACATGATCAGAGAGGGGCTACTGGAGGAGTGGGCACAGGGGGGAGAGAAGGGTTGGTGGAGGGGGGCAGGTCGCAGGAAGGCTGACAGCAGTGAGAAGGGCAGGAGTCAGGACAGCAGAGGAGGGTGAGGAGTTGGGGGGCAGCAGGCACCAGGGGAGATGATGGAGTAAGGAGAGGAGACATGGCAGCAGAGAGAAAAGGTAAAGGTTTAGAAAATATTTATTAATAACTTGGTATGCTGCACACGGCCAGTTTGTTTGCGCCCCGCGGTGCAGTTTGGGTTTATGTGGGGATCAACATGTGGCCGGCAAGTGGGAGCCAAAACAAAAAAGTAGTCAGTGTAATGATCTTCTGTTAATATGTATTTTAGTAGTTAAATTCTTGGACTGTCATTGCTCAAGAAAAGTGCTGTCACGGGTAGAAATCGGGTAAATATTTCATTTTATTAATATCAGCAGAACTGACTTAAATGGGGCCTGTCTGTTGTGTAGTCTTGCCTTAATCTTTGTATTCATGCTTGTCAGTGTGAGATAAGCTATTTGTATGTATTTGCTTGAATATGCAACCACACTTAAGCTGAGGCCCTCAGCATGTTCTGTAACTATCAGTGTGGCCCCTGGGGCTTCCAAAGTTGAGTTGCCCTAGCTCATCCCTGACAGGTGTCTGTCTAACCTGGTCTTAAATATCTGCAATTTAAGCCCATTGCTTCTCATCCTAACCTCAGAGGCCAAGCAGAACTATTTTTCTTCCTCCTCATGATACTCTTTTAGATACTTGAAAGCTGCTCTCATGCCCCTTTTCGGTCTTCTCTTTTCCAAGGTAAACAAGGCCAATTTCTTCAGCCTTGCCTCATATCTCATGTTCTCTAGACCTTTCATCATTTGTGTTGATCTTCTCTGGACTTTCTCCAGTTTCTCCATGTTTCCTGAAATATGGTGCCCAGAACTGGACATGATACTCCAGCTGGGGCCCAATGTAGATGGCTCATTCCCTGTCTAGGGGATGTGAGATTGGGCGGGTTAATTTCCAATCCTCCTGTTTATTCTTTTCCTAAGCCAGGAGGGCACAGTAATTCTGATGGGGGTTGGAGAGGGGATGGAAGCCAGATCCAAGATCAATGAGCCCTGGGAAGTGGGCCCATTGAAAGGAGACTGGACCTGTGGATGCCTTGGGGGTCAGCAGCAAGGGCCTGCTTTGGGAAGCCCCCTCTTTGGAGGTGAACGTGGCAGCATTGAGACACCACCCAGAAGCAGGTGCCACAGACACTAACTGCAGAGTCATGGGACGGCTCTCACAGATCTTGCACATGCATAAGATGATAGATCTGCAGGAGGGGGGACAGTGGCTTAGTGAGGGGGCCAGAGGGTTCAGTTGCCCCTGGGAGAAAAATAATATAAAATTTAGTTAAAAATAGATGTCACAGGTTTTTAAAAGGAATACTGTATCTCCTGCCTTTTGTCTCTTTAGGCCCCCAGTTAAAATTTTCAAAAGCATTTGAGTGACTAAAATCATTTTTGATAATTAGACTTGGAAATCTAAGCTCAGATTTTCAAAGGTAATTAAGCTCCTAAAGAGACAGTTGCCAACTCGGATCTTCAAAGATCTGTAAACACCTTTGACAATCTGGTCATAAGTGTCTTAGTCAATTCTGAACGTGAGATGTAGGAGCCCAGTCCTAATTCCTTCAGGCTTTTTTTTTTTTTTCAATAATTTGAACATTTATCTACACTAATTCCCCTCCTTTCTCTTTCATTATCCAATAAATGCATGGATCAGAATTATAGGTGCTTTGTGAATATGCTGACTTGAGAGTGGAAAGATTTCATATTGTCATGTATGATTCCTGGTAACCCATCTCAAATATAAAAAACTGTTGATACCTGTTCATATCAGGAGCTGTTGAATTCAGATCCTCATTTGCAGTATCTCATTAGGATGTTTAGTGGAGAAGATATTGGTTGGTTTTTTTTATGTATACTGTGGGCAAAGCATGGGCTCACAAGAATTCCTCCATTGTTTTACCATGAGTCTCAAAACATTTGGTGTTTTACTAAAGGCCTGGAGTCAACTGATTATGTAGGAATCTCAGCTTTCATTTAAGAAGAGTTCTCTATACTTCTGGGCCTTACAGCTAAGGAGGAAAGCTTTAAAACATGAATTGTAAATACTCAAGAAACAAAAGGCCAATAAAAATCCAACGTTTTATTTTAGAAAAATCTTATTTGTAGACCAGTCTCATAACTTTGAGTAGGCGTTCCTTGTGATTTTTGGGTTGGCAATACTGCTCTTTGATAGGTGAATTTAGAGAGATCTCTCTCTTCAGTTTCCCTTTCCACCCTCCTTTTCTGTCACGGGTCATCAGAGAATCTGAGGGTATGTCTACACTAGCTCATTAATTCGAGGTAGGTAGGCAAATCAGGCAACCAGAGGTGCAAATGAAGCCCGGGATTTAAATATCCCAGGCTTTATTTGCATGTTCCTGGCCAGCCGCCATTTTTAATCCCCCTTAGTTTGAACGAACTGCCCGCGACTACACGTGGCAGTTTAAAGTTACTCCGAACTAAGTCCTTAGTTTGGATTAACTGTAAACTGCCACGTGTAGCCGCGGGCAGTTCGTTCGAACTAAGGGGGATTTAAAAATGGCGGCCAGATGGGAACATGCAAATAAAGCTCGGAATATTTAAATCCCAGGCTTCATTTGCAACTCCGTTTGTCTGATTTGCCTACCTAGCTCGAATTAACAAGTTAGTGTAGACATACCCATAGAGACAATGGAGAGTAGGGTGAGTTCATGACTAAGGTTAATGACTGGTCAGGGTGACTAACTATTATCAGCCAGTGGTCTGAATGAGCTATCTACTGCCATCTGTTAATCAACTGTGGGAAAAGGCTTCACGAGCAGACCTTATTTATACAGACAACCTACTTTGCCACAGAGATCAGTAGACACACTTGCTGTGTCAAGGTGATCAATTTTGGCTCTTTTGGGTTGAAATTCACTTAAGACTTGGAGCTAGGAGAATGAAATGTTGTTATCCATATTGTATGATTAAAAGGTAAGACCTGAACTTAATATGACCTGGCTTAGGGTCTACCATAACTTGAACACTAAGCAGAGGATAGTGAGTCACATCTAACTGAAAGTCATAGAAGATGGAAACAGGTTTTATTTCTGGTGGTGTAGGGTCTATTTGGGAGTCCTCAATTATATTTGGCACTTTATATCCAGTGTTTAAAGGCAGAGCTGACTAGAATCAATTGAGAGTCCTTGTCTTGTCTCAGTGATCACTCGAGCAAAAATCATTGATAAAATCTTGTGTAGACTGACCTTGGACTCAACATGCAGGCAATGTGTGTTGACGGACAGTGCAAAGGAGGCAATGGTGGTGAGGTACCATATTACCTAGTGAAATCAGTGGTGCTGAAATCACTAAAGACTGGAATTTGACTACAGAACTGACATTTTCTTAACAAAGACTCCATTTTTGCTATTTAAAAAGTAAATCAATGTAACAGAAAACTGCAACGCTCTCTGGTAACTTTTTAAAAATCAAATTTTAAACTTCATCGAAAAGATTGGATAGTTTGCAATTGAAAATATTTGACCTACACTTAAGGCAACTGATTTAATTTTGTGTAAAATTTTTATTATAATAAAGGATGGAATTTTTTTGAAAATGTTCAACTATACTGATATACATTTTGATCAGCTCTACCTCTGATGTGATATTTGTGTGTGGTTGTGGTTTGTTGTGTGGGTGGTTTTTTTTTTTGCTCAACAAAAATCCTGGGTGGTGGGGCCCCGCCAAAACAGTTCAAATTGGGTCCCGCACTTCCTAAAGCCGGCCCTGGGCGGGTTGACTGGGACACCAATGACAGGGAACCTCTCCTGCTCCGGCAAATCCCCTTGTTAGGGACCAGTCAGGTCCCAAGGTTCCTGGACCAGAGAGGTCCAACCTGTACTGCCCACATTCCTCTACCATGGCCTGGAGGGATCACTAACAGGTATAAGGGTATAGTTCAATCTTCAAGGCCCATTCCTTTTTGGTCTTTTTTTATGATTACCAACACAAGTGTAATTTTATGTATTGTGGCCATACAATTTCCCTACAGGATGGCAGGGAAACCAAATTACTCCAACAGAGCTTTGTTTGAGAGACTAATGTGTACTCCACATAAGGCTGAGCTGAGTGACCTTATCTAGAACAGGGCAAGAGGTTGGTGAGTCAGACAAAGATGTTGTTCCTACCTTTCCAGCCCTCCATCCTCTTGTTTCTGGAATTCAATATCAGTCCATGTAGAAAACTTCTCCAAGATGTATGCAGCCAGCCCCACAGGAGAATCATTCAGGCCACACCCTGAAAAGGAGAAAAATTAAAATTAAGTTTGTCTCACCCTGCTATTAATCTCAAAACGCATTAGGAACTCATAGACTTTAAGGTCAGAAGGGACCATTATGATCATCTAGTCTGACCCCCTGCACAGTGCAGGCCACAAAATCTCACCCACCCCTCCTAGAATAATCCTCTCTCCTATATCTCAGATATTGAAGCCTTCAAATACTTTGAAGACCCCAAGATGTAGAGAATCCTCCAGCTGTGATCTGTACCCCATGCTACAGAGGAAGGCGAAAAAACCTCCAGGGCCTCCCAATGGTAGTACAGAACAATTACAGCTGTTGGAACAGCACTGTGAGGGTGTGGAGTTTTTAAAGCTATCATAAAAAAACAAGTCAAAACCTATTATTGTCTAATCATAAACATGCTAATAGACTCAGCATTACTCAGATACTGTACGTATTTAAAATTAAACATAAGAGTTGAATTTCTAATGGCTTTTTCTGCAAGCTAATAAGATTAAGTTTTATGTGCCAAGTAAGATTTGCTTCCATTATTAACTGGAAGCTTCTGTCAAATACTAAGAGTATTAATGGGACAAATTCTGCTTGCCTTAAAGGCTACTTGCATGAAGAGGAAATGAGAAGGATTTAGTGCACTGTATCAAAAAGAACAAACTCTTTTTAAGGACTACTGTCTTGTCATATATTACAAATACCCAGTGCCTTAGTGTTTGCTTTTCATCAATTCTGCTCTTATCTGTGATTTAGGGACCCTAACATTTTGCAGCTTCACATATGTCCAATTCTGGCTTCCAAAGGATGACACTGAAATGAGGAATGAGCATCTTTGAAGTCCCATCCAAACACCCAGGGCGCATTTAAGGTTCACAGATGAAATTATGCTACTGACTTTTGTTTAAACATAAGTTTTATGCCTTGATCCATCACTGTGATATTACAAGGAGCACTGCATGAGGATGGCAAAGTTTCAACCATCAGGAAATGGATGCTTAAAAATCAAGATACCAAGTGTTGTCATAACAGTATTTAGCCTGAACATTATACTTTCCAATTTTACTGTAAGATATGCAGTGATCCTTGTAATCCACAGTGAGGTTGATGGAGCAGATAAGTATCTCCATTTCCCAAATGGGGAAAACTGAGACACTGTCTTCACTAGAAACATCTGCAGAAGTAAAGGACAATTGCTCTGGGAAGCTCACTTGAAATGCAAATTTCATGCACAATCCAAAGTGCTTCAGTCAACTGCAGTGAGCCAACAATCATCAGTGCACATTTCCCCAAGAATTTGTAAGTGTAAACTATAATCCATGCAGGCTCATTTAATTAAGTACAATGTGGATAAAATACAATGGCACAAACTGAACCCTGTCAACTGATAGTCAGATGACAGCTTACTCAGCTTGTAAACCTCTGTAGTTCACTGGCTGAGATCCCCATTCTGTCTGTCATGCCCTCCCAGCAGCATATTCCTTTCATCAGAAATCCCAGAGGGCACTGCATTCCCCACTTGGCCATGCCCCAAACAGCACACACATTATCCTTCCCCTCCAGAATGCTTCACACTACAACTCCACAGGCATCCAGCTGGCAATGTAATCTCCCATGCTCCTTCCCTCCTCTCAATACAGGCAGTCCCCGGGTTACGTACAAGATAGAGACTGTAGGTTTGTTCTTAAGTTGAATCTGTATGTAAGTTGGAACTGGCATCCAGATTCAGCCGCTGCTGAAACTGACCAGCGGCTGACTACAGGAAGCCTGAGGCAGAGGTGCTCTGCCCCGGGCTTCCTGGAATCAGCCGCTGATCAGTTTCAACAGGCTGAATCTGGAAGCCAGTTCTTACATACAGATTCAACTTAAGAACCCCAGGTGCCCCCAAGTCAGCTGCTGCTGAAACTGATCAGCGGCTGATTCCAGGAAGCCCGGGGCAGAGCAACTCTGCCTCAGGCTTCCTGTAGTCAGCGCTGGTCAGTTTCAGCAGTGGCTAACTTGGGGACGCCTGGGGCAGAGCAGCTGGGGTGCTGCCGGGTTGGTCCAGTAGCGCCCAGAGCGGCGCCGCGGGACCAACCGGCAGCGCCCCAGCTGCTCTACCACAGGCATCCGGAGAAAAGCCTGGTCTGCTGGGGGGGGCGCATCTAGTGCCCCTCCCCCCCAGCAGACCAGGGAGACGCGGACCAAAGACGTGGAGCACACGGGCAGCGGGACAGCCCAGTCGTGCCGCGGCTGTCCTGCTGCCGGCGTCCTCCGAGGCTTTGCTCCCCGTTTCCCTGGAGCAGACCAGGGAGACAGGGAGCAAAGCCTCGGAGGACGCTGGCAGCAGGATAGCCGCGGCGCGTCTGGGCTGTCCCGCTGCCCGCGTGCTCCGTGGCTTTGCTCCGCGTCTCCCTGGTCTGCTGGGGAGGGGCTCCCTCCCACCCAGCAGACCAGGGAGACGCAGAGCAACTTTTCTCGCCCTGTAGGACGCGGGCAGCGGGACCGCGGCGCATCTGGGCGTCCCGCTGCTCCCATCCGCTGGGTCGAGAAAAACCCCGTTCGTAACTGTGGATCCGACATAAGGCGGATCCAAGTAACTCGGGCACTGCCTGTATTCCTCTTTCCCCACAATTCAAATAATGCCCCAGCTCCAGCTCTGCAATATGTGAGCCATCAAATTACCAGTGATTTACAGGCTGAAATTCCACTCCAACAAATAATAGACGATTTGTAGAAGCAAGACTTTCGGTAGTCAGCAAACCCCCAGCAGGAGCAGCAGAGCTGGCAACTGCATGCCTGTCAGTCCATCAGCTATCCTTTACCATAATTTAATTAGTGACTTAACGACAGCTAAGGTTAAGTTGCAAATAGCTAATGTATTATGAGAAGTTCATGCATAGACATTATGTTTGGCTTTTTTGTACATATATTTAAAAAAATGTAATTACATTTAAATTAAAAAGTGAATTGGACAAAATAATGTAATTACTCATTTATAACTTTCTAAAAACGGCATCTCTGAAAGTAAACCAGAGTTTTTTTCTGGGCACTGTGGACTCTTAGTCCGAGGTAACAATTTTAATTATAAAAAGCAGCATTCTTAAAAACAGCTATTAATATTCAATAATAATTTCTGTGGCTATATTTTTAAAAAAGCATTGCAATGTTTTTAGTGAACTCAATCTCCTGTAATGTAACTGAATACAGTAAGGCTGTGTCTAGACTGGCAAGTTTTTCCGCAAAATCATCTGCTTTTCTGGAAAAACTTGCCAGCTGTCTACACTGGCCACCTGAATTTCCGGAAAAGCACTGACAATCTCATATAAAATCATCAATGCCTTTCCGGAAAAACTATGCTGCTCCCGTTCGGGCAAAAGTCTTTTTCCGAAAGACTTTTGCCCAAAAGGGCCAGTGTAGACAGCATAGTACTGTTTTCCGCAAAAAAGTCCCGATTGCGAAAATGGTAGATCTGGTAGATGTGATCTGAGTGCATTTGTAACGTACACAAAAGATACAAGAAGAAGTGATGCAATCCCTCCTCCCCATATAACATTTAGTTCAGGGGTTAGAGGATTCATTCAGGATGTGGGAGACTTAGATTCAACCTCCACCACCCTCAGCATGATGTAGAACAATTTCTTAAACTTAGGTTTCTCATCACACGGAGGATGTGCTAACTACTGGGCGAAGGGGATAGTGTGGGCAGGTCTCAATCTTTCCTGTTGGAGCTGTTCCAGTGTGTGAGCACTGTAGCTCTTAAGTCTCCCACTCTCAATTCCTGGACATTTATCAAAGTGGCCTAGAGAAATGAATGAATTAGATAGTTTATGGGGAATAATACATTGGTGTAATAATAAACATGGTTGTTTTTAGTATCAAGTGTAATACCTGATGCAATATCTTGAGAGACTGCACTCCTTCCTGGGAATGTGGTGGTAGGAAGAGACTTTGCATCCCTATTACATCAAACCTTGCTTAAATCATGTACAAATACTTGACTCCTGATATAATAGACATCAAATCTCTTTCTAGCCCTTGCTTACATTTAAATATTAGAAGTTTTAAAATGTGTTCCCTAAAATTACTGCAGTCTGTGTTTTTTGTCCACCCAATCCTGCCTGCAACAAAGTATATTTTACCCAGTCCCACTATTACAGCAGTGGGTCCTGCAGAAACCCAGTCCTGCTGCAGGAGCGTGCTCTGAACTTTTACAGTAATAAGTCTTTTTACCAACAGTGTCAGGCTTTGTAGCCTGTATGTGAGCGTAGCCACTCTCCATCAAGATCCTAAAGAGTCCCTTTTTCAAGAAAGGAAACATCCGCCTGACATCTTCATCCTGGAAACCAAAGAGTCCTGGGAAATAACGTCCCAACAGGATGGACAGCATCTGGGTAAATCTCATGCTCGTAACTGAAACCATATTTAAGTGAAGGCCTTTCACGTGGCTAAACACAATAAAAAATACAAATTAACAAAAACCGTACTTGGAAACTAAATTACAAGTATTTTCAATCCATAAATTTAATGCACTAGGTGCATTTTATCTAGTTCCAATCACATGGTTCTGTTGTAGCTCTAAGCATAGTTACCCCCCCTCAACTTTTCAGGTTCAAACTGCATGATGGGTACACAGCTTGATCAGTTTCACCGTTCAGTGGGATAATATTTACTGCACAGTCCACTGGACTCAACTCCAGAGGGAAGGGTTCAAAAGTCTCTTTCGTTACACCTGCTGGGTCCCTTGATAGACGTGATGTGCAGCCATGCCAAAAGTGTCACACAACTGGCCATCTTTATTTAAGCAAAGCCCAGGACCTGAACAGAAATGGTGATCCAGATCAGGACCATGTGCAAAGCAACATAGGGGAAAATTACACACTGCCCAGCTAAAGATAAGTCAGGAGACCCTCACAAGCACAAGCATTACATTCATAAAGGATACTCACCTGGGAGCTATCTGGGCCAGGTTGGTACAAATCAGCCAGCCCCAGTCACCACCCTGAGCATAGAACTCGTGGAATCCCAGCCTGAGCATCAGTTTATAAAATATGCAGGCAGCACTCACAGAATTAAAGCCTATGAAAAAAAAAAGGAACTAACAGTTACCAACTGCCACACTGAATGGCCACTATTCTTTTAGAGATGGTGACTGTCAAAGTCCTAGGAGGTGAACAGCAGTTTCCCTGGCCTAGCTTTCCCCCCAGTGACACTGTTCCATGGGGGCTCCCTTCACCCCATTAAGGCGAGAGCTACAGAGGGTTCTGGACACAGAGCAGAAACCAGAGGGGAGAGAACCCAATCCATTTCCTGTCAACCTTCCCCATGCATATGCTCTGCCACAGGATAGGTGGCCTCCCTGGAGACTATAATGCTGCTGTAAACTGGACTCTAAGGGGTATTCTTGAGCAACTAGCCAATTAGCCCGTCATAAAACGGGATTTTCAGGTCTCTCCTCCATGTCGGTCTTCTCTCCTGAGCCTCTAGTCTCTCGCTCCATCCATCTCTCTCTCTCTCTCTCTCTCTCTCTCCCCCCTCCTCCTCTTCTCTCTCTCTCAGCTCTCCTCTGCCTCCTGCCTCTCTCTCTGTCTCTCTCTTTCACTGCTCCTTCCCCTCCTGCCTCTCACTCGGGGGACTGCGGAGTCCAAATGGCCGTTTGGGCTACGCGCTCCCCGTGCTGCATGGGGAGTGCGGAGCCCAAACGCGGCGGCCTGACTAAGCAGTGCAGAAGTCAGCTGAGCGCCACAGCGGGAGGCGAAAGGGAGCGGGGTGGTGACGTTCACAGCCAGGGGGCAGGGCCTGGAGCCACTGACATGCCACACATCACCGCCCCGCCTCCCCTCACCTCCCACCATGGCACTCGGCTGACTTCTGCACTGCTCAGCCAGGCCGCCACAGGGGAGCAAGTGGCGCAGGCGGCTGTTTGGGCACCGCCCTTCCCATTCAGCACAGGCTGCCCAGAGGGAACAGCCAGCATTTCAGGCAACAGCACAGCCCAGAGGGAACTGCCAGCATTTCGGTGTTACAGACTCTCAGACACTGGGCTACTATATATATGATGCCACTCCAACATATTCCCACAAGCAGGAGAAAACTTCAGGTTAGCCAGAGCTGGAAACTTCAAATGCTCAATAGTGATCCAGTGCTCCATTGCCATGCCTTGGATCATTTTCAGAATATACACATACTGTGTCAGTCCATAAACTTGATGCCAACATAAATCACACCTATATACATAATCAGAGAACTTGCCCAACTATCAAAAGCCAAACAAACTTCCCTTTTCTCTTGCCTCCTCCTCAAGCTGACTAGATGAATTAACACTTTGTGCTCTAATTGATAAATGACAGCACCCCCTGTTACAGAACACAGCAGACAATCTGAACTGATAAGGACTGCCCTTATTCCCTTCTTTAGAGGCCCCATGCCCCTGAACTAACAGACAGTCATTAAATTCTGCTTTCTTCCTCCAAGGTACAATAGTATCTTGTTTCTACATGTGTTTGAAATGACATTACCAAAATATATTTTTAGTTGCATTATCCTTTAACTGCTTTAGTTTATTTTTCACCATTTATGCTGTTTGCTTACTTTCTGTTCTTAACTGAGCTTGACTAAAGATACTAGATGGAATAGTTACAACTAAAAATATTCACCATTTGTGAGAGGAGGGGTTGTTTGTGTTTTTCATTTACTTCACAAGGTTTCTCTTCATATTAACTTTTATAAACCCCTTTCTGTTTTAAATAAATATCTATACATTGGCCCTAAAACTAAGTCATTTTAAAATCACATTGATTTCTCCACACCACATGGAACTGCCTTATTATCTGTAAAATAAATTATTTAACTATATTATTATTAACATAGTATCTCCTACTTTGAATAGAACATGAAATTACTATGGAAAATGCATGCGTCACTAAGGATTACTTTACCACAAGGAGGCTGTCTACTCTATTGGTATAGTTTCTAATCCACTCACAAAATACCTTTTTTGTGTGATGCTTCCGAGAAGCCATAGCCAGGAATTGATGGGCAAATGACCTCAAAAATATGTTCATCACTCAGGCCATAGCTAGTAGGGTCCGTCAAAAGAGGGATAATCTTGTAAAACTCATAGACTGAGCCAGGCCAACCATGAACCATTAACAGTGGCTTTGCAGAATGGCCCTTGGGCAAGCTGGGAGGCTTTACGTGAACAAAATGGACTTCGAGGCCTGTAAAAATAAATGAATAATTAAATAAAATAGGCAAAAAAGTGCTTCTAAAACCAATCATAGAGAACTGAGGGTTATTACTAAATCTGTTCATAAAGTATTTCTGATGATTGTAAAAACGGTAATTATTATAACCAGCCTGGCTATGGAACCTTTCATCTAAGTATCTGAAAGTGCTTTACAAATGTCAAATAAGCCTCATAACAGCCAACTGAGGAAGGCAAGAATTATTTCCAACAGACTGCCAAAATGAAGCACAAATGTTAAGTAATTCATCAAAAGTCAGACAATGAGTCAGTGGCAGGAATGGAATGCAGGAGTCTGAATTTCTACATATTTGAACTTGTTTTTTTATCATGTTCTGCTATCTATCTTAATATCAACTATTCACATGAAAATTACTCCTAGTGCATTTCCCGGAGTATCATGCCTTGGTCTTCTTCAAGTATAATTTTTAGACTATAAGTCCCTTTTAAGGCAACATAGCTTTGCTGGATGCTACACAAGATAAAAGTACACTGTCAGTGCTTAAATAGAGGCACCGAGTTCTAACCACTAAATGACCCTGTCTCGGTTGGACAAATCTGGGATGTCTCTTACGGTCAATTGCTCCATTTCTAACAACTTGCATTTATGGGCTGAAATTAAAAAAGGCACTTTCAAGAGGTCCCCTTTGATGTATTTAAATAAATAAATAAATAAATAAAATAAAATAAGCTAGCTGGCTCAGGACCACTGCAGCTCTGCATTATAAATGTAGTAAGAGCTGCTGGGCTCTTCCTACATTTAAAATGCAGAGGTGCAGCGTCCCAGACTGGCGCGAGCTGAGACTGCTTGGTCCCGGGCTCACGCCGGGTCCAGAAGCCTCTGTTCACGGTGGCCCAGGCTGGCTGCAGACAGAGGCTCCTGTTTCCCCCACCCTTTGCTGCCTTTCATACAGAGGCAGCAAGGAGGGGAAGCAAGTAGTCAAGAACTCCATTTGACTAATCAATAAGTGTAAGCTTATCAGGTAGTTGAATAGTTGACTACTCACTTACATCCCCAATCAGTATTTGCTGGAATTTTCATTATAAACCTTTTAGAAATAGGCTTTACAACTGGCCAATTTTAAATGGCACTGAAATGATTCCAACAGACTAGATGTGATCTTTAAATTTTATCATGTGCTCTTTTTAGGGCACAGCCACGCACCCTCAATCTTAGTTTTGAATTGTGGGAATTTGTTGAGAACTTCCACTTGCTTCTTCCAGTTGAACTGATTTCTCCAGTAGGAGACGACCTTCCGGAGATAAATGGAGTTAAATCCATATTGGAAGCAACTGTTCTCCAGGGGTTCAGTGAATCGAGCCTGATCAAGTCTTCTAAATAAATCCTAGAGTAAACAAGATGAGAAAGAGGTTGAAGGATAATAAGACAAAGATACTATAGATCCTATGTGTTTTTTTGCTTGGCACCTTGCCTAGTTTACTGCCAGAAAAATAGTAACTGGAGTGAAAATAAAAACTCCTGTGATACTTGTGTATTTCACTGCAGTGCTGATGTACTTATTGAGCCCCCATGGATGCCGCCCCCCTTTTTCCCTGACAATAACATATTTGTCAAACTGTCATGGTTGTCCTTCTTCAGTCAGACCACAGGAAAAGAGAACAGTCTTTTCTAGGATCCGATGGGCAGGCGATCAAAGAATATCCTTTGCAGTGCTCACTCCTGTTCTGTGTCATGCTGATACTTTCCTTTTTCCATTTACTTGGGTACTGAATAAGGTGCTTGTGTGTGGGATTTTCAAAACCTTTCAATGGCACCTGTGCTCTATGTTGCTTAGGAACTTTTGAAAATCCCACCCTTGGAGCCAAATCCTGCAATCCCTCTACACATGGATCACCGTCTCTTTTTCTTATTCCTCTGGTTCAGTGAGCTGCACATTTTCCCAGAAGATTTATTTTGGTGGATTTGTCAAGTCCACAAAAGAGAGCTTCCTAATGTGGATTCAGGGCTCACATACAATGCTACAGACATGATATAGTCAACGAATAATCACTCAACAGAGACATGCAGCCTGTATGAAGCAAAAGATGTTTCCTATTTGCAACTATGGGGAGTTTGACCTGGGAAGTTTTTTCTGATGTCAATGCATATGGATAACTCCAACTGCAGCTAACAGGAGGTATACACACATATTCACAGAATTGTTAGGCTTTGCCTAGACAAGAATTTGAAGTTGTGATGTCAGCCATAGGCGTGTGTAGCACATTTCATTAGGGCAGTGTTTCCCAATTTTATTTGGCTGAGGAACCCTTTTCAGCTTTTCAGAATTTCAAGGAACCCCTAGGTTTGTCAACCAAAAAAAAAAAGGGGGAGGGGGGTGAGGGAAAATTCCCACCAGTGCATGAAAATCACATTCCTTCCCTAAGACCCCCCCCACCCTCCTTCCTTGAGGCCTCATCCGCTCTGTTCCCCTCCTCTCCATCACTGGCTATCCCCAGCCCTTATACACTCTCACTAGGTTGAGACAGGAGGTGTGGGGTGGAACGAGGGATTTGGGGGTGGGAAGGGGTGAGAAGTACAAGCTCTGGGAGGGAATTTGGAAGCAGGAGAAGGGGATGTTGGCTTGGGGAGGGGGCTCCAGGCTGGGGAGTGTTGGGCTCAGGTGGAAGGCTGGGATGCTGAGCAAGCCAGGGCTTGTGGATGTGAGGATACAGGAGTTTGGGCTGGATATGTGAGGGACTCAGGGCAAGAAGATTGTGAGTATGATGGGCTCAGGACACAGATTTGTGATGTGTGGATGGTGCAGGAGAGTTGTGGCAGAAGACTGAGGATGTGGGATGCAGGAGTTTGGGGATGTAAGAAGCTCAGGACAGGGGGTTCCAGTGTATGATAGGCTCAGATTTGGGGCCAGGTGGTGCAGGAGTGTTATGATGCTGCAGTGAGATAGGGGTTTGAACCCAACTGGGGGTTTGTTGGCCAGGCTTCATTTTTAAATAAAATATTAAGTCAAACTCAAAGGCTACGTCTAGACTGGCCCCTTCTCCGGAAGAGGCATGCAAAGCAGGCAAGTCAGAATAGGGAAATCCGCGGGGGATTTAAATATCCCCCGCGGGATTTAAATAAACATGGCCGCCGCTTTTTTCCGGCTTGGGGAAAAGCCGGAAAAGAGCGTCTAGACTGGCGCGATACTCCGGAATAAAGCCCTTTTCCGGAGGATCCTTATATCTCTTGCAAGTAGGAATAAGAGATCCTCCGGAAAAGGGCTTTATTCCGGAGCATCGCGCCAGTCTAGACGCTCTTTTCCGGCTTTTCCCCAAGCCGGAAAAAAAGCGGCGGCCATGTTTATTTAAATCCCGCGGGGGATATTTAAATCCCCCCGCGGATTTCCCTATTCTGACTTGCCTGCTTTGCATGCCTCTTCCGGAGAAGGGGCCAGTCTAGACGTAGCCAAAAGGTTTTAACATTGTCTTTATTTATGAGAGGGGTGAGGAACCTGTTTTGAGTCAGTTGGGGCCACACAAGTGAGATGCAAAGAAACCCTCCAAAAACCCCCAAACCTCACTAATGTGGTCCCAAATGTGCTGGTGGGGGCAGGGGACAGAGTGAAAGTGGGTGCTGGAGCTGGGGAGAGGGTGCTGCTGGGTGGAAGGATGCTGGCTCAGGTGGCAGGGTGCTGGGGTCAAGGACATGGTCCTGCTGGGCACTAGGGTGACTGGCAGGGTGCTGGAGCCAGGGTCAGGGTGGTGCTGAGTCCTGGGGTGTGAGGCAGGGTGCTGGGGCCAGGACAGGGAGGGGACTTGGGTAGGAGTTGAGCCTCCCTGATCTGACACCCTCTGGACCTGACTGGTCCCAGATGAGGGATTTTTGGACCAGGGGATGTCATTTCAGGGCTCCTGGTTCCCCCCCCCCCCCCCACACACACACACTAGGCTTCTTTGCACCTCTATCCCCTGCAATCCAACTGCTGCCCACCCCTGCTGGTTCCCTGCACCTCCCCCAAAACCATCCCCCACAATCCAAGGGAGTGCAGCACCAGTTCCCTGCAGCCCCTCACAGCCCAGCTGAGCTGCCCATCTGTTCCATATGCCCTTCCCCATCCACCTCAGCCCAGCTGAGCCCTGCACTGGTTCCCTGCATGCCTCCCCCACAGCACAGCTGAGCCCTGTTTCCCTGCACCTCTCCCAAGCCCCGCAAAACTGCTGAGCCAAGCGCCGATTCCCTGCCCCTCCCTCCCCTTGAGTCTAGCCCCGGTTCCCAGCACCTTCCTCCTTCTGCAGCCACTCTGAGCTCCCCACACACACACTCCCACCCTACAGCCCAGCCCAGCCCAGCTCCCTGGACCTCCCCACTCTGCAACCCAGCTGAGCTCAATTTCCCTGCACCTTCTCCCAAACCATGCAGACATGCTGAGTCAGCACTGGTTCCCTGCACCTGCCTCCCTCCCACCCTTCCCTTGGCTGTGTCTACACTGGCACGATCTTGCACCAAAGCGGCTGCTCTTGCACAAAAACTTGCTTCCTGTCTACACTGGCCACGTGTTCTTGCGCAAGTAAACTGACGTTCTCATGTATGAAATCAGGGCTTCTTACACAAGAACTATGATGCTCCCACTCTGGAATAAGCCCTTTTGCGCAACTGTTCTTGTGCAAGAGGCCAGTGTGGACAGGTAACGTGAATTTCTTGCGCAAGAAAGCCCTATGGCTAAAATGGCCATCAACACTTTCTTGGGCAAGAGAGCATCCACACTGCCATAGATGCCCTTGTACAAAAGCACAGCTTGCAAGTACTGAGTTCATGTGGCTTGTTTGGATGTGCCACTGTGGCACCCAAGTTATTAATAAATATTTTATAAACCTTTACCTTTTCTCTCTGCTGCCATGTCTCCTCCCCTTGTTCCATCAGCTCCCCTGGTGCCTGCTGCCCCTCAGCTCCTCACCCTCCTCTGCTGTCCTGACTCCTGCCCTTCTCACTGCCCTCAGCCTTCCTGAGACCTGCTCCCCTCCACCAGCCCTTCTCTCCTCCCCTCTGATCATGTGAGCTACCCCTCCTCATCCCCTCTTCTAACATTTCCCTGTACAAACCTGCCCTGCATCTCTCCTCTGGTGCTGGTCCCTCCCCTGCAGGTGTCTGCTCTTCTGCTTCACCCCCAGAATCCCCTGGCACTTGCATCTTCTCTTACTCCTGCACCCTCCTGGTGCCTCCCCCTTCCCTCACTGCCCCTACCTCCTTTGCCCTCTTTTTCCCTGATGCCCACCCCCTCACCATCCTCTGCCCCCGTTCCTCTCATGCCCCTCTATGCCCTCACACATGACTTGCTCCATCCCGGCCTTCCTCATGCCCACCCCTTCTTTCAAGCCTCCTCCCAGCACCTCCCCCTCCAGCCCCCAATGCCCTTACCCTCTCCCCTCCCAGCATCACCCTGTCCCGCTCCCACTGACACCTCCCCTCCTGCCTTTTTCCTCATTGTCTGCACTTGGCCCTCTGGCATTTGTCTCTACCCTGTCCCTTTGGTGCCTTCCTCTCTCTTCCCTCCCCCTCCGCACAAGCCCTTTCCTCTCCCAGCCCTTCCCGTTCCCCTACCTTCTGCCTTCCACTTTGTGGGGCTAGAGTCCGCGCTCCGTCCCCGGACTCCAAACCCACAACTCAGCTGTGCAGCGCAACGCAGCGCCCAGCAGTTTTAAAATCCAGGGCCGTGATGTTACGTCACGCCCAGGCGTCTCCCCGCTCACCGGTTTGAGCACACCGTGCAGGTCAGCAGCAGCCGGCAAGGGGGAGCTCAGTGAAGGTTGCGCACGGCAGGGATGGGCCAGGGACAGGGCTGGGGAAGAGATGCTCTGGGCCGGGGTGGGATGACGCACAGTGTGGGGGAGGGCTGCTCCAGCTCCAAATATTGGTGGAGCATGGGCACCACAAGCCCATACAACTCGCCGCCCATGCCTCTGCTGGCTATCCAGCTCTCTCTCTCTTTCAGAGGGGGCGGGGGAGTGCCGGCTCCTGGTGGAACCCCTAGTTTTGCTTCGCGGAACCCCAGGGTTCCCCGGAGCACCAATTGGGAAACACTGCATTAGGGTGTACACCAAAAGAATTTTTTTAAATGTACTCTTTGACCCCATTAACCACACCCCTGACCCATTAACCATGCCCTTGGCCCCATTAGCCACATCCCCTGACTCCCATTAGCCACGCCTCAGGAGGTAACACTCTCGGGGCAAGATGAACTCATGATCAGAAGTAAAAGGTGTTATGTGACCCCCCCACTAAGGACTTTTCCCACCATTCTCCTACCAACAGGGATTAGTTTGGCCCCCACCAACCCCCCCTCATACAACTATCCTGCAATTGCATTAACCCAGTGTGTGTGACGTTAGCTTGGGGGCGGAGAGGCTGGGGGAAGTGTTCCCTCTAAGAGTTTCCTCCCATGAGCAGAATGAATTTTGTGTTGTGCACCAGTACTGAGTTCATATGTCTTGTTTGGATGTGCCACTGTGGCACCCAAGTTATTACTAAATATCTTATAAACCTTTACCTTTTCTCTCTGCTGTCATGTCTCCTCCCCTTGTTCCATCAGCTCCCCTGGTGCCTCCTGCCCCTCCACCCCTCACCCTCCTCTGCTGTCCTGACTCCTGCCCTTCTCACTGCCCTTAGCCTTCCTGAGACCTGCCCCCCTCCACTAGCCCTTCTCTCCCACCTATGCCCACTCCTCCAGTAGCCCCACTCTGATCATGTGAGCTACCGCTCCTCATTCCCTCTCCTAACACCTCCCTCTACACACCTGCCCTGCCTCTTTCCTCTGGTGCTGGTCCCTCCCCTGCAAGTGTCTGCCCTTCTGCTTCACACCCAGAATTCCCTGGCACCTGCACCTTCCCTTAGCCCTGCACCCTCCTGGTGCCTCCCCCTTCCCTCACTGCCCCTGCCCCCTTTTTCCCTGATGTCCACCCCCTCACCACCCTCTGCCCCCGTTCCCCTCATGCCCCTGTGCCCTCACACATGCCTTGCTCCATCCCCGCCTTCCTCATGCCCACCCCTTCTTTCAAGCCTTCTCCCAGCACCTCCCTCTCCCCCCTCTAGCCCCCAATGTCCTTACTTTCTCCTCTCCCAGCATCACCCTGTCCCCCCTCCCACTAACACCTCCCCTCCTGCCCTTTTCCTCATTGTCTGCAGTTGGCCCCCTGGGATTTGTCTCTCATCCACTCTGTCCCTTGGTGCCTTCCCCTTTCTTCTCCTGCCCTGCCCCCCTCCCCTCAGCACAAGCCCCTTCCTCTCCCACCCCTTTCCTCTATTTTCCCCCCCTTCCCTTCCCCGACATTCTGCCTTCCAGTTTGCGGGGCTGGAGTCTGTGGAGCCGCTTCAGCTGCTGGCCCAGGGACAGGCGGAAGGTCTCCAAGAGACACGTGAGACCGTAGTAACCACAGTGCTCGAAGCCCCAACGCTCTGGGTGGGACCCGCACATGGAGGCACCGGAAGCCACATTTATCTTCTGGGCTCAACATCCCACCTGCCTGGGAAATTTATCTCCCCAGAGCAAGCCGCACAGGGCCGAATGGTGATTCCTGCGTATCAGGGGCCATTGATCCCTAAGAAACACACAGATCTGGGCTACCCTTAGGTGAGAAAGCCATGTTAATCCCAAGTCTCTGCTACGGCTGGGAGATGTGGGTGACCTATAGAAAACACCAGCATTTTTTTTTTTTTTGAAAATCCACAACAAAACTTGGGGGGGGATCTATCACATGCCAACTCCTTTAGAACTGTGGCGCTGATTATTCAGCACCTGATGAGGTAGAACGGGCACTGTGTGTACATGTCTGATATATTTTTACCAAAACTCCTGCCTGCCCAAAGGTTTCTCAATCTTTTTTCATAAGCTTCAGAAGGGGTAGCCGAGTTAGTCTGTAATAGGAAAATCTTAAACAACAAATAGTCTAGTACCACTTCAAAGACCAACAGAACATGTAGACTTCATGTGCGGAAGTGGGTTTTGTCCATGAAAGTTCACAATACCATCTACGTGTTCTGCTAGTCTTCAAAGTGCCACTAGACTATTTGTTGTTTTTTAAGTTTTTCCTTTTTTATAAAGTACCTTTTAAAAAAAAATTGTAAGTACCTCCAATGCACACACCCCTCCCACAGAGCCAGCCTCCCCATCCCAATGCACTCACCCCTCCCACAGAGCCAGCCTCCCCATCCCAATGCACTCACCCCTTCCCAGAGCCAGCCCCCCCAATACCTGCATCCCAATGCATTCACCCCTCGCACAGAACCAGCCCCCCCATCCCAAAGCACTCATCTCTCCCCAGAGTCAGGGCCCCCCAGCATCCCCATCTCAAAGCACTCACGCCTCCCCGACCAGCCCCCCCCCAGCAAAGTGCACTCACCCCTCCACCTGAACGAGCCTCCCCCCCAGCGCCAGGAGCACCCCCCATCAAATCCTCCCCTCCCCCAGAGCCAGGCACCGGAGGAACGGAATGGCCGGGTAAGGGAATCTAACCTTTAAAGTGGCCGCTGCTGCCACCCGGCCCTGCTGCCTCCGCTCGCAGCGTTTAGAGCCGGGAGCACTGAGCCGACTCCAGGTCTCTGTTCAAAAGCCTCATGTGGCCCATAGCAGCGTGCACTTCGCTCCCACCACAGCCCAGCGCCCCTCTAGCATGGTGCCTGGGGGCAACTGCCCCCCCTTCGGTAAGCCTCTGCCCCCATCCCTGTATCCTGTGTCCACAACTCCTTTGAATTCCTCGCTCTCTACCTGCCCTACTAACTCCTCCCCTTGATGCACGTACCCCCTGACATCACTAGTCCCACCCCCTTCAGCAGTGGGTGCACAGTCCGGTGGGTGGCTGACATCTCCCGGCTCGGCGCTCCCCTGGCTGCGGGGCCGGCGCGGACTGTGTGTGGGACAGATTAGCCCCTGGACTAGTGGCTTGGTCCGTCCCATTGAGACATTAGGGTGTGCATAGGCACACCCAGCACACTTTGTGCGCACGCCTATGATATCAGCTAACATGCTTTCTAAAAGTCTAAGGTAGACAACGCAGTGTATACTTTAGCATGTACTAAACTGGCCAAGTATAAGTCCAGACTTTCTCTAGTCTTTAGTACAACCAGGTATTCTCCAGGCTTTAATAGATGTGCAAGGTAAAGTGACTTGTCTAGGCTAGATTTATATAAAAAGTCTTAGTTAACATGCTAACATCACAATTTTAAATCCTAGTTTATACAAGGCCCTATTTATGCCCAACCAATATAGTTTAATATTGTTGGACTGTTATTTTATAATAGTTTTATATAAAACAAAACCATGTTTTTAATTTAGAGGTAACCCACAAGTAAGCATCTACCCACAATTTTACCATGCAAGGGAACATTTAAAAGAGATCATCTTCTATTTAAATCCTGAAGTGAAAGAAGGTAAAAGTAACAGAAGCCACGATCAATAAAACAATGGAAACCTGTTATAAGGAACAACAGGGACAACCCATGTGAACAGCAGACCAAGTAGCTCTATAAAACTGCAAGCTTCCCAAATATGTAGAAACGTACACATACAAGCACAATCTCTATGACTTGCAAGATTTTCACTGTACTCCTTACCATGGTATCAGTGTTTTAATGCTAAGGAGGGCCATCCTACAAAAGACTTTAAAGAACATTTTCTAGAGCTGTGCTGTTCTTTACTTGCAGCCAAGAGGCACTCAAGAGGGTGAGAAATTCTTATCTGTTTCTGAAATGAGTAAAGACATTTCCTCAATCTATCTTTTATAATTTACAGCCTTAATAATTAGTCAGAGGTACGGGCAAGCACAACGTGGAATGGTCGTTAAAATCAAATTCCACTTTTATGTGCTATACTTTCTGGAAGTATTTTCTGGACCTCACAAAGTAGGTTCATATGCTAATATGATAGCAGCCATCTGAGAACAAAACAAAATAAAACACTGGGATACAGAAGTCTACTTATCCACTATTACTTTTTGAGAGCACAGGAAAGTCCCTTGCTATTAAGATCTGTGCATTAGGCCTTAATTTCAACCACTGTATTTCACTTTTATAAATTCAGTTACTGGTTTAATTTAAAATAACTCCAAAACAAATCATGTACAGGCAGTTCCCGGGTTACGTACAAAATAGGGACTGTAGGTTTGTTCTTAAGTTGAATCTGTATGTAAGTCGGAACTGGCATCCAGATTCAGCCGCTGCTGAAACTGATCAGTTTCAACAGCGGCTGAATCTGGACACCAGTTCCGACTTACATACAGATTCAACTTAAGAACCCCAGGCGTCCCCAAGTCAGCTGCTGCTGAAACTGATCAGCAGCTGATTCCAGGAAGCCCGGGGCAGAGCAACTCTGCCTCCGGCTTCCTGTAGTCAGCCGCTGGTCAGTTTCAGCAGCGGCTGACTTGGGGACGCCTGGGGCAGAGCAGCTCGGGTGCTGTTCGGTTGGTCCAGTAGCGTGGCCGCTCCTCGGCGCTACTGGACCAACCCGGCAGCACCCCAGCTGCTCTGCCCCAGGCGTCCTGCTTCAGCCGCTGGTCCAGTAGCGCCAAGACGCGGTGCTGCGGGACCAACCGGCAGCGCCCCACCTGCTCTACCACAGGCCCTGGGCTTTGCTCCACGTCTCCCTGGTCTGCTGGGGGGGGGGGCACTAGCTGCGTCCCCCCCCAGCAGACCAGGGAGACGCAGAGCAAAGCGGCGGAGGACCCGGGGCCGGACCCGCGGCGCTTCCAGATCAGCGCTGCGGGTCCGGCCTGGGTCCTCCGCCGCTTTGCTCCCCGTCTCCCTGGTCTGCTGGCTCCCTCAGCAGACCAGGGAGACGGGGAGCAGCTTTTCTCGCCCCGGAGGAGGCAGGCGGCGGGACCAGGCGTCCCGCCGCTCCAGTCATCCGGGGCGAGAAAATCCCCGCGTAAGTCGGAGACTGCCTGTATTTGTCCTGTCACTTCATACTCTCCTCTCCCCAGGAGAAAGGTTTCCTTACATTCAGCTCTGCTTCTGTGGTTTCCACCTTAAATGGATGAACAGTTGTATCTTCTTCAGAGTCAGGTTTCTGCCCTTTCCCCCACCAACCCTCTTCAATGGGTAACGTCTCCTCCTTCCTTCTGGAAAGGAACAGATAGACGATGGTCCCCAAGGCCAGTGTTAGGAATATTTCAAGAAACATAATGACTGCAAGAGAAAAGCACAATCCAGTTGTTAACTTACTGGAGACATATCACCTACACTTTTAAAAAAAATGGAAGTAATTTAGGAATTAATGTAAGTAGCTAGAAGCCCATCTATGCTGGGGCCCAACCATATTATAACATGGTAGATAAAGTAATCTGATAATGTTGCCAAGGTAACTAATGGTCACTACAGACCTCTGCTCCCAGCCTCTCCTTGAGAATACATAGAATACATATATTAAAGCTTCAAATCCTCACACAGACCCATTATTATTATTAATTAGTAGTAGGAGTATTAATTACTATTACTTATTTTAGCATAATAAACTAGTGAAGAACACTGAAGCAGACAATCTTGTCCTTGAATGCTTCTGGGAGAAAAGATATTCTACATTTACTCTCCTCCCACCAGACGTCAACAGTGTAAAAAGTAGACTGAGGTTGAAATGTTCAGAAGGCCTTCCTCCCCCCTTTGCTTTCTTGTGGACTCTCCAAAAGAAAAAAAATACATAGACTTTAAGATCCAAAATACTTCCCCAAGTAATGATTTTTTGCCAAAACAAAACCATCTTGGTTTCACCCATTCTTAATTCCAAATTTCTGGGTTCAGGCTGGTTGTACTTTATAAAGAGCATTAGATATAACAATACTTAAAATATTAAACATCTTTGGAACATCTTTAAACTGTTTTACGATTCAAGTGAAAAAAATACCCCAAACCAACTGCTCTCTAATACTAATATTGTTTCTGAGCAACCTTTTAAACACAATAAATATGTGTGCACTGGATTGGTTATTGTTGGCTTTTTTTCTAAAGCATGTCATATTTGGAAGACCCATCATGCTTGAGAGATTGCTAAAATATTAATTATTTCAAAACTCTTCTGTATGGAAGACATTGTTTATAACACACATTATTCCATACTCTCACCAGTGCTGGAAGGGGTTTTTGTCGAAGTTGTTGCTTTTGTTGCACAGAATAATTTGATGCTCTGAAATTGCTCAAGGGGATAAATAAAATATTTACTTGAAAATGCTGGGCCACATTCATCCCTGAAGCTCAACAAGAACTGTAGCATCTAAGTTAATGGAGTTCACCCAGTTACTTGAGGGCTAAAATTGACTGATGCCATTTAGAACCTTTGTGAGGCTAGAGACATTGTTAAACTTCTGGGGTCAATTTTCCAAAGGCTGGCATATAAATTGTGCTGGCATAATTATCATCCATAAAAACAGCACTTGGAGACAAATCAGATACTTATGTGCATACATTCACAGGTTTTAAGGATGCACTGCACATGCACATGCAAATGTTCCAACTTTTAAAATAATTCCTCAGAAATTCAGTCTAGAAAATGGGAATTAAAGGCTAATTAATGACTGACAGCTGAAAAGTTTCAGTCAAAATGTCATAAATACCTCTCTATCCTTAGAGGAACTAATAATTTATTTTAGCCACACTCTTCAGAGCTCTCTAATCCAGGTTCTCCCTAACCTAGCACACAAATCCTAGAATACAGTACAAGAAAAAAAAAGAAAGTTTGCCAGTTTCAGCTTTTCAGACTGGAAGTGTTTCTCCATAAAAATTAGCCAATTCAACACAATTTACTAGCAGGCACCTTAGGAGTAATACAGCAGTGGTACTATATATCAGAATTGAAGGGATATTTAAAAATTGTGAAGAACTTGACAGAGGCATGTAAATATCATCACTGTTTAATAGATGGTGAAACTGAGGCACATAAAAATGAAGTGACTTAGCCCAGGTCATACCACAACTGAGATATGGGTTCCATTCTGAACTGTCCAGGAATCTGTTACGGTCCCATCACAATAGTAACCAAGTGCCTCACAAAAGTTTCAAAACAAAATATCTCCCTCTCCTCTCCCATCCCCACTTGTGGAACTAAAAACCTTGAATGGATTTTTTTCAATTGTGTGGGTGTATTCTGTGTCTGTGCAAGAGCACATGAAAAATGTGCTACTGAGTCGTCAACTCAAAAATATTCGTTCTGCAATTCATTTCAAATTCCCTGAGGTAAAAGGTTATTCTGATATCCTCTGGTAGTGAGCTCCTTGAAGCACATTCATCACCTTTGAAAGTTCTGTCCACTGCACAGGTCTTCCCCTACTGATCAAAAGGGTCATGGTGTCAGTTAAAAGTAGCTGCCATGAGAGGTACCGGTTATAAAGGGAGAGGAAATCTCTCTGGTAGCAAAGGCCACCTCAATGGAGGGGTTTGCATAACAGGACACAGGCTTTGTGTTGCTCTCTGTATTCAGTATCCACCTCTCAGTCCCCTTGAAAGTGCATATAAAACTCTCAGTCACTGTTGAACACAGAGGGGAGGCCCAGGCCCCTAGCTGTGCCCACATTTTGCTTAACTGTTGCACCCAAGGAGAGGAAGATATGGTACAGTGACACACAGCAGTTCTAAGCTGCACTAGGTTGTAATGGCCTCCAAAAAAAAAAGTCCAGCCTACTCTTCCTGCCACCTCAAGATCCCTGGGCTGCGTGGTAGAACCAGAAGGAGATGGTATTGACTGATACCAGAAGGAGATGGTATTAACTAGCTTTACAATATTTACAGAATCCCCAGTTTGCTATTTAGGCCAGTTCTTTAAAGTTGCTTTGTGCTACTGAAGCAGGGCAAAGCATTCTCTATGAAGCTGAGAATCTGGCACAAAACCTTTTCCTCTATCAACTAACAGGTCCAGCCCACAACGTTTTGGCACCTGACACGGGAAGCTCAAATGACGCCTCCATGCTCCCTCTCTTGGGCCAAAATTTTGAAAGGTCTCAATTCTGCCTTCTTCCTGTTCTACTCGTCTCATGGCACTCCACCATCTCTGTGCATCTAGAGCAGAGAGAATACATATGCACCAGCAGCAGACACAATTTTCTATACTCTGGGTCCTAGTGGTGCCCCCCCAGTCTGGCACCTGAGGCGGCCTTGGTTCACCTCAGGGTAAGGCCAGCCCTGTCAACTAGACAGTGCTGTCTCCAGAGATGAAAGTTAAAAGTCCTTTACACTTGTGCCAGTTTTCTGTTGGTAAGGGAAGGATTCATTACAACTATTTTTTCTTTAACTTTTCTAATTCTATATCACTGTACTAGCATTTTTCAGAGATGTTAACAATACACTTTTAGCATTTTTACTCTCTAAGGTCTCTTGATGTAGTATTGTTGGCATGTTGCCTTTGAGATTACAACTTCAAAGCAAGTTAACATTATTTTTTATAGTGGCTCAATGCCAGATTTTAGAAAGAGATCTTTCCATTCATCCCACAGTAATGTATTTACAGTCTGGAAATCAACTATTCTCCAGAAAGAATAATCCTTATAGGAATTACTGAAGTAAATACCCAGATGATACCTTCTTCTGAGCAGTCTAGAAAACAATATGTTTTTATTTAACGCCTTTCAAAAGTACATTTTAAGACATATTCTTAACAGCTAAACAGCTAAAGATTTAGTACATTTTTTTCTTTTTAATTTGTATAAAAATTAAACTCATCCATTTGAAAATGGATATTCTTTGCTTAAAAATAGCATTTAAGAAAAACATGTCCTTACAATACTTTTCCATACAAGCAGCTCATCCTTAGTTCCACAGTTTAACTGTGCTTTTTTTTTTTTTTTGCTGCCGGAGGGGGGGGGGGGAGGATGCAGAGTATTTCCTTGTAATAGTTTTAAGTTTGTTATCTCCAATTTCATTGGATGAATTCTTGTTCATATTTGTGTTTACGGTTTATGAAATATTTGCAGATGCTTCACAAGATTAAGTCACAGTAAAAAACACTATTTTTAAAAATATTCATACAAGTGTTTTTTAACACTAAGCTTTGTAAAACTTTCAATAAAACAAATTCAGCATGTACATAGATCAAAGAAAGTTAAAGCATTGCACTGAGAGGATCCATTTTCAATTCAGAGAATTACTCAACAGCACTCAACTTGTGTTTATTGCAGTAGTACTTATGGGCCAATCAAGAACAGAGCTCCATTGTCCTAGCTACTGTTCTTATACATAGAATAAGTGACAGTCCTTGCCCTAAAGCAGCGTTTCTCAAGCAACTTACAGGGGGGTTGCAGCTGGATCCGTTTTTTTTCTTGTATTTGTGTCTCCCCGGCATCTCCAGACAGTCCGGTCAATTTTCCCCTGTTGCATCTGGTGTGGGCGGGGGAGTGAGGAGCACCGCAGAGTCTAGTGAAGGGGGGACAGAAGGAAGCAGTTGCCGGGCACCACACTAGGCGGGTGCTGGGCTGGGTGGAAGCCGAGTGCATGCGCTGCTCTGGCCCACCTGACCAGCAGAGACGAGCAGCTGGCCACGTGAGCCTCCCCTACAAGCTGAGAGTTGAGGCAGCTGGGCCTGGCAGCAGGAGCAGCCACTTTAAAAGTAAGATTGCTCCTCCATGCCTGGCTCTGAGGGGGAAAATTTGATTGGAGTGGGGCTCTTGACACTGAGGATGCCTGCCTCAGGAGGGGAGGGGAGTGCACTGGCATGGGGGTCGGGGTCTGAGGCAGGGAGGAGTAAACTGGGATGAGGGGGCGCTAGGGGGGCCTGGCTCAAGGGGAGGGGTGGGTGCATTGGTGGTTAGTGTGCAGTCCCAAACTGGACAAAGTGGTACAACTTTTGCTTAACAACTTTGGTCTCCCCCCCCCTTTTTTTTCCTCTACAGGGTTTTTTTGGTTTTTTTTTTTTTTTTTTTTGCATGTGTGTGTGTGTGTTCGGTATTTTTTGATTGGATAAGGAACCCATTTGATGGTAAACTAATAGCTGGTGCACTCACTACTACCAAGGAGGAGCAAAACATTGATATATCTTCTGACTGCTTTAAAAATAAAATTCTCAGCAATGTCTCTCTCTGAATTTTGGATCAGTGTGCAAAATGAGTACAAAGAATTAAGCGAAAAGGCTATGAACATACTGATCCCGTTTGCAACATCTTACTTGTGTGAGTCAGGGTTTTCTGCAGTTGCTGCTATAAAAAGCAAATATCGATCAAAAATAAATGTGGAACGAGAACTGACAGTGGCTATCTCAACAATGAAACCCAGATTTAAAAAATTATGCAACAATAAACAAGCTCATCCTTCACATTAAAACAATGATTCCAAATTTGGTATTTATCTATTTCCAATAAAAATTTAGTTGTCTAAAGTTATTGGCATATTTATTTCTTGTCCAATCCTAATCCTAATAAAATGATTAGCTTTACTCGTGGAGCAGTGAGGGTGGGGGGATCACACAAATTCATTTAGCATTTTAGGGGGCCACGGTATCACAAAGTTTGAGAACCCCTACCCTAAAGATATTACCATCTAACTCAGGCCTGGGCATAATACGGCCTGTGGGCCAGATCTGGCCCTCCAAGCCACCAGATCAGGCCTGCAGGGGCAGCAGGGAGACCCAGACAGGCTCCCCTGCTTGTCCCGCAGCCCATGTGCCGTGCAGAAACGCACCTGATGAGCTTCTTTTCTGTTTCAAAACAGGAGCGGAGGGGAGGGGGGGAAGTTTCAGGAGCTGCCCCACCACCAGCACAATCCCATTGGCCGATTTCTAGCCAAAAACCAGCCAATGGGAGCTGCTTGTTGGAATAACAGGCAACCAAGAAGAACCATGCCCCCTCTCCTTGGCTCGGTTATTCACTGAAGCACATGGCTAGGCAGGGAAATGCTTTAAGCTCTGCAAGTAGGCAGGCTGTTTGTGTGCTGGCTGGTAAGTCTCCTGGCCACAGCTTGCCTCTGGCATCTCAGCCCCTCTCTGCCCCAAACCTCTGTTCCCCCCAACATACCCAAACCCTCTGTCCCCCCTTGCACCCATACTCCCTCCCAGATCTGGCACCCCAATCTCCTGCCCCAGATCACAATCACCTCTTAACTTAGGTCACATCCCAAACCCCTGCATTCTTGTCCCCAGCCCTAGGTCACAACCACCTCCTTCACCCAAACTCCCTTCCAGACTCCAGTCTCCCTCCTGCACCCCAATCCCTTACACCCCAAGCTCCCCTCTGCACCCAACCTACACCCCAGACCCCGCATCTCCTCCATTAATATTGTGGAAGAGTGACGCCCTTGACCACTTTCCAAAATCTTAAGAGTGGGCCCCTGTCAAAAATTATTGCCCACCCTGATCTAATTAGACAAATGCCAGGAAAAAGGGATAAACAACACAAGTATAATGAACATTGTGATGATTATAAACAACATATTCCACAGGGTTTTTTTTGGTGATTTTGTTTTGTGTTCCTATAAGTCATATCGGAGCAATGAATTAGACACATTCTGCTCTACCCATCCAATTCTTTCTTTCAATTCAGTGGGCATGTTGGGAAACATTAATATTAATCATTAAGGATTAAGACAACCAAATGGTCTCTGGTGGCCCTTGCAGAGATCAGGAAGCAAAGAAAGTCTTTTAACCTTAACTGAATCATTGTCTTACTGTGTTAGGGAAGAGGAAGTCATTTCAATTCTTTGTGCCTCAATCAAGAGGGCAAGAAAATTAGCTGACAGCCAGATGTTGCATCCCAGCTGAATTTTCAGGATATATTACAAAACAAAATAGTCTTCTCTGTGTATATCCTTGAAATGTCAGTTTTGATCATCACATGAATGTAAGATTGTTAAAATAATTCTTAGAGTTAGATTAAGTTGGAGAAAGAGAGGCAGAATGATGCATCGTACTTCTAATTCTGGGACCCTTTTCCACCAAGGTGCAGAGTTCAGAGAGCATAGTGAATTGTACCATGATACACCACAAACTGCCATAGATTTGGTCATACCTGGATTGAAAAGGAAGTGCCTGAAGATAATTGCTATTCTTAGCAGCAACAAAAAGGCAACAAGTTATTTATAAAAAATCAGTTAAAATAACAGGCAAACAGCCTGCCTTTGCAGAAAATGTACAGCAGGATGAGTAAATGACAGACTAGGGATGTAATAGTGTAGTCAATTAATCAATTAACCAATAAGCAAAAGTTTATCGATTAATGCTATCGACTACTCATATTTTCCCATCATCCTTACCAGTAATTTTTTTTTAGCAGGCTGGCCAACAGCCCAGCTCAGTCCTGGCTCATGCTGGGTCTGGAACCTACCTCCACTGTGGCTCTGCATTTAAAGTGTATTAGGAGCCAGGCGGGCAGGTAGTGGGCTCAGTTCTGGCTCATGCCAGGTCTGGGAGGTCATACCCCTCCTAGACAGGGGCTGCTGCCACCCCACACTGCTGCCTCTATCAGAGACAGCAGCACAGGGCAACAGGCAGCTGGTCTGCATGGGGCACTGATTTTTAAACTGGCTCACCTTGCTGACCATCTCCTGCCTGGTACCCCACGCTGCTGCCTCTGGTATGGAGGCAGCAGCACGGAGTGGCAGGGGTCTCCTCGGAAGTGAGGCCAGATTGCTGGCCCCGCACCCAGAGACTATAGAATAGTTGACTAACTGATAAGAATTCATGAGGTTACTCGGCTATTCAATTAACCGATATTTAACATCCCTATTACAGACAGGACTTCAAAACTCACAGCTGAAGCTCTCCCCCTTACAAAGGAATACCGCTCTAAAAATGTAAAGGATTACCTCACCCTTCTTCTCCCAGACACTGCAGCACACGTAGTATGCAACACATCTGGTTCTAAGAGATTCTGTTAAACACTCAAGCACAAGAACATAAACTACTCTATGGATGAAGCATTAGCTTAAGACAGAGCTCGCTACTTTCAGTCGGGTACCTGAGATTATTATTACTTTGATTTACGATTTAATATGTTTTATTGTCATTAGTTTTTATTCACCAGCAGACCATGAGGTTTCTGCAAGCAGACTGAGCATCATGAATGTCAAATGCAAGTTGCATTACTTGGTCTGTAACGGCTATGCTGGAAAAATAATTCAATCTGGAAGTTATTTAAGTTTCAATGTATTTTCATGCTTTTATACAAACACTCCTTATGTTTTATTGATAACACATATGCATTAAGTCCCTTTATTTAACAGATTTACCAGGAGGCCTTACACTGGTATCTCTCCAGACTGATCCATCTTTGCCAATATATCTAATGGGACAAAAATCTCATGACAGGATTTCAAAATGTAAAGGGGCTCACTGACTTGAACTTGCTCAGCTAAACAGCTGGGAGTGCTTGACCATACTCTGCAGTTATAAGAAGTCAGGAGCAGTGCAGTGGTCTTATTTTCCATTGTGCTCTTCTGATGCTCAATAGTAATCTGCTGCCTAACTCAGAAGTGCTACTGTTTTGTTCCAGAAGGCACTCCTATTTGATTGAAGCTAATTTGATCACAATGTGGATCCTTGAAGGAACAAGCAGCAGAGAAGGGGGGGAATACATGGGTCTCAGGAGTTCAGAGGACAACCCAAGAGAAAAAAGTGGAAAAAAACCCTGGTGAGTGGTGTTGATTTTAATATATCACTATTATCTGGCAACCTCCTTATAATTAGAAACACAACAAAATTACAGGTTTATTTTTCAGTTTTAAGTAAAAAAAAAAAAAAAAGCGACCTCTATAATGTATGAAATTTAAAAAGTTATTATTGATGTATTCCAGCAGCAGGGTTATACATTTAAACATCTGCAGCCAAACATTAGGTGGCATTATGCATCTGTGCCTGTATCTCTGCAATCCTACCAACTTCAGAGTCCAATAAAAGTTTGCGGGATTGCATGGATGTAAGAGGACAAAAACTGATCTATCATTTCTGGCACAGGCAGTCCCTGGGTTACGTACAAGATAGGGACTATAGGTTTGTTCTTAAGTTGAATTTGTATGTAAGTCGGAACTGGCTCCAGATTCAGCTGCTGCTGAAACTGATCAGCGGCTGACTACAGGAAGCCCTAGGCAGAGTTGCTCTGCCCCCGGCTTCCTGGAATCAGCCGCTGATCAGTTTCAACAGCGGCTGAATCTGGACTCCTGGGACAGAACAGCTGGGGCGCTGCCGGGTAGGTCCCCGCAGGACCAACCCGGCAGCACCCCAGCTGCTCTACCCCAGGCATCCCGCAACAAAAGCCTGGTCTGCTGGGGGGAGGGGCGCAGTGAGTGCGCTCCCTCCCCCCCAGCAGACATGGGAGACCTGAGCAAAGCCGTGGAGGCGCAGAGGTCCCGCTGCCTCTGCGGCTTTGCTCCTGTCTCCCTGCTGTGCTGGGGGAGTCCCCCCCAGCACAGCAGGGAGACCCGAGCAAAGCCGCACAGGCGGTGGGCCCCCGCCGCCTGTGCGGCTTTGCTCTGGGGCAAAGGAGCAAAGCCGCACGGGCAGCGGGGTCCCGCCGCCTGTGCGGCTTTGCTCGGGTCTCCCTGCTGTGCTGGGGAGTCCCCCTCAGCACACCAGGGAGACCCGGAGCAGCTTTTCTCGCCCCAGAGGACACGGTGGCGGGACCGCTGCGCTCTGGGCGGTCCCACCGCTCGCAAGCTCCGGGGTGAGAAAAACCCCATTCATAAGTGCGGATCCGACATAAGTCGGATCTGCATAAGTCGGGGACTGCCTGTATAACAGTGATCCAAGGATGAAGATGAAGACTTGTCTTTGAAATATGTATACATTTCTCTATTTTCAAACATTTCTATTTGGGACAATATACATACAGCAGCTGCTGGAGGATTTCTACAGTGCCAGAATTTCATCAAATGGATTTTAGCACAATCCACCAGGCTGGAAATTTGTTTGGAATTTGCCGTGACTCTACAATAATTGGTTTTGTACCCAAAACAAGGGCTGGGCTGAGTAGAATTTTAATTTCCATTATCCCACTAAATAAACTTCAGAGTGTAACACCAGTTTCTCACACCCACATAGAGAAGTGGCTCTGTGGAATTAGTTTAGTAAAACATTCTGGCACAAAATATTATAGAAAAGCCCTTTATTTAGCAAGTAACACAGACCAAAGTTACCTCTCAGTTATGTGACTTTAACAATCCCCACTGACTCCACTGATGGCACACTACATGCACATACACACACCAGGGTTTTTAGTTAGGAAGAGGGGTTTTATGAGTCATCTCTAACAGTTTATCCTTAGTCTATTTCCCTGGCAAATTCCCTGTTGCATAACATTTTCCAGTGAATCATCCAGTATTCAATGATTAATGTCTTGTCTTTCACATGCAACTTTTATACAACTTCATAATACATTTCTGTTGAATACTCTTCAAAGTATAATCTTGTTGTGGGTGTTTTTTAATTAAAGTAATTAACCTTTAGTACCAATATCAACATTCTGGCCATATAAGTAAACAAGATGTATTAAATGTCCTCAACTCTGGCATACAACTTTACACAATTACCTCCACTTGGAATCAGTCCTGCAAGTCCCCCATTCACAACTTCCCATTGATATTTCAGGGAGTTCCATGTGCAGAAGGCCTGCAGGATTCCTTTAATTGCTAAGTGTGCATTCCCTGATCCTCACAAAAGAGGACAACTCAGTCAATACAATTCAGTACACAAAAAATAATATGAAATAATTTTGCTAACATGTAGTCTGTGAGTGCCAATGGCCAACACTTTTGGACATCTAAACAAGAATAACTAAAAAGTCACAAGTAAATTAAAAAAAGAGTGCAATACGCATGTAAAAATCAATGAAAACCAACAACCAAGATTCACCTAGAAAACCTTATAATCCAAAGTAAACTCCCCAAAGAATTGTCTTAATGTCAGAGTTTAAGGCCAGAAGTGACCACCATATCTTGATCCTTACTTTAACAGTTAGGTTTCAATATATTAAAAGAAATATTATCAATCCACATTTCCAAAAGCTCCTTCCATCAGAATCACAAAGCACTTTACAAACACTAATGAAATTCCCTTTGAGTCACAGTAGTATCTTCCTGCTACAGGTAAGAAAACTGAGGCATAGGGCCAACACTACTGCAAGACATTAAAGTAAAATTCAGACTCAGGTCAATAAATGATCTCAAAACATTAACAAAAAGGCTGAAAATAGTGTCTATGTCTCTTAAACCCAGAATCCTGTGTCTAACAAATGTCTTTCTTGGACCTTATTCTTCCTCCCCTGTGTTCGTAGTATCAATTCTAATGCTTCCCTTAGTTTGGTCTTCAAATAAATGAAAGAGACATATTCTATGCAAATTGGTATTAGATGTGATTATGTGCCTACGTATGTCCTCTGTATACAATGTGATATTCATTTGCTAATTCTTTATGATGATTCCAATCAGATCAGAGTGAGAATGTCTCTCTCATTCAGTGAATCTGTAAACCTCTTCCTATCCCACCACCATTAGCAAACTAAATCAGTAAAACTTGCTCATGTATTAGGATCATTTATATAGCAGCGTAGTGGGGTGACTACCCCCAGGGGCGGCCCATGAGCCTAGGCAGACTAGGCAGTTGCCTAGGGTGCCACCGGCCTGGGCGCCTGATGATGACATCACAGGGCACCGGGGCGCCCCATGATTACGTCACGGCCATAGACGGCCGAGCAGGCGGGGGAGCCAATGGCACCTTCCACCTAGGGTGCCAGCTGCCGCAGCTGGCCTCGAGCCACTCCTGACTACCCCACTCTGGCCAAGGGGTTAAAAGCAGGCTGGAGGGAGCCTGCTCAGAGCCCCAGCCAATGAGGAAAAGGCTCTTAGAAGGAGCCTGTCAAAAAAGGCAGCTTGCTGGGGCAGCCCTGTTATAAAGAGCTACTCAGCAGCTCCTGGGGGGTTGACTAGGGAAGGTGCAGGACTGGTTCCCAGAGAAGCACTCTGGATAAAGCAGTGCTGGGCAGGCTTAGGGGAGCAGACCAAAAGAGGCTCCAGCCTGATATCTGTCAGGCTACAGGCCTTGATATAAGAGCCAGCAGGGCGCAAGTGTCACAGGGGAAGTGGCTAGGGAACAGAAGGCCGTGTTAAGGGAGAATGAAAGAAGGCAGGACAAGGCTGCTGCCAGAGGATCCCTGTGCTGGGACCCAGATTAGTGGGTGGGATTAGGTGCCCCCCACTTACACCACACTTTGCCACCAAGGATGATGGCCATTAAAGACTGCAGCTTGCCCTGAGGTGAGGGGCTAGGTCTTGGCTGCAGCTGGCCATGGGGGCAAGTGGAAGACGGAAGACTGCTGATACCTCCAAAGAGGGGCAAGAGACTAGTGTAGTGAGCACTGCTGTAGGGCAGTATCCTGAAGAAGATGCTGTCCTGGAAGTGACACAGGTCCAGAGTATGAACGTGGAGAGTGCAGTGTGATGAAGGGCAAGACACCAGCGAGAAGGGGCACTCTGCTTAGGATAGGGATGTTGAATTCAGATTAATCGGCTAATCCAATAGTAGATGCAATTTGCATTGACTAGTTGATAAGGGTGCCTCCACCTTTGAAGTGTAGCGACAGCCCCCAAGCAGTCCCCTGCTGGCCCCGTGCTTCCCGCAGTGTTTCAAAATGGCAGTGCCGCATGGAGCCCAGGGTCAATGGGGGAGTCTCCAGCTGGCCCTGGGCTGCACACAGCGTTTCAAAGCCTCAGACCCCAGGCTCCAATCTTATTGGATAGTCGACTAGTCATTCACATCTCTATTTTAGGACAGAGATCATTCCTGGAGCAACTAGCAGGAGGTGTCGTAGCGGTGAATCTCAATCCTGTTACAAGTAGAGTACGTAGCAATGTATATGGTGTTTTTGTAGAATGAAAACATTTCACGCCCTGCAGTTACAATCTGAGCAAGGAGAAGACAAGACCTAGGACAACAGTTCAGCAAAGGTAAGGTGTGGAGAAATGACTGGTGAGATCTGGCTAGGATTACTGGAAGAAATTGGTTTTAAGGAAGCACTTGCAGGGGGGGCGAAGATGAGGATGTGCCTGGTGGATTTAAAGTAATGGGATGGTTTCAAACAGAAATGGACAGCCAGAATGACAGTGTAAAGCTGAGAGTAAAAAACAGGAAAGTTTGTTTTAAAAAAATAATAGTGTTCAGGGAGAGAGGGATAGAATCTCCCCATGAAGAGATAAATTTTCAGTGAAGAAGGGAATCTCGGATGACAAGATGGGAAAGAACAGATGGTAATTGGCACTTTCTGTTAGACACTGCAGCACCAGAAGGATGTGCCAAAGTAAATATGTAACAGGCACATTTCTCCTTGCTATTTCAGCTTTTCTGTCAGCAACAACTGAGGCACTTACATTATGCTAGGATTTAAAAGCTGAATTTCTAAATGTCATATCTGTACCCACAACAACATCAAAGTAATTACCACTAAGAGATGAGAAGAAGTAGAAGGGAAACAGTGTTCTCAATTAGAGCTTACTTTGGCACATCCTTACAGTACTGAACTGTTTAACTTGAGAGCAAGTTTTGTCTCACATCAGTTTCGTGGGATGTGTTCAGAACACAGATGCAGTGGTAGTCTTGCTTCATAAAGAAAAATGAGAAGTCTTGTTTAAGTTTCTTTACACCATGTTCAAATGAAGAAAAAATCAATTCTGTTGTAGACTAGAACACAATTAAGAAAAAATTATTTGGTGTTATAAGAGAACAAATAAATCACATTATGCAAACATCCCATTCACATAGATCATGGTGCTCTTAATTAAAATGTATTCAGAGAAAAATAATTTGGGAATTATTCAGATGGGGAAAAATATCGTCAGTATTAATTATGAGTAGATTCAAGCTCTTCAGAAAGTAGCAGGGGACTATTTTCCAAGTGACTTTTCTCTTGGGGCACCTACAGTAATTGGAACTCTATTTGCCATTTTCTGAGTATGCACATTAAAGGAAATTGTTCTTGTTCTGGATTTCGTTATGTGCTGTTAAGAGAAAAGCTTTTTCACAAGCTGTGTCTGACACAGGCTACTTAGTCTCAGTTACAAGGATAACATTTTACTTCTGTCTGCTTGACTATAGAATTCTAATGTTCCTTTTGTAACATAAGAAACCCCCAGTGAAATATATGTATGAGATAATCCATTAATTTTGCTTACAACTAAATATTAAGTTTCCTCTACCCTATACCTCATTTTGTTACCTCGTAAGCCAAAAACTGTACCTTACTGAACAATACCGTTACCCCTGAAGCAAAATTTCCTGAGAACTCTGGTTTTGAGAAGTTAATTAGCCAAACTTTTTCCAAGTAGGTATACTTACCAACTGCAATTAACTATGATGTAATGACCATGTGTGTTTTTAGTGTTGTGTTATAACCTGCTTCACAGTCCTTCTCACACTAAGCTTTTGTGGCTATAAAGTTACTTAAAGGATAATTACATATCTATGGGTTTTGCTAAAAGTAATTTTGTTATATATGTATAATAAGGATGAGAAGATTATACTACAGGACATACTTTTAAGGAAGGATTATAATTAGAAGAAATTAATGGATGATATCATATGTATAGGTTTTAGAATGCAATTATAGCAAAAAACCACACCCCACATTACGTGCATCTACTACAGGTAAAGGTTATATTGGATTTTTGGCTATGTTGGAAGACTTAACTTTTCTATCTACAGTTCCCAGCTGGTAGGGGTTGAAGCCCCAAGACCCCTGTCCCACTTAGCAGAAGCCAGATGTAATACTTAGGGGGGTTATATGCCCCTCTGATCTTTTCTGGCCCCACTTGGTTGCATGGTGCTATCAGGCCCCCTCCCTACACAGAAACTGCTGGAACCAGCAAGCTGGAAGCGATGGCTGGAGTGGCAGCAGCCAACAGCTGGTGCTGCAGAGAGACACTGCTTTCACTCCTGCCTCATCCCAAGGAGTGAAAACAGTGGCTCTTCCTTGTAGTTTCCAGATGTTTGCTGCTGCCTCTCCATGGGAGCTAAGAGCTGCAAATAGGGGCTGCTGAGGGTAAGAGAGCAGGAATATGTGTGACTCAGATTTTTGGGGACGTGACTCTTGTTGGGGGAGGGGTTCAAGCCTTCAAATTGTGCCCCCTCCCCCAGAGGCACCAGTCTGGCAGAAGGCCCTAGCCCCACCACCTCGCCACAGGGCAGATGGCCCAAGGCCCACACACTCCGCAGCCTAATAGGCAGAGAATGGGGAGGAGAATGTGAGGAGCTCCATGGACTACACTTAAATTGTAAAAGAGCCACATGTGCCTTGTGAGCCCCTGTTTTATAGTGATAGACCAAGTGTAACGCTGACAGGGGGAACTGAACCCAGGAGCTCTGGAGCTTAGTGCATGAACTTCTTCAGCAGAGATCGGTAGGCAACCTATGGCTTGTAAGCAATACATGGCTTACCTAGGAGCCAAATATGGCCTGCAGCTTGAGCTCAGCCCCTCTTGTCCCCCCACCTCTCCACGCTCCAGCCAGCAAGATTGGAGCCAGCGCTAGCTTCCTGCAGAGGGGGTGGGGATGGAAAAGCCCAGAGCCAAATCGGGCCAATGGAGCATCGTGAGGCCATGCCTGGGACTAGGGCTGCCAGCTGGTTTAACCAAAAATACCGAAGACTCCCTCACCCCTCTCAAAAAACAACAAGAAAACACCAGTGGAAAAATTCTGTTGAGGGGAAAAAAAAAAGGACCCCAAGAGTTATTAAGCAAAATAAATAAATACATACATAAATAAAATAAAACAGCATTAAAACAGCATGGCCCCTTTAAGTGCGTGCAGAGTCAGAATAGGGATAGGAAGTAGAGAGGTTGAGCACTAAGACCCAGGGAAGGCATTGCTTCTCCTTGATCAGGACTTTAGGCTTTTTGCCGGTGGCCATCTTGTTTTCTTGGTTGAGCCAGAAAGGAGCTTCCCTGCAGAACCAGGTAAGCAGGGGGCCTGGGGGCGAGCCCAGTTGCTGAGTGTGTCGTAGGGTTGCCAGGTGCCTGGTATTTTCATCTCCTGGCAGGGGAAAAAACCCCCAGAAAATATTGGACATTTTAGGTATCTGGTATTTTCTGATTTCTTTTACCGGACAGGAGGCAAAAAATACCGGACACCTGGCAACCTTACCTGGGACAGGAAGCCTTAGAGCAATGTGAGGAGCAAAAAGCCCAAACAGGGCCCAGCCACCATTTGACTACAGTGTCATAATACTCCTGCACACCCCCCCCCCCCCCGCCCACTTCAGCCCTGAGTCCATCATACACTCAGACCTCCTGCCCTGAGTGCCTCATATACACCAACCCAGACTACTGGACCCCCACATCCCCAGCCCTCTGCCATAAGATTGACAGAAGACAACCTGAATGCATGCATGAAGCTGGATTTGACTAGTCATGATGTAAACTTCAAAGAAATGTACAAAAAGATGCAGCAGCAGAAGTCCCATTGAATAAAGTCTGTGAGTACGATGATTCATTTATGCTATTATTAATTAATGTCGATTATCAATAATATTAAGTTGTATATTTTCAAATGGGCATTTTTATATGACTCTTTGTTAACCATCTGTTCTGAATTTTGATGTAGTTTGGCTCTTTGGTTTGAAAAGATTGCCGACCCCTGTTCTACTGCTTGAGCAATTAAAGACAATTGGCTCACAATTAAGGCTATAGAGCAGACTCATTCTCTCCCTCTGTAAGTGGTCTAAGTACCAACATGTGGGACAGTGAACTTACGCAAGCAAAGTGTTTATGATACATTTAAGATTGCTAAATTATCTCACTCAAAGAATGACTGTAAAATGAACAATGAGATTAAAATAGAAAGGTCCTCATACATTTACTGTACCAAATGTACATACAATAGAAGTGCTATCTAAATGTAGTACTACAGCAATTGGTTTTAATTACAGTCCAATGGCAATTTCAAAAGTTAAACAAAAATGCCACTACAAAGGTTTCAGACTGTGTAATAATAGGCTCTTTTTTTTGGTTCCCTTATGCCAGAGGTTCTCAAATTGGGAGTTGTGACAGGTTATTGCTGGGAGGGAGTCAAGAGCTCTCAGCCTCCACTCCGAACCCCATTTCACCTCCAAGATTTGTAATAGTTTGAAATATAAATTAAAAGTGTAGTTTTTATAAGGTGGGACACACTCATACTCTTGCAGTGTGAAAGGGGTCACCAATCCGAAAGTTTGAAAACTACTGCATCATACTGTTTGCTTTCTAGGACAGGTTGAAACATTCTAAACTGGGACTTTCTGGTCCGGCAACATGTTCCAGGACCAGAGAGTTCTGGTGGAGAGGGCTAGTAGCAGGGAGCCCTGCAAGCTGGCAGGGCAGTGTGGCTTCCCAGTAGGACTGTGGGAGCCCCACACACAGCAGGAGGACAATGCAGAGGCTGCGGGGCCACCTGAAATGGCAGGAGCCAGGCTCTGTAGCAGGAAGCCAGCGTGCAGAGGCAGTGGAGTGGCACTGAGAGCCCAGTGCCCGAAGGCAGAAGGGCTACTGGGCACTGCAGCAGGAGCCCGGTGCGCTCACAGGTGGCGCAAAGGCAGCAGAGTTGCTGGGTGTGGCAGTGGGAGCCCGGCAAGCAGAGGCAGTGGGGATGCCTGGCACAGCAGGAGGAACTTGCACAACAGCAGGAGCCTGGTATGCAGAAGGGGCAGGGCTTCCTGGTAGGGTAACAGCAGCTGACAGGGCAGCAGGACCAGTGAAAGGGGAGAGCCAGTTGGGAGGGCAGGAGTTGGGCCAGGGCTGGAGGGGGCTGGTGGCAGAGGAGCCAGAAATGGCCATCCCTGGTCCAGCAAAATTCCTCATCCAGGATGGGTCAGGTCCCGAGGGTGCTGGACCAGGGAGGTCCAACCTGTATTACCTTTCAGGAGCTTTGTTCCAGATCATGTGTTATGATAGTGATTTTAATGTAAGCTGCAAATGCAACATTATCTTGGCTCAACATGACTCTGAAAAAAATAGTTCCATTGCATTGACTGAAGCAAAGAAATTATTTCCTCTCTTTCGCCTCAATGGTTTGCTTTGAAATTAGGAGGGCATACCTAGTGGGGTCCTGCAAGAGTCAGTCCTGGGCCCGGTACTATTCAGTATTTATATTAATGCCTTAGATAATGAAGTAAAGAATATGCTTATAAATCTGCAGATGATAATCAAGCTGGAAGGAGATACAAGCACTTTGGAGGACAGGTTTAAAACTCAAAATTACCTTGACAAGTTGGAGAGCTAGTCTGAATTCAGCAAGATGAAATTCACTGAAGACAAGTGACAAGTACTTTTAGGGAAGAAAAGCAAATTGACAACGAAAAATGGTGAATAACTGTGTAGGTGGCAGTACTACTTACAAGGATCTGGGGATTATAGTGGACTGCAAATAGGATATAAATTGTCAATGTGATGCAGTTGCAAAAAAGGCTAATATGTTTCTGAGGTGTATTAACAGGAGTGTTGTATATAAGAAACAGGGAAGTAACTGTCTCACTCTACTTGACAGTGGTGAAGCCTCACACCAGTCCAATTCTGGGCAACACAATTTAGGAAAGATGTGGACAAACTGGAAACAATCCTGAGGAGAACAACAGAAAATGATGTGGATAAACTGGAGAGAGACCAAAGCTGGCAACAAAAATGATAAAAGCTTTAGAAAACCCGACTTATGAAGACAGTTTAAAAAGCTATCATGGTTAACACTGAGAAAAGAAGCCTGAGGGGGAACATGGTAAGACTTCCAGAATGACAAGGGCTGTTATAAAGAGGACTGGTGATCTTGTTCCTCATGGCCACTGAAGGTAAGACAAGAAGTAATGGGCTTCATCTGAAGCAAGGGACATTTAAGTTAGATATTGGAAAAACTTCCTAACTGTAAGCGTAATTAGGCACTGGACGAGGCTTCCAAAGTAGGTCATGGAATCTCCATCACTGGAAGCTTTTAAAAACTAGCTGGACAAACACCTGTCAGGGATAGTCTAGGTTTAATTGGTCCTGCTTTGGCACAGAAAGCTGGACTCGAGGACTTCAAGGTCCCTTTTAGCCCTAAATTTCTATGATTCTGTACTAGGGTAGTGTCCCAACCAAAAGCTGCACACATGATTCCTACTAGCCAGCTAATGTTTAAATTAAAAATAGATATTTAAATTGGAATATACTGCACTAATCCTGAACAATATAGCAACATCTTACCTGTCTAAGTTGAACTATGAATCCTCTTGTCTAAACAAAACAAAGTTTCAGTATCATTTCTGTGTCTCTATAGTTCTCATTATTTCATCTCTTCTTCCTACTATAATATTCCCCAAAACATGAAATATATATACATATTATAAAAAAGTAGCATCAAGACTAGAGCTTCCATTTAGCAAGAGTGAATCTGTTCCACTGGATTCAAATCTCCAGTTGCCATTTACACTTTCAAGTGTCAGAATTGTGGACAAAGCCTGTCTGCACTTGAAAGCTGTTGCAGGTTTTGTGTATCTGCATTAAGTGATGCAGAGCGCTGGCTGCACAAGCAGTTTGTCAATGCTGCATTGTAATCCCCAGCTAAGCACAGTGCTGCATTGTTTCAAAACAAGAGGTCAGCATTCTGGGCAGACATCTCCTGGTATATTACTTTCTCACTAGATTCTAACTATGTGCAGTAAAAACAATCCCAGAATGCATAAATATGTGATGCTGCAAGGCCTGGCCAAACACTATGAAAGATTCACCAGTATGAATGTGGGGTGGTCTTCAAATGATAATGGGATTTTAAACAGTGGCTTGTTTTCTGCAATGAGAAGCACAACTTTTGTTTCCATGAACTACTCTAGACACTGATGATGTTATCACTCCTCCTATTATTACCCTCTGCTTCCCTGGCTTATGAAGTCTCCTACTAGATACTTGGATTGGAGAAAGGACTTAAGTGGCTGCAGATTGACAGTGCAACATGCACTTGGAAGACTGATGGGTACATGGAGGCACCTGATGATAAGGCTGGAGGCTGATAACGAGCAGCTTCTAAAAGATTTGAAATCTAGAAGCCTCTGTTAATTGGCTGAGCCTCAGTCGGGGGAGGGGCTACCAGAGCTATAAGCATGTGACTCAGCGACCAGGAACAGCTAACAGGAGTTTAGAGGGGGAGATTAGAGGGCAGTAGTGACTTCTGACCTTCTTTAAAACATAACTCTTAGAATAATCTATACTCCAGGGCTGTGTCTACACTGGGCCACTTATTCCGGAAAAGCAGCTGCTTTTCCGGAATAACTTGCCAGCTGTCTACACTGGCCGCTTGCTTTTCCGGAAAAGCAATGACGATCTACTGTAAAATTGTCAGTGTTTTTTCCGGAAAAACTGTGCTGCTCCCGTTCGGGCAAAAGTCCTTTTCTGGAAAAACTGTCCCGGAAAAGGGCCAGTGTAGACAGCACAGTAGTCTTTTCCGGAAAAAAGCCCCAATTGCGAAAATGACCAGGTTTTTTTCTGGAAAAGCGCGTCTACATTGGCCACAGACGCTTTTCCGTAAAAAGTGCTTTTCCGGAAAAGCATCCTGCCAATGTAGACGTGCTTTTTCCGGAAATACTTATAACGGAAAACTGTTCCGTTTTAAGCATTTCCGGAAAAGGGTGCCAGTGTAAACGTAGCCCAGAGGTTTAAAAAGAATCCCAGTTTGTACTTAAACTTATTCATTAGAAAAATGGAGACAGAAGCTCAGCAGCAGAGTAGGGGCTATCCTGTTTATTGCGTCGAGTGTAACAGGTATGATTACCTGCCCTGTGGGCGGGTGGAATATGTGTGTACCCATTGCAAGGAGCTCCTGACCCTCAGACCGAGTTCGGGCTTTGCAGGACAGGGTGGCTGAACTGGAGGAGCTCAGGGAGGTAGAGAGCTATGTTGATGAGACTTTCCGGGACACTGTAGTACTGTCCCACCTCCAGTCTGAGAGCCCCAGTGCTCTTAAGGAGGATGAAAGTCTCAAGGGAACAGAGCATTCAATGGGAGCAGAGGGAAATCATCCCATAGTTGGGTCCCTCCTCCCAGAGGATGTTGCGGTATCCTTTTGCACTGAGGATACCTCTGAGGGGGAGGGAACACCAGTTAGGAAGAGGCAGGTGTTAGTAGTGGGTGATTCGATCATTAGAAACAGGGTATGTTTACACTACAAAGTTAATTCGAACTAACAGAGGTTAGTTCGAATTAACTTTGATAGGCGCTACACTAGCGCTCCGCTAGTTCGAACTTAATTCGAACTAGCAGAGCGCTTAGTTCGAACTAGGTAAACCTCATTCCACGAGGACTAAGCCTAGTTCGAACTTACTAGTTCGAATTAAGGGCTGTGAAGCCCCTTAATTCGAGCTAGTGGGAGGCTAGCCCTCCCCAGCTTTCCCTGGGGGCCACTCTGGCCAACACCAGGGAAACTCTATTGCCCCCCTCCCGGCCCTGGACCCCTTAAAGGGGCACAGGCTGGCTACGGTGCCTGTGCCAGGTGCAAGCCTGCCAGCACCCAGCAAGCAGACCCTGCACCTGGCACGGCTCGAGCCGGCCACCTGATGCCCCCCAGCCCTCCCCCTCTTCCCGGGACCAGGCTGGCGGCTCCCGGGAGCTTGCCCGGGACTGCAAGAGGCGGGCACCCACCTGGTCCAGTGCAGACATCGTGGACCTTGTCCACGACCTCTGCACTAGGCACAGGAAAGCGGCCGTCTAGGGCAGGAGAGCTGCCAGCCTGGCCACCCAGGAGCAGGTTTGCATGAAAATCAAGGTGGTCCACTGAGACCCCCGACCCTGAGCTTACAATGGCCGTACTGGGTCAGACCAAAGGTCCATCTAGCCCAGTAGCCTGTCTGCCGACAGCGGCCAACCCTAGGGACCCTGGAGGGGATGGACCAAAGACAGTGACCAAGCCATTTGTCTTGTGCCATCCCTTTCCAACCTTCCACAAACTTCGGGCAGGGACACCACTCCTACCCGCTGGCTAATACCACTCCATGGACCCAACCTCCATGACTTGATCTCACTTCTCTTTAACCTCTGTTCTAGTTGTAGCCTTCACAGCCTCCTGCAGCAAGGAGTTCCACAGGTTGACTCTTTGCTTTGTGAAGAACAACTTTCTGTTCTTAGTTTGAAGCCTGCTACCCATTCCTTTCCTTTGGTGTCCTCTAGTCCTTCTATTATGGGAACTAATGAAGAACTTTTCTGTATGCACCCTCTCCACCCCACTCGTGCTTTTATACACCTCTATCATGTCCCCCCTCCATCTCCTCTTTTCTAAGCTGAAAAGTCCCAGTCTCTTTAACCTCTCTTCATATGGGACCTGTTCCAAACCCCTCATCATTGTAGTTGCCCTCCCCTCTCCTACCCTCTCTCTTCCCCTCTCCCACCTCCTTTTCCCAGTCTCCCCCAGTTTTGTTCAATAAAGAGAGATTCTATTTTTGAACACAATTGTCCTTTATTTTGTACATCAGGAAGGGGGCTAGGGAAGGGTAAGTGGAAGGAGGTGAGGGAGGAATGGGGTACGAGCCCCCGATGGGGAGGGGACTGGGCTGGCTCTGCGGGCTTCTTTGGGTGGAACCTCTCCTGCAGCCCCCCAATTGCCCCCTCTCCCCAGATGGCAGCCTGCGGCAAGTGCAGCCGGGCTGATGGCCGAGTGCTGTGATGTGCCCAGTGTGGGTACTCCAGGCATTCCAAGCCAGGACTGCTTTGCAAGCGGGGCACCCCGAGAACTGTCTATCTGGGGTGGGGGTCGGGTCCCTTTAAGCACAGCCCTCGGCTAGTCTGAGACAGCAGCTCCACGCTCTAAGTCCTACTCTGATGCCCTGCCGGCACTGCTTCTGGCCATCCTTAATCTCTGTTCAGGGTCCACTCAATGTGGACATGCTAGTTGGAATTAGCAAAACGCTAATTCGAACTAGTTTTTAGGTCTAGCTGTGCTAATTCGAATTAGCTTAGTTCGAATTAACTAATTCGAACTAAGTTAGTTCACATTAGCACTGTAGTGTAGACATACCCATAGATAGTTGGGTTTGTGATGACTGGGAGAACCGTATGGTCACTTGCCTGCTTGGTGCGAAGGTTGCGGATCTTTCGAGGCATCTAGATAGACTTATGTGTAGTGCTGGGGAGGAGCTGGTGGTCGTGGTACATATAGGTACCAATGACGTAGGGAAGGGTAGGAGAGATGTCCTGGAGGCCAAATTTAGGCTGCTAGGAAACATCAACCATATGAAGAAACTCGCACAGATACAGCCAGACATCATCTTTCTATCCAGGAAACAGACTGAAATCCAGGACCTCTATGGTGGCATTCTCGGAAATGCTTCCAGTTCCAGGCGCAGGGCCAGGTAGGCAGGCGGAGCTTCAGAGTCTCAATGCATGGATGAGACGATGGTGTAGGGAAGAGGGGTTTAGATTTATTAGGAACTAGGGAAACTTTTGGGAGAGGGGGAGCCTATACAGGAAGGATGGGCTCCACCTAAACCAAGGTGGAACCAGACTGCTGGCACTAAACATTAAAAAGGCCGTAGAGCAGTTTTTAATCTAAGAGATGGGGGAAAGCCAATTGGTGCGGAGATGCACGTAAATCGGAGGGAGACTTCTCTTAGAGGAGAATCCATTGATAGAGATTCTCTAAGCTGTAGTCAGAAATAGAGGAGGGGAGCAGGCAAACCATGGGCCAGAGCAGACAAACAACCGCATACAAAGGAATCCAATGCATCAGGGAAGGGCAGACAAATAAGCAGTGGCACATTTTTAAAGTGCTTGTACACAAATGCTAGGAGTCTGACTAATAAGATGGGTGAACTAGAGTACCTCATATTAAATGAGGAGACTGACATAATAGGCATCACTGAAACCTGGTGGAATAAGGAAAATCTGTGGGACACAATCATACCGGGATATAAAATATATAGAAAGGATAGAGCAGGCCGGGTGGGTGGCGGAGTGGCACTGTATATGAAAGATAATGTAGAATCAAATGAAATAAAAATATTAAGTGAATCAACATGGTCCATAGAATCGCTATGGATAGTAATTCCATGCTCCAATAATAAGAAATTAGCAGTAGGGATATATTACCGACCACCTGACCAGGACAGCAATACTGACATTGAAATGCTGAGGGAGATTAGAGAGGCTACCAAAATAGAGAACTCTATAGTGGGGATTTTAATTACCCCCATATTGACTGGATACATGTCACCTCAGGAAGAGAAGCGGAGATAAAATTTCTCAATGGCTTAAATGACTGCTTCTTGGAGCAGCTGGTGCAGGAACCCACAAGGGGAGAGGCAATTCTCGATTTAGTCCTGAGTGGAGCGCAGGATCAGGTCCAGGAGATAACCGTTACAGGACCGCATGGGAATAGTGACCATAATATAATAACATTCAACATTCCTGCGGTGGGAAGAACACCTCGGTAGTCCAGCACCCTGGCATTTAATTTCAAAAAGGGGAATTACACAAAAATGAGGAGGTTAGTTAAACAGAAATTAAAGAGCACAGTGACTAGAGCCAAATCCCTGAAAGCTACATGGAAGCTTTTTAAAGACACCATAATAGAGGCCCAACTTAAATATATACCCCAAATTAAAAAGCATGGCAAGAGACCTAAAAAAGTGCCACCGTGGCTTAACCACCATGTAAAAGAAGCAGTAAGGGACAATAAGGTATCTTTTAAGAAGTGGAAGTCCAATCCTAGTAAGATAAATAGAAAGGAACATAAACACTGTCAAATCAAATGTAAAAATGTAATCAGAAATGCAAAAAAAGATTTTGAGGAACAGCTAACCAAAAACTCAAGGAAATAACAAAATGTTTTTTAAGTACATTAGAAGCAGGAAGCTTGCTAAAAAACCTGTGGGTCCCCTAGATGATTGAGCTATAAAAGGAGCAATCAAGGACGATAAAGCCATTGCGGAGAAACTAAATGATTTCTTTGCTTCAGTCTTCACTGCTGAGGACGTTGGGGAGATTCCTGAATCTGCACTGTCCTTTGTGGGTGATGAATCTGAGGAACTGTCGCAGATTGAATTGTCATTAGAGGAGGTTTTTGAACAAATAGAAAAACTTAATGTTAACAAATCTCCGGGACCGGATGGCATTCATCCAAGGGTTCTAAAAGAACTCAAATGGGAAATTGCTGAGCTATTATCTGTGGTTTGTAACCTATCCTTTAAATCGGCTTCCGTACCTAATGACTGGAAGGTAGCCAACGTGACACCAATATTTAAAAAGGGCTCTAGAGGCGATCCTGGCAATTACAGATCGGTAAGTCTAACTTCAGTACCGGGCAAATTAGTTGAAACAATAGTAAAGAATAAAATTGTGAAGCATGTAGAAGAACATAATTTGTTGGACAGAAGTCAACATGGTTTCTGTAAAGGGAAATCCTGTCTTACTAATCTATTAGGGTATGTCTACACTACCCCCCTAGTTCGAACTAGGGGGGGGAATGTAGTCATACGGAGTTGCAAATGAAGCTCGGGATTTGAATTTCCCGGGCTTCATTTGCATGAAGCCGGCCGGCGCCACTTTTAAATGCCGGCTAGTTCGGACTGCGTGCCGTGCGGCTTCCTATCTGAACTAGCTGTACGCCTCGTGGAAAGTGGATACAAAACTGTTTAGGATAGTCAAGACAGAAGCAGACTGTGAGGAACTCCAAGAAGATCTCACCAAACTGAGTGATTGGGCAACAAAATGGCAAATGAAATTTAATGTGGATAAGTGTAAAGTAATGCACATCGGGGAAAAATAACCCCAACTATACGTACAGTATGATGGAGGCTAATTTGGCTATGACAAATCAGGAAAGAGATCTTGGAGTTCTCGTGGACAGTTCTCTGAAAACTTCCACGCAGTGTGCAGCGGCGGTCAAAAAGGCAAATAGGATGCTAGGAATTATTAGGAAAGGGATAGAAAATAAGACTAGAATATCTTACTGCCCCTGTATAAAACTATGGTACGCCCACATCTTGAATACTGTGTACAGATGTGGTCTCCTCACCTCAAAAAAGATATTTTGGCCTTGGAAAGGGTTCAGAAAAGGGCAACTAAAATGATTAGGGGTTTGGAACGGGTCCCATATAAGGAGAGGTTAAAGCGACTGGGACTTTTCAGTTTAGAAAAGAGGAGACTGAGGGGGGATATGATAGAGGTATATAAAATCATGAGTGGTGTGGAGAGGGCCGATAAAGAAAAGTTATTTATTAGTTCCCTAAATAGAAGAACTAGAGGACACCAAATGAAATTAATGGGTAGCAGGTTTAAAACTAATAAAAGAAAGTTCTTCTTCACACAGCTTGTAGTCAACCTGTGGAACTCCTTGCCAGAGGAGGCTGTGAAGGCTAGGACTATAATAGAGTTTAAAGAGAAGCTAGATAATTTCATGGAGGTTAGGTCCATAAAAGGCTATTAGCCAGGGGATAAAATGGTGTCCTTGGCCTCTGTTTGTCAGAGGCTGGAGAGAGATGGCAGGAGACAAATCGCTTGATCATTGTCTTCGTTCCACCCTCTCTGGGGCACCTGGTGCTGGCCACTGTCGGCAGACAGGATACTGGGCTAGAGGGACCTTTGGTCTGACCCAGTACGGACGTTCTTATGTTCTTAATATCTGGCTTGTGTGATAGATGCTTGTTCTGTTTTGCTCAGCCCTATGTGAGGATCAAAAGACACAACTTTGCCGAGGACCGGAAGAAGAATTCCTTAAGTTTTTGAACGGCCAGAGAGGCAGTAACTACGAAGTACTACAACTGGTCAGGGATTCATTATGCTTCTACTGTGAGGCTAAGACAAACTTGTGAACAATGTATATACCTTTGTGTGAGGCTTTTATCGTGATCCGTGCAGGTGGGGATTTTACTGAAACATGTAAAGCTCATGATTCTTTCAAACAAAGAATGTCATGACACTTTCAATTAATGGTTAATAATACACCAAGTTAAACACTGCGAACAGTTAAAAAAAAAAAACCAAACACTCTATTGAATAAACATAACACGATTCAAAGTTAAAAGTCCAGTGCAAAATTTAAAATGCTGAGTGTACATATGTGTGTTTAAAGCTGCAGATTTGTGTATGTGAGAGGAGTCAAAAATGTTCTTCACATTTTGGGGTGTTGGATGGCAACAGAAAGGCCTGCCCCTTGCAGCTGAAGGAGTTAAGGCATTTTTTCTAGTATCTGATGACCTTCAGATTGCTTGGTACTATGGAACACTGAGGGGAGGGCTTGTTCTGTGAAGTTGATGGCAAAGGTTGTATCCTGTATGCAGTTATTAGGAGGAGAGAGCTGCAGGACAGGTTGGGGTGGTGTTCTTGAACTTGGTGCCATTATGTTCTCCAGTAGTGGTGCTTACCTCTTCATCATCCTCAGCAGCTATGCCTATAAGACCCTAGCCATTTCCTTGTTCCCTCTCCCCTCTTTATCATGCTTAAGAAATCTTTCCTCCTTTTTTTTTTTATACTCTCTTGCAGGGATGCAGACATAAGGTCAACACACATGTCATCTCTTGACCTCTTTTTCTTATATAGATTGGCCTGTCATTGGCCTCTTGGTTCACATCCTACTAATGTGTTAGGTGCTACAGGGAGATGAGAAAGCTCAAACTGGTCACTGTCCATATCACAGCCTCTGTGCCAACAATAATACGATGTTATTGTTTTTCTGTAGTTTTGGAATTCCGTTCCTATAGGCTCTTCCCAGTTGTGGATGAACTCGGCAATGGTCTTTAAACTTCTTCCCCATGTGCACAGAACCCTTGCAACTGCAGTGAGAGTGTGTTGGTTGGCAGGTGAGATCATTCTTGACGCAGCTGGGGAAGATGTTTGATAAATGCCCATGTAGGCTGCAGGTGAGTGGGACAGGCATGTATAGCCAGTAGGCACAAGCTATTAGTTGCATATGTATCTCTGCAGGTTAATGGGACCTGGTTGGGGGCAACAGAGGCAGGCTAATAATTGCATATGCACCTCTGCAGGCTGTCCTTACTTTGAGAAGGATGCTACCCTGAGGTGTGTTGCCAAAAGGCAAAAAAGGCTTCTGTTCAAAAAGGCAATTGACAAACTGGGAAAATATGCTATGATGTTGTTTTCCAAGATAGTGCCCCCATCACTGGTAAAGGAGTGGAAGGGAACCACAAACTATATGGGCAGTACCAAGAGAACTGGACTGCCATACAATCTGTGTCAAATTAGCATAATTTTAACATCAGCAGATCAGCATAAAATGCACTGCCAAATAAAATAGAATTTTGCAATAATGCAAAGAGGAGAGGGGGGACCTCAACATCTCTTTACTTTCTGAAATGTCTCTTTAGCCTGAGTTTTGTAACCTTATAATGACTCAAGTTCCCTTAAGGCTTAAGCCATGGGAATTAAATGAAACTGCGAGCCAAAAAAACCATTCTAGTGCTTTCTCTTTCTTGTATCTGCCATTACAATAAGCCAGGGGTTCCCAAACTTTTTGACACGGGGACCAGTAAATCCATTCACGAGCTTTTGGAGGACCGGTAACATTCATTTGCATATTCAATAAGCAAATGATGAATATTCAAATAAGTTGTTTTTGGCCTCCCAAAGCCCCCAGTGCCAGCATTATCCAAAGCTTTTTATACAGTCACCCACAATATTTCCAGAAAGTTAAGGGAATATGGATTGGATAAATGGACTGTAAGATGGATAGAAAGCTGGCTAGATCAGGGTTTCCCAAACTTTTTACTTTAGTTGGAACCCATTTTTTTTTTCAGTACTGTCTTTTGCAGCCCAAAAATATAAACGCATATAAAAAAAAGAATGGAAAAATGAATAAATTTTCAGTGTTTCACCCGGCTGCATCCTCCACCCAGCCTGGGCCAGAGCTTGGGGGACCTGGCGCCACATTAGCACTTCAGGAGGTGGGAGCAGGAGCAGACTGGAGGTAGGGTATCTGGTTAAGAGGGAGGGTGCGAGGGAGGGTAGGTTGCCAGGTGTCCGGTTTTGTACTGGACAGTCTGGTTTTTGAAGGTTTTGTCTGGGAAAGAAATTGAGAAATTACCAGACACATAAAATGCCTGGTATTTTCTAATTAGGTATGTTTTATTATAATTAGGTGTATTAGTCCTTAGCTGCCTCGCTGGTAGATGTGCTCATGCTGTCTGAGTGTGTCTACCTGCCAGGCAGTTCGCAACTACTCCAGGGAGGCAATGTGGGGGGAGGTGGGGGTGGGGGAGGAGGCGGCAAAATGGAAACCTTGGCCAGACTCACTTGTCTGCCGGGGTCTGCATGTGCCCAGGTCAGTCCCGCCCTCCCCCTTTCTCTTCCCGATCTCCCCAGTCCAGCCCTGCTGCCCCCGTCCAGCCCTGCTTCCAGCGGCTGGTTCCTCCCACCCCCCACCAATCTCCCCCGGTCAGCCCCGCCCCCCACAAGCCCCGCTGCCCCTGTTCAGTTCTGCTTCCCGCAGCTGATTCTCCCATCCTCTCCCTCCCCCTGTGCAGCCCTGGTTCCGCCACCTGCTCTCTCCGATTTCCGCCACCAGACAGCTCCACTGCCCCCAACCCTGCTTCTACCGCCCACCCTCCCCCCATCTCTGCGGGAAAGCCCCGCTGCCCCCAACCCTGCTTCCACCGCCTGCCCACATGCCTGGATCTCCACAGGACAGCCCCAGTCCTGCTTTCGCCGCCCGCCCGCCCAGATCTCTGCGGGACAGACCCGTCGTTCCCAGCCCTGCTTTGGCCGCCCGCCCGCCCGGATCTCCACCGGAACAGCCCCACTGCCTCCAACACTGCTTCCTGGCGGCCGGTTCCTCCCCCACTCCTCCCAGCCCCCCCACTCTGCTCCCCTCCCCTGCCCCTCCCAGCAGCCATGCTGAGGCCTGATATTTTTTTTCCTGCGGCCCGATATCGGGCCGCTGCCCATAGTTTGGGAAACACTGCAATAAGCATTTCTTCCATTCAATGGCTCTCATTTTTTAACCCATATAGTGCTGCCACCTTAAATGGGGACGAGGGTCAAGTCAGGAGGGAGGGAGAACAATAAGCACTGTGGAAGAAGAATGTGGGGGTGGAACCTGGTAAGTTTCTGCTGGGGATTGTGTGTTTTGGAAATAAATGATACAGAATTTTTAAACTTTCTGAAGCAGCTCCTATTATAAGCAAAAAGATCCAGGGTTTAAAAGCTAATGATGTTGACAGATGGTAGATCAACATGGCGGAGCCCTGAAAATACCGTGAGCTAAGTGGTTTAAATCTCCTGGTCCAGTTGTATTGTAATACAGCAAATGATACTTACTAGAAGAGATGCCACTCTACCCCTGGTTAGGTCTCCAATTGTGTTTCAGGTTGGTCCTCTGCCTACATTTAAGGGTCCTCCTGATCACCAGTACTGTGTTTACCTCAGGGTTCAGGGGTTAAGCAAGTTGATTCCAAAATGCAAGATCTTTTCAATCTTCTCCACCTTGGCAACCCGGCCAGCATCTATTGGGGTGTTCTCAGTAGAGTTCACTATGTTCCATGTTTCAGAGGTGGTCTTTGCCAAACAATATGATCCAGCTCATCACAGTAGCTGCCAATTCATGAGAGCGCAAACAGGGTCCTTATTTTGACCCCAACATTCCTAAAACACAGAGTTCCTTTACCTCATGGCAGCATCAGATCAAGTCCTGGGAATGCCCCCTCTTTTGTTCTGATAGGCACTTGAAGACATGTGCACTCAGTGACTGCTCTTTACACCTCTCCACAGAGGACAATGAAGTCCAAGACCTCAACCTGGGGCTACACAGAAACATGAGGCACAGTTGCTAAATAATCATGTCCATGGGCTGGAATCTTGTACAGCCATGCATAGCTGCATGCCACCATTTAAACAGGGAAGTGACAGTCATGTCTACATGACTTCAGAACAGTAGAGGGCACACAGGTAAACAGACAAGCTGACCCAGGTAGTCAACAAAGCAGTTTGGGAAATCAGCTGAAGAACTGTCAGATATAGAACAGTTGTTTCAGGATGAGGACACATCCACACCTACTTTGTTCTGAGTAAACTCATCCTATACCTCAGTATACCCACTTACATAGGGAGCATATTAACAATTGGTTAACACATCAGATGACTGGCGACAAAAAATTGTGTGTGTAGGTGCAAACCACTTTATCATAAAATAGTTCAACTTAACCCACCACTTTTAATGTAGACAAATCCTTATATACTACAGCTATGTCTAGACTACATCCCTCTTTCGAAAGAGGGATATAAATTAGTCATATCGAAATTGCAAATTAAGCTGGGATTTGAATTTTCCATGCTTTATTTGCATAATTGTGTCACGGCGTTCTTTCGAAAAATGCTATTTCAAAAGTGAAACCATGGTCTAGATGCAGTTCTTTTGAAAAGAAAAGCCGTGACAGAAAGATCCTGTAAACCTCATTTTTTGAGTACAGAATCTTTCAAAAAAGGCTCTTCTTTTAGAAAGAACCACATCTAGATGGCGGTTTCACTTTTGAAATAGCGTTTTTCAAAAGAATGCTGTCACACAATTATGCAAACGAAGCACAGAAAATTCAAATCCCGGCTTCATTTGAAATTTTGATGTGTCTAATTTATATCCCTCTTTTGAAAGAGGGATGTAGTTTAGACGTACCCTAAGGAAAAAAATAGGTCTCCTTGCTTTTTGAATACTAAGGAGCAGTGCAGTGCAGAACACCCAGGCTAGGTCTACACTACAGAGTTTTTTTTGGAAAAAAGGCCGTTTTTCCGAAAAATTCAATTTAGTCCACGCTGCAATCATGTTCTTTTGAAAGAAAATTGAAAGAACATAGGGGTTTTTCTGGCATTGATAATACTCCTCCTATGAGGAAGAACCTTTTTCTGAAAGAGCTCTTTCAGAAAAAGGTGTGTGTGGACGGGTAAAAGTGAGTTCTTTCGGAAGAGGAGGAAAGAGGAAAAAACACAGGTGCCCTAGTGGCCACTCCATCCATAGTAATTACATTTTAAATGTGAGATAGCGTCCATTCAGTGTGGACGCTCTCCTTCGAAAAAGCAGATCGCTTTTTCGATGCACTTTGGCAGTGTGTACGCTCTCTGTCGGAAGACGTTTTTTCAGAAGATCTCTTCTGGAAAAGCTTCTTCCAAAAGAAGCCTGCAGTCTAGACACAGCCTCAGTGTACAGCGGCAGTTAAAAAAGCAAATAGAATGTTAGGAATAATTAAAAAAAGGATAGAGAATAAGATACACAATATCTTAATGCCTCTATATAAAACCATGGTATGCCCACATCTTGAATACTGTGGACAGATGTGGTCTCCTCATCTCAAAAAAGATATATTGGCATTGGAAAAGGTTCAGAAAAGCACAACAAAAATTATTAGGCGTTTAGAACATGAAGAAAGATTAAAAAGACACAAACTTTTCAGCTTAGAAAAGAGGAGACTAAGGGGGGATATGATAGAGATCTATAAAATCATAACTGGTGTGGAAAAAGTAAATAAGGAAAAGTTATTTGCATATTTCCACCATATAAGAACTAGGGGTCAGCAAATGAAATTAATAGGTAGCAGGTTTAAACCAAACAGAAGGAAATTTTTCAGCACACAGTCAACCTGTGGAACTCCTTGCCAGAGAATGTGGTGAAGGCTAGGACTTTAACAGGGTTCAAAAAAGAGCTAAATAGATTCATGGAGGTTAGGTCCATCAATGGCTATTAGCCAGGATGGGTAGGAATGGTGTCCCTAGCCTCTGTTTCCCCAAAGGTGGGTGACAGGAGAGGGATCACTTAAGGATTACATGTTGTGTTCCCTCGCTCTGGGGTATCTGGTATTGGCAACTATCGGCAGACAGATACTGGACTAGATGGACCATTGGTCTTACCCAGTATGGCAGTTCTTATGTTCCTTATGAGCAGCTTGAGACAGAAACTGTCTTTTCCAGTTCTACCCTGCACTCACAGTCTGAAAATCCACTGCAAGGAAGGGAGTGGTGTTATTGGAGTGAGGCCTAAAGGGTTTGGTTTATATCTGCAGATACATATTTCCTGACCCAGCATTAAATAACTACACAACCATCTCACACTCAGATTACTCCTATTTTGGGCCTAAATACTGTTTGTTAGGGAGAGAGAGATGCCAATCAAAATATGACTGTGTATAATAATATTGCTTTTGTAGCCAAATAGAATATAGTTCCAGAATGTACCCCATGAAGAATGATCTCATCTGCATGATTTCATGCAGGCCGAACTGCATGAAAGTATGAGAGTAAAGAACGGCCTATTTCACTACCACTACACAATTAATCATCGACATCCCCGAGTGTTGTAATTGTATGCCAACAGCAGCAAAGTCAAAATTAAAGCTGAGTTCCAATACAACCAGCCAGACTTTAGGATTCTGTCTTATTCTTTTCAGTTTGTTCAGTTATGCAATAAAATATGGTCATTAGACCTTGAGAGAATAAAATCTTTTCTCTCTGATATGCTTTCTCAACAAGGGACACCGTGTTTGAATGGGTACCCATCACACATTTCAGGCTTGGCAAATGGCCCATGAGACAAAAAGTTCAACACTTTATCTCCATTTAGAATCTATTTAAAACACAACCAGTTTGCTGTCCCCAACTTAAGAGACTATGGGTATGTCTAGATTACATGCCTCTGCCGACAGAGGCGTGTAAATTAGACATAGCAACAAAGTCAGTGAAGCGGGGATTTAAATATCCCCCACTTCATTAGAATAAAAATGGCTGTCATGCTGTGCAGGCTCAGCTGTTTGGCGGCACAAAGTGGCAGTCAAGACGTGGATTGGTCGGCAAGGGAAGCCTTTGTTGCACGAGGCATAAGGGATCGGTCGGCAAAAGCTTCCCTTGCCAACCGATCCGCATCTTGACTGCCGCTTTGTGCCGCCAAACAGCTGAGCCGGCACAGCGTGGCAGCCATTTTTATTCTAATGAAGTGGGGGATATTTAAATCCCTGCTTCATTGATTATGTCGGTATGTCTAATTTACATGCCTCTGTCGGCAGAGGCATGTAGTATAGACATACCCTATGTGTTGAGAAGCACTCTGCAAAGGATTCTAACTTTTTTATTCTGTCTGAACAAAACAAACAAACAAACAAAAAAGGACAACACTTCAGGGGATGCCAAATAATTATTACAAATAAGCAATAATAAATGCTATCAGGAATATGGACAGCTTGAGCGGAACATGCTAGGAATGTTAGCAACTAAATGACTAGGCTTATCGGGTAGAGTCACTACTTGACTATTTGCTTCCCCCCTTTGCTGCCTCTGTATCAGGCAGCAAGAGAGGGGTGAGCAGGAGCCAGTGCTGGGGCAAGCCAGCTTAAAAGATGGCTTTCCCCAGTCTCCATGGTGTGGTGGGGGAGCAGGGGAGGCAGAGGTGCAGCGGTTTGGGTCCTGGACTGCTATACCTCTGCTTTTTAAATGTAATAGGAGGCAGGCAGCTCTTACTACATTTAAAAGGCAGAGCTTCAGTACGGGTAGCTCTGGGACCCGGCGTGAGCCAGGACTAAGCAGTCCTGGCTCATGCTGGATCCTGGACCACTGCACCTCTGCCTTTAAAATGTAGTAAGAGTTGCTTGGCTCCTGCACCTGCGCACCTGGCTCCTACTACATTTAAACTGCAGAGCCGCAGTGAGGGTAGCTCCTGGATCCTGCCTCCCCTTATTGACTAATCGTGTTGTCGATGCAAATTGTATTGACTACACAATTAGTTACCCACTTCTTAACATCCTTAGAACATGCAGTTACAAGAAGCAAAGCTTTGTTATATGGTAGAAGTGGATTAAGAGACAGAAATGTACAAGACTGTGTTTGTCTCCGCTTCATATTCCCCTATAGAACTAAGCAATGGGGCCTTGCAGAAAAGTGTGATAATACATAAGATTGCACAGAAAAACTCCAGAGAGTTGTCTAGGAAACCATCATGGAGGTACTCGCTAATCCTCTGTGGAAGGTTCCTTGGCAGACAGAGTCATCCCTAGGAGGTCTGACACCCTGTGCAGCCTGAGCACCTACACCCTTCCCTGCCCCCGTGAGGTGGGTGCACTCAAAGGCTGCAGGGGAGTGCAGGGAGGGACACCGTGGAGGAGTGCAGGGAGGCAGCAGAGATCAAGCCCTCCTCCCCACACATCAGTGGCAGTGGAAAGTGGAATGACACAATCCCAGCCTACTCTGCCAGTTCCCAGCTATATCACTCGGGGAAGAGGCTTGAGAGGCATGATCAGCAGCACAGCATTCATAACACTGATTGTAAAACTAGAGAGCAGTGCAGGATCTATGCTCAAGCAAATATAGTCGGTGCATAGTTTACAAGGACTGTTGAAAAATGGTGCAAAATGTAGTCAGAAGCCCATGGAATGAACAGCATCATGGGATGTCAAGATGTCATCCATGATGCACTGTAATCCACTCCCTATTCCCACAACTCCTAGCTGCAGAAGGTGGCAAGTTGCACAGTGGGATAGCTACCCACAGTACACTGCTCTCTCTGTCAGTGTTAAAGAAACAACTGTGTTTGTGCTCCACCTACACCAGTGGTCCCCAACCTTTTGAGATTGTCGGGTGCCAGGGGGTGTGGCCGTTCGCCTGCCGGGTGCCAGGGGGCGGGGACACTTGCGTGCCCGGGGGCGGCCCCCCCCCATAGCCGCATGCCCGGGGGCGGCCCCCCCCATAGCCGCATGCCCGGGGGCGGCCCCCCCCATAGCCGCATGCCCGGGGCTGGAGCCCACCCATAGCCACGCGCCCGGGGCCGGCGCTCCTCCCCCCCCAAGCGCCGCGTCCCCCCCGCAAGCGCCGCGCGCCCGGGGCCAGCGCTTCTCCCCCCCCCCCCCCCCGCAAGCGCCGCGCGCCCGAGGCTGGCGCTTCCCCCCCCCCCGCAAGCGCCGCGCGCCCGAGGCCGGCGCTTCCCCCCGCAAGCGCCGCGCGCCGACACTCCCCGCAAGTGCCGCGCCATGTGCCCGGGGCCAGGCCAGCCCCGAGCACCTGGCGGGCACATGCAAATGCCCCCGCGGGCGCCATGGCGCCCTCGGGCACCGTGTTGGGGACCACGGACCTACACAAAGAGCTTTCTGTGAATAGGCACAAGCAATATAATTATAGCAGTTTATGATTGTTGGTGTTATTTGTGTCAATAATCCCCACATTGTTTACATTATTAACATCCTCCTCACTGGCAATTGAAAAAAAGTACTCTCTTCCCCCACAAATGGCACCCAGATCTTATGGGCACCTAGCTTGATTTAAATTGCATGTGCTGTATTTTGGCTTTTTTCTTGTAGGGTGGGGAAGAGGCAGAGATGGAAATAGTGGGACTCATGGAGGAGCGCTGTAGTGGAAGGTGGAACAATATAACATCACATCTGGTCCTTTCCTGTCTATATAATTAAGGCTGAAATGATGCTTTTCCTTCATACTTAGGGTGAGCCTTTCTGAGAGGTTCTTCATCCTAGGTCAGGGTGACCAAACTTTCTGGGCTTCTGAGCTGCATACAACAATCTTCAGAAGTTTGAGAGCCATGACACACTTACCCAGGGCTGGAGATCAGAGCTTCAGCCCTGTGGGAGGGAGGCATCTTACAGGGCTTGAAGCATCAGCCCCACTTCTGCTAAAGCCCTGAGTCATCCTTTCCCTGCAGGGACGAAGCCCTGAGCCTGATGGATAGAAGCCTCTACATCACCAACCCACTGTAAGACAGAAGGTCTCAAGCTTCTCTCTCCACGCACCTCAGGTCTGGTAGATGGAGAATAGGTGGGGAGGAAAGGGGAGTTCCACGAGCTGCAGTTTGGCCACCCCTGTCCTGGGCTAAAGAAAATTATATCACACATAATAAAAATCTTTAAAAATATTTCAGATTTCTATTCCTAGGGACAGATCTCTAATTAAACTAATTCAGGGTAGTTCTGCTAAAAGTCATCACCAAGTTCTGATGTCTCTTCTTCTGTTTCTGTTTGGATCCAGAGCCCTTTTCTGCACAGAGACAGCAGCAGAATGTTAGGAATTCATTCTCACTTACTAAAGGGCTAGTAAGAAGTGAAGAAAAATGTTAGCCAAGGTCACAGGGAAGCTAATATTCAAGTGGCAACTCTCTAGCAATAATAAAAAAGGCACTTTTGTAACTTAATCTGCACACAATACACAAAAGAAATAAAATGAATCTCAGTAAAATTACTGTACTTTGCTACTTACTGATCTCTGTGTGCTCAAATAATTCTCATCAAAGGCTAGAAGAAACTGGATTCAGCTTGGATCTTTTTCTGTGACCCTCAAAACAAAACAGAAGAGAAA